>NC_088382.1:9362500-10677500 GCF_037993035.2 Macaca fascicularis | reverse complement strand
TGTGACCTCGGGTGGACTGAGAGGGGGTTTAGAGGGTGTGCCTGCATATGTGGGGAGGGCAGAGGTGGCGCAGGCAGGGAGCCTGAGAGAAGAGAGTGGACACGAACACTTACTGAGTACCTCATAGATGAAATCCCCTCAGTGACTGTGAATAATATTCTCTTTATTCCTAGTTTATAAATGAGGAAAAAAAGGGTTAGAGAATACAGAGTGCTTGCCCGAGGCCACACAAGTAGTGTTTCAGCACATAAGTCTGATGGAAATATGCCCCATTCAGCACTTCTGAATCCACGTCTAGAGTCTAGGAATTTGGAAGAGGAAAGGGAGAGGTGAAATGGGAGCTCTTTTTCTTTCTATGTTTAACTCTACATTCCCTGCCCTCCCCGTATAATCATTGAATTTCCACTTTTGAAGCCTCAATGGATGGGCTGAATTCTCCATAAACTGGCATTCTTATTTTTAGGAATCCCTCCATTATGAACTATACTACATTGATAAAGATGCTCTGTTAAAATTTCCAAGTGTTACAGTTTAATTCAGCAGATTTTTTCTACCCGAGGAGTCTCTCATGTACAAGGTGCATGCTGGGCTATGTGACAGTCTCCAGGGAGGTGGACCCCATGTTCAGAGTTCACTGCAGAGAGGGGGTTACAGGGGAGCCAGCAGTCATTCCATAGGGTAGACTATGTACATGCCTGAGTTAAGGGGGCTCAGACATTCTTTGGGGTTTCAAGAAGACAGCTTTGTATCTGACATTCTGGAAAGACTTAAGGGAGAAGGTTCTACCTGAAATGGCACTGGGTGGATGGGCAGGGTTTCCTCAGGTGGAGATGGGGGTGTAGGAAGTGACATATGCACACGGTCAGGAGGGTGGCCGTAAGACAAAGGTTCAGGTTGGCTGAGGGTGGGATATGGGTGTTAGAATTTCAACAACTGCCCTCATTTTGTGGGTTATAAAAGTAATGCATGCCCATTACAGAAAATTTGGAAAATATATGAAAATACAAAAGAAAAGCACAGGCAACCATTATTCCAATATTTTATTGTATTTTCTTCCAGACTATCCATCAGTCTGTATAAACATCTTTTAAAAACTTCTTTTGACAGTTAGAATGCATACTTCTTATAGAAATTTGGAATATACTGAAGAGCAAAAAGAAGAAAATAAAAATCACCTGTAATCTTAGTCAATAAGATTCTTAAGACTCTTTAAGATTCTTGCATTTTACCTGTTTGTGGGCTTGTTGTTGTTGTTGTTTTAATTGAGATGGAGTTTTGCTATCGTTGCCCAGGCTGGAGTACAATGGCATGATTTTGGCTCACTGCAACCTCTGCCTCCCAGGTTCAACCAATTCTCCTGCCTCAGCCTCCCAAGTAGCTGGGATTACTGTCATGTGGCACCACGCCCAGCTAATTTTTGTATTTTTAGTAGAGATGGGGTTTCACCATGTTGGCCAGGCTGGTCTCGAACTCCTGACCTCAGGTGATCCACCCACCTTGGCCTCCCAAAGTGCTGGGATTATAGGCATGAGCCACCACGCCCAGCATGTTTTGTGGTTTGAAAGAATAAAGATGACAGTTTTGAAAATGCATGAGATTGAGACAGACTGGAAGGGATGAGAAAGACGGCAAGGAGGGAGCTGAGGCGGGCGGACAGGGAGGAGGACTGCAGTGAGGGAGCTGAGGCGGGCGGACAGGGAGGAGGACTGCAGTGAGGGAGCTGAGGCGGGCGGACAGGGAGGAGGACTGCAGTGAGGGAGCTGAGGCGGGCGGACAGGGAGGAGGACTGCAGTGAGGGAGCTGAGGCGGGCGGACAGGGAGGAGGACTGCAGTGAGGGAGCTGAGGCGGGCGGACAGGGAGGAGGACTGCAGTGAGGGGGCTGAGGCGGGCGGACAGGGAGGAGGACTGCAGTGAGGGAGCTGAGGCGGGCGGACAGGGAGGAGGACTGCAGTGAGGGAGCTGAGGCGGGCGGACAGGGAGGAGGACTGCAGTGAGGGAGCTGAGGCGGGCGGACAGGGAGGAGGACTGCAGTGAGGGAGCTGAGGCGGGCGGACAGGGAGGAGGCTGCCGTCACCCTCCAGCTGGGAAAAGAAAGGACATAAAATTTGAGAGACTGGAAACTGGGACTGCCAACTTTTCTGTGAAGGATCCGGGAAAATGGTGATGCTGTGAAAACAGAGACAGAAGATAGTGACTTGGTAGTCACCTTGGTGGTAGCTATATTGAATTTCAGGTATCAGGGAGCCTTCCAGGTGGAGATCCCGAGCAAGAGTTGGAAATGCCTGTCTTTTTTTAAGCTTTCTCAGGTGGGTGGTTAGGGGTTCAGCATCTCGATTTAAGAGTCATTTTCAGATGGATGATATGTGGTTTGAACTACATAGAAAAAGGCTGCTCTAAGAGTATAAAAAGGGCCGGGTGCGGTGGCTCATAGCCTGTAATCCCAACACTTTGGGAGGCTGAGGCAGGCGGATCACCTGAGGTCAGGAGTTCGAGACCAGCCTGGCCAACATGGTGAAACCCTGTCTCTACTCAAAATACAAAAATTAGCTGGATGTGGTGGCGGGCGCCTGTCATCCCAGCTACTCAGGAGGCTGAGGCAGGATAATCACTTGAACCCGGGAGGCGGAGGTTGCAGTGATCCGAGATGGCACCATTGCACTCCAGCCTGGGTGACAGAGCAAGACTTTGTCTCAAAATAAAATAAAAATGAAAGGGTAAAAAGGAAAGTGTAAAGTGTGTACTTTATAGAAAGCTAAAATAGGCAAAGCCAGTTTGTTACTTTGAATGGTCAGCAGCTGTGACGGGACTGGGGCAAGTACACAGCCTGAGGGTGGAATGACTGCCACTCCTCCTATCCATCCTAACCTTCTAGGATCCCAGGCGTGGAGGCTGCCTTGGAAATTGTTGTGTACGTGGCTGTGTTCTGAGTGAAGTCTCAAAGCAGGGGAAAGAGCTGGAAGAGAGGGAGCATTTGGATAAGACGCTGAAGGAACATGCGGTAACTGCACATGTTCTAATGAGAGCCCAGCCTCCCTGGTGGTTTCCACTCTGACGAGACAGACTGCTCTTTCTACCCCATCTGTTGTTGGAGGGTTTGTTATTCAGTGGTACCCTTAGTAGGCAGAGGTGAAGAGTGGGGCATTCTAGTTAACGGGAGTGTGCTAGTTAGCAGAGAATGGGGTGTACTAGTTAGTAGAACTTGCCCTAGCCAATTTGCATAGTGATCCCATAGGACATGTCAGATCAGGAAGACTGCCTTTCATGAGTGCTGAGGCTGTAGTGGTTGGCCTCTTAGCTATTTTTAGAAAATCACATTTTAACAATCACAATCTCAGATCTTTACCAGTCAGGTCAAAATTTGCAGTGTCAATGTGTTTTGGAAAAGAGCTGTATGAAAATTTGAACTTTCTTTAAAGTTCTTTCTGAAGATTTCATATGAGATCACAAATCTTAAGGGAAACTAAAATCTCACAATAAAGAATCTCATAGACACAGATATTCATGAGTAATGACAGATTAAAATTGTGAGTAGAAATGCAGGAATCTTAAGGTAATTCTAAATAAAAACAATCTAGTAGGATTTTTGGAAAATTCTTGTCAAGTAATGATTTTGTAATGATTGTGTCAAAAATGTAAATCTGATTCAGTGATACAGTTGTAATTTGATATATTCTTTAAGTCTCTTAGGTGCTTAAATCATGATGTAAGTTTGAATATTTTTTTCCTTCAATTTAAAACTTTATTTCTACAGAATGTAGATGTCCTTCAGAAGTTCCTAGGGGAGGTGGTAGTGGTGGTGACAGGTAAATTCATTACGTCTGTGACTTCCAAAGGCCAGTTGTCAGACCACTGTCATCAGTATCACCTTAGGTTAAATATTTTGTAAGGAACAATTTAGATATATTCTGTAAAAGATACCTTTATGGTTTAGTTCAGGTCCTCTAGGGTTGACCTGTTTCTTGTTGTAGCCACTGCTGCAGCAGTGAACCCTGGGAACTCTAATCACCTTCATGTAAGTACAACTTGAAAGTGCTTCTCTCCTCTTGCCATCTGCCCAAGGTGACACACTCATGTGTGTGCAACTGTGAAAACGAGCCTATAAGCTCAAATTCTAAAGAATATGAATCGTGAAGAAAGGCGGCAACAGTATGAACAAATGAAATATAAATTCACTCATGAAGTTAATTTTTTGAAACAAACTGAAAAACATTTTAAAATGTGTGCTTAGGATGTTCAAAGAGGTCAGAGAAGGAATAACAAGAGGATACAACAGAAAATAGGCACAATAAAACAAAAGAACTAAATATAAAACTTGGAATAAAAATAGCTATTGAAATAATTCCATACATGGAACTCTTAGATTGAACCCAGTTGATGAAGGACTTAGTTCATAGTTCTAGTGAATAGTTCTGATGCAACTAGAGCAGGGAAAAGAAGAATGTATCAATCAGCAGCTGAATGACACAAAGGATAAGTTGAGATGTCCCAACTGACATGTAAAAGGAGTTCCAGAGAAATAGAATTGCAAGAATAGTGGAGAAGCAATTTGAGAATATAATAGCTGAAGACGTTTTAGAAATAAAGATGTGAATCATATTGAAAGTATATTTTAAGCCCTAAGCAAGATAAATAAAAATTAATGACATCTAGATTTATAATAATTAAACCCCAGCATATTAATGAGAAAATGTTAATAACTATAGAAAGAAAAGACATTGCCTACAGAGAAATGACCATCAGACTGACAGGAGACTTATGAGTGCCAGTGATCATGAGAAAATAATGGAGTAACATCTTCAAAGTATTGATGAAATTTATACCCAGCTAAACTTTCATTCAGTAGTACAGACATAATAGAAATATTTCAGATATAAAAAAACAAGAGATTTTATAACTCATACACAGTTACTATAAAGCCTCTTAAAAATACTTCAACAAGATGAATAATTAATGTAAATGAATGACATAAAGTATAAGAAACAGTAATGAGTTCAAAAATGATTAAAATGTTGATCACTGAAACAATTGTAAGAAAACCATTTGTGTGTGTGTTAGAAACAAATATAAAAAGACAAATCTTTACACTGTGGTAATGAGATAGAGATTGTTCAGTGTGAGGGGCCATGAGTTTGGGAGAAGGTCAGAAATACTAACTTCAAACTTGGTTAGGAAAACATGATAGTGAAGTGGGTATGTAACAATTGTAAGGGTAAACACTAGAACAATTTTTTTTTTCTTTTTGCCTCCAAATTGTCCAAGGGTCAAGAGCAGTCAGAAAAGACTAATAGAAGATAGAAAATGAGGGAAAAGAAATAAAAGGAGGAGGATGGTAAGTAGAAAACACAAAATGAGGTTATGGAAAGAAGTTTAAATAGCCAGAGTAAATATATTAAAATCATTAATTAAAGGATGAGAATATCAAATTGGCTAAGAACCAAAATCCTGTTATATGCTGCTTGCAAGAAATGTACCTAAAATAATGACACATGGAAAGGTTAAAAATGAAGACTTGGAAAAGATACGCCTGGTAAATGAATACAAAAAAGGTAATGTAGGCATCTTAATATTAGAAAAAATAATTTTAAGAACAAAAGACTTTAATAGTATTAAAAATACTAAACAATAACAATAATAGCAAGAAGATACACAGTAATAGACTTGTGTATGCTAATAGCATAGCCTAAACTGTGTATAAGAAAGATTGACAGAACTAAAAGAGAAACTGAAAAATTCACAATCGTAGGAGGAAATTTGAATTGACTCTCTAAGAATCAGATGGCTCAATTTGCCAGAAAATTAAACATATATAGATGATTTAAGTAACAAATTGATAAGCTTTTACATAAATGTCTGTAAAACCCTGTACCTAAATATAGAGAGGAATTTTATGCTTTTCAAGTACACATAGAATATTTACAAAAATTCACCAGGTTGTAGGTGACAAAATAAGCCTCAACAAATTTCAAAATAATGAAGACCACATTCTCTTAACGCAATGCAATCAAATTGGAAATAAAATTGTAAAAGTAGTATACCAGACAGACCATATGTTTGAAAACAAAAATGTATACTTTTAAGTAATTCATGGGTTAAGAAGGAAATGAAATGGAAATTACATTAGAATTATCCACTCTTTCTGGCTGTATGGAAGGCATACTAAAATCAGGGTGATTTTATACACCAGCACTAAGTAATACAAAAGTATGGTAGAAAAAACAGTATTTATAACAGCACCACAAATCATGGGGTACATAGAACTATATGTAATACAAATGTTTAAGATCTTTATTTATTTATTTTTTTGCGATGGATTCTCACTGTGTCACTCAAGCTGGAGTGCAGTGGTGGAATCTCAGCTCACTGGAACCTCTGCCTCCTGAGTTCAAGTGATTCTTCTGCCTCAGCCTCCTGCGTAGCTGGGACTATAGGTGCATGCCACCACACGTGGCTAATTTTTATATTTTTTAGTAGAGATGGGGTTTTTACTATGTTGGCCAGGCTGGTCTTGAACTCCTGACCTCAGGTGATCTGGCTGCCTCGGCCTTCCAGTGTGCTGAGATTGCAGGCATGAGCCACCATGCCTGGCCACATGTTTTAAGATTTTTATGGAGAAAATTATAACTTGGTATTGAAGGACATCCAAGAAGACTTGAACAAATGGAGAGCTATGTTATTGTTTTCATAGCAGTAAAGTGCTGTGTGCATTTATACCTTGCATAAGTCCTCATTCTACCACATGTTAGCTAACCCTCTAGCTGATAATGCAAACACTAACTGGAGGATTTTATTTATAAGGGCTCTAGAATAAAATACGAGTTATTCACATTAGCATCACCTGTTAACTAGTATTCTGAACTAGTTAGTGCAGCTTTTCATTGTATTGTGGTTGGTCTCATAACTAGGTTGAGTTTTTCTCCTCTGCTAAGAGGAAATAATACTGAAGTTCTTTTTCTTGTGACATTTGTATTATAAGAACTTGGTGTGGGGGTGGAGCACAAAGCTCCAGCCCCCTGAACCTCTGCCAGTTAAGATGGTGTTGGATTAGGTTACATCTGGTTACTGTCCTGGGAAAATCACTTTTATAGAGATGGGCTTCCAAGTGGTTTTAAATTTATCTTTCTATTGAAGTTTTTAGGTCAATTATATATGTTGACTAAATTTACAAATAAACTTGTGTGTCCAAAAAATTACTAATATGACAAAATATTTCCAAATTCATCTGTAAGTTCAATGTAATTCTATTTAAAATTTTTAAAGGATATTTTATGGAATTTGACAAGCTGATATTAAAGCTGAATAGTAATAGGCCAAGAATAACAAAGAAAATTTTGAAGAAGTACAAGGTAACAACACTTACTGTACTAGGTATTTTGACTCATTAAAACTAGCCTGATTACCACCCCCTGATATTTTCCTACAAATCTACTCCATTCACAGGGTTCCCCACTTAACCCAGTAATCTTCGAGTCAACCATAACCCTCTCTTTCTCTCAAACTCTGTGTCAAATCTGTCAGAAAATCCTTTTGGCTCTATCTTCAAAATATATCCAGAATCTAATCATGACCCATGACTTCCTCTGCTACCACTTGGTCTAAACCACCATTATCTCTTACCTGGATTACAGCCATAGTTTATTAACCATTCACTGCCTCTGTGCTTGGTTCACTCTAGTCTGTTTTCAGCCGAGTACAGCCAGAGTGATCTTGTAAAACATAAGTTTTGTCATTTCCTCTCCTGCTCAAAACTCTACCGTGGCTACCCATTTTACTCAGAGTAAAATCCAGAGTCCTTAATGATCCCACAAGGCCCTACACATCTGGCTTCTCTGATCCGTGTCCTGCTACTTCACACTGGCTTCCTTCCTGCCCCTTACAAATAGCAGGCACGTTCTTGTTGTCCCTGTAAGACTGCTTTCTCTGCGCCTTGCCAGGGATATCTGAATGGGTGACTGCCTCACTGCCTTCATGGCTTTGTTTGCAGCCACCTTCCCTTTGAGGCTCACCCTATTGAAAATTGTGCCCTCCCAGCCCTCCTGATCTCTCTGACCTGCTCTGCTTTTCTTTTCATTTTTTATAGCTCTTTCTACCTTCAAACTATGTCATCTACCTATTATTTTTAATGTTGTTAATCTTTTTCCCACCAGAGTATACTCACTAAACAGGGTAGGATCTTGTTTGCTTTGTTCACTCATTTATCCCAGGTGCTTAGAGCAATTCCTGTCATATAGTAGGCAGTGAATAAATATTTGTTGAATAAATGATGAAAAACAGGATAGTATTGGTGTAGGAATAGACAAATGAATGGAACATAACAGAAAGCCCAGAAACGGGACTACTTACAATGATGTCATATAAAGGTAGCATTAGAGATAAGTGGGAGAAATAATGGATTATTTAATAGCAATTTATTTGGGATACTTGGTTATCAATATAGAAAAAATAAATTGAATCCCCACCTCACACCCTATGCAAAGATTCTTCCATATGGATTAATAACCTAAAATTAAGAGCAAAACTTTAAAGCTTCTGAAAATATAGGATATTATCTTTATAATCTTTATATATGGATGGACTTGTACAAGGTACAAAAAACACAAATGATAAAGGAAAAGATAGAGAAATTTAACCACATTACAATTTAAAACATCTGTGTGATGACACACATCATAAGTGAAGGTAAAAGCAAATCACATATGAGATAATATCTGTAAACATATAACTGGAAAAAATAGCATTCAAAACATAAAAATTGTAAAAAAATCAAGAAAAATATAAGAACCCAATAGGAAAATGGACAAAGGCACTTTATAAATGAGAGAACATGCATGGCCCATATACTGTATGAAGAGATGCTCAACCTCACTGGTGATTAGCTATGTATATAACAAATCACAGTGAAATATCTTTTTTTTTTTTATTTTTTTTAGACGGAGTCTTGCTCTGTTGCCAGGCTGGAGTTCACCAGGCTGGAGTGCAGTGGTACGATCTCGGCTCACTGCAGTCTCCGCCTCCCAGGTTCAAGCAGTTCTCCTGCTTCAGCCTCCCGAGTAGCTGGGACTACAGGCGTGCACCACCACACCCAGCTAATTTTTGTAATTTTAGTAGAGACAGGGTTTCACCATGTTGGCCAGGATGGTCTCAATCTCTTGACGTTTGATCAGCCTGCCTCGGCCTCCGAAACTGCTAGGATTATAGGCGTGAGCTGCCATGCCTGGCCCGAAATATCATTTTAAGCCCATCCAATTGGCAAATATTTATATACTTCTAACACCAAATGCTTGCAAGGCTGTGGTGCAACAGAGATCCTCTACACTGCTTATAGGATGATTGCACCTGGCAAACTCTTCTTGCCTACTTGTCCCTGTAGCAAGGAGCCCAGAGTGCCCAGGCAATAGCTGTATCGTATAACTCAATGGACTCTTGCTATATTCCTGGATGAAAGTGTACTGTTTGGGGGACTAAGACCCGTAACTCTACAGAGCCAAGAGTTGTGGGAACAAAAACTGCAAAGTCTCCTGATGGGTCCCTGAGATGGTAAATGAAGTCAATCCTGTTTCTCTCCTTTGCTTTCCAAACACATGTATTATTCATTTGGAGAACATGGTGTGTCCCTACCTTTGGAGTCTGATTCAGTGTCCTCGAGTCTGGCACCCACCTGCACAGAGTTCGTTCTCTGAACTGGTGATGTGGCTGTGCCTTGGGGCCATTCCAGTGCTTTTTCAGGATGGCGGTTCCTGGCGACGTGCAGTATAATAAAACAGGTGGAAACCGGCTGTGGGCTCACTGCTGCATCTTCCTTGCTGCAAAGTGAGTTGCTTGGTCTGATGGATGTTATTTATGGGATAGAAGTTGGCCAAGACCCTGAAGGCAGGAAAATCAAACCCATGCCGGGAATACATGTGCGTGAGTGTAAGAATGCATCACTGGCCCTTTCATCATGGAAGGGGCCTGGGGTAATCCTTTGCCACCATAATGGTGGGTTGGTCCTCTCGAGTGGTGCTGTGTAAGGCACTTGGTGACAGTCTCTGTTGCTGGCCATTTGGACATTTGGTGGTGGCAGTAGCTAGGTGGGCCTTGCTGAGTGGGTGTGCATGCTGTTGGGCCGTGTGTAACCTAGGTCTCTGCCATTGTGGCCAGTTTGTTCCTGCATCCATCACGCAGGTACTAGGGTGGCCAGTGAAGACACTGGCTGGCATCCCCTGGCTGGGCCCCTTTCCATGCTTTGTGGATGAGTGCCTCTTTCATGGTAGATGCCCTCTGACTGGCATTATCATGTGGTACAGAGATCTTCATGTGGCATACTCACTCCCACACGTCCACCTATGTCCCTCTACCCCGCATTTCCTAATTCCTCATCTTCCAGTCTTTGTGTTTCTGGCCTCTGACTAGTCACTCAAGCCACTTGCAGTTGCCCTTGAGTCCACAGCTGTCCTGAGCTTGGGCTATTCTTCCCTCTCTGAAGGAATCAGTTGGAAGGATTTTTTCCTTACCCCTGTCTTTCCTGGCCACTCTCAAGTAAGGCTGCAGTGTAGCTGCTCTGCATTTCCAGCCTGCACCCATATAACGAGCCAACCATTCAAACCCCCCCCACACCCCTATCCCCCAAATGGCCTTTCTCTTGGCCCCCAGCTGGTTTTACAGGATTGCCGCACAGCTGTAGGTGTGAGGGAGGGAGTTGGTGCAGCCTGGCGGGTGCTGGGGGAGTCTGGCTCCCTATTCATGCAGCTCACGTGTGCCCTCTGGTCCTGCTTGTGCGTGATTCCGGATGTACAACTTCCTTTTTGTGATAGACTGTGGCTGCAGCCCCTTGACCTTATAATCTAGTGGGTCTGATGGGACTTACCTTTTGATGGGAAATTTCAGCCACATCATCCCCTGGTGTTCCATGGCTGTGCGCTCTGCAGTGTGCTTCATTGTCACCCATGTTATGATCTCGAAGTGCCTTTTCCCATTAAACTAGGCTTCTTGGTGAAATGGTTGATTCTGGGACTGGGGTAGGAAGTGTACAAGGTGAGTCTAGGACGTCCTGTTAAACCAGAGAGCAAAGAAGCTATGAGACGACTGCAGACAAGGAGCCAATTTGAAGAAGGTCTCACTGGCCAAAGACATGACTATTGGAGCTTACACGAGAGCAGTCATTGAAATCATCAAATATGTTTAAATGAATACATTTATGATGATGTTTAAAAAACTCTTCGATTGGCCTGGGAGATAGCAAGTTCATCATCTTGAAGACACTATGTAAATGGATTAATCAAGCATTTCTCTTCCCTGTCCCTTATGAATTGTACCACTGAGTAACAAAGTAGTAGCTGAGGGGAAGCTTTTCATTATAAGGTATGAAAACGAAACGATAGAATTAGAAGATCACTATTTTGCAACTCTCCAGGAATTAACACATGTAGGCACTGAGCATCCATGGATGCTAACTAGACATGAAAGAGACATCTAGGCATTCCGTGCTTTCTAATCAAAGACCATCCATAGCCCCACCTCTAGTCTTGCCAAAGGATCAATTCTGAGTCTGATGAAGCCTCTGTCAACTTGCAGAAAATTGTCCTCTGAGGACGGAGGCATGAATTGAATTGCACCATGAGAACACAGTCCTCAGAATCCACAGTGTGAGCAACTGAACAGGTCAACTAGACTGTGATCTTCAAGGGATAAGGTCAAAGGAAAAGAATGGAGACAATGTATTGATTAAAAGAACTTAAAGATGGCTGAGTGTGGTGGCTCACGCCTGTAATCCCAGCACTTTGGGAGGCTGAGGCGGGCAGATCACCTGAGGTCAGGAGTCCGAGACCAACCTGGCCAACATGAGAAAACCCCATCTCTACTAAAAACACAAAAATTAGCTGGGCATGGTGGCATGTGCTTGTAATCCCAGCTACTAGGGAGGGTGCAGCAGAAGAATTGCTTGAACCCAGGATGTGGAGGTTGTGGTGAGCCAAGATCGCCCCACTGAACTCCAGCCTGGGTTACAGAGGGAGACTCCATCTTAAAAAAAAAAAAAAAAAAAGAACTTAAAGACATACCAAATTTAAAAAATGAGCAAGACTGTAATGTCAGGGATGGACACTTAGGTGATAAAAGTGTAAGAAACATAGGAGGTGATTACTGTGAAAGTCAGATAACAGTTACTTTTTGGGCTATCGGGTGTCTGTTGGGATTGGAGGGTAGCACACATGGAGGCATGTCCAGGGTAGATGGCAAACTTCTGATTCTTGGCCCCGGTGGTGGTTGTCAGGGTGTTTGCCTAATAACAGTGCATTGAAATATATGTTTGTTTTGTGTGTGTGTGTGTGTGTGTTTTTTTTTTTTTTTGCATCAGTTTTATTTTATAACAAAAGGCTAAAAAGAAGTATTTAAAGAAAGTAATGCATACTATATTTTATTTGCTGATATAATGATTACCAGATTATTGAAATGTATGAGTAATTTTGCTATAAATAAGCCTGTTTTCTTTGTTTAAACACACACACACACACACACACACACACACAATTTTCACACTCACACCTTCAAAGCCACATAATAGAATGTTTAGGTTAAACCTGCAGCCCCTAGTTGAAATGTTGCTTCATGGAATTTTATCCTCCTAACAACCTGTGTCCTAAGTCACATTCCTCTCCAGAAATGTGGACATTGACCGTATTCCAGTCCCTGAGACACTGTTTCAGCCACACGTGGCAGCCCAGACCCTTGCCCACCTGCATCCTGGTCATTCATTCTCCTCATGGGGTCATTACTTGATCCCTATTAAGCATTAAAAGTGGATTAAATATCTCTCTACTTATAGGTAATGTTTTGCTTGGTTTGGCCAAAAACATTTTAAGTTTTAAAAACCTGGGGCCACTGCAGTGGGACCATGGACAAAGGTCAGGACAGGCTGGCTACTAAAATGGCCTGTCACGAACCTTGTACATGAAGGTTGAAGGATTCTGGTGTTCTCTGGTGCCATCGCTGTTAGCCAAAAACATTTTAAGTTTTAAAAACCTGGGGCCACTGCAGTGGGACCATGGACAAAGGTCAGGACAGGCTGGCTACTAAAATGGCCTGTCACGAACCTTGTACATGAAGGTTGAAGGATTCTGGTGTTCTCTGGTGCCATCGCTGTTAGTCATTGTGCAGCACAGAAATATTTTATTCAACAAACTCTGCAGACTCCTGAACTTCAGGGGTGGGCTGCCTTCTGCCTGGCGCTCTGCACAGATCCTGGGGCCCTCATGGTCATTTATGCGCAGTGAAGCTTCTCCGCTCACCTACAGCTTGTCCTTCTCCAGAGAATCCTTGTCATCCTCCCCTCATCCCAGGGAGTGCAACGAAGGAAAATGAATAGTGAATCCTTTTGCTGGAGACCTGTGGATACTTAATTTTTATAGATACTCAGTAAATATTTATTTATATTCACTAGCAGCAAGCAATTCACTTGTAAATGGAAAAAATGGAATAGTGGTGTGTAACATAAGCATAAGCAGATGCTCATGTTATTTCTTTGAATATTTTTCCTTTCTTTAAAAATGTAAATTTTTTAATTTTTAAAGTAATAGGAATCTATTACAGAAAAATGTGAAGAATGAAGAAATATTCCTAAATTGTCACCACTATAATACAGTCATGGTTATCACTGTAGTATACTTAGTATATTTGCTTCCAGTCTAATTTTGGTGTGAAATTCTTTAATAGTTGTAATAAAAATGCATTTAATTGTGTTTTTTCCTTTTTACTTTAGTCTTAGATAATTATGATATCACAGACATTTCCATGTTGCAATGTTATCACAACAATAATTTTTTACTGCATTAAATTTTATTATTTGGTCTTATATTTTTATGTTAACCTAGTTTTGGTTAACACATTTTAACAAATAGAATATTTTTGTATAATGTATAATTTTATTCAAATTGCTTTTTGGGTTTTGTTGCTTTGGATTTTTAGAGTAGAATATTAAAGAGTGTCAAGAATTTCAGTAAACTTCTAATTTATCTTTCAGCTCTGTCATCAAATCTAGTAAATCGAGTGAGTGTAGGAATGAGAGGTGTATAGTGTATATTAATTTACCAACTGTTGTTCCACTCAGGATCTCAGTTATATGTAACTTCATAAAGCCATATAAAATTTGAGTGAGGCAGTAATCTTTTTTTACATCTAGAAATGGGCCATAGAACACCAGTTGTACTGGACAGTTTAGAAACTTATGGTAGAAAATGAAGGTTCTTTATTTGGAGCCAAAGGAAGTACACGGCAGCGTTTTCGATGTGTGTGAGTGTGTGTGTTCTTGGGAGATGGGTTGTGATTTTCATCAGATGTTCAAAGAGATCCTGTGCTACTGGTATAGACACAGTGTTTGCTAGTCGAATGGAATGCTACTTTTGTGAGTTTGTTTGTTGTTGTCATTCTCTCCCTGTCTCCCCTCCAAACCCTTCTCCTGCATTCATTATATCCAGAAATAAAACTCAGAAAAACTTACTTTTGGGTAAGCAGTGATTTATCACGTGCAAGTTTATAGTGATTAAAAAAATTTAAAACGCTAAACACATATGTGACATTGTTAATTGGAAATATGCACCAATTTATGTTGATTTTGGAAGTTTTCCCATTAAAATGAGTAACTTAGTGCTATACTTTGTTAAAATATTTTTTAAAAAAATATGTGACCAGGGAGCGGATAATTCAGTAAATTTTCTATTAATTCAAGTTATGAATTGAATGTGGAAATATGAAAATAGTTACCCCCTTACTATGTTATTTGGAAATGTGTAGATTTACTAACTCCATTAAATTTGAGGCCTTCTAAGTTTTCGCACAGCTAAAGCAAAGAGATATTATATGCAGATAATTGTAAATGAAATTATTTACCAATGTTAAGAACTCTCCTTCTTTAAAAGATAAAATCTTAGTCATTTTTGGTTATCAAATGACAGGAGCACCTTTTTTTTTTTTTTTTTTTTTTTGTCTAACAGGTATGTGAATGTGCAGTGACTGCTTTGTTTTGAATAATCAATATCTTTTTGTTTTTTTTTTAAGGAATGGGCTGTTTCTGGGGAGCTGAAAGGAAATTCTGGGTCTTGAAAGGAGTATATTCAACTCAAGTTGGTTTTGCAGGAGGCTATACTTCAAATCCTACTTATAAAGAAGTCTGCTCAGGTAGGAAGAATTTGCTTTGTTGTATTACTAGGAGAAACAAGGAAGGGCTTGTCACAACTGTTGGGTGACAGACTCTTTAAAATGGAAATATGTTTTTTTTTTAAATGTTTCTTCAGTCTTTATTATTTTCATAAATATACTTGTGGGCCTCTCACTTCATATGTTTAGAAGATGATAATCTTCCTGTGGAATGTACCATTTAGCTTTTGCTGTGGAACAACCACTCTAAAACATGGTGGCTTCAAACAGTCATTTTATTAGCTTGTAATTCTGATGATCAGCAGTTGAGGCTGGGCTCAGCTTTGTGGTTTTCTGTTAGCTTCACCTGGGATTTGCTCATGTGGCTAAGGTCAACCTGTGGGTTGCCTGGGGGCTAGTTGGCTTAGGCTGCTTTACTCTTAGGCCTGGCAATTGGTGCTGGCTACTGGTTAGCACTAACTGCCAGCTGGGGTTTGGGGATGATGGACCATATGTTTTCAGCACGCTGGTCTGAGCTAATTCACATGGTAGTGGATGCAGAGAACCTAAGAGCAGCAAGAGAAGATGAGCCCCATTCTCTGTTTGTGTTACGTTCACTTTTATACCATTGGCCAAAGCACGTCATATGGTCTAGGCCAGAGACAGTATGGGATGGCTCCCCAAAGGCAAGAATATAGGAGGTATCAAGAATCAGTACCATTATTGCAACAATCTACCACATGAGACAAACATTTCATATACTGGTTGTGTTTTCTGGAAGGAAAAACATTGAAAGCCATGCTATAATGCAGGCATCAGCAAACTATTGACTCATAGGCCAAATCCCACTTGCTGCCTATCTGTGTGAGTAAATTTTTGTTGAAACACAGCTATTCTCGTTATTATTATTATTACATATTATCTATGAGTGTTTTCATGCTACAGTGACAGAGTTGAGTGCTCGCAACCAACTTTGTGGTCTGCAAAGCCTAAAATATTTACTGTTGGGAGCTTTACAGGAAAAAAATTTGCTGACCTCTACTCTAGGTTAACAGGATAGGCAGATGCCCTCATGACAAATTCTATCTCGAATACCACATTACCTCTCTGGATTTGTTTCTGACCTTCAGGGATTTCCTTTCCTTTCCTGCCAGCTCAGGTAGCATTTGAAATGTTTTTCTAAAAAACTTACATTCACCATTTTAAGAGGTCTTAATAGGGAGGGAGTATCTGGAGCTATAGTCCACTATATTGATGGAAATGGGGTGTAAAATGTGAAGTTTTATCTTTTTAAAATAAAGGCTTAAGTAAGTCGGTTTGTGGAGGATGCACTCAGCCCTCCGAGGGCACCATGAATGATGGAGAGGAAAAGCTGGAGTGTGGGAGCTTGGTGAATAATGAGCATCTTGATGTGTTTGCTACAATATGAATTTTATTTTGAAATAAAATTTGAGCTGTACAACAATGAAAATATTATAAAAATGTGCACATTCTTATTTTTTCTTGCTCTAGAGAAGGATTGAAATATTCTGATTGGTATGGAGAATGTGGTATAATGAACAAATATTTTAATGGTTAACCTATTTTTTTTACTTCTGTTTCAAAATTAAACAAATGCTTATGCATAGCTATAAATAGACTCAAATGAATCCTGGAGATCACCCAGGTGTATCCTCTCAAGTCTGAGGAATGGAAATGAATAGATTCATTCCTGTCATTCCAGACATGACTTAATGGCCTAAGAGAAAAAGGTTGTTAAGAAAACCCCTAAATATCTACTGCTTTATCCCTATTATCCTCAACCAGCAAAATGTTAACGATCAGTTAGAATATTGGGATTGCTTGTTTGCTGGAACCCTTTTCAGTTCAGCTGTTTATGTTAATAACAACATGATAATTGCCATGTGTTAAACTCATGCTATATGCCAGACACTCTAATAAGCACTTTCTCTGTCTTTGCTTTTCTCTAAGCAGTTCCATGAAGTATGTCAGTTTCTATCTTTTACAGAGGGAGTGTTGAGGCTCAGAGAGGATAAATAACTTACCTAAGGTCATACCTAGCAGGAATCCCTACCTCATTAGCTCTCAGCTCAAAGTCTATGCCATTGACCGTGGTGTAAGTCTCGTAGCTGTCATCATATCCCAGCCATTCTCCATTTATCCCTTTGTACTTCCTTCCACCAAGTCACAAATTCTCTTTCATATCTATCTTTCTGCTATATTTTTTATTATATTGGTGTGCTTTTAAATGATTAAGGAGAATGCCAAGGAAATTCTTTTGTCTTCCTTATGTTTAGAAGGAAAAAGGGCAAAGTCAGTTCGTGCAAACAGCTGGTGTGTTAGAGGCCTCTAGCAGTGGTGAAGTACAGAAACCACGGAGGTTGGTAAATAACTCGATTTGATATGAACACTACCTGCTAAGTTAACAGTAGCATTGGGAAGCATGGTTGTCATGGAAACTTGTTCCTGATTGGAAAGGGATAGTTATAGGGTCTTACCCAGACACAGAAGGAGAGATGATTTCTTTCCCTAGGCTTTTTTTTTGTTCTGATCATAAAAGGGAAAAACAAAAAGGCAGAGAGGAGCTATGATAGAAAGGTCCCCCTGGCACAGAAGTGGTGGAGCCTTCAGGTCCCTGGGAATAACAGAGAAGGAGAACAAATAAGGTCCCTAGCTAGAGTAATTATGGTAACCAGCTAATTAAAGATTTTTGACCGAGGAGAGGGGTGGGGGAGACATAAAGCAGGTTACACTGGCGGGCCTCCCCTCTGAAGCCTCTGGTGCTCAAAGCCTTGCTGAACAAGTCAGCCCTGGAGGGGTCTGACTTGAAAGAAGGAAAGAAAAAACCCAAGGCTCTCTGGTAAGATGCATAGTAATTGCTGAGGTCCAGTGTGGGGGAAATACTAGTCTGTACTATAGTATTTGCACTGATTTCAAAATTGCTTTCTCTTGCGCTTGCAATTAAGTTTATAAAACTTTGATCACAATCCGTGAATATTTTGTAAAGGTTTTTACTTTTATTTTGTCAAGAAAAGAAGCATAGGGACCTGGATTGTGTGCAAATTCCTTCTCTCATAAAGCAGTATGCTTGAGCTTGAGGTACCTTGTGGTTTCTTGGGGCAGATGCCAGAGATATGGGAGGAGGGGTTAACAGAATCCACAGGGCCAGCTTTACTACTGCTCTGTGCAACCTCTTATGTGATGACACACATCAGAGCTTCCACAAGCATTATCTCAGCACACAGGTGGGTGAACACAGGCCGAGGAACCATCGGCTCAAGTTTGCTACCTCTGCTGCGCCAGTGAGTCTGCACAGCCTCAACAGGGGAGAAGTGAGTGAGAGAGTGTGGATGTGAGTGTAGAAGCAGTGTGTGTCCAGAGAGGGTGTGGATTCATGTCCAAATGGTATTTCTATGTGGAAATTGATAGGCCAGTGACTCCAAACCCCAAACTGGAGTTGTGACTAGGCGTATAGAAAAGATAACGTGGCTTCTCATAGTAGCTGAGAGAGGACGTGTCCCTATCGTGGGCTCACTAATGGGGCTCTTCGTGGTGGGCAGTCTCCATTGCTTGGTGCCACTTGCACCTAACGTCTGTAGAGAATACAAGGGGACAGCCTCTTAGGAATTTGGAATAAAGTCGCCCGTTGGGAATGGCAGTAGAAAATCAGCCTGCACTGAGTCACAGTGGAGATGGACAGTCACTGGGAAGAGAGATTGGTTTCTGTGTCAGTAGGATTTCAGAGTAACCTAATGGAAAGCCCTGACTATGTAAAAGGAACATAGGGCCTTAGCAGGAGGTTGGT
This sequence comes from Macaca fascicularis, assembly GCF_037993035.2. Taxonomy (NCBI): domain Eukaryota; kingdom Metazoa; phylum Chordata; class Mammalia; order Primates; family Cercopithecidae; genus Macaca; species Macaca fascicularis. The sequence goes on along the minus strand of NC_088382.1, from coordinate 10,658,589 downwards.
GAGCTAGAACAGCCTAGGAGAGGGGAGGTCCAGCCACTCTCTTGGGTGTTCTGGGCAGACCCACAGAGCCTGATACCCTGGCACTTTTAAGTTGTGTCACTAACCTCATGTTCTGATCCATACTCTAAAACTTTCCAATCTTTTGTCCTCCTGTGGGGATTATTTACAGAAAGAAAATGCATTGAAATCAGGTTGGTCAGACACGCAGTTCTAATTCTCACTTAGAATTCAATAAAATGCCACTCTGAGATATACATCTCAGTCTATTGTGAGTTTAGTCTGTACAGGTCATTCTCTCCAAATTGAGTTAACCTTGGGTTGAGTTATATGATGAAAACAGAGTTTTGGCCGGACCTCCATGATCTTCCAAGGCTTCACTTGCCTCCTGCATTCCCTTGGAGATTTCCCATCCCTTGCATGTGCCCATAATTTCATTTAAACCTGCTTTAAAAGTGAATGTACCTTTTAAGTAATCTATAATCTTCCCTTCCTCAGGTTCATTAAGCACTGAACCAATAGTGCACAGGCTGAGAAACTTTCCTCACCTAGATGTTTTGGGCCTGAATTCTAACCCCCCTGAAAGCCACCCACCACCAGCTTCTGCACCAGGTACCCAGTCTTGTTTGGGACACAGGGTAGCATCTCTCATGGCCAGCAGACCTCTGTTGGGCCACTGTTCTGATTCATTTCTGATCTAAGAGACGTGCTGAGAAGTAATTCATGTCTTAGTGGCCACTGTTTTGTACCTAAAATGATGTCCAAAGATTCATCTGTCCATTTGTGTTTCCTACAAGCTCAGCATCTGGCTGGCACTAGAAAACCCAGAACCTGGACCGGATTAGCCATGAGGAGCCTAACTTGTATGTAGGCCTTACTTGAATAAATTAAATATGCCACTTATTGGAAAGGTACCACATGCAAGGCATTGCACCAGGTCCTAGGAGAAGATTGGTTGTGATGTGAAGAATACTGGTTCCTGTCTTCCAGAATTTTCTCTATAGTCAAATGAAAGCTTGATCTTTCACATTTGTTTTAAGGAGTTGGGCTGACACTGGTTTTCTCTTTACACATGCACACACACACACCCCCTCAAACAGTTGTTATGCAAACCAACTGATTAACTGGCATGCTGTTGCTTTACTACATTGATTTTAGAAGTAATTGAGCTATTCAGATTCCTGAATGCTCAGATAGAGAATTATTCTTACATTTTATAATAACGACTGTACAGATGAAAATATGAAAAGACATTCTGCAATGGATAAGCATTCTGGGTTAATTTCAGTGCATTAGCCTAATATACAAATACCCCATTTCTGGCAAGAAAACCCAGGATGTTCATTCAGTGGGTAATATCTTTTCATATTTTGCTTACAGATGTTCAGAACAATTCCATGTTTATTAGTCTATTCAAAAGCTTTTAGAAATCTGCACAGCCAAGTGGCACTGAATCCAGAAGCATGAAAGGAGCTGCACAACTTTTCCTCATAAGATTTGCACAAGCACCACGGGAAATCTGAGGCCCAGACATTTCCTTATCAACAGAATACCCCAGTGGATTTTCAAGCGGGCTGTTCAACAGAGGTCTTGAGCAGGAGCCCAGGTGTGGGAAGAGCAGAGTGTGGGAGTCCTCATGTGACCCTCTAGGGGTGGTGATGCGACCAACTATATGGTCGGCAAAACCTAAAATATTTACTGTCAGGTGCTTACGTATACTGCCCTGAGCCCATTTCCTCTCTTGTAGAATGGAGCAATGCTGCTTGATGAAACCAGTTGAGTTGTGATTGGATTCTTACTTGATTTGTTTCAAATCTGAGTATTCTAGAAAATCTAGGATACACACTTTCTAGCTCTTGGGCATGTTAAAGATGAACACGATGGATCGTGAAGCATTGCTTGGCAGGGCCTGGGCCAGCCTGCAACAAGTATGCCTGGCGCAGCACACGGAACCCATTTTCTTCTCGTCTTCATCTGTGTTCTTAGGAGGTCAGGTCATGTCACCCCCTTTTCCAAATGCATATAATTATTTCCTTGATGCTTGAGAGCTTTAACTAAGCATGGAATAATAATTTCCTCACTAATGTAAAACAACTCAGTATACTTTTTTTTTTTTTAAGTTTGACTTAATTTCTGAAGTGTTTGGGTGGAAGCGCATGTCTATGTATCTTACATGAGATGAATGATCCCATTCTTCAAAGTAGGGATGAGTTCTGTTATTAGCAGATTTTATCAAGCAGTGTAAAACTCATTCTAAATTCCTTGCAGACTGCATTAAATCTCTTTTTAGTGCATAGTCAGTCTTATTGTACTCATTTCAATGTCAGTCAAGGTAAATTACTAAGTTATTGACATACTCCTGAAAATGCGAGAATTCTGGTGTTCAGTTCTTGCTACAAGCAATTTGATCGCTTTTTATTCCTCTTATTTTAGGTATAAAATTGCACCTTAAACTTGTAGCAGGCAGGATAAAAATGCTTATCTCTCTCAAACCAAGAGGCACAAAGCAGTCTTCAAGAGCAGAGACCCTTGACTCATACCCTTAGGACCAAAGATACCTGCTCACCCAGTGCCGTCTTCCGCACACGCCCATAAAGGCAGCTGTGCAAGACAGATTAGTTCAGTGAGTGGACCCATTGCCTGAGGAAAAAGTATAGGTAATAAGAAAACAGCTGGTTTTGTTTATTCTAAACCTCAGTCACCAGAAAGAGCAAGCTTGGCTTCTCGACCAACAGCACCCCTCTGAAGGGTTGATATGGGGGGGCATAGGTCATGGGGGAGGTCAAGGCATTTGAGAACTGGAAGGGTTTCAACCATCTTCCAATACAGCAGCTTTCAAACTGGGTGACCATGGAACCCTCAGGCTTTCAGAAAGGTTCTGCGGGAGCTCCGGAGGTAATGACATTTGAACTAGATAACAGTCCAGCTGCTTGGAGAGCCCATGCACAGCTTTCAGCTGTATTATATGTTGATGTCCTGCCTAATCACCTTATTTTGAAAAGTTATTAAGAATGTTGGGAAACCTCCAAGACAGATTTCTTTGTCCAGTGAGGGGACTGAGGCCGAGAGAGGTGAAGTGATTTGAGAGATTTTAGTGGAAGGGTTGAAAATGTGCTTGTCTTCTTAGATCACAGTGTGACTAGAACACCCAAAGGAAGTTTAGATCATACACCAATTCTGCCCCTCTCGGTGAGGTTTACAGTTAAGGATTCAGAGTAGGGGTGGCTTTGGAGTTGGAAATGTTAAGATTTGAAGAGGTCATAGTTTTGTCATTTGGTTCCTGTTTATCATTTCTGTTAGGCTGGATTTTTCCCCCAATATTGAGTCCTGGGGTTTCCCAATAGATAGTTCTTGTGTCTGCTAGACGCTTTAAGTCCTGTCTGCAACGGCCAGCAGCAGAGCTGAGGTCGTGACAATAAAGAGCGCCTGCAGGAGCCCAGGACTTAGGACCAAGAAAGAAAATCATTGAATGGGGGAGTGGTTTCCTTGCCTCTCTCACCTCCCTCACCTCCCTCCCTTTCAAGCTTCTGCAAATTGGCTTCCCGGCCTGGGCTGGGGACTGCCCAGTCCTGCAGAATCAGGGCAAGCCGTCTGCAAATTGATTTGTCCACCAAGCGTGGCCTGCAGACCTTACATATAATAACCTGGTACGCACCTGCTCCAGTTTTCAATATACAAGGGTGATGGCATTGCAATAAGTAAAACATGCACTCAGCCAGTGCTATTGAACTCAGAGCAACTTTTCACCATCACATATGTCCTTCATCCACCAGTTCTAAAATTTGAGTGACCCTATGGGGGCTCTCTGGCAGTATCTAGACAAAATCATGGTCTGTCATACTCACGTAGGTCTGAACCCTGTATGCTGATGGGTAGTTCAAAGTTGAAACTGAAGAGACATGTGCACATTTTGCTAGAGGTATCCCGAGTTTGCCCAGATATTTAAATTGAGCATTAGACATCAGAGAGGATGAGGATTTTCTATCGCTTCAAATAACTAAAGTCTGGCAAGCGGCAAAACATAGGGCCTCACAATCCTGCTGTCCTTGAATGGTAAAAGGAGGCATTTAGTGCCTTTCTTTCCTCTTCAGGCCATTGGCTAAAGACTCCAATGATGATGTCAAGGTCTGTTCTTTGTCATTGAAGGGCAAGGGGTGAGTGAATTGGATGGTTTATGGACTCTCTAAAGACTATTGCATGTGCTACATGTTCTTCATATGACCTTGATATTTTAATATTCTATAGCTTGTTTGGCTGTTCAACTCACCTCCTTAAACAGCTTAAATCACTGCTGAGGAACAGGTGTGGTGGTCAGAGGTCAACAGACTGATGACTTTAAGTAGTTAAATGCGTCAATATTTCAGCATTTCTGGTGGTAAAACTCAAATAGGGCATTTAAGTAGAAAACAAATGGAAAGGAACAATAATGAAAACATCCTTTATACCCATTTAACACTGGAAATAGGTTATTCTTTCATTGTTTTAGGATTATATTCTCAAAGACTTAGAAGGGAAATTAAGAGGAATTTGCTATAGCAAGCAGTTCTTAAAACGTAATTGCAAAAGCAATTGATGAATGTGCCCACACTGATGTTTTCAAATCACATCTAATGGAGCCATAATGTAATATGAGAAAATAACCTTATAGGGGGTCAGGGGGTTGAGCTTCTCTAGGAATTTTATGGGATATATTGGGTCTTAATTACTTCATAATGACTGACAGTTTTTAGAGCCTTAGAATAAAGGTTTCCTTTTTTTTTCTAAGTTACATTAAAAATAAATATCTGGGTCAATTACTGGCCCATCCATCTGCCAAGTGAAAATTGCAACAAGAGAGAAAAACACGGTCGCTCGTCATGGGAGTGAAGCACCCAGACGTGAGCGGAGCGGCTTGGGAAGAGGTCACTGTTGTTTGCTGGGGCTGTGCCTCCAATCTGCCGGGGGCTCCTCAGCCTGGGAATCATTTACAAACCACTGAGGCCCCTCAGCTGCAGGAGAAGCTTTACTTAATAAATCCTGGCCTCTGAGGCAGGGAATTGTGAGGTCTCTCAGGGAATGCTGAGGGACAGAACTAATTTCAGTGTCTTCGTTCTTTGAAAATGGGAGCTAGCATCACGTCTCTGGCTGGAGCGTTCTGATGAGGGTGACCACCTATCCACAACATGTTTTGAACCCTTTTATTTATAGTTGTTGTCTTCCTCTTTCTTTCTTGATGTTTCCTCTTCCTCCTGCTCCCCCTGTCTTCTCTTTTTCATCTTCTTTCCTTTAGTTAAGGATATGTTGTTTTTTTCCACTCTGGTTTATTGTTATAAGGCTTAAAAGAAGTCACAGAAACTGGTGACTTAGCACATAGTACACATCTTAGGTTTAGAAGAACAGTTGAAAACATAATGCCCTTAATGGGTATTACAATAGTAGTTTATATCCATGACCACTTTGGATATTTGTAATCCACAACTCATTCTACCTACTCATCTCTGTCACAGGCCCATGAAATAGAGCAGCATCAGTGCTGCCCCTTACAAATGTGCCAGGGGTCAGGGGCACTTGGAAAGTTACTCAATGTGCCACCTGGCTCATTAGAGGTTTTGTCAATCTGCTGGTAGGATTGAAAATAAAACAGGGTTTATATTTAAGACTATCTCCTTCTAAGCCTTCTCTTCACTCATTTCCAGTAAATGCATTTTCACATGTCTTTCTTGAGCACTTTAGGATAATTTAAAAATGCTAAGCTGTGCTAGAACTGTGCTAGAGTTTTGAACATGGCTTATAAAAATAATCTAGAGGTCTGGAACTGTTTAGATGGATGTGATCTACAGAAACATGGGATTTCCTTTTCTTTATCTGAATGGACTTTAGAGGTCACCTATTCCAGCGATTTTTTTTTTTTTTTTGAAACTTTTATTAGGCATTAGAATCTTTTCTTCAGACAAAAATTTTGCACAGAAGTCCATTAAAACAGTGTCCAAGATGCTCTGATTGAGAGAGGGGCTTCCCCCGGCACTGTCCTCAATATTCTGGCCCTAGAGTGCTGCCTGAAAACACACCGGGAGCTTAGTCTGTAAAGCAGTTGAGGACGAGGGCCGAGTGAACTCTGGGCTGAAACATGCAGTAAAACGAGAAGGCCTGCCACACCTCGCTCATCACTAGCCCACTGCAAGGCTGCACTTTGGATGCTCGTGGAAACCCGCAGGATGATTGAGGAGTCTGTGCAGAGGGAAGGGGCCTTTTAGTTCTCTGCCTCCTTAGAGGTGTGCCCTGGCGGGCCGGGAGCCTCAGACAGAGATGTTTCTGTACAGGTTCCAGGTTTTGCAGCAAGGTCCCAGAGCATCCCGTTCTCCCAATGACCGGTGCTCCTTCTGTTTTCAATTTCAGCCTGATTCCCTAAGTGAATTTCATGTGAAGCTGTCCCTTCCCCCTCGGTCCCAGCGGGTAAGGAGCTGCTGGCGACTGTCACGCCAGTGCCCCTGTCAGCAGACCTGCTTGGCTCTGGAAGGATGAGTTGACAAAAAGCCATAGGTGCCTGAACTTGGGTGTCTTTGTGCACAAGAAAAAATAATCTGTCACCTTGTTTAAGGCGTGTTCGGTCGCGTTTGATAGTTTGAAAATGCTCTGGGGAAAAATCATCTCTCTGGCTTCAAGAGTCAGGTTGTAAAATGGCGAAATCACATACTGGGGGCTGGAGTGGGGCGGGGGAGGGTGCTGGTTTCTTTTTTAAATAAAGCTTTAATTTTTTAATCTAATAAACGGTTTTTTGTTTAAAGAGCAGTTTTAGGTTCACAGCAAAAGTGAGCAGAATGTAAAGACAATTCCCATCCCCCCCATCCCCCTACCATGCCCACCGCCAACATCCCCACCAGAGTGGTACATTTGGTACACCCCAGGGACCACACTGACATGTCCTCAGCAGCCATAGTTGGCATTGAGTTCACTCTAGATGTTCTGACATGTGTAATGAATGACCTGTGTCCACCGTGAAGTTATTGTACAGAGTGATTTCACTGCCCTCAAATACTCTGTGCTCAGCCTATTTAGCCCGTCCTCCCCCACCAACCCCTGGCAACCGCTGATCTTTTCAGAGTCTTCATGTGTTTGCCCATTTCAGAATGTCATCGAGTTGAAATCACACAGTCTCTGTCCTTTTTAGATTGGCTTCTTTCCGTAATATGCACTGAAATTTCCACCCTGTCTTTTCATGGCTCGGTAGGTCATTTCTTTTTAGTGCTGAATAATATTCCATGGCCTGGATGTACCCCAGTTTGCTGGGCTGTTCCCCTGCTGAAGAATATCTTGGATGTCTCCAGCTTTTGACAGTTACGATTGAAGCTGCTGTCAACGTAGGAAACTGGTTTTAAACGTTCAGTAGAGATGAATGTAAGAACTCTGGAGTGGGGGAGGCTTGGAGGCCTGGGTTGAAGTGCAGTTCTGCCAGAGAGGATTTCTGCTAGCTGGTATCAGGCAACTGGGGACTTCATTCGTCAAAAGCACTTAATGTTGAAACTTACTTTTCTTTTCTGAGCCACATAAGTAACAAGAATTCAGACAGCACCTCTGTCTAGGTGGATGACTGGTGAAAAATTTCAACAGTACTTTTCTCTCTCCAGAGCGCCAGAGTTCAGATAGGCATGTGTGCATGCTCCCCTTTCTGTGGGGCAGAAGTACATGTATTTCTGTGTCCCCCTGAGGTGCAGCTGTAGTCTCTGACCCCCCTGAGTTGCAACCCACTGGGAGTGTTTCTTATAAGATTTCTCACTTTGTGGGGACCTTGGGCTTCATCTCCTGCCCCAAATGGCTGCCACGGTGGGTCCAGAAGAAACCCTCAGAACTCTGGAGTTTGCTTATCTTCTAGGCTTCTTATTCATTTCTTTCCTTCATACTAGCTCAGTGAAAAATGTTAAAATATTTAAAAAGTATATCGTATCCAACATTTTAGTTAGACAGGAAGATTGCTTAAGACGTCGATGTGCCCTATCTTGGCCAGGGCATTGCAAGGCGGGGTTAGTGCTCATAGACACACAAGGATTTTTTAGGAGGTGATGACACCGTTTCCGTCAGGGGTGACCAGGAATGGGCACGAACAGACAGAAGCATTCAAGTGACTTGAGAGGATCCTTAGGCAGCCTGGAAGTAAGAGGAAGATGATGGGCCTTCTCCAGCTCCACAAAAAAACAGTGTAATTAAATGTGGAATACCCTTACCCCAGGAATATTTGACCTCAGAGAGCTTGGGTCTCAATGCATTGGACGCTGACAGCTCATGTATTCTGCTCTGTTTGTGTCCATAAACCTTCTTCATTTACTTTGTTTTTTGAGATGGAGTTTCGCTCTTGTCGCCCAGGCTGGAGTGCAGTGGCGTAACCTCGGCTCACTGCAGCCTCCACCTCCTGAGTTCAAGCAATTCTCCTGCCTCGGCCTCTGGAGTAGCTAGGATTATAGGCACCCACCACCGTGCCCAAGTATTTTTTTGTATTTTTAGTTGAGAGGGGTTTCACCATGTTGGCCAGGCTGGTCTCAAACGCCTGATCCCTGATCCAGGTGATTCATTTACTTTCAATTATGGTACCTCAATGGCCTCCCATTTGAGTATAGATATTAAATAAATACAGTTGTCTCTCAGTCTTGCTCAGACTAATTACTCAAGGCTTTGATGAGCAGCAGAGTCTCATTTAGAAGAAGACTTGCCCTGGCCCAAGAATTCACTCTCTTACCTAGGATGTAATTTTATTTTTCTGACAGGACATGCTTGATGGCACTGATCTCTCCAGCCAGGTCAGCGCGGCAGAGAGGTGAACACCAGTATGTCTTGTTAAGAAGCAGGAGATGAGATCATGAGATTGCCACACACACATGTTGATGGCCTTTAGATATGAACTTGGAGATAGAAAATAATGGCTAATATGTTTTAGTCCTTTCCAACTGCGTGGCATAATTCTAAATTCTTTACATGTGACAGCTTCTTCAATTTTCATTACAGCTGGATAGGGAGGGGGTAGGCTAGTGTCCCTGTTTTTGAAATGAACAAATGCAGGCATAGGGAGATTATCTGACTTGTCTAAAGCCCCGGAATTAGTAAGCGGCAGAGCCAGAATGGATGCAGGGTCAGTCTATGTCAAGAGTCCTTGCTTTGAACTCCTATGCTGTGTCTCTCTCAAAGAGAACAAGAAGGTACAAGTCGTACAGTGAAAAGAACTCCATTGTCAGTGAGACATACAACACCCTTCCAAAGTGACAAAGACAAAACACCTAGCTAAGACTCACTGGCTAATTGGAAAGCAGGGCCTGTTATTACATAAAGGCTCCTGTCCTACTAGGTGAGATTTTCCTTGAGGGTAGGGACTAGGTCTTTTCATCTCCCTACTCTTGTGACACCTGGAGCAGGCCTTGCTCTCAATAGGCTCCTGATCAATGCCCAGTTGTCAGGTCCCCTCATGCGTTAAAGAAGGCCGTGCCTGAGGATCCCACTGGAAAGTCTTGGAAGGCTCTGGGACTCTTGTCAGCCCTGCGCGGTGCTTCCTGATTATATGAAGAGTCAGAATCTATCATGAGAAAAGTCCAAAGTCTCTCCTAAGTTCTGAACAATAACTCCCTTCTCCCACATGGCAACCCTTCCCTGATGGTTTAAAGAGCTGAGGTCTTGGCGAAACCAGGCTTTCCCTCAGATTGCTCAGCAGAGGACTTTGTCAGTTATCTTAGACCTTTTTAAGAAGCAGATATACAGCTGGGTGGGGAGGCTCATGCCTGTAATCCCAGCACTTTGGTAGGCCAAGGCGGGCAATCACTTGTGGTCAGGAGTTTGAGACCAGCCTGGCCAACGCGGCGAAACTCTGTCTCTACTAAAAATACAAAAACTAGCCGGGCGTGGTGGTGCACGTCTGTAATCCCAGCTGCTTGGGAGGCTGAGGCAGGAGAATCACTTGAACCTGGAAGGTAGAGGTTGCAGTGAGCTGAGATCTCGCCACTGCACTCCAGCCTGGGTGACAGAGACTCCGTCAAAAAAAAAAAAAAGCATCATCTTCTTTGTTCATCTGTTGCCTTTGACCTTGTCAGATCTAGTGAAATGCTCAGTGCCCTGAAAACAAATGGACTTAGATCTATGGCCACTCTCTGGCAAAGGTAAGGGAATTTTAAACTCCAGCATCTTTTGGGCTGTAGCAAGGTGACACAATTTATCAGAGTTTCTGGAGTGCCCCAGAAGCTATATAAATGCAATTTTATCATTTCTGTAGTATTCTGTAAATATCGAGCCTATAAAACAATGCAATTACAAGAAGAAGAGTTAACTCACAGGTTGGTGAAAGGAACACTGCTCATAATCAGAGTCAGGTGGTAAAGGACGTACTTCGTGGTGAAGCCAGGTGTGTAGAGACCTGTGGCATTCGCCCATCTGGAGTTGTCTGCTTCTCTCTCCCTGCTCCTGTGGGTGGGATTGGGATTCCTAAGTCACTTTCCCTCCCTTTCCCTGTTCCCATTTCTTTTGAGTACTTACTAGGTGCAAAACATTCTTCTGGACATTTGGGAAAGCTCAGAAAATAATATGCTGATATTCCACTCCAGGAAGGTAGACCGTCCTAGGAAACCCAGGACTAAGGGAACGCAGTCCCGGCGTGCAGGGGAGAGATTCAGGGTGATTTCTACCCTCTCCTGGACCTCAGTTCCCTGTGCCTGGCTTGGCTTTTGTAGGCTGGGACCGCTGCTCCTGTTGGCTTCTGCATGGTAGTCGGTGCCACCCAGCTCGCTGGTATTCCTGACTGGGGCTCTGCCCGCCTCACCCCATCTGTAGGCCCTCCCTCATGGGTGTTCTGCTGTTCACGGTCCTAATTTGGCACACTCCCTCTGAGGACCTCAACAGAGACACTCCAGAGAAGAGGCCTGGAGCTGCGTCCCTGAGAATGCATCAGAGGGAGCAGTCCGGAAAAGAAAACCAAGTCATTTCGGTTGGATGGGAAATAAACTCTCCAAGACAAAATTGATTCACAATAACGATACGATCTGTCAGAAGAAGTGGCAAAGAAAGGGAAGAAATGAGCGGCTGTGTGTGGGCGAGCCATTCATGCAGGAGGCTGTCCCTGCCATTTGGTCCAGTCACAGCAGAATAAAAGCTCCACTTCTGGATAAGGGATCACATGTGACAAGTATGCAAGAGCTTTTTAATACCACCACGCCTGGCCAGTGATGGGCACAGCATCCTGGTTAGTAATGAAAGTGGAATGAGAAAGCTGCAGGAGCCGGAGATGGATGGAACAGGGAAGGAGCAAAGTTTCCACAGAGGAGACAGAGGAGGAGGAAGCAGGGGACAGAATACCTCACGACTCTAGAGGCACACGTACACAAGCGAGGCAGCATGCAGAGTTGAACAGGCACAGATGGACTGGTCACATAGCCTGGAGTTAGGGCAACAGATGGACAAGTCATTGCATAAATTGACTACCCAGGGACCACAAATGCCTGCTAGGAAATCCAAGGACGTATCAGGTTGACCCAGTGACAACATACCTGGACAGGGGTAGACACAGGTGCCCCTGATCTGAAAGGGAAGTGAACAGCAGTTTGCACTGGTAGGGGTGGGGGGCGGGGAGCAAACGAGATTGAATAAGAAAAGGAAGGAAATTACATTGTGTGCGTGTGTGTGTTTAATGTCTTTTGTAGGAGGACTTTAATTCATCTTTGTAAGACCTGACTTTAATTATGTCACTTCTGAATGTTGTAATCGTATGACATTCAGAGCAGTGGGAGAGGAAAATAACATTTGGATCAAAATATATTTGATATATATTCAAAATATAGCTGAAATAAATTTTCTAAACACTGAATTTTTAGTTTAAGCACAAACTGAAAAACAATAACTTTCATGGAAATAGTTTCTTGTAAAATGTTGTTCAGCTTTCAGAATGAAGTGTAAAATACAAGATGGAGCTGTCATTTAAAAACCAAATAGTATTAAACTAAAACAAAAATAATTATTGCTAGATATTTTTAGGTTGCTGTAACAGTGTACCACAAAAATACTATAGTCTGCTGTGATGGTATTGATTACCTTTTTATTTGATGGCAAAAATGGATGAATTGTCATGTCTTTAAGTTGATATTAACTCAACATTTTTATATACATTTAGGATATGTATACATTTGTGTTAATTCTTTTTTAAAGCTTTTAAAAATTAATCACCTATTATTTGAAAGTCACTATGCTAGGGACCAGATACAGTGGTGAACAGGATAAAATTGTTTCTGTCTTCATGAAGGGTATATAATCTATTACGTAAAAAAAAAAAAAAAAAGACTTTAAGGCCAGATGTGGTGGCTCATGCCTGTAATCCCAGCATTTTGGAGGCTGAGATGGGAGGATCGCTTGAGGCCAGGAGTTTGAGACCAGGCTGGGCAAGAAAGCAAGACATTTATTTATTCAAAAACGCTATTTTGAAAACTTTAATTTTTAGAGCAATTTTAGGTTGAAGCAGAAAAAGTAAGCAGGAAGCACACAGTTCCAATGTTACCGACTACCACACACACATACATTTTCTTGGCTATTAACATCTTATATTAGTGTAGTACATTTGTTATTGATGGGCCAATATTGATTTATTATTATTAACTAACGTCCATAGTTTACATTAGGGTTCACTTTTGGTGGTGTACATTCTGTAGGTTTGACAATTGTATAATACATGTACCCACCATTATAGAATCATGCAGAATAGTTTACTCCCTAAAAGTTCCTTGTGCGCCACCTGTCCATCTCTCCACCCCCACAAACCCCTGGCAACCACTGGCTTTTTACTGCTGATCGTTCTGCCTTTTCCGGAATGTGATGCAGTTGTGTGATTGGAGAATGGGTGGAAGCACACAGTAAGCAGCATGTTTAGATAGGCCTTTTTCACTCAGCAGTGTGTATTTAAGGGCACTCCATGCCTTTCTGGGACTTGATGGCTCATGTCTTTGCATCACTGAGCAATAATCCACTGTTTGGAGGTACCATAGGTTATTTTATCTATTCAGCTATTGAAATAACTGGAGTTGCTTCCAGTTTTTGACAGTTATGAACAAAGCTGCTATTAACGTTTGTGTACAGGTTTTTATGTGCACATAAGTTTTTAACTCATTTGGACAAATATTTAAGAATGTGACTGCTGGATCATATGCTTAGACTATGTTTAGCTTTGCGATAAACTGCCAAACTGTCTTCCAAAGTGGCTGTACCATTTTGCTCCCAGCAATGAGTGAGAGTTCCTGTTGCTTTACATCCTTGCCAGCATTTGGTGGTGTTGGTGTTTTGGATTTTGGCCGTTCTAATAGGTGTATAGTGGTATCTCCTTATTGTTTTAATTTGCAATTCCTTAATGACATATGATGTGGAGCATGTTTTCATATACTTCTTTGCTGTTTTTATATCTTCTTGGTGAGGTGTCCATTCAGATCTTTTGCCCATTTTTTATTTGAGTTGTTGATTTCTTATTGTTGAGATTTAAGATTGTTTTGACCTTTATCAGATACATGACATGAGAATGTGTTCTCCCAGTCAGTGGCTTGCCTTTTCATTCTCTGAACAGTTTCTTTCCCTGGGCATCCATTACTTGTGAACTGTGTGGGCCGGGCACTGGTGGACCAGAGTAGTTCTGGGAAGGTGAATTGCAGACCTGCACAGCAGGCTCTGTTAGTCCCAGTATTCTCCCAGAAAGTCAGTGTGGACTGTTGCATGCCCGAATCCTGGCACTCACACCTTTCTTGTTCACTTGCGTCTGTTGATCTTGATACTGGGTTGTACCTATGGTTTCGGCCTCTCATTGTTTGCCGTGTTGATCATTTTGTGCCTCTGATGACTTTAGTAGCTGACTCTGGCCCTGGTCCCTTGACTTCATGTGAGTTCTGTTACTTGACTGTGTCCGTCCACCCTCCCACATGGGTGCTGATTGTCTTGTTTGTGTACCGGCTTGGGCTTTGCCATTGACAGTTTATCCTGACCCCAGCCTGAGGCCTAGTGTCTAGAAAAATTATCATATTTTCAGTGGTTGATTATAAAACCAGCATTATGTTGGGTGTTTCTCACTTTAATGTCTAAACTCAAAATCTTTATTGCTGTCATCCCCAAACGAAGTTCCCTGCTGACTTTCCCATTTCTTCCCTAATGGCCTCACCATTCTCCCAGTAACTCAGACTGTCTACCACAGGGCCGTCTTGGATTTATCCTTCATCAGCTGCAGACAGTCAGTAGCCTCGTTCTCAGACCCAAGTGCTTCAGTGCCTACCATTCATTCTATTAAAGGACTTGAGTTCTACCATGATAGGAAAAAAAGCTGCATATTCCAGGAAGGTATGTGTGCACATTCAGACATTAGGTTAATGCCACATACATTTTTCTGAAAACCCTGTATCTCCCTATATGGCAGCCTCTAAGAGCCTTTGTGGTGCTAAAACCTGGAATCATTCTTTGGCTTTGTTTTTAAACACTGAAATCCTTCTTGAGTCTTCTCTCTTTTTTATTCCCACTGCCACCAGTGTGAAATTGGCCCTGGCTTCATGGCTGGCCCCTTGAGGCTTAGTGCTGGACTCAATGCCTTGGGTCTTTCTGAAGGGAAGCCTGCTGGGGACAGGAAGAGGGAAAGAGCTGAGTAGAACAATAAGGTGGAGAACCAGAAAGCTTTTCAACCCATCTTTAGAGTAAGATCTTCACAGTGTGATTTTGTTATTCTATTTGAAGTGAATTCTAGAGTAGCTGATGCTTTTAGAAATCAAATATAGATACAGAACACATTACAAAACTAAGATTTGGTCATTTTTAAAGCTTTGTTATTTGCTTTTTCATACTCTCCTTTCCTCCTCTTCACTCAAGTAAATAATGATTTGACCATAATTTTCTTTACTTAAAAATATTTTTTTCACAGACTTCAGATCTATGTGTCTACTTGTCATGAAAAGTGTATTTTACTTTAATAAGCTAATGATTTATTTCAACAGAGGAAGCAGAGCCCTCCAAGTTTATATGGATTGATTACTCCAAAGCTTTGACTAGAGACCTGTTCTTTTAAAAGCCAGTGTTTTTGTGCAACTCAGATGAATTTCAGATTGCCTTCTCAAACTCAACCTGTGTGTCATTAAGTCACTGCTAAGATTGTTTCCCCCTCATTTCCAGTAGCTTATGAGAACTCCAGCTATTAGCATGTAGCATTTCACCTCCTAAACTATTAGGTCCTTTCTTTGATTGCCCAGAACAATCTTATCATTGAATGAAACTATTATAAATTATATGCACATAGTTTTAAATGATTGCAAGATATATTTGATTCCAGGTCTTTTCAAAAGTTTAGCATTGAATCTTTTTCAAAATTTTCTCTTTTTACAACATTTCCAGCTATGTTTCAACTTGTCAGAACGATCGCTGCCTGGGCTAAAGCCAGTGCTGCCAGGCAAAGCTGCTCCCAGTTGGGCCCAGGTGGGTGCAGCAGGGAGCTGGCTGTCGGGTGGGGCTGAGCTTCTGGGAGAGCAGGAGTGAGCAGGTGGGCATGACAAGGGACATACTGGGGGGCCCAAGGTGAGGAAGGAAAAGAGCAAACGGCCTTCTGGTGCATGCGGTCATTAAGGTGAGATGACTAATTAGTGCGAAGCCTTGAGTCTTGATGAATGGGCCAGGGAGACAATCCTTTATGTCAAATGCAAGGAACTAACTGAGAGCCCAATGTGGAGTGCACTGGAAAGTCAGTTAAACAGATAGATAGTCCCACCTGCTGAGGAGATGGAAGCAAGGGCCAAATTGGTGGTGGTGGTGGATGGGGGGTGGGGTGGTTGGGTTGGCCTAGGGCCCTCTATGGGATGGGGAGCTTGAAACCCATCTCTCAGTATGTGTAGCCAGTGGAGCTGCGGTGCAGCTGGGGTCTTGGTGAGTCCTAAGTGACTGTTTAGATTAGGTCATGATGAACTGAGGTTTTTGTCTTTAATTCAGGAAGCAAAAGCATTGAGGGCTCTTGTTCACATTTTACCTGCAGCTGATTTGATACCCTGTCTGACTCTTCAGGTGGTATTTTACCAAATTATGTCCTGGGGGAGGCCAGTCCATATTCCAGAAGTTAGACCAAATGCTAAGATGCCCTGTAGCTGGCTGGAGGAGGGCTGGGTCATATACCACGTGATGGGGAGAGAAGAGGGAGGCAGAGGACACAGTCTGGCCTGGAGTAGACATGGAGTCAAAGGCTGATCTTGGCTCTTGGAAGATCCTGGGTGGAGATTCAGGTAGGACAGGTGAGTCACAGGAGCTTCTGGGCAGCAGTCAGCTCTGGGGTACTCACAAAGTGTGGTGGCTGCTGGAAATAGTGGCCTATACCTCTCATTAGAGTATTTCAGCTGGAAGGGCCTTTGGAACCTTCTCTTCTCCCAGGAGAGGAAATGGAAACTCAACAAAGTTGACGACTCAGCACTGTCAGGCAGCTAGCCCATAGCAGGGACTAGACCAGAACCCTGGCCTTTTCTCTTTTTCAGAATTCTTTTAGAAACAGTTCAATCGAGGTGTAATTGATCTATATTAAAGTACGTATTTTAAAGTGAACAATATACATTTTGACATAGGTAGACACTATAAAGTCCTCACCACAGTCAAGATAATGAGCAGATCCATCACCCCAAAGTTACCTTGCACGCCTTCATCATTCCTCCCTCCTGCCTTCCTCACCCCACAGCCCTGGTGCCCAGGCAACCTCTGATCTGCTTCCTGTCATGATGGATGTGTTTGCATTTTGTAGAATTTTTTTTTCTGGAATTACACAGATTTCTTTTTGTGCCTGGCTTCTTTGATTCAACCTGTTTTGAGATGCATCCATGTTCTCGGATCAGCAGTTCACTTCTTTTTCCTGCTGAATGATATTCTATTATCTGGATGAACCATCCTTTTACCTGGTTGATGAACATTCTGGTTGTTTTCAGTCTGGGGTTGTTACAAATAATGCTGCCATAAATATTCATGTACCAGTGTTTGTGTGAATGTGTCGTTTCATTTCTCTTACATTAATACCTAGAAACGGAATGACCAGGACATGTGGTAGGTTTATGCTTAACTTTTTAAGAAATTTTCAAACTGTTTTCTGAAGTAGTTGTACCATTTGACATTCCCATCAGTGGTGTACGAGAGTTGCAGTTTCTTCACTTGCTCATCAGCAGTTGGTATGGCCAGTCCTTTTACTTCGAGTGGTTGTAACAGGTGTGTAGCAGTGTCCCACTGTGGTTTTCACTTCCATTTTCCTGATGAACAGATTATATTATTTTTTCATGAACTTACTTGCCATGTGTACATCTTTCATAAATTGTCTGTTCACATCTCTTATGTATGCTTTTTATTGGGTTGTTTTCTCATTGTAACTTTGAGAGCTCTTGATACATTCTAGAAACAAGTCCTTTATCAGACATACGATTTGCAAATATTGTATCCGAGTCTGTGGCTTGTCTTAGCATTCTCTTAACAGTGTTTCTTTGAAAAGTAGTAGTTCTAAATTTTGATGAGATGCAATCTATTAGTATATTTTAATGGATCAAACTTTTGTGTCATATCTAAGAAATATTTGTCTAACACAAAGATATTCTCTTATTTTTTTCAGAAATTGTATAGTTTAAGATGTACATTTAAGTCTGCAATCCATTTTGTTAATTTTTTTATATATAGTGCAAGTCATTTGACACATGTACAATATAGCAAAAGGCACATTTTGGATCTGTGGATTAAGGTTACTTTATCCACAGATGGTGATAGAAGTCTTTTACCAGTACTGTCATATTTAAATGCAGAGGTCAACTGTACATTATATATGTACATCACTCAATAAACCCCTAAAATACATTGCCCAGTTTTCATAATACATTTAATGAAAGAATAATAAGGTCATTAAGGGCAATCAGTGTTTTGTTATATTCCTGATTATATTCTTGATTATAGTTTGTTGCGTTTCTCGAACAAACATGGATGGAGTAAGAAGTATGCCTCTTCCCCCTTTAATGCGAACCAATGTAGTCTCAGACTCCAGTTTAAAACCTTGTCAACAGCAGTGATTGCACATTGTTTACCCCACCCGCTCCCGGTTGTAGTAATTATGGTACTTTAGATTTCCTGGAGAGGACGCAGTGCTTAATCATGTAATTATGTCTCTGGACGGCTATCCCAAACAATGTGGAGCATGGGCTCTGCCGTTCACCAGAACAGCCGAGAGAGAAGTTTGTTTGGGTTCTTATTGTGCAGACACAGTGGGAGGGGAGGCTGCAGTGGCTGGGGAGAGCAGCTTGTGGAGGGAAGGAGTCGATTCTGGAAAGACAAAATGGGGTTGTGTAGGGATATGTGGCTTTTTTCCCCCCAGTTCTTGTCCTTATAATTATTCCAGGAGGAGGGTCCTTAGAGCCACTGCATTGACTGTGGTATATCGCTCAGTCTCTGCACCACAGTTATCCGCGACTGGGGCTAGTGAATTTATCCTGGGGACTTCCTATGGGTCCTAGTATTTAGCCTTCCATTGTGCTTCTGGCCCGGAAGTGTGCTTGCTTTACAAAAGTCAGGAGAGAGATGCAGGAAGGAGCACCGGAATTGGAGTCTGACAGTCTCCTACACCTGCTTGGGGATCAGGAATGAGTCATTTAGCATCTCCCAACACCAATTTCCCTGTCTGCCAGGAGGGGAAGAATATCTTTTTGGTGTACTCAAGTGGATACACTGAGAGGACTCGCTCTCCATGTACATAATGGGCCAAAGGTCATGCATTCTTTCATTTTATGTGGAAAAAATGACTTGCACGTGTTCATTTGGGAGGCACTATGAGAACTGGCTTTATCTTCTCTAGGGACCTTCCCTAACCCCGTCCCAGACCCTGAGGTGGGGTTGCCACATCTCCCTTGTGTTTTGCTCTCATTGCACTTCTTGCGTCACGGTGATGGTTTTACTCCCTGCTCTGAGAGCAGGAATTTCTTCAGGGCCAAGACCTCTAATTTATGTTTATAACTCTAGTGCCATTTCATAAACATTTGATGAATAAACAACTAAATGAATACATATGAAGACGAGCAGGGCAGTCCTGGTGTTGAAGGAATTCATAACCCAGCAGAGAAGATGGGCACGTGTGTGAATAATTGCAGCACACCGTTCTGGCTATAACAAGCAATTTATTCACTTTTAAACAAAATGGGAACACTTCATTCTCATCTAATAAAATTGCTTCTATTGGCACTCCAGACATTTGGGTAGACAGTATGTTGCTGAAAAATGATTTCTAAAAAGAGTAGAGGAGATAAGGGGGAGACTACACTCTTTTACTCCAGCCATTACTCATCTACAGGCTTTCACTTTCCATGGCACCTGACCTTCTACTCCCCAGGTTAGGGTGGGGCACTCGTTACACATTTTCACGGCACCATCTCGTTCTCTTTTCTGACACTAATGATTTGTTTCCCATCTGCCTCTTCTCTCCCCATCATCTAGACTAGTGCCTGGCACATAGTAAGACCTCAGTAAATTGCTGCTAATTGACTGACTATACAATAAAACAAGTTCACACCATAAAGACTTTAAAAAAAAATAACCCTGGCTTCAGAAATTTTTTGAAGAGGGGAAAGAGTTCTTTCCCCATCATGGGATTTCAATATGGCCCTGTGGCCCCAGGTTTCTTTTGAGCGGGGCTACAGTCTGATTTTCTTAATAGAACATACTGCGCCATTAAATGGATCTCCATACACCTGGAGGAGCTAACCTGTTGAAGAGAATGATTTCCTGTTATCCTTCTGGAATTCAGGTACAATTTAACTTCTTGCCATTAAAACACAACTTGATAGCGGTAACCTTTTTCCACCTCGTGGGACGCTTATTTTTAGTTTTCTGGAGAAGATGCAGATTGGAACACAATGACTACGAATAGATAAGGCATAGCCTGCAAACCCATTTGCAGGTGCACTGTGTTTCCTTGCGCAGTCGTTTGTCTCCAGGTTTGAATGCTTTTCCAACGCCTTTATTGGCAGTTGAAAATAGAGTTCTAGCCAATGTCGATGGATTGTTACCACAAAATGCAATTTGCTGCCGCACGTTGTGCTCAGATAATGGGCAAGAGTAGAATTCATCCAAACAATTGTGCTCCAGCAATTGTGTTCAAAGAAATGATACCACAGAGTGAGCCATTCTCAGTTTTCTGAATCATTTAAATGGTTTCATTGTAACGCATCCCTTTGTCAACTATTCTTCAGTGGGAAAATAAAGGCTTAAAGGAATTTCTTAAAGAAACAGAACTTATAGCAGAATCAGAAATATGTCATGATATATAGGCCTACTTATGAAAGAAACAACCCGTGTTACCATTGATTACTCGATCACTTCTGTGGGGCTGGGGCAACACTGTTAATTCTTTGAATTTTCTGGCTGCACCAGGCTAGGTTTATGTGAACAACAGGGAAGTGTTACCTACAGAGAGCCGGCAGGGCACAGTGTCAAAAGCGTGGGATTCAGAGGCAGAAAATCTGGACATCAGCTTTGCTGCTACCGCTTACTCTCTATGTGACTGTGGAAAAATGATCTCAGCTACCTTGAGGGTTTGTTCTGAGTGTCAAAGAAGATAATGTGCAATGGATAGCATGGTTTGAACAGTGAAGGAAAAATCTTTTTTAGTTGCTATAGAATAAATGTATTCCCGTATGAACTGAAAAACTTAGTCAAGTTTCACATGGGAGCTTCAGTCTTTCCTTAATGGAATATTATCAGAAAAATTTGTTTTATATATCTGTCTTTGAAAGTTTTACTTATATACCAGATTCTGTTACAAATAATAAAATAAAGTTCTGCCTATTGGTAGCTATTTCTGTTTCAAGTTAATGCACAGAGCCACAAAATGCCATACAAAAGAAAGGCAACATGATGACCTTCGGTTGAAGGCTACATTTCTATTCGTTTTCCATAGAAATTATGCGTGTCTGCTTTTGAAGAAGCATATTGGGGAAAAAAAAAAAAAACTATCTTCTGCTAGTTGCCTTATTCGTGTAATAGAAATTCTAATCCAAGTTTAGTAATAAAAAGAAAGAGAGTTTTGCAGATGAAAGACTGACAGCTTGGCACCAGTCATGCCCAGGGTGCTCATAAGGACTGCTAGAGGAGGAAAGTCACCAGGAGCCAGCACAGGGCCACTGAAACCACGTCAGAGCAGCTGGAGTTCCACACGTGATTGAGGGATGCAGGAGAGGGGAATTAAATGTTGTCCAGGTGGATGTACCTGAGGTTCTGTGATTTCATGAGCATTGATACGGAGTATTGACGCAATATTCATCATTAGCTCATTCACATAGGACCCTATGAAGAATTGAGGAAAGGTGTGATTCTAAGATCTTCAGGCTTTTCTTCAAAAGAAGAGAGTTTTGAAGCCAGGCTGAAGGCACTGCAGTGTGGAATTTGCACCGCAGGAGAGAGGCACCCCGACACAATGGGAGCCAGGCGCCTTCCCCACAGCTTGGCTTTGCCACGACAGAAACCAGAAGCGCTGAGCTGGCAGGAAGCTCGTTTTGTTGCTGGAAGAGGGCTTTATTTTATTTCAAACCCTCAGCTGCCTGGTGTACATTTTTGTTCTGGCAATAAATAACTTTAAGCTCATGTTTGAGTTCTTTCTTCTTTCTTTCTTTTTTTTTTTTAAATATTTTATAGAAGAAAAATACAGGTTTTTATATGAAGAATTTTTAAGATTCAGTAAGAAGTAAACAGCTTTTTAAAAGTGGGCAACAGATTTGAAAAGACATGTCACCATATCTATCAATGATACACAGATGGCATATAACATCCAGTTTACAGGAAGCAAGGGGAATAAGAAATACTTTCCGTGATACCTACCATGGGGAAGCAAGCAGGCAAACCCAGAATTTGGGATACACTAAGGACAGCTGATCTGGCTTCTTAAATATATGAATGTGTTTTTTAAAAAAAGGAGAAGACCTTCTCAATTATGTAACATTTAAAGTACATGACCAAATAGGATGTGTGAACCAAGGGATGGAAATTGACTAGGGGAAAAATAACTCTAAAAAGACTCTTTTAGGGTGACAATAATAAGGGGAACTTGAATATGGAGTGGGAATTAGATGGTGCTAATGAGTAACTGTTAATTTTGTTGGATGAGATAATGGTATTGTGGTTATGTATAAAAATATCATTTAGCAATTATGTATAAAAATATTGAGGGCTGAAATGATGTGAGATTTGCTTTAAAATACTGTAAAATAAAGGAAAAAGGAAGAAAGAAGAAAGACTGAAGTACATGTGTTGAAATGTTAGTAACTTGCATCTGGAGAGTAGGTGGATAAATGGGATTTATTTTACTATTACTTTTGCTTTTGTGTATGTTTGAAAACTTTCGTAGTAAAAATTCTTTATAACATCTTTCTAGAAATTATGCAGACTGTAAAATATAAGTAAATAGTGACATAATTTGAAGCATAGATTACTATGCATCTTATATGCAAGAAACACCTGCCCATAAATTCAATTAAAAATGGTTTTATCTCTACAAAAAATTCAGATTTATCAGACAGTCAATTTGCATTACAAAGGGGACTGTTTCTTTTATAAAATAGTTTGCTGTAGAATTCCATTAAATGATTTATTTAATTTCCATGGGCACTCTTTTTTTTTTTTTTTTTTTTTTTCCTCGAGATGGAGTTTTGCTCTTGTTGCCCAGGCTGGAGTGCAGTGGCGCAATCTCAGCTCACCACAACCTCAGCCTCCCGGGTTCAAGTGATTCTCCTGCCTCAGTCTCCCAAGTAGCTGGGATTACAGTCTTGTGCTACCATGCCCAGCTAATTTTGTATTTTTAGTAAAGACAGAGTTGGTCAGGCTGGTCTCGAACTCCCAGCCTCAGGTGACACACACGCCTCGGCCTCCCAAAGTGCTAGGATTACAGGCGTGAGCCACTGCACCCGGCCGGGTACTCTTTTTTTTTAAAAAATCCTCCAATTCAGCCCCTTTCTTTCCTCAGTCTTTTCTACTCTCCAACCAGATGCTGGCTCCCTTCATGCCTCCAAAACTTTATGAAAGCTTATTTCCTCTATCTGGTTAGTTACTCCCTTCACTTTGTTCTTTGTAAAGGCTTATTAGTATTCTCCAGGAAAACTAAAGCAATAGGATGATCTATTGATCAATTGATCAATCTAGAGGTTGATGTATTATAAAGAATTGGCTCAGGATTGGCTCATGTGATTATGAAGGGTGGCAAGTTCCAAGATCTAAGCTGGAGAACAAGAGAGCTGATGGCATAGTTCCAGTCCAAATGCCACCAGCCTTTAGATCCAGGAAGAGCCCATGTTTTAGTTCGAGTTCAAAGGCAGGAAAAAAATCAGTATCTCAGCTCAATCCATCAAGCCAGAGGAGTCCTTTCTCCTCAAGTGTTTTGTTCTATTCAGGCCTTCAACTTACTGGGTGAGGACCATCCACATCAAGGAGGGCTGACCGCTTTACTGGGGGTACGGATTCAAATGCTAATGTCATCCAGAAACACCCTCACAGATACACCCAGCATAATATTTAGCCAAATGTCTTGGCACAGTCAAGTTGACACATAAAATTAACCCTCACTCTTACTCGCTCTTTAAGACTACCCTCAAATTCTACAGCAAAGCCTCCAAATGTCTATACTATATAGATTTATGTGTTTATTTTTTATTCTAGGTTGTAAATTTCTTGAGGCAGAGAAATTTTTGTCACATTCATCTTTCAATCACTAGACACTAGCCTAGGACCTGGCATAAAACAGGTATCAAGTAAATATCTGTTAAGTGAATGGATGAATGGATGAATGAAAGCATCTGTAGCAAATTTAGGAGAAACTCCACAAGTTAGAAGGTATCATGTTTTAATGTTCTAAATTTAAATATGACTAGTAAGAGGGTGGATTTTAAGATTGGTATAAGCAAGCAATCATGAAGAATGATGGTCTATGAAAAACTAGACCCTGTAAAGGCAGCAAAATAGTTATTCAGTTAATTCTTAAAACAAAAGCAATTCACATGCAGTTTTGAGATTACAGATATGATAAAATTAGCATTCAGAAGGAACTATTTGAATTTTGTTTTAGTCTAAGTTATAGTGAGTTATTTAATCAATTAGCATTTAAGTCGATTAGCATTTAAAATAAAAAATGGTATTCTTCGTCTTTATTCTACCCTACCTGGAATTCCACATTAAACCTTCCCAGAATTCCACATTATTTTACCTTCTCCTTCTACTAGTAGCATCCATATCTTGAAATAATACATTTTTACCTCTATTCCTTACTTAGACATTAGTTACTTCTACCCCCTAATAGTTGTACAACTATGGATAAGTTATCTGATTTTGCTGTGCCATAATTTCATCTTTTGTAAAATGGGGAAAATAATTTTCTATCCCACAACATTCTTGTAAGGATTAAATGAATTACTGTTCGTAAAGTACTTGGTATATAATGAGAGTCATGTAAGTTTTATAATCATTATAACAGTGATAATTATTAATATTATAGTTATCAATGATAGAAAGTTAGCTTATGCAACCTCCTACCATCTCACCTCTTCTCATTCTATATAATTGTATCAAAAATTTTCAGTAAATCAACACTGTTTATGTTATGCTAGTTTATGTTATTATGGCTATGTGAATGTGTTCTCAACTGAAGTCGATAAATATACTGTTAGGGCTACTTTTCAGGTAACACAAACTATTCCAGTTACTTCAAGCAGAACCTGGGGAAGAGAATTGGAGGCTTACAGTATGATCCTCGAGCCAACAGTGGGATTTGGCAGCTTCCTGTCTGCGGATGAGGTAGCAGCTACTCTAAGAGGACTACCTGAGCCTAGAGAGAGGCAACTGCTTTGTAAGAGGTGAGGATAGGAGAGAATTGTACCCTGCAAGGGCCTGGTGAAGGAAGCCTCTGGGAACTAGGAAGGGAGAAACCACTTCTTCCTCATATGTCCCTCCGGCGCCCTCTACTGGCAGGGGTTAGCATCAAGCCATCTGGCAAAGGACACAATTTACAAGGCCCAGTGCTATTATCACAGAGCAGGGAAAGAAGGGTAGTTTGGGAGCAGAATTAATTAATAACTGGCACTCCTGTTAAACTGAAACTTCTAACTTGCTAGTGTAGTTAAATTCGAGACACTGTAAAAGGCTTGGGTATGTGTGGTGGGCCAGGGGAGCATGTTCATTGTTTTCAAATGTTTGAAAAACAGCTACCTGAGGGAGAGAAGCCATCATTAGTATGTGTTTCTCAGAAGGAACAAGACCAGGGACAGTTATGGGAAGGCAGATGTTGGCATCCCATGAGAATTTTGGATGCTTATCTCCAAATGTCACCATTATCCTGACACTAAGAGTGATGAAGCTGAGGCTAGGGTGATCCTCAGTCATGTTGTGGAAGTTCAACTGGGATAGGAGGCAGAAGTGAGTGATTCCCAAGGTCCATTCCAATCTGGAGAAGTTATGGACTTTTCAGACATAGCTGTGTTACCTAAAGTGAGTTGTGCTGTATATATAGAGGTCAGCCTACCAATTTATTTAGGTATCCATGCGTTATCCATATGCCTGTTTATCCATCTGTCTCCCCATCCACCCATGTATCTGCTCATCCACCCATTTATCCATGTATCCACTCATCCATCTGTGCACCCACCCACTCACTCATCCATCCATGCATCCAACCATCATCCATTCAGCCATCTATCCATCCACTCATGTAACCATTCATCGACCCATCCACCCATCATCCATCCATCTGTCCATCCACTCATGTAACCATTCATCGACCCATCCACCCATCATCCATCCATCCATCCACCCACCCACCCACCCACTCACCTATTCAACCAACGAACCATCCGTCCACCCCCCGCTTCAACCAGCCAACCATCTATCCATCCATCCAACCATTCATCTATCTTCTTTTGAGTTGCTTTAAAACCCAGTGAAGTTATTTCACTCAATTAAACTAATTGGACCAGTGTTTGTTGGTTGGCTTCCAAGGACTATATATGATATTAATATTGGAATTAAGGACATTACATGCAAATGCATTATTTTTATTCAATTTAGATATAAGAATAATTCTTATTTGCTGCCTTTTATATTCCAGGTGTCCTTTTTTCTGAAACTTTTCATAATGTGACAAAGAAGATAAGAGTAATGTGAGAAAAGTTACTGAATAAAACCACATATGACCAAAGCATTGAAATGAGAAAACAGAACATGTTTTCATCCCAGTGATTCCAAGATAATTCCATACCATCAAGTTTGAAGTTTCAGAAATCTTAAGGAACAGCTCTCTAAGCAGAAGAGCTTAAATGATTATCTGGGTCTCTTATGACTCACCGTGTTTTGTTTCCTTAGTTCAAGCCTTGTGTAAGGGTTAACAGTATGATTTTACTGTTTTGCGAGGTGCATCTTCTTTTCTGACACATGGGAATTTTAAAGAGTTGGAGTTGTCACACAGAAATGAAAGCACAAAAATCATTTCCTCCAGACAGCCTATTTACTGTTCATTGGTGAAATCAGTAGCAAAGAGTCCAGTTCCTTCTCGGGTTCTGCTTGAAGTAGTTGGAATAGTCATAGTAAATAGCACGAGGTGGAAGCAGCGTTCAAACCTGAGTCTGTGCCCTTCACCACTGTGCAATGACATCTCCCAATGGATTAGGAAATGTGTAAGTACAAGGAGATGCCATGAGAAACTTGCAGTTGGTCGACTCTGTCGCTTACAAACTGTGTGACACAAAACAGGAAACCTCAGTACAATCCTTGAAAAAAGCAGGGCCCAGAGGTTACCATGGATTCCTCAACATCACACACAGAGTTGCACATCTAGGGTTGGAAATGAAGCCTCTTGACCCACAATCTGGAACTCGTTTGTTTGTTTTTAACCGACTTTTTTAGTTTTGTTGCATAGAAAATCATTAATTGCTCGTGAAAAGCGAAATCCCACTGCTGAAAACCTGTCCTCTGGTACTGGGGGTTTAAGTCCCTTCCGTCGCTCCCACACTGGCTGGTGTTCACACACTGGTGCCTGGGCAGGCCTCTCGCTCCATGTCTGGGCTTCCTGGTGGTCACTGCAGCTGTGGTCACTGTGGGGGAAACAGGCGACACTTGTAGGGTGACCTCCACGATGGTGGCTACTCTGTTTCTTTATAGACATGTTACCTTTTTCTAATCAGCAGTCCACAGCAGTGGCTCCGTGACTATGCCTGCTGCAGCAGCTGTTTGGGGCTCAGTGGCCGAGCACATGGCCACAGTAAGTGCACGCCACCCAGCAAGAGTTGGTTAATCATATATAATCCACCCAACAGTCGGCTGCCTTGTAATTGTTACAGGGCCCTTTCAATTTCTTGCAATTTCCTTTGTCTCAGCAGTTTTGGTTGCATCCTGAAAACTGTCAGGCTTCCTTGTTTCTGTAAGGACCTGACAATTCCGGCCTCACAATGCAGCTTAAATTGGACCAGCTGCTGCCTCAATGGAGCAGTCTGCCCATCTCCAAGGCATTAAGCCCAAAATTATTTCGAAAATTGAAGCCTTTGACTTGCTCTGGATTAATGTGATTAAGCAGGGCTTGCTTTAATTTGTAGCCATCTCGTCCTTTATTAATAACATCTCATCAATTGGAGCAGCATGCGTGTCTGCAAGACAACAGAAAGTTAGGTTGATTGCAGTTTGTAAGAGAAGTCTTTAATGTTTCAGGAGCAACTGATATGAGGCTTCAGTTGTGGGGGCAGATTTAGATCTGCTTGTTGTTCTTAATTTTTTTTTTGGAAAACTAATAAGCAAATGAATCCTGCCTCCCTCCCCTACTTTGTCCCCATCTCCCCGAGGTCTACATATGATTTATAATTCCCTTTAAGTAGTAAAGAAAGGATTTTTTTTTAATCTGAATTTTATCAGCTGGTGAAATCTGGAAGGAATATCCTTCAGGGTGAAGAAAGGTAGAATTAAATGGATTTGATTTTTTTTCTCTGTGTAATTGAATGTATATTACCATTAAGATAATTATAAATAATCTGTTAGCTTTTCTAAATAAGAAAGTATATACCTCATTACTTGAGACCTAGATTTTAATAATAACAGCTCTGGATTATAGTGGAAGGAATTAAGACATGTTTTAAAAATGTCCTTAATACTTTTTAAGCTTAATGACATTATTCTTATAAAATTTATCCTGGCAAACTTAAGACAGTAATAATCTAAGTCTCATATCTTTCTCTCCTTACAATAATTTAGCTAATGAAAGTACATGTCCGAGTATTTTTCTGAGGTTAAATCTGATCTTCCTTCTGTATTATCAGGGCCAAAGAACACAGGTCTAGGAGTCAGTAACCCTGCAGCTACTCCACTTTTTCTCACCAAAGCGCTGTGTTTTCTTGGGAAGGTTACTCAGCCTCTTTATGCCTCTTTCCATATTTCTAAAATTAGGAAATTGAGGAGGAAACTTTCTAAAATCCCTTCTAGTTCTAGTCTGTATTTCCAACTTCTAATGTTTCCCACCCCCATTTACAAAGTGTGTTTCACTGGGTCTGGTTCCAATACAGTCACCTTGCTTTTTCTCTGAAAGTAGATAGTTTAAGTGGCAAAATTTACCGATATTTGGGTCAAATCAGATTATTTCTGGAAGTCAAAGAGCCTCAACCCAATATCATTGTATATACTTAATTGCTTATCTTCCTTAAAAATAAACGGCTATCTAATTTATGGTTCTTTGGTTACTTATTGGCATGCAATTTTTTGTATTCAGATCTCTTTATAATAAGTGTGTGAAGTAATGCATATGCTTATTAGCTTGATTTGGCCATTCAACAATGTATACATATTTCAAAAGTTCATGTTGTACATCATAAATATATACAATTTTTATTTGTCACTAAAAACAAATTAAGAAAAAGAACTCTTTACATAAGCAATACAAAACACCTATGAAGGAGTTGTAGGAGTAGTACCTATTATTATAGCAGGGCAAGTTGTAAACCTCTTTCCATTTTTTCCCTTCATTTTGCCCAGTATTTTGATATCTCCTGTAACGTTGATGCTCACTGTCTTGTTAAATACTTTATCATCACTTGAGTCATTTATTTATTTATTCTACAGCTATCACTTAGAGAAATGATTCGTGGTGGTTCTTCCGGACTGAGAAGAGCCTGGGTTTCAGAGCTGGGTACAGCAGGGGTGGAGTTGCCACTTTGAGTGGAAGGAGTTCTGGAGTTCCTTCGGGGCTCTGGGCCATCTGCTCCCTAAATCCCTTTACAACACGGGCAGCACACTTGCTCTTGACCTGGTTCTGTCACTGTGGGACTGGACCACCTACTATAACAAGTAGACCCAGCAAATGCGCTGTGACTCACACATGCACAGGTTGACTTCTTGTTCATGTAACAACCAAAAGCACACCTCGGTGGGTGGCGTTCCTCACGTGGCAATTCAGGGGGTCAGACAGCTTTCATTGTGTTGCTCTGCCATCTCCTATGACCCCAATGAAATCTATACCCAGTCCATCAGATGCACATGGAGTGGGCACACCTATGGCCTGCAGGCCTTGGCTCAGCTATGGCACACCTCATGTCTGCTTACATTCTTGGGAGACCTCAACCACATGGCCACACTAACTGCGAGAGAACCTAGGAAATGGAGTTTTTAGAGATGAGAGATAGAGCTCTACCTCCCTGTGATGACATGGTAACTCCTAGAAGAAAGTGCAGAAATGGTTAGTATTTGTGAGTACAACCCTTTACTGAACTTCAGAAGTTTTAGGCAGTCTTTTAAAGTTGATTTCAAAAGACCTAGGCATCTCTACATTCCCATCAGACTAATTTGACTTCTGGCTTGGTCTCGTCTTTCAAAGATTTTTGGAGCTGTAAGTCTCACTGGCACCGTGTAGGTGGTAGTCAGGGCAGTTCTGCTAGTCTCATTGAGCATGCTTAGTAACTGGAATAGATTTTTGCCTTACAGTAGAATTGAAAAAAAATTGCCCTGTGATGGTTGAGTTATTTTTACAAAGGTCATTTAGGTCATTGATTATCTGGGCATCATGCAGTTGTTTTCTTGCTGTTTCCTACCATAATTTTTACCAGCCTCTGCTACTAAATGGCTGTGTGAGCTTATGTATCTGCTGGAGCCTCTGTCTCTTCATTAGTGAAAGTAAGGAATGTAATTCTTACCTTGATGGATGGAGTGATGATTAAAGTGTGCATTGCATGTCTTCCATGTAGCCACTCAACATAACTCTGCTAAGGAAATTAATTTAGAGTAGTAGCTGACTCTCCAGACATGTATAATGGGTGAAAGTAGGGAGGAGTTTGGACATTCATTTTAGAAACACATTCTCAGAGTTTTCAGAAATCAGCAATATCAAAGCTAGTTCCCTTTGACAACTCAACTTTGTGTGAGAGATGACAACTCCCTTTGGCATCTCATCTTTGGGGCAGCCTTTTCTGATCCTACAAGTTTGAGTTCGATGTGTCATCCTCCCACCCTACTCCCCACACCCCTTCTCTGTAAGACTGGTTTATGTCTCTGACTCTCCCATTATATCAAAAGCTTTTTTCCTCCGATGCATCCCCATGCCTGGCAAGGTTGAAATGCACAGAATTGCCATTTAAGTCGTTAAAAAATGGTTCAGTATTAACAGTTTCATATGGTTGAAACTAATACCTAGGGGACACAAGATATTTTGTGAGCCATTGAGCAATGTTTGACACCTGAATGTAGCGTCCATACTGCTCTTCTTTTGAGTCCCGTGCTATATTTAGCATCTATTACGCCATCACTGACTTCGTATAGGCCATGAATATGTATATATGTATGATGTGATCCTGAGTATGCTTCTGGAGCTATTTCAAGTATCTGTGACTCAGTTTGCATTAAATGTGGCAAATATGTTTCTTGAATAGTCTGTTGAATTTACCTGTAAAGACAACTAGGCCTGATACTTTCCTTTTGGAAAACATTTTTTTTTAACTTACAATCCATTTTTAAAAATAATTATTAAAGATAATTCAGCCTTGCTTTTTCTTCTTCGTGGGCTAACTTTGGGAAGTTATATTTTTCTAAGAAATTCTTGACATGAAGTTTTTGCAGTGTTTTTCTTATCTTTTTAAGCTTTACTGCATCTGTAGTTATGGCTTCCTTTTATTTGTGATATAATTTATTTGTGCTTTCTCTTTTTTTTTTCCCCGATCAACTCTTTTGGCTTCATGAACCTTTCTATAGAATGTTTTATGCTTCATTAATTTTTGCTCCTCTCTTTTAGTTCCATCCTCAAATACCTTTGTATCATTGTCATTCTCTTTTTAACTTGTTATTTTGTTGTTGTTTGTTTTTACTTTTTGCTCCTTTCTAATAATAAAATTATAAATTTCCATTGCTGTATCCTAATCGTTTTGATGGTAGCATTTCCATTATAATTCATTTTAAAGACTTTAACATTGTAATTGTGATTTTTCCCATTTGAGTTGTTTAATATTTAAAGTTACCTTTTTGATAGGGATGTCTAATAGTCTTAAGATAGACAACTTAAAAAATATTTGTAACCCTCATACACTGCCGGTATGAAGGGAAAATAGTGTAGTCACTTTGGAAACCAGTGTGGCAGTTCCTTAAAAGGTTAAACATAGGGTTAGTATGTGACCCAGCAATTCTCTTCTTAGGCATATACCCAAGAGTCATGGCAACCTGTGTCCATGCAAAAGCCTGTACACAAATGTTTATAGCAGCAGCATTTGACTATTCAAAATAGCCATAAAGTGGAAACAATCCAAACACCCACCAATGTATGAATGGATAAATAAAATAAGGTATACACATACAACAGCATGAACTCATGCACACAATAACATGGTTGAGATTGAAGATGTGCTACATGGAAGAATCCACTCACAAAAAACCATAGAGTGTATGATTCCATTTATTTGAAATGTCCAGAGTAGGGAAAGCTGTAGAGACAGAAATCAGACACATTAGTCATTAGCGTGGACGGGGGAGATGGTGGGGTTGGGAATGATAGCTAAAGTGTGTGGAGTCTCTTTTTGAAGTGATAAAAAATGTTTTAAAATTGATTGCGGTAATGATTACCCAACTGTGAATATACTAAAAGCCACTGAGTTATATTTAAATAGGTGGATTGTATAGTATGTGAATTTCATCTCAGTAAAGCTGCTTGTTACCAAAGAAAAAAGCATTTTCTACCAAAATCACCAATACATCATGACAGCTCAAAACGACTTTAAATTTGTTTGTGCTGATTCTTACTCTCTCTCACCCCTCCCTCTCTGCCGCTCTCCTGGACTTCTCCCCACCATTGGAAATGTTGAATAACAAAGTTTGCCTTATTTATCAAAAAGGATTGATTTAATGAAAATGAATGGAGAAGGCTGACATGAACATAATTTTCCAGTTCTCACCCTCATAGGTGTAATTATCTGGAAACCCACTAGGATGGCACAGCCTTGACAATGCGGCAGTGCTTACTAACAAGCACACCCGACCTAGACAGTGTGATTTTGCAAAATCAGAATCCTGAAACAATGCAAGTGCAGTGAACGTAGGAGCCAGTACACCATATATAACACACCTTAGAAAAATGCTATCCATAAGAAATGGTCTTTCAGAGATGATTTCTGGCATGTGCTACAGGGGAAAATGGTATCAAATCTACACAATGACCGGGTTCTATGGAGTGGCTCCTCTGTGGGGAATTTTACTTTGTTCTCTGTGCCGGAAACCTTGACCCCACCCTGTCTGTGAAGTAGCAGCCTGCTTTGTAAAGGGGCGCTGATCAAGACGAAGGCTATTATCGAGCTGGGATCCAAACATCTGAAGCTTATCACCAAGCACAATAGTGACGGCTTCTTAGCCACGTTTCTAATTATATTTTTTTTTCCTGCTTTTTAGATAAAGGGACAAAGAAATATGGGGCTTACTTTGCAGGTTTTTCAGGCTGCTCTGAAGTGTTCTTTCGAAGGTAGAGGGATATAGTTTTGTGTAATAGCTGTGCTGGGAACAGAGTGGGTTCTTCCAGACTCTCCCCCAATGTACAATAGTGTGTGGATGGCAGAGATGCATTGGGAGCTGAAATAATTCATTTGTCCTTTCTAATGAATAGTAATAATTTATAATTTGTACTAATCAAAAACCTTTCATCCACAAAAGCCGACAGGCTTTATAAACATTCTCCTCTCACCAACCTCTACAGTAAGTACCTGACAAGGTAGGACTGTAATTTGCAGAAGGGCCAAGATGGAGAACACAGTGCAGAGATCATTACTAATGTATCTGCGGCTTGAAGTTTATATTTTGAAAGTCACTTTGGACTTATTTTCTTCAGCTACTTTGATCGCCCAGAAATATAATTTATACTGACCTCCATAATGGATACTGCCAAGATGAAAACTACAGAAGTCATTGATCCAGATGTTTTCTGTTATTTTGCAAACCCAGCGAAGCCATATTTGCCAGCATAGTTGACATTGTGGGGACATGGGGACAGGTGTCCATTCTCTGACCCCTTGGTGTCCAGCCCTATTGTCTCTGTAGTCTGCGGTGACAGAGCAGCCATAGTGGCACTGTGCTTGATGCAAATATACCATTACCTTTTCGTCTGTTCTCTGATCAGTCAGTGGCGGCGATATGAGCAGAGCATAAAGCAGGAAGAGTGGGGATGCCCTTGTATTCAGTATACCTCTGGACCTTATCACTACCAAGTGTCCCACACAGGGCTGCTAAGTAATGTTGAAAATATACTTTCCACTCTTATCAATGCACCTTCTTGACACCAAATCTGTACTGTCGATCCTGGAATTCAGAATTCTCCATCAAAGACATTGAAAAGCAGGTTACTTTTATACCTCTCATCAGCTCTCCTCTGTGTACTGTGTTGAGGAAAAGACTTGCATGTAATTAGCCTCCTTCCACCTCCCTCCACAAAAAAACCCCCAAATTTAGAGACGAGTCCTAACCCTTAGAAAATGCAGTGTTGCAGACTGCTTTTGAAGATAGAAGAAAATTCCATTCTTAGCTTCAAGAGCTTCCTTAAACCTGGCCCAAAAGACTTTCCTGAAAGCCCAGCCGGTTCAGATGATAGGTGCAGACACATCATATTGCATATATTCACATCACACACACACACACTCACCCTTCTCTTTGCTGGGGAAAGGTTTCTTGCAGAAGTTACCACTCCAATAAACCATGCAAGATGCATTCAGATGATCTCTTAGATTTCAGTATCACACAATGGATCCTGCATTTTGTCATACAAAAATTGCACATCAGTTTTAGCTGCCTTCAGAACCCTCTTCATATTTATTAGGAGGAGTATTGTGCTTCTGTCCAGCAACTAAAGCTGCTTTGTGTTGACTGCCTATGTGGACTGACATTACTGCTTTCCCATACCACAACAGCATCCCAAGCTCCAGTTAGGGTGAACTATAGAAGAAATGTCTTATCCAATGCTTTTCTTTTTTTTTTTAAATTTTTTATTTCTGTAAGTTTTTGGGGAACAGGTGGTATTTGGTTACATGAGTGCGTTCTTTAGCGGCGATTTGTGAGATTTTGTGGCACCCTTCACCCAAGCACTGTACACTGAACCCAATTTGTAGTCTTTTATCTCTCACCCCCTTCCTACTTTTTCCCCCTGAGTCCCCAAAGTCCATTTTGTCATTCTTATGCCTTTGCATCCTCATAAGCTTAGCTCCCACTTATGAGTGAGAACACAGAATGTTTGGTTTTCCATTCCTGAGTTACTTCACTTAGAATAATAGTCTCCAATCTCATCCAGGTTGCTGCGAATGCCATTAATTCATTCCTTTTTATGGCTGAGTAGTATTCCATCATATATATATATCTCACAGTTTCTTTATCTACTCATTGATGGGCATTTGGGTTGGTTCTACATTTTGCAATTGTGAATTGTGCTGCTATAAACATGCATGTGCAAGTATCTTTTTTGGTATTATGACTTCTTTTCCTCTGGGTACATAGCCAGTAGTGGGATTGCTGGATCAAATGGTAGTTCTACTTTTAGTTTTTTAAGGAATCTCCACATTGTTTTCCATAGTGGTTGTACTAGTTTACATTCTTGCCACTGCTTTTCTGCTTTTTCTTGAGTGATAATTGGTTAATTAGGAAAACTGACTAAAGAGAGAATGAATCATTATTATTATTACTTTTTTTTTTTTTTTTGAGACAGAGTTTCACTCTTGTTGCCCAGGATGGAGTGCAATGGCGCAATCTCGGCTCACTGCAACCTCT
Source organism: Macaca fascicularis (assembly GCF_037993035.2). Taxonomy (NCBI): domain Eukaryota; kingdom Metazoa; phylum Chordata; class Mammalia; order Primates; family Cercopithecidae; genus Macaca; species Macaca fascicularis. Next base: position 10,623,366 of record NC_088382.1, on the reverse strand, counting down.
GCCTCCCAGGTTCAAGCAATTCTCCTGCCTCAGTCTCCTGAATAGCTGGGACTGTGGGTGCCTGCCACCACACCCAGCTAATTTTTTTGTATTTTTAGTAGAGACTGAGTTTCACCATGTTAGCCAGGCTGGTCTCGAACTCCTGACCTCAAGTGATCCTCCTGCCTTGGCCTCCCAAAGTGCTGCGATTACAGGCATGAGCCAACATGCCCAGCATAGAATGAATCATTTTTTGAAAAGGTTTACAGAAACCTTTTTTAAAACAAACAAAACTTAAATGTACGTTATTGTACCAAACATTGGATTTGTGTCTCTCCTTTGACCAAGGGTCCCCTGCCTACTTGGAGTAGCTCCTTATCTTCCTTCTTTAGCAGAGTGTGGAGGTAGGAGTGAAGATTCTGGAGCTACGTTATGGAGGTCTGGGTTCTGACTCTGCCCCTCAGTGGTGTTGTGATGGTGGCTGTGCCATGTAACCTCTCTGTGCCTAATTGTCCTCATCTGTAAAATGGATATAATAAAAATAGCTCTTATTGGTTTGGTGGGAGAATTAGATGAGTTAGTATATGTAAACCACTTAGAGCTGCACCTCATCCGGAACAAGCTCTGTTCGCCACTATTATTATCAAATGATCTCTAGTTTTGCATCTTTAAAATCTAGTGAGAATTTAAAGACATTTTTATAGCAATTTGAACACAGAATTTATCTAGATTTTCATGACTTCCTCCCCAATCTTTTTTTCTTTAAAAAAAAAAAGCTGGAAAAATACACATAACATAAAAATTACCAACTTAGCCATTTTTAAGTATATTGTTCAGTAGTATGGAACCCATTCACTTTGTCGTGCAGTCATCACCACCATCCACTACTAGAGCTCTCTTCATCTTGTAAAACCAAAACTCTGTGACCATTCAATACCAATTCTGCATCCCCCCCTTCTCCCAGCCCCTGACAACCACCCTTCCTAATCTTATGGGGTAGTCTTGCCTGCATTTAATTTGACAGTATTTTTAGCTACTTTCTTTTATTGAGCTTTCTAAAGCATTTCACTTGTTTTTTTTATTTTTTATTTTTTGGTTTTGTTATTTTCAGTTGACACATAAAAATGGTACATATTTATGGAGTACAGGGTGATATTTCCATACACGTATATAATGTGTAATGATCAAATCAGAATAATTAGCATATCTATCACCTCAAACATTTACCATTTCTTTGTGTTGGGAACCCTCAAATGCTGCTCTTCTAGCTGTCTGAAAATATATAATAAATAATTGTTAATTATAGTCATTCTGTAGGGTTCTAGAGCACTAGGACTTATTCTTCCCATCTCACTGTATTTTGTACCTGTTAACCGGTCTCTCCCTATATCCCCTTCCCCCTGCTCCTTCCCAGCCTCTAGTAACCACTCTACTCTCTATACTTCTATAAGATCAACTTTTTTAGCTTCCATGTATGGGAGAGAACATGCGGTATTTATCTTCCTGTGCCTGGATTGTTTCACTTCGTAAAATGTCCTCTAAGCTTATCTATGTTATCTTGAATGAAAGTTGTTTTTTTTTTAAACAAAATTAAAAATTAATTTTAATAGAAACAAAGCTGTGTTTTTCTGCTTTTATTTCTGAATGTGTGACATTTAATTAAAATTTCTAATTAGAAGACAAAGTGCAATTGGCCTAAACCAGTTTGGGAACAATCACAACAAATTGGGTAAGGGTACTCCTCAGCTGGAGGGAGCTTCATGGTACAGGCATGCCAGAGGGAGCTGTGGGGTTCTGATGCTGTGGGTATTGGGCACAATGTCTGCCAGCAGCAATGGTGTGGCTCAGTTAATCTAAGTCATCCTATCCATTCTAGGGTCTTCCTGCTGTGTTATGGTGCTTGTCGTTTTCAACACCTGAAACACCCTTACCTCTACCTGTGTGTGTCTATAAATAGTTCCCGTTTTTCAACATTGACATATGGTTTGGCTATGTCTCCAGCCAGATCTCATCTTGAATTCCCATGTGTTGTGGGAGGGACCCTGTGGGAGGTAACTGAATCATGGGGACAGGTCTTTCTGGTGCTGTTCTCATGATAGTGAATACGTCTCATGAGATCTGATGGTTCTAAAAGGGGAATTTCCCTGCACAAGCCCTCCTCTCTTTGCCTGATGCCATCCATGTAAGACATGACTTGCTCCTCCTTGCCTTCCACTGTGATTGTGAGGCTTCCCCAGCTATGTGGAACTGTAAGTACGATTAAACCTCTTTATTTTGTAAATTGCCCAATCTTGGATATGTCTTTATCAGCAGCACGAAAACAGACTAATACAAACATCCAGTTAGATATACTGTCTCCATTAAACCAAAGCACTTGTCTGTGCCCCTCCCATGGCACCTAACACTTTCTATCCTGTGTTTTCAATGTTTGGGTGAGTTCCCCAAGAGCAGGCTCAGTGTATCGCATGTCTTTGGATTTCTTCTATCATTGGCTTCCAGCCAAGCTTGAAGGCTCACATGTATTGAATTCCTGCCTTATCAGGCTGGAACAGAGAGCATGAGTAGAGAAACTAAGTATCACCACACTTTATAGTTAAAGCCTGTGTGTGTGCATTCACATACGTGTATAATGTAATCTTTATAGCATGCCTTCTTGTCATTTTTATTATAACTGCTGTGCCGACAAGGAAGTCGAGACTCAGAGAAGTTAAGTGATTCATCCAAATCAAGTATTCTGGCTACAGTGCCAATGCCCTTGGCACAGTTTCCCAGCTCTTCATTGTTGAAACGTTTGGTGTGTTCCTCAGGGCATGTCTTGGAGCTCCTACATTAATTACTGGCTATCATCAGAGATCTACTAGTCAAGGCTAAAAGATTCCCAATATCAATCAAATTACAGCTTAATCTGCATCTATATGAAGCCATTGGTATCATTAATTTAGTAGTTACCATTAGCTCCAATGTTTATGGGGAGAGAGCATGAAATTATGGAATCAAACCTACTGGGCCCTGAATGACCTGAATTAAGCAAATAATTTGGCCTCATTGAGGCTTAGTTTTCTCATCTTTGAAATGTGAAACAGATATCATGGAGTTCCCATGAAGATTTAATAGGCAATTAATGCATATGAAAGCATTATATGAGCTACAAAAGTGTTACACCAATCTAAGATATCATCATCTTACGCTTACAGAGTAACTGGGAATCTCAAGTCAGGAAAAGTCCAGTGCAGAGTTCGGAATAATACAGAACAAGCTACCTGAAGTCCAGAATTGGGGCTCTGGTGTTTGTTACTGAGAGAGCCCCTTTGAGACATACACTGTTCTCCTGAGATGGGCTTACTATTAGCATCTTGATCTGCTGAATTTTTGCTCAGGGCTTTGTTTCTCTCATAAGTTAAAATAACGACAGGCAAAGGCATGTAGTCTAGGTGAATGCTCTCCTTTTTTGTTTCAGACCTGGATATCCTACAGATGTGAAGTTGCCAAGAGTAAGGGAGACCCAGGGGTCAAGGGGACTATGGTAGAGCTTAGTGTTAAGAGTACTGGAGTCACCCTTCCCTCTGCAAAGTTGTCCCTGCGTTCTCAAGCTGGGTCGGGTGAACTCTGAGACTACCCTTCTCCTAGCAGTAATTGCTTCATCCTGGAGTTGCCATTTGCTTGTTTCTCTGCCCTCCTAGACTGTGAGCTCTTTGAGGTCAGGACCTGTCTTAATCATGTTTTGGCTGCATCCCAGAGAGTACTCAGAGCTCATGCTAGGGTTTAGTAAATACTTAGTGAACAAATCCCTCCTGTGGTTGTGATGTTATATTATGAGCCCCATACAGAAGTGAAAATGAGGCTGAAGTTGTAGTTGGTTTGGTCACCATTTTGATTGTACTGATATTGGATTGAATCAGACTAGTGTTTTTCAGGCTTTAAAAAATTATAGTCACCCTAAGCAGCCTTTTTAGACATTTCTCTCTTAATTGTCTCCCCCAACCCCCTTCCATTAAATTTAATACCACAGATATACTATGTGCCAGGCTAGGTACTGTGGCCCTTTAGAGGCCATAGCCACTTTCATATGATGTTTTTGTCCCCCAAGAACAAATATTTGCTCCCTTGAAGTAACACCACCCTTATTGGGAATACATGAAGTAGACTATTTGACTCAATTTGTAGAATCAGCTGGTTTGGTGCTGTGCAGATATTCTAAAGAGTTTCTATTTGGTATTTACATAGTCGCTTATAAAGTTACTAAGCCTCAGTTGCTTGTCTTGTTGGCATGCTTTTAAGGTAAAGCTGTTGGATTGATTTTTTTGTGGGGGTGAGGGTGTAAAATAACTGATGCTTTTGGCACTGTCTAGGAGGCAAGGCCAAGACTTTCCTCAGACTACCGACAGTATTTCAGTGTGGATGTAAGTTATAAACACATCTGAAGGCTTGGTTCTTAGTTCCTTTGTTTTCAAAAATATTTAGACTAAAAATATACTTACATTTATTATTAATAGTTAGATCCATGCTTCCTGGGCAATCCTGCCACATCATTCCTATGTAAGATATTTGTAAATAATTTACCATCCAAGTTGGGAGAATATGTTACTACCATATACACTTAAAAAGCAACTGTAATGTGGCTAATGTGCAAAACTAATAGGCAATTTTCGTTTTCTTTGGATGACGTGAGGTAGCTCTCTGGCAAAAATGGTGCAAGCAGCCACAGTGTTTGAAGTGGTGAGCTTCAACAGGAGTGCCATTTCTTTTTCTTTTTTTTTCTTTTTTCCTTTTGAATTTATGTTTATTTTTTATTTTATTTTTTTGAGATGGAGTATCACTCTGTCTCCAGGCTGGAGTGCAGTGGCACAATCTCGGCTCACTGCAACCTCTGCCTCCCAGGTTCAAGCCATTCTTCTGCCTCAGCCTCTGGAGTAGCTGGGATTACAGACACCCGCCACCATGCTCAGCTAATTTTTGTATTTTTAGTAGAGACGGGATTTTACCATGTTGGCCAGGGTGGTCTCGATCTCTTGACCTCATACTCTGTCCACCTCGGTCTCCCAGAGTGCTAGGATTACAGGCGTGAGCCACTGCGCCCAACCTTCTTTTTAATTTTTGTGTGTACATAGTAGGTCTATTTATGGGGTATACAAGATGATAGGCGTATTATGTATCAAGGTAGTGGGTATATATATTTATAGGGTACATGAGCTGTTTTGATATAGGATGCACAGTGTGTAGGAATCACATCATGGAGAATGGGATCTGCATCCCCTCGAGCATTTATCCTTTGTGTTACAGACAATCCATTTATTTTCTTTTAGTTATTTTCAAATGTACAATTAAATTATTGACTATAGTCACCCTGTTGTGCTGTCAATTGGTATGGAATGCCTTTTCTCATCTATCCCATGGAGAGTTTAGAATAGTTTTTGAAGAATATGAAAAAATATTGGACTTGATTTCAAAGACCCCTTCTATTGTCATGATTGTAGGGCCTCTCTAGTTGTCTTTTAACTCTAATGTGGATCACAGACACTTTTAGGAAAACCTGCCCTTGGCAGCTTACCCAGAGAAACCTATCTTTGCTTGGAGAGCAGTCCACGTCGTTCTGTTTGTACTAACCTAGATCCTAAACATTTGAAAGCTTCTGGCGTCTCATAGTGAAGTTCTGCAATGCCATGGCTGATCATGATTAGTATATGGAGATGTAAGAACTAGCAATAATATCATAGATTTAATTACCACGGTAAGTTCCCAGAGTGCTTTGTGCTTTCCCCTTTATGGCTGTTATTGCTCTTAACCATCCTCTAAGATTGATGGGACAGATATTAGTATGCCCATTTTATCGATGAGCAGCCTGTGGCTAAGAGAAGTTAAGTGGCTTCTCTAGCAGATTATGCCCTCAAATGTAGGTCTTCAGACTCCAAAGTCGGTGCTATTTAATTGCCCATAGTGCCCCATGGCTTCAGCCTTCTTAAAAGCCATCGTGGAGGAGTGAGCAGGTCCCTAGAAGCACTGCCTGGACTGTGAGTAGGAGGGGGCAGAAGTTGACTTAATAAAGGCATGGATTTCTAGCAATTAGGACATCCCAATAGTGGCATGAACTACTTTGAGAAGTAGAGAGTGCCCTGTCTTGAAATGGTCATGTGGAGGTCGGAGTGGGCTAAACTATATAGTATGCCATTTGGCTAGATGACCTTTCAGGTCCCTTACAATTCTGAGACTTTGTTTAAAAAAAAAAAAAAAATCTTCTGTCCATTTCCTCCTTCATAGTTTAGCCACATACATCAAATGCCCAAGTTTATGGTTCCTTTCCCAACTTTGCATCAGAAGCACCCATGGGGCTTTGTGAGAATGCATATGCCAGGCCTGCCCCAGCTCTCCTGTATCGGAATTCCATTGGTGGGGTGGCAGGGGAGGTGTGAGAGTATGTTTCAGAGTTCCACAAGGAATTCTAAGGTGTCAAATTGTGAACCACTCTTCTTGTGTAGCCCACTGACCACAAGGTACACATAGACCTCTTTTTAAACTTGATGGTATAATTCAGTAGCATCAAGGAATCATAGTTTCTCAGTCTGCAATGCCCTTGTTGGTATTAAAAGGCCATTTAATCAACTGTATTGGTTCTCTTGGCTGCAAGGGTACCATGGTCCCTGCTTGATAGATGGGTTTTGCCCATATCTTATAATCCCTCCCTGTTTCATGGCAGAGTAGGAGTTTGGTGCCAATCTAGAAAATGGGCAGGGGTCCTTTCATACCCTTCCTATTCTGGAAAAATCCAGCTTGAAGGGTTAGGACTGAGTGTGAAGGCCAGCCTCTGTAATCAGCAGGTTGGATACAGAAACTAGGGAGTGGCTCATTGCTATCCTTGTTACCTGCTTCTACCTACTGGTTTTCTTTGTACCAGTTAGAAACCTCCAGTGCACGAAGAATTAGTGGTTGCCGTTGACTGCTTTCTTGAGAACTTTTCTTGATCAAGTAGTGAGCTATATTTATGGCACTCCTCTGAGAGCATAATCTCTGAAGGATATGTCTGTATAAAATATACACCAGAGGATCATAAATTCTCCATCGTGTCTCCCCATGACGGGCCAACAAAAAAATTCACAATTGCTCCACCAGTATTTTTTTCTACTTTTCAATCAATAGGATGCTTTTTAAAGCTTACGTTTCTTGTCGGACACTTTATGTGACGAATGAGACAAAAGAAGAAAAAAGCCAAGATAAAATGACAGTATAGACACTCCTCAAATCCTATAATGAACTCCACAGGGCATCCAATTTTGATGTATTAGGATTTTTTTTTTTTTATAATGAGTACATTGTTGGAAATCACATTTTCTATCCGCAGGAGCTGGAGATGAAACCGAGCTGACATCTTACCTCTTTGTAGTTAATTAGCAAGAGAAAAGTAGCGCTTTGAATCTCGTATGGGAAAAGGGGAGGTATTATTCACCCACCCTCGCCCCTTTCTCCCTTCAAACACCTGGATCATTCTGTGTGCTCTTTGATTTGGTTGAACGGTTCAGATAAGTCTGGTTGGCAGGGAAAGGATGAGGGAGGTTGAAGAATGGTTATTACTTAATGAAAAAAAATTACTGTGTCTCCGTCTCCCCTCCATCTTGCTTATAGGATAAATAAATTAAGTTGAGTCTTTTTATTTTAAAGAGCAGTTTCTTGCCTGACTCGGACTCCAGGCAATTCCCACGGCACAAGGGTGGTTCGTTGTCACCATCGTTCCATTAGTCACGGTGGAGTCCACAGTGCTCAGCACCGTGCATGGAGCTTAGCAGGCATTTGGTCAGTATTTATTAATTAACAAATAAAACAGTGCTGGCCCGTACAGTAAAGTATTCTGGTTGCATTAGTTGTGTCTAATACCTTTCTCTGCATAGTAGCCACCTCTGCTTTAGGATTTGCAGTGAGGTTTCTGTAGAATTCGGTGGTTAGGGACAGAGGGTTGGAGCACAGTGTGCATGTGGGAGTCCATCTAGGGACTGGTCATTGGCAGGTAAATGGCACTGGGGTCCATACAGATGCCCCCTCCGGATGAAGGATACGTAAGTGGTGGGAAGATCCAGCACAAGGGCTCCTCCGGCCCATATGTCTTTATTAACTTCACTCACGTGCCCAGTCCCGGGACCTACAGAGGAGAGCCGCTGTTACTAAGCACACACTTGTAAGCACTGAGCACTCGTGTGTTGCACCGCATGGGACTGATCCCAAGTGGAGTAAGACGGGGCGGCAGGGCCGGGTGTGGAGGGAGCACCACTGTTTGCATCTCCTCTCTGTGCCATTGCTGAACGCTGCCTGCTCCCTTCACCATCGGTCCTCTTCTGAGCCACCCTGTGGGGTGCCCCAGGGGAGGTGACTCAGTGGAAGAGCCCTGCTCTGACAAAGTCAGTCTCACAGAATCGCACTGGCTGGGCTCTCTCCCTGCACAGTGCCTCTTCCTGGGGTCCCCAGCTCAGAGAAGCCTCTTGGAGGAAGCAAGACTCAAGGGGACCCTGAGAGCAGGCAGGGCTTGGACTGTGGGTAGCCTGGGGCACTGCAGGCTGGGGACAGCAGGAGCTGGGGCGACCCTGAGGGCAGAGAGGGCTTGACGGGCGAGCCCTAGAGGCTGGGGACAGCAGGAGCTGGTGGTGGGTGTGAGGGGTTAGCCTGGCCTGGGGAAGGTGGGGGAAACCAGGTTGCTGTCATACCAGTGATGGGGGGCCCTGGTGGCCAGCCAAGGGCTCCTGTAGGCCCCAGGGAAGGGGACAGAGATGACAGGTGTGGAGAAGCAGCAGGGAGGAGGGCTTGCTGGCCTCTGGCTAGGTTTGTCCCTCGTGAGCTCTGAGTCCCTCGTGAGTCTCAGTCCCTCATGAGCCTTGGCTTTCCTGTCAGTAAAGTGGACATAGGAGCATTCACCCCAGTGGCCAAGGGTGGCTGCAATGCTGACATGAGTCTGTGGATCTAGAAGTTTTGGGGGCACGGGACACTGTCTGAAGGCAGAGTCTGAGGTTCCTGTCCCGTAGCATAGGATTGCAGCAGGGGCGCGCCATCCCTATGCGGGCCAGCTCAGCAGCTCCCATGGTAGCCAGGTGCACGGGTAAGTTGTTGCGTGAGCCACTTTGTGGCTTTGCAGCAACAAAGATGAGCTGCTGCTTCCATTTGGATTCCTGCTCTTGCTTGGGATGCCCTCCCCGCCCCACGAGTCATCCACCGTGGCCACCTCCTCCGTGTGCATCTGACGTCCTGGTGTTCGTGTGACTGCTCAGGCGTGACTGCTTAGCGCCCACCAATGCTCTCCTCCAGGCGTCTGCATCTCTGAGCATCAGCCTGGGCTCCAGTCCAGCCTCCCCCACTTGATATTTGAATTATTTTGGACAAGCTTTTCTACTTCTCTGTGTCTCTGTTTCCGCCTCCAAAAATGGGAATATTACTAGTACGTGTTCAGGATTTTTACGAGGGTTAACTTCGTCCATACACGTCAAGAGCTTAGAACAATGTGTGATGTTTAGTGAGTGCTGTATGCTAGTGGATAGCTGACTATTACTAGGGAATCATCTACTGGACAGCGAAGAAAGGTCTGATGTGTCTCTCTTCCCCTGACTCCTCCTCAGCTGTACTGCAGGTCTCCATAAAGGGTTCATTTCCTGTTTCCTTCCTCCCCTCCTGTGTCCTCCCCTTCCCTCTCCTCCCTCCCTTTCCTTCCCCTTATTTCCTGCCCCTCTTCCTCGTTGCCGTCTGGGGCTACCATGTGTCTCCTGGTGACTGGGACACCAGCTGCTGGGACACAGGACAGCACAGGCTGAGAGCTGGCCACTCAAGGATCTGCAGGGCTGTAGACCAGTGGTTCACAACCCTTCCTTACCATTAAGAATCATCTAGGGCCAGACATGGTGGCTCATGCCTCTAATCCCAACACTTCAAGAGGCCGAGGTGGGAGGATCACCTGAAGTCAGGAGATTGAGACCAGCCTGGCCAACATGGTGAAACCCCATCTCTACTAAAAATACAAAAATTAGCCGGACATGGTGGCATGCATCTATAATCTTAGCTACTTAGGAGGCTGAGGCAGGAGAATTGCTTGAACCTGGGAGGCAGAGGTTTCAGTGAACCGAGATTGTAGTACTGCACTCCAGCCTGGGCAAAAGAGTGAGACTCCTCTATCTCTAAATAAATACATAAATAAAAACTTTTAAAAAAGAATCATTTTGGGAAACTTTTAGACATAGAGTCCCTGACCAAGGACATTGGGAACCAAGTCACAGTAGCAGTCAAATGATACTAGCAATGCTGCCATGAGGAAAGGTGATACTGGCCGAGTTACTCTGCCTGTGCTGGGCCAGACTGTTCAAATGCCTCCCGTGGAGTTTTGAGCTAATTGCCATGACAGTCCCCTGAGGTGGGTGCTATCAGTGTCCCCATTTTGCAGGTAAGGAAGTTAAAGCCCATAGAGGAAAGGGCTTTGCACACAGCTGCTAAGTGACCAGGATGCCAACTCAGGCACTCTGGCTCCCAAGCTGAGTTATTGAGCTCTCCACTCCATGCTCCTTTGGTCTGGGTGGTGCTCAGCCATCTGTCTAGACAGGCATCCTGCTGACTGCAATGTGGCAGTCTATGGCTAGTGGGGACGTGGGGGAACAGTGTGACCGACCTCCTTGCACAGGGCTCTCATTGCACCGTGGTCTAGAGCAGAGCCCAGTTCATATCGGAGGGGCACCCACTCGGCTGTGCTGTTTTCCGGGAACCAGGTGTTTGTCCTCCCCTAACCCTCCCCACAGCAGCACACAGAGTCCAGGAACCCTGAGCTATGGGACCGGGGCCGGGGAGGGCGGGGCGGGGGCTGTGTGCACAGGTCTTGCCTGTGGGCCTCAATTCTGTGCCTCTGGTATGAGAAAAACCTGGATTGAATAGAAAGACCTTCCCCCAAACTGGGAGGTTGCTGAGAGACCGAAAGAACGACTTGGACAAGGCCAGCTTGGTGATAGATGAGTTTATTAGGACTTACATGCCAGGCACTCCTGGATGGCAGGACAACTCTAGAGATACATGCTGCTACCATCTCCAAACTGCTTTTAAGCTAATTTCCTGGCTCTTTGCCTACTGTGTTTGGGCGATGAGACTGCTTGTCGTGCTACGTTCTCAGATACATTCCAGGGCATTGGGTTCTCAGGGACGTCTGCTCCTCAGCTGGGCACCATGGCCTCAGCTCCACCTGACTTCAAGGCTCAAGCAGTGGACACACACCTTTAAGGAACCTGCTGGGGGACCATCACACTGCACTGCCTCTCCCATTTCCTATTTCTTGTCCCCACCAAGCCTCCCCAGAAGGCACAGGCTCTGCTCTCATTCTTACTCCTTCCTTCTCACACAAAGAGCTGGGGATCTACACAGACCACGTGGGACTGGGCTGCTGGCCCAGTCACCCTTGGAGGCCCCCTTGTTTCATCTAGATGAGCCCTACCTGGGACCCCACGCAGGCCGAGCTGCTCTTGGTTCTGATGGGTCTGCTCGGCCTCCCTCCCAAATCTCTTGTACATGAGACCTGCCTCCCAACTTGGGGTGTCATTCTCAACTCCAGTCTGAGTTGCACATATGTTCATTCCATGATGCTGGCTGCCCGTCCCGGCCTGTGGTCACTTGGCACCCCCTGGAGAGGTGGCCTTGTACTCTGGATCCGCAGCCCAGGCAGCAGTGGGAGCCTCTCCTCTAGCTCAGCCCCAGTGCCTCTGCCCTCTCCCGGGTCTCATGGACTCTGGGACAAAGGTTCCTGTCAGAGGAAGTCGTTGTCAGGGTGCCATGGGAAACAGCCTCTCCAGAGAGGCAAGATTCCAGCCTCAGCTCCTGCTGCTGGAGCCCCACTTCCGGAGGTGTCTTTCTGCCTGGATTAAACACTTGCTCATTAAACCTGGCTTAATAAGAAATTAGAAAAGAAAAATAATTAGAAAAATTCTGATTCTAAACTGGGTAATTGCATTTGAGAAATGCGATTTTTCCCTTTTGCCACTTCATCAAAAGAATGAGAATCTGGGCCTTTCTGGGGTGTGGATGAAGGCTGAGCTGCCGTCTCCAACAGAGGAAGCTCAGTCCCCAGACCAGCAGTGTACACAACAAGGCTTCTAGAATGAGTGAATAAATTGGAGTTAGACATTTACAGAGATAACATTCAGTTTGATAAGAAGGAGGCCTCCTTAAATAATGTGTTTTCTCCTAGAGTTGAGTCCTAATGGGGGAGACATCCATTGTGAGGAAACACAAAAAGTTAATAACAATAACAATAGAAACCTCGTGTTTGTGTATGGAGAGCTTTACACTTCCCAGATATTTTCCCACAGATGACCTCATTTCATGTTTATTTTGTCACAGAGATATTTTATTCCCATCTAAAAAAGTAGGACACCCAGGATCACAGTCAAAAAGGTATTAAACTCTGTGTTGGAATGATGGTTTAAGCTACTTCTTGTGACTTCTATTCCAGTTTTTCCCCCATGTCATCACGGCTGATTAGAGAATAATTATGATAATTCAACTGAGAATTATAGAAGATGTAGAGACTTACGTCCCATGTGCCAGGCACTAATCCCCCAGTTTGCAGGTGAAGAAACTCTGCATAGAGTGGTTGGGTAGATAAAGGCCCCCTAGCATGGGTGTGGGTCCCGAGGAAAGGCATGGCTCATTTGCCAGGGAGCTGTGGTGTGGACCAGCTTTGCCTCCTCTCCCAGACACCACCAAGGTCATGCAGCTGCCCAGCAGCAGAGCCAGGAGGCCAGCCCCGACAATCTGCTCCTCACCACTACCTGCTGGCCGCATCTCACCACAGCTCGCTGCCTCTCTCTTCTCATCTACTGCGTGGGCCAGTTCCCTACTCTCTTGTTCTTGTCCCAGCAGCCCAACAGTAGCAAAATCTAAATACCCTACCCTGGAAGAATCAAAGGTGACGTTTTCTCCATGGACAGGAAGCTATGCAGGAGGACTGTAAACACTGACTTATCTTGGACTCTCTTTAAAGGCATCTGGTTCCATGGATGACTTAGCTTCCATGTAGCTAGATGGCCCCAGAATGCCTGATTTTCCTGGCCCCAGGTCATGCCCTTATGTCTCCTCTTGGATTGGATGCTTCATCTTGAAAGGAATGGCTGTCTTTAATCAACTCCTCTGCATTTGTTCATCTTCCTCTGGGGCTGCGGGGTAAGGCAGTAGAGGGAGATGCTTAGAGAGGACATCATCCTTTTCATTTTTTCTTTCAAAATATTTTTGAACAACAATGTTAAAGCCCCTGTAATGCTGCTGTGAATTGTTAACAAGCATGTTTGCACGTCACATCTATCATGCTATTTGCGCGATGCTATGTGAAGACACGGCTTGAAGTATTTTTAAGATCTGGCCTTTTATCTCTGGAAGCACAAGGAAGTATTTGCAGATTGGTCTCTGGAATGAAATTAGCCTAGCACGTTGGCTGGTTCCTGTAAAGTGTGGGTATTTCTGTAAGTGGTTCTGAGTCCCTTAATCCTTTTGATCATTTGCACTGTGTATTTTTACACAGGTTCTTTTACTTTGGAGAAATAAAGTAAAGAAACTTAAAGGTGAGTTTGGCAAGAGCATCACTGTGCTGTTTGTCAAGGCAAATGAATCTTGAATTTGAATGGTAGTAGTTTCTCTTAAACAACCAAGCTTTTTTAAACCTCTCCACAAATAATGTCAGTGGCAGATTATGTCTGAAAGTGTTTGCTGGCGAGTGGAAATCTTCCCTGACCCCATATTGCTGTCATGAAAGAAGAGCCTAATCCCATAAAATATTCTTGACAGCCTCGCGTCAATTACCACACAGCTGTGATTTCTCATCTGGGTCACAGCCTGTGTGACATTTGCCATCACTTAATGGCTTCAGGTTTCTCCATTCAGAAGCTCAGGTCACAGTAGGAGATTGAGCTTCATCTCTGGTTGAAACCTGGTTGGCTTATGACTGAATCCTCCTACCTCCTCACTGTTGTGTGAAAAAACTCATAGGGAGACCTTGATTTCCTCTTCTGTTTAATGGGGACCGTATCTCTCTTGTAAAATCATTGTGAGCAATGTTTGTATGTCTGTGTTCACAGCAGCATTATTTGCAGTGCAAAAAGGTAGAGGCAACCCACATGTTCATTGATGGATGAATGGATAAACAAACAAAATACACCCAATGGAATATTACTCAGCCCTAAAAAGGAAGAAAATTCAGACACATGCTACAGTATGGATGAACCTTGAACACATTATGCCAAGTTAAATAAGATATTCACAAAAAGACAAATGCTGTATGATTCCACTTATAGGAGGTCCCTAGGGAAGTCAAATCCATAGAGACAAGAAAGTAGAAAGGGGGTTGCCAGGGTCCAGGGAGAGGGGGAATGGGGAGTTAGTATTTAATGGGTAGAGAATACCAGTTTTGTGAAATGAAAAGAGTTCTGAAACTGGATGATAGTGATGATTGCACAACATTGTGAAAGTACTTAATCTGATGGTAAATTTTATGTTATGTTCATTTTATCAAAATGGGAAAAAATTATGAGCATTAAATGGCATCAAGTAGATAAGTGGCTACCATATCATTGTTGTTAGCTGAATAGTAAAGTAACAGCTTTCACTATGTGTACGACAGTAAAATATGTGGTATTTTAATGGTTCTGTGAAACTTCATCTTCTGAGTGTACCACATTTGTTTCCCTTTGTTTGGCTTGTGTATTTCTTATAGTATTCTACCATGGTAATAATGACAGTGAATTTTTTTTTGCATGTGTATATCTTTTCTATTATTTGAAGTTATACCTTTGAGATGGATTTCCTGGATCACTTAATCAAGGCAAATGAGCATCTCTGTGGCTCTTGCTACGTGTACCCATGGGATTTCAGAACAGATTTAGTGATTTTACCCTGTCACTAGCCAAGTAAGGGCACCATTTCATTGTATCCTCAACAGCACTAAGATGTTTCTAAGCAGTTTTATTAAATAAAATAAGAGCTAATATGTTAGTGTTTTAATATGCATTTATTTACTTTCATTTTGATCACTAAAAATGTTGACATTTTGCATGTCTCAATTTACATGTGTTTCTTCACATAGGAAGAAATAGCCTGTTTACATCTTTTGCTTATATTTCAGTGTGGTTTCAATGTTTCTCATGCCAAATATATCTATCATGTTGATAACATATTACCATTTTTAATATTCAGAGATTTTTAGTTCTTATATAGTTGAATCACTTATTTAAACATTTCAAATTACAAAATAATATGTTAAACTAGAACAAAAGTAGTTTTACCATCACATTATGATGCTTCCTGTATCTTTTCCTCAAACTCTCCACTGTCATTCTTTTCATATCTTTTAGCATAAAATCTGTTTAGATGCTGACTTGAATGACTACAGTATTTGAATTAAAATTATATGGACTAACCAATTAATAATAAAATATTAACATAGTAATTAATAGCCCAGTATAAAAGGACATGCCAATTAGAGCAAAGAAGAAATTAAAATTGCTAATAACCATGAAATTTATGTTTTACTTCACCAATAATATAAATTCATCCTAAATAAAACAATAGAATACTGTCTCTCAGCTATGAATTGCTAAGGATTAAAAATATTGTAATGGTGACTGAGACTGGCCTTCAAAAATGCTGCCAATGGAAAGAGAAAACTGGGTCAACTTTACTGAAAAGCAGTTTGGAACTAGGCATCAAGAAATTTAAAAATGTTTAGAAACATTGATTTAGAAATTCCATTTATATAACTAAGGCTTGAGGCAGCTTCAGAAGCATGGAAAAATATTTACATTTATGGATAAAAATATATTTCAGTCTGATTGCCTGATGACAAGGAGTGATTGAATAAGTAGCTGGACAACCATCTGATGGAGAGTTGTGTATTCATTATAGATGGTGTTTTCTAAAAGTTTTAATGACATGGGGAAATATTCCCGATATAATGGTAAGAGAGGAAAGCATGCTGTAATGAATGCAATGGAAGAAAGTGTGTGTGTGTGTGTGTACGCGCGCGTGCGTGCACACATCTGGTAGGCACCCAGGAAGAGATTCATAAAATTTATTGACATTGCTTATGTGGCAGGGGTATAGGTGATTTGTATTTTCCTTTATCTTTCTTTTTTTTTTTTTTTTTTTGAGACGGAGTCTCGCTGTGTCACCCAGGATGCCAGGATGGAGTGCAGTGGTATGGTCTCAGCTCACTGCAACCTCCACCTCCCAGGTTCAAGTGATTCTCCTGCCTCAGCCTCCTGAGTAGCTGGGATTACAGGCACCCACCACCACGCCTGGCTAATTTTTGTATTTTTAGTGGAGACGGGGTTTCACCATGTTGGCCAGGCTGGTCTTGAACTCCCAACCTCAAGTGATCCACCCGCCTTGGTCTCCCAAAGTGCTAGGATTACAGGCTTGAGCTACTGCACCTGGCCTGTATTTTCTTTTTTATACTTCCTCATATTTTCTAAGCTTCAATGTTATCTGCAAATATTGTTTCTACCATCAGAAGAAATTTAAATATTAATCAAAAGATCAAATTAAAGATAATGAATAGATTTCTTTTCTGGATTCATGTTCCAAATGTTCACCTTGCACTCTTTCCTTCGATGTATTGGTTAGAGCCCTGGACCAGAAGTCAGAAGGTATGTTTTCTTTTTTCAGGTTATGGCCCAGAAATTCACTAGCTGTGTGACCTTGGGCAAATCTAACTTATTTGTGTCATAGTTGTTCAGTTTGTACAATAAGGATTCCTACTTTCCCTACCTGCAGCATTGGACAGTTGTGAGAATTAAAGTGAGATGACTGATATATTGGAAGACACTTTTGCAGATTAAGGTGCCAGTTCAGGGGATTCCCAAAACCACTTGCATGTTTGATAATTTGCTAGAAGGACTCGCAGAACTCACTGAATGCTGTTATACTCATGGTTACAGTGTCTTACAGGGAAAGGTTGCAGCTCACAATTAGCTAAAGAAAGAGGCTGGGAGGGCTCCAAATGCCTCTGTTCTCTTCTCTCCTGAAGTCAGGATATGCTGACCTTCTGGTGTCTATGTGTAACAATATGCAGAATACCACCAACCAGAGAAGCTTGCCTGAGCTTCAATGTCCAGAGTTTTTATTGTGGCTCCATTGTGTAGGTGTGATTGATTGATTGATTGCCTATGTGGTTGAACTCAGTCCCCAGGTGTTCTGATACCATGTGATCCAAAGCCCCCATCCGAATTCACATGGTTGGTCTTTGTAGCATGGCCAACTCTCACCCTAAGACAATTGGATGTAGCTGGTTCCATCCTGAGGCCCAGTGTGCCCAGCATTGGATATGACACACATTATCTTCCAGAAGCTGAGGACAAAAGTCCAGACCTCTCTTTGGGCAAGGCCAAGTTTTTTTGTTTTTTGTTTTGTTTTGTTTTGTTTGAGATAGGGTTTTGCTGTTTTTGCCCGGGCTGGAGTGCAGTGCCGCGATTGCAGCTCACTGCAACTTCCTTCTCCCAGGTTCAAGCAATTGTTGTGCCTCAGCCTCCCGAGTAGCTGGGATTACAGGTGTCTGGCACCACACCCAGTTAATTTTTTGTTTAGTAGAGACAGGGTTTCACCAGATTGGCCAGGCTAGTCTCGAACTCCTGACCTCAGGTAATGCACCCTTCTCAGCCTCCCAAAGTTCTGGGATTACAGTGAACCACCGCGCCCGGCTGGCCAAATTCTTTACTACACATAAGGTGACTGTGATAAAAAAAAAATTTATATAGCCAAGTGATCTTAGTATGGAGGGATCTCTTATTTGCCATGCTCTAGGACTGCAAAATAAGGAAGGACATGAATTTCACAGGTACAAGCAGTACTGCAAATACCCACCCCTGATCCACCAAACCTTCAGGACCACCACTGAGAACAGGCCTACAGAGGATCCTGCAAAGAGACATATGCCACCGTCATTGTTTACCATGGATATGAATTAGGCTGAGAAAACACTTACCACCCTACTGGGTATTTAAATCTGACCCTTGTCCCGGTGTTAACAGCACAGTGAGTATGTCCCTCCGTTAACTTACTGATCTTATGTGAACGAGTGATCATCCTGTTTTTTACAGGTTTCTCTCCCTGGCACCATCTCACTGTGGTGCAGCTGAGCTCACTACATAAAGCATGGAGTGATGATAAAAATAAATTGGCTCTTTCCCTTTGCAGAGTTTCAAATCTTGAGCGCTATGTCAGGGTGGATCCGTAAGATTTCCCAAGAGTGAGCTTAGAAACCTGAAAACCAATGTTTGTTTTTTCATGAACTTAAAACAATTTATCAGAGCACAATGTAGAAGTCATCGCAGCAAGCTCACTAGAGGAGAACTGTCTGCTTTTATGGAAAAAGAACCAGTAACAGAGCCTTGAGAGAGACTGTTAGCTAAAGTTTAATCATGCTTCCATTCTTCCTTCAGAGGGTAGAGTTTCAGCTTTTGACTGCTGGTTTTTTGTGAACAAAAAACTTGCAATAAATTGATGTTGTCAGTAAATTTCAGTTGTACGTTTTGTTTCTTCCAAGAAAAAACTGGCCATGCAGAAGTCGTCCGAGTGGTGTACCAGCCAGAACACATCAGTTTTGAGGAACTGCTCAAGGTCTTCTGGGAGAATCACGACCCGACCCAAGGTAGAGTGATGAGTGAGCCAGTATTTAATTATCTTACTAATTACAGCTGGGATAATTAGTGTTTGAGCTGCATGGAAGAGATGAACCTTGAAATCACACAGGAGCTCAAGAATATGATTGCAGACATTTATTGACGGAGGAGAGGAGGGGCTGGGGAGAAAAAGGGTGAGAGAATAAAGGCACAGCCACATTCAACGCCCCTGCCCCCCTTACAGCTGTCAGGGGTGGGAAAATTCCCACAGAGGAAGATGCCAGACAATAGCGATCCGTTCACCTTTGATTATTGCATGATTCCTCCTTAATGCAGTCTTTTGTCTACAAAATTAAAGTGTCTTTCCAGCAGCTCCAAAGTTTCCTGATTTATGGTTTCTTTATTTCTCTGAGTTTAGCCTTTCTCGTCTTTTGACATTATCAGGTTTGATTTAAAAAAAAAAAAAAAGTCTGTGGTGATAAAGAACATACAGGTAAAATGCAGTATTCACTAGGTCCACAAATCTTGCTCATTTAAATATTTCATTTGTCCTCTTTAGAATTTGTTATGTGGAGATACTAATATATTTGGGCTATAAACAATGGTGGCTGGAAATTTTATTCAAATGCATACACAAGCAAAATATTCCATGTTGGCAAATATCATTGTAATATTCAATAATGAAGCAATTTCCAGGTCGCATCCCAGCAGGCTTATAGGCCCTGCTTTGCCAGTATGATGATCTGATATTATGCGGCTTATGAACTGAAAAGTCCTGTGCAATAGATGTGACTTTTCACAAACCCTCTTCATTTGGCAATCAGTCTATTTCACAAAAGTATTTTCCATTTGGTGTCAGATTTTTGTGTAGTGGATATGCATTGTTATTTCTTGATGAGTGAAGTTTTTCTCCAAATGTATATTGTGCTTCATGTTGGGCTCTTAATATGCCTGTAGCAGCACAGGTTGGTGGGTCCTGCGTGCTGGTTCTAAGAACCATCCCATTCCAGGGCGATTTGCCAGAGGACAAAAGTCAGAGATGAGGCAAGAGCAGCAAAGTGACAAGCTAGAGCAGGGTGAGGCAGGTTCGGGATCCAGGCAGATCTATCAGGGCAGGTGGAGGCCTAGAGGTCTGGGCCCAGGAAGGAGGCCAGGGGCAGGATTTCCATGACAACAAAGTCTAGTTTGACATGGGGGAATGGGTACCTGGTGGAAGAGGGATGAAGTATGGGGCAGAGTAGGGAAAGAACCAGTAGGACAAGAACACTCTAATCAGAAGTTTCACTTGTCACCCTAGCTTGGGATATGGGACATATCATGTGGGAAGGCAGGTCCATGGGCCTAGATTACTTTGGTTCTGCAGGAAGCTCTGCAGTGAGGATCATAAATCAGGGTGGTGACAGCCAGTCACTCGTTCTGGTAAGTCATCAGTCCAGATGGAGCAGACGTTCAGCCATTTGACTGTCAAAGTCAAGGGTCACAGGAAGATGATAAGACCTCCAAAATTATCAATAAAAACACGTATCAGAGGTCCAGGCAAGGGCTGAAGTCATGGAGGTGACAGGTCTAGTCACCTTTAACGTGGCCAACTGTAATGCCATGTCCTTATAGAATCTCCATAGGCTTAGGCCTGGCAGAATTGTAAAGAAGGCCAAGTCTGTTCTCAGCTTCTCTCTCCATACCTCTCTTAAATGCTTTCATTTAATCACATCTTCATTGATTAATTAGGTTGCTAATACCGGCCCCTGAATCTTGGGGGGAATACTACTGTGATGAGGGTTTGGGCTGGGAGGACTCACCTCTCTGTTTATCAGTTGCCCTTCCCTGGGCTCTGTGCTTGTAATGGTGGCATCTCTGGGATTAAAAAATATTTTCCAGATCTTCACATCATAGGTGGCAATATGAAGACCAAAATAAGGCAAGAGCATGATTAAGGTTGTAGCGTGACCCAGTCTCCTCCACTAAATTCAGAGAACCACTCAACAACCACCCCAGGGCAATCTTGACTGCCTCAGGACCCCTCCAATCTGTAGCCCCCATCCTTCTGTGGACCATCTCCTTCCGCAGGTCAGTGGCCTCCCCAGAGATAAGGAAGAGGTAAGGAAGGGCAGGGGATGTTGGTTAGTTAAGGGAAGGGGTAGAGATCCTCCATCAGGAACGTCTACTCCGCTGGCTTTGTTTTTCTTAATCTAGTTTGTTAGTTTCTATTACATGCAACAGTAGCAAAAATCCTTACTAATCTACCCATTCAATCCAAACAATCTTATGCTCATTATATTTGCCGGGTGCCCTTTCATTTTTTGTTTTTGTTTTTTATTATTATTTTTTTTGAGACTGAGTCTTACTCTGTTGCCTAAGCTGGAGTACAGTGGCGTGATCTCAGCTGACTGCAACCTCCACCTCCCAGGTTCCAGCAATTCCCCTGCCTCTGCCTCAGCCTCCCAAGTAGCTGGGATTACAGATGCATGCCACCTTGCCCGGCTAATTTTTCATATTTGTAATAGAGTTGAGGTTTCACCATGTTGGCCAGGCTGGTCTTGAACTCTTGATCCACCCTCCTTGGCCTTCCAAAGTGCTGGGATTACAGGCGTGAGCCACTGCGCCTAGCCACCAGGTGTGCTAAATCACTAAGGCATCTGGGATATGCAAGAGTATCCAGCCTCTTGGTTAATGCACATGGAAAATATATTCCTACAGGAAGAAAATAGTTAATTCCAATATGCTGAGATCAAGTGAGCTTGTAGATAAATGCACATAAAACCACAGACTAAATGTTAACATGAAATCATCAAAACACATATGTGTTAGCACTTGAACATTAAAAGTAAAAAACAAACAATAACAAATCCATACGTTCAGGATATCTCTGGTATCAATGGAGTTGATATTCCCGGGGAACCCTGCAGGCCCAGAACAATGACACATGTCAAGTGTCATTTTTTCCATGGTCAGAATTTGAAGCCTGCTCCTTGAGGGATGGGCCAGAGGCAGGGGAGAGCCAGGCTAAAAATGAACTTGGCTGTCACTGACTCACCACATCTGACCACAGCTGCTTAAATCTCTACTCGAGGTCACATGGCAACCTGTCACGTTTCACAGTAAAAGTTGATCTTGAAAAGAAAGCCACCACTGGAGAAGATGAGGGTGGTGAAGACATGTAAGAGTGACTGTTCTTACACAGAAAATGGACATTTTCAAAGAAAGCAGCGGGTTGGAATCGGCAGTGACTCTGATCTGTGAGGAGTCGCCCACTCCAGATTCTTTTCAGAAACAAAAGTGATTACTAAAACTACTTGAGCAATGCTCTTGCCTGTGCCAGAACTGCTGATCAACAAAAAGACAAAACTTGAGTAGAAGTTGAAAAGGCATTGACCTTTGATGTGAAGATGTGCCCAGGAAACATGATTCTCCACAGAAATATGACTCAAGAGAAATGTATTTTAATTAACATGTTGAAAGATTTTAGTACCTTTTTGTAAAGTCATTAAGGACTTGAAGGGGCCACTTAAATTTTTTAGTTACAATTTACTGCATTTTGTAGGAGAAGCAGTATCTACACTGATATTTGCAAATGTGGAGATTCTTGCTGATGTCAATGGTCTTCCTATAGTAGAAACAGCAAGAGTTTATCCCCTTTCAGTTAAATCAGATCTTCATGGCATAGGCTAAACAGAGAACATTCAGCATGTTCTCTCCTGCTTCAAGGTGCTGAAACAGCTTTCATAGTATCTGCCCTAATGGACTAGATGAAGTCCCCATAGGTTTTCTTCTTCTTCTTCTTTTTTTTTTTTTTTAGATGGAGTCTTGCTCTGTCGCCCAGGCTGGAGTGCCGTGGTGCAATCTTGGCTCACTGCAACCTCTGCCTCCTGAGTACCTGGGATTACAGGCGTGTGCCACCATGCCCAGCTAATTTTTGTATTTTCAGTAGAGATGGGGTTTCGCCATGTTGTCCAGGCTGGGCTCGAATTCCTGACCTCAAGTGATCCACCCACCTCGGCCTCCCAAAGTGCTGGGATTACAGGCCATGAGGCATGAACCACTGTGCCTAGCCTTCTGCCATTTTGGAGGGAGCAAAGCTGGTAAGTGAGAGATTGGAAGGCATAGGCTTTTTAAGGTATAGGTGAGGCCCGAGACCTGTTATTCCACATCCACTAGGCAGTGAGTCTGAAGAGGATGCCACTCCATGGGTTAACCTAAGGAGGAGTGGCAGACGTGCTAGCATCATTACTCATGTGGCCAGTAAGTGGAATAGTCTCTTCTTTTAATTTAGCACTTACTGCAGAACCTCTACTTTTGCTGAAACATTTGAATCCCACTGGTTAAGTCAGTAGGTTCTATTCTGGCCTTCTTTCTTACTCATGGGATGAAGATAGTTCCTTTAGGCTTCTGAGGATAGACTGGCAGGTGCGCATTCCTGGCCATGGGGTACCCAGACTCCCACTGTCTTCGGGCAACATGGTAGATGCCTGAGATTTAGGACCAGATTTTCTGGTCCCTGGTTGGCCCCTTCCGAACCCCATGACTTTGGCCAGGACACTTACCCAACCTGAACCTCCATTTTTCTCATCTACAGAAAAAGGAATAATAATGTCTATACTGCTGACTTAATGGGCTGATTTAGGAATTAAATAAAATAGTGTGAAAATAACATGAAAATGGTAAGGTGCATGCCAGCAAGGTATTGTTGTTATGTCTTTCTCAACACAATACAATTCCATCAGATTTTGAATTTACATTTACTCTTACATCTGTGTTGCCCTATGATTCTTTCTCTGGGAAAGTATTTACCCTCCATCTACTAAAGTGTGGGTTTTCTACCCACCGAGATTCTCGAGTCTCCTGCGTTGGATGGAAAGAGTTCATCATTGTTTATGTTGTCTTCGGGGACCTGCTGGTGCTGACAGTAGTGATGAGGCTGGTGGATCCTTGCTCAAAAGCCTCCTTAAGGTTGCTGACACAGTAATCTAAAGAACTGGATCAGGTTCCCAGCATTTCATGCCTGGTCTGTATCCTCCTAACTAGCATAGCCTGTGCATGAGTAACACAGTTCAGACCTCCTAGTCCTGCGTAGGATACAGAGCACAGACTGAGCGCCAAGGGCCAAGCCACAGGTGCACCAGGCAGACAGTCTTCAGTTTTGTGTGACTTCACCCACTAAATTTGATTTCTCAATTGCAACCCCTCTTGCTCTCCTCAGTCCTGGAGCAAGGGAGAGCAACGTTTACTAAGCACCTCTTAGGGGCCAGTGTTAACGATAAATGTTTTATAATCCGAATTTCATTTAATCCTGACCGTAACCCTGTGAAGTAAGGATCATTGTCCTTGCTTAGTAGAAGAGGAGCAATGAGGTTCCAGAAGACTCACAATCTTGCTTACTGTTGGTGGCAGTATTTGGATGCAGCTCCGTCTAAAGCTCAGGTCTATTTTCTTTTCGCTACACTAGAGGAATCCAAGCTTCCTGACTAGGAAGACCTCTTCTCAGGATGCACTTTTTTTTTGTTTTTTTGAGACATGGTCTTGCTCTGTCACCTAGACTGGAGTGCAATGGCACAATTGGCTTACTGCAACTTCTCCTTCCCAAGCTCAAGCCATTCTCCCACCTCAGCCTCCTGAATAGCTGGGACTACAGGTGCACACCACCACGCTCAACTTATTTTTGTATTTTTAGTAGAGATGAATTTTGCCATGTTGCCCAGGCTGGTCTCAAACTCCTGGGCTCAAGCGATCCACCTGCCTCAGCCTTCCAAAGTCCTGGGATGACAGATGTGGCCACTGCGCCCAGCTCGGATGCGCATTTTTATGGATCCTCCAATGATAACAATTGTGCTTTTAGTATATTTTAAAAAGCAAATATATTAAAATGCTACTTTGGATTTAATTATACTTTAAATTGCATACCTATTGCATACCTATTGTATTCACCCACTTTCATGTCATGTACTTCTGGAAAATGGAAATATTGCACACATAATGCATTCTCCAGGCTCTAGATCTTGCGTGCTGCACAGTTGGATGTGTGGACCTTTTATGGCAACTCCAAGCCTTCCTAAAGGACTGTGGTCTGGAAACTGCTCCCATGTACTCCTTGGGGAACAGTGGTCTTTGCAGAGGCCTCTGGCTGAGACTGCTGCTTGACCCCAATATCAGGGTTCCCCCTCCTGTGTAGTTTAAGAATTTTAGCTGGTGTGCAGCCACCCATAAAGACAAAAGCCCTCAGACTCCTTAGAGCTAAGTATGGCCACATGTCTAAATGCTGACTATGGGGGCCTGAGTAGAAGTGACGGCGTGCAGCTTCTGGGTTTGTGGCCTTAGAGGGAGGGGCGTTCTCTTCCACTTCCTCCCTTCCCACAAGTTAGTGTGGGGCTGAAGTGGTGGGCCATCATGAAGCCCAGGGATGGAGCCTGACCCTTGTCCTGCTAGAGCTGCAAGACAGAGGAGCCAGAGTCACCATCCCATGCTGGATCTTTAGGCAAGAACTCTTGTTTAAACTACTGCTATTTTGGTTCATTTTAGGCTTCTTTTTCTGCTTTTCTACAGCAGCTGAACCTATATCTTGACTAACACAGCTTTCAACTATAAGCTAGTGATGAACTCCCAGTCACCCCTCTGAAAGCCTTAATTACAATGTTCCCTTAATTAAAACATCTTTAATCAAACCTGTTGTTAAGAGGTATGGACCCTGGGGTCAGAGACGTCATGGCTGTGAACCAGGTCGGCCCGGCACTCGCTGTGCGGACCGGCCTCATTTCTCTCTGTATCCACCTGACCACCTAGGTCCTCCAGCAGTCTCCTCAGTGGCCTGTCTCATCCTTTCTCATTCCCTGCTCCATAATGCCCTGTTAAACACAAAACCAGGTGTGGCCCCCTCTGGCTTAAAGCATTTCGTTGGTTGCCCAGTTTCTTTGGGATGAGATCCAGACTCTTTACAGTGGCCAGTGTGGCCTGGGATTACCTGATTGGCAGTTGCCTTTCCAACTTTGGCTCATACCACAGTTCTCCCCAGACTCCGCCCCATCCATGCTCACTGCGCTTCAGTTACTGTGGCCTTCATCTGTTCCATTCGTAGAAGACTCGAGCTCTTTCTTGCCTTGCGCACTGCACCTACTGCTCAGCCTGTCCATAGCTCTTGGTCTGCCACCAACATCAAGCAAGATTGCAAGTCTTTGGAACCTCATTGCTTCTTTTCTGCTAAGCCAAGTCAGTAATCCCTACTTCATAGGGTTATAGTCAGGATTAAATACAATTAGGCTTATAAAACGTCTACCTCTAAGACTGGCCCCTAAGGGGTGCTTAGTAAATGTTGCTCTCCCTTGCTCCAGGATCGAGGAGAGCAAGAGCTATATGACCGGCTCCTTCTCCTTTAGGTCTCAGCTGAAGATGTCATCCTCAGAAAGGTCTTCCCTGCCCACCCTAATTAAAGGAGCACTCCTAGCCCTCACCCCCATGAACTTCTGTACCATCGTCCTCTCCTTCCTTCCTAACTCTCATCATGAGGTAGAATCATGTGTTTACTTGTGTATTGCTTATTCTCTGACTCCTCTAGAAGGTGGGCTTTGATTTAAATGTTTTCTCATTGAACTAGTAAGTGAACCTCTGTTTCTGCCTCTGTAATAATTTATGCCTTCTCAGTGTGGGGGCGCACACGGGAGTGGAGCCTGCTGTGCAGAGCGTGGTGCCTGGTGCGGAATAAGCGCTGGCTCTAATAGCTGTCGTGCTCATGCCGCCTGTGGAAGGGCCGCTTCCACCAGCTGCTGTTTGTTTGTCTTGTTCTTTCGTGAATCCCAGTATTTCTCTGCTTGTTCTCTATCATTTTTCCTCAGCTCATGTTCTGATTACCCCTGATGGCTTCCTATTCTTGGTTCACACCCTTTATCCTCAATCAGCTCCTCTTCACCCCTTTCCACCTGCAGCACAGCTCCCAGTTGTCCTCAGAAGGCTTGGTCTGGTTTGCCCCCGTGGGCTGCACCATCTATGCTGTTGCGTTTCCTGGGACCCCAGGGCCACACTTCCTGGCCTTACCATGAGCTGGGGATCCTGTGGGGCTCCTCAGCCTGTGCTGGGAACTAGAGAGCCTCCAAGGACTCTTCTCTACTTGGTGTCCTTGGGTCTCATGTGCTCCCCTGCCAGACGTGTGCAGTCACCATGAAGCCCTGCTCCAGGCAAGTTTTTTCCAGGTGGTCCCAGGGAATCGGGTGGGATAGATCCACTCCGTGTTCAGGAGGTTGGCTCCCGAGCCTCTTTCCAGGTGCGCTGTGGAGAAGCAGGTCCCTTGTGCTGTCTACTGGGAAACATTCATTGAAGGGAGACAAATCCTGTTCTCCTGTTCCCCATCCACTTGGCAATAAAATACTGTCGTTCGTATATTTAACTTGCCAGATTAATATCTGAACTTCCTTGTGCTGACCCTTTGAAGTTAGTTTTTTAAAATAAGTCACCAGTTTTGAAGGACTATCCTTTTTTAGACCATATACAAGGAATCTATCATCTGCAAATAATTAGACAGTGGGAATGATATTGTATTGCTAATGAGCAGATGTGCAGACTCGGAGTGGAGGAACAGCTGCACACATATAAAATGCAAAAGCCACCCAAACCCAGCATTATGAATTCTGAAAGGGATTTCATTCTTTTAAGAATTTCGGAAACAGAGAAAAATGAAACAAAGAATTTAACTGATATTTTTATTAATTGTTCTTCCAGTCACACTTTCCCTTGTGTCCCATTATCATGAGTGTTCATAGTATCTTTGCTGTTTGCAAAAGTGTTCTTTGCACTTTTAAATCCTGCTGTCGTATAATACTGTAAAGCTTATATTTAATATTTTTCCTTTGCCTTTATAGTGTTACAAGGGTTTGGTGGCTGCACGCTGAGTGACAGACTGTTACTGGTGGTCTCTCCTGGGCTGTGCACGATGCTAAGTGCTCATGTGTACGTGATCCCATTTGATCCTTAAAGCAACCTGTGAACCTTAGACCCATTTTATAGAGGAACAAATAGGCCCAGAGAGGCGAAGTGATTTGGCACAAGCCACTTACTACATTGCTTGACAGAGGTGGAATTTGGACTTAAGGGCCAAACTCAAAACCTGATGTTCTTTCTGTTGGGTGGCACATGGCCCCACAGTGCTACACAATTCTATCAGAAAGCAGAGAACATGGTCCACTACAGCTGGAAACAGCAGCACATTATCCAATGATTTTAAACTCTTTGTGATGTCCATTACAATTTTATAATCCTATTAAGGATTTGCAAGATGAAGAAATTCAAATAATCAGGCTTGTGAAAACTTTTAGCCAGCAAGAGTTTCACATATCTTAGATAGTAATGGTTAGGTCATTTAGAATTTGAATAAATTGCTGAAATGGTATGAAATCAATGAAAAGAAATGAAGTCAGAAGAATTACTAGACTTCACATAAAAGAGTACTGAATTAGGTCAGAGAAAAATCAGAGCTGATAACACTGGCAGGAACTAGGATTTCTAGGTTCCAGGAATGGCAGGCTGAGTTATTCAGACCAAATTGCCCACTGAAAGCAGCTCCACATGTTGAATAAAAAAAATATATATATGTAAAGCATCACATCAAAGAGCTGACAGAACTATGAGGAATTACCAGGTTAAAATGGAAGGCAACACAGGAACCCAGACAGGTAAGCAGAGGATTAGATACATCTTTATTCTGAGCAAACTTGTTAATCCCAGAAAATGTGAGCTTTGAGAGCCTTATTAAGGACACACAGGGAGTAGACATAGAGGGAGTGACCGACACAATTCCAGCACTTGACCCGGTGGATGTGATAAGATGCTGTTCCCCACATCAGGGTGGGGGGCGCCTGCTTCTCTGTCACACATGGAACATATTCGAGGCCATAAAAGGCTCAGTATGTTTCAGAGGGATTAAAATCATTTAGCTTTTGTTTCTCTTACCATAATGCAAGTATTGAGAAAATCCTCTTATGTTAGAAAATTTAAAAATTTTCTGGCCAGGTGTTATGGCTCACGTCTGTAATACCAGCATTTTGAGAGGCCAAGGAGGGAGGATCACTTGAATCCAGGAGTTCAGGACCAGTCTGGGTAACTTAGTGAGGTCTCCGTCTCTACAAAAAATTAAAAAAAAAAAAAACAAAAAAAACAAACTAGCTGGGCATGGTGGCACATCCCTGTAGTCCCAGCTACTCAGGAGACTGAGGTGGGAGGGTTGCTCGTGCCCAGGAGATTGAGGCTGCAGTGAGCCATGATTGCGCCACTGCACACCAGCCTGGGCAACAGAGCAAGACCTTGGCTGAAAAAATAAATTCTGAATATCCTATTTATCACAGATAAATCATGATGGAAATTGGAAAATACTTTGAATCAAATGATAATTAAAATACTATATGTTAAAATTGATAGGGCATAGGTAAAGCGTTCTCAGAGGGACATATAGAGCCTTAAATTCATATATTAGAAGAGAAGAAAAGCTGAGCCAGCATCCATCTCAAGAACTTAAGAAAATCAGCAACAAGTTCAACCCAAACAGTGTAAAATAAAGAAATAATGAGAGCAGAAAGAAATGAAATGGGAAGCAAACAAACATAAGATCAAAAAAGCCAAGAGTTGGTATTTCATGATGGCTACAAAATTAATAAAGCTCTAGGAAGTTGTTCAAGGAAAAAGTGAGAAGGCACAAATATACAACATTAGGAATAAAAAATTGGGATATCACTACAGATGTGGGAGATTTTACAGAAACCAGGAGGATATGATAAGCAACTTTATGTCAATAAATTTGAAAAGTTAGATACATTCTTTAAAAATATAGTTTAATAAAACTGAATAAAAAAACCACTGGCTTCATCGGTGAGTTCTTCCAACATTTAAGGAAGAAATAATTAGTTTTTCATAACGTTTTCAAGAGATTAGAGAGGGATGCAGTCCGTCTTACAATCCTTGCATAATCTTGATACCAAAACTTAACTATGTAAGAAAAGAAAAGTATATGACAATCTTACTTATGACTGTATTTGCAGAAATCCTATACAAAGTATTAGCAAACTGAATTTAATAGTATGTAAGAAAATAATACATCATGACCAATTTTAGGTTCCTCCAAGGAACACAATCTTCAGTATTAACCCATGTAATTAACCACTTTAGCAGGTATTTTAAAAACATGTATGATTGTTGAAATAGATGCGTAAAAAGTATTGAATGCAATTCAGTATTCATAAATGATTTAAAAACACGTATAAAAGATGACTTTCTTATTCTGATAAAAGAGTACGTGCAAAAGCCTACAGCAAACATTGCATTTAATAATGAAGCATTGAGAAGCTACAGAGAATGCCGTCGCAACTTCTAATCAGCATTGGACTGGGGGTCCTAGCTCATGCAGTAAGTCAAGGAAAGGAATAAATGTATACTGATTGAAAAATCGACTAGATACCTATTTACCTTTCCCCAGCCAGACACCATTCCTATTCTCCCTCGAAGTGGCCATGTGACCGAGTTCTAGCCAGTGGAATGAGGAAGAAGCGATATATGCTGCTTCCAGACCTGGCTCAGAAAAACCTCCTGCATGATCTGTGAACTTTTCTCTCTATATTCAGTCTGCCTGCTGAATGTGAATGCCAAGGGAAGCCTTTGAAGCAACATATTGAAGGTGGTAAAGCTTCTGTCAGTTTAAGCCCCAGAAGAGTTCATGAAGCAGAACTCTTACCATCTCCTTTTTATTAACTGTGCTTTGCATCATTATGAAAGAAACTTCTATTATGTCCAGCCACTGGAATTTCAGGGTTTACTTATTTACCAGGAATTGGTACCTTAAAGTGGAATGCTACCAAAAAATCTTAAAAACAAAACAAAACAAAACAAAAAAACCCATGGCATGGGCTTAGTAGTTAGGCAGCTGGAAGATCTAATATTGGGTCTTGTTTATGGTTGGTAAACACGCCAATTCTCTCCAAATTGTTTTATAAATTCAGTGCAAATCTAAATGAGATCCCAACAGTTTTGTTATTATTGTCGTTGCAGTTTTTTGTGGATCTTAAAAGCTAATCTTGACATTTATAGGGAAATGCAAAAGTCCAAGAAAAGCAGACACTCACATAAGAACAAGAGGATGGGAGGACTTATTCTTCCAGATATCGAGTCATTATAAAGCTACAGCTATTAAGACATTGTGAATCTGATGTAGGGACAGATGAATAGAGAGTTCAGAAACAGACCCACTCCTGTCAAAGTATGACAAATGACACAGTTGGCATTTCATAGTACTGGGGAAAGAATGGTTTTTAAATCAATAGTGATAAGATAATTTTCTTATAGGAAAAAAGTTAATTGGATTTCTACCTCACACCATACACAAAAATCAATTCCAAGTAGATTGAATACATAAATGTCAAAAGCAAACGTAGGAAACTTCAAGTAGATAATATCTTCATGACCTTGGGTTTCGGAAGCATTTCCTAAACAAGACACAAAAGCACTAACCATAAAGGAAAAATATTTGACAGATTTAACTATATCAAACTTACAACTTTGGTTCATCAAAAAGCATCATAAAATGCCAAGAACAAAAAAATGAAAAATAAAAAATAAAAAAATGCCAAGAACAGAGAGATTATATTTGATAAAGGATTAGTATTCAGAATATGTAAAAAATAGACTTAAATATATATGCAGTGTTTTTTTTTTTTTTTTTTAGAAAAGACAGACTGCTGAGAAAAAAAAATGGGCAAAGGACTTGAATTATGGCAAAGAGACATATAAAATGATAATTAACATTATTAATCAGGAAAATGCAAATTAAGATCAAGCGAGATTCCATTACACACCAAACCGACTGACAAAAAGTGAAAATCTGACATTAGAAGACTTTAATGAATTGGCAAGCATTTAGAGCTCCAGGAATTCTTGTACAGTCTTGTGGTTTTGTAAATTGGTACAACTACTCTGGAAAAATAGTTCAGCATGTAGTTAAGTTGAAGACATGCAAACACTATACACCAACAATTCTATTTCTAGGTATGTACTCAAGAGAAACTCATGCATATGTATAAGAGAATACATGTCAAGAATGTTCTTTACAGCCCCAAGCTGGTAATGTTCATTAAGGGTAGAAAGTATAAATCCATTGTGGTGCATTCATACAATGGGATATTATGAAGCCATGAAAATGAAGAAAATGGAAAGACCTCATGATCATAATTGTAAGTGAAAGATTCAAACTATAGTATAATTCCACTTATATTAATTTTAAAAATAGGCTGTATTAGTCTGTTCTCATTCTGCTAATAAAGACATGCCTGAGACTGGGTAATTTATGAAGAAAAAGAGGTTTAATGGACCCACAGTTCCACATGACTGGGGAGGCCTCACAATTATGGCCGAAGGCGAAGGAGGAGCAAAGGCACATCTTATATGGTAGCAGACAAGAGAGTGTGTGCAGGAGAACTGACCTGTATAAAACCATCAGATCTCGTGAGACTTATTCACTATCGTGAGAACAGCATGGGAAAGACCCACCCCCCCATGATTCAGTTACCTCCCACCAGGTCTTTTCCACGACACATGGGGATTATGGGAGCTACAGCTCAAGATGAGATTTGGGAGGGGACACAGTCAAACCATATCACAAGCCAAACTAAACTAGCTTTGTTCTGAATGTGTCTATGTGCTAAAGAAATTATTACAAAAACCAGGTGTGGTACAACTAGAGAGAGGGAAGGCATTGTCATCAATAGAGACACAGGGAAGACTCCCAAGGGTACTGGCTGTACTCTCTTGATGTTAGTGGTGGTGATACGAGTATTCACTTTATAATCAATAATTATAGATAGAGTAATATTAGGCACTTAACTGTGCATGTCCATTTTGTGTACTTTTGTACATTTATGTCTTATGTACTTTTCCGTAATTGAATCTGGAAACTACAAAGGTATGTCGATTGCTACTTCTGCTAATATGAACACTATCCATGATGGACTGGTTTGTAAATGTGTGTGCACATGTGTGCTTGGTACTGATTTCAGTGTAAGCATGTTGTAAATCTCATGTAGTGGGGCACTTTGGCTGTAAAACTTTAATATTTGGACTTGCAATGATGACCTAAAAATTTTACTATTTTGAAAGTTTTCTAATATTTTCATTATTTGGCCAAACTTGGGATTTTAAAACATAAACAGACATGGAGTCCCAAAAGACATTCTAGGACACATGATAATTAAAAAGATTTTCTTTGGCTGCCATAAATAGAATTTCTCTTTTACACAAACAAAACTCACACTACGATAGCTTTTTACCTTTTATGAAGAAATCACCACATCTTTTCAAAATAATTTATGGCTATAGAAATAATGTGTACTCCTTACTGAAAATTGGGATCTTTCATTTTCCTTTTTGCTTTTAGATATGGAATAAATATTTGGCACCTCTGTTATAAAGCAACATTATTCCATCTCCCTTGAGATGCACTGCATGAAAAAATGCAAAGAACATTGTGCAGATGATAGATAGTGACTGTATTATGTGGCTGTTTTCCTTTTAAAAGAGAGCCACGTAATATCTTTCATAGATCCCTATATTCCACTTAATTTTTTACCTAAATTATATATATTTACAAATGGAAATAATAGTGGTTAAGATCATGGACTTTGGAGTTAGATGGTTCCAGATGCAGCACTGGCATTCAGCAGGCAACCAGCCTCTCTCTCTGAGTGTCAGTTTCACCTTTGAGAGGGTCAGTTTCACCTTGGCAGTGGGAAGGGGCCGGGAAATGGGTTTGCTAATGTGCTCCAAGTATTTGCAGAATTGGATGAATAAGGTAGTAAAGCACAGTGCCTGGACATAGTGAGGACTCTAGGATTGTTAGCTACTTTGATGATCCCTCTCCCTCTCTCTCTCTCCTTCCTCCTCCTCTTCTCCCCCTCACTCCCCCCCTCCCTCCCTTTTGATGAAAGGAGGGCTGTCCATTCATTTGTTCAGTGTTTTAAATTAAAAATGAGCTGTCAGTTAAAATGGACAGGATTAAGCTCTCAGATAAAGTGAGATGGTTATATTCATAGGGCTTGTCTCAAACACCTAAGGTAAGGGCAAGGTGCACCAGGAAGGGTCACCTGGATAAGAAGAAGAAGTGCCATCTTTCACTGAGAGGGATACAGGCTTATCTACCTGGGGGAGGACACTATGGCATGTTGTTTCACGGAGACCCTATTTTCCAG
The DNA here is from genome assembly GCF_037993035.2 of Macaca fascicularis. NCBI lineage: Eukaryota > Metazoa > Chordata > Mammalia > Primates > Cercopithecidae > Macaca > Macaca fascicularis. The sequence goes on along the minus strand of NC_088382.1, from coordinate 10,589,585 downwards.
CAGAAGGAGGAGGCCACCCTGAAGCAGCACCTGGGTGAGCTCTCCCACCAATGCCAACATCCCTGGTGGTCTTCCTGTGCCACTGCAGCATGCAGGTGGCCTTTGGCGCAGCAGACCATGAGGCAGGATCTGTTTTCTCTTAGCAGCAGTCTATAGAAGAGAAGAATGTGAAGGTCATGCTGGTAGGAGTCACTCTATTTTCAACCAACATGGATAGTCCTGCTAATGAGATTGCTCCCGCGAAGCTTGCTAAGATAGAGATAGCGATTTCAGACCCTGAGGAGTCGGAGCTGACTTGTCCTGATGTTCACTATCAGCTGGTAACTCCTGCATATCAGTTCAACTCATAGCATGAACTTCCCTTTAAAGTTCTCATGTTCAGACACATTTCTCACGTCTCCAATCAGGATAGATAAAACAGGATTGGAACCCAAAGATGAGCTGAGGCTTAGGAGGCCCTCTGAGCAGAGGAGAAGTCATCTTATGCTTCATTATAGATGAAGCATTTCTGTTTTCCACTGCTTCCTCCAGCTCTGCTGAGAGGGAGAGAAACCTCAGAGCAGTCTCAGGGTTGCTTGTCCCTTTAAAAATCTTCTTTGGAGAAAGTGGATGGAGAAATCTCAAGCAGTTGGTAGATGCCAGGAGGTCAGTTCTCATCAAGAATGCCCCAAAGCCCAGTCCTCATTAATCAGCTTATAGAGTACTATGGAAGAATTTTAAGCACAAGATGTTGTTTCTGAGCCAGTAATTCTCTTTCCACTCAACACTGAAAGCCCATTGCTTGCTTTCCTGGTCCATGAAGACAGCCAAATAGTGTCAATAATTTTTCCTCCTAGTTTTTCCGAAGCCAAGTGGAGGGCACAGGGAACTTTGCAACACTTGTTGCATCTGTGGGAAAGGGGGCCCTGGATCATTGGTTGGTGATTATGCTCACTCAGGGTTCCAGAGAATTCTGTAGCTCCTGGGAGTCTGATCTTTCCACACATCTCTGGTCCCCAGCATGACTTGTCAAGATACCTATGTGGTTACACGCCCAACCCACCAGCTTCAGGACCCACCAGGCCCCTTGTCAGACCTTGTCCTGCCTCTTCACAGTCCTCAGAACATTCCAAGCTTGTTCTTATTTCTGGGCCTTGGGCTGGGATGCCCCCTCCCCGGCAGGTACTCCACATCCAAAAGCACTTTGTTCCATTGTCCTCGATTATTTTGCTGTAACTTCTCATGCATCCATTTTGGAAGGAGAAAGGGCTTTGGTGTCGGGGTGATCAAAGTTTAAATTGCAGGATGGCCATCTACCTGCTGTGTGACCTCAGGTGGGTCACTGAATGTCTCTGATCCGTAATTTCCTTTTTGTCAAAGAGTGTTAAGAATATCTTCTCCACGGGGCGCATGTGAGGATGAAACAAGAAATGATGGCAAAGACCTCGCACAGGGAAGTACAGTGTCAGGCTCATGACCACTCTTCCCCCTCCCTCCCTCGTCCTGGTTATTCCTTGAGACCAGGGATTATGACCTAATTCTTCTGTAGCCTCCAGAGTGTGGAGGCTACAGTCGGCACACATGAATTCTTTCTGCTGGGGAGAACATATTTATGTGCAGGAAAAGGAAGGACACATAGGGGTTATTCTATCATTCAATAACATTTTTCTGTCCTATCTCAAAATATAATTTTGGTTAATCTTGCCCTCTGGAGAACAGCATTATAAAGCCTGTTTAGATCGATTTATGACAGTCGGATATTTCATTTGTTTTGTGATTCAATGGGTAGACAAGCAGGGCCACTTCTTGTATTCCCAGCCGCTCCTGGGTGTTGGTTCTTTCTTCTGGGTTTTCAATCTGTTGAGCGTCCAGTCATCTTTCCCAGTGAAGCATCTTTCTTGTCTGGGCTTCAGGCTTGAGGGTAACATGCTCATCCTCTTGAGAAGCTGGCATCAGGGCTTTGACACCGATGCTGCCTGGGTTGCAGCTGCTTTTGCAAGCAGTACCAGTTCCTTCCAAGTCCCTGAAGGCACCACATTGCTCCGCAATCCTTACCTTTGTTCTACCTTCATCCTTGGCGCCCACCTGCTGACAAGACAAGTCGCTTCCTTGATACAGCCTTTGAGACATGGGCCCTTTCCCCACTGATCACACGAACTTACTCCCTTTCTGAACCCCTCCATTTTTTTTAACCTGCACAGATATTCCCATAATCCCTCTAATACTTGCTTATGCCTGCTGGTCTCTGTTTCCCCTGAGTATATTAGAAATGTGACTAGCTGGAACATGCTACAGGGTCCGATTCCTGAATCCCAGTGCCTGGTTCATTTTCACGACAACGTGGTGGCATATAGCGGATCTGTGACAACCCTGTGGGTGCTTCACTGTGGGGCACTGTCATACTCAGATAGAAACTGACCGTCATCCACCCTTCAGCTGCTGAGACAGGCAGAAAATGCTCTTTGCTGACTTTAAGTTGCAGACTAGATGGGTAGATGACGTTAGTCGTAGGTGCAGGACTCCTGCTACGTGCCAAGCACTGTGCCAGGAATTTACACAGACATTGTCTCATTTCCTCATCCACCAAGGGAGGGATGATGAAACCTTCCACACAGGTGTCTCCTTAGGACCCAAGGAAATAATATGTATCATAGTGCATTACATGTGACAATTGGAGTAGATCGTTGTTTAAATATTTCACGTAAAAGTTAGGTATTCATAGAACATCTAGTGTGATCCAAGACCTGTAATAAATCTACCTGAGTTCAAACGTATTTGTTGTAATTAAAACAGGCAAATCAAAACAGATACATTTCATGCTTGTTTAAAGAAAATGCTGCAAACAAAAAATTAAAACAAGCACTTAGCAAGACATCAGGCACAGGGACCATATGAAAAGTGTTAAAATGCCTCAGCATTGTGCCCAGTTTGATGCTGGCACTGTTGCCTGGCGACCAGGTAACCCTCTCTGTTTTCCGCTTTCCCAGGTATGCGCCAGGGGAATGACCATGGCACTCAGTACCGCTCGGCCATCTACCCGACTTCCGCCAAGCAAATGGAGGCGGCCCTGAGCTCCAAAGAGGACTACGAAAAGGTAGGGGTTGCTGGGCTCCTGGCCCCTGGCTTGGGCTGCCATGACTAGGGCCAGGTTCTGATTTTAGAGGGGAGTCTGCTGCTTTTCAACTGGAATTGTGTTTTATTTGTGCATCTCTTAGAAATTTATGTCAGCCTCTAGGAGTGGAGCCATTGTGTCCAATACATGTGCTAAATGAGGTTTTAAGAGTAGGCCTGGGCCAGGGCCAGTGGCTTATGCCTGTAATCCCAGTACTTTGGGAGGCCGAAGCAGAAGGATGCTTGAGGCCAGGAGTTCGAGACCAGCCTGGGCAACACGAAGAAACCCCACCAATACAAAAAAATACAAAAATAACCCAGGCATGGTGGCCTGCACCTATAGTCCCAGCTACCTGGGAGGCTGAGGTGGGAGGATCATTTGAGCCTGGGAGGTCAAGGCTGCAGTGACCTCTGATTGCACCACTGCACTTCAGCCTGGGTGACAGAGCAAGACCCTGTCTCAATGTAAAAAAATAAAGAGTAGGCCCTTATGTGTTTGTCTTTAGAATCACTCATCTAGATGAAGATATAGCCTGTTAAAATAAGTCTTTTTCCTTCTCTCTTTGTTTCTGTCTCTGTCTGAAACTCCCTCTTTTTTTTCTTCCCTCTGTATTAGTTTTACAGGGCTATTGTAACAAACAATCACAGCTTGGTTGGTTTAAACAGCAGGTATTTATTTTCTCACAGTTCTGGAGGCTGGAAGTCCAAGATCAAGGTGTCAGCAGGGCTGGTTGCTTCTGAGTGCTGTGAGGGAAGGATCTGTTCCAGGCCTCTCTCATTGGCTTCTAGATGGCTGTCTTCTCCATGTTTATATTCACATCACCCTAGTTTTATGTGTGTGTGTGTTTCTGTGTCCAAACTTCTTATTTTTACACAGTCTCTAGTCATATTGGCTTAGTGCTAACCCTCATGACCTCACTTAACTTAATTACCTCTGTAAAGACCCAGTTTCCAAGGAAGGTCACAATCCGAGGTTTTAGGACTCCAGCTTATCTTTTGGAGGGAGACACGATTCAACCTGTAACGCTTTCTCTTTCTGTCATAACAGTAAATTGAATTACAATAAAAGTAGTTCTGAGAAATATACACATGATATCACAAAACAATTATTTTCATGATTGTATACCATTTTTAAAAATCCTTCAATAGAGATTTAGTTGTTTTAAAAACAACTTGAGTTGCTTTAGTTTTTAGAACTTTGTGATAGTACTTAGATTTTATTTATCATTATATTTTCTGATGTGGATTTGCATTTGACAGTAGAGCTAGAAGCTACTATAAAGCTAATCTATGTTAGAATTATGTAAAAAGTCAGGTATGCAACAGCCCCCAGGAATGAGTGGGCTATCCCCTTATCCTGCATGGTGACAGAGAGATTGCAGAGACGAGGAGGCTGTAACTAGAGTGTCCACTGATGAGCAAGCAGTAGGATGGGTGACTCATAGTCAGTTTGACTGTGATGAGCAGAGTCTGTCAAAGGCCTGAGAGAGGCGCTGAAAGAGCCCATTTCTTCCTCAGCCCCTCCCACCTCCCTCCCAAGCTGTGATGTCTGCTTGGCTGGTCATGGTAGGCAGCCTGTGGGATGGCCCCCAGTGCTCTCTGCCCATGTATAATTCATCTCCTTGAATATGGGCTGCATTTAGCAACTCAATTCTAATGAATGACAGCAGTGATGGGAGTGATGGGAGCACTCTGAGACTAGGTCATTAAAAGATTGTGGCTCCTATTGTGAAAGCTCTCTCTTACTGTCTGAGAGATGGTAGGCGAAGCCAGCTTCCATGTCATGAAGCAGCCCTGTGCAAAGGCTTACGTGACAAGGACAAAAGGCTGCCAAGAACCACATGAGTGAGCTTTGAAGACCCTCAACCCCAGTCGAGCCTTCAGATGAGACTGCAACTCTGCCTGACAGTTTGATTACAGCCTCATGAAGGACCTCGAGCCAAAAGCACCCAGCCAAGCTGTGCCACAGAAGCTGTGAGATAATAAATGTATGTATTTTGAAGGTGCTAAGTTTTAGAGTAATTTAAGTATACTTACATTTCCATTCTAAAACCCTTTTACCTCTATATTCTTTCTCTTATCCCTTTTTCATAATGGCGTTTCTAACAGTGGTGGGCTAACCTGGGCATTTATGGTGGTGGTTACACATGTAGGCTCTACCATCAAATTTTCTCAATTCACATGTCATCTGTGCAGTTTATTATCAAGTACCTGCCACTTAGAAAGCCATATGTTCTATTTGACTCAAGCAGACCTATGACGATAAGGGAGACCCCATTATCCCCATTTTCCAGATTCTCAAAGACAGACAGCAATGACCTTAGAATAAATGAAGTTAAAGAGAAGTAAGACTGGATGCAAGGAGCTGAGTCGGGCAGCTATTATAGGATTCCAGGCCAGAAATGGTGGAAGCTTTGTCTAGGATGGTGGAAGTATGGGTGGGAGGGAGGGATATTTAGGAAGTAGAAAGACTAGAACTTGGAAATTCATTGGAAGTGGGGAGTCAATAAGAGGGACAGGTCCAGGTCCAGGTCATGGCTGGTGATTTTCTGTACAAAAAGCAGAGGCAGATTTGTGGGGAAGGTAAGGTAGGTTGTGAAAGTGCAGAGTTTAAGATACCCAAGACATGGGCATCTAAGGGACTGTTGGGAGGAGCCATGGGCTGTTTCTGCCTTGCAGGGAAGATTGTTAGAACTGCTGACTGGGCAAATGCATGTGAAACACAGGGCCTAGCACACAGTAAATACCTCATAAACAGGAACCCTTATTATTACTGGGAGTTACCAACTTATATTTGGTAAATGAAACCCCAGTTGCTGATAAGATCACTTGGGAAAAGTAATGAGATAAAAGCAGAAGAGGCAGGGCGCAGTGACTCACGCCTGTAATCCCAGCACTTTGGGAGGCTGAAGCGGGCAGATCATGAGGTCAGGAGTTCGAGACCAGCCTGACTGACATGGTGAAACCTCGTCTCTACTAAAAATACAAAAATTAGCCAGGCATGGTGACATGCACCTGTAATCCCAGCTACTCAGGAGGCTGAGGCAGGATAAACTGTTGAACCCAGGAAGCAGAGGTTGCAGTGAGCCAAGATTGCACCTGGGCAACAGAGCGAGACTCCATCTCAAAAAAAAAAAAAAAAAAAAAAAAAGCAGAAGAGAGGGCTTAGTACTCGAGGAACTAATTCCTCCACTTGAGTGGCGGGAGGGGAAATGTCCAACCAGGCAGGACACTACACTGGGCACCACAGGAACCAACCCCAACCAAGAACTTAAAAAGTGGTTCAATTGTCTCATCCCACTGTATTTAGTTATAGAAGCGGTGTTTATAAAGTACTAAAAGTCACATATGATAATGCCATCTATAAATTGCCTAACGTAATGATTCGTAGTCCTCTAGGATACCAACAGTAATACTAAGAGACTCTGGAAGCATATTAACTGCCCTCTAGAATACTGGAAATCTGATGATATCCTGGTGTTTGCAATGAAGATTTTCAGTTCAAGGCCAGTGCCTTCCATGTGATGGTGAAGAGGCTTAACACCGAATTTTCCAGTTTCTATCCCAGTATAGTTTCTACCCTCCGTTTTGAAGGGAACTCAAGTTGATTTTAGATAAGTGATATCCATAGGAGGTAAAATTTAGGTATTATATAATTAATTAATGAGCTTCTATAATCATCCTTTCATTATTTTTGTAGTTTTTGGAAAGGTTAATCTCGTAGGCAGTTGTGTTGACCAGCTATTTTCTGGGTGTTCTAAACCTAAGCATATGGGAATTAAATACCTGTGTGTGTGTGTGTGTGTGTGTGTGTGTGTGTGTGTGTCTGTGTGTGTCTGTGTGTGTCTGTGTGTCTGTGTGTCTGTATGTCTGCATGTCTGCTTGGCTTTTAAAAGTAGGGTCTATTTTTTAAATAAAGATTGGGGACTCCTGTGCCTTTAGCATCCGGATAGCCATTGCTGCTCAAATTACTGCATATAAACTGCTTAATCAGCAACTCAGGACACAAATGCTGTCACATCTCTTTTATGGTTCTGCATAAATAAAATTGACCCTAGATTCCACTGGGAGATGAGTTGAAAGTTCAGTGTTTTCGTACCAGCTAATTGACTAAAACCCAGAGTGGTGACTAGACCAGTGCTTCCTTCCAATACCACTCTCCTTTCCACCACGATGCTCTGGTCTCTTTTACACTGTCCAGTGGAGGGCCTCTGGCCACATGTGGCTGTTGAGCACTTAAAGTAGTGACTCACTGGCTCAGTTCTTCAGTGGCTAGTGCGACTGAGGAACTGAATCTTTTAATTAATTTAAATTTACATTTAAATGGTCACATGTAGCTGGTGGCTACCATGTTAGAGAGCATAGCAGTTCATTAAGGGGTGAGCCTGTGCATGTGTGCACGCATGCCCATGTGCATTGTAGAGGGGTGGGGCACGTCAGTCTGGATCCCTGGCCCTCTACTCTCACTATGGCTTATCTCGAGAGCACAGGATGGCCATGGAACATGGGACAGCCATGGAACATGGGCCCTCCTGCCCATCAGAGTGCTGCAGTGGGAACTGCTGTCACCTTTTCCTGCCTGGAGACCACAGCGTGAGGGTCAAGTTGTTTTCCTTTTGAGGAACCAAAGTGTCTCTTTGTGTACCCCATCCTGGTGAGCACTAGGGCTAACTGGACACCCGTGCCCAGGTGACCACTGTGATTTTTAGTCTAGCTTAGCTTAGCCTGGGTCCCCCAGAAAGCAGAGCCCAAGCCAGAGGTTTGTGTGTAAGGACTCACTGAGGTGTGTGGTTCCAGGGAGCAGGAGTAAGGGGCAGAGAGACTGGGGAGAAAAGTTATACAAGTTAGCCCCTGCCACTGGTAACTGGTTGTTTGGACCTTATGAAATGACTAGGCATTCGGGGGAAGATAAGGAAGCATGTTTCCATGGAATGCTATCACCCATAGTTTCATTCTGCACTTCTGGGCTGCACATGTGTGAGCTCAGGGTACTGTGTACCAGGGCAGGAGGCAAGAGACGAGGCACATAGCGTTGAGCGTAAGATTGGCGTTGAGTGTAAGATTGGCGTTGAGTGTAAGATTGGGCAATGAGTGTAAGATTGGGCAATGAGTGTAAGATTGGCGTTGAGCGTAAGATTGGCGTTGAGCGTAAGATTGACGTTGAGCGTAAGATTGGCGTTGAGCGTAAGATTGGCGTTGAGCGTAAGATTGGCGTTGAGCGTAAGATTGGCGTTGAGCGTAAGATTGGCGTTGAGTGTAAGATTGGGCAATGCAGGTGCACAAAAGCTGCACAAAGTGAATGGGGTCCTTGCAGAACTGGGTACTGCAGCTGGCCTAGCAAGAGGCAGATGAGGCTACAGGGATCTAAAGTGATGCATTAGTGTCCTCCGGGTCTGCTGTCTCCAAAGGGTCCTTCTCACCCCAATCCAGGGAAGGCAGCTGACTGCAATGGCTCAGGAATGATTTGTCACGATAGAGTGACTTTCTGGCACCTCTGATAGAGGTGAGAAAGAAAAACACAGTTCAATTTTAGCAGAGTGCATCCTGCTACAGTCATATGGTGATATAATATGTACTTTCATATAGGTTATATACCATAAGTATATATAGTATGTATATCTGTATAATCTATAGCTATATAATAATAGTAATACTATTAGAACAGCAACAACAGTACCGACAGAGTACTTACTAAATGCTAATCAACCACTGTTTTAAGTCATGTATAGATGAATGAAGTCATGTATAGATCTTAGATGTTTATCTGTATACGTATATATGTTTAGCTGTAGATGTGTATCTATGTCTTTATATAAAGTTAAATGCATTCATGTATTTATGAGACCCTTTTAAGTTTTGAAACTTGAATGAATTTCTGACTGTTCATTCAGTTGATATAACTGATAATACAAACACACATTACAAAATCAACAATTTGCAATGCCTGTGAGAGGTGATGCTGTTAGCTTTGATCCCATAAAGAAGTTGATCTATGCTGTAGCCTTTACATTCAAAAGTTATCTGGTTTCTAATACATTCACAAAATGGGGAAAATTGCCAATCTAACCAATTGCTTTATCCACTGATGGAAGGAGGAGGAGGGAGCTGAAGAGGTGACAACTGGACTGGGCTTTCCTGTGTTTTATATCTAGAGTAGCCTTGAACAAACTCCTGAAGCCACAGAGGTGTTTAAGGTAGGGAGGGTCATTTCTTAACACTACTGGATTAGGGTCTAGATCTCTGTACTCTCATCAGAAACATTTAGTTTGGTTTCTAAAAGTGGGGAAATTCTGTGCATGACTCATTCTGTTCATTTTATATACACTGCTTTCCTCTTCAGAAGGCTTGGTGTTTCTGGCCCCATCACTACATTCGGGACATTTGTCTTCTTTGAGCCCTGATGGGGCCCCTGCCACTCACTGTAATGTTGACTTAGGTGACTACTTTAATAGTCTTCTTCACTAGCCTGCCCCCAGTGACCCCCTAGTAACCAGCTTCTTCAGCAACTTCTTTATATGTGAAGTTTGGAGTGACAGTATTGCTTACCACAGAGCAGCCATTTGAACATAAAATTAGCTGATTTTATCACAGGGACCAATTGTTGAGCTAATTAGATGTGCAGTACTGCTGAGGAGCCAGAAACCAAAAGTGATTTTCCATTGAAACTGTGGTTTTCTGCAAAGTTGGCTGGGTTGTGGATACCAGCCTCACCAGCAACTGTCAGAGTTTTGGCTGAAGAAGTTTGCTAATTTCTAATCAGATTAAAAGAGGCAGGAAAGACTTAAGGAGGAGGACAGAGTCTTAAGGAGCGAAACTTGAACTTCACGCTGGGTTTGCCAACCTTGAAAATGCTGGATTCTGCTTACAGAATTTGACAGCTGCTTCATGTCTTTGGTGAGCTGAAGACTTTGCATAAAATGTAGGGGGGTGTTTTTTGCCTTCAAGGAGAAGACTTCATAATCTTTTCTTAGCCTCATTAAAAAAAAAACACAAAACATTTTTCCTCAAACCTTTGGTGGAATTACTTGCTTATAGCACTAATTGCAAGACATCATCTAATGTATTATTGTTTTTGGATTATCGAATATGGACAATTTACCTCCCAACCGAACCCATCACGAGAAACATTCCCAGTATCCTAAACTGAATGTGGCCTCCAGTAGAGTGAGGGTGGTTCACATGTGGTTCTTCCATCCTGAGAATGTGACTCCAGCTCATTTCGGAATTAAATCTTTTCCCACTGAGTGATTATGGTTCTTGGAATGTGAAAGACAGCAAATCTAAAGAGCATTCTCTTGGCCATATGACCTGGCTCCTTCTCCCAGGTCTGTTTCCATGTTTCTTCTCCCAGCTCCTTCTCCCAGCGACTCCTCCCAGCTCCTTCTCCCAGCTCCTTCTCCCAGCTCCTTCTCCCAGCGACTCCTCCCAGCTCCTTCTCCCAGCTCTTCAAGTTTTGCGAACAGTAAGCACAATGCTTTCTCTGGGTATTTATCTCATGAAAAAGAGAAGAAAACCTTTTTCCCTTGCATGTATTTTACAATATATTAAGTTGTAATAAGAATAAAATGTTTTTGGAGTCAATGTTAAATTACTCACTGTATTTCAAATATAAAACAGTGTTTTAAAGGCTGTTTCTATCTGTCTCTCAGTGTTTGTCCACCCATCCATCCATCCACCCACCTGTCCCTATCATCAATATATAGCTACAATCTTTAAATACTTGCCATAATTTTATCTTAAACTTCAACCAGCTAGCAATTTATTATCTATCATCTCTGTATTTGTTGATAGTTAATACAGGGTCATTTAAAAGAAAAGTTCCCAAAGTGAAAGGTAAAAAACAGTATGCATGTAATGAATGGGCTCCAGCTAGCATTTTTTAGAATAAAGGTTCAGTTTTGATTATTTAATTTTCTTCCCACTTAGATTGCAGCCAGATATTTGGTGACTCCCTGTGCTCTTCAGTTAAGCCCTGACAAATTGTGGTTTGACTGGTGTGTGTGTTTTGTTGCAGGGAGGAAAAAGACAGTGTCATTGCCAAATAATCTACTTGGCCGGGGGGCGGTGGCTCACGCCTGTAATCCCAGCACTTTGGGAGGCCGAGGTGGGCGGATCACAAGGTCAGGAGATCAAGACCATCATGGCTAACATGGTGAAACCCCGTCTCTACTAAAAATACAAAAATTAGTCGGGTGTGGTGGTGGGTGCCTGTAGTCCCAGCTACTCCGGAGGCTGAGGCAGGAGAATGGCGTGAACCCGGGAGGCAGAGCTTGCAGTGAGCTGAGATTGCGCCACTGCACTCCAGCCTGGGTGAGACTCCATCTCAACAGTAACAACAAGAACAACAAGAAAACCTACTCACCTGTGCTACCAATGCAGTCATTGCTACTTTTCTTTAGCAGAGTTTGAATGCCATTTCTATGGTTGGTTGTTGGTTTTTTTTTTTTTTTTTTTTAAAGTATCATTGATGCTCTGAGTGTTAATGACACTCAAATTTAGGGTCTAGAACTACCCTCTGGACTCCAGATCCCCACAGCGAACTGTCTACTTGTTATCTCCACTTATTTGTCAATGTAATATTTCCTAAAATGAAGGTTTGATTCTTGCCATCCACTGTAAACAAGCCCCATGGCTTCCTCCTCCCTCCCCACTCATTGACCACCTTCCCCATTGGGTCATCATTTAACTTGCCTAACTAAGCAAGATCCTCAGAAGTCATCCCTGCCTCATTCCTTTCCCTCGCCTTTTCCCTCCAATGAATCAGATTAACAGATTCTACCTCCAAAAGACATCCCCACTGTGCTTGCTTCTTTCATTTTCTCTCATGTTCACTCTCATGATTTAAGCCACCGTTCTCTGTTCCTGGACCACTGAACTTCTTACCTCTCCATGATTACGACCACCCACACAGGCAGCAGAGTGATCTTCCTCAGTGTTACTCGGGTCATTTCTCTTCCCTGTGTCAGCGTCTTCCATGGCATCCCTACTGTATTTGGAATGAAATCTGAACTCCTTCACACGGTCTCCCAGGTCCTTCAAAGTCATGTCGCCGTCTTCCCATGAGACATCTGTAACTTCTCATCAGAGAGCCTAATTATCACAGTATATCTAAGATGTAACCTATAATTCTTAAAGTTCAGAACCTTTGAATAAGTCTCAAGAACTTTCTTAGAGAACTGGGGACTCAGGATGAGAACCACAGGGACTCAGGAAATCTTACTGTTGTGCAGTGAACATCATAAAAAATGGTTTTGTATTTCTTTGTATTTCAAAGTTGATTCCTGCATGGACTCACTATTGCCACACACAGACCAAATTCAGAGGCTGTGGACTTGCTGCCTGGTTGAGGCTATGCTGTACATTAAGAGGAAGGATTAACCATCATGTTCTTGACCCTGAAGCCTGTCCTGCAAACTCTCTTGATGCCAAAGTTGCTATTACGATCATACAACAGTATTTGGTAGGATTATGTCAGTGGGTGGTACATGAAACTGCCTTCCTCTCACTACTTTGACAAATCTCTGACTTTTTGTCCCTGTTTTAATATCCCATAGCTACCATGACAAATTACCACAAACCGAATGGCTTAAAACAACAAGGATTTTTTCTCTCATGGTTCTAGAGGGCAGAAGCCCAAAGTCAGTTTCCCTGGACCCAAATAAGGGTACCAGCTGGGCTCTGCTCCCCCAGGGCTCCAGGGAAGGATCCCTCCCTGCGTCTTCCAGCTTCTGGTGGGTGCCACCATCCATGGCCTGTGGCTGCATCACTGAAGTCTCTGCCTCTGTGGTCACCTGCTTCATCCTCTTCTGTGCCTCTGATCTCGTCCTGCATCTCTCTAATAGGGACACTTACAGTTGCATTTAGGGTCCACCCAAATAATCCAGAATAATCCCCCATCTCAAGATCCTTATTTAATCACATCTGTGAAATCTCTGCCATATAAAATAACATTCACAGGTTTTAGGGGATTGGAACATGGACATTTTGGGGGAGACCATTTTTCAGATGACCACAGGCCCCATAAACTGGTCTCCAACCTGTCAGTGTCATGTGTCCACCCCAAAATGGGAGACTGAAATTGGGGGTTCTTCCCCGGGCTGCTTAAGAGAATTGGGCCTTGTTCACTATGTGGGAGCCCATCTGGCTTCCCTAAACTCCAGAACACACTCAAGTTTCCAGCGAGGATGGGATTTGATTTCCTCTCTCAGGGCGTCTTTATCTACTTTTGAAGAGAGGTGAAAATTTGCAAAAGTTTATCCCCTTTCATACATCTCTACCTTCAAAAAAGACCCAACTTTACTGCTATACTACTTCTAAAATAAAGTGGCATATCAAAAATAACAATAGAAAAAAATAAATCCTAAGAGTTAGAAGGATATTTGGGAGAAGAAAAAACTGTGTGTGTGTGTGTGTGTGTGTCATCAAAATGCATTTGAATGTTTTGCAAGAGTGCTCTAGCACTTCCTTAGTCACTCTCTTTGAGCGCTGACTTAATTTCTCTGATACTAATTTTTAAATGATCTAAGTGTGGATAACAAAATTTCCCAATAGGTTCATTATAAGAATTAAATGTGATATACACACACATACAAGCTGGCATGCAGTAGTGACCCAATATACATTATTGAAGCTGAGCCCCTTCAGTTTTATGATCCAGAAAATAGTTTTAATTATACCAACCCAAATGAGAGAAATTAAATATACTCAATGAATATTTAGCCATGCTATAACCATGATAATATAACTGAACCTGATAATTCCCCAGCAAGAGGTACATATAGATCCTTTGTGTTTTCTTTTCAACATCTATATGCTGAAAATGCCTTTTTCTCCTTATTCTCCCCCCATGTTCCTCAGTAAATTAATTACCTTACCAAATATTAATTATATACAGAATCACTGCCAGACGTGCATTACAGTTGCTTTAAACAAAGCTATCTGAGGCAAGGTCTTACGAAGTTTGTGGTAATAAACCATCCCACATACAGTCACAGAAGCTCACATGTGACAAATGCTCTTTTCTACGGAGAATTGCCTAGGAACTCTTCTTCCATTTTCTGCATTAAGAAAACTTGTAGGGGGGCTTCCATTCACCTGTGTGTCCCCAATGCCTGGTGCTGTGCTTGGCACCTAGTGATTGTCAACAAATATCTGTTGACCTGAACTGAAGTGATGTAGCATATAAAGAAGACGATTTTGTTGCCCCTTGTTATGGACTGAATATCTGTGTCCCCCCAAATTCATATGTTGAAGCCTTTATCCCCATTGTGGTGGTGTTTGGACATGGGACCTTTGGGAGGTGATCAGGGTTAGATGAGGTCCTGAACTGGAGCTCCCATGATGGGACGACTGTCCTTATATGAAGAGACACCAGGGAGCAGGCTCTTGAGTACTCTCTTGCTGTGTTTCTTACTGCACACAGAAGTCATGTGAGCACAAATGGAACTACCTGTAAGCCATGAGAAGAGGCCTTGGAATAAACCTACCTTGCCAGCACCGTGATCTTGGATTTCCCAGCCCCCAGTACCGTAAGAAATAGAAGCCCGTTATTGAAGCCACCTAGTCTGTGCTATTTTGTTATGGCATTCCAAGCTGACAAGCAAGCCCTGTTTTGTGTGCTGCATTCCGTGGAGGGGTGGGAAGAGGGAACACCTGACTGGAGCCCTGGCTCTGCCTCTAGTGACCGTGACCTTGAACAGATCTCTATGGCCCTACTTCTTCTTTTGTAAAATGGAGAAAATAAGAACAGTGGAATGTTATATGGTTCTTCAGTGCTTTCTCCTGTATTTTGCTGGGTAAACTTCACAGTCACACACAGGCTAGGGCAGGATCTGTTCTCTGACTTGCCTGTGAGGAAACTGAAGCTCAGAGGTGTTCATTCACATTTCCAACATGACCCCCATAGTAAATGTAGAGAGCTAGAGTCATTTGACTCTGAATTCCATAAGCTTTTCACCCATGCTGTGTGGAGATACATGCTAATCTGTCAAGCATTTTATGAATACAGTCATCCTTTGGTATCCAACGGGGATTGCTTCCAGGACCCCCTGCAGATACAAAATCCGATGATGCTTAATCCCTTATATAAAATGACATTTCCATATAACCTATGCACAACCTCTCGTGTACTTTAAATAATCTCTAGATTACTTATACCTAATGCAGTGCAAATGCTATTAATATATAAAAATAGTTATGCTGTATTCTTAAAATTTGTATTGTTGTATTGTTTTTATTGATATATTTATAATAATTTTGATCTGTGGTTGGATGAATGCATGGACGCAGAATGCAAGAATACAGAGGGCCGACTGTATCAGGGTTTAATGGGTGACTGCAGAGGTAAGGCTGTCTACAGTGACTTCATCCTGCCTTTCCAGAGGTCCTCAAATTTCCAACCATAGTTACAATATAGGATCAGCGAATCTTCCTTTTCTCATGAATTGAGAAAATGTCATGATTATCACTGTTTCTTTGTTCCCAGGGAAATGGGTAAGTTGCATGCTAGAAGCATCCCTTCTCGGTCTATTGTATTCTCTATGCTGCAATGTTTAAAACCCATCTGAGTACCAAAAGATTCTTGTTTTCACCAACACTGAAAAATCATTTATTTGCATTGGAAGACCCTGAATAGACATGGGTAAATGTCAGTTGATATTTTATGGTTTGGGGATTACATAGTTGTTCTTCGTCTTTAAAAATTTGTTTTATTTGTGCTGTTGTTTAAAGCATGAAGTTATGATTTAAAATGCCCTTGGAAAAACCCTGAATAATTCATTGACTTACCTTAGTCAAAAAGAAAAATCCCCCGTCCCCACTGTATGCCTATCAATAGGGATAAAATTCCTCTTAGTCCCTTTCTGTAGCTTTGAGGTTAAAATTACGGGTGTTATTATGAACTCTTAAATAAGAACTTGTGAAATAAATATTTTAAAAGTGCCCATTTCTGGGAGGCAGGCACCCATATTTCTGTGTATACAGCCATGTCGACAGCTAGATCTTAGGCGTAATGGTTTAGTTGCATGTGGGTGATAATTTTCATTTCCACTTATTACTGTGTGCTAGACTCCCTGTGTATGAGTACAGATTGCCCTTTCTTGCACTGTATTTAGAAATCTCTGTATTACCCTTGGGCATTTGTTCATTAATAGGGGGTGGGGAAAGGAAAAGCTTGTAATAATGGGCTTTACATATTAAACTGTGTGCATCCACATTCGGGCCAAATGGAAAATCTGGTTTGTATCACTGCCCTCTGCTGGCTGTAGGCCTTTGCTGCAGTGGTGGGATGTGAGTCCCTGGGTGGAGCCGTACAGATGCCGGCATCAGTCTTTTATTCACCTGCACTGAGTTCCATCCAAGTGCATCAGAAGCAGCCCAAGATCCTACCTACTGCCCAGGTTGATGATGGAAGAAAGCATTCTTGTGAGGACCAAGGCGACATTTTCATTTTAGTAGAAATACAGTCGAAGTATAGACACAAAATAATCCTGGCCAACCTAGGGTGATGTTTGAATGAAAGAATTCAAATTTCTCCACGGGCCACACTCTTACTCATCTTTCAGTGGGAACAGGGGAACATTTAGTGGCTCCCATATGTGATGTCCGGACGCCTTGTGGAATGCAAGATGATTTTATGGTGTATCCAGATGAATCTTTTAAATCTCAATTATGTGTTTATAATATATATTAAGAAAACTGCAGTGAATGTTTGAAGCCCGCAGTTTCATGAAGGTGATGGCTGAGGTGAAGAGCAGGAAATGGTACCTAAACACACAGCTGCCTTCCTTGCAGGGATGCCTCTTCTGCAAGTCTTTGGGCGGAGAAGAACCACAGGGAGGTCTCCCACGACTTGGGCAGCAGCAGCTTTGTACTTGCTTTGTGTATGACCTTGGGTTGTTGACCTCTCTAAGCCCAGGTTTTCTTATTTGTTACACAGGATAATAGTGGCTACTTCTTAGGCAGTTATAAGGATGATATGATGTATATGTAAAGTGTCTGTCACAGAACAGGGGCCTGGGCAATGCCAGATTCTTTTTCAGCTCTCCACCCCCCAGGACACTTCTCAGAGCCCGCCCCCCTCCATGTTCGCATCATGCTTGGCTTGCAGCTCGATTCCTCTGACCCTTATGAGAGTTTACACGTTTCTTCTCCCCCCCCCCCCCCCCCCATGCTGAGTGGGACCCTCCCTTGCTTTGCATCTCTGACAACATTCCATCAGCACTTCACACAAGGCAGGCACTCTGTGAATGTCAGGTGAATTAAACCCAAGTGCAAAATACTTGGAAGCAGCATTTTCCCACTCTCCAACACATTCAAAGAATTTCACCTATCAGATTAGGACAGGGCCTATACGTTTTTCTCCCCCTACCCGCCATTCGTGTGGTCTGCTAACAGCAACAGCAGTAAGTTCCCGTCCATTGGCTGCAAGCAGGGAAAGAAAAAAGGCCCCAGCGCCTACTGTCTGCCTTCCTGCCTGCGTTAATATCACCTCTTATCTTACCAACTAACATACACACACACACACACACGCATATATTCATTAATTTCCATGGAAAAGAAAGGGATGGCAGCAGAAACATTTTAAACACAGCATTTCAGCTAGGGTAGGGTCTATTTTAAAGACAACAAAAGGGCCTTTGTTGTTCTGGCAGGTAGATGGATAAGCCTGGCCCTGGTTTAGCCTCTATAAAGCGGCTCCGGAGTGATAGGATCAGAGAAACTACCAGGAGGAGGAGGGGGCGCAGTGGCCCTTTTATTTCTGCGGCGCCAAGAGTGAAGCAGGGTTTGCCGTTTCCTACAGGGGCAGTGCGTTTGCCTTTCAAATTCCCGTCGATTGTGTCGCAGCCCCGCGTGGTCCCGAGCTCCCCGGCCTGCTCCTGCACGGCCGCGGGACGCCCGCTTGCATTTCCGCCACGGAGGCAATGTTCATTTAAGGCTTCCAGAGATCAGAGCTTTCATGTTTGCCACGAAAGCCAGAGGACCGGGAGCACCTCGGGAGCGGAGATGAAAGGCCATTTGTGTTTGTGCATGTGTATTTAGCGCTTAAAGGGCAGGAAAAAGAAAGAAAATAGATGGTCCCGCTTTGCACTTACTTCAAAATGTGCCTTACTCCCTCTGGTGGGACCATTTAACTCTAGCGCGCTGCCCCTCCCCCGTGCTCGCCGCCCCCGCCCGCCCCCAGCCTCGGCCCACGTGATGGCTGTTCAGGCCCCGCCGAGCCATCTTCCCGTTGCCATGGCAGCCGGCGCGGCGAGTCCGCCCATTGGCTGCAAACGAGGAGGAAGAAAAGGCCCTAGTGTCCTAGGTCTAGTGCCCTGCGCCCCGTCCCCGTGCAGGCAGAGGCCTGGGCATGGTGCGTTGCAGGGCGGGCCGGGGCTCAGGGACCGCCCCCCCCGCCCCGTGAGCCCCACCCAGCTGCCCAGAAACGGTCAGGGTCAATGTCATCAGCTTCTCTCTGGAGTGGGAAGCAGGTGAAGGACAAAAGCAAGGCTCAAAAAAGAAAGTGAGCCACCTTTTCGTTCACCCTGAACACCTCCCAGCTCTTGTTTTCTTTGTAGTGTTTGGATTTGAAATCCGGCCCTGTGACCCTTTCTACTCACAGACACTGCATGTGAGGCCTGAGCCTGAGTTTAGTTGTCAGATTCCATTTACCTTGGCCATGCCCCGTGGCTCCAAAGCCGAGAGGACAGCACTCCATTGTGACGTCTACACCGGAGCCTGATTGCTTTGAAAAATCATCTTCCTTTTGCTGGGTTCACTGCTGAACTCGGGAGGCTATTGGAATCACCATCTGGCCTCAGAGCTGCGGGTGACTCTTGTCCTGACCCCATGGCCTAGTGAACTGATGACCCCAGCACCTGATCTTGCACCTGGCCAAACAGGTGTGGAGGGGAACTGCAGCTAACTGCCTCAAGGGCTCTCTTTGGCTGGGGACTTGGGTTCCCTGCTGATGAGTGAGAGAGCCAGCCACACCCACAGCCTCCAATCCCCAGAGCTAGGGCACCCACTGGGATTTGGCTATGGATGGTCACCTGCCTCCCCCAGCATAGGACCAGTCAGCAGACTTGGGGAGTGCAGAAAGAACTTTCACAAACATTCTCTCGTCTGCTTCTCATAGGGAGCTTGTGAGGCTGTCACTCTAATCTCTCTCCAGGAGAAGCAACTGGTAACTTGAGACCACATGATACTACATGGGGGAGCCTGGGATGCACACTCCGGCTCCCTGCCTCCAAGCTCTGTGCCTGCTCATTCCATTCTGTCACTGGGCCAGGTAGATTCCCTCTGGACATGTCACACCCTCACAGATTTATAAATAGGGAATGGGCTCTAGGAGGAAGATCACTCCTTCCTTTCTCCTCATTCCTTATCTTGCCAATATTACATTAAAAGAATGTGTCACCAGTGTTTAATTTGTCAAGATCATGGGCTAATGGTTGAGGAATTTTTGTGGTTCCTTCTGGTGGCAGAAACACATTTGCAAACACAAAATCTTTTAGTAAAATAGCAAGATTTAGTAGGAAAGAAAAATAGTGTGAGAAAAAAAAAAGGACCTGATTTGAGGGATATTATTATGCCAGAGACACTTGGTTGACTTAAACACTAATATATGATTTTTACACATATTCACACAAGGGGTGCTGTGTGGTTTCAGGAATCCACAGAGCCTGACACCCGAGCACTTGTGATAGAAAAAATTTGTTAATCCTTTTTTTTTTTTCATTTTCATTTGTGTTTGGCTTCTTTACAAAGTCATCAGTGAAAATTGCTGTATGGTTATTTTTCCCTCTTGTGTTA
Source organism: Macaca fascicularis (assembly GCF_037993035.2). Classification (NCBI taxonomy): domain Eukaryota; kingdom Metazoa; phylum Chordata; class Mammalia; order Primates; family Cercopithecidae; genus Macaca; species Macaca fascicularis. The sequence goes on along the minus strand of NC_088382.1, from coordinate 10,569,701 downwards.
CAGACCAAACTCAGTGTCTGATGCAGAGTGGAATAAGTGAGGAAAAGACAGTATTGGGCAAACCAGTGAAATTATGCTCTTGTTTACATGAGTAGCCCTTACTGGGATTCAGCTTTTTGTTGCTCTGTGTAGCCTTTTGATGTTGATCCCAGAGTTGTAACTTACATGATAAATTACAAGTCTCTATTTATTCATACATTAAAGATAGGTTATTTTTACCATTGTTTGTGTGTATACACATTTGCTTGAAATCAGTGGATTTCTAGGCCAGATTTAGGCAATTGAACGACCTTTATAAGCAGTTAATTGTCTAGACCCAACGTTTGTTGCAAACACAGTCTGGAGCAAAATGAGAATTAACATCTTTACAAAGACAGGCGTAGAAATTCTAATCCAGTGCATTGTTTCCTTTCTCTGGTAGCAGGGCTGAGTCCTACCTGGCTGCAAGGCTGCCATTCACCAGTGTAGCCCAGAAAACAACGGTAAAGATAAGACCAGCGAATCCAAGCCTTGTAAATCGTACAGGTTTCGCAATTCACATCACCTGTCTGCAAAGGTAAACTCACAAACCCCTCGTCAGGTGTGTGCACAGTCAAATAGGATCACATTGCTAGGCCAGCAGCTCTATAAGCCTATGTCACTTTTAAGAGGTATCCAAAGAGACTGTGTGCTACTAGGCTACAGAGAGCAGCATTAAGTCCGATATACGTCGATCCATGTGCAAGCAGATTCCTCTCTGCCTCTGGAAGTTGGTTAATTTTTCTGGTTCTGATATTGAATATTGTTGCATTTTCCTTGATAGGGTCATCCAGTGAATGGTTTTTCCTCTTGAACCTTATACTCCCCCTCTCTTAGCAGCCAGTGCGTCCCTGGTCTTCCTCAGTCATGCCGGGGCTCACTGCAGCCTCCTCTGCTCAACTCACCTGGGTGCAGCCATCTTCAAGAAAACGTTATTAAAGCATTATTAGTATGCAGCAAGGTGCCTTCTTTCTGCTAAATTAGTTTGTAAAGTGGTCTTCACAAATGCACGCATTCTTTGTTATGACAGCGGGGCTTCGTGTTTCTGATGCAAGACTAATAAGACTTGGAAGTAGGGAGGTAAACTGGGTGGCCCAGGAAAGCAGGGGTTAGGGGATTTGATAGAAGATACGAGAAATGAACCTAAGGGATGATCAAAGAGCAGCCGAAGAAAAAAATATCCTTAAGTGGGAGAAAAAGGCAAATAGGATGTGTGAGGAATTAGGCAGGAGTAGGAAAGAAAACTGTGAACCACTGTATGCACACCTGTGTGAAAGAGGAACCTAGAAAAGTGGGCCGCGAGAAAGCAATACTAGCAGAAAGCGAAAGGTGCTCTAGAATCATTGTGTTCTTCGTGTTGAGTGAAATAAGGCACGCACAGAAAGACAAATACCGCGTGATCTCACTTATATGTGGAATCTGAAGAAGTTGAAATCCTAAAGCAGGGAATTAGAAAGGCCAGAGGCCAGGGTGGAGTGGGGAAGGAAGGAGGAGTTGTTGGTCAAAGGATGCAGAGTTTCAGATCCACAGGAGGGATAGGGTTTGAGATCTATTGCACAGCAGGGTGACTGTAGTCAATAATGTAGTCTATATTTCAGAATAACTAAGAGCACATTTAACATGTCTCACCATAAAAAACGACAGGTAAGTGAGGGGATGGATATGCTAACTGGCTTGATTCGATTATTCTACATTCTACATTGTATTCATATATTAAAACATCACATTGCACCCCATAAAGGTATACAGTTATGATTTGTCAATCAAAATAATAATAATAAATGTAAAGAAGAATTGTGTAGAAAGAAAAACTGTTTTAGGATTGAGAAAATGCGGTGAAGAAGTCACACAGAAATTCTCCAAGAAGTGCCACCTGTGTACTGAAAGCCCTTTTAATGGACTTTTGTGGTGCTTTGGTGATTCGTACAACTTTGAACAAATAGTTTCCTAACCTGCTAAATCGAGCTACCAACCCTTGCCCTGATCACTCTCTTTGGGGGTTTTTGTGAGGCTCTAGGGAGCTGATATGCAGGCAAAGATTGTAATCCAGAAAATGCTCTACAAGTGTAAGTAAGGTTTTGGCAGAATTGGGTTGTGGGGTGCAAATGCCAGGCAAGTTTCCAGTCCTTGCCAAACTACATTTTCTAACTGATGAAAGATCTGGCATTTTATTCTTTTCCGTTTTTTAATTCACTGGGTTTGTTCCCTTATTCTTATGAACTGAGACACCTTGATTGCAGAGATAAGTTGAGAGTGGCTGACAGATGAAAATTTTCATTGATCTTCTCTCTGGCCCCTGCCTTTCCCAGCCCCTTGGCTTTGGAATGAAAACTGTAAGTCAGGGACAGCCACCAAGTGATGGTGTTAGAGTTACAGTTTGTAAAACTCTTCCGTTACCGTCTCTTTATTTGAGCATGGAGACAGGCTCTTTCTGTAACTTTTCTGGCTAAATAACTTCTTCAGAAGGCAACTCATTTTTGAAATTAGACTTGACTTTGTTTCATGAGTTTACAAAACTTACGATTCAGGTCCACACTGCCTGCTTTTGAATTGGGTCTATTTAGATGTCAGCATGTACAACACAAGAACAGTGAGTTCGGTGTCTGTTCTGTTCTTCATGGTCAGGATTTTTGTGTTTGTTTTATCCCCTGTAAACCAAGACATTTTCAGTACAGGCCGTCTGACAGCTAACAAGAGGGATCATAGGGACCCTATAGTCTGCCCTTCTAGGCTGTTCTCAGGCCCTATCCCACCCAGGCCTCTGTTCTCCATCTTCTTAAAATCTTCATCGATCCCCAAGTCAGCTGCCCTGGCTGGCTTGTGTGTGTCTACGATGATAGAGCTATCAGCACTGCCATTTCCTGGCCCGTGTGGGCCCATGTGAGAATATGGGTGGCCAATAATGCTGTCACAGCCTGGGAAAGAGATGGCAAAGGGGAAGAGGCAGCCACTTGAGACCACAGAGCCAGAGTTGCCCACTCCCAGCAGAGCTCGGAGACCACAGTGCCACTCCTGCCCATTCCCAGCAGAGCTTGGTGCCATTCTCAGATCTCCCAAGCTGACCCCAGGTGTCCATACTTTTATGGATTAATACCACCAGGGTGTTGAGCTAGATTTTGGCAATCAAACAAACAAAAAAATGTGTATCCCAATTCCACATAGAGTGACAAGCCTATGAGCCATCAAATTAGGAATTACTCTCTATCTATCTGAGACAAAGTTTCACTCTGTCACCCAGGCTGGAGTGCAGTGGCGTGATCTTGGCTCACTGCAGCCTCCGCCTCCCAGGTTCAAGTGATTTTCGTCCCTCAGCCTCCCGAGTAGCTGGGATTACAGGCATGTGTCACCATGCCCAGCTAATTTTTGTATTTTTTGGTAGAGAGAGGGGTTCGCCATGTTGGCCAGGCTTGTTTTGAACTCCTGGCTTCAAGTGATCTACCTGCCTCAGCCTCCCAAAGTGCTGGGATTACAGGCATGAGTCACTGTGTCCCGCCAGATTGGAAGTGATTATACCCACTTTATAAAGTGGTGAGGATGGCATGTTTTGATTCCATTCAAAAGATATTTACCAAGTACTTCCACATTCAAGGGGGAGGGAATGTAGAAGCAACCTATATACAGAATTAAAACCTGCAAAGGCATCAGCAAAGAGCATCTCGCATCAGTTTCTTTGTTCACTTAGTCCCTACTTGTCTTCACAGAAAGAACAATTCTTATGTGGGAATCAAAATGCTATTTCTTTGAGAAGAAAGATGGCCCTGATAAGAAACACAATAAACACGTTGATGTGGAAACAGCCTCCAACATGAAGTAATTTCCAACTGATCAGATCCTTAATTTAGATGCTAAGCAAGAGGTTGTCTATTTGTAGGGCTCTGTGGATTCCAGAGCCCCCCACCCCTCGGACCTACTGAATTAGGGTCCTTAGGGGTGGGGCCAGGAAATGTGAACTGTTTAAAACTCCTGTATTAGGCAGTTCTCGCATTGCCATAAATACCTGAGACTGAGTAATTTATAAAGAAAAGAGGTTTAATTGGCTCATGATCCTGCAGGCTTTACAGGAAGCATGGTGCTGGCATCTGCTCGGCTTCTTGGGAGACCTCAAGAAGCTTCTGATCATGGAGGAAGGTGAAGGCGGAACAGGCACATAACATGGTGAAAGCAGGAGCAAGGGAGAGAGAACTGGGGGGAAGTGCCATACATTTTGAAAGACCAGATCTCCTATGCACTCAGAGTGAAAGCCAACTTATCACCAAAGAATGGCCCAAGCCATTCATGAAGGATCTGCCTTCATGATCCAAACACCTTCCACTAGGCCCCACCTCCTGGACTGGAAATTACATTTCAACATGAGATTTGGGCAGGGACATATATTTAAACCATATGAAATCTCTAAGTGATTTTCATACGGAGCTGGGCTTGGACATCTCAAGGTAGTAGACCAGTACTTAGTCTTGGGCATCAGACAGACTTCGGTACCTGTTTGAGCCTGGATAAGTAACTTCACCTCTCAGTCTGTTTCCTAATCTATAAAGTGGATCTAATCATATGAACCTCAGAGGTTGATGGTGTGACGTAAGTGAGATGACATGTGCCAAGCTCCTAACTTGCAGTGTTCTATCTGCAGCTCTATCTGCAATGGGCATGAATGGGCAGATGACTTGCCCAAGAGATGTGAACATTAAACAGTCAGCTGTTGATGAGGAAGGCATGGCTCAGGACAGTGCCAACTAAGATACATTTAGAACTCTGTTTTCCATTAATATATTTTGTCACGTGACATAAGCTGTGCCTCTTGGGTGGTGGGCTTCCAGCCCAAGGTTGGGGGCTTTGGGGAAGCTTAACCGTAAGGTCCTTATCTAGGAGAGTTTTTCCACTGCCATCTAAGCTGTGTGTGTCAGCTGAGTTCAAGGAGTTAAAAAAGTCTGATTAGTAATCAGCTGTGCAAAAGCAACGCTTTTCATTCTTAAGTTCTGTTCTCCAGTGTATTGAGATTTTTCAGCTCTTTTGTTTCCACGGGTCTCGCAAGGCATGGCCTTGAGCAGCAGTTCTCAGACTTTTTGGCCTCAGGACCTCTTTGCACTCAGAAATTATTAAGGACCCCAACAAACTTTTGTTGGATATTTACCAGATTAAAAATTAAAACTGAGAAATTAAAAAAACCCAAGCACACATTCATTCCTTCATCCTTCAGAGAGATGATGTCATCACAGTCTGTGTAGCTTCCAGAAAACTTTACCTGCACTCATGAGAGAATAAGAGTGAACAGGGAAATACATCTTAGCATGACGATAAGAATAATTTTGACCTTGTGGATCCTGGAAAAGATTCTGGAGTCCCCGGGGGCCTCTGAGCCGCACAGACCTGCTGATCTTGATTGCACAGGTTACCCCACCCTGTCCGTCTGCCTCACAGAGAAGCGCAGAAGTCAAAGCTGAGGCCATTGTATCACTGAGCAGCACAGCTGGGGCAGGGTCTTAGGGAAGGCGTCCGAGCCCAGCCCAGTTCCCTGGCCTTACAGACGAGGAACCTGAGCCCCAAAGAGGTAAAGCAATGCTCCCAAGCTCACACAGCGTGGGTGCCAAGCCCAGTTAATAACCCAGAGCTTCTGCCCACTGGACTTGCCCCTGCATCCCAATTGAGTGACTTAGGGACCGGGCTCCAGCGAAAGACAACTTGGTTCCAATCCCAGCCCTGCCACTGTGTGACCCTGGGCAAGTGTCTTAACTTCTCTGGCCTGAACTTTCTCGTACATAAAATGTGGATAATAAAAAATAGCTGCTTCATAGGCTTGCTGGGAAAATTAAATGAGATAATGTGTGGAAAGGAACAGACATCTCGCATAAGCATTACACACACACACACACACATACACATACACACACATACATACACACACATTTTAGCTTTACAACTAATTCTTAGAGGGATACATTTGTAATATTATAGCAGTCACTACTTCTAGAAATCATGACCAGCTTTTCTTCATCTCTTGGTCTCAGTTGTTCCTTTTCCCAACAACCTTCAGGCTTGCTCAGCAGCATCACAGGGGAAAGGGATTCCAGGATCCGTGGTGAGAACACCGTCTCTATCTGCCTTCCCAACAGACTGAAGGCAGAGCTAAGATCAGATGTAATTAGTTTACATGTCAGACCCAACAATCCATGCTGTATGTCATGCAGGAGTGATCAGTGATTTCAAGGTGGAATGAAACCTCATAATGAAGCAGTGAATAGTATTATTGCAGTTGAATAACCTGCAGCATGATGTATGATGATTAGAATTTGTTTCTGGCATATGGTTTTCTTTTTCTTGTTTTCCCCGCAAAGTAGAGTGTCTGCTTCTGTAGCACCATCCATTTGCAAACTGCGTTCCCAAACCACTCTTTAATTGTCTCCTACATCAGTTCATGGGAGAGCTTAGTTGAGGGTAGGTAACCCAGTTCTCCTCATTCAACAAACGTAAACGTAGCACTTCACATTTGTAAAGGGTGGGGGGTCCCTAGTGACCTGCACACACAAGTCAATAGATTTCTGATGAAAAAATTTTAATATTAAAACATCATACATAAATTTGAAGACTTCATATGCAAACAGCAACAAAACCAAAAAATAACAAAGGACAGAGATTTTAAAATAATCTTTTATAAATAACTAGTTTTATCTACCCAACCAAATAAAATAATTTGCTCTGCTACCTCAGATCCTGTTCAGACATATGTGGGTATCAATAATGAATGAATCAATTGATTCATCCTCAGTCTTGCTGAGTGTCTCTCTGGGAGTTACCACTTGTGGCTCTTGTTTACCCAAAGATCACTTTGAAGATAGAACATTCTATAGTCCCAGATAGCATCATGTTGCCTAGAATGACATATGATCCATATCTCTAAGCCACAGGACTGGAGCTTCTCCCTCTTGCTAAGGAAGTTGCATGTATCACCCAAAAGATGCTGGCTTTGAGCTGAGAAGACCTGGATTCTCATATTGTCCCTTGTACTAGCAGCAGTATGATTGAGGCAAGTGCCTTGATTCTCTGGTCTTCCTTCACCCCATCTGTACAGTGATCTCTCAGCAGCTGTTCACCTCTAATGGTGGTCTGGAGAGTGATGGCTGAATCCCTCCACCATCGGGCATTCAAAGCCATCCATTTCCACTGAGGCAGGTGGATCACAAGATGAGGAGTTCGAGACCAGCCTAGCCAATATGGTGAAACCCCATCTCTACTAAAAATACAAAAATTAGGCATGGTGGTGGGCACCTGTAGTCCCAGCTACTGGGGAGGCTGAGGCAGGAGAATCGCTTGAACCTGGGAGATGGAGGTTGCCCCGATCCAAGATTGCGCCACTGTCATTCCAGCCTGGGTGACAGAGTGAGACTCCATCAAAAAAAATAAAAAAATAAAAAGCCAGCCATTTCCAATGGTCTTGAGGTAAAGGAGTATGTTGCATTAAATAAGGATCATTAAGGATCTGAATGAGCTAACTACCGTGAGTTTGAATGAATCTAGAACTTGATCTCAGGTTTGCATATCAGGGATAGTTCAGTTCGCGAACACATTCTCCATTACCGTGTGAGGTGGTGTGCAAGACCTCAGGTTCACTCTTGGGCCTGGGAATGACTGCAGTGGACATATTTATTCTTCCTTAGTGTGTCAGATATCTATCACAGCGTAACAACCTACCCCAATCATGGTGGTTTAAGACAAAAATAATTATTCTTGTGATTCTGTGGGTTGGCTGCGTTGTTCTGTCGATTTTGCATGGACTCAGTCATGGGACAGCATTCGGTTGGTGGGTCACCTGGAGGCTGGGCTCAGTTGGGATGATCGGGCTGTCTGGACTTCCCTCTCTCTTTCCGTGGTCTTTCCCCCTCAAGGTTAGCCTGGCCTGGATTGGCTCTAGAGATGATGACGCCATGCTGAGCCCCAATTCCAAGTGCTTATCAAGCCTCTGCTTCCTCTACTGATGTTCCTTGGTTAAAACAAGTCGTATATTCAAGCCCAAAGTTAATGTGGGGATGGGGACTGTCCCTCTTAGTGTAGATACCAGGAGGTGTGATTTGTCGAGGGTGTTAGTGTAATGGTCTTCCCACCTTAGCCTCAGTTTCCATGTCAGTTAGATGGGAATAGGTTACTAAGCATGTAAGGAGGGCCAGCCAGAGTTGAGGTGTTTCCCGTGTCACATCCATTTCTAACTGAGTGTGTGATCATAGGAGTCACATTCCTCATGAATAAAGAAGTCTTGGACCAAGTGATCCAAGGGACCACCATTATCACCACCTGACTTCAACACATACACACACACACACACACACACACACACACACACTTCTGTTTCATCTCTCACACAATGTAAAAATCAAATATGATTGGAAGAATCTTCAAAGTGGTAGAGGACTATACCAATGGGATGTATTATTACAAGTAATAATTATGAAGAATTCTAATAAATATATTTTCCAAAAACTTATGAGAGGCTAAACATCTCTATTACATATTGCACATTTAAAAATAATTACATTGTGAGAAGTGCCTTATTCAGGTCTCCGTTTCTTTTCTGGTGTTTTAAGCTCACTCTAAAAAGGTTTGGCAAATCAAGATGTGTTTGCATGAAACTAAAGGCACTAGGAGGAGACTAAAAGGTCAAATCTACCTTTTAGTTGCAGCCTGTGTTCAAAATGGAGGCATTTCAGCTCACTCAAGTCTTTATTTAGTCTAACCACTTGGCAACCTACTTTATTTAGTCTAATCACTTGGCAACCTACTCTAACCACTTGGAAACCTACAACCTACATACAGAATCATAGTTCAGCCATCCATTCCTACCTTCCTAGTGTTTTGTTTATTTGCTTGGCTCATCGTGTTGTGTTTATGTGTACATGTATGTGAGGGCAGCTCAACTGTGACCTCTTGTACAGTGTTCCGAATTTACCAAGTTCCCTAAGGATACCAGGCCATCCCTGGCCCTCTTTTCTCTTATATGTGGGCAAAGACTGAGTGACTTGGGGTCCTGACCTCAATAAATGTAGTCTTATTCTCACCCATTCCTTTGCTTATTCACTGAACCTAGTCCTGAAGCGATGGGACTGAAGATTCAGAATCAGCTCTCACCTCTGCGTGGATGACTTTGCACTCAGGATGCACTTTCATAGCCCTGCTCATGGCTTATAAGGTCCTCTCTAGTATGGCTGCTGGCTCCCCATTCTCCTAAGTATAAACACCCTCCCCCACTCTGGGGACTGTCCATCCCCTCATGCATCCACTGCACCCCAGCCTTCATAACTCACATGCTGATAGGGAAATAAACGAAGACCACCAAATGGAAAGAAGCAAAGGTTCTTGAATCAGAGCTTGCTACAGCCAGAGAGCCAGCCACTAGCACTTGCATACGTCAGAGACTCAAAGGCAGGCAGAAGAGAGAAAGCTCCAGAGTGGAAAAGAGGGAAAGCTTCAAGTATGTCCTGATTGGAGGCTGTTGGCCTGCGGAAGTTGCAGGCAGGCTAACAATAGCCTACTGTAATAATAGGTTAGGGGCACATATTTGACTTTCTTGGGTTCTAGAATTGGAAGCCAGGACAAAAGTTAGGGAAACTGTCAGGGAAATGAATCAAGTCCTTGTCATTTGGGGCTGATTGCTAAAGGGGTTGTTGTTTGGCTTCCTGAACTAGTGACTCTAAACAGTAGGTTGGCTTCCTGGGCTGGTTGCTGCACGATGTGGGCCAAGGTTCTGTTTTCATATAGTCAGACTAGTGTCCATTTGTATCTTCAGCCTCTCGCGATTCCCCCAACCGAAGGTGCTGCTGTTCCTTGTTCCCTGTGCTCGCAGACCCTCTTTCCACACTCCATCATTCTGGCGGAAGCCCCTTCCAGTGTGTTTTCACGGCACCTGCACTTTGATCACAGCACATGTCCCCTTTATATTAGTCATTACTGGTTCATTTTCCCTTTTGGTCCAAACACTCCTTGAGGGCAGGGGTTTTGTCTCATTCATCACTGTATCTTCCGTAGTCCCTCGCACCATGTCTGGCTCCAGTCAGCTTATAGTAAATGTTGATTAAACAAATGATTGATGAATACCAAATACAGCCTGATGAATCTCCCCCTTTCCACCCTCTGGTCTGCATTTCTCCCTGCCTTACAGATATCTGCAACTGGATATCCCACTTGCATCTCAAAATTAACATGTCTAAAACCAAACCTTTGATCCTTCTCCCAAGCCATTCCTCCTTGTGATGTCCCCATTTGTAAAGTCCCACCGTGTTCACAAACCCCGTACCTTATCCCCTGCAGCTATCAGTGGGTCCTCATCTTCTTCATCTCTTTCATTTCTGTTCATTCCTTTTTATTCCCACCTCAGCCTTTGTTCTGGTTTGGACTCTGACCTCATCCTGCCACCTGATCACTGGGTTCCAGTCTCAGTCACCCTCTCAAATCCATCCTCCACGCCATCCCGAAGTTCCACTTTGCTTATGCTTCTGCTTTGTGGGAAACCCTTCTGTGGCCTCACATGTCTCAGCCTAGCATTCAGAGCTCTCAACCGTATGAAATAATCCTGTCCATAGTGCTCATTACTCCTTGCCACGCACTTGACTTTTCAATCCAGTTGCCCTAGTTGTCATTTCTAGCACATGCCTTTTCCTCCCCTCTTCTCTGCTGCCTTTACCACCTCCGCAGCCTAAACAAAGACTGAACATTCCCTTGTCTCCAATGGCAGTTACAGCTACTACTCTGTACGGTAGTGATTGATGCGGTTGTCTTCTTTCCCTTACTGAACTAAGCTCATGGAAACATCCACCCTCGCTTGTCTTTGCCATTTATAGAGTAGGCACACGGTAAATATCTGTTGAACAAATGAATGATGCAGCTGGTCATTGCATCTAGAATAACCCTCACATTAAGATGGGTTCATCCTTAGATGAATTTGGGATTGATGAATTCAAACCTGCAGTTAAGAGTTTGCTTGTAAATCGTGTGACCTTATAGACAGAGTAGCAGCCTAATTATGTGTCTGAACCATCAGTGTTTACTCAGTCCTTCCTTTTGTAGTTCTAGTAAATTGCTTTGTATTTGAATCCGTGCTAGGGCCTTCTCTCTGGATATTTTTGTTGTTGTTGAGGCCCACACCAGCAGCATGGCCAAATGCTTATTTCCCAAGTTATATCCAGAAATTATTGCCTTTTTTTTTTTTTTCGGACACAGTCTTGCTCTGTCATTCAGGTTAGAGTGCAGTGGCATGATCTTGGCTCACTGCAACCTCTGCCTCCTGGTTCAAGCAATTCTCCTGCCTCAGCCTTCTGAGTACCTGGGACTACAGGCACACGCCACCACGCCTGACTAATTTTTGTATTTTTAGTAGAGACGGGGTTTCACCATGTTGGCCAGGATGGTCTCAATCTCTCGACCTCATGATCCGCCTGCCTCTGCCTCTCAAAGTGCTGGGATTACAGGTGTGAGCCACCATGCCTGGCCCTGGCTTTTCTTTAGTAGAAGTTCAGTTCATACTACCAAGGCATCTAAAATATTTATCTCCTTACTCATTAAAACTCGGCAGTTACACGTCAGACTGGAAAGAGGGATAGGTTGGCAGAATTGGGGACCAACAGGTAGCTGGGATCTGCAGGGTCTTGGCAGGAGAAGGCTTGCTGGGGACAAGGCACATGGGTGTGCGTAACGATCTCAGAGACCAGCGTGGTGGAAAAGAGGGAAACAGCCGCCCTATCTCTCACGAGATCTAAAAGAGCCTGCCAGCTTGGTATTTTGGTCCCTGGATTTACGTATCTGATGAAGATAAAACATTCAGAGAATGCCAGCGCCGTGTAGAACACCAGCCTAAGAGAATGGAATAACAAGAATGCTGACAAAATTTGAATAATCATATGCGATACATCTATTCATTCTAAAACATGATTAGATAATGCAAATTATACATGATAATCATAAATTAAAACAATTACAAATAAAACAGAATACATTTATTGTTTAAATTGCTGAAGTTTATATTTAGAAATTGCTTTTGGTAACATCAACATTGACTCTGCTGGAGGATTAACCTTTGCTGTCATAGGTGCAAAGCAGCCATTTCGAATGGTTTTAATAGCAATCTGTGCTTCTGATGCAGTGAACTGGGTTTTTGCTCCGCCGTGCTCTTCCCCATTCTCTGTGGTTTTATCATCCTTGGCCTGCACACATATTGTTCCCTTTGCCTAGAATATCTTTTCCTTTTTTATTCATTCTTCGGGATTTAATGAAAACCCTGAATCTTCTGTGAGGCCCCCCCACATCCCTTTGATATTGCTTTTCTCCTCTGCTTCTGCGTGGCATCTTACACGTTTGCTCACGTGCGCTCGTGGCCTTGAACATCCCTTGAGCACAGGTCTCTGTTCCCCTCTGGAAGCCTTCCCTGGCTCCTGCCTCAATGAGGAGGAAGACCCTGCCTGAGTTGCTTTTGTGGCCTTCGTCCCTTCTATGCCTAGTATGGGGCCTGGCGCTCCTTGATTGGAAAGCAAGAAATATTTATTCAATGAAATGTTACTAACACAAGCTGGGGCTCTTTTAGTTCTGAGAAAACTGCCATCTCCCCGTTACTGTTTTGGCCCCTCTAGCCCTGTGTCCTTGATGTCTGTACCGGTCACTCCTGAGTTCTCTCTGTGAGGCTCACTGCTGCTAGCATGTCAGAGCCCAAGGGCATTGAAGGGCCTTCCCCGTCACCCCCTTGTGTTACAGACACACATTCCAGAGAGGTGGAGCCTCGCTGAAGGTCACAGGTTCCCTCCCAGCTACCACTGAAGCTTGTGGCCTGGTTAAACAGGCCTCCCTACGTAGAAATGATGGACTTTTCTGAGTTGAGAGACTCAGATTGTACTTGAAACTTTCCATTCTCCAGCTGGGCCATCTGGGGCACTTCCTCTTTTTCCGTGAAATCATTAGCCACAATCCAGAGACCTACGAGTGGAATTTGGTCTGCAGTCTTCGTTTCTTTCCTTAAAGTTTGAATTCTGATGCTTTTCACAAAGATGCCTGCTTTGCAGATAGCTCTGGTCCCCACCGTCCATCCCGACAGTTACTGCATCTTTGGGAAACTTTGTGTTTCATACTCACAGCGCTTCTCAGCTTGCACTAGCCATGTTCCAAGTCTTCAGCCGCTGCACGCAGCCAGCAGTTAGATTTCTGGACCAGAGAGCGCCGGCTGGATGCTTCTCCCTTCACTCGTTAATGGTTCTTGCTGGCTTCAGAAGGATTTAGATCTGACACTGTGGATGAAAAGGCCCTATAAAGCCCTTCCTACTCTGACGTCCAGTGAATCTACTATTAAGATGGATTTTAGAGTTGAATGAGTCCAGGACCACCATCGCTGTCTCACTGAATTGGAGCTCACTGGTCAGTAGCTATAATGTTTTAACTGGAACCAGAAAATAGCTCTCAAATTTGCAGAGTCAGCTTTGCTGGGCTTCAGGCTGAGTGGGCTCATAGCTGGTTGGCCCTGTGTCTCTGGTCTGGGCACGGTGGCTCCTTGCCAAGGCCGGCAGCCCTCGATGACGGCAGCACGGAGCAGACCGAGCCCCCAGCCGACTCACCCCTGAGGCCTCGCGCCTCCCGCTTCACAGCAGTGTGCTTTCCCTCTTCCAGTTCCCAGGGTTGCTTCAGGCTGTCTCAGCCCTCCGCACAGTCAGCTGTCAGGGAGGGGAAGTAGCAGGTCCAAGGCAGCCAGAGGGCTTCCCACTGTCAGCCCTGCCTGTGGCATTCCTTAAGGTGACAAAGAGTGTGTTTTTAAGCCACCCTCCAAAACTCTTATTCCCCATGAATTCTCTGCAGCTGCTCCAGAATTGACTATAGAGAGAACCTCGGTTAAGCTGCCTATGCAGCCAGAAGGCTGTGAGTCAGAGGACGTCCTGCCAAGTGCAACCTGAGATGCTTCGGTGGAAGCTTGTTCCTCGATGGTGACACTTTGTCTCCAAGCTCATCCATTTGAGTGAAAATTTGTCTCTTTCCCTCCCTCATGCTTGTCTTTACCAAAAAACATCATGTAATGAATGATGGTGGTTTTGGTCTGAAAGAGACTTTTTTTTTTTTTTTTTTTTTTGAGACAGCGTCTTGCTCTGTTGTCAGGCTGGAGTGCAATGGCATGATTTTGGCTCACTGCAACCTCTGCCTCCCGGGTTCAAGCGATTATCCTGCTCCAGCCTCCCTAGCAGCTGGGACCACAGGCGTGCACCACCACGCCTAGCTAATTTTTGTATTTTTAGTAGAGAGAGGGTTTCACCATGTTGACCAGGATGGTCTCGATCTCTTGACCTCATGATCCACCTGCCTCAGCCTCCCAAAATGCTGGGATTACAGGCGTGAGCCACTGTGCCCACCTGAAAGTGACTTTTATTTGTATAGATTCTCTCTGTAAAAATTGAAAGGTTTTTGTGAACGTCTGGTACTTATAAAATACTTTTGTAGGGGAGGATGGGAGATGATTAAACTACTTCCCCATTTAGACAGTGCCACCCGTGAGAAGACTTGTGGTCTGGGTTCGAAGATGGTTATCCACAGTGAGATGACTAGAAGACAGTACCTCTCAAACTTTCATGTTCACCAGAGTCACCTGGGGATCTCGGTAAAATGCAGATTTGGATACAGCAGGTCTGGATGAACCCGGACTGGTTTTCCTAATAAACTCCCAGAAGAGATGCCGGTTTTAAGGCTATGAGGTGCTTCTCTGGACCCTGGCTGTCCGACGGCCACATTTAATGAGAAGAGAACACAGCTGTGTGGTCGTTGACTGTGTTGAGGATCACACTGACTTAGAAAGTTATGACTTTAATGTTCCTTAGTTGAATCACTAAGATTTCTATATAAAACAGCAGAAAATATGGGAGTTTGGAGAAGGGAGAAACGAGCTGGACGAAATAGCTTCCTAATTCCCGATTCATCATTGGGCATCAGCTATTTTGTGTGCTGGTGCCGATAAGCTGGAGCACACTTCGTGAACAGAGTTCTGTCCTAGCTGGACAGGATGGAGATGTCGTAGGGTTCGGTTCATGTAGTGAATTTTTCCTGAATCTTAAATTCTCATATATAAAAACATGTAGCTGAGCAGACAGTACAATAATATAGAAAAAACTATGTGTGTACGTGTGTGTGTGTACCCCATGAGACATGTTTTTGCTGGTATGTGAGAGAGAAAATCCAGTGTTTGGAAAGAGCTCTCCCTGTGCTTTGGGACCACAGGTTTGGCTTGGGGCAGGGCAGCAGAGTTGAAGAGGAGGCAGGGGGCGCAGAAGGAGGCCGTCGTCCCTGTGCAGCATATCGGGTGTTACTTTCATGTTGGTGAAAGAATGATCTGAGGAGCCTGCTTATCAACGTGGAGAAGATTGCAGCTGCAGTTTGCTGGTTAGTCTCTGTTCTTTTAACGCTTTCCTGAAGTGCCATTTTGTCTCGGTAAAATGCTCCCTAAAAATACTCAAATATTTTTAGTTGTAGAGTACAAATCAGATTGAGCTGCACATTTCCCTGGTGAGCAAAAGTGATGAGTTTGTGTTCATTAACTCGAGGCCATCTGGTGCAGACACGCTGCCGTCTGTGAATCAAACGTGCATCAAACTCCAGGGATCAGTACGCGTGCCAGAGCCAGTGTTTTGGAGAGTCAACAACAACCGGGGGAGAAAGAGGCCCCGGCTATATTTTTCTTTTAAAAAATCGGCTCTGCCTTGCAGCATATCAGAGCATCCCGTGCTGCCCAACTGATGAGCCCGCTTGCAATCTCTCCATTGCCCCTCTGAACTGTCTTTGGCGTGTGCTCTGAACTGTTTTGAGGTGTGTCTCTGGTTGAAGTCATCTTGCCCGATGCCATCTTCATCTGGATGCGGGGAGAGGTGGAGAGAGCATTCCAGTGACTTTCTTTGCATTTTTCTGTAACCACAGGCCAGAGCCACAGACAGGCGTGGGCACACGTACACACACATTGTGAGACAAAAGAATTGTGAAGCAAAGCAATGCTCAAAGTAGTTGACATGCTGCAGAACATTCTCGGGAGAACTGCCTTCTGCAAATAACCAATTTCTTGAGGAGAGAGTGCTTCTTACAGTCTTGCCAATAAAAAGTCACTCAGCAGCAGCTAACTTTCTGTTTAGCGTGCTCACCAAAATATATATACATGAAAGAAATTGCTACACTGATCTGGTACTGATGACCACCAGGGCCCTCCATGGCGTGTATGGAGGAGGGACCTGGGAGCGTCTGGGAGCCTCCGTGGAGGTTCCTCCCACTTCGGCATCCATAAGTCCTGTATTTGGTACTGGGGGCCCATGTATCTGTGTTAGCAGTCAGTCCCCTGCAGAGCAGGACAGCTGACGTTTCTGTGATGAGATGCAATTTGCTGTGTAGCCTCTGTACCGTCTTTCTAGCTATGCCTTCTCCTTTAGGTACCTGAGCATGTTTAGTGGAAGAAGAGAAGACAGACTGGGCTGCAGATGGAGGGAAGATGAGAATAGAGACTCTCCCTCCCTGCCCCTGTACCTGCCCACCGCCTCCTGTCTACATCCTGAGATGCCCAGCAGGGACAGGGTTCCACTTGGAAAGTTCTTTCGAAACTCACACAAGACAGCAATAAACATAGAGGTAGAAACAACAAGACATTTTACCATGTCTTGTGTCATGTAGGAAACTTTACATTTCAGAAAATATAAAGAAAAAAAGACGAAGCAAAGGGCTTTAAGGATACAATGGACCTTATTATGGAAGGAAAGCAGTGCTGTCATGAGAGCTAAAAATGAACTATTTTCTTTTTCCAGCGGGTTGACTTTTAAAAGTGCATGTTACGTAGTGCCCTGCATTGCAGCGTATCCTATTATAACCTTACCAGCCCCAGCTCCTATCACTGTTTCCCATGTTTGCTAATATGGTAATCATGAAATAGCACTTTGTTTTTTGAATCTTTGGTTAGCATCAGAGTTTTAATTTATTGTTTGCTTTTTGTTTGTAAGCCTTGAATGAAGGTTTCTTGCACTTAGGAAAGCCCATCTTCCAGTATGCAGACAAGTTAGCTCACGTCTTATTAAGCCATTCGTTGAATTACAATGCATTTGCTATAGCCTTGATCTCTAAATTGGTGGAATCCACACTGTTGGCAAGATTCAAGGGTAGCACACACCCTGAACACACAAATGCGAGGACACACAGCAAGAATGAGTAAGCAAGAGAATCAGGGGAGTTTCTAAGGAGCTTTCTGGAGGAACAGGATTTTGTTTTAATTTTTGATTATGCAGTTTATGTTTATAGTGGAAAACAGATAAGAAGACAATAATAGTACCTTTGCTAATCATACTTTAGAACATTTTGATATATATGCTTCTATTCCTTTCTCTGTGGAAATAAATACCTTAAACAATAGAATTAGTATATTCATGAAGTATTGATCAGAAAAATCAGATCAGAATGATTACAAATGCATTGGTGAAAATATTATCAGTGACAATATTTGTAACATGCCTTTTCACTGATTGATATTTCATGAATATCTTTTCATACCGGTTATGAAATCAAGATGTATATGTATGTATATACCAGTTATATAATAAAATGTTATTTTATTACATTCTTACCACTACGTAGTCTCCTTGAATGGATATACCATAGCTTATTTAACTGCTTTAGTGTTGTCTGACATTTGGGTTGCTTCCAACATTTCCTGCTCATAAATGCTGCTGTGATGAGCATACTTGTAGCTGAATCTTTTCATGCATCTGTAGTTAGTTCCCTGGAATAAGTTCGCAGAAGAGGAATAGCTGCATATATGCGTGTGCAGACTTTATGGCTTTTGATTTGTGTGTGTCAGTAGCATAATGTATTTTCTTCACTGGCATTTAGCATACCATTAACCTGTGGTAGTCCATAACTCTTCACTGTGTCAGGGCAGGGTTCTGTGCACCTCCTTTATCAACCTATGACACCACGATGCCCCCAGCCTTTCCAGTGCCTCCTCTTCCTGCCCAGACCAGTTCCTGGCCCAGAGGCCATGGCAGCTTGCAAGGAGGTGCTGAGTATTGATGCGTGTTTGCAAAGAGATGACAGCCGTAGATGAATGGAGAGGAAGTAGGAGAAAGTCATTGTGAGAGACTCCTGATTTCTCACGCAAGCTTTATCACTGATAGATACAGCATTTGCCCAATAGTCCATCACTTCTTCGATTCCCAATTTCCAAACCAAAGCAAATGAAGTCATTAAAAAGAATGATGTATCTGAGGGTATTTCAAAATTCTGGAGATTTCTGAGTCACGTGTAAGGAACAGAAAACCTGGCTTGGGTGGCATGCCGTGTCAAAGGAAAAGAACTGCAGTGAGGTTGGAGGAGTGGGCTCACCTGATGGATGCATTTGTTCAGTACACACATGACAGGGGAAGGCCTGGGCTGCAGAAGGACCGTCCCTCTGTGGGGTCAGGCAGTCAGGGTGGCTCTTGCAAAGTGGTAGCGTCTGAATGTCCTGGCTGCTGGAATCCTAGTAGCTTCAGATGCCAGATGGGTGCCCTTGGAAGGCAGAGGATGGGTGGTGGTCTTGGGTGAGGGGCTGCAGAAGCAGGTGGTGGCCAGGGGTCTAGCCAGGAAGATGCCATATCAGGGAGGCCCAGCCATCAGGGGACTAAGGCTCAAGGTGAAGCCTTGGAGGTTCCTTGGAAGTCTAGAGATAAGGAATGACTTTGTTCCATAGGCACCGGACTCCTGGAGTCTCAGCCATAGGAAACTGGTATTCAATACTAGAGCTGGGATTGAAGAAAGGGCCTGTTCACAAGGAATCCAGTAGCAGCCCAGGTCCTATGTGGTACCACAGTCAGAGTGGAACCAGCATCCCAGACTGCTGCACCATTGACCTGAAGCCTCTTCATGTATCTGGGGAGCTGGGACTAAGTGGTCTATGCTATGAGGGTTCGGCAGCTGCAGCACCAGGGGGTGTGGACGTTCACTGCTGGTAATAGTAGTTGGCAACCTTCTTTTTTGGCTTTTGTCTAGATCAGGCTTAGAGCGTCTATGTCATTTTCCATTTGGTTACTCAGTGGCACAGATTTTACAGGAAAGGCAGACCTTTAAAAAAGTTTGTTTTCTTGTTTTTGTTGTAAAAAAAAAAAAAAGAGAGATACAGAAAGCAATATGAAGTAAATGTGTGGCTTTATGATCTTATGTAAGCCAAACACCCTTGTTACCACATAACTTTGCTAGTCCCCCTAAGAGCCCCTCCTCCATCTGCCCCACCCCAGTTACAGCTTTATAGCTCCTCACCCTTCCCAATTCTTGTAACAGCCACTTCTATGCATTTCTTTATGGATTTGCCACCCAGGTGTGTGCTGTGGACCAAATGCTATGTCCCACTCAAATTCCTTTGTTGAAATTTTCACCCACAAGGTGATGGGATTAGTAGGTGATGGTGATGCCTTTGAAAGGTGATTCAGTCATGGGGGTGGAGCCCCCATAAATAGAATTAGTGCCCTTGTAAAGAGACCCTTTGCCCCTTCTGCTGTGTGAGGACACTGTAAGAAAGGAGGCAGTCCCTCACCAGACATAGAATCTACCTTGATTCTGGACTTCCCAGCCTCCAGAATGTGAGAGATACATTCCTGTTGTTTATAAGCCACCCAGTCTATGGTATTTTGTTACAGCAGCCTGAACAGATGAACACAGTGTGCACCTTCCTTGCTGCTGTTTTTGAGCCTTGCTCATTTAAAAAAAAAAAAAGGGATGATGTGTCTTTGAAGTCTCCTTTAAAACGTGCAGCTTCCCCTCCCTCCCTTCCTTTTTTCCTGTGGGGTTTTAATCTGCAGATCCCATAAACTGGAATGCTTGAGCAGTTCCTCTGTCTTTTGTATTTCCTGCACATTGGCAGCTGCATCCAGAGGTGTGGACCAGACCCAAGTCTATCTCTTTAACAAAGTAGTGGTGCTTTTCATTGGGAAACCTACGCTATGTGGTTTTTGCTCCTTTTTATGTTAACATCCAGTGATGCACAAGGCACAGATCCATCACTTTACTGAGAGTTGCAAAATAGTATAATTTCAACTCTATAAATTTGTTTTCATTTATTAGTTGGGATAATTTTCTAAGAAGGAGCTTCCATGTCATTTTCCATTTGGGTACTCAGTGGCACAGATCTTACAGGAAAGTCAGAATAAATGCTTAATGCTTTCTGTCTACCCACTTTTCAGGACATTGGCTTGGTTTCTTATCATCCTTAAGACTGAACCAATTAAGTCTTTTTCGATAATATTGTGAACTCATGGATTTACACATATTTGATGGGTTTCAATTCATCGCAATTACTATCTTTATTGAAACTCATATTTTCCCATCTTTGACCAGCTGGAGCTTCTTCACTTTGGCTCTGGGGTTCTTTTACCATGACCTTAGGAGCTTTCCTATCTTCTTCACCATCTGGTATAGGTTCATGTTGTCTATTTCCTGCCCCAGACCTGGAATCCACCATTTCTCCAAGAAATCTGGTTTCTTTTAACCAGAAAAAAGTATTTCAACAGCAACTGGGGTAGCATGGATGCTTATTGCTATTGGTTTGGTCATTATTTCTAGTTTTTCCAGTGGACGCAGCATACAATGTGTAGTGTGTATGTTGGGGAGGGAGGGGTGTATCAAATACTGTGTGAGTTCAAACTGACATTTCAGAGCAAATTCAGAACTGTATAGTTTTCACTCAACTGCTTTTATATTGCATTTGTATCTCCTTTCTTCCTAACCAAGAATCTTGGTTCTTTTTTTTCTTTTTTTTTTTTTTTTCTTTGAAACGGAGTTTTGCTCTTGTTGTCCAGGCTGGAGTGCAGTGGTGTGGTCTTGGCTCAAGTGAAGCATTTTTTAATCCCTCTTTTCTCTTCTTTCCCCTCAATTTTTGTGGCTGTGTCATATTTGCATTATCAGATCATATAAACTAGGGGTTGCCAACCCCCGGTTCCGGGCCATGGCCTGTTAGGAACCTGGTCACACAGAAGGAGGTGAGCCAGCATTACCGCCTGATCTCCGCCTCCTGTCAGATCAGCGGCAGCATTAGATTCTCATAGGAGCGGGAACCCTATTGTGAACTGCACATGGAAGGGATCTAGGTTGTACACTCCTTATGCCTGATGATCTGAAGTGAAACAGTTTGATCCCAGAAACATTCCCTTATTCCCCCACCCCCATCCCCAACCCCAATCCATGGAAAAATTATCCATGGATTTATAGTCTCAAGTATGTGATGAACTTTTTCAATGTGTAGTTTTGATTTCTTTTAATTTCAGGAAAATTGTCTTGAGTTATGTATTTTAACATTTTTCAGTCCCCTTGACTTGGTTTTCATTATCAGAAGCTGAGGTCCTCTTCTCCATTGATTGGATCTTCTTTGCCTGTCCTCAGTATGTCCCTTTCTCTGAGTTACTTCTTATCTTTTTTTCTTGATTTAAAAAAACATGTCTTTTTCACCTCCCATTTCCTTTAAGCAGCTTTTGTTTTATGTTCCGGCTTTTATGTTCCTTCTAGTTCAGTTTTCATTTCTAACATTATGTTTTAATATTGTTTCAGGTGTTATATCATTTTTAAAGGCCTTTAATTCATTTTAAAGTAATATGCTGCATTTTTTATAGTTTTTTGGGTCCATCTTTTTGACATGCATTCATTATCTGTAGGGATGCTCTTCTCCTTCTCTCCTCCTCTTCCTCCTCCTCCTCTTCATTCTCTTTCTAATCCTTCTTCAGCTTTGTAAGAGATTTGACCTGAGTGTTTACTGCCACAGAGAGGCTCCTTCTTTTACTCCTTCCGCTGCTGTCACCAAGCTCCTGTCACCCAAGAGGAGGATGGTCTCAGATGGAGGATGGTCTCAGATGGAGGATGGTCTCAGATGGAGGATGGTCTCAGATGGAGGATGGTCTCAGATGGAGGATGGTCTCAGATGGAGGATGGTCTCAGATGGAGGATGGTCTCAGATGGAGGATGGTCTCAGACAGAGGCCCTTTTGCAAAGTGTGCCTTTGGTTGTGAACAGTGGTCTTGAGTTTGGGGGAGGAGAAGTAGATCATGTGGACTTTCTAACCTTACAGCGCTGCTCCATCTTCTGTTGCATCCCACAGTGTTAAAACTGTGCAGCTGGTTCTCTGAGATGTCCTGTTTCTGTTTCCCTCCTCCACTTTTACCTGGTCGACCTCCTTCCTTTATCTTTGTTATTTCTATCTGCTCAATTTTGATTCCACTCCCAGCAGTGAGGCCCTGGACATGTTCCTTGAGAGTTCCTAGGGACAGTGCAGCTCCAGTCTCTTCACCCAGGCCTCGTGACACAGGCCGTTGTGTGTGCTGCTGCTGCGGGAGTGAGCCAAGCTGCTCTCAGTGTTAGCCACTGTTCTCAAACTGGCCGTCTGTGCCTTCCAGGGAATGCTTGTTGGATATTTTGGTGTTTTGTGCCCGAGTCCACCAGATGCCCTTTTGCTTCCCTCTGTTTTCTCTAGCAGAGATACTCCCTTCCTCAACAACAATAACAAAAAGGCTTGCCTTGTGGTTGTTGGTGATTTTCATTCACGAACTTGTATTTTGGAGTTATTGGGGATACCTTGTCACCTAGTTTTGTTGTAAATTTTGTCTGTGAGTTGTTGCTTATGCATTTAGTTTATCTGTGTGATTTTTCTGGAGACATTGGAAGGATCTCATTGTAGCTGCCATCGTCCCAGAGTCCCCCAGCAAGATTTTAAGCTGATGGGAGGCAGGGCCCCTTGCTGAACATCTGGCGGCACTTCACACATTGTTCTGTGTGCAACATGGATTCGATAAATGTGTGTGGCATACACAAAATTGTCTACCTCTGGGTTAGAACTCCAGCCCCAAAGCAGGCACAACTCTGGGCTTTTGTGTATCACATCCTATTTGCAGTTTATTTGGAAGATATTCATTTGGGCGACAGGGACGTGCTGTCTGGGTCAGATCTGGGAGGAATCCATCATCTAGTTGGGGAGAGTGGCTCTCTGCTGCCTGTGTAGGGAGATAATGAGTTGAGTTCACGCCTGCCACTCCAAACCAAGACCAGGGTGGAATGTACTTGGGTTAACCTATGACTCCCAGTACCTTTATCTCTTAAAGTGATTTGTACAGCAGTCACTTGTCTGCTTCTTTGCCTAGGTCCCTAATTAAAGTAGTTTTCAACCCAATAAACAGCCTCACCTTGGCTGATAGAGTTGGACAACTCCTTGGTGGCCCCTTTCCATGCCCTCTCGGGCTCTGTAGCTCCAGGGTTAAGTTCCTGCCTTCAGCAGGGCCACCCACTGAAACATTTAATGAGGAGAGGAGTATTGTTTCTTGGAGACATAATTACCAGAGACACTTAATGCAACCTTTCCCGAGATAACAGGCCTTTTGAAATGCAATGTGTTGGGGGAAGATTTAGTCAAGCTCAGTGACTGCCTTAGCAGTTATGAGTCATGTTAATAATGCCTACATCTGCCTCCCCCAAAAGGCTCTAGAGTCTGTCTCCAAAGTTTATTAAACTTTTGTTTGGGAGACTTGTGCTTGGGACTTAGGGTTCTAAGTCTTTTCTTTCATTGTTTTTGGCTGTAACTCATGTGGTTGTGGCCCAGGGCAAAATTTTGAAATAGGTAACTTCCCTGTGCATTCTGCCATTACTGTAAGACCCATATGTCCTGATTGTTAGGGGTGCAAGCCTGTCCTTGCATTTTACCAGGATTCTTGAAGGCTGCAAACTCCAGATGTAAACACAAGCCACTGCTGGGAGAGCGTACTTGAGACATTGGAGGCCTCTTATGATGCTTTGCCTTCTCAGGACTCCTATCTCCCAAAAACACAGCACAGCAAAGCCAAACACAGGAAGCACTTCTAATGAAAGACTTGTATTTAAACGTAAGGAGCCACCTACTTAAAGTAACTCTTAAGAAAACCACTTTGTTAAATAAATATGACTTTTGTAATGCAAAAAATATCTTCCTAACTTATTTGTTTTAAAATTTCAACCTTTTAACATTGCACTGTCATCCTTTCAAGTTGTGTGGGTTTTTTTAATTTTGTTTTTTCTTCCTTCCCATTGTCTTCCCCCTCATTTCCTGGAAAGGGAAACCGTTTCCTTCTCATGATCTGCATGACTTCCTTCCCTCCTCTCTCTTGTCATTGTTTCATTTTGTTTCCATCTTTTGTCCCCAAGGAAGCAGAGGAAAAATCCTGGACTTGGGAGTGAGAGAGACCCAGGTTCCCATTCCAACTTTGCCCTCACTTGCTGTGAGACTTTGGCAAGTTAGTTGGCTTCTCTGAGCCTCAGTTTTCCTCCCTGTAAAATGGATATAAAAATCTCTGCACCACTGAGTTGCAGCAGGATTGATGTCATACTATATGCAGCATGCGTAGTGCCTGCCACAGTGCAGATGCTCAGAAAATGTCGCCCTTACTTAGGAGCACTCCTGCCAATGAAAACAGGACTTCTTGCCAAAGAGAAATACTTTGTGATTAGTGCTTGCTCCTGCCCCTGCCCCCATGAGCAAGCATCCTCCCTTTCTCCTCCTGCATTGTTGAGGACACATTTCTTGATACAAATTTAACTACAGCCACTAAATCAGAAATTCCCACCCAGAGTCATACCATAAGCGAAAAAAAAAGTGGGCCTGGATCTTTAAGGTCGTGGGTGGTGGGACTGGGCGTGGGAGGGGAGGCCTCTGAGACATCTCTTTGCTCCATCCCCTTTCTGAGTTTCATAGGCCTCCACTGTTTTCTCTCCAAGCAGTGCCCCTAGAGTCCAGGGTCCACAGGGAGACACCTCCTCCCTTCTCCCCACCAATTTCTCCCAAGAGAAGGGTAGTCTCAGATGAGGACCCTTTTGCAAATTGTTGCTTTGTAGTCTAAAAAATCAAGCTCGAGCTGCCTGCTGGTCCTGATTTCCTTCCTGGCCTTTAGTCCCTGCCTTTTTCCTCTTAGTCGGTTTTCAAACGCAGCTCTCTGCGCCACTGGGAGCTGCCCCTGACTTCCTCCCTCCCTCCTGGCCCCAGCTCTCCTGCTCTTGTTCCTGCCCCTGCCTCCCTCCCTAATACACTCAGCTGCTTAAATGTCATTTGTGAAACAACAGAAGGACATGCTGTTTTTGCAGCATCTTGGGGAACAATTGTTTTGATCCATTTGGTGTTAAGAACACTCATAAGAAATGTATTCAGTGACCTCGCCAGCCTCAGCCACTGGTGTGGTTCCCATTTGGTGGTTGGTGAGCAAAACATTTCCCCCCGCGCCGAAATGCCCACTCTCCTAGCACTTTCATCCTTTCTCCTTAGGTTCCTTTGTCTTCCCGGCCCTTCGGTACTTGAAGCCCTGCAGTTCCTAGTGCATTTTCCAGCTGGGAGAGCCATCCTGATCCAGCTCCTTCTCAGGCCTTTGAACCAAGTTCTTTGGCAGCTGGCCAGAGAGGGAATATGGCCATGTCAGGCGTGCTTTTCCGGCCCATAAGATAAAAGGAAAGGCTGGAAACACTGTTCTCTCTGTGACTCATCAGGCCAACCTGGCATGTGTGAGGAACCCATCAGACTGGGTGGGGTCCTCCTGTCCAAATTTACCTGCGTGGACATAGCACCTCCCGGAGGAAGTAGGAAGTGGGAGTTCCCTTAGCACATGATCCATGTCTTCCCTCCAGGCCCTACCGTGCCTGACTTGTAGCATAACGATGTATATTCCCACCTTAGTAGTCCCCTTAGCCTGTAAAGCTCTTTAGGGCAGGATCCACATCTGCGTAAGCTTCGGTGCCCCCCGTGCTTAGAACTGTGCCTCACAGGTGCTAAATGTTTGCTGAAAGGAAGAACACACAGGGGTGGGAGGATGCTTGAGCCCAGGAGTTTGAGACCAACGTGGACAATAAAGCAAGATGCAGTCACCACACACACACACACACACACACACACACACACACAATTAGCTGGTTGTGGTGGTGCAAGCCCACCTGTAGTCCCAGCTACTCAGGAGGCTGAGGTGGGAGGATGACTTGAGTCTGGGAGGTTGGGGTTGCAGTGAGCCTTGATGGCACCACTGCACTACAGCCTGGGCTACAAAGTAAGACCCTGTAACAAAACAAAACAAAACAAAAGAAGAACACATGTATTTACCTGAGGGTGGGAGTAGGGGGCAGAGAGAAGTGTTCCCTTTCTCTAGATCTTACCATGTTCTCTGCCAGAGAAAACGGTGCGCACACACTTAAACGATTATTTAAAAACCTAGAGACCCTTTGCTCATTACTCAGTGTCCAGATGAGCAATTATGCTATGAATTAGAATTGGAATTAGCTGCTTGTTCTGGCCAGAACACCTGATTGCAATATAGTAACTGAATTGTCCCTGCCCATATGAGTTATTCAGTCATTCGGACTGTGGTGCTTTGGATTTGGTTAGATTGTCATCCACGAACACCCAGATAGAATTGTTGCTGTTTTGCAGAATCATAGACACAAGCTCCTGCAGCATCAAAGGTGTCAGAGCACCCTGACTGCAGGAGTAGATTGGGAGATGCTGTTGTGTCTCAAAATCATCCTTGGCAAATCTCCATCACACTTAGCCATTTTATCTTCCTGTTCACTTTCAGTGCCCAAGGAAGAGAACTGTGGGGCCAATAGCAACACCTTTCCCAGTTGCCTTCCAGCCATGGTGAGAATCTGGAGGAAATGAAAAATAGCCTAATTCTCACACACCAAAAAATATCAAGAGTTCCTGTTCTAACGAGTTATTTTGACATTCCACTTGACAGGAGGCTGACGATTTGTTTGCAGCGTGAGTGACCTTCTTTAAAAGCATTTTGTATCTTCATTGACTTTGAACAGACCTTAACTGATGGGTGAATTTGGGCAGAGTTCATTCCCTCCGCAGATGGGCGTGCCAAATATCACGTGTACTGTCTTGGCCTGTGATCGAAATGCACAGTAGATATTACCACCCTCCGACTTTGTTTTGGGAAATCCCCGGATGTAGAAACGTTGGCGTTGTCAATTTCATGTGCGTGGGTCTTTTCCTAAACTGTGAATCCTTCCTCCCCAAAATATCATTCATTAATTGATCTTAAAAATCAGCTGGGAGTTAGGCTCCTTATTTAACACTGCTGTTTGCACCTCTCACTTATATAACACATTTGATATTCTCTTTATCTGCTTTGTCCCCACCTTTGAATATCTCATGGAGGGTGAGCTTTGCCAAACAGACAGATAGGAAGCAAAATTAGAAGCTTTTCTCTGTGCTGACTTCTAAGGACCTTCCTGGTTTTCTGTGAAGCAACCAAAAAAAAAAAAAAAAAAAAAAGTCGAGACTGGAAGAAGCAAACTTTCAGCTAATTATCATCTTTTTTCCCCTCTGAGCTCAGAGTACTGTTCTTAATTTCCTGACCAGCTTGTACCCCTCCCCCGCTCCCTCTGAGCATCTGTGGTGGTTTCCAATGGAGCCGCATTCCTGCTGCTCTGAACTTCCAACATACCATACCAGTTGGTTTGCCAAACAGTGAACTGCCAGCCATCTGCCATCCAAAGTCAGAATTTACATTGTTTCATCTTAAAATAACGCCTCCGGAATAGCAAGCCACTCTATGCATCAGGTTTTAAAATTGACAATCAGCCAGAATTAAAAACAAATACCAAATGGGCATAAAAAAAGAACGTTGTTTGGGGGAAGGGACTAGCATTTGATGGAGAGTTTGTTTTTCAGCATTTTTACCTGATTCTCCACCAAAATAGCCATGCCATTTAATTTTATCTGCAACAGCAGGAACTACTTATAGACTGAGAACGTTAACTTTTTACTTGCCTGATTCTAGATGCAGGAGCAGTTGTCCCGGTCTCAGGGAGAAGGGATCACCTCCTAATCCCAGGCTGTAGGGAAGGGAGACTTGTCTTCGCCTCCTCTCATCAGGCCTCCTGGTGCTCAGATGAGAAAGCGAAGACACTTGGAGGTAGAACACCCTGGCCAAGGGTCACATGCTGGGTAAGGGAGGAATGATGCTGTGAAGCCAGGACTCCTGGCTCCAGGCTTCTCCTTCTGCTCTCCATCCTTCCCTGCCTCTGCGCACCTGCCTTGACTAGTCACTGGGGCTGCGGGACGATCTGCATCCCCCTTCAGTCCTTAATGCCAAGCTGAGCAGCCTTGCCTGCCTCATTCCCCTGCTCCTTCAGGACAGATAGGCAAGACTGGGGATACCTGGAGGCCTGTGATGTTTACTGGTCTTGTGGCCTGTCGAAGGGGAAGAGCAGCCATTGTATCTGGACGGCTTTCCAGAGCAGATGGGCTCGGAGGAGACTGATTTTTTGAAAGAGAAAAAGAGAAGAGGCTTCATGTTTCATTTAGGGAAGCTGTTCCAGGCAAAGGCAGCTTGGGGAAAAGTGTGAAGTTATGAGTGGGCAGAGGAAGCAGAGGGCTCTGAATTTATACCAAAGACACCTGCCTACAGTTTGGAACTCTGTGCCACAGGCAAGCTCGTCTGAGCTCGGAAGATGCAAGGGCCGTAGGCTGGGCAGGGCACTGGGTGGCCCTGAGCCAAGCCTTGTGCAGTCTCTCTGGAATTTTCTTTGAGCCGGCAGTGGGGACAGTGGCAACCATTACCCTGATAGACATTCCAGAGTCCAGGCATGCTGCCTGCTCAGCTGGGTCTCGATGTGAGGGTCAGCGATGGGAACTGTGGTTATCTTTTGGTCTGGTTTGGTTTTTGGCCAGACAGTGGCATCTCCCCTTGGAAGCCTTCTTTCACTCCCAGCATCATCCATGCTCCCGCATCCCCTGCTTGTACCTGTAACAGTACCTGCTACACTGGCCAGGCTTCGTTGCTGGGGACATCTGTCCATCCTGCTAGACTCCTCGTGGTCAGCGGCTGTCATCACTGATCTTTTGGTTCTGAGCACCATTAGTATGTGCTCAGCTAATATCATGAGTGAATCAGTAAATTGCTGAGATGACGTAGGACTTAACTGGTTGTGCCAACCACCAGACCCAGGGCTGCCAGCCCACAGTGTTGCATCTGTGAAAAGCCGCTTTGGGCTGACCTGAAGTCTTATGATTTTGTTGTGTTCCAGTTGGGCCTTGTAATTAAGTAGTCTCCCCTTATCCGCCGTTTCACTTTTTGTGATTTCAGTTACCTGTGGTCAGGTAACTGCAGCCCAAAAATGTTGAATGGAAAAGTCCAGAAATAAACAATGCAAACATTTTAAATTGCTTGCCGTTCTGAGCAGCTTGATGAAATCACACACTGTCCCACTCCATCTGTCCTGAGACCTGACTCATCCCTTTGTCTAGTGGATCCACGCTGTCTACATTGCCTGCCTTTTAGTCACTTAAAGCCATCTTTGTGATCAGATCGACAGATCACAAGAAGATGGGTGAGTAAGAACAATAAGATATTTTGAGAAAGGAGAGACCACAGTCACATAACTTTTATTACAATATATTGGGATAATGGTTCTGCTTTATTATTGTTGATAATCTCTTACTGTGTGTAATTTATAAATAAAACTTTATAACAGGTAGGTACGTATATGGAGAAACATAGTATATATAGGGTCCCATATCCTCTGAGGTTTTGAGCATCTGCCGGGGGTCTTGGAACATATCCCTCATGGATAAGGTGGGCTTCTGCATTAGCCAGTTATGGAGAACATCCTCGTGTGCCAGTCACTGTACAAGGCATGTACTGTATGTTCTTATCTCAGATAATTTAATTCCGTTTATTAGCAATGACCCTATGAAGGGATGAGCCAACCAAGGCACAGAGGTGTTGACTGTCCCCACGTCACACTGCGAGTGAGTAGCAGAGGCAGACAGGAACTTGCAAGGGCTCTGATCGCAGACATCCCATTGCTCTGTCTCCGGCGCTGGCTGGGCCCCACTGGCATGTCGTGCTCAGCACTGGAGCCAGTCTGAAGTACCTTCACCCACGGCACACCTGGAAGAGGGTGACTGGGATGAGGCAGGCCTCATGGGGAAGGTGTTCTAGTTTGCCTGAGAAACCCAAGTGGTGGGGGGAAGCTGTTTTTAAGACTCTGCTCATTTGTCCGTGGCAAAGAGAGGGTGTGCTCACTCACTTCAGGTGACAGGAGGGGACTTGTGGGTGAAGATGGCAATGGGGCCAATGCTGGCCCATCAGGAAGGGTTTCCAAGCAAGTGGAGCTGCCCGACGGTAGAATTCCCTGCCCCACAAACAAGTGAGTGTCCCGCCACAGCAGAGCCAGGCACAGCAGAATGACCATGAGTCATGAAGCCCTGGAAAGAAAGGGTACCTCACTGATCCGGATCGTGGGACAAGTGTACCTTCACACATCCACTCTGACTACAAATTTGGTTCATTCCATACTGTGATGATATATTTTTGAAGCTGAAAATACTTTTAACGCATTTTTACAGAGTGAGTCATTTTAAGGCCTCCCCCTGCCCAGCCTTGTAAATCTGATCAGGAGAATCCAAATTTATTTTAAAATGAAACAAAACATGACTAAAATGTGCACATAAGATGGAGTGCAACACCATCATTCAATTTGCTAAAAGATGTCTTCTTTTGCAAAATCAGAAGATGAAAGGGTGACTCCTTCCTAGGGCTGAGAGTGTTGATCTGTAGAAACCCTGGGGCCGAGGTTGCTGGCCATGGGCAGCAGAGGGGCCGAGAGGCGACTGCGCTCATGGCCAACACCAGAGTGGGGTGGTCCCAGTCCTGGTTGCCTCTAGTGAGGGAATCTCTAGATGCAAGTTTAAAACCCTGCCTAGCCCTCTGGCCAAATGCTGTTTTCAAGATGCACTGTTCCATAATGAAAGAACAAAGCTCTTTTATTAATATAAAGCAGTTGTAAAACAGTTTGTATCTGATCCTGAGTTAAAGGCATTACTAAGGGAACCACATGGGGACGGAGCGAATGTCACTTCTTCCATCAAGTTTCATAGTGTTTGCTGCCCTCACATGCTTGTACCTGTCTGTCACTTTTCCCTTCTGCCTGGGAGATGGGTCAGTAAACTCCAAAGGGCCTTTTGCTGATCTAACAGCCAGAACATCAAGCAAAGGCTTCTCCTCTAGTGATCTCCAAGAGCTTAGCAAGAAAATGAAATTCTTGTGGTTCTAGGGCACAGCTGTGATAACCAGGGACCAACACACACAAGTGTGTTGAAATAGGCCTGAAGTCCAAAAGCTAAAAGAATAAGTGTTAGAATCCAAGCTCAGGATTCACAATGAGTTTGAGATAAACTCTACATTCAGTTTTTGGAGAAAAACAGTTATATTAAGTAGTGACTGAGTATTTAAGGATGAAGTATTAAGTTTCAAAACTGTTCAATATTTATGTTAAGTATTAAAAACTAAAATGACCTTTTAAATACTGTTGAATTATGGCCCCTTTCATAGAGTTCTTTAAAAAAATAAAAGAAGAAGAAGAAGAAGAAGAAATTCTCTGTCTCCTCAGAAAAAATCTATTCATCCATTCTAGACAGCTTATTTGAACATAGCATCATCATGGCACTACTGCCCCCTAATGGTTGAGTGCTTTAATTGCAGACAAAGTACCCAAAGAAATCAAACACTGAGATTTCAAAAGGAAATGTAATTACAGCAAACAAAATGCCACTTACAGAGACTGATTTTAGTAAGTTACTGTCACACCCAGTGAAGACTTTGTCATCTTTTGACCTTTACTTGTCTTTTGACTTGTGGTGCTTCGTGCATTAAAACTCCATCAGAGATTAAGAAAAGGTAATATAAAAGGAGGACAGAAATTTATAATATATTAAAATTTGATTTTAGGATGAAAACTTAAAAATGAGGCATAGGTTAAAATAATTATTAACATGGGATAGGTAATGTTCATTAATAGTCATTCTATTTGTGCATTATTGATGGCATAAGAATTTATTTAACTTAATTAGGACCAGTTAATCCAAAAAATATTTTTTAAAAACAGTCACAGAAACAAAATATTTATAAACAAAAATAAACCAGTTTCTAGGTTTAAAAGCACTATTATATAACTTATAGCAGATAAAAGAGGAACAACCATTCATTCATTCTCCTATGTGGTTATGAGACCATGAGTTCATAACTAACCACAAGGCAAGGTTCTAACATCAAATCCTTGATGGACACTTGACATACATGTTCTATTCATGTTGAAGAAGAAACTTGATGCTGAATATTCAGTAGTAGTGTTGTCTTTATAAACGTTTGTTTTGCCATCATTTTTGCTTTCTGGTTTATAATAACCAACATTTGTCTCGTGTTTTGCAGCTGCAAAATGCTTCCACATGGCATTTTCATTCCCTCAACCCTGGTTCATTAGTTCCTTTGTTTTATGGATTTGGAAGCCATTATGTTCAAAGAAATGAAATGACTTGCTCAAGATCAAATAACCAGTAAGTGGCAAAGGAAGGATGTGAACTTAGATTTTCTACCTCTGGATTCCATGCTTCTCCCACTACCAGAGCACTGCTTCCTGTGAGAAGAATGGTCCCTCCAAAGGGCAATCCTTGTTATACATGGTGGCATAGCGTACGGGTGGCCAGTGAATAAATAGCAAGTTAGGCAGAGAATGACCCAGTGCCTGAGGCTTCCAAGGAAAGAGATTTCACACAAACTGTAAAATCTACTTGTCCTTTAATGTAATGTTGGTTGTCGTTTAGTCATTTATTCATCCAACGGTAATCGCTGGCAGAGCAGCAGCCATGTCCCTTGAACTGTGAGCACAGGGAGCAAAGTCCTGGCCATGGCCTTGAGGAGCAACCTTTTGATGAATTGTAAAACACCTCTCCCTTGGGCCAACCACTTTGCTCTCCTGTACTTGCCACTTCCAGGCCACGTTATGTACCTGGAATATCAGGCTGTCACAGTGAATGACAAGGAGGAAGCCCTGCTTTATCAAAGATGCCCCATGGCATTCACTGGAGAGGGTCAGCTCCTGCCTGGCCATGTGGATTTGTCCTCCTTCCAGATGAGTCAGTCAGCATGGGGACATTCATCTCAGCAGATAAGTGCCAGTGTTGCCATGGAGAAAAAAGGCGCCGGCATTTTGTTCTGGGATGTGCTGTCACACACGCTCGTGGGCTGGTCATGAGAAGATGTGTCTGAAGTGTGATCCAAGTCTGCTCGCCACAATTCAAATCCACCCTTTGCAAATGATTCTTACCCAGGACACATCCGAATCCCCTGGGGACATTTTCAGACCATGGGAACCCACTGCACCCCTGCTGCAACCCTGATGAAGGTGCAGAGCCCTCGCTGTCATTATAGATGATTAGAAAAAAGCGTAATTCTTTGGTTATTTTTAGGATATGTTATTTTGGAACAGGATCAGGAAGGACGTAAGTACCAAAAGGCATTTGAAAACCAGAAGGGAAGTAATGAGCCATCCCAGCCTCTAGAGATGGCGCAGCTTTAAGACTAGGAATACCCCTATATTATGGGAGAAGTTGCTTCCTGAGCACGCTGTCATGCTGGACATGGGGAGAGTGTCCTCAGTCCCCAAACCTCTGCCGGCCTGCTCCTCGTTCCCTGGCTTCCCTGACTCCACATAGAACTCATGCAAAGTTGACACAAGCCTTCTCTCCAGGGTTCCCACACTTTGGGGGTGACACACTTGTTTACCTCTCCTTCTCAGCGTTCTCTTTTATGTTCCTGAGTAAAAGTAAACAGCAGCAAAGAAAAACATTCTTACTAGTTAGGAAGGAAGAAGAGAGATTGGTCATCAAGCCGAGGTGGTGTTTGGATCCCATAGTATGGCATGCAAGGCTGTATAGTTTTCCAGACTCCTTTCCCTCCACCTACCACCTGTTAGCTACCAGAAGCTCCTTTGTTTGCCTCAGTACCTCTGTGCCTGCCTTCTCAGTGATCGGTGATGTCACAGTTCCTACCATGCAAGCATAACCACGTCTGCCTTCTCCACTGTGCCTAAGAGGAAAGACCATGGCGCCTCCATCTTTGTGTCCTTAGACTCCGTGTCCTGCAGGACTTGGGACATGGTTGGCTTGGCAACACTTGCTGAAGGTTTGCCCAAGTTTGGTTCTCTGACTCTGTGATTCTGTGATTCTGTGGGATTTCCAGAAGTCTTTCCCTATCATCCTACACATGAGATTGAATGATAGATCAAAGAGCCCCAGGCAGAACGAACTTGTTGATGCCATATAATCTCAAGCATTTACAGCAATTGTCATTGCCACCTCATGACAATTGAGTCTGGGATGATAGAGCAGTGTTGGCAGCACTGGGGCCTCTGGAAGGGCATTGTCAGCTCTTCTCACCAGGCAGGGCCTTCCCACCTTTTGCCTCTACACTACTCGGGGCTTTCGTGCTGGGTGTCTTTGGCCCTGCTGGGCAGCCATTGCCATAGGAGCCAGAGGGGTCCAATTGGGAATTAAGAAATAAACGATAACAATCACAGGCCTCATTGAGCGGAAAGTGCTCAGAGTCATTTTCCAAGGGAACTCCGTGGAGATTACTTTCAGAATGCTCACAAATAAGAGAAACAGATTCCTTCTGCATGTGAAGTGTATTGCAGTTGTAAAATGCTTGTGCATATATGACTTTATTTTATTTTATTTCCCTTCAATAATGTTACGAGTAAATAGGGCATGTGCTATTTTCCCTATTTCTAGATAAAAAAAACCTCAGGAATCTGACTTATGCGACTACTGTGTTCCTAGTGACAGTAACTATCCAATTGAAATGAATCTCCTCCCACCTCCCTCCCTCTCTCTCTCTCTGAACAAAGGGGGTTAGCTTACAATTAGACAAAACTAAGATATGAAAAAAACATAACGAGTAACAGTGAGTGATGTGAAACAGACTAGAGGTGCCCCAGGAATTTGCACTGGGAGGTTGGAATGGTTAGGGAATAATAATTAAAATAATAGCTACCATTTTTGAAGGTTTAAGAGTTAAGATAGACAACTAAAACCAGTCTAGAAACTCCAATAAAGCTAAAAATAGGATTACCTATATAGGTTTAAGGGTGTGCTAAGCACTTTGCTAAGTTGTTGTTATTAATATTATTATTATTTGAGATGGAGTCTTGGTCTGTCACCCAGGATGGAGTGCAATGGTGTGATCTCGGCTCATTGCAACCTCTGCCTCTGAGGTTCAAGAGATTCTCCTGCCTCAGCCTCCCAAGTAGCTGGGACCACAGGCATGCACCAGCACACCCAGCTAATTTTAAAAATACTTTTGTAGACATGGGATCTCACTGTGTTGCTCAGGTTTGTCTCTGACTCCTGGGCTCAAGTGATCCTCCTGCCTTGGCCTCCCAAAGTGCTGGGATGACAGGCATGAGCTACCTTGCCCAGCTACTGACCAGTGCTTTTGACACAGCACTAAGTTGCTGCCTTGGTGGGCCCCATGGGGGAAGCAGGGCAGGAACTGGCCCTGGAAGGGGGTCAGGGTTGGCTTGCATGGGGGCCAGAGGCAACGGATTCCAGGAAGGAAGCCAGCATGACTGAAGGCACAGGGGGCAGCACAAAATGGACACCAGGAGTGAGGGTGCATGCCGGGAAGCTGGGGAGATCAAGTGGGACATGTGAGAACGGGCCAGACTGTGACCGCACTTTGGATCCAGCAGAGGAGCTGAGACCTGGTAGGGTGGGCCGTGGAGCCCCTGGAGGGCTCTGAGCAGGTACAGGTGGTGAGAAGTGAGGTGTCTGCAAAGACCTCTGAAGTGAAGCATTGGCTGTGGGGTCAGTGTCATGGCTGTGGGCTTTTGGAACCCATGAAAAGACTGTGAGCTGGACCCAAGGGCAGATGCATGTCTCACTGCAACGCTCGCCCTCCCCAGCTCACCGCACACCCAGTTCCTGGCTTCCATGCAAACTCAGGAAACACCAGTGGAGACATTGTCCCCTGCCATTAGGCTGATTGATCGAGAAGTCAAGCCGCCTTATGTTCAGTGCAGTGAGCTGATGGGCTTTTGTTCTCCAGGCCAAATTCCTAGGCTCCGTTTGGTCCCAGAACACTTTGCCTGCGGAGTTTATGAGAAGCAAGTACAGAAGTAAACTCATGGAATGTAATTTGGAGATTATGGACAGAGATACTAGAGGGGAAAATTGTGATTCTCCTAAATCCAAGGGCTGGTGGTACTGGATGGGTTGGCTGCCCCAGCGGGAGTGGGGAGACCCCTGTGTGGACCTTGGTGCTGTATGGAAGAGGTGCTAAGAATAGCCACCAACCTAGCACATCCTGCAGGTCAGACCCTAGGCTGGTACCGTGCATATGAGTCCCACAAGAATTCTGTGAGGAAGGTCTTATGAGTCCAAATATTGCAGAACAACAAATTAAGTCTCAGAAATATTTTACAAATTGCCCAAGGTCTTACAGCTAGTACATGACGAGTGAAATTACAGTGTAGGCCTTCCCTGTGTCCCACTCCATATTAGCAGGAGGTAGGTGGTCCGGGTCTTTGCTTTGAACCATTCAAAGTCTGGCCATTTAGCATGCATTGGCCCCTCAGTTTTGCTTCTGAAATCTGTTGTGTGCGTTTGAACAGACAGAAAACCTTTGGGATCGACTTGTTGGAGATAGTTTGGATGTTTTGTCCCTTCCAAATCTCATGTCGAAATGTGACCTCCAGTGTCAGAGATGGGGCCTCATAGGAGACATTGGCTCAAGGAGGCGGAATCTTCATGAATGACTTAGTGCTGTCCTCATGGTAATAAGGGAGTTCTCACCCAGTTCATGCAAGAGACGGTTGCTTAAAAGAGTTTGAAACCTCCTCCTCTCTCTTGCTCCCTCTCTCACTATGTGATACGCCTGCTTCCCCTTCACCTTCTGCCATGATTGTCAGCTTCCTGAGGCATCACTGGAAGCCAAACAGATGCTGGTGCTATGCTTGTACAGCCTGCAGAACCATGAACCAAATAAACCTATTTCCTTTATAAATTACCCAGCCTCAGGTATTCCTTTAGAGCAGCGCAGATGGACTAACACACTTGTACAGATACAAATCTGCTCCCCCTCTTCCTACTTATGCCTATCTTTTTTGCATCTTCCATCCTCCCCATCTGCAAAACATTTAGGGAGAACCAAGGCTGGCATCTCCTGGGTAGCAGTCTGACTGATTATCCGGCTTAGCCTGGTCAGGAGCTGTTGGCATCACACACCACATAAGGATGGCTGGTATGGATCTTTGGCCCTGAAGGTAGATGAAGAACCTTCATATCGGAGGCATGACCACAATTTTATCTGCAGAACTGAATTCATATGCTTATGCTTCTATCTTCATGCCCCTAGTGGAATGATGTTTGTGGAGCCAGTGGTTCTGTGGGTGCCTCGAGAAGAACAGGGGCAGGGCTGGCCGCACCTTGTCAACAGCTGCTCAACAGCTATCAACTTATCAACCGGCCAGGGAGTCAAGGATTCGAGGGAGATGCTCGCTCACCAGCAGCAAGTCCCTGGGCATTGGCTTGTCCAGAACGGCAGTTCCTGGGTAAATAATGAGACCGCATCACCAATGGAAATGGGAAAACACACAGGTATACCATCCTGGTGCCTACAGCACCTCGAAGACCAACATCTTGCTTCGGGGGTTGAAACCAAGTGGTTGGGACTTTACAGAAATGCCTGATCATGGTCATGTCTTTTCTCTGTAACTTTGGTTGCCCTGACTGGGCGGCTCTGAAGGAGAGAATTCCCCCCACCCCGCTTCTTTGCACTGGAATGGAATTGAGTATTAGGTCAATACAATCAGTGCTACTTTGGAGGTTTCTGTGTAGACTTTCAGATGGGGGAGGAAAACGTGATTACTAACTTGAGTTCCTATTAGTCACTCTGTTCCCCTCCCCGGTCAGGTTCCGGACTTTCCTCTGAAGGGCCTGGGGAAGATTGCGTCTTCCTGCAGCTTGATTTGGTTCAGCTTCTCCTAGCGAATTCCCTTTCTGGGTGGCCGACTCACATTTCTGACAGTCTGAGCTGCTGCTCATTGTTGCTTAGGAGATAGATAATGTATTCCTTTAGCTAAGTCCCTTGGGAAACATTAGCGCCACTTGTACATGGGCGATCACATGTCCCTTAGGGCATTGATGTTTCCGACAAGTTTCTTGAGGCTTCCCTATCCCTGGCTTCTACAATGCAGCCAGGAACGGAAATGCCATTTGGCTCACTTAATCGCAAGGCATCTTTAGGACTGCACCTGTATTTTTAATCAAGTGCAGATTCAGAAAATACTTAATTAGAAGTAGGATAGCACCATCTTAAGGTCATGGGCTCTGCTGTGATATTATCTGGGCTTGGATCTTGGGCATGACACATTGCTTCTCTGCCTTGCCTCTGTTTCCCAATCTCTATAATAAGGATAATGATAGGACCTGCCTCGTGGGGTTTGGTAAATAATAAATAACTTATTCCAGATAAAGCTCTTAGAATAGTACCTGACACACAGTAAGTGCTTAATAAATAGTAGCCTCTATTAAGCACAGTAAACCCCAAGGGAATCCTATTTTTAACTTTTTTGGAGTTTTTGAACCAGTTTTAGTGGTCTAGTTCAACTCTTACAACTACAAATGTTCAGTGACCACATGCAGTGAACTGAGATAGGCTAAGTGCTGAATATATAAAGACAACTATATAAAGTTTGGTTTCATAAAGAGATTTTAGCCTAGTGAAAGCGAGTATTCCTGGGCGTAGCCACAATAATAGATGCACAGGTGCCTTTTTTACTGTATCATTGCACTGAAAGTCAGGCAACAAGAGAGCTTGTGTGAACCCTGTTTTAAAAAGGGTATAAGCGGGGAAGGGATCAAAAGGACTGAACGTTAGCCCAGATTCTTTTATTGTGTGACTTTGGGTAAGCCACTCAAGCTTTCTAGATCTGACTCAGGTTTCTCATCTGAGAAATGGGGCAATAAAGTTATGCACTAACTTCTAGCAGTAATTCATGTTATGCAGCTGGGTAGGAGATAGTGCTCTGTCTCACTGAACGTAATGATCACGAGTTTTTCTTGGAATGATTTGCCTGCTGTACAGGTGGACCTAACCAGAGGGTGAAAACCAGGCCAGTTCGCCTGTGTGGCTTAACATTAATTATATTTGACATTCTTGCCTGGCAAAATCCCAAACCAGAAGGTGGCCTGAATCCCCTTTAAGGAGATTTCTGCCAGCATCTACGTGGGCCCTCTGATTTGAGGCACAGTTTGCTTTATAAAGAACCAGATTCTCTGATATTACTAGTAGCAGTCTTTTTCCATGAGCAGATCAGCCAGTGTATTAAATAGCAGAGACTGACTCTGCTAGAAGGCGGAGCTTCTCTTGTAGCCATATCCTTTGGCTGGGTGGGTGGGTGGGTGGATGGGAGAGCCGGAGGCATCTGGGAGGGTTGAGGTAAGGAGTAGAGATAGTTTTACCCAGAAGTGTATTCTGCAATTTCCACTTTTTGTTTTGTCGCTGCCTAGTGAGATGTAATACCAAAATGGCTCATGGAGACTGCTGGAAGCCCGCGGTCCAGAGCTTGGGAGCGAGCGGTCTGTGTCTTTCACAGCACTGCAGCTGCCTGATTTCAGCCTCGAAAATCAGATTGGGACCGCTGCTGGGTTCGCAGGGCAAACACCCTCTGGCAAGTGACTCTTTCAGAGGAGGGCTGTGAACAGCCAAGTGCTGGGTGTGGAAGCAAGTGGGTCTCCAGGGCAGCCTCCTGGGATCCACTTTGCACAGATCTCACCTCACCAGGAGGAAGCTCCCTGGCAGTGCAGGCACCCGTGGTCCAGGAGGGGCTCTGCTTGAGCTTAGGTGATGGCAGCAGGTGTGTGACTCCCACACTGGGAGCCCTGGTCCCAGAGCAGAAGCTTCTAATCAGCGACACCTGCTCCAGGCAAAAGGCCCCAGGTGGCCAGGCCAGCAGATGTCTTTATCAGTGGCTGAACACTGGCAGAGGAGCTCTGCGGACTCCTGAGAGCACAGGGCGGAAGCAGAGAGAAAGGGCTGTGGATGGGGATCAGGGACCCTGGTTCTAGTCTCAGCTCTGCCACAGGCTGGCTATGTGGTTCTCCCCCTGGACCTTGACACAGAAAGCTGACATTTGAGTTAGATCATCTCTCGGTCCCTGTGGTGCTAACAGCCTGTGTTGCTTCTGGATTCTGAGGGGCCACAGGGAAAAGCAGTTGCCCAGTGAGAGACTCATTTGGCGGGCAGCTGCCCCAGGACATCTTTAGGGAGCCCCGCAGTCTGGCCCCACAGCACCCTGGAAACTAGCAGGGCTGGTGGCTAACACGCCGGTGATCATTCTCAGTCTCTGTGAGCCACTGAGGCGTTTCCTGTCGGGGTGGCATCTCCAGTGACCTTGCTGAGTTGGTGAGTTTGCCAGTGAACAGGCTGGGTGAGACTGGGCTCACTGGGGCCATCAGAACCCAAGTTGGCTTCATCTCCCGGCCAGGAGAGAGCCTCACCACGTGGGCTCCTAAGATTCCCCTCAGCAGCTCCATGTCCCTTCTTCACAGAGACCATTCACCAGCCAGCTGCTCTCAACATGTGATCCCCACTGGCACCACCTGGGAACTTGTTAAAAATGCAGATTCTTGGGCTCCGCCCCAGAACTTCTGGCTCAGATACCCTGGGGGTGAGTCCCAGCAATCTATGTTTAAAAACCCCCGCAAGTGATCTGAGGCACACTAAAATGTACATGCCACTGCATCGGACTAACCGTGTGTTCCTCTCTTATTTAAAACCGTATCTTATTAAAACACCAACTTAGCAATAAAGGAGCCCTTAAAAATTACCCACAGCCCTACTGCCCCATCACAGCACCTGTTGTCATCTCTTTTCCAGACTTGGTCCATTTGCGTGCATATTTTTTTACACAGACATGCTTATGTTGTACTTTTTTTCACTTAACATTATTAGTGGGTTTTTTCCATTGCTTCATAACCTTCGTATTTGTCATTTTCATTGACTGCGGAACACCTCCCTAATGTACTTGCTTTACGGCCTGGCTGCCCTGTCCATAAGCATTTGGTGACTTACCACTTTTCATTTTGGGAAGAGTCACCTCTCTGCCCAGGGTAGGTCACCTTTTGGGGTATTCCACTGTCTAATGCCTGACCTTCCCTGTAAGCCCTCAACATGAAGTGATCCAAAGAAGATTGCTTAACCAAGAAAAAAAAAATCCAGCCAACCCAGAACAGATACTGAATCTGCAGGGATGGATCACCACTGAACGTTCCCTGCCCTCCTGAGTGTTCTGAACCCGAGACTCTTCTCGTTTCACTCGCAGGTGGCATCAGCAGAGGGGGAGCCCGGGCTGAGGTTGGGCTAGAGCCTGTGGCCTCGCCCCGTGCCAGGCCCGCCGTCTGGTCATTTCCTGAGCATCCTGGTCTCCCCGCAGGAAGTCTGGTCCTTCCTCTCATGCCCCCTCCACCTTCCCCCTCTTCCCCTCTGGCACCCTGATCTCCTCCCAGACGCTCAGCTTGGCCAGCACACCCTCTAGTGGTAGCCCCTTTGTTTTGACAAGACCTATGGTGGTTATTGGGCCACATAAATAACACTAAGATTACTTCGTTAGGATAAATTCCTAAGTGTGGGATGGCCAGGCCTAGGGTAACCCTCAGGGTTTCTTTTAGGCTGTGATCTCTTCTGCCAGTGGCAGTCTGCAAGTGTGCTCCATCAGTGGGTCCGTGTTGCTTTGGGGATAAAATTAGAACTTCATGACACAGCAAGCTAGGTTCATCATTATTGGCTCATGGACCACAGACTCAGCTCAGATGCCTAGAAGGGGCAGGTTAGTGACATAAGTACTGATTGGGCCAGACAATACGAGAGGGCAGGCCTACAATAAGCTAGAGAGAATACCCAACCTAAACGCAGTCACAATCAACAGCAGAAAGTTCTAGTGAAAGATAAATGGTGGAAAGTGTTGGTGTCCATCTTGTTCTTGGTTTATGTCTTTAGCCTTGGCTTCATCTACTATACGTCTCCCCCTGTACATCCCAGTCATACCTGAATGGGCCCTGCTCTCTCTTGCCTGTTTTTTGTTTCGTCTGCCTTTTCATATGCTGTTTCCTCTGCCTAAATGTTTATTTCCTCTTTATCTCTCTGGATGATTCCTACTCATGGTTTAAGATTCAGCCAGAAGGGTCACCTCCTTTGGAAGCTTTTTCCAGGACAAGCTCTGCTGTGTTAGGAGGAGGCTTGGCATTTGGGTGGACAACTGGAGAGGGCCCTCCCTGCACTGCGTTTGGTGGGATGAGGCCACGGGGATGAAGGCTCCTCCCTTTTGAGAGCATCATTACAATTCACTTTTCAAACTTCTTTCTTTAAGGCTATCTATCCCAAGGGACCTATGAGAAATGCTGATGGCGTGGCTTCTTTTCCTGGGCAGTTACTCTGGTTAGCCCAAAGTAGACTCTGGACTCTTCTAGGGACAGTCCAAGATAGAAATATGCAGTTACATTTAGTAATTTCTTTCCTTTTCTAGACTGAGGGCTATTTTTTTCATCTTTATGTCTCTGGAAACCAGTAATATGCTTGGCACACAATAAGTATTTAATACATTATTTTTGGATGGATGGATAGAAGACTGGAGAGATGGGTAGAAGGAGGGAGATGCATGGACACATGGATGCATGGATGGATGGACGGACGGACGGACGGATGGACAGATGGGTGGATGGATGGAGGGACGGATGGAGAGATGGATGGATGGAATGGAATGCTGACTGGTGGGATGGATGGATGGATGGATGGATGGATGGATGGATGGATGACTGGAGAGATGGATGGAAGGAGGGAGATGCATGGACACATGGATGGATGGATGGATGGATGGATGGATGGATGGACAGACGGACAGACGGATGGGTGGATGGAATGAGGGATGGATGGAGAGATGGATGCAATGGAATGCCGGCTGGCGGGATGGATGGATGGATGGATGGCCAGCCAGAGGGAGGGAGCGATGGAGGGATGCATGGGTAGAAGGATGGATGGATGAAGAGATGCATAGATGGATGGGTTGATGGATAGAAAATGGATGGATGGATAAATAGATGGAAGGATGGATGGATGGAGAGATGGATTGATGAATATCCTATATCTATTCCTATGCCTCTATGGCTCCTGAAGAGACCCTTGGGCAGTGCCTTCCTCAGTGGTCTCTCCCAAACCTTTCCCCTCTGTGACCCTCTATCTAACACAGCCTTTTCTCCTTTTTCTTCTTCCCACCCCCCACTCTCCCATGTTCCTCTTTTTAGCTTAACCCTGATCCCAGTATTTTTCTCTCCTTTCTTTTCTGTTTGATCAACCCTATTCCTAATATAAACCAGTCCATTCCGTATCTCCTCTTGCTTGTTTCACCCTGAGTAAATACCCAGGAAGTTTTTTGTTTAGGACTAATTCCCAGGACCTCAGGAAGGACATGGCCTGAAGAGCAGAATCCCCAGAACATTTCAGGGGAAGAGCTGGGAGGAAAGGACTTATGAGGCCTAGATGTGGGAGCTGGGTATGCCCTGCTGGCCCTTCCCCAGTGAGTTTCCATCACCCTTCATAATAGAGTCAAATCCATCTGCTGTCCTGGAGACTAGGCTGGTGGAGGTAGGAACGAACACACATGCCCACAAACCTTGTGGGTGGGGCTCTGGGTTCTGGCATTCTTTCAGGAGCTGCTAGATTGACCCACAGGATTGAGCACTTTCCCCTACTGCCCCATAATGTCAGGGGTAATAGGTGCTGCCCCATTGACACTGTTAAAGCACAATCAGGGCAGACCCTCAGGAAGCTGACGAGACCTTAGCTTCTGTGGAGATCTAGGAGCTGTAACATTGACACTTGAAGTCACTGTCATCTTTAGGGACTGGAAAAATCACCCTGGGTGATCTGTTCCCTGCCCCACCTCAGGCACCTGCCACTCTTGGGACCCTAGGGGATTAGAGGCATGTCAGGAGCAGACTCCCAGAGGCCAAATCATGAGTAGTACATATCAGAAGAAGGAATATGTGATTTGGAGAA
The DNA here is from genome assembly GCF_037993035.2 of Macaca fascicularis. NCBI lineage: Eukaryota > Metazoa > Chordata > Mammalia > Primates > Cercopithecidae > Macaca > Macaca fascicularis. The sequence continues at coordinate 10,525,797 of NC_088382.1, read as the reverse complement.
GAGTAATGCTAAGCCATTTCTTCCTGGGTGGTACAAGGTTCTCTTGCCCAGTGCAGGTGAGGAAAATGAGGCCCAGTGAAGTTAAGTGGCTTTCTAGAAGCTGTGCTGCTCCCAGTGACCACTGGACTGGGCAAGGCTGTTGCAGCTGCAGGCCTTTGGCTGTGGTTGAGCTGCAGTTCTTTGTGTTAGCTTCAGCAGATGGGGCTGCTGGCTTCCCTCTTCTGGCTGTTTTCCCAAGGCCTCCAGCAGCCCCAGCAGCCCCAGCAGCCCCAGCAGCCCCAGCAGCCCAGGAGCCTTCAGGCTTGAAGATGGCTCTACCCTCAGATACCCTCCTGCACTGCGGCTCTCTTGGTTCTTTAGGAGAAGAGGCCCTAGCCATGATCGTGGTCTTCATCTGCCAACCCACACTGGTGTTGAAGAGACACCTGTACCCAGAGTCTCCCTTGAACTGCATTTGGTGGAAAGGTCCCTCTGTAGCAGCTGGTGTTGGGGCTCATCTTGACCTGCAAGGAGGCAGGCTTTGAGTACCCTATTTGCAGAACGGCCAGAGGCTGTCATTCTGCACCTGCGTCTCCTTTGGAGACCTGAACTAGAGTCATAAAGGTGGTACCAGGAGAGGGCTTTGCCAGGGCACCTCATGAAAACCTGGCCAATGAGTGTTTAGGGTCCACTAACTACAGTTACTGAGGCAAACACCTCACCTCTGTGTTCAGAGTTAGCAGATAACAAAGGACTCAAATGGGCTGAAGGTCATTCAGGGGCAAGAATGGCATTTCTGGACTCTTCTCCTTAGTCATGGAAGGACAAGGCTGTGCTTCAAAGAGGTTCCATTCTGCCACTAACTAGCTGGTGATTCAGCTTGAAATCACCCAGTCTCTGCCCCTGACGGTTCCTGGTTCACCTTAGATCATACTCTCCACTCTCCCCCGACAGCTACCTTTCAGATCTTCATCTTCCTGAATGTGGTTTCCTCTTTGGAACTTTCATCTTCTCCAGTGGTGCTGGATGTGAGAGGAGAATCCCTGGACCATCATTTTTGAAAAGGGCAAGAGGTAGGGGCTTCCCTAAAGCTCGGAAACAGGCATGAGAGAATGCTGTGTTCACCCACCTGACCCTTGGGTAAACACCTGAGTCTCAGGATCATAGATCCAGTGGATGGCAGAGTCAGGACCGTCCCGTGAAGGGTGCCAGCCAACTCTGCTGCCCTCTGGAAGGGCAAGAAGGCTGCAGGGGCAGAGGGCGATGTGCAGGCTTCCACAGGAGCTCCTGTGTGAGATGGGGGTCGCAGGTGGTGGCAGGAGAGGACTTTGCCAGAGCATCTGAATGTCAGCATGCAAAGTGGGGTGCATGGGGTCCTGCAATGAGAAGAGGTTCCGGTTCACCTTGCACAGGGTCAGTTTCAAAATGTGTGTGTTGTGTGTTTCTGTGTGTGAAGGAGAGTGTGGCCTATTCTAACTCAAGCAGCTTCTGGGCTCTTGTGAAGTAGTTTCAATTTCGTTCTTGTGGCTTAAAAGGTTGCTGGAACACTTCAGCAAAATTGTAGCTCCTTAATTTAGCTGCCTGTCAGTTTTTTTTTTTTTTTTCCAGGTGGTTTCAGGTTGACAGTGAGTTTGACATTTGTAAAAATGTTTTGGAAACCATATTAGACACCTTGAAATAAACAGGAATTTAAAGTACTTTATTCCGGGAAGTGGGATTGGAATTATTCTTCTGGCTACCCCAAATCAGATCGCTTTCCTTTCCTTAATCTACATGGACAAAGCCCAGTGCTGCGTTGTGAAATTGTAGGGTGCTTTGAGCACATGGCCTTTGTGAATTTCCTTCCTGCTCACTGTTACCTTCATTGTGGGAACTTCTGCTTCACTTGAGCACAGCTAAAGAAAGAGCATTTTTTGTTTTATTTGTGAGAGCATCAAAGGCTGTTAGGGATGGGAAGAATATCCAGGACCTTCCTCATATGCTCACCCCCACTGCTTCCCCAGGGGCTCAGAGGGTTAGGGCTGCAGCCACGTTCATGTTCTGATGCCTGCAGAGCTGAGAGTCAACCCGAAATCCATGACTCTAGAGCCTGCTTGCTCCGTGAAGCCACACGGTAAAATACTGTGACATTTCCAGTTTTCAGTTTCAGGCCAGCTATGTGCCCAGAGCTTGTACCTTAAATTAGAAGAGCCTGACGGGTGACGTATAGGACTTTGCCACCTGGACAACTACGCAATGATTCCTCCTGCGCCCTTAGAGATGGGGAGAAATGGCAACCACCTGCCTTGAAATAGGAACATCTCCCTGTACCCCAGCCTTCTTGCTCTGATGCCTTCAAATCCATTCAGAGACACTGCCAGACACTCTGCCTGTGCTAGCAATGCAGAGAATGAGAAGTCAGAGCTCCTGCCCTTTGAGCAGATATCGACAGAACAGTGTGAGTGAAGCCCTGATGGTGGTCTGGGCCACACGAAGCCTCTTGAGTGGCTCCGCAGGATGGCAGGATGGCCTTCTCCTGGTGGAGAACAGGGAGGATGTCCAGGTCACAGTTTCTCAACTCTGGCTGCTCATTGGAATAATCAGTGGAGGTTTGAAAACTCTTTCACCCGCATTCTGACATTGAGCTGGTCTCAACAGGGACACAGGCATGAGTAGGTATTTCCGGAAGCTTCCAGGTGTTTTCAGGATGCAGCCAGGGCTGAGAACTGTTGCACTAGGTGGAAGGACTCAGATTTGAGTCCTATTTGGGGAACTGTTAAAGAAAAAATAAAATGGCCAGTCATGGTGGTTCATGCCTGTAATCCTAGCAGTTTGAGAGGCTGAGGTGGGCAGATCCCTTGAGGACGGGAGTTTGAGACCAGCTTGGACAACAGAGCAAAACTCTTTGTCTCCAAAAAAACAATCAGCTGGGTGTTGTAGCACATAGCTGCAGCCCCAGCTGCTCAGGAGGCTGAGCCAGGAGGATCACTTGAGCCAAGGAGGTTGAGGCTACAGTAAGCCATGATTGGGCCACTGCACTCCAGCCTGGGTGACAGAGCAAAACCCTGTCTCCAAAAAAGAAAAAATGAAATGATTCAGGGGGTCTGCTGCATAGGGTCTTGCAGTGGGGAAGAGAATTCAGGCTCAACTTCGAATGCAAAGGACAAGTGGGAGTTCAGAGGTAAGGAGCAAGAGATGGAGGTCAATGAATGAAAATTACAGGGGGAACACCAGGAGTAAGGGGGATTGTGGCTAAAGTGACCTAACAGGATTCCTGCTGATGGCAGGCCAGGGTGATCAGACCACCTGGGGGATGGCGGCAGATGGGGAACTCCATTCGATATTGAAGTTGGGGGGTTCAGGTTAGACCAGATTAACAGGGTTCTTGCTAAAATTGGACAATGCAGGGACAAAGGTAGAAGCCTAGAAGTTAGGGCCTCATTGAGGAGAGCGTTCAAAGGAATCTGAGCAGAGTTTAGTCAAGTGAGACTCTGTCAGAATGGCGGGTGGCACATGGTGGAAGCCTGTGGCAGATGTAGGGCAGAGGGCAGGGCTGAAAGATGGGACAGGATGGGTTTGACCTTGATGATTGGGGCAGGAGGGGCAGAGGAGTGAGAAGATCACGTCTGTGGTCTTAAAAGATTACTCTGTTGTAAGGAGATTAGGAGGGCCTGGCTGCCAGAGTTCAGTGGGGGACATGCAGTCTTTGAGGTTCTGGTTGGACAGTCCAGGTGGAGATTTCCAAGAGGCAGTGAAGTCATGGTCTAAGGCCAGGGCGGAGGTGGAAGAGCTGCCAGTGTTATTATAGCCACTTTTACCTGGTTTCTGCAGCTGTGGGAGTGAACTGTGAATGTTGTCACTCACCTGGGGTGGGGGGCGTGTTCCTAAAAAAGCAGGTGAAGGACAGAACAGGGACAGTGTGGAGAGAGCGGAGGAAGAGGAACCTGCCTGGGTGACAAAGAGTGCATAGTGACAGAGGAGGACAATACGAGATCAACCAGGAAGGAAAAAGGTGGCTTTCTGGAGATGGTGCCCCTTCCGTCATCATAACCCATTCCTTCAGAACCTGTCTGTGAGTATTTCAGGGCAGGAGGAGTGGATGGCAGTCTTGTCAATACCCCTTAAAATTTCAGAACATAGGGGCCATTCAAGTGCCTGTGTGCCATTGCCTGCTTATTAAAATGAATTATAAACAAATATATATTGAGTTTCTTTTAATTCTCGTGCAGTTCTGTGAGATACGTATTCCAGTTTACAAATGGAAGCTGGACCTCAGAGAGGGGAAATGATTCTCCCAAAATTCTGTAACCAAGTGGAAGAAACACAGGAATCTAGGTCTGATTCCAGACTTTTCCACTGTCCCATATTAGGTTCACACCAAATAATTTTCTCTGACCAGACATTAGGAAGATGTTGAAAACACCTAAGGAATGGGGCAGGGTGATGAATAGATATACCTGAAGCAGGAGGGAAGGGAAGGTTTTTATATGATGATGTTCACTGGAGCATCATTGACATCATAGACAAAGCTGTCTAACAACAGAGGAAGGGTATTTCAAGGCCGTGAACATTCAAATCTGTGTTTGTAAAGGCTATACATGGTCTACTCTAGTGGTTCTCAAACTTCAGCATGAGTTGCAGGCACCCTCAGAGCGTGCCAAGACACAATTGTTGGGCTCCACCTGCAGCTTCTGATTCAGCAGGACTGGGGCCCCAAAATGTGCATGTCTAACAAGCTCCCAGGTGATGCTGCTGATCCCAGGATCACACTTGGAAAACCACTTGTCTCATTTAGCCTGCACAGGTGATGGGTTCTACTTCCAAAAGTGAGGGATGAATGCATTTGGCTTTAGATTGCTGAACTGGGTTGGTATTCCTCCTCTGGGAGAAATGGGATCCGAACCCTTTCGGGAGACTCCTCTTCAGAGTGGATTATTAAAAAATAAAATAAAATACTATCCAAAAGTCAACAGAAAAATTAGCCCCAAAGGCATGGGGGCGGCTGAATGGCAGCTGGTAGAGCAGTGTCTGTCAAATATTGATGTGCGTGCAAAACACCTGGGGTCATGTTAAAATACAGATTCCAGCTCAGCAGGTCCAGGGTGGGGCCTGAGCTTCTGTATTTCTGACAAGCTCCAGAGGCGCCTGCTGCCTGCTGCCTGCTGCCTGTACGGCTCAACCACACTTCCAGTAGTGAGGCTAGAGGATCTGTGATTGCACTGGTACATGTGACAGATCATTGAGATTTAACTTCTCTCCGCCTCCTGAATAACATGATTGATGTCTCAAAATCTCTATTTGAACAGTTCTATAATGTTCAAGGAAGCAGGTAAAACAGCAAATGTGTGAGTAGTTGTCATTTTAGGGGTGAAGGGAATTTTTTCTTCCCCCTTGAAGGTTTGAGTCTGCTGAAATGAACAGAAATCAACAGGAGAAAAGGCATACACATGTATTAATGTGCAGTTGTGCATGGGAGCCATATGAAATATGAGACTCTAAGAAAGGGTCAGGGAGTTGAGGCTTAAAGACCCTCTTCATGGGGGAAAGAGATGTTGGCAGTTTTGAGGGGGTGGTAAATGATTCTTAGGAGAAATGAAAGAGCCCAAAGAACAGACAGTGGCCTGAGTCAGAGTTCCTCTTGGTGCTGGTGGATTGTGGAAGGCGAGGGGTGAAAATTCACTTCGAGCAAAGGTTGTCCTATTATGCAGATAAAGTCTCCTAAGTAATCTCTCAGAGCTGCTCTTGGACAAATACAGAGAAAGCCTGTCTGGATATGGTGACAACTTTTAGTCTTTTCTCCTGTAGTTAATCTTTCCTAGTTATTCAATGAGATTCCTAGGGAGGGGCTCTTAAGACAGTTGGATTTTAGGGGGGAAGAAGTTTGTTTCTTCACTTGTGGGGAGAAAAAGGTGGTTGAGAAAGTCCTTGGTTCTGAGGCAGCTTCTAAGGCCTTCCAATTTCCTGTCATTAAAAATGCTTGGCATGCCAAAGCCCCGTATTTTAGGGTGTATTGTTCTCTGAGCCCCGGCATCATAGTAGTACACGGGAGGGAAAAATGTTTGTTTTCCACCTTCTAGGTTCTCCAGTGGAGCCCTTGTAACAAAAGACAATTAAGTAAATTTACAAACAGAAGTTTATTAACATGTACATCTCATGTGTACATGGGAGAAATTCAGGGATGAGTAACTCAAAGAGGTGGCTGGAATTTGTGCTTCAATACCCTCTTCAGCTGAAATGAAGAAAGAAGGTTATGCGGGAGGCAAGTTATGGGAAGGTGACCAGGAAAATTCTGGGAAGCAAGTGTAAGGTTTGTGATGCAGACTTAAGGCTGTGCCCTCTCCCTCAATAAGGGTCTTATGATTTCAGGTCACCCCCGTCTTCCTGGTACAGAAAGGGAGATGCTCTTAGAAGGGCAGATTTTCTCTGTAGGTGTAAAATTTCCCTTACGAAAGGGTAACTTCTCTGTTTTCAGAGCTTCTCCTGTGTCTGCAGTTTCTCAAAATAATCAGCTCAAAATAATCCTTATGCCAAAGAGGCATATTTCAGAGTGGCATATTCTGGTCTCCTACGTTAGCTTTGAGAAATCCTGCAAGATGGGAGACATCCGATCTCTCACTCTTCTGATGCTAAACCTGAAGCTTCAGGAGGCCAAGGAAACTGCTCAGAATTCCAGCTTCTTCTCATTACCTCAGACTCCAAAGAACACACCCAGTCCAACTCCTTCTTTTTTAAGTGGAGCTAATATCATATTTAATGAGAGCAGGGTTTCTCAGTGACTTTTGACATTTGGAGCCAGATAATTCCATGTTGGGAGAGGGGAAGCCGTTCTGCGCTTGATGGGATGTTCAGCGGCATCCCTGGTTTTACCTACTAGATGCCATTAGCTTGGTGCCTCCCCTGCACCCCACCCCTGCCACTGCCGCCCTGGTTGTGGCAACTAAAGATGTCCTCTGGACATTACCGAATGTCCCCTGGAAAGAGCTTGTCTCTAGTTGAGAATCACTGAACTAGGGCACTGGAAGTATGGAGAATCGCCTGCAGTTGAGACACTTATGCCTAGTGTTCCATTATTGGAACGCTAAGCTTGTGGGAGTTATGTATATCCTACTGCTCAAGGTCATCGCCACGGTCTGATTTTTCACACAAAAAAATTCACAACCTCCGGCATAAATGGGTTAAAACACTCACCCACTCCTGGGCCCCAGCACAGGCAGTCTAATCAGTGTGTCTCTGCGGAAGAGGACCCTGGCATTTGTATTTTTTAAAGTTTCCTGGGTGACTTGAAATGAGCTGTAGCCAGGCTTGAGAACCACTGGAGTTGTCTTCTGAATGGAGGAGTGGTAGACTTCTAGAGGAAGAAGTTTAGATGATTTTTGAGACACAGTGAGAAGCTTTGATAAAACACTGCCATTATAGTGTGAGGCAGAGTTCAACCAAAGTACTCACTTCCCTCTGCAACATTTTTTCAATATAGCTGTTACGCTCTAAATGCCCTGTGAAATTAATTTGTCATTGTTATGTTCTCCCATCCAATTACAAGTTTCTTGTTACTACTTCAGTAATCAAATTATTCTTTTAACAAAAAATGAGGCTGGGGAGTTGTTACGAGAACCACTGACAGATTTCCTTCCGGAAACATCTCTTCTCCTGCCCGCCCACCAGGGAGCAGGCCCTGCTTCCTGCCCTTGCCCTGGAGGGTGGAGGGAACCCTGCCATCCTCTCTCCAGTCCTGCCCTTACGGACCTTCCTCCACACCCTGGTGCTGTACTCTTTTCAGAAGCTTGCTTGCTTGCTTTTTTTTTTTTCCTTTTTTTCAAAAGTCTTTTTTTTTTTTTTTCCAGAAGCTTGCTTTCTTTTTTTTTTTTCCTTTTTTAGAAGCCTCAGAAGACTTCAGTGGTCCCATTATATACAACCACACACTGTTGCCTGAAATCCAAGGTCATTCACAGCATCTTCCATGGTGCACGGAGCTGAGCTCAGGCCCGACCGGTCAGGCTCTGCTTTGGACTCACCCGAGCCTGTTCCCTGCGTGGCTCACAGAGCCCTGCCTTCTGCAGGCACCAGGTCAGACTCTGCTTCTGCCTCACCCGAGCCCACTCCCCACGTGTCTCACAGAGCCCTGCCTTCTGCAGGTGCAGCACTGTTGCCACCTGTGCCGCCTTCCCTGTGAGATCTGACATCCCCTCTCTGTATTCCTGGTGATCCAGCCTGTGCCAGTCTCTCTACCTTGAGGAGTGCTCTGTACCTATATGTTCAGGCCCAGCACAGGGTCCGCTTTGAGGGGATGGGGCCTCCATGGGGCAGGCAGCCCTGAGGGGAGGGGTCCCTGTGTGGTCACATGTGCGTGGCTCTGTGTTTCCTCTGCAGAATGGGCAGCCTGGCAATTATCTGGTAGTGAGTGCGTCCAGGGAAGATGACCAAACTGGAGTCGCCAGTTGAGAACCACTTACCTAGGCTCCATGTCTAGCCCAGGCTCCCCTGCGAGGGCCACTGGCACCTGCCTCTGGGTCTTCCTCCCCACTCCCGCCCCGTCCCTGCCCACCACAGGAAGCCAGGGGCATCCTGTGCACATTTCTGACTGGATAGGAAGCAAAATGAAGACTTCCAGTGAAATCATATATCTGCCCATCATCACATGATGATTTGGGGCATTTTTTTTAGGTTTATGAAGGCAGAATAAAAACCACAGCAGGAAAATGAGACTGTGCACTGGCCTGATGGGTCACAGGCGCCACATTGTTTCTGTGTGTATTACCTCATTTAACCCTGATGAGGGAGACAGGCACTGGCTCCATTCCAAAGGCGAAGACCTTAAGGATGTTAAACTACATGTTAAAACAGCATAAGGTGCTGTGCTCTGAGTTTTTAGGGAGAAACTTACCTATTCTCAAAGGTACTTCATGTTCTGGCACTTCAAAAAGTAAAAAGAGAGAGAAACATTTCCCAGACTTACTTGTCAATATCTCACTCTATTGGAAGAACACTTTAATAGAAATACTAACCTCATTGGCATTGGCTTTTATATTTTCCCCTTAAACCTTTACGTCATTTGTCACACACCCCAACTGAACCTGGTTTGAAAGGAGGTTTATTTCTCATTGCTACAGCTGCCAAAGACCTGGACTCAAGGTCTGCTCTGGCCCCTGACGTACTCAATGCTCTTGGCAACTTAAGTCAGAGTTTCTTCATCTGAAAATGGGCACAAGTCTTCAGATTGGCCCTGGATAGGGGAGGCACTGTAATGTGTATGAAGTGTCTAGTGCACTCTCTGGGACTTAGCAAGCTATGGTGGGTATCGGTGGCATTCTCTGATTGAACCAAAATCATTTTAATTAAAACTATGAAAATATTATTCATCACTTATGGATAACTGTGGGCGTTTTACTACTAATGAACCCAAGAGGTCTTGCCAGAGGTCACGTAAAGCCAACAGTCAAGTGACAAGATGAGGACACTGGGTGAGTTCCCTGGGCCACACACTGGCCATGTGACCCAAGGCTGAGCGTGGGCTGGTAGTCAGTTCTACACGAGCACGCCTCACAGCTCTGCCACCCACTGTCCCAGCCTGCCCTGCCGTTGGGTCCAAGAAGAGCAATTCATGTTGTTATTTGTTTGTGGCTTCATTTGTCCCACGTGAAGGGCAGGGATAGAATTATGAGTGAGCAGACGGTGGTGTCTCTTAAATACTGCATTTCACTTCCTAGGGACGTTTCTTCACGGTGCTGGTCATGCAGTGAACATTTCCTGACCTATGGAAGTGTCAGAAACGTTTCTGGATGGAACATGTCTCTAAATTTCCAAAATGTGGTATTTTAGACTAAACTTTAGACTCTCAGATTTGAAAGAACTCACTGCCTGACCATACAGTGCTCAGAAAACGAGGCCAGAAGGTCTGGTGAACCTCAGCCTCCCCCACTGGCTTCTTAGTGGAAGGCTCGCCTCTGACAAGAGGAGCCCTTGAGAATGGAGCTTTCTGTGTGACAATGAACGTGGACTTGAAACCCGCTAGACTAGGTCAGGAGCATGTGAAGGTGTCTGGGCTGGCCAGTCTCAAGTGGACAGACAGCTATCTCATCTCTTAAATTTTAGGAGCTTAAATACCAGGTCCTCCTTAAACATTGAGCAATGCTTACATGCTCTGAGTCAGCCTGAAACGGGATGGCTAGAAGGAGTCATAGAGGCTGACTCCCTCCATGTTCAGTCCAGGAGAGGGAAGGTGGCTTCCCTTAGCTGACGTGGCTGGTCAGTGTCGAGGCTGGGCGCTGAGTCCAGTGCAGCCCTCTCCCTGCTGGTTCCTCCCTCCAACCTGCTCCTGCCCAGAGCTGCTCCTTCCGCCCTTCCTCCCCTTCCTCCGTCTCGCAAGATCTGGCCAGTGATGCTCTTTGTGTTGTCAGGAAATGTTCCTGGCACTCAAGCATACCCTGTCATTAACCCGAATCTGGTGGCTAAGGATGTCTTTGTGAATACACCTCATCCTGTCATCGGCCTGTGACCATCACTTGGCCTCTCAGCCCTCATTTTTTTTTTTAATCTATGATATCGGGAGGGCCGAATTAGCTGATCACTAAGGCACATTCCCATACTAAAAAAAAAGATCTGCTGTTCCTGATCCCTGAGTTACGCTGCGAGAACAGAACCACTTTGTCCACTGCTGCTCCTTGAGCTTGGGGAGATTGTATGGAGAACAGAAAGCAGCCCCCATCCCCCGTGATTCTATTCAGTGTAAGAAGAAGAGATGAGCCCCTCCTGTTTTCAGAGTGGGTGCGGCACCAGGGTTTTTTTTTTTTTTTTCCCTGCCATTGGTTGGGCACATTTTACTGCATTATTCTTCCATCAAATTTTCCATAACAGAGTCTTCAGACTTGAACCCAAAGTTATTACAGCAAATCCTGCTGGAAAGCTGAGAGGGATTTTTTTACTTTTAGGGAAAATGGGCCTATATTCTAGGCAATAAGGATGCCATCCTGAAGGAAATTGGCATAGACATTCTATGCCTGACACAGGGTCCGCATGTGATGGTGGTTGCTGGGCACCATGTAGGCATGGTGTTGTGACTGCTGCCCAGGTATTGCAGCTGGACGGCTGCCTGGCAGCCATGTCAACATGGGATACCTAGTTGTGTGGCTAGCCTGGAAGTCTTCTGTGCATGTGATGATAGCACGGGAAATGTGGGCTATCAGGACTGCCTAGCATCCAGATGTCTTATGTAGTTTATGATCTGCACACGGGCAGCTTGTGCCCAAAGTAATGGAGTCAGCACGTGGGTGTTATACAGGTACAGTTACATGGCCAATAGGTGAGCAGGCATTGAGTTGAGTTGAGACAGTTTTCTGACTATCCCCTGCGCACCACGTGTGCACATCTACATGGTCACTATTCAGGCTTCGTGCGTGTACATGCATAGGGTTGGCATGAAGATACTATGTGTATAACTGTATGATCTGCAGGCACGGGGTACATGGTGATCACACAGCCATCCCCCAGGCCTTGTGTGGTGTAAGCTTTCTGCAATCTGTGGCCAAGTAGAGGGCAGATGGAAGAGACCCTGAGAGACAACACGACCAGTGTTAGCATTGGGTCTCTAGAGAGCGGCAGGAACTATTAGCTAGAGGGCATCTGCATCTTGTGTATTTGTAATGACATTTAAATATTTTACCAGTCTCTTCATCTTCCTCATTGTGATGAGTTTTTCTCATTGATCTTTCAAAACCAAAAGGGGCCATTCAGCGTTTTTATTGTAGTGAAACCAAAGTTAATACTATGCATCTGTACTTTTGGCAGCCAGAACCCTGTGGTCCCCAACGATGATAGTTTGTATTTTCAAATACACTGTAGCACTGTACCAGACCCTGCCACACAGGGTGTCTGTCAAGCCATAAACAGAGCTCCCTAGTCACGCCACCCCGTCTTTTCTTTACAGAGTCCAATAAAGGGAATTAATGTTATATTAACGATGAAAATCTGCTTATCACAATAGGATTTACAAAATGATTGCATACATTTTCTCGTTTGACTAGCTCATTTTTAGTTCTGACAGCCCTTTTCTCTATATCATCTCACTTGATTCCCTGAGCAGCTCTGTCAGACTGACAGAATTCTCACCTCCATTTCACAGATGGGGAAACCAAGGCTCAGAACAGCTGTGGAACTTACCTGCAGTCACAGCCGCTGAGAGACAGCACCAAGCCCACGGCCAGGCCTCCGCTGTGCTCAGTGAACAGGCCCTGCTTCTGCTGGCACTCTGTCCCAGCAGATTGTATCAGCTGCTTTCTAAACACTTTGGTTAGCAAGACCCTGGGAGACACAAATGGGAAGGAGTTGGCTTGTTCCACGTCTACCCAATATCATGATGGCTGCTTGTCTGCCTCGGATTCAGATTTCTTTCAAGATTGTCCATACTTATTGATTGTAAATCAGTGGCCTACAGTTATATTTCAGTTCAGTTCAATCCACGTATGAACCGAGTCTCTAGCATGTTTACGACATTGCCTTTGACACTTGGGTATGTGAGCAGTAGGACCTATAAAAATGATTTCAACTCAGTCCCTGCCCTGTAGTTGGCTTCCAACCAAGTGGCAGAAGCCAACACACACAGTCACCTCTATGTAAGCACAGCAAGAAAGACGAACTCAGGATGGTTTAGGAACACGCCGGAGGGAGCGTTGGAGCCTAGCTTTTGGTGGTTGGAGGGAAGACTTTCCAGAGCATGGTCCTATTTAAGAGTGCACCTTGAAAGATGCGTAGGATTGTTTTAACAAGCAGTGGAAGCATGTGCGTGTGCACACATGCACATATATTGCAAAGGGCTGCAATGGGTAAGGGAGAGGCAGTGCTTTATAGGGAGAAGGGATGACCTAAACACGTATGATTCTGGGAACCACCATGTTCACTGAGGGGATCATAGGATGTGTGTAGAAAGAGGGTAGGGAGTGGAGGTACTGAGGCTGGGAAGTTTGGTTGAGGGTTGAGGCCAAAATATGGAAGAAACATTTAGCTGTATTTTTGAGCAGGAGAATGACATGGCCACAGATGTATTTTAGAAAAATCAGTCTAGCGGAGGCCAGATGGATGGAGCCGAGGAAGCAGGCACTGGTGTTCGAGGAGTTTGAAGGCTCTTGCAAGAGTCCAGGCAGCATCATGAATGAGTCATCTCAGCTTAGCATGAGAAGGGTTTTTGTCACCAGTCCTCTGTTTATAATGAAATACTGAGAATGTCTGCATGTCCACTGACCCTGGGCTCATGCTAGCTACAGAAAGTACCTTTCAGCACAAGACAATAGGAAACCCTCCCTGAAGTCCAGTGAAACATGCCCACGTCCTCGAAGCTACAGATGTCCCATCTTCTGTGGGTTTCAGAGGCACATATCTTTAATAAAAATGCAAAGTGGTGCTCCTAGACACACAGCCCCCCTTCTGTACAAAAGCTAAAATCAGAAATGGCAATTCACAAAGATTCCACTTTCTGCCAGTCTTTGCACGGCCCTCCAAGTGCAGTCAAGCCCAAGTGGGCAGTCGCTTGTCTAGCATTTGGTATGGCCCCATTTCTGTTGGAATTGCCCATCTCTAAAGTAGCTCCCTCCCCTCTCCCCTTCCCACAAGGGCCCTTAGAGGCACCTTTTCATCTCTCAGGCCTGATCCCCCTCGTTGTTTGCCTGTGTGGAGTTGTTTATTCTTGCTTACCAGGGCCACTTTCCCTGCTGCTGCTGTTATTGATGATCTCTGTCCTTGGTACAAGGCCGGGCCTCCAGGAAGAAGCGGTTCCTGCACTCAGCCAGTGCTGCCGTTCTCAGGTGCACCCATCTCTTCCTCTCCAACATCCTCTCCCCTCCTTACGTCTTTTTTATTTACGCATTGAGTGGCAAAAGCTATGAAGGAATATGTAACATTTTAATAACATATCATTTTCCTCTATTTGGGGGGCTTCAGTATGATAAAAGTCTGTATCATCAAAGGAAAATACCACTGGGAAGAAACCAGAGAAATGTTATGGCAAAAATGAGATAGAAAATGGATTTTTGAAGATTCTGCTCTAAGAACTTGGATTGAGATCCCGTGAAAGTGTGTCCTGGCTATTAAACCCCTTGGGAATGATTACAGATCATTTTGGATTTCCTTAAAATAGAAGGACTTCCAATGTGAGTTGAAGACAATTTCTCAATCAGAACTTTCTAGAAGGATAACATATGTGTGGCTGTTGAATAATCTTGTCTCTTTATCCAAGGGAGCTGCCCTTAGAAATGTTTCCACTACCTTCTCTTCTATTTCTGTTTTTCCTCCCGTAAGACCATACCTTGATTTGGAACCTCAAGATTGTTAAGTGAATGAAATTGCCCAAGCCCAGTGAAGCCGACGGTCTGGGGTATGGTCCTTACGCGAGATCTCTTGAGTAAAGCCTTCCCTGAGCCTCCCAGCCAGAATTATTCAGTTCGACATCCATGCTCCAAGGCATGACCTCTGGGGTGCCCATGCCATCAGTCGGCTTCCAAACGGTGAACATTCAGAGTGTCACTGAGGACCGGGCTCTATGCTTTTATACTCCGGGAACCTGGATAAGGATTGTTCTCCATCTCCAGACAGCTTAGAGCAGAGACTGTGTCCCGTTCATCCTTGTAGTGACATTTGTGCCTTTGTTTTAGCAACTACGTAGGACTCCATGATCTGCAGGTATGGGCTTCACCTTTGTCTCCCGGCTTGACCTTCTACAGGAATGTATATTTCCCTGGTCCTGTTTCATTTGTGTGAGCCATGTCTAATGCTTGTGGAACAAAGTAGAGGTATGAACAAACCAATGGGCAAATATTGAAGCTTCTCCCTTTGGATCATACTCCTCAAAGGCCTTAGTATTGACCCTGGTACTTCATAGGAGCTCAGGAATTGTTGCTTGGGTTGAGCTCATTTGAAATGAAAGCAGCCAGAGAATGAACCTGTTATTCTGCAGGGAGTTCACTGAGCCGAAGTGGGGGTCCTGGCAGAGGAAGAGGTCTGCAGAACCCAGGATGAGTAGAGCTCTGGGGTATGAGCCTTGTGGAGCCTGTGCTCTTTTCTGGGAGTGTTTGCTGGTCCAGGCTTCAGGGTGCTTCTCAGAGGTCTTTGGAGGGCAGGGGCCACATGTTTCATGGGTCTTTATCCATGATGGTAGCTAAGGGAGGGCCTGGCACCTAACAGGTGATCTCTGCATTGGAATTGGAAGGCTCTCTGCAAGTGAAAATCATTTAGTCTTCTACCTTATTTGTGCTCACTCTCATGCTCTCAATTTCCATTTAAAAGATATTTCACATGGAACATGAAGATTTTCTTGGAATATTCAATATCTGGATTGGAGCTTTCTTTGAAGAACATTCTGTTTTCTCATAGTCTCATAGGCTTTGGAACTTTTTATTCCTGTCATTGAAATTACAGAAAAAAAAAACAAAACAAGGAAGGAAAGTAAGGAAGTAAGCTTGTTATAACAGCTTGTCGCAGGGAAAAGTGGGTGGAGGCCCCTCTTCCCTATCTTGTTAACGTGAAAAGCCTTGAACTTGGGCTATAACATCACCAGTATAAAAGGTGGCATTGACTCAGCACAAGTAAAGAAGATTGGCTTTAATCAGAGCAAATTGACAAATTTGTAAATTTGTGTAAAAATCTACTTTGGAGTCTATTAAAATTTGGGACCCCACGATCCAGTTGACTAATTACAAGGACTCCCAAGGACTCCCCAGTAGCCTTTCCAACTCTAAGAAGTTAAGTTTTTTTCACCCAGTCCAGGGATTCCTCTTAGAAAATTCCTGTTTGAACAGTTCTGGGGTAAGCCATTCCATTATCAGAGACCTCTGATTTGGGGGAAACTTCTGTTCATAGTGAAAGGGCTGGATTCTGCCTTTATGTAATTCCACCCACTGGTCCTAGCTCAGCTTTAGAGCAGGGCAGGGCAGCTCCTCTAGTCCCTTGCCAGGAAAGACCTTCTTTGAGACCAGCAGCAAAGATGCTCTGCAGCCTTCGTTGTGGAAGTCTGAGCACTGTTGTCTCCTGCAGGGGTCCCTCAGAAGGTTTGACTGTCGGGATTGCCTTTGCCCTGAGATGGACTTGTCAGTGCCAGCAGAGAAGCAGAGTGCCCAGAACTGGACAGTGGCAGGTGCCCCATGCTCTGTGCTGGGGAGATGCTGCCTGCTGCCAGCAATTCCAGCACCAGCTGCTTAGCCAAAAATAAGTTCTCAGCTGCTAAGGCCTGATCTTTCCGCTCTCCTTCTTCTGGAAGCTGAGAGTCCAGCGGTCTGCCAGCTGGAACCGGGAGGCTGGGGATTTGTTTCTATTCAGATGAAAGGAAAAACAGTACAAGGTTTTTCATTTCTTTTTTAACCTTATTATGTCAAAAGAGTTGTCTTGTTCTTAAGAGCAAAAAATATCACCATTGCTTCTGAATTTGCTTTTAAAATAGCATTAGGAGTGGTGGGGCTGCATTGAGCCTCTCCCAGCTTCCTGGCAAAAGCCCCTGTCGAGAGAGGCAGATGCAGCTTCCACTTGAGTGGAGGGATGGCTCTGGGAAAAAGCCCGAGGACTGGGTTCGGCTCAGCAAATCTGCCAGCCTTTGGATTGATAAACTGCCTATTTGCACAGAGGACAGGAGCAGCTGCCTCAACCATGGAATTTTCCAAAGGCTGTAAAACTTTACAGATAGAGCTTGAAGTTATTCATTCCTTTACTTAGCAAATATTTATCAGCAGCTGCTGTGTGCCAGGTACTGTGCTGGGTGCAGAGGTGAACAGAGGACAATCTGTGTCCTCAGATCTGGCACTGCCTACGGGGAGAAATGGACAGAACAAATGAGCATGGTCTGCTGTAATAAGTGTCCATAGGTGATATGGTTTGGATGTTTGTCTCCTCCACAACTCATGTTGAAATGTGACCTCCAGTGTTGGAGGTGGGCCTGGTGCCACATGTAGGAGCAGAGGACAGATCCCTCCTGAATGACTTAGCGCCATCTCCTTGGTGATGAGTGAGTTGCCACTCAGTTAGTTCACATGAGGGTGTGGTGCCTCTTCGGTCTCTTTTGCTCCTGCTCTGGCTATGTGATGCGCCTGTTACTGCTTTGCCTTCAGCCATAAGTAAAAACTCCCTGACGCCTCACCAGAAGCCGAGCAGATGCCGGCACCGTGCTTATACAGCCAGCAGAACCACGAGCCAATTCAACCTCTTTTCTTTACAAATTACCCAGCCTCGGGTATTTATTTATAGCAACGCAAAAATGGCCTAACACAATAGGCTTCCCCATAGTGCTACATAGGAGGGTGCAATGGACGGTGGTGGAGGTGGTTATGGGGGCAGCTGTAGCATTGATTATTACTGTTATTGCTGTCATTAATAAACTACAAGGATGTACAGCACAGGTGAAAGACAGCAGCTGTGCTTCAGATGGGTGGTCTCAGGGGCAGCGTGGGACTTGTCACAAAGCAGGAGCTTTTGGAGCTGCTTTGGAAGAATAAGATGGAGCATGGAAGTGAGGCCTTTCCCGACAAGGGGCAGGTAATGTGGGAAGGCATGAGGGTTAAAATGAACGTGGATTGTTTAGGGTCCAGCAGCCATTTCAGTGTCTCTAAAGCTGTGTGTGTGTGAGGGTGGAGGTGGGTGGGTGATGAACCATTGTCCTAGAAATGGGGAATATTTGAAAAGCTCTAAGCTGCAGAGACAGAGTCAGACTTGCATGTTATGTGATCACTCTGGAAGAATTGTGGAGGCCAGGCTGGACTGGGATGGGACTGGGGCAGGGAGAGGGGCTAAGAGTGGGAAATGATGAGGGCCTAGGTTACAGTGGAGAGGGTGGAGGGGAGGAGACAAGAAAAAAATAAATCAGAGAGAAGGTCAGGAGGACTCCATGGCCTATGACCTATTCAGGCTGTGTGTGTGTAGTGTGCAGTGTGTAGTGTATAGTGTATAGGGAAAGATACATGATGGATGAATGAGAGCGGGAGCTGGGAATATCAGCCTCTTCACCCCCCATGTGACTGCTGGGAAGAGAAGCAGGAGTGGGAACAGGTGTGAGAAAGGACAAAGACAGATGTTGTTCCATGTTGACTTGGGATGGTGCACCTGCTTTCTGGGGCTGCTGCCTGGAGGCTATAACAATCTGACTGAGAGATGTAGGGCATGGAGGCTGTTAGCCTCTCAGGGGAGTCCAGTTGCTGAGGTGGTGGCAGGAGGAGGAGGATAATGGGCAGTGTTAGACAGGAAGGCTGAACGCTCACATCTGTGGTCAGTTGATTTTTGACAAGAGTGCCAAGGCCATTCAGTGGGGAAGGGACAGACTTTTCTACAGATGGTGTTGGGACAACTGGATCTCCAGGTTTGTGAGTGAATGTAACTGTAAAAGATTGAAGCTGGATCCTTACCTCACACCATCCACAGTGATTAACTCAAAATGGATCAAAGACCTAAACATAAGAGTTAAAATGATAAATCCAGCTCAGGAAAACATAGAGGAAAATCTTCACTGGATTTGCAATAGATTTAATGCAGATCTGTGATGGAGTTGGTACTGGTGTCTTGGATATGACACCAAAAGCACAGATGACATAAGAAAAAAAAATTGGACTTCAGCAAATTTAAAAACTTCTACACAGAGGACACTATCAAGAAAATAAAAAAACAACCCACAGAGTCAGAGAAAATGTTAGCAAATCATACATCTGATAAGGGATTAATGTCCAGAAAATATTTTTAAAACCCCTACAACTGAACAACCACAAAGAAAGTAACCCACTTGAAAAATGGGCAAGGGACTTGAATAGACATTTCTCCAAAGAAGAAATGCAAATGCCCAATAAGCACATGAAAGGATCCTCAGAATCATGAGTCACTGAGACAATGCAAATCAAAACTACAGTGAGAAAGCACTTCAGACCCATTAGGATGGCTACTATCAAAACAAAACAAAGCAAAAACAAAACAGAGAATAATAAGTGTTGGTGAGGATGTGGAGAAATTGGAACCTTTGCACATTACTGGTGGGGATAGTAAATGGTACAGCCACTGTGGAAACAGCTGGACAGTTCCTCAAGAAGTTAAACACAGAATTGCTCTATCCTGCAGCAATTCCACGCCTATGTATATATCCAGCAGAATGAAAGTAGGAACTCAAACCTGTATGCCCATGTTCTTAGCAGCATTATTTACAATAGCCAAAAAGTGGAAGCAACTTAAGTGCCCATCACCAGATGAATGGATAAACAAAATGTGATTTATAGATACACAATGGACTACAGCCTGAAAATGGAAGAAAATTCTGACATGTGCTACAAATGGGTGAACTTTGAGGACATCAAGCTAAATTAAATAAGCCAGTCACAAAAAGACAAATACTGTATGATTCCTCTTATATGAGGACCTAGAGTAGTCAAATTCATAAAGACCGAAAGTGGAATAGAGGTTCCCCAGGGCTGGGGAAAGGGGGAGTTATTGTCTAATGGGTATAGAATTTCTGTTTGGGATGATGACAATTTTTGAAGATGGATAATGGTGATGATTGCACAACACTGTGAATGTACTTAATGCATTTAATTGTACACTTACAATGCCTAAAATAGTAAATATTATGTTACATATAGTTTACCATCATAGAAAAAAATGTAAAGGAAGGCAGGCAGACCCTAAGCATTGGGTTCTCATAGCTCTCCTAGTGCATTTCGATCTTGAACGGTGCTGAGGGTTCCTGTCCACTCCCTGTGTGATTCCCATCACCCAGGCTATGGCACGTGTTCATCCCCTCCCACCTCTAAACATTTGGCTATGAAGGCATTGCTCCCAAACTGGACAGAAGCTCTCTGGGGTGCTGAGCCAACCCCTGGAGGGACCCCAACCTCCTATTCTAGCTCCTGCCTGGGCAGGGGAAAGAGAACCATGACAGGCCTCTGATGCTGAGCGCCAAATGTGGTTCTTCCTCGACAGCCAGCAGCTGCTTTCTGACCTGGAAGTCTTTCCTGCACTTGCAGCTCCCACTCACCCACAGTTTTCCCCAGAGAGGGGAGCCCTGAGGCTGCATTTTGTGCATTATCATTCCAGTGACACAAGCATCCAGTGCCCCCATAGCCCAAGATGCCCACTGGAGGCAACTGGGAGCCCAGGCACTCCATAGCACGCCTTTGCAACAGTGACTTCTAGCTTGGGGAGAGGGATGGGGAGAAGTGAAGGAGTATCCACAGTGCAAAGAAACTCTGTCCCAACACAGAGACAGTCACAGTAGCATTGGGAAATACCCTTTGCGTGGAAGGTTTATGCGGATGGCCAAGCTCTTCTCAAAAGGATAGTGCAGGGATACTTTTGCATGGTATTTGCAGTTATTTGCTTTGCAATATGGAATCAGGAGATTTTCCAGACTTGAGGTTTAAACACAAAATTATATTTTCCCTGTACTAAACAGTCCCAACATGGGTGATGACCCTGATTCTCCTGCTATTTGGAGGCATTTACTTCTGAGAAACATACAGCATGCCTCCCATTGAACCTGTGGCCAAAGGAGGATCTGAAAACTGGAAGAGAAAACAGCTTCTAAGCAACCAGAAGTTATGTAGCCAAGTTCATGCACAAAAGCCAGGACGCTTGACACCTGTCCTGGCTCAGGATTTACTCACACATATGAAGCTTGAGATGCTTGTTTACCAGCCCCCACAAATTAGAAGCCACAGATTAAAATGTCCCAGGGCTGGCTTGGAGAAGGCCCTCCAAAGGTACCAGAGAAGCTTCCGGAAACTTGGCACCTGAGACTAAAGAAACAGCTTTCAGCAGAGTGGGAGGCAGATGGGAAGGCTTCAGAAGCAAGGTGCCTCCCTGAGTGATGTCCCAGGAGAAAAATGACATCAACCCAGCCAACGAGAAAAAGCCCGGCCGTGCTGTGTGGGAAGGCAGGTGCCAGGCCTCACACGGCTCCACATGCTCGTGCCATACTTGCTGGAAGCTGGGATGTTGGGGTCCCTGCTCCAGGGCCACAGGAAGGGAGGGCTTTATGGGTCCTGGATAGCTAGGCCCTGGCTGGGACTCGAGAGCCCGGGCGAAAGGATTACCACTGGGGCTCTGGAGGTGCTCGCTGGGGAAGGTGGGCCGCGGCACTCAAGAGGAAGGCAGGCCGTCAGACGTCCCGTGGGGAAAACATTCCCCAACGGTCTCCAGCTCGTGCCTCATGTGTGCCTGTGGCCCACAGAGACCTGGCTCATGGGTGCTTTGCACAACCGTGGGCTTTACTGAGGCCTTACAAAGTTGAAACTGGTTGCGATACACACGTGGGAAGATGTAGCAGCAATGCCGGTGGCTTCCAGGCTCAGGCTGAGGCAGATGGGCGGGACGTGAGTCCTGGCTCTGCACGCCCGGGTTATGTGTCCCTGCTGAGTCGCTTCACCTCTTCAGGACCTAGGCTTCCCATCTGGTGCACAGGAATGAGACTGCACCGCTCACAGAGGATTGTTTGAGGATTAAAGAAAATACAGTAATAAAATAGCCACGGCCCATGAGCATTTAAGAGATGGCAACGACGTCATTAAAATGTGGTGGGCGGGGGACTGTCGCTCACTCTAGGAAAGATTTCTCATTACATGTCATTATATATCGACATAAAAGGCTTTTATTTTGTGTTGATGAAGTAAACTTCAGAAAGTGCTTCAAAGGATCCAGGGGGTGCCCTCCACACGCCCAGTGCTTCACCTCGGCCCCTGGTCCACGTGGAGAGGACACCTCGTTCCCCCACAGTGCTGGGAAAGTGAGGTGGTGCTGCTCTTCCTCCACCAACAGCAAGGCAGGGACCTTCCCCAGGGGCATCTGGGCTCCCACCTCCAGGGAAGGGTCCCCCTGGAATCTTTCTTTTCCTGACAGTACTAGATGCCTTTCTCCCCAGCCCCGTGACAAACGATACAATAGTCAAGCTTGCTGCCAGGGAGGCAGGGAAGTGACGATCCTGCCACCCCTTCCCCCCACCCCCCGTGAGGAGGGGCAGGCGGGTGTGGGATCCATCACGCCCGCCCACGTGGATGGCTTCAAAGTGAACAGTTGGCATTCCTGCGGGGCGGCCCTCGCTCCTGCAATAGGCCATCCCGGGCGGCCGCTCCCTCCCTCACCTACGATCTGCCGTCAGCAGCTGCTTCTGACAGGTGCGCGGGCTCTCCATGGCAGATGGTGACCAAAATGGGCTTGCTGGCAGGCTGTGCCGCCGCGCCGCCCTCCCTCGCACACACTGATGTGTACACAAACACAGCCCGGCCCTCCGTGCCTTCTCGTGGCACCTGCCTGGGGTTTCAGGGGCAGCCAGAGGGCTTATTCCAGAGTGGCAGGTCCATTTCCCTCAGGCCACCCACCTTGCTGAGACCCTTCCATTTTTGGCCTCCAGACTGTGGATCTGGCGTGTGCCGCTTCCCAAGCACGGCATCCTCCCCAGTCTCCTTGCTGGTGTGTGTGGTAAGCGGCACAGCTGTGCACCCACCACTCCCCATGATGGCTTTGGGCTTGGCCCGGACAGAGCCCACGAAGGCCGAGCTGCCTTAGGCCACAGTCACAGGCTCCAGATGCGGGGGGCTGGGCCACCCTGTGCTCGCTCCCATCTGTTTCCCGGAGTGTGGTCTTGTGGATGTCAGACGGGAGAGACTCGTGGGCACTGCTCCACTGTCCATGGGAGCCCAAGTGCACTGGAAGCCTGTTCTCTTCACAAAATAGCAAGACATGTCCACGCCACAGTGACCATGTGCCAGGTCACAGAGCTCAGCCTCCCTCCGGGGGAGAGCGCCTCTCCCCTCTGTCAACCCTGTGCCGAAGTGGAAAGCTGCAGCTGCAGGATCAGGGCATTGCCAGGCCACCCAGCTCTGCCACCCAGCGCCCTGCCGGAGCACCCGCCCCTCCCTCCGTGTTTGGGCAGCTCATTCCAAACAACCACCCAGCCAAGGCAGCCAGATGAGGGGACATCTGGCGCGAGATGGCCGCCAAGTCATTGCTGTTCCATCATGGCAGAAGGAAGATGAGCTCTCTGCCAGATTCTTAAAGAGAGAGAGAGAATAAAATGTGAGTTTCATGCCCGGCATTTTTTTTTCTTCTTTTTACCCTGACACCTCAGCTGTCATTTTCCTTCCTCTGGAACTTGGACTACTAAGAATCCCATATCCATAACTATTTAGTGCAGACCTTTACCACTGGATGCTGATCAGAGTGCCAGAGTGTGTGATGGGAGTGGCAGCAGAGAGGTGAGGCTTGGAGATGACCTTGGAGGGAGAATGCATACACACGCATGTCCTCACACAGTCACACACACGCGTGTTCACACACCCCCACGTGCTCACACACACATAATATACACACATGCTCACACACCCCCACGTGCTCACACACATACACATGCTCACACACCCATGTGCTCACACATGTCATCACACACATGCTCACACACGTGCTCACACACATCAGTGTCCTCACACATATACTCACATACACAGTATTCACACTTGTTCACATACACACTGTACTCACAGTGCACACACACATGCTCACACATGCCCACACCCATGTACTTACATAATCACACACATGCTCACACACCATGTGCTCACACATGTAATCACACATGCTCACACATAACAGACACATGTGCTCACACACATCCATGTACTCACACATACATAGTTTTCACACATGTTCACATACATGCCGTACTCACAGTGCACACACACATGCTCACACATGCCCACACCCATGTACTCACATAATCACACACATGCTCACACACCATGTGCTCACACATATCACAGACACACGTGCTCACACCCATGTGCTCACACATGTAATCACACATGCTCACACATAACAGACACATGTGCTCACACGCATCCATGTACTCACACATACATAGTTTTCACACATGTTCACATACATGCCGTACTCACAGTGCACACACACATGCTCACATGTGCTCGCACACACACACGTGATGGATCACGAGGGGCAGAGGGGACTGAGATTGACTGTTCACCATGTGTCCTCCAGGGTGGGGCTGACTGCAGTGAGTGCGCTTTCCGTGAGCTAATGGGGTCAGAACCTGTGAGTGGGAACTAAAGAGCTTCTTTCCTGCTGTTTCCCAGTACGGGGAGAAGCGTGAGTGACTCTCCCTGTATCCAGCTCCCAGGCTGACACACTTGTGTTGGGCAGTGGCAGGAGAGAGTGTGTGTTCACAGCAGTGGTCTCGCAGAAAGTCTAGTGTGGTGGGCTGAGGGAGGTCTCCTGCAGTCATGGCATCTTGTGGGCTGTGTGACCTTGGGCGAGTTCCCTAACCTCTCTGAACCTGTATTCTTCATCTGGAAAATGAGACCATTAGCTTCTTGAAGAATGTGACCTTTCAGCTAACACTTCTACATGGTGATAGTGTCACTTTCATTTTAGAGATAAGCAAATTCAAGTACGGAACGGCTAAGTGACTTGAGCAAGGTCATGCAGGAAAGTGGGGTGTCCTTGCAGGTAGTGAAAGCAAAGAAGGGGAGACGGGTGTGGGGGATGTTCACGAATAGGCGAGCTGGGAGTTACATCTGGGGTGCTGGTGCAGACAGGAATGGGGGCCACAGAGTCCTGGGTGTATTGGAGGTAGAGGCATCTCCTTGGTGCTGGCCAGTCTCTTGCTCTCTTTTCCCTCCTGACATAAGTTAAATGGACAGCCTGCTCTCAAACACAAAAGGTGGGTTTTCACAGATAGGCCATATCTCCCCTGCTCTGTGCTTGTTCCTTTGATTTCTCTGAAGAGTACAGTTTTCCTTATCTCTGAAAAATCATGTTGTTTGGGCCACTTTCCAGGCCCCAGGAACCAAGATGAGGCCATGCTAGGATGGCCCTGAGTCTTGCCTTGTCAGACATGATCTTTTCTTTTTTGAAGCAGGCCTCACTTTGTCAACCAGGCTACAGTGCAGTGGCATGATCTCAGCTCCCTGTGACCTCAGCCTTCTGGGCTCGTGTAATCTTCCCATCTCAGTCTCCCAAATAGCTGAGGCCACAGGTGTGTGTCACCACACTTGGCTAATTTTTTTATTTTTTTGTAGAGATGAGGTTCAATGTGTAACCCAGGCTGATCTTGAACTCTGGGACTCAAGTGATCTTCCCGCCTCGGCCTTCTGAAGTGCTGGGAGTATAGCCACAAGCCACCATGCCCGGCCTAGACTCTGTGACATTTTCTTTGTGTTCTTGCAAATGTGATGAACAAGAACTGGCATCTCACAACCAGAGGTGGATGTGAAACGCCCACGTTCTCACCATCAGACTTTCATCAGCTCCCCTGGGTCCTGAGCAGGGTGAGGTAGATTTTAGGGTCATGACATGAGTCAGCAAGGGCAGGTGGAGGGTTGTGGCAGCAGTCCAGGCAAAGGTGGGTGATGGCTGAGCCTTGGAGGTGGCGATGAGGGTGGAGGTGGATTCGTGAACCATTCTGGATGAACTGTCAAGCTTTGTTTTACAGTTAGGACTTACTGTGGACGTTGGATGGGGAAAGTTGATGGTGGCAATGAAATGTGTAGCCTGGAGGACAGGTAGCAAATGATGCTGTGTGCCAAGAGAGGGAACAGCAAAGACCAACTGCTTTGGGAAAGGAAGGATAATGACTCCGGGTTTGCACGGGCTGTGTTTGAATTTCTGGGGTGGGGTGGTGAGTAGCAGCATTCCATAGGCAAGAGAAGAGAAGATTCTGGATCCCAGGAAATGGTGGGGCACACAGCAGGAGTTGTCGTTGGTCTAAACACCCCAGCACCTGGAGTATGATAGGATAGCTTACATTTTCATCAAAATTCTTGCTTGTTCTTTACATTTTTATTGTGATGCCTATTCTACCTGGTAATCACATTCTGAAACCTGATAAAGTATCAATTCTGAGAATTTCATTAGGGAACACATCAATCTTAGCTACGCTGGTGATACACAGAATCTTTGAGTGGGTTAATAGGATTGCAGGGAAGAACCAATAGGTATAAACTTCTTAGACTTTCGATTAAAAAACTGACAAGCTTCAACACCAAATTCTAATTTTGTTTCAAGGGTAATCACGAGAGCAGGAGCACTCGTAGGACAACTATGTCACCACAGACAGAACAGGCTCACTGGCCGGAAACACAGGCCGGGGAGAAAGGGTCGCATCCCTGGGACACGATGTGCAAAATCAAGCTTCTCAGCTTCATTCATTAGCACCACTCTGACTTTACAGCTGCATGGTGACATTTAAAGAGGAACATGGGCCGGGTGCAGTGGCTCATGCTTGTGATCTCAGCACTTTGGGAGGCTGAGACGGGCAGGTCACTTCAACCCAGGAGTTTAAGACCAGCCTGGGCAATGTGGTGAAACCCTGTCTCTACCAAAAATTAAAAAAAAAAGAAATTAGCCAGGCCTGGTGGCACATACCTGTAGCCCCAACTACCCAAGAGGCTGAGGCAGAGGGATCGCTTGAACCCAGAATCAAGGCTGCAGTGAGCCATGAGCATGTCATTACAATCCAGCCTGGGCGACAGAGCAACACCCTATTTCTAAATAAATAAGTAATAGAGGAATAGGTCATTAAAAAATCCAGGTTTTAATTTTTAAAATTTGTTTAAATGTGAGAGGCACAAGTGCAGTTCTGTTGCGTGCATACATTGTGGAGTGGTGAAGTCTGAGCTTTTTATAGTGTTATCATACCCAAATAATGTACACGGTACCCATCAAGTAATTTCTCGTCCCTCACTCCCCCACCCTCCCACCCTCCCACCCTTCTGAGTCTCCAGAACTATTATATTCTTGCATATTTAGCTCCCATCTGTAAATGAGAACATGCAGTATTTGACCTTCTGTGTCTGAGTTATTTAACTTAGGATAATGGCCTCCAGTTCTCTCCATGTTGCTGCAAACGACATTATGTTCTTCTTTTTTATGGCTGAGTAGTATTCCATGGTACATATACACCACATTTTCTTTTTCCAGTCTTCTGTTGATGGACACTTAGGTTGATTCCATAGCTTTGCTACAGTGAATAGTGCTGTAATACTCATCTGAGTGCAGGTGTCTTTTTCATGTAATGATTTCCTTTGGGCAGATGCCCAGCAGTGGGATTGCTGGATTGAATGGCAGTTCTATTTTTCGTTCTTTGAGAAATCTCCGTACTGTTTTCCGTAGAGGTCATGCTCATTTACATTCCCACCGGCAGAGTGTAAGCATTCCCTTTTCTCTGCACCCTTGCCAGCATCTGTTGTGTTTTTTTTTTTTTTTTGACTTTTAATAATAGCCATTCTGACTGGCGTAAGATGATATCTCATTGTGCCTTTGGTTTGCATTTCTCTGATGACTAGTGACGATGAGCACTTTTTCATATGCTTGTGGGCCGTTTGTTTTTAAATGAAGTTCATCTCTCCCCTCATGAGAAAGGAGATCACATAAGGTCTCTTGTCACATGGGGACATGGAGTTCTTTTTAGTTAAGATGGCAGCTTTGGTGAGTGGTTGAGAACCATGGCTCCAGGGTCAGGCTGCCTGGGTTGAAATACTGCCTCTCCTCTCCTTTGCTAAGCACTCTTACCAAATGCAGCGGATAATACTGTGTTCTTAGAGGGGACGTGATGAGGATAACGTCAGACAGCATGTGTAGAGCACGCAGGGCAGCGTGGCACAGGGTGAATGCATAAGTGGCGTCAGCTCCTAGGCCCTCCCCGCCCGCCTCAACATGCACATGCTTGTCCTTGTCTCCCAGAAACACAGGACTTTCACTTGAGTCAATTTAATAGACTCAATCAAGATATTTCTTCATAGAAGCTGGGCACAGCAGCCCATGCCTGTAATGTCAGTGCTTTGGAAGGATCACTTAAGGCTAGGAGTTCGAGACCAGCCTGGGCAATATAGTGAGACCCTGTCTCTACAGAAAATAAAAAGAATTAGCCTGGCATGGGTGGCACATGCCTCTAGTCCCAGCTACTTGGGAGGCTGAGGCAGGAGGATCGCTGGAGCCCAAGAGTTTAAGGCAGCAGTGAGGTATCATGGTGTCACTGCACTCCACCCTGGGTTACAGATACAGAGCAAGACCTTCTCTTTCTATTTTTTTAAAAAAGATATTTCTTCATAGAGTAAGTCAAAGGAAAAAGGTGATCCTCCGAGGCCTGTGTCCAGGGTCTTCCCATAGTGGTCTTCCCATGGTTCCATCCATTGCTGTGGGTTTGTGACATTGTGACATGGAGTATGCATGTGTGGCAGCGACACTTGACCAGGAGCCACCAATACTCACGTAGGGAAAGTCCGGCCACAGGCTAGGTCTTCAAAGGACCAAGTATCTGGGCGGCCTGTGAAGAACCCAAGTCACTTGTTTGGGGGTGCTGGTGGAGGACAGGAAGGGGTGGAACAGGGTGCAGGTGGCCAGGCCGTGACGCTCCCACTTCTCTGGGCATAACCCCCGCCACCTCATAATTCCCACAGTGTGACATTCCACCACGTCGCAAAAATAACCAACACAGTTTTGAGCAGTGCTCCTGAAATAGAATCCATGTGATGTATTATTTCAAATATACGATTTCATCTGTTCCTCAAAACAGCACTGAGAGGTAGATATCTTATCCCCTATCCCCCTTTTACAGAAGGGAAGGCCAAGCCTCAAGGTCGGCTCCTCAAGGTCATGCTGTTTGGCAGAGCCAGGAGAAGAGCCCAGGCCCCTCTTGTCCCTAACCTCTATGCAAACATGATCTCCTGGAGAACTCCTGGAGATATTCTAAGGAGTGTTTGATACTTAGAGATGCACAGTGCTGCTTTCAGTGTCGAGTGCCATTTTTGTAACTCCAGTTAACATGGATTTTTATTGTCTTAACTGGAAAGCATGCCAATTATATGCAAATTTGAATTGTATAATTAGCTTATGTTCTTGAGGGAGTTCCAGTTCTTCCACTGGTTCTGAGCCTGACGAAAAGGAAAATTATGCTTTGGCAAAGAACACCTATGGCCTATTTTGGATTCTCCTCCCCCACACCCATTTTTCCTTTCTCCCTCCCTCCTTCTCGTCCTTCCTTCCTCCTTTCAAAAAAATCCTGACTGTACTTCATTGCTAAGCAGCTTAAACAGCCCGAATGAGACCCTCCATCTGACCTCCACGCAGGTTTTCCTTTTCCTCTTTGTTGTTCTCTTGGCAATTAGAAGAACCAAAGAGGCCAGAGTCCTCCGATGATGCCTGCTTGGAAGTTGAGATGCTGGTGCTGAAACTGCTAGAATGCCAGGCATGCTATCACCTGCAGCTTTGAGACGTCACGCTGACAGTATCACAGGAAAACAGCCTTTTGTGGGTCGTCCTCTGTGTGTTCACACCATGTCGTTTCTAAGCTTTAGAGGAAACTGACAAAAGCTTCTTTTCTCTCTGTCTTGAGCTTCACCGCATATCCTTAACCATGTGGAGCAGGGAGCTAACGCATCACAGCCAACTGTATCTGGAGTGCATTTGCTCATATAGCCCCTATTTTATTTTTTAGTCTTATTTTTAGTTTCCTTTGAATATAATAATAATAAAAAACCCAATCATGAATTCTTAGCCTCAGCCAATATAGTGTGAGGTTAGACATATTGCAGCCCAAGGGAGAATTTCTGCTTGCAAGCTGGTCAGCCTCTTTGCAGTTGACAGATGTAACCTGCCCTAGGGCAAGAGAAAGTCTCAAGGGAGCTTTTCATTTCTTAATATTGAAATGAGCACAACTTGTATTGTCTTAATCAGTGAATTAAAAAAAATAAAGTTACTCAGTCTCATTTTTTAAACGTGGCATAAGAGGATTTTAAGAAATTGCAATTGCTTTTTAAGTTGCTATTGAAAGTTAATTTTCTCTGTGTTCAGGCAGATTCCGCCAGCAACTCCTAACTAGGTAGTCATGTTGCAGTTAAGCAAAACATACCCAGGAGTGGTGAACAGCCCTGTTCTGTGGACACCACCCCTGGGAAGGGAAAGGGTGTGTGCCGTCCGCAGAGTGGTTTTACTTTGTCCTTGAACTTGATTTTCATCACATTTCATAAACTCAGAATACAGGAGTACTCATTTAAAATTACAGCAGAAATCTTCTAATGCAAACTGCATTCTTTCAGAATATATGATACTTTAGGCAAGGGTTGTATTAAGGAACATTTTTTTCACTATTCATAAAGAAGGGATTCGTGAGTGATAGTGAATGGACTTTATAGTCATAATGAAAATGTTTCCATTGTTAATCTGAACAAATAGATTTTATATGAAAAATCTGATATATTGCAGCTAGTCATTCTTATGTATTTCTTAATTTAATCCAAATTTAAACCACATTTCTTTAAATTAAAAGTTCCTCAATTACAAGGGCCACAGGCTAGTCAATTCTGGTTCCCTGGTACTTTGTATAATACCCAAATAGAGACACAGTAAATGTGTCCCGAACCAAACTGAAAAAGTTGCTTTCAGAGCTACATGGATATGAATGTGAATCTACAGAGATATGATATGTAATATAAACTCTCGAACATGATGTTCCAGATATAGAACGAAGATGCTCAAGGGGAGCATCCCAGAATCTTGCAAGAGGGGTTATGCATTTGAAGTCAAAGCATAACTTTGGAATATTTAGAGAACCCTCAAAATTCAACAATACAAGCAAATCAACTGATTAAAAAATGGACACGAGATTAGAACAGACACTTACCAAAGAAGTCCCTTCACCTACAGGATGCCTTTGTATACAGAAGGCAAATAGGAACATTAAAAGGTGCCCAGCATCATTAGTCATGAGAGAAATGCAGATGAAAGCCACATTGAGATGCTACCCTACACCAGTTAGAATGACCACATCAAAAAATCATGACAATACCAAGTGCTGGGGATGACACAGAGCAACGGGAACTCTCACACATTGTAGGGGACTAAGGTGGAGAGCGCAAAGTGGTGTGATCCATTTGGAAAACCACTGGAAATTTCCCGTCAAGTTTAGTATACTTTTACCTACTGTGACCCAGCAATCCCACTCCTAGATTTTTACCTAAGAGAAATTAGACCACACAAAAACCCACTCCCAAACGTTTACAGCAGCTTTGTTCATAATAGCCAGAAACTGGAAACAACCCAAGTGGCCTTCAGTTGCGCAATGGAAAGCACGTTGAGAAATGCATATGCCCCGGAAGGCTGTGATCTCACCTGTGGCTGCCATGAGGCCCCGTGCAGGTGTTTCACGTGTCCATGTGAAGAGATCACCGAACAGGCTTTGTGTGAGCAACGTGGCTGTTTATTTCACCTGGGTGCAGGCGGGTTGAATCCGAAAAAGGAGTCAGCAGAGGGTGGTGGATTATCATTAGTTCTGATAGGTTTTGGGATAGGCGGTGGAGTTAAGAGCAATGTTTTGGGGGCAGGGGGTGGATCTCACAAAGTACATTCTCAAGGGTGGGGAGAATTAGAAAGAACTTTGTTAAGGGTGGGGGAGATGACAAAGTACATTGATGAGTCAGGGTGGGGCAGAAACAAATCACCATGGTGGAATGGCATCAGTTAAGGCTATTTTCACGTCTGTGGATCTTCAGTGGCTTCAGGCCATCTGGATGTGTCCGTCCAGGTCACCGGGGATATGATGGCTTAGCTTGGGCTCAGAGGCCTGACAAAAAGACGAAGAGAAGGCCGAGTGGAGAACTGTGGGGGCCTTGAAGGTTCCTGTGCTCCAGCACACACAGCCCTCAGCAAAGGTAGGAATCTGGTGCTTCCAGGCCTGTAAAGAACTCGGTGCCTAATCCTTGGGTGATAATTTGCTAACCAAGCCGCGACCTCAGTGGCCACACCTGAAGGAGAATACAGACTTTACAGAGTTAGTCCAAGAAAGTCACTGAACAACGGAACAGCAGCAGCAGCACCACCACATTGTAGGGCAGGGACATCTGATTTCCAGAGTTGCCACATTATTTAAAATGTCCGGTTTTCAAGAAAAAAGTATGCAACAAAGAAACGTGACGGTATCCGTTACTAGACTTTAAATCCGCTGTTATAAATGTGCAGCAGGAACTAAGGAAACTGAAACAATTAAAGGAAAATGTTAGAGTAATGCCTCAACAAATAAAGAATATCAGTAAGAAGACTGATATTAAAAAAAAAAAAAAGAACTAAGTAGAAATTCAAAGATACAATAACTTTTAAAAAATCACCAGAAGCGCTGAGTTGGCAGAAGACAGAATGAAAGTGGAAGACAAGTCAATTGATATTATCCAGTCTGAGGAACAGAATTTAAAATGGGGAAAAAACAGTGATGGTTGCATAACTTTGAACATATTTTAAAAACCACTGAATTGTAAGGTTTGAAAGGATAGATCAGGCACAGTGACTTACACCTGTGATCATAGTGTTTTGGGAGGCTGAGGCAGGAGGATTGTTTGAGCCCAGGAGTTTGAGACAAACCCAGGCAACATAGCGAGACCCCATCTCTACAAAAAATAAAATAAAAAAAACTAGCCAGGTGTGGTGGTGTGCTCCTGTAGTCCCAGCTACTTGCGAGGTTGAGAAGAGAGAATCGCTTGAGCCTAGGAGTTTGAGGCTGCAATGAGCCGTGATGGTGCCACTGCACTCCAGCCTGGGTGGCAGAACGAGACCCTGTCTCTGAAAAAAAAAAAATAAATCTTATGTGAACTACCTCTCAATATAAAATGATTATCTAAGGGGTGGGGACAGCGGGAAGAACACAGTTTAGAAAGGGCTCTGGAAGACAGCCCCAAGAGAGATGTGTAACTGAACAGGACGCATCCTGCTGACTTAACTTTCTCATTTTACAGCGGAAGAAACTGAGGCCCAGATGAGTGAAACAAACTTCCCAATGCTTCTCATGTAACAGACACAAATGCCTCCAACCATTCTGCAGTCGGTGTGACTGACCGTCTCAGTTTGCCACGACTTTCCTAGTGTTAGCACTGAAAGTTCTGCATCCTGAGAAACCCCCAGCCCCTGCAGCCAAGACACTTGGCCACTCTGTCAACAATTCTGCAGTGAGACCATTCTTTCCAGCGGCTCTGAATTGCTGTAATTCTTCTGTGAATGAGAAAGGATGGTATTCAGAGGAGTCCCATTACCCACTGAATTCAGTGCTCTAAACTTAAGCATCTGGTGCGATGCTTGAAGTTCTTTTCTATTCAACCTTTTGGAATGTAGGCTCTTTCCTTTTAACAAAATCTGCATTTCATCCCCAAGGTGAAACCTGCTGTCCTTGGCTTTCCCTGAAAAATGAAAAGTGGTTTTCTTTGTGTACTAAATGCTAAGCATATAACAAAAACAGAAGTTGTAGTTCATTGATTGCAGATATGAAAAGGCAGATTATAACCCCTCAGAGATCTACACAAAGACAGGGACAGAGAGAGAGAGAAGATCCATGTCTCCTGAAACTGAAAGCTATGAAAAGAAAACTCATAGAGGAAAAGTCATTGGACTTATTTTTCAAAACCAGCAGACCTCAAAGGAAAGCCCAAATCAAGAGGAACCAGCAGTCCTTGAATGCATGATGGATGGAAACCATCCTGCAGGTGGAGGGTGCACTGTCTGAGCCAGAGCAAATGGGTGGTGGCACATTTCAACTACAGGACCCTGAGTTTCATGCTCTGGCCCCAGGAGGGTGCAGCTTAGCCCTGCCCAGCCTCGTGTGTCCCCACCATTCAAGACATGCAGTAGAGAAGGAAGGACCCATTCCCCTTGCATCTGGGAAATTATGCTTGGAATTTGTGAGGTGTGGGGAGGTGAAGGATGACAGGGAAGTAACGGGAAAACAAATGATGGCCACCCACTTCCTCTGGGTCCCCGCTTGAGCTCTGTCAGCCTTACAGACCTCGCTGCATGCAAGCAGGTGAGCCTCAGTGGCACCTGCTGTCTTTGCCTGGGTTCAGGTGGTTCCTTCAGTCTCCTGAAGTGGCCCCTTGTACCACTGTGATTGCAGGCCGTGGAAGATCAGAGGGTGTGCAGCTGGGTCTCCAGAGACGAGTATGCAGAAATAGGCCATAGCTTGATGCCTCCAGCAGCCTCTCCATCCACCTCTGCTTCCATCTTTTCCTGTGGTTGAGCCCCAGGGTCCCGTCTGCTGGGTCCCCCTCGCCCTGGCCTAGCCCACCTTTCCAGTTTATCCTTGATTTCACCTGGCTTGCTCTCCCTGCACTCTCCTCTGGACCTGTCAGCACCCTCACATACACCTCATTACCCACCCCCGACCTCCATGCATTTGGTCACGGAGTTTCCTCTGCTTGCAGCAGGCCCTTCACACCCCACTCCTGCCCGCTGTCAAATTCCCAGTTCAGTGCCTACCTCCTCCTGCATTTTCCCAGCAGGATTAACTTTTCCTTCCTCCATGCCCTCAAAGCACTGTTTGCACCTCCATTTCCGCACATCCCCTCTGCCTCCTGTGGTGGAGTTTCACTATCCTGTGCGTCCTCTCTCCTCCAAGGGAATTCTGACCCTACAGGGGGAGCAGCAGTCCTCATCACTCCCTGGGGTGTGGCTGTAGGCGTGAGGAAACTTCTCCTGCCTGAGCCTGCTTCCCTAGCACCTGGCACGGCACCTGCTCACGCTGGGCACTGCAGACACGTTGTGGTAATTGCCTGTACACTCTTCTGAGAGCCCATCAAGGGCAGGGCTTGTCCTGTTCATCCCTGTGTTCCTCGTGGCTAGTCTGGTCCTTGACACACAGCCAGTGCACGATAACAATTGTTGAGATTCATTCATGAAGTGAAGTTGGAGAGTTTAAAAACTTGTTCACAGAGAAATCTGCTCGCTTCTGCCGAACTATGCTGACTTCCCAGCCCTTCGGTATCACACCCCATGCCTGGGAAGGCCCGGGAAAACCAATGCGTGAGATAAAAGGTTCCGTCGGGCAGTGCTGCTCCCAGCGCTGGGTTTGTCAGTGTCCTTATGTGAGGGCCCAGGGTGATGGAACCATCACTGGCTGGAACATGGCTGGTCACTGTGGCAAAAGGGACAAGTAGGGACACTTCTGCTAGTGCTTTATAGCTTCTGCCTAGGGACCACCCATGTGACTTTCACTCGCAGCTCACTGGCCAAAGCAAGTCCCATGGGTGACTTGACTCCAAAAGGAGGGTGAGGGAGTTGGAGACTACTCGTGCAGTTGGCCACACTTGCCTGCAAGAGCAGAGCTGCTTACACTCTGACCTCACATGGGATTCAGTAGGTCTGGGGAAGAGCCCAGACTTTGCATTTCTTGCAAACTGCAGGCTGTCTGAGGAGCAAGGGCAGAGCTGTGGAGCCAACAAGCTGAAACAAACATTCCTTCCTCTCCTTCTCCATCCTCCCCCTCGTCTGCAGAGACACAGCTTAGCTTGTAGCTCTGTCGTTCTACATTGCAAAACAAGAGAAATATCCTTGGCAATCTGAAGACACTGATTTACCTTGAGGGTGCAGAGGACACAGAGGAATAGATAATGAAAGCCATTAGCTGTGTGCAAACCTGCAGAGTATGGGAAAGGAGGGAGCACGGGAGCACTGCAGCTGTGTTAAGAAGCCCCATCGGTCCAGCTAGAGGCCGTGCATTTGCATAAGCAGGTCTCTTAATGGACCAAGTTAGATCTAATTGTGTCACCTCTTTCTCTCCTTTCCCTCCCAATGAGTTCACAAAGCTGGGAGGGTCAGTGAGCTCTGATGGGGCTTCAGTAAAGGCTTCAGCCCCTTTGAATGTGCTCCTTGTCATTGTCACACTGTGGTGGCCTGGGTTTGTTCTCCTTGCATGTGCTAGCAGTGGTTGATGACTCACGGGGACAATTCCATTGTCTCAGAGCCTGGAGCTCCTGTTGCTCTGGGGTCCTCTTTGGTGTTGAAGAGAAGCACTCATCCCCTTCTCAGAAGACACATACACACGCACACACCATACAGGCTTAGTAAGCCCAGCCAGTCAGTGCCCAGTCAGCTGACCCCTTCCTTGTGGCTGAACCGCAGGGAGTGGGGGTGCTTCTGCTCTGCACTACTGCGCCAGAGATGCAGGAGCCTCTGCCCAGCTCAGAATAGATGAAGTTTTCTTATTAGTGGTTTTATTTAAAAGCCATGCCAGTCATTTCACATTTTTTTCCAGAAGTTTTGATTGACAGCTGTCTGGTCAACCTATGCTCCCTATGGAATAAAATAGCTGACTGGGGCATTATCTGGGCTTATTAAACCGGCATGGGTGTGTGTGTGTACACGCACGTGTGCACACGCAGGACAGAAGCATAGCATGGAATTTCATGGAGTGGATGTAGAAGGAATTGAAGTGGTCTCGGTGCAGAAGGTGAGGGTAGGAACCAAGTGAAGTGCCTGGTACAGGCATCCTGCTGCCACTAGAGGGCGGAGTGAGTCTAGAATCCACATGCCGGCGTCCTGCCTGCGAGTTTTCCCCTAAAGCAGCTCAGCTGGCTCCCAGACAGCAGCTTCAGGTTGACCTCTTAGAAGTCCGACCCTAATCTCCGATGGACTCAGAGTCATAAATTAGATTTCTGTTGTAGGAAACTAATTTCATACCACCACAATACTTTAAAAAGTGATCACAAAATGAAATACACATATGCATTTTACAAATAATTACATGAAAACCTAACACTTAAAGCTAAATTCCTTTGGTGGGTGTAGGGGATGTTGATTGCTTGGATCAGACATAATGAGGCTTGCAGTCGGATGAGGTATGAACTGCAGGTACCGTCTTTCTTTCCTGTGACTTTCCCTTTAGCAAGCACAGCCATTCCTCCTTGCCACGAGGGCCTTCAAACTGTGATGGAAATGAGGGTCATCTGTCTTGGAAATATGCACCACTGAGTGGATCTGCCTGCCCATTTCCGGAGCCCTGTGCATGGCAACTGCTGGGGGATGGGCATTTGCAGTGGTGACTTTGGGTTGGCGGCTCAGTCCACAGGATCTAATCATGGTTGGATGGACTCCAGAGGGCCATAGAATCCTTTGAAATTGTAAGCAAATATTTGATTGTTAGTTTATTTGGGTAGAGTGTCCAAAGCATTCACTGGAGTCTCAAGGGAATCCATAGTCCCTAAGAGACACTGTTCACATTCAGGTTCCTTTCTAGTGATACTTTTTCTAAAAAGTGTCTGTAGGTCAGTTCTTCTAAGTCCTTCTAAGGACTTCTAGAGATAGTAGTGATAGTTGTACGACAATGTGAATGTACTTAGCTGTACACTTACAAATGGCTAAGATAGTACATTTTATGTTGTGTATTTTACCACGAAAAAAAAAAAAGAACACCAAAAAGGAGAATCACTTGAGCCTGAGAGGTCGAAGCTGCCGTGAGCCATGATCACGCGACTGCACTCTAGCCTGGATGACAGAGGGAGACCCTGTCTCCAAAACCAAAACAAAAACAAGGTGTCCCTAGGTCAGTCCTCCTAAGGCGGGGGGTGAATGTATACACACGGCATCCTCGTGTGCACAAACACAGGGTGCGCATGCAGGCCCCTCCCTCCCACGCATGTGCCCACAGTTGCACAGGCATCAGCATCTCTAGAGCCAGCCTCCTCCAGTCCCTCCTGGCTCCGCTCTGTAGAATTCCTATACAAGGTCCTTGTGGATTTGTATCATCCCTTTGCACCTCTCACGTGTCTCAGGACAGAATACTCAGCATCCTGGGGGCTTCCTTACTCTACAGCCCCAAATTCCGGGGACAGCATGGATGTGGGAGGGGGCATGGAATCCAGACCTGGATTCTTGTCCCAGACCCACTTCTCACCCTTGTGGATTTGAGCAAGGCCTGTGAATTTGAATAAGGTCCCTAACTGCTTTGGATTTCCTTTTGTAAAGTGAATTCAAGTAAGGCCTGTGAATTTGAGTAAGGTCGCTAACTGCCTTGAGTTTCCTAGTGGGTAAAGTAGAATAACGGCCCACCCTGCAGGATGACTCGCCTGATGACATGAGACAGGGAAAGGGAGGCACCCTGCAATCCGCCTCCGCCCCATTAGAGGGGCCCTGCAAACTCCTCCTGACATCCATTAGAAAATTGACACTGAACCGGATGCTTAAAACGCAAATGCTGCTTTCCTGGCACTCTGAGTGTGTCTCCTGTCATCTCTTGGAATCGGGAAGTTACTTGGGAAGTTGGTGGCACTTGGTATTTAGAGGGTATATCTCCCTTTAGGTGGAGGGCAGGCGGGCAAGTCCAGCGCTCTTGCCATCAGGTGGCCTGGGACAAGCTCTCTGTTAGCTTTCTGTCTTGATAATGGCGTCACGGCCACTGGGATCAGCTGGGTGGGGCAAGAGAAAGAATGGCCAAGCCACACACTTGGGGCAAGTCCTTCTGCTGTCGCGTTCCTTTTGCAGTTCTCTAGAGGAGTGCAGGGTCAGCGCCAGAGGCTGCTGATACAACAGGCTGGAGCATAATGAGGTGTCTGTTGTGGGGTGTGCTTGTCATGTTCCAAGATGTGTATTATTTGACAGCTAAAGAAACAGTGAAAAGCAACAAAATATGGCATGTACATATAGTGGAATAGTATGCAGCCTTGGAAAAGAAAGGGCATTCTGACGCATGCCACCTCCTGGAGGAAGCTCGAAGACATTAAGTGAAATACGCCAGTCACAAAAAGACATACTGTGGGATTCCACATATATGAGGGAGCTAGAGGAGTCAAATTCAGAGAGACAGAAAGCAGAATGGGGGCTGCCCAGGGCTGGGGAGTAGGGGAACAGGGAGGTTTTATGCAGAGTTTCAGTTCAGAAAGATGAAAAAGTTCTAGTGATAGTTGTACAACAATGTGAATATACTTAACACAACTGTACACTTAAAAATGGCTAAGGTAGTACATTTTATGTGTATATTACCACAACTTAAAAAAAAATTGCTTGAGCCTGAGAGGTCGAAGCTACACTGAGCCATGATCATGCCACTGCACTCCAGCCTGGGTGACAGAGTGAGACCCCGTCTCCAAAAACAAAACCACAAAACCACCACCAAAAACCAAAGAGATGGCCTGTGAAATAAGCATCACATATTTTGAGTCCCAGGGATGTGAACTGGATAGGGAGAGTCTGACTCACATACGGGCTGATCCACGTCTAGAGCTCCTTTGGATATTTTATAAACTGTCAGGCTCCTGGGGCAGGGCGGCATTCTTGTCTAGCCACTTGTGGGAGGAGTCAAGAGCCAGGGTTCAGGGCTGACCTCGGCTGCTGACCGGTGGCCGTGGACATGCCTCCCCTCTCCCCGGGCTTCCCTGTCCTCAGCTGAGAAACAGGAATAAGAACCCTACGTTTGAGTCAATGGAAGGCTCATGTGAATAAAGAGTGGAAGCCCTTCGGAAACACTGTGGTTCTGGACAAACACAGGGTCTTGGTCTCCACTCTGGGCTCTGGGTCTCAATGCCTTTCTAACCTTGCCCACTGGTGCCCACTGCCACCTGTGCTGCCAGGAGCCAT
Organism: Macaca fascicularis; assembly: GCF_037993035.2. Lineage (NCBI taxonomy): Eukaryota > Metazoa > Chordata > Mammalia > Primates > Cercopithecidae > Macaca > Macaca fascicularis. Next base: position 10,486,512 of record NC_088382.1, on the reverse strand, counting down.
CCTGCATTTCCCAGGGTGGTATGAGAGCGTGTCACCTCCATGCAATAGGCTGAGACACTTGGGCGCTTGGAGAATCTCGGTGATCCTAATCATAAGCTTATTAGCAGGCTGCAGTCAGCGGAGTGATCACATGTTCATTACATTTGTTACAAGAAAGGCTGTTTACCGGCCGCCCTAGAAGGACGGATGGGACCTGCTGTGCCCGGCTGGCCGGCCTTCTGGAGGGAGTGACTGGCTGCTTCTTGTGCATCTGTGGTGTTCCTATGAGTCACTGGAGCTGGAGACTGAGCTGAGGTGGATGAGGCCAAGGGGATGGGGGGCTCCATCACAACTTATGAATGCCCACCCACCTTCCTGCCCCAGAGATCTGCTCAGCTGTAGAAGTGGGGACTCGGGGGGGGAATGTGGATAGGGGCTACTTAAGGAAGGCAGGATGGGCAGGCTAGCTTTCACCCCTGGGTGGGGATTTTTGGGAAATGGAGCCAGCACTCTGCAGTTATTCAAACATACCAGGCAGGCTGAGTGTAGTTGCTCACACCTGTAATCCCAGCACTTTGGGAGGCCTAGATGAGAGGATCGCTTGAGGCCAGGAATTTGAGAGCAGCCTGGACAACATACAGTGAGACACTGTCTCTACAAAAAAAAAAATTAAAATGAGCCAGGCATGGTGGTATACACACCTGTAGTCCCAGCTTTTCTGGAGGGGCTGAGGTAGAAGGATCACTTGAGCCCAGAAGGTAGGACCTGCCATCAACCATAATTGTGCCAGTGTACTCCAGCCTGGGTGACAGAGCAAGACCCTGTCTCAACAACAGAAAAGCCAGGCAGAGCATGGCGCACTTTCTGTGCCCTCTCTGGGTTCCTCGTCCCAGCACAGTGAACTGGGTAAGGGCCCATTGCACAGGCAGAAAGCTGAGTCCAAGGAGAAAATGACGACAGAAGGCAGGCACAGGAGGCTTCCTGGGGCCATTGAGGAAGAATCTGTGAGAAAAGCACAAATGACCAATTCTGTTAGGTGACCTGGAAATTCCCTGGGCCAGGTGTCGCCCCACATGTGTTACTGTATGCAATCCTGCTGACTTCCTCCTAAAAGGTCAGCAAGACAGAAAAAAAAAAAAAAAGCCACAAGCAAAAGTCAAGATACTTGGAGTCAGTAAGAGAAACACTGGGGGGAGCTCGGCTCAGGTCATTCCTCCCCTGAAGTGGAACATAGAGAGAAGGGGCATGTGGGACTGGCTCTTGGTGCAGCCCTGGGGGTACCTGGCCCCACAGGCTGGAGTAGGGAGTTGGGCTGGGGCTACCCTGGGCAGAGGCAGGCGCTGGGGTTGAGCAGCAAGAGCACCTCTTTCTAGGCTTTTGAGCCAATCTAGGCAGTTATTTCAACCAGGCAAGTCTGTCATGACCTGAACTCATTCTCCATCCCCAAAAGTGGCTCCATAGGGCCTGGAGGATGCGCACAGTCCTGTGAGGGCACCTGGGTCTTGAGGCCGGAGCACCACTGCCCTGCCTCCCTCCATCCAGCACAGTCCTTCTGGTGACACCCCACTGTCACGGGTACAGCCTCCTTACTGGGAGGCGCCTGAAGATTCGGCAGGTGATGTGAACAGTTGTGTCTGCAGTCACGAATGGTCCACCTATGGATGGCGGGAGAGGGGAGAGGCTATCAGGCTGCGTATTACGTGGGTCCCTACCCTCTTCCTCCTCTCCAGCTCTCCTTTCTGCTCCTGAGGGCCGATGAGAGGGAGTAAAACCAAGATCAAGATCTAAGGCCTTCCATCTGCTGCAGTTCGTTAAGGAAAAGTAGATGACCACAAGCACTGGTGTGTCAGCCATGATCAGTAACACGCTACCTAGGAACCCCTGTCCCGTCACTGACTGGGACACTTGGTGTGTGGCGATACTGCAGGAAGAGGGCTCGGGAGACTGGCGTGCACCCACGCTGACACCTGCATAGCTTGGCCTCAGTGCCAGGTTGACCAGTGGACTTGCAGGGGGCCCAGAGGGACCGTCTGTAACCCAGAGATGACAGCCTTCATCCCCCACCTCCCCCTTGCTCCTGCACCACCCCAGTCTCCCGGCAGAAGAGCAAATGGACTTTTTCAGGAGCCGCAGATGACAGGGTGGCATCCTTCTGTGCTCCTCCCTGCAAGGACACAGCGCCACAGTGCCACCATCTAAAGACTGAACCCACCCATGGAACTGGCCAGGGCTCTGGGACATGGAAAGTGGCTGCTTGAGCTCCGTAGTCCCCTTCTCCTGTCCCCCGTTCCTTCCCAGGCCCCAGAGGAGGTGCTTGGGCTTGAGGTAGCAACAGGGACCCAGGTGGAATCCAGAAGTTGAGAGAATCTCTGAGATCCCTAGAATCCATAGTTCATTTTCTCATTCATTCATTCATTCATTCATTGCATACGGTGCACGAAGCCCGGAGATCAGGGAGAGACACAGACAGTCCTGGGGAGAGACACAGACAGTCCTGGGGAGTGGAAGGGTTGTTGTAATGCAGCGTCATCAGCGCTGTCGGGCATTGCGATGCCAGGAGAACATAGCATGTGGAGCAGCTACTGCCTTCAGGAATCGGGCAGGTTTCACAGAGGTGGGGACATTTGGTCTGGGTCCTGAGAGATGGGTAGGAGTTCCTGCGATGGGAAAGAGGAAAGGACATTCCATGGAGATCGTGTGCAAGGGAATGGAACATTCAGGAAATAGGTAAATATCAACAACACCAAAAAAAAATAGTGCCCAGAGAGGAAGGGAAAGGCTGAAAAAGTAGAATATGATGAGGGAGACGATGCTGAGGGGTGAATCAGGGAGAAGGGCCTGGGGTGGAGCGGGAATAGGGAGAAGGCCTAGGGTGGAGTGGGAGGGGGAGAAGGATTTCGGATGGAATGGGATGGGGGAGAAGGGCCTGGGATGGAGAGGGACAGGAAGAAGGGCCGGGGTGGAGTGGGATCAGGGAGAAGGGCCTGCGGCGGAGCCGAACTGGACAGGGAGAAGGGCCGGGCGTGGAGTCGGATGGGGAGCAGGGCCCGGGGTGGGTTGGATCGGAGAGAAGGGCCTGGGGTGTTCTGACTCGGGGCCAGGGAGAGGCCCCCTCCGGGGTTTGGGGAGGTGCTGGGGCAGGCCCAGATCTCCCAGGCTCCCTGGTGAACAGTCAGGGCAGTGCACTCTTTGAAGGTCACCAAGCCTGCAGGGCCCTGGAGGGAGAGGTCGTGACTAACTTAATGCTGTCACTTGTGCCGCACACAGCGGGGCCCACCCAGGGGGAGGGCGAAAGAGCAGGGCGGCTGCGAAGCCCACTGAAGTTGAGGTGAATCAGAACAGTGGCGGAGGGAGACCCCACGGAATGCATGGAGTTGTCCGAGGGGAGTGACTTGCAAGTGAGGCAGCGGACGAAGGAGGACCAGGAAGACATTAGATGTGACCTGTCGTGGTCCCTTTCCCCTTCCTTCGCACCCAGTCTCTTTTTCGTCCTTTCCCCCAGTTTTGGCAGCCGGTGGGGGGTTGGGGGGGAGCACTGGGAAGGACAACCGAAGCCTACAGGTTGACACCACGCTCATTGCAGGCCGGTGGCCGCCACCTCTGTCCGCCACCCGACAGGACCCGTCCACGAGGTCCCAGCCAGAGGACGGTGCGGAGGCGTTGGCCGCCCAATGGGCTGCGGTTTCCCTGCTCGCCTTGGAGGTTTTTCTTAGTGAAGTGTCTGCCATCTTGTGGCTAAGGCTGGTACTGCCGGGGCCCACCAGCAAACCTCCCTTCCAGGCTCCCCAAGGGGGTCCCTGGGCCTGTAGGTGGTTGCGAGGGGAGGAGGAGGGGAGCTGGGCAGTGGTGGCGGCCTCCCTGTATGAACCCACTTCCTCCCACGCTGTGCTCAGAGAATCTTCTGAAGACAGCAGCCGTGCCTGGGAGGCCGTCCTTGTGCCTAGGAGGACAGGGAAGAGGGTGGATCTTAGACACAGGCAGGCTGGGAGGTCTGCACAGGGGTGGCTGTAGAACACGGACCGCTCCCGTACACAGGCACAGCTCAGGGCTGGGAGCGAGGCCCCCTCAGCAGGCGGTGTCTGCCGTGGAGTGGGTGGGCCCTCTGAGGACCCTCACACCTGTGGGCAAGAGCGCACCCGGGCACTGGGCCGAGTAAGTCTGTGAATCCCGCTCGCGTTGTGAATCCGGAGCCCTTGGGATCCGATTTTTTATTTGCTATTTGGATACAGCTGCGAGAGATGAGAGATTATTTTACATCTCTCAGTTCTCCGAACTTGCCTTGGACCAGGAACGTCAGGCCCTCACCGCGCCTTTTTCTTGTCTCCAAGCTCTCTGGTGCTGCCTGGAGCAGATGGCACCCCCCACAGACGTCGTCCTTACTGTCGTCACCAGAATATTCCATTTCCACAGCCACCTGGCATCCCAAAGCCTTCCTTCAGTGGGCAGCTTCTTCACAGGCAAATGCTAGCGATCGCTCAAGTCCCACCGCAGGCACATACTCCATTTCCAAGGAGGTCATTGCTAACTCTAAATCTACCCGTTAGTTAGCCAACCCCACATGCTCATTCTTAGAGAGGTTCTGTTCGCTGAAAACAGTCTGCAGCCAAATGCAGTGTGAGCTGGGGCCCAGTCATGGAAACAGAAAGCTTCCATTCCATCAAGCTGGATGGGTTCTACAAAAGGAATTCGATGTTACAGAATCGTTAGCAGGGCTGTTAGCGTGAAGGTCAGGGAAAAGCACCCCAAGATTTCAGGATACCAAGATGTTACTGAAATTGCCAGAAGTCATTGCTGATGGCATTCCACGGACTCTCCGGAGAGGGCCGGGAGGAGCTGGCAGAGTCTCGATTCTGCTTCCTGCAGAGTCCTGCGCTCATCCTCACAGCTGTGCCCTGCAAAGAATAGCTTCTCCTTTTACGTAGCCTGCCAAATTTCGTGTGAGTTTCTCTCATTGGTGGAATCTGAAGCAGGGCCTTGCTGGCAGCAGAATCTGGGGAATGCAGTCTGCGAGCTTTCCGCCTGTGTGTACCAGGGTGAGCTGAGAATGTCAGGGACCAAGGCACAGTGTCTGACATACACTTTTAAATACGGGTGATAATAATAGGACTTCCTTCCCGTGGCTGTGGTGAGGCTAAAATTAACATGTGTGAAGTCTTTGCACAGATCGTGGCATATGGTAGACCCTCAATAATTGCTAGTTTACAAAACATTGTCAAAACTATATTAGAATGGCTCCTTATTCTCATTCCTGACCCCTGCAAGAAAACTGACTGCCTCTGAGCTAGCTGGTCCAACCCACCCGCCTCGATGGGGACCCTGCCCCTTATCGTTCTGGAGCTGCTGGGCCTCGAGATCCTGGATCGGCCTTATGCTGGCTCAGACGGTGAAGCAGAGATACAGGAAATAAGTGACCTTTCTCAAGAAAAACCCGAAGCAGTGAATCCTGCTGAATATTAATATTGGATGCACTGTGCTTGGCAGACTTGAAGACTTCATCTCACATGGACCAGCGGACAGTCAGAGTGTGGTTGGTCCCCTCGTAAAAACACAGGTCCTGGCTCTGCTTTGCAGCTCTGTACCAGATGGAGGCAGTGAGAGCGGGTTGAGCCTCGGTGGCCCTGTGCTCACATGCTCCGAGCAGCCTGCAACAGGAAAGAATTAGGGCACAACTGAAAACCAAAGGGGAAAAGAAGCAGGCTGAAATCCACGGGGAGCAATGTCTATTTCTTAGTCTGTCTCCTGCCCCAAATAGCCCCTCTCTCCTCTCCCAGCTTGTGTTGATGCGTGTCTATCCCTGGCAGCAGATGTCACTGGGACGTAAACTAGGACGCAGAGGGCGGTGATGAGCCACAGGCCACGTCCTGCCCTGCCCTGACTCCCCAGGATCCCTGGCCTGGAGTTCAGAGCACAGACCCCAAGTGACGCCCTGCTCACCAGGACGTGCCAACAAGGTCCTGCTCCCCAGAGCCACAGCGAGGGAGGGACCCTCTGTCTAGCCTGGGAGTGAGCTGGGGTCCTGTTCCTGAGCTGGTGGGCAGATGGGATAGCGCCAGGTAGAGTTGCAGCCATTCCTTCCGTCCCTGCTCCATCCCTACCCTGTCCACCCGTTTCATTCTCTCCCACTGCAGCCCTGCTGAGCCCTCTCGGGGACATCCATTTGTCCTCGGGGACAGGCAGGGAGCCATGCTTACCTGCTGTTTCCCCTGGGAGAGCTTTGGGGCAAGTTTCAAACAGGCCCACAGCATCCAAACCAGGGCCCCCAACTTGCACCTGGGACAGCAGGGGTGTGGGGGTACATTGTAAATTACAGATTTAAAAATCTGATATAAGCCTGATTTCAGTTTCCAGTCAACTGAGGCACAGCAAAGTAAGTCCCTGCCCAGCATCACTCCACTTGGAATGCACAGAGCCCAGCCCAAAGGGACGCACTTCTCGTCCCGAGCCATGCATCCGCTCCCTGCAGCCCTGGCCCCTCAGTGCCACCCCTCGCAGGGGCTGTCTCTCTAGCATGGGAGCTGATGGTGCCTTTCCATGTCCCCACAGGTTCTTTCAGAGCACGGCTTTGGCCCCATCACTACCGACATCCGGGAAGGACAGATTTTCTACTACGCGGAAGACTACCACCAGCAGTACCTGAGCAAGAACCCCAACGGCTACTGCGGCCTTGGGGGCACCGGCGTGTCCTGCCCAATGGGTATTAAAAAATAATTTCTCCCCACATAGTGGGCCTTTGCGGTTCCAGTAAAAATGCTTTCAACACATTGGGCAGTGTTTGTGTGATTCACAATCATGGCATTTGAAGTGCACAAAGTACAAAGGAATTTATAGAGATCTGGTTTTCTGAAGTGTAATCTACAGGAGACGCGATGGCAAGTTGATAAAATGTGATTTATCTCCTGATAAGTTACGGTGGGAGCAGAGCTGTGCAGTTTCCTGCGTCATCTGGGGTCTGAGTGAAGATATCGGGGATGCTGTGTTCACCCTTCTTGGTAGAAGCTAAGGCATGAGCTGGGAGGTTGCTGGACAGGGCGGGGGACCCCAGAAGTCCTTTATCTGTGCTCTCTGCCCACCAGTGCCTTACAAGTTGCAAACGTGTATAGCCTCAATGACTCATTCACTGAAATCCTTCGCTTTACCAAATCTAGACATGCATAGGGGCTTTCTCTTCCTTTTCAGCCCTCTCTGTGCAGAGAAAAGATGTGAGTCTGCTTGATGAATTCTAATGCTTTGCTTAGAGCTATGAGAAATGTTTGGTTTAATAAAAACCTACAGTCCAATAATGCAAACTGCCTGACGTCTCCTCTGTGTTTGACTTGCTTAGGTAGGATATTTTTAAGTGCTGTAAGATGAACTTAACGGCTCTAAACAGCTTGGGAGGGAAAAAGCCTCAGAGCCATTTACCCGCAAATGGGAACAATTCGGATTGAAATTTTTGGTAAACATGCACACCTCTAGCTCCTTGCAACCTGAGTAATTATAGTTGTTCTCCAGGTGCCTGTCACATCCCTCACATCATAGACTATTCTAGTTAGAGCAGACCCCTTCAATCCCTGCCCTTAAGAACCTTTATATTCCAGACAAGGAGATGGGGGCATAAGCAATACACATGTAAACAAATGACGAAATAAGATGATGTCAGGTTCTGATGAGGGATGTGAAGATGATGAATGGGGTAAGACAGTAAGTTGCGTCTGGGGACTGTGAGATTGTGTTCAGGGCTGTTTTAGCGAGGTTGGTCAGGGAGGCCTCCGTGAGGTGGGTGAGACTTGATGTATTAGTCCATTCTCACATTGCTATGAAGAAATGCCCGAGACTGGGTAATTAATAGAGAGGTGTGATTGGCTCACAGTTCCACAGGCTGTCCAGGAAGCATGATTCTGGCATCTGCTCGGTTTCTGGGGAGGCCTCAGGAAACTTACAGTCATGATGGAAGCAGGAGGGGGAACAAATGAGGGTACCACTTACTTTTAAATGACCAGATCTCAGGAGAACTCCCTCAGGAGAACAGCACTGAGGGATGGTGCTAAACCCTGAGAAGCTGCCCCCATGGTCAGGTCCCCTCCCATCAGGTGCCACCTCCAATACCAGGGATTACAATTCAACAGGAGATCTGGGTGGGAACACGGATCCAAACCATATCACTTGAGAACCAAATGAACTAAATCAGCAGTCCCCAGCCTTTTTGGCACCAAGGGCCAGTCTCATGAAAGACGATTTTTCCTCAAGTAGGTGGTGGGAGGAAGGGGGATGGTTTTGGAATGATTCCAGCACATTACACTTATTGTGCACTTTATTTCTATTATTATTACATTGTAATATATAAAGAAATAATTATACAACTCACCATCACATAGAATCAGTGGGAGCCTGAGCTTGTTTTCCTGCAACTAGATAGTCCCATCTGGGGGTGATGGGAGACAGTGACAGATCATCAGGCATTAGATTCTCATAAGGAGCGTCAACCTAGATCCCTCGCATGTGCAGTTCACAATAGGGTTCACGCTCCTATGAGAATCTAACGCCACCGCTGATCTGACAGCAGGCGGAGCTCAGGCGGTAATGTGAGCAATAGGGAGTGGCTGAAAAGACAGATGAAGCTTTGCTTGCTTGCCTGCCACTCACCTCCTGCTGTGAGGCCTGATTCCTAACAGGCATGGACCAGTCAGTACCAGTCCGTGGCCCAGTGGTTGGGGACTCCTGAACTAAATAATTCAAGATCTAAAGGAGGCAGCATGTTGGGAATACACTAGTGGAAGTGGAAGCTGTTCCATCAGTAGAGAGAATTCTCACTGAGGCAGGTGGAACCAGGTCACGGAGAGCCTTCGATAGGATGAGATAATGGGCTTTTTAGTTTATTCTATTTAATTGGACCCCATTGGAGCTTTTTACACACTTCCTCCCTCATTTATTTTTAACCAGAGCAACTGGATGGCTGGGGGTGTGATTTGCTTGTAAGAAGGTGGATGTGAGGTGGAGGTAATGGGATGAATCGTGCAGTTTTGGCCACACAAGTTTGAGATGCTCCTCGGATGTCCCAGTGGGGATATGGAGCAGGGGAATTGATTGCATGGGTCTAGATCTTGGAAAGGATGAGAGGAGGAGAGATTTCAGAATCCCCAGCATATACATGGCGTTTGAGGCCATGGGACCAGCTGAGATCATTTAGGGAGAGACTGGAGAGAGAGAAAGGGTTTGAACATTGAGTGCCGGGGTGTTCTGACATGCAGAGGTCTGGGAAAGAAGGAGCAAAGGAATTGGAGAAGTGACCCCTGAAGTAGGCACAGGCAGCGAGTGTGTCCTATAAGCAAGTTGTTTCTAGAGTCTGGGGAAAAGCTTAGGCCAACTTCCGTGTTTAAAGCAGAGCAAAGTAAAAACTGATGGGGCATCCAGCCCTTTGAGGAGGGATCTTGCAGTGTTTCAAGTGGCACATACCTTGAATCTTGCCCTAAGCCTTCCCCAGAAGGAACCGGGATCTTTTCCCAAGGCGACTCTGCACTGGTGAAATGGAAATAGCCCAGGCCTTGTAGGAGTTATTACCCACTGCTCCTAAGCATGAAAGACCAAGGTCCACTGCAGAGTGGGACTTATGAAGACCAGGTGACAGATGGGGTCTTGCTCTGAGTCTGTCTCTCAGTGGGTTCAGTGGGTCTGAACAAGCCTGAAGTTATTTCCCCACTCCCAGAATGCATAGTGTGTATTAGCCATGATTCCAGCTTCTGCAGCTTGATCTTTCAACATCCATTCACACCACGCGCATATGCCCCTGACCTCCTGCCTGCCTCCTCACCCCTGCTTCTCACTAGGAGGAGTCTTTCTCTTAGGGGTGCAGGTTTGGTTTGGTTTGGTTTGGTTTGGTTTGGTTTGGTTTGGTTTTTAAGATAGAGTTTTGCTCTTGTTGCCCAGGCTGGAGTGCAATGGTGCAATTTCGGCTCACTGCAACCTCCACCTCCCGGGTTCAAGCAATTCTCCTGCCTCAGCCTCCCGAGTAGCTGGGATTACAGGCATGCGCCACCATGCCCAGCTAATTTTGTATTTTTAGTAGAGACGGGGTTTCTCCATGTTGGTCAGGCTGGTCTCGAACTCCCAATCGCAGATGATTCACCCACCTTGGCGTCCCAAAGTTCTGGGATTACAGGTGTGAGCCACTGCACCCGGCAGGGGTGCAGTTTTTTAAATACAAACCGATTGATCCAGAGTTCACAGCCCAACCACCTCCTCTGTCTGACTCACACTCCAGGCCACTCTTGGCTTTCCCAATCACCCCAGGCCAAGTGCTTGACAACTAGGGACAGCCCCTGTGCCCGCGAGCTGCTGAAATTATTCACACACGCCTGTCCTGAGCCTGTTCATTCTGCCATTCCTTCCCATGGAAACCACGGTAGAGGCTCTGTCCAGGGTTTCCACCCACCCTGCTCCAGTTCTTCCCCTTCTCTCGAGACCTTTGAGTAGTAAAACTCTTCTTTTACCAGCAGCCATCTCTAGATCTGTTGGCTTTATTAGACCTAAATAACAATAAAACCTATGAAAACATCGTGAGATAGATATACCTAATAACTGACGAAATCCCCATTTTAGCTCACTGATCCATGGAGTAAAGTCTCTTGTACTCCCCCACTCCCAATATAGTGAATAAAACAATGCCTTTTGTTTGGGAGAATTTTAAATTTTGGTGGCACCAGTGGCAAACCCAAATGATACAGGGTTGGGGATTGCTGCCTAACCCTATGTCGTCACCCTGTTTGGCAGTTGAAATACTGTTTTCTGTCTCGCAGTATTGTGTCATGCTTAGGTTTCATTCACATGTTCTCAATGTCTTCTTGAAAGTCATTATGCAAAATATTGAGCTGGGCCTGGGCACGGTGGCTCGCGCCTATAATCCTAGCACTTTGGGAGGCCGAGGCGGGCGGATCACCCGAGGTCGGGAGTTTCAGACCAGCCTGGCCAACATGGTGAAACCCTATCTCTACTAAAAATACAAAAAATTAGCTGGACTTGGTGGCGTGTGTCTGTAATCCCAGCTACTCGGGAGGCTGAGGCAGGAGAATCACTTGAACCCAGGAGGCGGAGGTAGCAGTGAGCCAAGATTGAACCACTGCAGTCCAGCCTCGGCAACAAGAATGAGACTCCATCTCAAGAAAAATAAATAAAAATTGAACCGGACAGTTCACTTAGGGACATGTTGCTTGTTTAACGTCTTAGAGCTTCTGTTATGATGGCCATGACGTGTCATTCTACTGCCCACGGTGACCCTCCCACCCCCAACTTCTAGCAGAGAGTACTGGTAGATAGTCATGCTCTTTCCTGCCAAGCCCAGGCACACTTTCAGAATTCCTGTACAACAAGGACCTTGGGCAGGCACTGCTAACCGATCAGACTTGGTTTTCAGGTGAAACCAGAATTGCTGACTAAAGCTTTGCATGTAATGTCTCAGCCAGGGGTAAGTTCACCAAAGAGATGTCATCTAAAGAACAGCGTATCATGATGTTAGCCACAGCATGGTAATCAGAGAGAGCCTGGGACAAATGCTTTGCTGAGTTCCAGAAATTCCACAGAGGCTGGTGGAGTGATCAGCTGGAGTTAAGTCAGGCAGACCTGAGGGAAAATGCTAGCTCTGCCTCTTATAGATTGAGTGATGCTGCAGAAGTCACATGATCATTCTGAGACTGTTTCTTTGTGCGAAAATAGCGATAGTCGCACCCATGTTGTAGGGCTTGGGGAAGATTAAATACTATACATATATATGTGTGTGTGTGTGTATGTGTATGTATGTATGTATATATACACTTTGTACAGAGCCTGAGATACAGTAAGTGTTCTCTACATGGTAGATATTATTATTGTCTTCTTATAAAGGAGAAAAGGGGATTATTTGCTGAGACCTTTAAAAAAAATCTCATTCGCTTTTGTGAGTCCACCCTGTCCCCAGAATGATGAGTGACATTTTCCAGACATTATTAGTTTGTCTGAATAGTTTATGAAATTTCCAGGGAACAATATTTTTTAACCATATGTTGACTCTGAGATGTCCTTTTTGCCCCCCAAATTTTAAATATTTCCATCAGAGAACAGGCTACACGTTCTTTGAACATGCTCTGAGTTCCAACTGGGACATTGGGACACTGGGATGCCAAGAACGTGTCTGCCTGATGTCGGCAGTGAGCCCGAGGCAAATGTCTCTGAACTCCCACTGGTCACTTAGTCTGTGCATCTTCACAGAAGATGACATCTCCGTGGGCCCCTCTCCTCCCTTGCTGTACAGTGGCTTTTCTGTGACCAAGTGGCCCCCTTGGAGGTGGAAGCAAAAGGAAAAGCTCTGGACAGAGGTTCCCCAGCTCCTTGATAATCTGTAAAAATCTCTGGCGCTTCAGAGGAGTTCATTGCTGACATTAAGAGCTGCTTCTCATCGCTCTTTTATTCATTCAGCCATTAGTTAGTTAATTCTCTCAACATGAATCTATGCAGTTCCGGCTGTGTGCCAGGGTCTGTGCTAGATGCGGGGGGCATCATGTCAGCCAAACATGGTTGCCGGCCTCAATAAAACTGTTCTAGTGGGGAAATCAGATATTAAACGAGCAGTGTCACAACTCCATAATTACAAACAGTGGATGTGCTCTTGGGGAAAATCATAGTGTGCTGTGAAAGAGTAAAAATGAGGGGATCCGATCAAAGCTGAGGGAGCTACATTTGGGCTGAATTCTGAAATTCCATGAGAAGTAACACGCAAAGCGGGTGTGAAGATACAGTTGGGAGAGGGACACGTTCCAGGCAGAGTCATATACAGAGGCCCTGGGATGGAGCCTTTGAAAGAAGGAATCTGAGAGCTGTGGTGATAGTGCCATGTGTGTTAATGCTGCTTTTGTTTTTACAAAGACTTAACTTTTTAGGGCAGTTTTAGGTTCACAGCAAAATGGAGAGGAAGATACAGAAATGTCCATATGCCCCCCCATGCCCTCCCCAACTATCACCATCCCCCACCAGAGTGGTACATTTGTTACCATTGACGAGCCACATTGCCACATCATTATCACCCAGAGTCTGCAGTTTATATTTGGGTTTGGTCTTGGTGTTATACAGGCTGTGGGTCTGGACTCTATCCGCTGTTAGAGTATCATAGAGAATGGTTTTCCTGACCAAAAAATCCTCTGTGCTCCATCCACCTGTTCATCCCTGTCTCCCTCCTGACCCCTGGCAACCACTGATCTTTTTACTGTCTTTATACTTTTGCCTTTTCCAGAATGTCAAATAGTTGGAATCACACAGTAGCCTTTTCAGATTGGCTTTTTTCGCTTAGTAAATATGCCTTTAAGTTTCCATCGTGTCTTTTCATGACTCAATAGCACATTTCTTTTTAGTGCTGAATATCCCATTGTCTGGATGTAGCACTATTCATTTATCCATTCACCTACTGATGGGTGTCTTGGTTGTTTCTAGGTTTTAGAAATTATGAATAACGCTGCTATACACATCTGTGTGCAGGATTTTGTGTGGACGTTAGTTTTCAATTTCTTTGGATAAATACCAAGAAGTGTGATTGCTGCATTGCACAGTGAGAGGTATGTTTAGTTTTGTAAGAAGTTGCCAAACTGTCTTCCAAAGTGGCTGGGCCATTTTGCATTCTCACTAGCAATGAATGAGAGTTCCTGTGGCTCCACATCATCACCAGCATTTGGTGGTGTCAGTGTTCTGGATTTCGGTCATGTTAATAGGTGTGTAGTGATGTCTCATTGTTGTTTTAGTTCACATTTCCCTGATGACCCATGATGTGGAACGTTTTCATGTGCTTATTTGTGTCTATAGATCTTCATTGGTGAGGTGTCCATCAGTCTTTGGCCCAATGGTTAATTTTTCACAGCTGATCAGTGTGATGAGGGGTGCTGGGGATGAAGGTTGGTGATGCCCACACAGTGAGTTTCTGCCTTTTTGAGCACCCATATTTGAACTCGGCAACCTGGCTGCATGAAACTCTTAGTTTTTTTCCCCCACTTTTTCAGCCATCTTTTAGGGTCACATGTTGGGGCCCCTGGTTTTTACTGTTGATGATTATTTTAAAACTGCAATGACCTCACTGTTGGATTTCATTTTTTTAAACACAAGGGCTCGGGGTGGTGGCTCACACCTGTAATCCCAGCACTTTGGGAAGCTGAGACAGGCAGATCACTTGAGGCCAGGAGTTCAAGACTAGCCTGGCCAACATGGCGAAACCCCGTCTGTACTAAAAATACAAAAATTAGCCCAGCATGGTGGTGCATGCCTGTAATCCCAGCTACTTGGGAGGCTGAAGCACAAAAATTGCTTGCACCGGGAGGTGGAGATTGTAGTGAGCTGAGATTGCACCACTGCACTCCAGCCTGGATGACAGAGTGAGACCCTGTCTCAAAAAACAAAAAATGTAATTTACACAAAAAACTACATACAAAGTATATAATTTGATAAATTTTTAATATACGTATATAGCCATGAAATCATAGCCACAATCAAGATAATAAATATATCCACCACTGCAAAAATATCCTCACACCTCTTATTCCTGGACCTGCTTCCCCTATTCCATATTCAGGACCCAGTCCTAAGGCAATCCGCTTTCTGCCGTTAAAGATTAGTTTGCATTTCTGAAATTGGTCTCAGCATTTACTCTTTCTTCATCTGGCTTCCTACTCAACATAAGTATTTTGAGATTCATCGATGTTGCTGTATGTGTCATTGGTTCATTCCTCTTCATTGCTAAGTAGTATTCCATCACATGGATGTACCACAGTGAGTTTATCCATTTACTTGTTGATGGACATTTGGGTTGTTTTCAGTTTGTGATTATAACACATAAACATGCTATGGAATTCATGTGTGAAACTTCGTATGGACACATGATTTCATTTCTCCTGGCTATATACCCAACTGTCAAATGGCTAGGTCACATGACAGGCGCATGTTTAACTATTTAAGAAACTGCCAGACTGTTTTCCAAAGTGATTGTAACATTTTATGTTATCACCAGCAGCTATGAGAGTTCCGGTTCTGCTGCGTCATCCTCAACGCTTGCCATGGTCAGTCGTTTTGAGTTTAGATATTCCAACAGGTGTGCAGTGGGATCTCACTATGGTTTCAATTTTCATTTCCCTAACAAATGATCCTGAGCCTCTTTTATGTGCTGTTTTGCCATCTGGATATCTTATTTGGTGACACATCTAGTAAAATCTTTTGCTCATTTTGGGGAGTTGTTACCTTAGTATTGAGTTTTGACAGTCCTTTTTATATTCTAGATACAAGTCCTTTATTAGATATCCATTTTGCAAAGTCTGTAACTTGTCTTTTTATTTTTTTAACAGTATCTTTCAAAAACAGAAGTTCTCAATGTTGATGAAGCTCAGTTTATCAAGTTTTTCCTTTATATATTGTGTTTTTGGTATTGTGTCTAAGACATCTTTGCCTAAGATGAGAAGTTGTATGGTTTAAGGTTTTACACTTAGGCCTGTGGGCTATTTCGAGTTTGTTTTTGTACACAGTGTAAAGTATGAATTAAAGTTTGGTTTATTTTTTGCATATAGATATTCAATTATTCCAGCAACATTTGTTGATAGGCTATTGGTATGGTCTAAAAGTTTGTATCCTCTGCAAATTCGTATGTTGAGATCCTAATCCCCAAGGTGATTGTACTAGGAGGTGGGGTGTTTGGGAATCTGATTAAGTCACGAGGGCAGAGCCTTCATGAATGTGATTAATGCCCTTATAAAAGAGGCTCAGAGACCTGCCTTGTCCGTTCTACATTGGGAGGATGCAGCAAGAAGATTGTCTGTGAGTCTATGAGGAAGCAGAGCGCTGGCCAGACACCAGATCTGCTGCCACCTGGATCCTGGACTTCTCAGCCTCCAGAACTGTGAGAAATACATCTGTGTTGTTTAGAAGCGTCCAGATTATGGTATTTCATCATAGCAGCCTGAGTGGACTCAGACAACCATCCTGTCTCAACTGAATCAATGTTGCACATTTGTTGAAA
Organism: Macaca fascicularis; assembly: GCF_037993035.2. Taxonomy (NCBI): domain Eukaryota; kingdom Metazoa; phylum Chordata; class Mammalia; order Primates; family Cercopithecidae; genus Macaca; species Macaca fascicularis. The sequence goes on along the minus strand of NC_088382.1, from coordinate 10,470,542 downwards.
ATCAATCACCCATATATGTATGGATCTATTTTTGGACTGTCTATTCTGTTTCACTGATCTATTAGTCTACCTTTGTGCCATTGCTATACAGTTTTGATTACTAAAGATTATAAGCTTTAGAATCAGCTAGTGTAAACAGTGAAAATCACTGAGAGTTCAGAAGTTAAAATTGGACTGTGGTTTCAAATAAGGTACTTAATGATCCTTTTTCATCATTTAGCATGAATATCCCCTACATATCTCTGAAGGTTGATTTTGTTCTTTATTTTAATAATAAAATAACGTTGTGAACAGCTTGAACCTGACAATTGCACAGGAAGTGGATTTCTCAGCAGCCATTGGTAGGGCCTTGTGACCCCCTGATAGTGAGCAGCTCTGGGAACAGAACAGACATGAGTGTCTGGGAGGGGACATAGGAAGGATCTACATACAAATTGAAGATCCAATTTCTATAAATGTTCTATACAATTGTATATTTTAATATATAATTAAAATATAATTGATTTTAAGTCTGTCTCTGGAAACATAAGCTTTAATAGTTTACATCTTCACTTAATCACTTATGAAATCATTTTATAACCCTTAATAAAATTAGATAGTGTAACTTCTCAAACTTTGTTCTCTTATAAAGTTGCTTTTGGTTATCCAAGGTCTTTTGCATTTCCATATGAATTTTAGAATCAGTTTGTCAATTTTCTACAAAAAGAATTCTGCTGGGATTTCAAATAGGATTGCATTGAATCAGAATCAATTTGGAAAGAATTTACAGTTTAACAGTCTTAGGTCTTCTAATCCATGGGCACAATATCGATCTCCATTTAATTAATTAAATTAAATTTATTTGATTTCTCTTAATAACGCTTTATAGTTTTCAGCATCCAGCTCTTGCACATCTTTTGTTACATATATCCCTAAGTATTTCCTATTTGCATGGCATTGTTATAGTATTGTTTTAAAAATTTCGGTTTCCAATTGTTCATTTGCTAGTTTATGCAAATCTGAAGGATTTTTGTGCATTGATTCTGTATATTGCCACCATGCTGAACTCACCTATCCATTCTGGTTTCTTTTTTTTTTTTTTTTTTTTGTAAATTCCATGGGATTTTCTATGTAGATATGTCTGCAAATAGAGACAGTTTTACTTCTCGTTTCCATTCTGTATACCTTTTCCCCCTTCCCCCTTACCACGTTGCACTTTATCTCCAGTACAATTTTAATATAAGTGGTGAGAAGGGAAATACTTATCTGTTCTGATCTTAGGCTTGTATTAGTCTGTTTTCACACTGCTGATAAAGACATACCTGAGACTGGGTAATATAAAGGAAAAGAGGTTTAATGGACTCAAGTTCCACGTCGCTGGGGAGGCCTCACAATCATGGCAGAAGGCAAAAGGCACATCTTACATGGCGGCAGACAAGAGAGAATGAGAGCCAAGTGAAAGGGGAAATTCCTTATAAAACCATCAGATCTCATGAGACTTATTCACTCCATGAGAACAGTATGGGGAAACTGCCCCCATGAATCAATTATCTCCCACTGGGTCCCTCCCACAACATGTGGGAATTATGGGAGCTACAATGCAAGATGAGATTTGGGTGGGGACACAGACAAACTATGTCAGTCTTTTACCATTAAATATGATGTTAACTGTAGATTTTTCACAGAAGCTGTTTGTCAGTTTTCCTTCTCTTCCTAGTCTGCAGAAAGTTTTTTTTTTTATCAGGAATGGATTCAGATTTTGTCAGCTGTTTTTTGCATCCAGAAAATGATCATACAGACATTCCTCATTCGTCTGTAAATATTGTGAATTACTTTGATTGATTTTTGAGTCTTAATTCAACCTTGTATTCCTGGAGTAAACCTACTTGGTCATGATTTCTGTCCCTTTTATACAATGTTGGATTTTATTTGTTAAAATTTTCTTAATTTTTGCATCTTTTTTCATGAAAAATATTCATCTGTAGTTTTCTTGTAATGTCTTTACCTGGTTTGGGTAATGCTTGCTTAATAGCTGGGAGGTATCCTTCAGTTTTATGGAAAAGTTAGAGTTGTTATTATTCTCTTATTATTTTTGTTATTATGTTATTATTTGTTCCTTAAATGTTTGGTAGGACTTGCCAGTGAAGCCCTCTGGGTCTTTGGTTTTTTATGCAGGAAGATTTTTAATGCAAATTTAATTTGTTTAATAGATACAGGGCTATTCGGGTTATCTGCTTCCTGAATAAGCCTTGGTAGATTCTGTTTTTTTAAGTAATTTATCCTTTTCATCTAAGTCATGTAATGTATTTGCATAGTATTTCCTTATCTTAATATCCATAAAATTCATAGTGATCTTGCCTCTCTCCTTCCTGACATTGACAATTTATCTCTTTTTCCTGATCAGTCATTCTACAGGTTTATCAATTTTATTGCCTTTTGAATAAACCAGCTTTTATTGATTTTTCTGTAAAATTTTCTATTCAATTTTATATTTAATTGATTTCTGCCCTGATCTTCATTATTTTCTTTCTCCTGCTTACTTTAGCTTTACTTTTCTCTCCATTTTACTAGTTTGTACTTGCAAGCTCAGGACATTGGCTTGAGACCGTTATTCTTTTATAATACAGGTATTTAGTGCTATAAATTTCCTTGCCTTACATGGGATCCTACAAATTTTGATATGTTGTGTTTTCATTTCTGCTTAGTTCAAAATACTTTTAAATTGTTCTTTTGAGTTCTTCTTTGACTTATGGATTATTTAGAATGTGTTATTTAGTTTCCTAATATTGGAAGATTTTCCAGAGATCTATTATCAATTTCTAATTTAATTCCATTGTTATCAAAAAACATTGTATGTCTTGAATGCTTTTGAGTTTATTGAGACTTCTTGTATGAACCAGAATAGGATCTATTGTGGTAAATGTTTCATGTATGCTTGAGAAGAATATATATTTTGCCATCATTAGGTGAAGTATACTATAAATGTCAACTAAGTCAAGTTGGTTGATTGTGTTGTTCAAGACTTCTGTATCCTTACTGGTGTTCTGTCTACTGGTTTTATCAATGAGAGAGAGGTATTTAAATCCCCAACTTTAATTGTGGGTGTATCTATTTCTCCATATAGTTTTGCTAGTTTTTGCTTCATATATTTGGAAGTTCTGTCACTAGATGCAGAAATGTTTAAGATTTTTATATCCTCTTGATGAGTTGACCCTCTTAGATTATAAAATGACCCTCTTTATTGCTAGTGATATTCTTTGTTCTGAAATCCACCTTGTCTTATATTAATATAGCCACTCCAGCTTTCTTTAGATGAGTGTACACAGGATATATAATTTTTCATTATTTTTACTTTGAATCAACTTGTATCTTGTTATTTAAAGTGAGTTTGTACAGCATATAGTTGAGTTGTGGGGTTTTTTTGTTTTGTTTTGTTTTTTTAGCCAATCTGACAGTCTCTGACTTTAAGTGGTGTTTTAGACTATTTACATTTCATGTGATGATTTATATGGTTAGGTTTAAAGCTTCCATATATCTATTTGTTTTCTTCATGTCCTATTTATTCTTCATTCATTTTTTAATGTTTTTCTGTATTCTTTTAGGATAATGAATTTTTTAATGATTCTGTTTTATCTCCGTTTTTGGCATATTAGCCATATCCTGTTATTTTAGTGGTTGCATTAAGATTTACAGTGTACATCTTCAACTTAACGCCATCTACTACAATTGATATTACATCACTTACTTTATACTATAAATACCTTAAAATAGTATATTTCCATTTCTCTCTACCTGATCATTATGCTGTTATTATCATGTATTATTCTATACATGGTATAAACTCCATAATACAATTTTGTTATTTTTTGCTTTAAATATCCAATTACTTTTTAAATATATTTAAATAATAATTATTAAATAATTATAATAAAATCAAATATATATAATTAAATAATAATTATAAAAATTATTTTATATTTACTCACAGTTAGTATCTCTAGTGCTTTTGCTTGTTTTCTCTTGGTTGATTCATATTTCCATCTGGTATCATCTTCCTTCTACTTGGAAGACTTTCTTTAAGATTTCTTACAGTGTAGTTTTGTTGGTGATTAATTCTTTCAGCTTTTGTATGTCTGAAAAAGTCTTTATTTGGCCTTTGTTTACAAGGCATAGTTTTGTTGGATATAAAATTTTATGTTGACATCTGTTTTCTTTCAGTAATTTAAAGATGTTGCTCCATTGTCTTTTTTTTTTTTTTTTTGGCTTGTATTGTTTCTAGTTAAAAATCTGCTGTCATTCTTATTTTTGTTCCTCTGTGTATGGTGCATACAATTTTTTAACCCATTTGGCTGCTTTAATTATTTTCTCTTAATCACTGGTTTTAAGTAATTTGATTATTAAAGTGGGTAAAATTGTGTTACCACAAAATAATACATCCAAGTCCTAACCCCTGGTACCTGTGAATGTGACCTGATTACAAATACGGTTTTTCCAGGTGTAATCAAGTTTAGATGCAGTTATACCAGATTAGAATGGGCCCTAATCCAATGACTGGTGTCTCTATAAGGTGAGGGAAGTTTGAACACAGATACACAGAGAGGAGAACGTTGTATGGAGACAAAGGCACACAAAGAGAATGCCACATGAGGATGGAAGTAAAGATGGGACTGATGCTTCAAGCCAGGGAACACCAAGGATTAGTGGCAGCCACCAGAATCTACAAAGAGGCAAGGAAGCCTCCTCCCCTAGGGCCTTCAGAGACAGCATGCCCCTGGCGACATCCTGATTTCAGGCTTTGGCCTCCAGGACTGTGAGAGAATAACTTTATTTTAAGCCACATCGTTTCTGTTACAGCAGACCCAGGAAAGAAATACAATTGTGCTGTGCCCCGATGTAGTGTTTGTGTTTCTTGTGCTTGGATTTTATTGAGCTTCTTGAATCTGCAGGTTTGTCGTTTTCATCAAGCTTACAAACCACCATGAAATCCTCAAATATTTTTCAGCCCTCCCCAGCTTCTTTGGGGACTCCGATGAAGTGTCCCACAAATACTCTGATCATTTTTTTAAGCTTTTAAAATACATCTCTAAGTTTTATTTGGGATATTTTCAATTGTTCCATTGCTGTATTTTCAAGTGCACCAACCTTTTCTTTCCCAATGTTTAATCTGCTCTTCATCCCAGACAGTGTATTTTTCATCTCAGACATTGTGGTTTTCATCTCTTGATTTTTTCTTCTCTTCATGTTTGATTGAAGGCTTTAATACATCATCTCTATCTCCACTAAAATGTCCAATCTTTCCTCTAGCTTCTTGAATGTATTTAATGCCTTTGTTATCACTGTTCAAGTGTCCTTGTCTATTAATTCTATTTTCTTTGTTATTTCTGGCTTTTGTTGATTGACTCATTGTTCTCATTATGGGGTTTATTTTATCACTTCTTTGCATGCCTGGTAATTTTTGATTGGATAACAGAGACATTGTGAATTTTGCTTTTTGGGGTGCTGGATATTTTTGTATTCCTCTAAGTATTCCTAAGTGTTACTCTGTGACACAGTTAAGTTACTTGGAAACCATTTAGTTCTTTCAGAACTTGTTTTTAAATTTTCTGACATGGGACCAGAGCAGCATTTAGTCTAAGACTAACAGCCCACTGAGAAGTACTCTATTCTATGCCCTGTGAATTGTGAAAATTTCCACTTAGGGTGGTGGAAACAGGAACTATTCCTAGCTTGTTCCTTAACCCTTTTGGATGACTATTTCCTTAGTCTCAGAATATGGAAGAATCACGTAACCAAGGCCTATTTATCCACTAGGTAGAATAGGCACAGTGCCTAGGGCCTACAATACTTCCAGGGGCTCATGAAAATATTTTAATTTATTTTATTATTTTAAAAAAGTCTAAGAAAATGTTTTAATATATGCTAAGATATTCATCTTTATGGCAATATAATTGGAAAATGTGGATATGTGGAGGAAGTAGTACAGGAAGGCGAAGTTGACTGGGGCCCACAGAAACATAATCCAACCTTGCATGTGGATGGGGGAGAGCATCATCTCTCAACAGATAGTAATGAAACGGTGTAATTGGGTGAGCTCCCAAATAGAGCTAATTTCCTGGGAAACAAGCCAAAAGCAAAGCCTAGGCTCTGGGTTTGACCCATAATGGACTGGCAAGAGAAAAAAGAGGAACAGGGTGGCCAGAGAAAGGCCATCAACAAGACTGTGTGGGTGGCGTGCAGAGCAGGGCACTTAAAGTCAGCACAGGACAAGTTCACTTGCATTTCTCAGCCTGAGTTTCCTTGTCTCTACAAAGGAGTTAGTGCTAACTGCCTTGCAGGGAGGCTGTGAGAATTCAAGGAGATACATGTGAAAGTTTTGTGGGAAGGGCAATATTTTCTGCAAGTGTCTGTTATTAGAGAAACAAGAAGGATCCAAGTAATGGAAACCAAGATTACAGAGGATTACAGAGAGGGGCGTGTCAGAGTCACAGAAGGCAGAAGGACAGAACTAGGATACATCCTTGGGACCGCTTGATCCAGCATTCCCAGAGGAAGAAATCAAGGTGTCAGAGGCATCAGGAGCATTGTGAAGTGATGGAGACCGTGGACAGTGATATGGTTTGGGTGTGTCCCCACCCAAATCTCACCTTGAATCGTAATAATCCCCATGTGTCGAGGACAGGACCAGGTGGAGATAATTGAATCACGGGGGCAGTTTCCCCCATGCTGTTCTTGTGATAGTGAGTTCTAACGAGATCTGATGGTTTTATAAGGGGCTTCCCCCTTCACTCGGCACCCGTTCTCTCTCCTGCTGCCCTGTGAAGAGGTGCCCTCCACCATGATTGTAAGTTTCCTGAAGCCTCCCCTGCCATGCGGAATTGTCAATTATAAACCTCTCTTCTTTACAGATTACTCTGTTTGGGGTATTTCTTCATAGCAGCGTGAGAATGGACTAACACAAACAGGAACTTACCCACCACCCATACCACCATGAAGAGTCTGGAAAGCAATGTTTCGAAGATTTCAGCCACTATGATCCTGGGAGAAGTGAAGAGGGCCAGGATGCTGCTGAGTATCCGGTATCCAGCACACAGTGTTAAACATGAATGACAATAATAGGACTTCCCATCCATTTGTTAATGACAGCACTTTGATGTCCCTAGCCCAGTGTGCTGCAGGTGATAAGCCCTCAGAATCTGCTAACTCACAAAGACAGTTTTCTCAGAATCTAGTTAGAATGACAGACTCATTTTTTTTTGGAGACATAATTTCACTCTGTCACCCAGGCTGGAGTAGAGTGGCACAATCTCGGCTCACTGCAACCTCTGCCTCCTATGTTCAAGCAATCCTCCTACCTTAGCCTCCCAGGTAGCTGGGACTACAGGCATGCATCACCACACCTGGCTAATTTTTGTATTTTTTTTTTGTAGAGATGGAATTTCACCATATTTCCCAGGCTAGTCTTAAATTCCTGGGCTCAAGTGATCCTCCTGCCTTGACCTCCTAGAGTGCTGAGATTATAGGCATGAGCCACTGTGCCTGACCCTCAATCTCATTTCTGATCCCTAATTGGGGAACTGTCTGATTTGATCGGACAGTTACAGCCATGACAGGATCCTTGTCCTTATTATCTGTACTCAGGACCATCTGCCTCCTTTATTCCAGCTCAGAGGGTAAATGGAGACTCGGAATTTCATCCAAGTGCTCAGAAAAAAGAAGAAAACAGTGAATTACAAGAACAAGCTCAATTCGAGACTAGAGTTCACATTCTTAGAAGGCTGCAGTTCTTCAGTCTAAACAGAATCAGTCAGAGTCTAACCAATTCCTGTATGAAGGCTCAAGGCCAGGACCTGCCTTTATAACCCTCCGTCCCAGATGGAGTTAATGAGACGGGAGTTCAGTCTTTGTCACCTTGTGCTCAAATACCCTGGCTGGCTTGTAACAAGAAAGAATTAGGGCATAGCTCAGATACAAAAGTGGAAAAAGAAACAGGCTATAATCCATGGGGAAGACTTTCTATTTCTTAATCTGTCTCCTGTCCCAAATAGCTCAGCTCTCCTCTCCCAACTCGTGTTTATGTGTTAAATGTCTTTCTCTTGTAGCAGATGCCACCAGACTGACAGTCCCTAAACTAGGTCAGAGAGAGTGATGAATTGACAAAGTCCCTCAGGCTACATCATCCATGTCCTCACTCCGTCTCCAGTTCCCTGGCCTGCTTTCCCTGGCATTTTAGGGTGGCCCCTGTTTCCAGAACCACAAAGGTCTAGGGGTTTCTCTGTCCAGCCTCAGGATTCCTGATTTGCAGATTATCAGCCCTCATAGCTGGAAGGAGGGAGGGAGGTGGGGCTTGACTGTCCCCAGCCCTCTGTGCCCCTCCCGTATCCTGAGTCCTCTCATCTTCGTTCCACTCTGGCACTAATGGCATAAAGTCAGAGGACAGTTAGCCACTTGAAACAGCAGCCAGAAAACCACACTTCTCTTCTAGAACTTTCAATGTGCTGGGACCCATTTCAAACAAACAGAATCCAAGTCAGGGCCCCCGCTCCATGTGCAGTTGTAACAGCGTTGGTATAACAGGTAGAGAATAGGTTTTTTGTTGTTATTTGAAATAGAATAAAAGGAACCTTATTTCGAATTCCAGGGCACAAAGACCAAGAGAAATAACGACTCTCCCAATGTAACACAGGAAGGAACAGAGTCCAGGGTATTAAAAGAAAAACTTCAATGAAATTATATTTGAAGGAGTTTAATTGAGCAATGAATGATTTGCGAATCGGGCAGCCCTCAGAGTCACAGACAGACTCCAGAGGTGCCTCATGGTCAGAACAAATTTATAGACCAAAAAAAAAAAAAGAAAAAAGGTGAGGGGAAGTGACCTATAGAAATCTGTAGTGAGGTACAGAAACAACCGGATTGGTTACAGCTTGGCATTTGCTTTGTTTGAACATAATTTGAACACTCAGTAGTGAATGAATGGTTGAAGTGTGGCTGCTGGGATTGACCAAGACTCAGCGATTGTTACAGATGCATACTCCTAAGTTAGGGTTTCAATCTTGCCTGCCTAGGTTAGTTTGTCCACAATGATTCAAATATAGAAGTACAGAGTCCTTCTCAGGCCATATTTAGTTTGCTTTAACAAGGGGTGGACTGCAGCCTTACACTTGCTTCCTCCTTCAATGCACAACAACACAAAAAACCTAGATCCACTTTTTTCTTTTCCACAAGATGTCCTTTAAGAAAATAGGTAGGTCATACTTATGACTGATATTTGAAAGGGAAAATGTTACATTTTACGAAAGATTGCTGTCATGAATATTGAAGCAAAAGTCCTGATGGATACTATAGACTTGGGAGTAGATGATTTTTTCTTTCCAATTGGCATTTTAAAAATAATGTTTGGATTTTCACTCCTGGGTAGGATGCTGTAAATTATGGCAGGCCAGTGCTCCCATCCAGAAAAAAAGCTGGATCAGTTTTTTTAAATCATAGGAATTTTTTAAAAGCATAGGAAAACTGTGGGACCAATGAGGACTAATCAACTGGAATTTCAGGGAGGCATCACTATTATGAAATGAGCTGTCACTGCCAACAGGTTTTTGTCCCTCCTGTCCCCCGGGGGACGTTGTCAATCCTGTCTCTAGGCTGAGAATCAGACTTGGTCCAGAAGGAAAGAGATCACCTGCAGAGTCAGAGAGAAGCCAGTAAGCCTTTTAGGAGTGGAGTCGTGTGGGTCTGGAGGAGAAACTAGAAACTAGAGAGACCCAAGTGCCCAATTTCAAGCTGTATGGGCGTCTGGACAGCTAGACTATTACCTAAATGTCAAAGGGAAAAACCTTGCAGCCTCCAATGCTGAGGGAACAAAGACCCATCAATGGAGGAATCTGCGTCAGGATCACCAGTCACCTGCTTCTCAAGACAGGCACCAGGATGAAGCTGCCTGGGGGAAAACGCTGGGAATCCTGAATCTCCTGCAGCTCTTCAAGGTGAAGGTGTTTGACACCTGCCAGTCTCTCTGTGAGGAGGTTGCAAGGGCATGCCCAGAAAATAAGCATCGTGAGAGGAACACTGAGTTTATCTGAGGTTTGACTGCAAAACCAGCCGTAACCCAGCTAAATCCCTGACTGGATTGAGATGATCATTCCTTGAATTTATCTGCACAGTAGAGCACAGAAGGCTCTGCTATGGTGGAAGACATGTGGAACCTCCATTCTTGTTCTCTTTCTCAATACACAGTGTTGAGTATTTAAATGTATTCAATTTCATTAAGATTAAACATTTAAAAATTACTAACTATACAAAGAAGTGGAAAAAACACAACTCTACAATCTAGACATTAACATTGCCTGTATGGATTTAAAAAGAAAACCAACCATATGTTACTTGTGTATTTTAAAAATAAGAGCACAAAAAGTTTGAAAGTAAAATACAGGAAAGAAATGATGTAAACACTAACCAAGAGAAAGCTGGTGAAGCAAAGTAGACTTTAAGTCATGAATGGAGGCAGAATCACATAGGATTCAGATATTGGAGGTATCTAGATACAGGAGCTCTAGAATAACCATTATTAATATGTTAAATAAAATGGAGGCAAGGTGGACAGAATGAATGAAAAGATTCAGATCTTCAAAAAAAATTGTAAATTACAAAGAGTCAATAGAGTTTGTAGAATTCAAAAAAAAAAGTTTGAAATTAATAATGAAATGGGTAGTTTCAACAGCAAATTAGACACAGCAGAATACAAAATTTTTAAACTGGAAGAGAAATCAAGTGCCCAGAGACAAAAAAGAAAACATACATGGCATAAGAGATACATGGGACACATTCATAATGTTTATCACATAATACTATATATGTGTATATATGTACTCTATATATAGTATTATAGTTTCAGAAAGAGAAGAGAAACACAAGACAAAATCAATATTTTAGAAATACCAAATTAGTATTTTTCAGAACTTATGATTATTGATCCCCATGTTTAAAAAACTCAGAACCTCAAGCAAGAGAGACACAAGCAAAACCGCAAGTAGGCAAATCCTAGTAAAACTGTTGAAAAGTGAAGAGAAAATCTTAAAGGCATCCAGAAGCAAAAAAAAAGACACATTACCTTCCAAAAAACAACAATAGAAATGACAGCTGACTTCCCAACAGAAATGATGAAAGCTGGAAGTAATTTAATAACAACTTTAAAATGATGAAAGAAAAATAAGACACAATCTAGAATCTTAACTCAGTAAAATATCCTTCAAAAAATATAGTGAAATAAAAACATTTTGAAGCAAATGAAAACTGAGGGCATTTGTTGCCAACAGGCCTGTGTTAAAAGAATAATAAAAGACAGTTATTCTGGCAGAAGAAAAATGATCCAGGATGGAACCATAACATGCAGGATGAAAAGGAAAAAAAAAAAGAGAAAATGTGTGGAAAATATAAATGAATATTTATTGTACAAGGCAATAACTGTCTCATGAAATTTAAAATATATATAGAATTAAAATGCATAACAACAAAAACACAAAAGGTGGGGGTTGGTAAATAGAAGCCAAAGATTCTAGGTTTTTGCCAATATCAGAGAAGTGGTTAAAAAATTATAAAGCATAACTAAATGGATAGATGGAAAATATGGATTAATAAAAATTATTTGACTACTCCAAAAGAAATCAAGAAAAGATAGAAAGGAACAAAAAATATATGGGCCAAATAGAAAATTAAGAGTACATTTATATATAAACCACATTATATCAATATTGCTAATAAGTAGGATATTTCCAGACTAAATAAAAAACTCAAATCTATTCTTCTTACAGGAGTCGTAATTAAAATATAGAAGCACATAAAGGTTGAGAGTAAAGGATATATATACACACACACACGTATACCACATGAACACTAACCCAAAAAAGCTGACGTAGCTGTACTAATATTAGACAAACTGCCTTTTAGGTCAAGATGCGTTGCTATAAAGATATTCTTTTTATTATAAAAAGTACCTATCTTACAAATATCACAATACTAAATCTGTATGCTCTTACTAAGAGCTTCAAAATATGTAAAACAAAAAATTTAAGAACCAAGGCCGGGCACAGTGGTTCACGCCTGTGATCCCAGCACTTTGGGAGGCCAAGGTGGGCAGACTCCAGGAGTTCAAGACCAGCCTGGCCAACATGGTGAAACTCCGTCTTTATTAAAAATACAAAATCTAGCTAGGCAAGGTGGCAGGCGCCTGTAATCCCAGCTACTCGGGAGGCTGAGGCAGAAGAATCGTTTGAACCTGGAAGGCGGAAGTTTTACAGTGAGACAAGATTCTGCCATTGTGCCATTGCACTCCAGCCTGGGTGACAGAATGAGGCTCAGTCTCAAAAAAAAAAAAAAGATAGTCAACTTCACAATTATAGTGGGAAACTTTAATACAACTCTCTGAATAGCTGATAGAACAATGAATTCAGAGGATCAGTGAGCATGTAGGAGACCTGAACAACACAATTAGAAAGCTTGATGTAATTGGCATATGATCACACCCAAAAATGCCATAAAACATGTATCATAAATAACCATGTACTGAGCCATAAAAAAGCATCAGTAAATATCAAATGATTGACATCATTCAGAGTATGTTATCTGACGATCATGGAATGAAGGTAGAAATTAATAACAAAATGATAAGAAAAACACCCCCCTAAAAATTTAGCAATGCAGTTTAACATAATTCAGAGGTCTAAGATGAAATAAAAATAGAAACTAGAAAATAATTAATATTATTAACACATATCAAGACTTGTAGGATGGAGGTAAAGTGGTACTTAGAGGGAATGATCTAGCCTTAAATGTACATATTCGAGTAAGTTTCCATCTTAGAAAGCTAGAAAAGGAAGAGCGAATTTAACATAAGGAAAGAAGAAAAAAGATCATAAAAGCAGAAATCAGTTAAATCTTTTTCAAAATGTAAAACAAAGTAAATCAACAGAGTTAAAAGTTCAAAAAATTTATAAAACTATTTGCTGCATGTATAATCAATCATAATCAAAGTAAAGAAAAGAATTTGCCAATAACAGGAATGGAAAGAACAGAGCTATAGATCCTACAGATATCTAAATATAAGAGAATTTTATGAACAATTTTATTACAATAAATTTGATGAGCTGGAAAAATGGACAAATATCTCAAAAAGGACAATTTACCAAACCTGACAGCAGAAAAAACAGAAAGCCTGAACTGACCTCTAGCTATTAAAGAAATTAATTCTGAGTATAAATAAGGACCTTCACATAAAATAGCCCCTAAGTTTAAATGGTTTCATTGGTGAATTCTTCCAAATGCCTAGGGAAGGAAGAACGACAGTCTTGTGCAAACTCTTCTAGGAAACAGAAAAAGAGGAAACATTTCTTATGAGGCTAGTATAACCTTGGTTCTAAAATATGGCAAATATATTACAAGAATGAAAAATAATGTCTGAAATTGTACCTAATTAAAAAACATAACTATAAAACCACAGTAATCAAGCCAGTGTAGTGCTGGCACAGGGATAGAAATATGGATCAATGGAACAGAGTTGAGATTTATGAAATTTATGGTTAATTGATTTTTGACAAAGATACTCACAATTCAATAGGGCAAAAGTTAGTCTTTTCAACAAATAGTTCTGGGACAATTGAATAGCCACATGCAAAAAACAAACAAACAAAATCACCAAGAAAACAAAAAGTGAGCTTAGGCCCTTAACCCAATTGGTATAGTTGGATTACATTTGCCATTTTGCCATTTTTTGTCTGTAGGTCTTTCTTTTGTTCTCCTATTTCCCCTTTACTGCTTTATTTTGTGTTAAATACATATTTTAGTATACCATTGAAAAACATCTCTTGCGTTTTTAGCTATATAATTTCTTTTTTTTTCTTTCTTTTTTTTTTTTTTGAGACAAGAGTCTCGCTCTGTCTCCCAGGCTGAAGTGCAATAGTGCCATCTTGGTTCACTGCAACCTCCGCCTCCTGGAGTCAAGCAATTCCCCTGCCTCAGTCTCCCAAGTAGCTGGGACTACAGGCATGTGCCACCACACCTGGCTGATTTTTGTATTTTCAGATTTTTATGTATTTTTATGTATGATTTTTATGTATGATTTTTATGTATTTTAAAGAAGGCAACACACAAGATAAAGTATATTTAGAGAGTCTCTTATAGTAACTCAAATATTTATTATTTATGGTACTTTTTTCTGTGCCTTTTTTTTCAATTTGAAGAATATGTCTTAATATTTCTTCTTTTAAAATATTTTTGAGAGATAGGGTCTTGCTATGTTGCCCAGCCTGGCTTGAAACTGCTGACCTCAAGCAATCCTTCCCCCTCAGCCTCCCAAACTATTTACTATTCCTTATAAGGCTGAATTGCTACCAACAATTTGTTGTAGTCTTTATCTAGGAATGTCTTTATTTTGCCTTCATTTTTGTTTTCTTTTATGTTTCTCTCTCTGTTTTGTCTGTTTCTTTTTCCTGCCCTTTGTGGGTTACTTGAATGTTTTTTAGATATCTGTAGCATTTTTGAATACATCTTAGTATAGATTTTAATTGGTTACTCCAAGTGTTATGTAATTCCTTATGCTCTATTGGTCTTGACATTTTACCAGTTCAAGTGAAGTATAGAAAGCGTACCTCCATTTAAGATTCATTACCCTCTCCATTTGTAATATAATTATCTTAAATATTTTATCTTTATACAGTGGGAACATCAGACAATATTATAACTTTGTCTTCAGTGATGAAACACAAGTTAGAAAAACAGAGGCTGGGCATGGTGGCTTACACCTGTAATCCCAGCACTTTGGGAGGCTAAGGTGGGCCGATCACTTGAGATCAGGAGTTCGAGACCAAACTGGCCAACGTGGTGAAACTCGTCTCTACTAAATACAGAAATTAACTGGGCATGGTGGCACGTGCCTGTAGTCCCAGCTACTCAGGAGGCTGAGGCAGGAGAACTGCTTGAACCCTGGTGGTGGAGGTTGGAGTGAGCCAAGATCACACCACTGCACTCCAGACTGGTGACTGAGCAAGACTCCATCTCAAATAAATAAATAAATAAATAAATAAATAAATAAATAAATGAAAAGAAAGAAAGAAAAGAAAAAGGAAAAACAGAGAGGAGGAGGAAAGTCTTTTATTTATTTATTTGTTTTAGAGATGGGGTCTCATTCTATTGCCCAGGCTGGGGTGCAGGGACACAATCATGGCTCACTGCAGCCTCAACCTCCCAGTCCCAAGCAGCCCTCCCATCTCTGCCTCCTGAGTAGCTAGGATTACAGGTGTGCACGACCTCATCTGGCTAATTTTTTTTATTTTTATTTTTTTGTAGAGTCATGCTATGTTGCTAGGGCTGGTCTCAAACTCCTGGGCTCAAGCGATCCTCCCTCCTCAGCCTCCCAAAGTGGTGAGATTATAGGTGTGAGTTACCACGTCTGGCCTTTATACTTATTTTTACTTTTTTCATTATTCTTTCTTTTTTCCTGATGTTACAAAATATATTCATTTATTTATTCTTGAGACAGGGTCTTGCATTGTCACCCAGGCTGGAGTGTAGTGGTGTGATCTTGGCTCCTCACTGTAGCCTCAACCTCCTAGGCTCAGGTGATCTCCTGCCTCTGCCTCACAAGTAGCTAGGACGACAGGTACATGCCATCATGCCTGGCTAATTTATGTGGTTTTTTTTAGTAGAGATAGGATTTTACCATGTTGGTAGACTGGTCTCACAAAAATTTTTTTTGTTTGTTTTCATTTCTTTCCGTTTTCTTAGGCATTCTTTTTGGATAGGTCTAGTGGTAACACATTCTTTTAGTTTTCCTTTATTTGAACATGTCTTGATTTCTCTTTTATTCCTGAAGGATATTTTTGCTGGATATGGAATTTCACATTGACACTATTTTTGTTTCAGCTTTTGAAAAATGTGCTACTTCCTTCTGGCTTCCATGATTTCTGATAAGAAATCTACAGTGTTTGAATCTTTGTTCGGCTCTAGATAATGTGCTATTCCTCTCTTGCCTCTTTAAAGATTTTTAATTTGAATTTAGTTTCCAGAAGCTCTATATTAGGTTGTGTCTTGGCATGGATTTCTTTGGATTTATACTATTTGGGATTCACTCAGTTTCTCAAATAGATAGATTTATGTATTTTGCCAAATTGGGGACTTTTTCAGCCATTATTTCTTTAAATGCCTTTTCAGCCTTCTCCTCTTTTTCTTTTCTGTATTTTTAGATTGCCCATTTTCTTGTAGTTTGGCTAGAGAGAGAAGACTTTTCCTGGGGCTTTTTTGCCTTGCTGTTGGTGGTGTTCTCAGGTTGCTGATGTCTCCAGCACTCAGTGTGGGATATATGAAACAACAGGGGAATTCATGGAACTCATCGCTTTCTTATTCCTCAGGTCCTGAGACACCTAGGTGATCTGCCTTTTCTCTCCACCTTTCAGAGTCTTTTTATACTTGTCTTATTTATAATGTTCAGAGATTTTAGCTGTACTTAGCTAAAATAGGGAGAGGTGTATCTACTTCATTTTGTCCAGCACCAGAAGTCTATTCTGCCTCATCTTTGAAGGATAGCTTGGGCAAGTATAGAATTCTCAGTTGATAATTGTTTTTTCCTTCAGTGCTTTTGAATATGTTCTTTACTGCGTGGCCTCCATTGTTTCAGGTGAGAAGTGAGCTATTAATCATGATGATGGCTCCCTAGAAATGTAAATATAGTCCATTTTTTTCTTGTTACTTTTGAAGTTTTTTTTCTCTTTGACTTTCAATCACTTAACTATAATGGGTTTAGGTGTGAATATAGTTGCGTTTATTTTATATAGAGGTTTTGGAGCTATTTTGTATGTATTCTGATATTTTTCATCAAAATGGGAAAGTTTGGGGCCATATTTATTAAAATATTTTCTCTGTACTTTTCTCTTTCCTCCTTTCCTGAGACTTTCATTATACATATGTGGCTTTGTCTCACAGGTCTCTGAGTCTCTGTTTATTTCATTCAATAGCATTTTCTTTTTTTTTTTTTTTTTTTTTTTTTTTTTTTTTTTTTTTGAGACGGAGTCTCGCTTTGTCGCCCAGGCTGGAGTGCAGTGGCCGGATCTCAGCTCACTGCAAGCTCCGCTTCCCGGGTTTACGCCATTCTCCTGCCTCAGCCTCCCGAGTAGCTGGGACTACAGGCGCCCACCACCTCGCCCGGCTAGTTTTTTGTATTTTTTTTTTTAGTAGAGACGGGGTTTCACCGTGTTAGCCAGGATGGTCTCGATCTCCTGACCTCGTGATCCGCCCGTCTCGGCCTCCCAAAGTGCTGGGATTACAGGCTTGAGCCACCGCGCCCGGCCTCAATAGCATTTTCTTTGTTTTTAAGATGGGATACTTTGTATTGATCTGTCTTCATGCACATAGTTCGTTTGCCATCTAGAACTTGCTGTTGAACCCATCTGGTGAATTTCTATGTCAATTGTTCATTTCAAGTGCAGAATTTACATTTGAATCTTTCTCGTACAACATCTATCTCCTTACTGGAATTCTCTATATGTTAATTCATTTTTGTTCTACTTTTCTTTAATTCTTTAAAAATGGTCTCCTTTAGCAATTTAAATGTAACAGTTGCTTTTAAGTTTTCATCTGCTAAATCCAACATCTGCAGATACTAAAACACTATTAACTTTTTTCCTGAGTATGGATCACATTTTGCTGTTTCTTTGCATATGTTATAAATTTTTTGGATAAAAACTACACATTTTAAATATAAGTTGAATATCCCTAATCTGAAATCTGAACTCCTCCAAAATCCAGATGTTTTTGAGCACTGACATGATGCCACAGTAGAAAATTCCACACGTTACCTCATTGTTGCCATTAAAAACACAGTTAAAACTTTGTTTCACGCACCAAGTTTTAAAAAATATTATATAAAATTCCCTTCGGCCTATGTATATAAGGTATATAGAAACATACATAAATTTTGTGTTAAGACTGACTTGGGTCCCATCTCCATGATATTTCATTTTGCATATGCAAATATTCCACAATCCAAAACAATCCAAAATCTGAAACACTTCTAGTCTCAAGCATTTTACATAAGGGATACTCTATTTATTTATTGTAACAACTCTAGATGCTTGTTTTCCCCCCAGAAAATTGTTACAATGGTCATTTTGGAGTTTTTGTATGTTTCTTTTCTTTATTTTTTGTTTAGTAATCTGCCTGGGCTCAATTGGTGAAATCTGTTTTCCTTAGGATGTGTAGACTCTGATGTCTCTGCTTCGTCGTTTTTCAGCCTGACTTCCTCTGGGTTGATCTTGTGCCTGTGTAGCATGGTGGCCAAGCAGTCGATTAGGTAAGGCTGGGCTCATACAGCTTCATCCAGTAAGGCTTCCATCGTTTGCCAATTCATCTGTGTCTGATTAGCAAAGTGCATTCGAAGTTCAGCCATTTTAAAGTCTTCCCTAGCTTTTACTTTCCAGCAAGCCCTTTCATGTCTCCTCTGTGCACAAACACAGCCCCAGGGTCAGCCAGGCATGTGTGGATAGCTCAGCCTCTCTCTGGTCTTTGGGGTACGTATGTGCAGCTTAATCGAAGAATATGTTTGTCCCAATCATTACCAGACCTCAAGCTAGTAGAGCCTTTGGACTTCCCTGCTAATCTACCACCAAGATTTTTCATTTGTCTAAGAATCTATTGAGTCTCCTTTCACTGTGGCAGGGAATCTTCCAGTACTTACAGTTCTGTCTCAGCAGAACTTTTGTGTCAACCAAGCTGGGAGGAATGGAAACAGCCACAGGGCAAGATTCCCACAGTTCGTACCTGAAGCTCAGCAAATTTTCAAGCAAAGCTACTTCTCAGATTATTACATGCCTTTGATTTCCAGAGTGCTAAGATGGTTAATTTTGTCCAGCTTTACAATTGCTTTTTAGGTAGAAAACTTGCTGACTTCATCACTAAGTTATAGCCAGAAGTTCTTCTCCTTTAAGATTTTAGTATAATTAAATTTTAAACAAATTTTACACAGTTTTCACATGGCTTTTATTTAATGAAATGACCATTGGAAGCTGATTCCACTCTCCGGTTACAACACAGTATTTGAAATGTTGACGTAGTCATTAAATGCCTCCTCAGGAGAGATTAATTCGCTATAATACTGTATTCAGTATTTTGTGGTCACAATTCTAGAGAGCCAGAGCTGTGAAATTATAAGAGCTACCCTTCTCCAAAGAGCACAGGGGAACCCATCTGGGTTATTTATTGCCGTGTAACAAACTACCGTAAGTTTAGCAGCTTACAAAAGCCACATGTTTATTACTTCAGTTTCTGCAGGTGAGAAATCTGGGCATAGCTCAGATTTCATGGTGTCTCACAGGCTGCAATCGAAGTGTCACCCCGTGCTGGGTGAGATCTCATCTGGAGCCTTAACTGGAGGGAGGATCTGTTTCCAAACTCGTGTGGTTGCTGGCCAAATTTCAGCTTCTCAAGGGCTGTTGGACTGAGTGGCTCAGTTCCTAGGTGGCTGTGGGCTGGATGCTGCCCTCAGTTTCTTGCCAAGTGGCCTCCTCCACATGAAAAACTTGCTTTAATAACAGCCAGCAAGGGAGTGGGTCTGACAGTGAGATGGAAGCCAGAATCCTTAGTATTTTAATCATTGAGAAGTGCGATCCCCTCCATGTGGAGTATGCTATTGATTAGAAGCAAGGTACTCAGGGGAAGAGGAAGGTGTACAGTAGTGAACACAAGTAGGTGGGCATAACTGGAAGCCATTTGAGAAGCTCCTTACTATACCATTTCATTAAAACATGAGCAGAAGGAAAATACTGAGTTTAACTCACACATTTATTTTTAAAAATGAAAAAATAAGCAGACTAATATTTCTATTGACAATGATGGCACATCAGAAAATATGACTATAAAGTACATGGAAACCATCGCCAAATATATGCAAATGATATCAAATAAATTTTTAAATGAAAAAAGCTATTAAAGAACAGCACAAATCAGAGTTAGAAATGAGATAATATGCCAGAAGGAAAAATCAAAAAGAGATCTGACAGCGATAAGGAAATATTTAAAACGAAAAAACCACTAATGTAATGAGGATTAAACTAGAAGTAACATAAGCAAAATGCCTCTGTGGATTGTACTATATGGATAATAGGGAATACAAAGATAGAAACAGAAAAAAGTCTGAAAAAAAGATTAATTTTTTCCAAGTAATTGATTGATAGAGTAGATAATAAATATCTAACATATGTATAATAGATTTTCCTAAAGAAAGAAAGCAATAGGCAAAGGATGATTACTGAAAGTTATATTTGTTAAAAATATCCTGAAATAAAGGAAAGCTTTAACCTATTGAAAGGGCACTCTACTGAGCTGGAAAAATCAATCCAAAATGCCCAAAATTGAGACGTATTTAAATACGGTAGTTCTCAGATGTTTTCGTTTAGGATGTCTATACAATCTTAAAAATTCCTGATAATCCCAAAGATCTTATATTTACATGGGTTACATATATTAATATTTATCATATTAGAAAACTAACACTGAGAAAGTTAAAAATGTATTGATTTTAAAATAATAAACTGATTGATAATATAAATAAAATACTTTATGAAAATAATGTTATTTTCCAAAACACAAAGAAATAGAACCATGGCATGTTTTAAATTTTTTCAAATTATTTTAAAGACTGGCTTAATAGAAGACAGCTGGATTCTTCAATGTGCTTCAGCACTCAATCTGTGGCACTATGTCATTTGGTTGAAGTATATGAAGGAAATCTGGCCTTTCACATATACATAGTTTGGAAAGAGAGGACTATTTTAACAGCCTTTTCAGATAGTTGTGGATATTTCTTGATACTATTCCAAAATTTGAAAAGTGGTCATTTTTAAAGGTCAGTTGCAGTATGGAATCTGTAGCCAAATCAATGAGCTTTCCATACTCTGTTATATTAATTTTTATCAGGCTTTTTGTGGATCTTTTACTTATGCATTATTTTATAGCATCAAACAGGCATTATTTGGAAAATGCTGGTTCACTGCTGTGCAGATTTACCAAATGTTCACTCAGTTCATGATACAATATTAACAAATCAGTTTCATCAGTATTGTCACCAATCTTATTACAAAAACCTTTAAGTCAAAAATCAACTCAAGATAGATCAAAGACTTAAATATAAGACCTGAAACTATAAACATTTTAGAAGACAACATTGGAAAGTCTCTTCTAGAATCAGCCTAAGCAAAGAATTCGTGATTAAGACCCCAAAAGCAAATGCCATGAAATAAAAATAAATAAATTGACCTAATTAAACTAAAAAGCTTCCATGCAGCAAAAGAACTAATCAGCAGAGTAAACAGACAACCCACAGAATGGGAGAAAATATTTGCAAACTACACATCTGACAAAGGACTAGTATCCAGAATTTACAAGGAACTCAAATCACCAAGGGAAAACAAATAATCCAATTAAAAAGCGAGCAGAGGACATGAATAGACATTTCTCAAAAGAAGATATACAAATGGCCAACAAACATATGAAAAAATGCTCAACATCACTAATCATCAGGGAAATGCAAATTAAAACTGCAATGAGATACCACCTTACTCCTGCAAAAAGTGACCATTATTAAAAACATCCATTGTTTTATGGGTGTTGGTGTGGATGTGGGGAAAGGGAATGTTCTACACTGCTGGTGGAAATGTAAATTAGTACAACCACTATGGAAAACAGTATGGAGATTCCTTAAAAAGCTAAAAGTAGATCTACCATTCGATCCAGCAATCCCACTACTGGGTATCTACCCAGAGGAAAAGAAGTCATTATATGAAAGACACTTTTACACTCATGTTTATAGCAGCACAATTCACAATCGCAAAGATGTGGAACCAACCCTAAGTGCCCATCAACTAATGCATGGATAAAGAAAATGTGGTACGTATACACCATGGAATACTAATCAGCCATTAAAAGGAACGAAACAATATATTTTACAGCAACTTGGATGGAGCTGGAGGCCATTATTCTAAGTGAAGTAACGCAGGAGTGGAAAGCCAAAAACCATATGTTCTCACTTATAAGTGGGAACTAGGCTATAAGTATGCAAAGGCATACAGAGTGATATTAATATCATGGACTTTAGAGACTCAGGGGGGCAGTGGGAGGGGGACCAGGGATACAAAACTGCACATTAGGTACAGTGTACAGTGTGGAAGATGCACCAAAATCTCAGAATACATGATCCATTTAACAAAAAAACCACTTGTACCCCAAAAGCTATTGAAATTTTTTTAAACACAAACCTTTAAGTTTGGGAAGCTGTCAAGCTTATGGTTCTGGCTATGAATACCAAGCTTTCTGAAATTTAAAATGTGCCTGAAAGTTCAGTGTTATCATTGGCAGTAAATATTTTTGAAATGACGGGATTACTTTTATTAATTTTCAATAAATGCTTGCCAGATATCCACATTCAAATAATTACAGTTTGTCTATAAATTGTTCTTTGAAGAAAAAATGGTGTTTTTTGAAAAACATGCCAAGTTCAACGTGCACCTCAAACAATTTCACACACACTTTTCCTTGAGCTAATCATCACACTTCAGGCGTGGAGCAGAAATGCTTGATGTGTAATTTTCATTTCTTCACATACAGTGTTCAAAAATTGTATACTGAAGCATTGATATTTAATACAATTAATCATTTTTAGTATTTCATCAAGGATATTTGTAAGTAAAATGCATCTTTTAGTACCGTGAGTGGTTCGTAGTGAGGAATTCAATAACTAATAGTATAATTTGTTACTGGAGCCTTGATTCATGATCAGACTATTTCTTTTGGACTGTCATTGCAAATATCCACAAAATTTAAAAGGGCAAATGTATCATTATGAAGACAGTTTTTAATCTAATGAGTCCACTGAAAGGTTCAGGAACCCCCATATGTTGTTCATGGTTCACACTTTGAGAGCCACTGTTTCAATATAACTACTTGGCTTAAAGAAAAAGAAAAAAATCCTTTGAACATCCAGGCTAAAAGGTCATATCATTCCTAAGAAAAAGAAAATGCGTTTGACCTTAGACTTTTTGATAGAAGTGCTTTAGGCTAGAAGAAAACGGAATACTATACTTAATATTTATAGAAAGAAAAGTTATGCCAAGTATTTTATATCCAGCCAAACTGACCTCAAATTCTAAAGGCCACATTCAACTTCATGAACATACCAGAGCTCAGAAAATTTTGTTGCCATAAACCTTTTCTAAGGAATCCACTGCAGAACAAACTTAAGCCTGCCAAAACGATTTGAGAGGTATTATATAAGGATGGATAGTTGGTATATAATATACTTGCAGTAGAATTAAGACCATAAGATAGAGTGAAGAAGGCAATATAGTATATAATAGTGTTATGTTTTGACAATATAGCTAAAGGACAATGATAAAAAATTCAGAGGAAACAGGAACAGTACTGTGATGCTTAATTTTATGCCTCAACTTGATTGGGCTAAGGGATGCCCAGATAGCTGTTAAAACATTATTTGGACGCACATCTGAGAAGGTGTTTCCAGAGGAGATGAGCATTTGAATCTGTAGACTGGATAAAGAAGACCAGACCTCACCAATGTGGGTGAGCATCATCCAGTCTGTTGGGGACACAGATAGAACAAAAAGGTTGAGGAAGGACACATTTGCTTCCTGTTTGAACTAGGACATCCATCCTCAGACATCAGTACTCCTGGTTCTCAGGCCTTCAGATTAGGACTTATACTATTATTGCCTTCCTTCCTTTCTCTGCCCTCCAGTTTCTTAGGCCTTTGGACTTGGATTGAATTACACCACTGGCTTTCCTGGTTCTCCACCTTGCATATGGCAGATTGTGAGATTTCTTGGCACCTATGATCAAATGAGCCAATTCCTGTAATAAATCTATCTGTCTATATCTATATCTACATCTATCCTCCTACTGGTTCTGTTTCTCTGGACAACCCTAAGACTAGTATATAAAAAATAGAACAAACTTTCAGATTGAGAAAAAAGACATGCAAGGCAAATGCATGAGAGATAAGTGTTATGATATATTGATATTCAACATCTTAACATTATTAAATTAAGATGAGAAGTCATTGAAAGAACAAATGAGAGTTCATGTTTACTGCTACAATATGCAATGAAGATATAAGTTATTAATATTCTTGCATATTTTAAAACATCTCTTCCATACCTATAGAAATCAAGTGG
Source organism: Macaca fascicularis (assembly GCF_037993035.2). NCBI lineage: Eukaryota > Metazoa > Chordata > Mammalia > Primates > Cercopithecidae > Macaca > Macaca fascicularis. The sequence goes on along the minus strand of NC_088382.1, from coordinate 10,446,342 downwards.
ACCCAAAAATTGAGTAAGGATGTGGAAAAACCAGCATTATCAGTAAGCTAGAACAAATAAATACATATTGAGGTTGTAAAATCCAATAATGAAAAATTTGCCTTCTTTCCAAGTACACATTGAACGTTATTGTATTAGTCCATTCTCACATGGCTATAAAGAGCTGCTCAAGACTGGGTAATTTATAAAGAAAGAGGCTTAATTGACTCACAGTTCCACATTGCTGGGGAGGCCTCAGGAAACTTACAATCATGGCAGAAGGGGAAGCAAACAGGTCCTTCACACGGCGGCAGGAGAGAGAAGTGCAGAGTGAAGTGGGGAAAAGTCCCTTAAAAACCATCAGATCTCATGAGAACTCATTCACTATTATGAGAACACCGTGGGGGGAACCTCCCTCATGATTTGGCTACCTCCCACCAGGTCCCTTCCATGATGCATGGGGAAGATTATGGGAACTACAGTTTAAGATGAGATTTGGGTGGAGACACAGCCAAATCATATCAATTATGAAATGAATATATTTGGGGCCACAATAAAAACCTCACTAAATTAAAAAAAATTAGAAATAATACCCACAGCATTCTCCAACCACAATAGGATAAAGCTAGAAATCAACAATACAATAATAAAATAAATACTTTTAAAGCAATCTGTGAATTCAGAAGGATCTTATTAAACCACCACTGCATCAGAGTGGAAATACAGATCCAAATTCCAGAATGTCTTTGAAATGTCAACAATGAACTAAAACGAAACAGCCAGGATGGGTAGATAGCAAACCCATCTCTGCTCCAGGATGACAGTGTGTCATATGAGGCACTAATCCCTGCGGAATGAATTGCAGCCAGGCCCCAGCACCGTCTGCTTCTTTTACTCTAGCGTTCTGTGTTGCTTCAGTGACACCAGTGATTACACTGTCTGTTGTCTCAAGACCAAATGTCTTTCTCATCATGTGTGTTGGGGACGTGGGCAGTGATTCACATAAGGGCCAGTAGTTCCTGCCTTGGCACCAGCATTGGCCTCAGCTATGTCCATGGCTCAGTCAAGTATACAGAGCATGAGGAAAGCAGGGGTCAGGGCTCTGCCTCCTTTCTTCTCTGTCATTGGTCAGGCTCATGACCTTGATCCTGTGCAATAACGCCTGTCCTTCAATTCTCTTTGTGATCATCCCACCATAGCAACTCACATTTTAAAAATATCAGTCAAGGAGATCTCAGCCTGCATTTTGAAAGCTTGCTGAGCAGATGGCTTTGCTCCTTTGGAAAAGTCAGAAGCCAAGGCCAGCGTTTAGTTAGAAAGGGTGTGTTATCCCCAAATATGTCATGCTTTCTGGTTTAGCTTGGAAGGGGTCAAGAAGAATCCATCAGAAGAACATTCTGATGCTCATATTTTAAACTGGGCTGGAGGCAGATGTACAAGCATCTTTTGGAATGGAAGGGGAGGGGGCAAAGTCCTTTCCTGCAGCAGAAGAGGCAGCGTTAGCTTCGTGCTTCAACAAGAATAAGCAGAGAGGCAGGTGGCACCCCAGGGAGTTCCAGACAAGGGATTGACACAAAACCAGAGGAGAAACACATTTTCTGAGGAATAAGGACTCTATATAGAGCTGAGACCCTGAACATTGCCCTCACCAAGCCACATGTAAGTTTCTGCTTTTAGGCATGCAGGCTTGTCCCAACATTATAACAACACTTAGATACAACAGATACCTGTTGGACAAATAGAGAAACACCAGGAATGCAAGTACACAGCACAAAACCACGTGAGGATTCAGAGAAGGTGGCCATCTGCAAGCCAAGGGGAGAAGCCTAGGTAGAAACCAGCCCTGCTGATACGTTGACCTCAGACTTTCAGTCTCCAGCACTGTGAGAATGTGAATTTCTGTCATTGAATCCTGCCCACCATGGTATTTTGTTATGGCACCCCTAGCAAAAGAATACAAGTCATGGTTATTTTTCAAATTCGGAAATACAGGACCCTTCTTTGCCTCCATGCCTTTGCAGTTCTGGTTCTCTGCCTTAGACACATCCCTTGTCCACTCGGGAAACTGTGTAGCCTTCATGTCTTCTGTAAATCCCTCCTGGACCACATCAGGCAACTGTCCAAGCACCTGAAACCACACACCTGTAAAGCACTAATCACAGTGAAAAGAAAATACTTGTTTATACGACTATCTCCCTCATTAAACTATCAAATTCTCAAAAACGGAGACTATCTTGTATTGGCATGCAGCTGCACTGAATGATATTAATCCTCGTCTTTTGTTCATACAGAGTTGTCACTGGTTCATACATGGTTTTAAAAAGAAATTAGGTATTTTTATTTTATTCAATTTTCTTTTTCTTTTTTTTTTTTTTTCTTTTTTTTTTGAGACAGTCTCACTCTTCTCTCAGGCTGGAGTACTGTGGCTCGACCTCGGCTTGCTGCAACCTCTGCTTCCCGGCTAAAGTGATCCGCCCACCTCAGCCTTCCGAGTAGCTGAGATTACAGGCATGCACCACCACGCCTAGCTAATTTTTTGTGATTTTTTGTAAAGATGGGTTTTCGCCATGTTGCCCAGGCTAGTCTCAAACTCCTGGGCTCAAGGGATTAGCCTGCCTGGGCCTTCCAAAGTGCTGGGATTACAGGCATGAGCCACTGCACCACCTGGCCTTATGTTTAATAATTCAATAGGCAACCATGAACCAATTACCTAAACAATAGCTGAAATGTAATATCTAAATATATTATCACCACCAACAACCATCCTCAATCTTTATCCCATAATAAACACCATCCTGAGTCTCATATTCATGGCTTGCTTGCCCTTGATATCCTTTTATGTGATTTAATTACTATAGATATCTACAGGCATATAGATACCTGTATCTATAGATATCTATATGTAGTAATTATATGTAATATACATTTATTTCTAGGAATATATCTATTTCTAGAACAAATAGGAGTCTATTTTAAATGTTTTAATATTATAAGATTGGTATCATTCTGTATGTAATCTTTTAATTAACCTTCCATTGCTAAAATTCATCTATATCGTTGCATATGGCTGATTCTTTTGTTATTATATGAATAGACATCACTTTAGTCCTCTAGCACTCAATTATTAGGTATTTGTTTTGTTTAGGTCTTGCTCTGAATAGCCCTGCTATAGACTTTCTTGCACATGTTGCCTTGTGTATGTTGTAAACATGTATATGTTTACATGTGTAAGAGTTTCTCTTGGGTATTGTGGTAGGCAGAGTTTTGCCTGACCCAAAGATGGTCACAGTCCAATTCCCAGAACCTATTAATATGTTAGCTTACATGGCAAAGGGGAATTAAGCTTGCAGATGAAATTAAGGTTTCTCATCAGTTGATTCTGAGATGGAGAGGGTATCTAGATTATCAAAATGGGACCAATGTAATTACAAAAATTCCTTATAAGTGGAAAATGGAGGCAGAAAAGAGGACCAGGGAGAGATCAGCATGAGAAGAACTTGGCCTGATACTGACTTCAAAGATGGAGGAAGGGACCATGGACCAAGGAATGCGGAACATCTCTGAAATCTGGAAAAGACAAGAAAATGGAATGTCCCTTACTGCCTCCTGCCAGCACTTTGATTTGAGCCCAGTGAGAGGTGTTTTGGACTTCTGACCGCAACCGTAGAGTAATAAATTCATGTTGTTTTATGTCACTAAGATTTGTTATAGCAGCTATGGGAAACTCATACAGGTGGATAACAACAAGTAGAGCTCCTGTCACAGGCGAATATATTCCCATCTGTAGTAGGTACAGACAACGTGGTTTCCAATTATTTGCCCTCTTAATAGCAGACTTTGAAAGTTCCTGTTGGCTCACATGCTGCCAATGTTCAATGTATCAATATTTGTAATGTTATCTTTTCTGGAATGTTATAGAGTCATCTCAGTGTGGTCTTAATTTGCATTTTCTAGATAATTAACAAGTCTGGCACATTTTTGCATTTTCATTGGCCACTGAAGATCCTCTTTGTTCAAGGTGTTTGTTCGGCCCTTGTGTCTTGCGCTCATTTCTTGGTTGATTGTCTCTCCTTTTCCTTATTGATGTGTGGACGTGTTAAATACGTTCTCAGATCAATGCAGTTTTCAGTTGCAGGTGTTGCAAATATCTTTTCCTATTCTCGCACCTGTGCCTTCTCATTCAGACTTTCTTCATTTTCATGTTTAGTTAGTGCTGGAAATCCACACGTGGCTCCCCGGTTCTGGGGCATTCTCAGGGATGTTCAGCAAAACAAAGTGAGGAACTTCTATGAAGCTCCACCTGCACTCACAGCTCAGGCAGCCAAGGGCTGGTAACCTGGGAAATGATGGGAAGGACAGAGAGCGCTACCTTCACAGCCTCATCCTTCCAGGGAGCAGGCTATGGGGGACAGTATCGCAATATGGTGCCTTTCTTTTACCCCTGACATAGCTGCTTGACTGGCAGGGGTATAACGTAGGGCACAGAGATTTTGTGGATGATGTTTCCACTGTTTATGGAAAATTATGTGTTGGCTCAGGAATAAAAAGAAGACTTTGAGCTCTGGGGAGATAATCACAAAGAGCAGGGGCTGCTGAAAATCATGGATGCTTTTCCAGAATAGGAGGGTTCCCAAAATGATGGGATTCAATCCCAGACTCAGGCCCTCTTCAGAAAGAAAGCAACAGCATTCCCACATGGTGACTGTTCCGGGCTCCGGCCCCAGCTCCAGTTCCTTTTTCCTCTCCTCAAACAGAAGAATGACTTAATAGAGAAATCGAGAACATAAATCGTGAATACCCAGCCCTATAGATAAAGAGGGATGGTCTCATGCTAATTCTCAAGAAAAATAGGAAAAGGCCAGGCGCGGTGCTTACACCTGTAATCCCAGCACTTTGCAAGGCTGAGACGGGCAGATCACTTGAGCTCAGGAGTTCAAGACCAGCCTGGGCAACATGGCAAGACCCCATCTCTACAATAAATACAACAAAGTAGTCAGGCGTGGTGGTGCATGCCTGTGCTCCCAGCTACTCGGGAGGCTGAGGTAGGAGAATGACTTGAGCCCAGGAGGTCGAAGCTGCAGTGAGCTATGATCACATGACTTCACTTGAATCCTGGGCAACAGAATGAGACCCTGCCTCAAAAATAAAAACTCATAAAAATAGGAAAAGATATTCTATCTTTTGTATTTTGGAGTTAAAGCCTGAGCTGGTTAGAATGGTTAGAACTAACCTGAGTTCATAAATCAACCACAAAAACAAAAATGTATGAAAACAACAAAAAACATGAATACACTTTAGCATTAGGTTATATATATATATCAATATTTCTAAATCTCTCTACATATGAGTAGGTAGATACAGATATAGATAAAATACACATATATATGTAAAATTAAATAAAACAAAATTTTGTTGGATGTACTCCAGGAAATAGAAAATTTTAGCTGCTTTATTTTATCGTCTTTACTCAAAGAAATTAAAGCTGCCCCTATAATACATAAGTTTATAAAAGAAAAAAAGAAATGAAAAGGAAATGGATAGAAACATAAAAAGTAAGAAAATAGAAATGATGAAGTTAAAACCAAACAAGAAACAGCAAAATAAGAACCCAATACCTTGTAAGTGACAATGTGGGCTGATGTAAGCTATTCATGCAGAGTGCAGAAGACATGGGCCAGGCATAGTGATTCATGTCTGTAATCCCAGCACTTTGGGAGGCTGAGGTGGGCAGATCACCTGAGGTTGGGGGTTCAAGACCAGCCTGGCAAACATGGTGAAACCCCGTCTCTACTAAAACTACAAAAATTAGCCGAGCGTGGTGGTTCAAGAATTGCTTGAACCCTGGAAGTGGAGGTTCAAACGATTCTGAACCCGGGACATGGAGGCTGTAGTGAGCCGAGATCATGCCATTGTACTCCAGCCTGGGAGACAGAGCAAGACTGCACCTCAAACAAACCAACCAACAAAAAAGAAGAAGAATGCAGCAGACATTCATGCATGATTCAATGCGGAATTGCAGGAATAAGATGAAAGACACAGGGGATGGACAACTTACACCCAGCATGTGAGTAACCAGTATACCTGAAGTAATGAAAAGGGAAAAAATTGGAACTGAAAAGCCTTTCAAATCCATAACAGAAGGAATAAAGACAATTTTCTTGAAACAAAGATTTAAACTACAGAGTAAAAGAATTTTATATAAGAACTTACTCTTCCAGGCAGGATGGAAAAGTTTTGCAGGAAATTAAAGCACTTGCCCAAAATAACCAGAAAACTCAAATAAAATGCAAAAACCTTATGTTTAAGGGCATAAAGAACTGCTAAAGCAAGCCTAGGAATTTTAGAATAAGAAGAAAGCAGAAATTGAGGCAGAGTCAGTATTTGGAGATACGCTGGGTAACAACTTCCAAGAACTGATGAAAGACATCAACTCATCAACTGAAAGAATTTTGTGTGTCACCAGCAAGGTAAATACAAGAGAACCACACCTAGGAATACCGTGTTCAAACTGCTGAAAACTAAATAGAAGGGAAAAAAGTCTCAGAAACAGCAAAACAATGCGTACTACCATCAGAGGAATAACAGTGAAGTCAGCAGACCTTTTAACTTATGCTTAAATTCCAGTGTTGAAAATTGGTCACATGGTCTTGCCTAGATGCAAAGGGGACATTATGAAATGCAATGTCTGGATGGGCAGACACACTTTCTTCCCTCCCTCCCTCCCTCCCTCCCTCCCTTCCTTCCTTCCTTCCTTCCTTCTTTCCTTACTTCCTTCCTTCTTTCCTTCCTTCCTTCCTTCCTTTTTGAGGTACTCTCACTCTGTCACCAGGCTGGAGCACAGCGACATAATCTTGGCTCACTGCAACCTCCACCTCCCAGGTTCAAGCAATTCTCCTGCCTCAGCCTCCCAAGTAGCTGGAATTACAGGTGTGTGCCACCACGCCCAGCTAATTTTTGTATTTTTAGTAGAGACGGATTTCACCATGTTGGTCAGGATGGGCTCAATCTCTTGACCTTGTGATCCACCCACCTCAGCCTCCCAAAGTGCTGGGATTACAGGCGGGAGCCACCATGCGCAGCCAGGCAGAGACACTTTCTAGTATCCTTCTACAACATGGAAGGGAGGCATGATTTTTGTGGACAGTTAACCACTTCCACCACATTGCCCCTTACCCTTCATTGATGCACTCCTACTGCTTTGGTGAAAGACACATCTTTAGACCTTCTTATGGGACATAGAGAGGGATGAGTGAACAGATTAACGTAATGAATCTGCCCCAACTTCTCATCTCCCTAATAGTTTGTATCCCTTTCTCATCAGTGTAAGAAGAAATTTCTGACATGACTGCGTCATTTAATGTAGACCGCTTTTAAATGCAAGGCTTAATTAACCAATCAAGCAAAATATTAGAGCCACTCCCAGCTGTTCGTTAGTTTATTGAATTCAGAATATGCCATAAACTGATTATATGGATTAATCCGGTCCACTCCAATGCTATGTTTTTCCCCCTTGTTTTAGCACTTTTATACTTTATTTCAACTATATATTGCAGGTGCATTCTGATGTCTTAGCAAAATTTTAGCGTCCTTTTGTTGTTTAATGTTCCCCAGATCCAATTTTTGTACTTTTTTTCCTGTGGGATACTATGAAATTGAGTTGTATTTATAATCCTGGAGGCCATGAGAGTTGGTGGGTTGAGTTTTGAAGCTTAGCATCCTTCTATAAAGTAACTGCTTCATATGAGACCATTCTAGGACTCTCAAGCAGGAAATGGCCAGAGTTTCCAGAGGAGATGAAAGGTTTTTTTGCTGGTGAGTGAGACTCAGTGGGATTTATGTGTTCAAGGTACTTGAATACTGTTTTAATCGTGCCTTTTTGTGTTTTGTATTTTTGATGTTTTTGTATTTTCAATGTTTTGTATTTTTGATGTTTGTGTATTTTGATGTTTGATATTTGGGACCTTGTTCATCCTAGAGTGTCTGCCCATCCCAGGGCTGGACAGTTCCTAGACAGAGTAAAAGACTCACCTGCAAGTGCACTTTTCATATGCAACCCAACCAATGCAAAGCAACTACCCACCAAATACCTCCTTTATTTAGGTCTCTCTCCCCTTATCACCAGAGCCAGGCACCAGGCAACTGGCAGCAATCCCTATCCTCCAGAGCCTGCCGAATTATCCAGCCAATCCTCAGCCTGCAGAGTCTGCCTCACCTATTCCTTCCTGCAAAGCCCACAGTAAAGACTGCCTACATGCTCTTCCTTGCTCCTTCTGCCTCTGGTGCTTCCCCATGTGGTTCTGCATGCTCCTCCTCCCAGAAACTGTGAGTAACAAACTCTTTTTTCAATGGCAGTTGTCTTCTGATCTGTTGGCTTTACCACACATAAATAATAATAATGCTTCCATTTTATAATGGATATATGAAAATCTACCCAAATCTCCCTATTTTGAGTCTCAGATATCTAATCTTTCCCCCAACCCTACCTTTCACATGGGAGACCTAGAAAGGCTGTGAATTCTATTTATATTGTATTCATGCAATCAATAGGATTAAATTTTGGGCCCAAGTTTTTGCTACACTGGTTCTACAGCTACAAGAGAAGAGACTTACGCCAAAATTAAAATAAAATAAAATAAACCTGAGCTTGCTATTTTCTTCAGTTAAGCTCTATTCTAAACAATTAGCTGACAGTTCTTGTGTTAACAACAGCAAATCCAGGTGGGTCTGCAGCAACCTTAATTCTTGCCTCCTCAGAAGAAAGAATTTGACTGAGGGACATAAGACAGAGGCAGAAACTAAGGCAAGTTTTTGAGCAGTAGTGAAAACTTGTCAAAAAGTTTTAGAGCAGGAAAGAAAGGAAGTAAAGTACACTTGGAAGAGGCCAAGCAGGCAACTGGAGAGATTCAAGTGTGCTGTTTGACCTTTGACTTGGGGTTTGATATGTTGGCAGGCTTGAGGGGTCTCTGCATATCTTTCTCCCTGATTCTTCCCTGGGGGTGGGCTCTCCATATGCCCAGTGGCCTGCCAGAACTTGGGAGGTGAGCATGCACAGTGTATTGACTAAAGTTGTGTGCATGTTCACTTGAGGCATTTTTCCCTTATCAGTCGGGTGTTTCTGGAGGAAGGTCATATACCAGTTAAACTCTGCCATTTTGCCTCTTAGTGCACATGCTTGAGCCACTAACCCAGCTCCCGAGATCTTACTGGGAAGCTGCTGATCACCAGCTTCAGGTGTTTTCTATCTACTGTGAGACTGCCGTTCCCTGGTGCCAGCTGTGACCAATTATTGTTTTAACGAGACAGCTCAACAACTGCTGACCATCACCTGACGGTCACCTGCACTCCTCGTTGAGGGATGGGGCCCTCTCCTGCTCTGCTCATGTCTGCCTCACTACCTACTCTAGCACTTGTCTTCCTTGTTCCCACTGTAATGGCCAATAGCAGCAACCACTTGGGCTACCAAAAGCTTGCCTTAAATAGCTATTTTTACTGACTATCTGTATGTCACTTCCAAGTGGAAACAAAGACATCCAGGTCAGATACCAAATAAAAACCAAACCAGATATCCAGTCCTAGAATACCCAGGTCAGCAAAAAAAAGACATAACTCAAGAAACAGACCTATACTTACACTAATTTAGACCAACTGATTTAGACCAAGATGTCAAGGCAATCCAATGAAAAGTAAGGCCTTTTCAATTCAATTGGCTGTGTATATGAAACAAATGAATCCTGACCCATATCACACCATACACAGAAATTATTTCAAGATGGATGATGGACCTAAATGTTAGAGCTAAAATAATAAAGCTTGTAAAAGAAAACAATACAATATCAATATTGGAATAGGTGAAAATTTCTTAGGATTCAGCATGTACTAACCATGAAATAAATAATTGATCAAATGGGTTTAATAAAAATTAAAACCATTTTTTTTCACTGTAAAATCCAAGTTTTATTTTAAAAAATTACTAACATAGAATAAGTGGGGTTTTTTTTCTTTTTTCTTTTTTCTTTTTTTTATTATTATTATACTTAAAGTTCTAGGGTACATGTGCATAACGTGCAGGTTTGTTACATATGTATACTTGTGCCATGTTGCTGTGCTGCACCCATCAACTCGTCAGCACCCAACTACTCGTCATTTACATCAGCTATAACTCCCAATGCAATCCCTCCCCTCTTCCCCCTCCCCTTAATAGGCCCCGGTGTGTGATGTCCCCCTTCCCGAGTCCAAGTGATCTCATTGTTCAGTTCCCACCTATCGGTGTTTGATAAAACCATTTTTTAAAACTCTTCACACTGTATACTTAAGATCAGAATAATTTTTTCAAAAACCTACTTTGAGTTATCACTTCTTATAGAATTAGCAAAAATCTGAAAGTTTGACAACTATTTTGTGATGGAGGCAGAGAAGCACCCCCACTAAACACACACATGCACACACACACGTACACACACATACATGCACACACAAGTACACACACAAACACACAGTACACACAAGTGCATACACGCACACACAAGTACCCACACGCGTACATGTACATAGTACATCTGCACACATACACATGTACATGTACATGCACACATGTACACATACATGTACACACACCACCTCTCACAGGAGCTTGGTAGAGTGGTCTGGTCATTTCAGCTTTTCTATCTGCCTACTGGCCTGAGCTGAAGACACAAGACTGTGGCCTCTCCTAGCCTCAGCCTTCTGAACTTCAAGCCCGGGGAATTATCACTGCTCTTATTTCAGAGACAAGAGGAAATCCTTTTTAAATCTACCTTTCTTGGGGACACTACCCCATCTGCGTGTAGCCACCATTCTGTGCTTCCCAACTGCCAAAATTCTTGTGGCCACTGCAGCTTTAGACCAAAATGGACTGCAGGTATATACTAATTCTTCCTGCTAAAGCATTTAGGTGCTTCCTCACGTAAATGCTTTCTAGAGTCAGATGGTGGACAAGCTATCCTGTTCTGAGAAAGCTGATGAAGGCCAAGCTAAAGGAACTCTCTTTACATCATCTTTTCTTTCTTCTCAAATGCATGTGCACAAAGGTTGATGCTTTTCCTGTGTTTTTGTTGTTGTTGTTCACAGCTCATGGAATTCCACTTAAGGCAAACTCATATAAAATGCTCTCATTTTTAAAAAATACCCTGTAGCTTTTTCATTCTCTTTCTTCAAAAATATGCCAAGTTGCCTCAGTAAAGAATGCCGTTTTATATGTCGTGCCTGACTGAAAAATTTCTGCTCAAGGATGATTGCATAAAGAACGGACAGTCCACCCTTTCGTCCAGATGGCCTGGAAGATGCCCTTGGTGTCCATCAGACTGTCAGACTGCTGTTTACGGGGCAGCTCCCAGGGTTTCTGCTCTTCTTTCGAGTCTGCACCACCGACACCCTTTTAAGCTTCAGTTGGAGCTCCCAATGCTTGCAAGCAAAGGTACCTTGATTGCTACATCTCACTAGCTGTGTGTTTTTTTTCCACCCCAACACTAGGACATTTCTGCTTCAATGCCTTCTGATCCTGAATCTTAGAGTTGTTGCTCATAATCTCTGAGAGCCAAAAGCAACTTTTACTGGGGACTCAGGACCAGATGGTGGCTGAGGGAGCAAGCAGGGTAAAGGACAAGGATCTTTCTGGAAACCAAATCTGCAGGTCTCCGGGATGAGCTACCAATGAAGCGGGAAAGAGTTCAACATGTTTCCTATCTCATCAGCCGTCTACCCTTTTGGAGGATAAAAGCTGCCTTGGAAGGATGCCTGTTTGCAAGGAGGAAAGAACAAGCTTCCTGCTTCCCAGGTCCCCAGCACGATCCCCCTGGTGGAAAGGCACTCCCTCCAAACTCTTGGAGAGGACTCAGGCAAGCTACTTCCGAGTTCCAGGTGACCCATAGGCTGTGACGTTTGGGTCTTAGCTATCTTTTAAGTACTGCTATAGTTCTATGATTGGTTCAGGCACAACTCATCATCTGAGAGCCACTCATTGCAACCTGGAATTGCCCTATACTTAGTGCACAAACTGAGAAGGACGCTTGACTTTTGAGACAACGTGGTGTTTAATCACCAGAATAATAGAAGCATCACAAAATATAGTAACAGGATGGCCCAGGGTGAGAGAAGCAAAGCGTATGCAGAGTCTGGCTTGTACTTGTAAGGCTTCCCTGCCAGCACAGTCTTCCTCTCGATCCAAAGCAGATAATTGGACACCTCCGTGTACACTCCAGGCATGTTCTTCTGGCCACAGCCCACACTCCAGCCAGTAATGCCCAGCTGGTACCAAGTGCTTTGGTTGTTTTTCTGGCAAACCAAAGGCCCCCCTACTGTCACCCTAGGAAAGAAAGGTTGTTTGGAAGGGGAAGGGGCAGAAACAAGTTACTCCTATAGCCTACTGAGGTGCAGCCTGCTGGCATAGGCAAAAAGCACTTATGGCACCTTTTGATGGGCAGATTTTTTTTTTAAGAGTCGGGGTCTTGCTCTGTTGCCCAGGCTAAAGTGCAGTGGTGCAATCATAGCTCACTGCAATTTTGAACTTCTGGGCTCAAGCCATCTTCCTGCCTTGGCTTCTGAAAGGGCTGGGATACAGCCTTTGGGATAATGGTTTTGATTAGTTTCTCCAACCGTATAGCTATGCTCTGGGACTGCTGGAAAAGAAAACAATTTGGTCAACAAGGACTCTCAATCATCACCATCTAGTCTTATACATTAGTTTTATTATTATTTTTGAGACAGAGTCTCACTCTGTCGCCCAGGCTGGGGTGCAGTGGTGCAATCTCAGCTCACTGCAACCTCTGCCTCCTGGGTTCAAGCGATTCTCCTGCCTCAGCCTCCCAACTAGCTGGGACTACATGCAAATGCCACCATGCCTGGCTAATTTTTGTATTTTTGGTAGAGAAGGAGTTTCACCATGTTGGCCAGGCTGATCTTGGACTCCTGACTGCAGGTGATCTACCCACCTTGGCCTCCCAAAGTGCTGGGATTACAGGCGTGAGCCACCGCGCCCGGCTCGTGCATTAATTTTAATACAACAAGGGCTGGTTTTATAATCTATTTTACCTTTAAGCACTTTTGTATGTTTTTTTCAAAATTCTTCACATTTTCCCCGCCTTTTCACACCAAATCCATTTTCAGCCAACCCATTTTTCTCTTTCTATATAGTTCACAATAACAAAAAGTAAAAACACCAACAAGGCCGGGCGCGGTGGCTCATGCCTGTAATCTCAGCACTTTGGGAGGCCGAGACGGGCGGATCACGAGGTCAGGAGATTGAGACCACCCTGGCTAACACGGTGAAACCCCGTCTCTACTAAAAATACAAAAATTAGCTGGGCGTGGTGGCAGGCACCTGTAGTCCCAGCTACACGGGAGGCTGAGGCAGGAGAATGGCGTGAACCCAGGAGGCGGAGCTTGCAGTGAGTGGAGATCGCACCACTGCACTCCAGCCTGGGAGACAGAGCGGGACTCCATCTCAAAAAAAAAAAAAAAAAAAAAAAAAACACCAACAAAAAATCCATCGCACCTCATAATAGGTCACTGGAGGAATACAGTAGATATTCAAACTGACTTGTGCCAATGCAAAAATTACAAATATTGTATCAAAATGTTATCTTGTGGCACAAAACACTGAATTATAAACAACTTACAGATCCTAAAACATCCTGAAAAAGATTGCCAAATAGCACAAATAAATGGTGCAGGCGTGATTAATGTGAAAATTGAGGAATATGGTAACTCTCATGGTTTTCCAGGTTTCCCCAAACCTTTCGGACCTTTGAAAAAATTCGATTAAAAATTAATGTATAGTGCTCACTTTGGCAGCATATATCCTAACCCTGGAACAATGCAGAGAAGATTAGCATGGCTCCTGTGCAAGGATGACATGCAAATTCGTGAAGCGTCCCATATGTTTACATCACACACCAGGGCCTGTTGGGGAGGGAGTGGGGACCAAGGGGAGGAAGAACATTCATACAAATTCCTGATGCATGCTGGGCTTAAAACCTAGATGACAGGTTGGTGGGTGCAGCAAACCACCATGGCACATGTATACCTATGTAACAAGCCTGCACATTTATCCCAGAACTTAAAGTAAAAGAAAATAAAAAGAAATGTATAATAATAAAAAGCTGGAAAACTCAGATATGGAAAAAGACCATGAAGAATACCCATAACTACATAAATAAGTGCATTTATATGTAAACACACACTACATGATGAGCAGACTTTTTTTTTTCCATACACGATTTTATACACGATTGTGTATGAAAGGAATATTTCAGGAAGAATACATATCCATATAACTGCCTTTGGCGAGTGGACTGAGAACGAGCGTAAGAGGTGAACTTCCTCTTCGCTGTGCAGCCATCTTACTGCTTGAACTTCCTTTATCGTGTATTCAAATAAATAAATGAAATCAACAATCCTTCTAATTCCACCCATGCAGAGGCAACTACTATTGCCACCTTCAGATGTAACTTTCCACACCCTTGTCTATCAATGTGCACCCATCAGATTTTACAGAGATAGGATCAGGATTTCATATTGTTTCACAGCTTATAAGGCTTTATTTTCAAAAATGTTAAGTGACACACAAAACGTTGAAAAAAAATCACCCCTCGATGTGTTGCAAGTCCAAATACAAAACATGAAAACAAATAACTCCCTTGCCAAAGCTGGATATGGGTTTATTTTATTTTTTTAACCAGATTGCTGTTATGAAGAAATTGCTGTGTTCATCAACTTACTTTGAACAAAGCTGTTCTTTACCAAATGCTCAGAAGTCACTGGAAAGTCACACGACCTTGCTTTAAAATGAAGAATTATAATTGTCTTTCTGAAGATGAGGGAGCTGCGCGAAGGATGTCAGGTACAACAGCGATACGGTTTGGATCTTAAATTTCTGAAGCCACATAGACCTTCATTCAAACTCCAGTGTGAATATTCAGTTGAATTAATCTGAACAGTTTTTTAAGCAGTTTAAGGCTCAGTTTTTACAGTGATGGTAAAAGTTACATCTCTCCTGCAGGACAGCTCTGTGAATGGAAGGAAACAGCTAAATCCAGGTCTTTATACATGGCAAGCATTGACTCAGTGGTAACTCCTGCTATTTTTGTGGTTTTTAGACCAGGCAGATCTAGGCATGACTACAGTAGGTTTTTCCTGGGACACAGAAGGCGGTTCTAATCTCAGAAGGCGGGATGCCTTTGATAGAATTCTGGGCCTGTAATTCACTTTGCTGGGGTGTCCTCAGCAAGACTTTCAGCTTCTCTGATCCTCATTTTTCTTATCTGAAATAGGCCTGTCTCGCAGAGCTAATTCCTAATACTTCTGTGTATTTGTGGCAGCCGTGTGTATGCTATTGAGAACTGGATGGGAGTGAAAGACAGTGATGAAGATAACAGTCTATGTAGCATCTCCTATTACCCATTCGCTCAGTGCTTCATGTGCATTACCTCACTGAATTCTCACAACAGCCCCAAAAGGTAGGAACTCTTATAATTCCCCTGTTGTAGATGAGGAAATCTGAAAAGGCACAGGCACGGGGGACATCTCTTGCTGAGGTTACACAGGCATTTCAAGTAGGGGAGTCAGGAGGGAGACTGGGTCGTCTGACTTCAGAGCCTGCACTCCTAACCACCGTCCCTCATTGCCTCCCTTTGGTTACAGAGGACCTGTTCTTAAAAGATCTTACAGAGGATCTGGACTGGGCTGAATAGTATCGTCCCAAAATTCATGTCCACCCAGAACCTCAGAATGTGACCTCATTTGGAAATAGAGGCTTGGCAGATATAATTAGTTAAATTAAGATGAGGTCATAGTGGATTGAAATAGACCCTAATCCAGGGACCCAGCAGAAATAATTCCTCCGACTGCCCCAGAACCCATCGGGGGCAGGGGGGTCGGGGCTTCACTCTCCACGCCCGCTAGCTCACAGCCCAGCCTGACTGCCCAGGTCACAACAGGGAATGGGTGGAGCCGCCACAGTCCAGACAAAGCAGCCGGGGTCACCCTGAGCCCTGTGCGGTGTGGAGGTCAGGATGGAGCTGGGGGTGAGAGGCTCGGAGTGGGAGGGGCTCCCCAGCCAGCTGTGCTCCTGTAAGAGGCGGTGTCTCAGCTTCATGAATGTGTCAGGACAAAATAGCTGGACGCACGCTCTAGGGATAGCCTTGGGGAATGAGAAAGACTCTGAGGCTGCTGTTCCAAACCACTCAAGTGAAACAGCAGAGAGGGCACAGGCTGTTGGACCTTAGCAGTGTCCCTTAGCTTTGTGCCTCTGATGACTCCCCTGTAAAATGTGGATGATGATGGTGCAGCACCATATGGTTGAGAGGAGTAATGAGCACAGGACATGGCAAATACCACGCCCACGATTTTAATTCTCCCATTTCATCTGTACTAATGTCTTCCTGCAAAGGAAGGCACCTTGACCAACAGTTTCTATGAACAAGACACGTCCAAAGTACAGATCCATGCCTGGATCAGCTGCAGGGTGGCTTTTGGTGGTGCAGTTCTTTCATTTCTTTGTTCATGAAGTCATCCAGAGCTCTTTGGAGCACTTTCTACTTGCTACTTGCTGGGCTTGGAGGACAATGCAAAGATGAACAATAGATGTTCTCTGTCTCTTTGAATCTCATAATCATCTGGGAGAGACACACTGGCAGGGAGACTACCTTAATACAATGGGATAAGAGTGTCATTGGCAGCCAGGTGAGGGGCACAGTGTGTGGTGGGTGGGAGAAGAGGCCATAGGGAAAATTGTCTATAGGAAATAAGGTTTGTCTGGGGTAAGCCAATTCCCAAAGGGAAAGGCTTGGGGGAAGGGCAGGAAGGCATATGTTACAGTTTAAGTGATGGTCCCCCAAATTTCTGTGTTGATGTTCTAACCCCCAGACCTCAGCATGTGACTTTATTTGGAAGCAGGTCCTTGCAGATATAATTGATTGAGAGGGATCATGCTAGAGTAGGACGGGCCCCCAATCCAATATGACTGGTGATCTTATAGAAAGTGGCCATTTGGACACACTCACCCACACAGGGAGAGTCCTATGTGAAGACTGGAGTTGTGCTGCCACAAGCCAAGAGTGTACCAGAAGCCTGGAGGGAGAAGTGGAACAGATCCTTCCTAGTGCCTTCAGAGGGAGCCCGGTCCTGCTAACACTGGGATTTTGGACTTCTGGCCTCCAGAGCTCCTGACAATATTTCTGTTGTTCTAAGCCTCATAGTTGTGGAACTTTGTTACAGCAACCCTGAAACTCAAGCAGCATTCTACCTGGGCAAAAAAATATGTGCAAAGGTACAGAGGTGTACGGGAACTGCAGGAACTTCTGAGTTAAATCAGAATTGTTGTTTTGGTGGTTCAAAAATAGGAGAATATTGACAAATTTGCATGGTTCAAGTTAAGCTATCAAGTTGGAATAATGTACCAGGTTGCGTGGTAGGTGGGGGTGGGGGTCAATTTACTGAATAAAGCTCAAATCTGAATAAGCCATCTTCCCTTCTATGTGGCCAAGAATCGTTCTGATAAGAACTCACCGTGGATGTGACAAGTATATGAAGAATAGCTAGTATTACTAATTAACGGCAAGGAACTATGGTTGTACACATTTTCCAAAATTCTATACATAAGGGAAGTTTGCAAACATTTTCCAAAATTCTATCCATATTCTATGTTAGGGAAAATGACTATGGGACTTTCTTTCTCCAGCTGTTTTGAGGCTTCACATTTTATCTTAAAACCTCTTGGAACTATCCCATCGGAATAACTGAAAGACAGATAAAACATTAGGCCGTTCATTCATTTTATTGTATGTGGAGTTTTGTCAGAACCAGCATTTACTGTATTTCTCATACCTGTAAGCAAAGCATTAGAATTCAGCAACCTAATGCTTTGCTTTTCTCTGCCAAGCGGGGTCCTGAAATGGGAGAGAAAGCGTGTATTTGGGGTCAGTAGAGCAAAACATCTCATCACTGCTCTAAGTGTTTGCAAACTTTTGAGCACTAGAGGGCACATGTATATGAGATGGAACAAGGCATAGATAAAAGAATTCCTGCATTACCTGCCGTCCTGCCCAAAGAAACCACACAAATTCCATGGCAGTCCCAGACTTCAGAAAGGGAGAACACAGCAAGCACCTGCATTATCTTCATTTAGACCCCAAATCATCCAAAAATTGCCTAGCACAGTAGTAGATGAGTTCACATTTGAATCAAAACAGGATTGCATAGAAACATACATCCACATGAAAACCAGTACCCATTGTTCATGGTGGCTTTCTTCTTAATTGCTAAAAACTGGTAACAACCTCAATGTCCATCATCAGGGGAAGGAATGAACAAACTGTGGTGCATCCACACAACAGCAGTGCTACACAGCAGCAAAGAGGAACAGCTGACTGACATGGACAGCAACTCGGATCTCATGAGCATCGCGCCGAGTTGGAGAAGCCAGACACGAGCCACTGCACACCATGTGATTCCATGGCATTCTGGGAAAGTCAAAACTCCCAGCTTAGAGAACGCATCAGTTGTTGCCAGGGTTTGGGATTCCAGGAAGAGGATGGATTACTAAGGAGCACAGGGGAATGTTTTGGGGTGACGAAAATGTTCTATGTCTCTTTTTTTTTGAAACGGAATTTCGCTCTTGTCACCCAGGCTGGAGTGCAATGGCGTGATCTCGGCTCACTGCAAACTCCACCTCCCAGGTTCAAGCAATTCTCCAGCCTCAGCCTCCTGAATAACTGAGATTACAGGCACATGCCTCCCCGCCCAGCTAATTTTTGTATTTTGAGTAGAGAAGGGGTTTCACCATGTTGGTCAGGCTGGTCTCAAACACCTGACCTCAGGTGATCCACCCACCTCAGTCTCCCAAAGTGCTGGGATTACAGGCATGAGGCACTGCATCCAGCCAAGCTTCTATGTCTTAACTGTGGTACTGGTCACAGCCATTTACATTCATCAGAATTCACAGAACCATCCATCTTGAAGTGGTGAATTTGCTGAATAGAAATTATACGTCAAAGACCAGACGTTCAAAAATGCCTTTGCGTTTTGTGAGCTTCAACACTCGCCCAGTGGGAACCACAAAAGCATTGCCCAATTTGTTGAAAGCATTGCTGTTGTAACTTCAACACGTGGGGAGAAGTTATGTTTTCATACTGTCTTGGTCTGCTCAGGCCACCGTTACAAAACGCTATAGACTCGGTGGATTGATCAACACACATTTATTTTCCACAGCGGAGGCTGGAAATCCAAGACCCAGGTTCCTGGGGAGGGCTTTCTTCCTAGCCTGCAGGTGACCAGCATCTGCTGTGTCCTCTTGTGACTCTTCCTCAGTTCCTGTGCCAGAGGAGTCAGGGGGGCAAATGGGCGTCCATCTTATAAGTGTCCTCATAAGGACACCATCCTATTGACCAGGGCCCCACCCCATATCTCAGTTAACCTTAATGACTTCCTTGGCGGCCCCCTCTCCAGTTGCAGCCAGGGTTAGAGCTTCAGCGTGCAAAGTGAAGGGCTACACAAATCTTTGTCCGTAACTAATGCCCAGTGGACAGGACACTTGGGTGCCCTGAGGCTGCAGGAGCTGAGGGTGATCTTGTTCAGGTACTTCTGGTGGTAACTGCTGTGTGGGAAAAAGTCTGTTCCTCCTGGCTGGTGCCAGAAGTAACCAGGCTGAAGCTGTGCTCTGAAAGAACCTGTGCAGGGAGAGAAAGGTCCTGTTTGAGACCGACCTCAAAGCTGTCCCAGGGGAAACAGCAGGTAAGCCTCACTCCCTGAAAGTTCAGAGGGAGAATGGGCTTCCCTGAGAGGGCTCATCAGGGCCACAGCGGGAGGGAATGAAAGGGGTGGACAGGGTAGGGATGGGGCAGGGATAGGAGGGAGAGCTGCCACTCCACCTGGCACTACCCCCTCTGCCCACCAGTTCACAAATGGGACCCCGGCTCCCTCCCAGGCTGAACAGAGGGTCCCCCTAATTTGCTGTGGCTCTGGAGAGCAGGGGCCCTGCTGGGACATCCTGGCGAGCAGGGGGTCACTCAGGGTCTGTGCTCTGAACTCCAGGCAAGGGAGCCTGGGGAGTCAGGGCAGGACAGGACATGGCCTGAGGGCCTGTGGCTCATCACCACCCTCTGCGTCCTAGTTTACGTTCCGGTGGCATCTGCTGCCAGGGAAAGCCACGCGTCAACACAAGCTGCGGGAGGAGTGGGGAGCTATTTGGGGCAGGAGACAGACTAAGAAATAGACATTGCTCCCCGTGGATTTCAGCCCATTTCTTTTCCTTTTTGGGTTTCAGCTGTGCCCTAATTCTTCCCCTGTATGGGGACAGTTGGATCTTTGCAGGCAATGCAAGAGAAGTGCAACTCCAGATGTAGCGACTCCACTTTGGACAGGGGTGCCAGGTGGGGGCCCCGGACTTGTGTCCAGGAGGGCATTGTCTGTGCGCCACAGTCCACCGGCCTCTTGGAGATGAAATCCCCATGCCAGCCAAGAGGGGCATGCGATGCCAACTTAGAGTTCAGCTTCATTCCACTTCTCCACTGGCCATCACTCCTCACCTTCTCCTGGGCCCTGCCCTGATTTTCCGAATCTCCCTCTAGCCTTCTGCGGTGGAAATGAGAAGGTCGATGGCTCCGAAACCAGCAGGTCTGGGGTGTTAAGGAAGATGGCCCTAAGCATATCAATTAGGAAGGGCTCCAGAAGGAAACACGATTCTACTCTGAAAGTGCAAATGAAGGCATTTTAATGAAGGGACTGAAAGTTGTGGGCATTGTAAAGGGATTCAGCGAAGGAGAACAAGGTGTCCAGAGTTGAACAGCAGCAGTAAGCCATAGGGGAAGATACTGTCGTTGGAATCCAGTGAGGACCGCAAGCGTAAAGGAGGGACTACCCCGTGGGAACTGAGTCCAGAATGGACCCAGCCAGTGGCAGAACAATGGCCCAAACAGGAAAGTGATGGGGAAGAAATACCCCAACCATCTCCCTTCCTGCCCTGGTACTTTCTGTTGGTACTTGCTGAGGTCAAGCCACGTGGCATTTAGGATCCCAGGTAACTCAGTCCCTAGGAGCCAGCCTCCCAGCACCGAGGGAAGTACGGCACATGGATCTGTACTGGGGAAATGGGAGACAAATGGAAAATAATGGCTCAGTATCATCTAGCACATTCTCACAGAGGACAGAGTTGACAGCTATGAGCTATTTTTATTTTAGGGCTGATAAAGACACCACACTACCCATTAGTAAGCCTTATCATGTACAATATACTATGCCCAGGACTTTGCAAGTGTTATCTTGCTTAATCCTCATAGCAACCACATGAGGGAATTACTCTTTTTGTTTTCCACATTTAGCAGGTCAATATGCCAGATATTATATACTGATTTTTAGCACCATCGCTGCCTTTCTAAGTCTCCCAGGTATTGTAGAGGCTGAAAGTCTAAGAGCTATGTTTCTCAGGATCCCAGCAGGCTTCCAATTTAGATTCTCAGCCAAGCTTTAGGAGGCAGGGGAAAGGGAGCAATCATTTTCCCATGGCAGCTGTGTGCAGGCTCGCAGATTTCAGCAGATGGCAGTCATGAGGTTTTGCCATTAACTTTGGGTCTTCTCCTGCAAATTATCCTGATACTGAAGCTAATTGTATCATTTGCAGGGGGTTCCAATGATTCCTGTAGTTTACTGAGCTCTTGAAAAGAAGCAACTGTTTTTCCTGACCTTGACACTCAAGCACTTTTGATGGTTCTAGAAGTACCCATTTTCATGTATTAAATACCTTTCTGTTTGACATACATGAGCGTTTTCTATTTTCCTGAAAGAATCCTGACTGATACAGTATTTGGTACTGAAAGTGGTTCCAGGAAATACAACTGCAAAGATGGAGGGAAATCTAAGATGTGTTGTTAGGCATGGATTAGCTTGAAGCCAGTAATGACCTCCTGGCTAGTGGAAAATGGGTTTCTGGTAGTCCATGGCAGGCAGTGTCTTAAGTTATCACCTGTCGTTCATGGAATCAATTGCCTATTAAAAGAGACCAAGCACCTTTTTGATAGAATACTCTGGTGGAAGAGATAAGTACAAGGGTTAAAGTTACTGAATGGAAAATTTACAGAAAAAATACAGAACAAAATACCCCAACAATCTCAAGGCTTTAAAATTTCACCTCAGAGGCATAACTCAAAAGCATTGCAGAAGCATCAAAGAAGCTTCTACAACTGCCCCTGAAGAAATCTCTTATCATAGCAGAAACTGAACCCAGGGTTGTTCCTGCAGGTGGCAGAATTACAACCTAACTTGAATTCACAGCCTCTTTAGGAGCTTATGTGAAAGGTGATTAATTGGGAAGCACTGTGACCAGGAGTATTGCATTGGGAAACTTGGGTATATTAAGATGAATCAACGTACTTCACAACCTTAAAGTCCACTGAGCTTCCCTTCCTTTCCTTTCTGGGACCCTAGTCCTTTCTTGCTTGAAGACTTTGTAAAGACTTATATAAAGATAGTACTTTCCCAGGGAATGCTGATTCTCCCATAGCCCACTACCCCCAATCACCTCTCACAGCAGTCAGTAGAGCCATCCCAGTAGAATTCATATAAATCAGTTCAAATCTGGCCCAGGAGAAGATAGAAAACACATTAAAAGAACTGCAACATTCCCCTAATATATACTTGTAGAAACCTGAGGATTATGTGCAAGAATGGATTCTAAGGGACTTAGAATTTGATTTGACTGGGCCAAATTTATCAGTCTAGGTGCACTTACAAGAAATTCTGAATTCATAGCACCATAGTTTATAATAACAAAAAATTAGAAACACATAATTGCTAAATTCATAAATAGAAAACAAACCAATCTAAGTGCTCATTATCAGAGACCTGAATACATTTTGGTATAGCCAAACAACAGAATGTCATTAGAGCAGCTGGAAGTGGCTCTATTTGATTGAAGGACTAAAACCTTGGACCAAAAAAAATGGCCTATGTTAAACAGAATTGCTTTCCAGAATATAAAAGAAGGAATCCAAAGTCTCAGATAAGAATGCCAGAATGGATTTATTAATTGTGACCTGCTCCCCCATCCTTTAACTCTAGTTTATGAGATCCCTGAGGATGCTTTGTTATATTAGGCATTGAAAAATACATTTCCAAGGTGGGCACCAGCATCCTTGGAAGGCCCTGCTGTGGCCATCGTCTGTAGGCTGGGGGTGATGTAGCACGTACCCATCTGGTGGAAAATTGATTACAGTTGACCCCTTCCCTCATGAAGTAGTCAGCAATTTTTCATCACAGTAGTAGACATTTATTTATTCTGTCTATGGATGTGTCTCCCAGGCCCAAAAGGCCTTTGCTGCCTCGTCACACAAAACTTACTAAATGCCTGGTTATTCATCACTATGGTTTTGCATTTGGCATTACTTCTTACAAACTGATTAAAATGCAACAGATTAAAATGCAACAGAACTGAAGCAATGCACTTGGTGCCCATGGGATTCACGGATCTTCCCATAGGTCCCACCACCCAGAAGCAGCATGCCTGATAGAACAGTGGAATGGCCCCATGAAGGTCGTGCAACTGAGCCTGTTGAGATCTCATGACATGTGAGGCTGGAGTGCTCTTTTACAAAGTACCGTGTCTATTATGAAGCACATTCAATAGGAGCTGATCCTTGTGTGGCCAGAAAACTTGGGTTTGGGAACCAAGGGAAAAGAATGGGACTGGCTTCATTTACTGTTGCACTTAACGATCCACACCCAGTAACGTTTTGCTTTTTACCACCGCAACTTTGAGCTCTGGAGATTTAGAGATGTTAGTTCCCAAGGGAAGAATGCCTCTACCAGGGAATATGATGGGTTTATTGCATGGAGAGTTGAGACTGCCACCTGGACATTTGGAGTTCATTATACCACTAAGCCAATAGGCAAAGGAGGAGGTTAGTGTACTGGCTGAGAAGACTGACCCCAAATAGCAAAGAACAGAGATTTGCTACACACATGGGGACAAGGGGGAATATGTCTGAAATCCATTACATCCTTTGAAGATGCTCTTTCTATTTCATTGTCCAAAGGGAGAAATCAGTGGGAAACCATAGCAACCCCATCCAGGAAAAATCATTGAGAGTTCAGAAATGAATGCGTGGTCACCCCAACAAATAAAGAACCACAATCAGCTGAGGTTCAAATTGGAAGAAGGCCAGCTGTGGTCTCAGGATCAGTTGCAGACTTGAGAACAACTGCAGCTGCCTGGATTTTCATGTTTGTTTTATGTATTTGTATATACCAGTTTCCCCTTTTACCTCCTTTTCCCCAAGTGTTCACATTGGTTACATTTATTACTGATCTTTAGGATATGAGATTGTGGTGACCATGGAGGTGTACCACCCAGATCTACTTCAAAAGAACCTGCTGTGGGAAGCATAGTTGATGATGGCCTTCAACTACTGCTCCTCCAGATCCATCATAGCTGTCGGACCAACACTGCACTTCTACGGAGTACACCCAGCCAGTGGCTGAGAGTGGCAGGGGCCAATTCTTCTTGGGCCATTACTGCTCTCAGCCTGGTACCCTTTGCTCATGAACTCTCATCAACCTGGTCCAGACTTTCTCAGACCTGCAATGGGGTCTGAAGATGCTCTGCCTCCTCCTGTTCCCAAGATCCTTTATTGTTGCCAGGCATTTCCACCAATAAATCTCTTTCACATATAATTCAGTCTTGGCATTGGCTCTTGGAGGACCCAAACTGACAGGGATGTGAAGCTGAGATTGTGATTAAACAATCTCACTCAAAGATGGATATGATGATTTTATGAGACTTTTCAGAGAGGATCAGAGTGTTCTGTTTGTGTAGAGAATAGTCGTGTTGTGTCAGGAGCATGCTGTTGTTACTATTCTTGTTTTCTAGGAATTTTAATAAAGAAGGTTGTGTGCATACGCTGAGCAGCCAAAGTGGTAGGCTTGCTAGATCGTGTCTCAGTAAGCACTCAAAATCCAGTTCCCCTCTCCTCATTCCATTTGTTCTGTGTCATGTTGCAACTGCCTTACTCTAGAATTCTGGATGTGATTTTTGGGTCCAATGAGATGCACTTACTAATATCTGCAATGCACAATGCAGGCAGTAGCAGCGCCAGCTAAAGCTGAGCTCTGGTAGAGATGGATTGGATTTTTACAGTGACCTAACTCTTCAGTGTGATATTTCCTCCTGGTCATCAGCTACAGGCTCTGAGACAGCCTGGGGGAGAGACAGTAGCCATGTTTCCCACTACCTCCCAACCACTGGCTGGCACACCAGTCTCCTGGCCTTAGGTCACAGCCACAATGACGTGACCTTATAAAATCCCTGGCAAGCTGGAGCAGCAGCCCTGCAACCAAGCCTGCTCGTAAGATAAGGGTTTCTGTTTACTAACCTAGAGCTGCTCTATTCTTTCATCCTTGTTCCCCTTTCAACTGTCTCTTGCAAGTACTAGTTTTGCCATTAAAAATGCATTTTGTTTTGCAAAATGAGAAGAGCTTATAAATACTTCAAATTTTCTCTCTCTGTTTCACTCCTTTCCGTTTCTTTCTAAAATTACGGTAAAATATTAAATATACACAATGATATAAACAATAATACCATAAAATAAAACACTACAGAGTTGAAGCTCTCTGATGATCTCTCCATTTCTTCTAGCCATAACGAATATCCTGAACTTTGCATTTCTTTTCCCTTTGCAGTTGCCTACTTTTTCTACATCTGAATATATCCTTACACATTTTTAAAATTTATAAAAATATCACACTGAATACATTTTTCTGTAACTTGCCTTTGTGCTGCATTGTGAGATTAAGCTACGTTGATTTGTTTAACTCCAGCTGATGTACGTAATCACCTTCTAATGACATTCTGTTGTTTGACTATACCAAACTTTATTCAGGTCTCTGATAATGAGCATTTAGATTGGTCTGTTTTCTATTTATGAATTTAGCAAGTATGTGTTTCTAATTTTTTGTTATTACAAACTAGGGTGCTATGAATATTCCTATATATGCCACCTTCAAATTTTTAAAATTTTAAGTGTTTTAAAATACAGTCATGTCAGGATACATTCTAAGAAATGTATCACTAGGAATTTCATTGCTAGGCACACATCAATGTATGCAAACCTAGATGGAACAGCCTACTACACACCTAGGCCATATGGTGTAGTGTCTTGCTCTGACCACCATCATATATGTAGTTCATCATTGACCGAAATGGCGTTCTGTGGCACCTCTGTATTAATTTTTTTAGTGGAAAACCATGTTTTAAAATATGTTTTACATGAATGATAGTTTTTAGTGTCAACAATTTGTCGCAGTTATTTTTTCTCAGCACATTGGTAGTACTATTCCATCTTTTAGCTTCCCTTGCTGCTGTTGAGAAGTCTGTTGATTTGATGCTCCTCTGTAAGTAATCCCTTTTTTCCTCACATGTGCTGATTTTGAGATTTTCTCTGCCTTTATTGTTCTGCCATTTCACTAAAATGTGTTGAGAGATACATAAATTCTGCTTGGACTCTGTTGTGCTTCCAGAATTGGAAGATCAATGTCTTTCATTAATTATGGAACATTCTTGGTCACAGACTCATTGAATGTTTCCTTTATCTCCGTTATTTCTATTCTTTGCTTCTGAAACTTCGGTAGTCATATGTTAGTCCTTTTAACTTCATCTGCCTTGTTTCAATACTTCTCTCTCATGTTTTCCCATATTGCCTTTTAGCATCCTGAGTAACGTTCAGATCCATCTACTAGTTTACTGATTATATTTTTATTTCCATAAATTCCAATGGATTCTTTTTCAATTCTGCCTGGCCATTTTTTTGGTGGTATTTTGTTTTCAGTCTCATTTTAAGTTTCTTCCTTTTAAAAAATATTTTATACATAATTATTTATATTTACTGTCTAATACTTTAAATATCTGAACTCTAGGTGTGTAATCTTCTTTCCTGCTCTTTTTCATGGTGGTTTGTTTTCTGTTAATGAATTTAGCAATTGTGTGTTTTGTACTCATATTTGGCTGAACTTAATTCATGGGAATCTGTGGGAGACTGTAAAAATATCAGTGGTTGCCAGGGTATAGATGAACAAGTGAAGCACTGAGGATTTTTAGGCAGGGAAGCCACTCTGTGTGATTACTGCAATGGTGGCCACATGTCATTATACACTCATCAAAACCCATAGCATGTGCAATGCAAACAGTGAATCCTAATGTAAACTCTAGATTCTAGTTAGTCATAATGCATCAATATTGGCTCATTAATTGTAATGTGCCACACTAATGCAAGATATTAAAATAGGAGAAATTGGGATCTGGGGCCTCTGAGAATCCATTGTATAATACTTTCTGCTCAAATTTTTTTTATAAACCTGTAACTGTCAAAAGCCTGTTCATTTTTTAAAATGTAGAGATAAAAAAGCTAAAATAAAAACAATTAATCTTTGTGACTTTGACTTAAACAGGGAACCCTATCTGAGGGTCATGAGAGAAAAGAACCAAGTGTCTCCTTTCGTGAACTGAAGCGCATCAAGAAGAGTGGCGTTTTAGTGGCATAGGGAATTCACTTTCTTTTGCCATCTAATGTTGGGTGTGTGTTGTGTTCTATTAAACTTCAAAGAGGGAAGTGCTGCATTTCCTGTTGTTCCCAGTAGCCTGAGAGATGGGACTATGACACTGTGATGGTTAATTTAATGTGTCCAACTTGGCCAGGCTCTGGTGCTCAGTTGTTTGGTTGAACAGCAGTCTAGATGTTGCTCTGAAGGCTATTTTTAGACGTGATTAACATTTGAATCAGTAGACCTTGAGGAAAGCAGATTGCCCTCCATATGTGAGTTGGCCTCATCCAATCAGATGAAGGTCTTAGGAGAAAGGATTTAAGTCCCCCAAATAAGAAATTTTGCCCCCAGATGGCCTTCGGACTTGATACTACAACATCAACTCTTCCCTGGGTCTCCAGTTTACCTGCCTTCCCCACAGATTTTAAACTTGATAATCACATGGGCCAGTTCTTTAAAATAAACCCCTCTCTCTTTACATATATGTAATGAAAGGAAACTATCCATAAATAAATGATATGTATTTAGAAGTAAAACAATATGTATTTTTATATACTTATGTGTATATAAAATTATGTATGTATACAGACACGTGCATACATACATAGGTATGTATACAGATACATGTACATACATAAGTATATGTATACATATATGTATACATGTTCAGTTGGCCCTCCATATCCATGGGTTCTGCATCTGTGGATTCAACCAACCTCAGATCAAAAATATTTGGAAAAAATAGGGATGGTTGTATCTGTACTGAACATGCACAAACTTTTTAAAAATTATTATCCTTAAACAATACAGTATAACAACTATTTACATAGCATTGACATTGTATTAGGTACTATAAGTAATCTAGAGAAGATTTAAAATATGTAGAAGGATTGCATAGGTTACATACAAATACTGTTTTATATGAGGAACTTGAGCATCCGTGGATTTTCGTATCCAAGAAGGGTCCGGAACCAATTTCCCACAGATACCGAGGAACAACTGCATTTATATAATGGAACTAATTACTAATTGCGAGGGACCCTATGAGAAGAGGCACAAATTTGGCTGTAACATATACATTAGACGTCATGAAGCACCCATACCATCTACATTCCTGTATCTTTCCAGTGCCTGTTTCACAAAGTATCTGAATGCATGAATGAATGAGCAGATGAATGTCTTTCTCTTTTATGGGGCCACATATGATTGTTTCCTTTGTAGCTATGCCAGGTGGACATAACCAAGAAAGGACCCCTCAGAAAACTACCACTAGCCCCTGACTCTCCTTCATGGCACCAATCTTTAAATACACGTGGTCTCTTAGTTTTCTAAAAACAAATTCTTATCGTTTGTATTTCAGTCTGGCCACACAAGCTATTTTGTTTCCACTCAGTGAAAAGATGTGCTTGCTTTCTCGTCCTGGAATGGTTATCCTTTCTTACTGGATGGATGAAGACTCTGGCGACTGGCAGTGGGCTTCACTCAGTGACCCACATATGTGGAGAGGGCAGATGTTGCCACTTCCTCTCATCCACCCCATTATCCTAACTTTTTATTTGGATAAATAAGGAGAAAGAAATAATGGTGTGGTCTGTAAGTAGCAAGCCATCATCTCCCCATGTTCAAGTCCAAACCAGATGAAAGACACCTGATCCTAACTCTACCAGAGACTTTCTTTCATGGATGGCCCAGGAGACGAAAGCATTTGCACCTCAGATGGGGGTTCCCTGTGTGTGCGTCCGTATCATGCACAGAACTGATGGAATTAGAGTGGGGCAATGACGAGGTAATATTGTGTTCCACGAGATAAATAAGTTATTAAGCATTACAGAATGTTGGTTTGATGAAAGACCTTACAGTTCATCTAATGGAATCTCTTTTTCATGGATAAGGAAACTGAGGTTAAGAAACATAAGTGATTTCCCAAGGTTGAGTTTCCAACCCTTTCCTGAAACTGTCCTTCTTTGTTGGAGGTTACTGTTTTCCTCCGGGATTCCCAATGCACTGCGCGTGCCTCTTTTTAGCATTGTGTTTAACATTCCTTCATTAGACTGTGAGATTTGGAAGAATTGAGTCCATGTCTAACTTCTGGGAGTCGGTGTAGATGCTACCCCATAGCAGATGCTCCACAGATGCTTGTGTGAGAATGGAAAGGAAGAGAGGAGAGAGAAGAAAAAGAAGGAAAAAGGGTGGGTCCAAAGCTTAGCAATTAGGTTTATCACCGGTAAACATGGTGGCCAGCAGCATTTGAGACCCCAGTCCTAGCAAGAAAAGGTACTGAGGAACACACACCAGCGAGCTTCTCGTGGATCCTGAGATTATGGTGTAGGCTTTCCCCTCCTTTTCTGTCTCCTCCTGGATCCATGGAATAAATTGAGCCACAGACACAAACATACCAGGTCTCCCCCTGGAGCCAGACCTTATGCCCCAACTGAAGACACCCACTTGGAAGAGTCTCTGGGTTCCATAAATAGCACAAACCAGAGGTGCCCCACTGTCTCCCTGGGAATGAGAAAAGGAAGAACAGTCTGCTATCAATGGTACCTCCAGAAAGAACATGGAGGGGAAAACAGGAGGGTCCTAGTGGTGTAGGCTAGCCTCCGCCCTGTTTGGGAACCTAGAAAGTGATGGGGTACCTGGAGGGAGAAGGGGGCTGGGCAGGGGTGAGTACCTTGCAGATACCATTGGTGCCTGGTTCCTTCCAAGCACAAATCATGTTCCTGGAGAGCTGGTTTACCCTCTTGGCACATTCTTTCTGGCTAATCTGCACCACTCTCAGCTTTTCCAGGTGCATGTTTAGGTCATCATATTGGTCTGACAAAGGGAGAAAGCCGGTGTGAGAGTGAGCACTGCATCAGCTGCCAACAGTGACCAGCCCACACGTGATCAGCATGGAAGCCTGGGAGGCCACCAGCATCCAGCAGATCACAAATTCACAGGGCGTGGAGGCCTGGGATGACTTCAGTCTCCTCTCCAACAGTCCCAACAAGAAGTTCCTCCAGTAAATGTGTGCTTCCTGTGGGAAGTTCACTCTCTGCAGAAGCAGCCCACAAAAGCCCCAGCCTCAGCCCCTGCCAGGGGAACTTGGAATGAAGGTCCTCCCTGGCCCCACCATCCCTTCACAGCCAGGCTTTGTCCTGAGGATCAGAGCAGCCCAACTTCTGAATTGGTGTTGGCCAGTGTCTTCACCAAGCCAAATGGAGAAACCAAGAAGAAGACATGCCTGGTCATACCACTTTGTAGGAAGGAACTGACCACAATGCCAGGGGAACTCTTGGCCTTCTCCCCACCACACTCCCACCCTCCCAGAGATCTTCCCTGGCCAGGCAGCCTGGTGCCCTGCAGGGAAAGGGGTGGAATCATCGTAATGGAGCTTGGTTGGAGAATCAGTGGCTCAGAGCTATCTCGGGATGGTGTTTTACATGGGGTGGCCAATAGATGGGGAGATGGCCATTGTGAAACAGCCACAAGTGGGATGATCCAAACTGGCTTATCATGCTTTTGACTCCACAAAAATTATCATCGGTCTCATATTTTGAGATTCTTCTATGTCCTAGGCTTTTACTGGGTACCTCATTTAATTTAATCCCCATAACTTATTTGAGGAGGCGTTCCTGGTGTTCTATAGATGAGAAAACTAAAGGTGAGGAAGGTGAAGGAGCTCAAGAGAGACAAAGCCACAATTCAGACCCAAGCATTCCCACACCCAAAGCCTCATGCTCTCTAGCCCAGGGCACCCTACATTTGGGCTTTCTGTGGGTTCTGAAAAGAGGGCACGTACCATACCCATTTGTCATTACCCACTCTGCCATCCAACACCGGTCCCAGGTCCTCTCCTCCTCCTGCAGGCAGACAGGCATTTTGAAATTGCTGAATTGCACTGGTGTGGCAAGTAGAAGCAGAGAGAGGTCACTGTCGAGCTGGGGCGGTTTGTAATCTTTGTGAATAATGACCTTCTGCACTTGCTTTCTCTCTGAGTGGATGTTGCTGAATGTTCTCGTTCCCATTACCACAGTGACATTTACCACGGCCATGTCTAATCTAAAGAATGAATATAAAAGCACCAGTGCTAACAAGGGTGATAGTGCAATTCACATTCATAGACACGTTTGTAAACAGTGAGTTGACAACTAAGGAGAAGTCCAGTGCAGTGGGTGAGCTACCGTGGTCTGGAGCATGGCTAGGATTAGATAGGTAGGAACCAGGAGCCCAAACTCTGACAAATCTCTGAACCGGTGGGTTGACAGTCCAGGGAAACTCTCCTGACCGAAAGAAGAGGAATGAATCCCACTGAGAGATGAGATTGTAAGCTCCTTGATGACAGGGACCTAGGCAGTCTTGTCAACTCCTATGTCCCCAGCTCTCAGAACAGCACATAGTAGGTGCTCAATGGGAAGGTATTCAATAAATGACTCCAGTGTGTTGTCTTCATACACAGAAGACAGACAGGAGAGAGTGTACTGATGTACTGGGTGCATAGCTCTGACTAGCAGCCCGCATTTGGATACGGTTGGCTAAATAAAGAGGAGAGAGTGGGTGTACAGCAGAGACCCTGGGGCACAAAGCCAGTGCAACATTCTGCACTTAGAGCCTAGGGCTTCATAGGGCTGTGCACAGGTCTACTGAGCTGCCCAGCCCAGACAATACATTGACAAGACAGGATGTAGATGAAGACACTTACAGGGTTCTTGGGAAGCAATGTGCGGCCGTCAGAACCCACCACTGATGTATGATTGAGCCTCCACAGAGGTGTTTCCGAGACATCTGGATACTCACTTGCCACGGAAACTCACCATTCTGGACTTGAAGCCGTTCATGAAATGGTAACCATGACGAGTTTGGAAAAGCAGGCCTGTAGCCACATTGAACGTTTTCTGAAGGAGAAAGGAAAGAGCCATTTGTATGTGAGAAGCATGGAGAGATCCCTATCCCTTATTCATGGAATCTTCCCAAGTAAGACCAGTGCTGAAAGCTGAGTGAGGTAGCGCAAACAAGCCGAGGAGGGGGAGAGCTCAGAAAACCTGCACCTTTTTCCGTATCTATTCTTCATGGCTGCAGTGAGCTGGGAGACCTGGGGAAGTCTGGGCAGTGCTCTGTCAGAGGCGTATGGGCTTAGGGTGGCCACGGAGACGCACCAAAGATACACAGGGTCCACTCAGGAGATGGAAACTGGGCAGTGATTTGAACAAGGAAAGTTTAACAGGAAGAATCACAAACTGTAACTGGGGAGTGACTGCAAAGCCTCAGGAGCACTCTGAGATATGGCAGGGCAGGAGGAGAGTATCTGAGGAGGAACCAAACTTGGCAGGGGAGCCTCTCCCCCTCCCCAGGAGTGGGACTCACAGCACATCGGAGAAGGTGTCTGCAACCCAGCGGAAGCAGAGACATTTGCCCGGTTGTCCCGGGCCAGAGCTGATCCCCTTTGCTAGAGAAGCAGAATGCACCCCTCTGGAGTGCAGGTGGCCAGGAAACGGTGGCCGGGAATGGCAACAAGGAACACCCCTCTGGAGTGCAGGCGGACTGCAGACACCTGCAGGGAGCTTGTCCAGAGCCTGCCCACTGGCTAGGGGGGTGCAAGACCTGGGTGTGTGTGTCCGCCTTGGGACAGCTGCAGTGAAAAGGTGTAGAAGGCTCAGGGGATTTCGATGCTGATCCAAGAAAAAGATATGATCACAAGGTGGTGGCAGCACACACAAGTTTCATTTGGGGAATACTTTGGAAGGTTGCATGCAGGGGAAGCTCTTTATGGCCTGAGACTATCTGGAGGTTAAGGAGACACCATCCAGAAGAGGAAGAGGACAAGGGGACTTCTGAGGAAAGAGGACTGTGACAGGGGGTTACCCGTCTAGGTGATGTGGTTCACTGGCACAGTGGGGAGTCTCTGGGTCAGAGAGCTCTCAAGGGCAACAACGGCTGCGGGCCTTTCCTAGCCGCAGGCTGCGTATTACCTGTGGCGAGCAGATGTTGGGTGCAGTTTCACAGGGTATGCAAAGCAGACAAGCTTTAGATGGCTAAATATCTGTGTATTTGGACTATGTTCAAAAACAGCTGGATGTGTAAAACATTGAGTTTAGGACCAGCAGGCTTTTGAGCTAACGAGGAGAAGCCTGCTGTGAACAAATTGACAAGCTAAGGGCCATCCTTGGCTCACTTATAGAACAGGTCACTGAACAGAAGACAGGGCTGGAGCTCACTGAGAGAAGCATGGCAGAGTCGAGCACCACTAGGTGTTCCCCACATGCTGGTGGCAACCACACCACAGGAGCAAGAAGCAGCAAACAGAAGCATGCTGGAGAGGCCCAGGAAGAAAGGCCCCTTCCGCCTACAGTGTCCTTCCAGTGCCTACTGCTGAGAAAGCTTAATGTTGGGCTGGCTACAAAGAACCATGTCTTACAGGGTCCAGCTGCATTATTGGCCACCCAATTTACAGGGATCCAAAGAAGGCCTGTAGGGGGTTGGGGGTCACAAAAGACATGCAGAGTAAAGGACATGGTCACTGTGGCCACCAGTCTCCAGCAAATATACATGCCCTGAAGGACTCCTGGAAATAGCCCAGGAAAATGAGAAGCAAAGAGAGATTCGGCACAGGCATAATAAATATGTATTCTTTTTTTAAAGGAACAGGGATGGGAAAAAAACAGCAACATTTACTAGATGAAACTCTAAATAGGAAAATATTATCCAGAACAAATAAAAAAATCTGAGTAGATATGTTGCCATAAGTCATAAAAAATAAAACCTTTTAAAGCAATCACCTATGTGAAACAAGATTATAAATTAGAAACTCAAGGAAGAGGTTATAAGAAAACATGAGGAGAAAGTGAGAAAAAAGGAGGCGATGGGGCATGAGCTGGCAGATGTTGGGCTAGAAACGGAAGAATAAAATACAGAAAATTCTTTGGACAGCATAGTAAGGGATAAGGAGTGTGTAAATTAGAGAAACAATGAAAATTAAATAAAAACAGAGTTTAAAAGAGATTTTTGTGAGAATGCAATTTTTAATTTTGGGGGGATAAATATCCAGATAGTGACTGCTAGGTCACGTGGTCAGTGCACACTCAACCTTTTACGAAACTACCCAATTGCTTTCCACATGGCTGCAGCATTTTGCATTCCCATCAACAATGGGTAAGAGTTCCTGCTGGGTGCAGTGGCTCACGCCTGTAATCCTAACACTTTGGGAGGCCTATGGTCAGGAGTTTGAGACCAGGCTGACCAACATGGTGAAACCCTGTCTCTACTAAAAATACAAAAATTAGCTGGGCATGGTGGCATGGGCCTGTGGTCCCAGCTACTCGGGAGGCTGAGGCAGGAGGCAGGAGAATCACTTGAACCCAGGAGGCAGAGGTTGCAGTGAGCCAAGATCGCACCACTGCACTCCAGCCTGGGAGACAGAGCAAGACTCTGTCTCAAAAAAAAAAATGGATAAGAGTTCCTATTACTTTACATCCTTGCCAACACTTGGTACTATCAGAAGTGTTTATTTTAGCCATTGTAGCAGACACACAGCAATATTTATTGTGGGATTGTTCACAATCCTCCAGACTGGAAATACCCAAATATCCCTCTATGGGTGAATGGATAAGTGAACTGTAATCTACCCACATGATGGAATACCACCCGCAAATAAAAAGGAACTATGGGTGCCTGCAACAACAGAGGAATCTCAAAAGCATTACGCTAAGTCAGAGAACACAGGCTGAGAAAGTCACGTACTGTGTAGGGTTATATTCGTATGGCATTCTGGACAAAGCAAAACTCTAGGCATGGATAACAGGTCAGTGGCTGCCAGGAGTTGGGGATGGGGGAGGGTGAGTACAAAGGAGTAGATAGAGGGGATTCTTGGGAGTACTAAAAATGTCAATATCTTGTCTATAGTGAGGGTAACATCAATCTATGCATGTGTAAAAGCCCATAGAATGGTACCCCAAAACATAAATGTCACTCTTTATAAAAATAATGAGAAAAAATGATAGCTAGAGAATACAGGCAATGATTGTTCTCGAATTTTAAATGACACATAAAAATAGGAATAGATGAGCATCTTCGCTAACATGATAAAGTGTATCTTGGCCTGAAAGTGAGTAGCATGCTGACTGGGGACAAGCTAGAAGCCTCCCCACGGAGTCAAGAACAGCACAGCTGTCCACTACCTCTGCTACCTGCTACCATTGTATAGGTGGCTAGGAGGAGATGGTGATAGATTTTGAGCAGAGGGAGCCCACAGGATCCCTCTGCCACCATGTTAGATGATGGCCGGAGGGGGTGGGAACAGGCACATGGGAGGAGAGTGAGACAGGGCTTCTATCTAGAAGAGTCTATGAGGGGCCGGGCACAGTGGCTCACGCCTGTCATCCCAGCACTTGGAGAGGCCATGGCAGGCAGATCACATAAGGCCAGGAGTTCAAGACCAGCCTGGCCAACATGGTGAAACCCCGTCTCTACTAAAAATACAAAAATTAGCCAGTCATGGTAGTGGGCACCTGTAGTCCCAGTTACTTGAGAGACTGAGGCAGGAGAATTGCTTGAACCCGAGAGGCAGAGGTTGCAGTGAGTCGAGATCATGCCATTGCACTCTAGCCTGGGAGACAGAGCAAGATTCTGTCTGAAAAAAAAAAAAAGAGTCTCTTGAGTGGGCCAGGGATAGTTGGAGGGTTGCTTAAAAATGGGATACTTTCTGAGAAATATGTGGTTAAAGGCAAGCATCAAGAGTGAACTTACACACAGCTAGATGGTGTAGCCTGCTCATGCCTAGGCTGTATGGCATAGCCTATTGTTCCTAGACTACACACCAATACAGCAAGTTACTGTAGCGAATATTGTAGGCAACTGTAACATGATGGTATTTGTGTATCTAAACATAGAGAAGGTACAGTAAAAATATGATATGAAAGATATTATAGTGCACTCGTCCAGGACACTTACCATGAATGGAGCTTGCAGGACTGGAGTTGCTCTGGGTGAGTCAGTGAGTGAGCAGTGAGTGAACATGAAGGCCTAGGACAAGACTCCGCACGGCTATAGGCTTTGTAAACACTGCACACTTACGCTACATTACATTTATGAAGAATAGTTTTTCTTTCTTCATTAATAAATTAATCTTAGCTTCTGTAACTTTTTTTACCTATAAACTTTTATTTTTTTAATCTCTTAAAATTATTTTGTCATAACATAGCTTAAAACCCGCATTGTACACTGTAAAAATATTTTCTTTCTGGCCAGGTGTGGTGGCTTACACCTGTAATCCCAGCACTTTAGGAGGCCGAGGTGGGCAGATCATGAGGTCAGGAGTTTGAGACCAGCCTGGCCAATATGGTGAAACCTTGTCTCTACTAAAAATACAAAAATTAGCCGGGTGTGGTGACGTGCACCTGTAGTCCCAGCTACTTGGGAGACTGAGGCAGGAGAATCGCTTGAACCCAGAGGCGGAGGTTGCAGTGAGCCGAGATCATACCACTGCACTCCAGCCTGGGTGACAGAGTGAGACTCCATCACCAAAAAAAACAAAAACAAAAAAACTTTATATCCTTATTTCATGAGCTTTTTTATTTTTTAAAAAATTATTTTTTACTTTGTAAACATTTTTTAAAGAAATTAAGACACAAACACACACATTAGCTCTTCATAGACCTACGCAGGGGTCAGGATCATCGATATCATGGTCTTCCACCTCTACCTCTTGTCCCACGTCCCACTGGGAGGTCTTCAGGAGCAAGAACATGCCTGGAGCTGTCATCTCCTATGATAACAATACCTTCTTCTGGACACCTCCTGAAGGACCTGTCTCAGGCTGTTTTATAGTTAATTATTTTTTAATAAGAAGGAACATACTCTAAAATTATAAAAAAATATATAGTGTAATAAATACACAAATCAGTAACATAATCGCGTCTTATCATTATCAAGTATCATTCGTTGTGCCTAATTGTATGTGCTGGACTTTTATACAACTGGCAGTGTGGGAGGTTTGCTAAAACCAGCAGCACCACTAACACATGAGTCATGAGTTGTGCTCCGGTGACAGCTACCATGTCACTAGGGGACAGGAATTTTTCAACTCCATTGTAATCTTGTGGGACCACTGTCATATATGCAGTTTGTCATTGCCTCAAATGTTGTTATGCATCCCCTGACTCTATTTAAAGTTGAGGGATGTGATCTTGCCCTGGCTCCTTCAGGATACTTATCTGGGGTCCCACATGGCCTTTTTCCCCCCAAGAATCTGCTCTGAAAGGTCATTTCTCTACCTCTGTGCTCCTAGGACATCACCTATGAACTTGTTTAAAGTTCATTTTAAGTATAATATTTACCAACTGTTTTTGTAAAAAAGTTATCTAAATATTAAGGATATTTGAACATCTTTTTTTCTGAAAATAAAACTTGTTTTTCAGTGAATAATACTCAGCTCACCCAATGTATCAATTTCTTCTGTTTTGATGTTTGGAAGTTAAAATTTGTTGCTTGATTAAACCTTTTCCTTTTTCATTTCTTCTTATGGTTCAAATGCTTAGAAAGTCATTCTCTTTTCTAAGAGATTGTTGAAGAAGCTTCTTTTGAAGGAATCTGTCCATGTCCATCTGTCATGATTGCCATCATTTGCTCTAATAATCTTCTCTTTGAGAGAAAAAGCATTAGTGATGTTACAGCTTTAGAATGTAAATTCAATAAACATAGGTTGCCAAGGACACCAAGTTTATGACAATAAATTAGTAGAGATTTATGTTAGAAGATGTCACTCTACAGCATTAGAATGCTGTAACATCATTAGGAGAATTTATTTAGGGCTCATCTCTTGTTAATTCAGGGTGGACATTTCTCATCCCATCTCTTGCCCCAGATTTTCATTTCACGTTTTGCAATTCCAGACTTGAAATTTAAATCAGAGTAGAAAGGGTATTTCCCATTTCTCACAGCTCCGCTCTTGATCTCCTCATTTTCCCCCATTCTCTCTGCATTTTCCTCTCCCCATCTCTGTAGAGTTTCTCGAATTCCCAAGTGAACACATATCCACGGAGAATGCAAGCCCACGGTGAGCTCTAAACCCAGCTTAGCGTGAATGTGTAGCAATAGTTTTTGTTACAGATGCCTGATTGGTTTCAATTTTGATTGTTACACTGAAACTGAGTGGTAGTCATTCTCCACCAATACAAAAATAGACAAATGCTTTTTTTTCATATTGAAGGTTTAAACCAAATCTGAATTCAGTGCCCAAATTCTTCATCAAAGAGTTTATTCAATTCTCAGAGCTCTCAGCCACCAGGTTTAAGAATGCATGGTTGCAGTGGTAGAATTGTTTAACAATCTTGGTCACAGCACTAAGGAAAACCCCACAGCTAGTAGCATTTAAACAGAGAGTAAACGTTCACTTTATGTTTAATGCTGACAATGCTTAAAATTCAATAAACACAGATTGCCCAGGACACCAAATTTATGGCAATAAATTAGTAATATTTATGTCAGAAGATGTCACTTTGCAGAAGCTGGCACTATCTTTTTTTACTCTTGCCACCCTGTGAGGATATTGCATTTTACTCTGAGTTGGCTGTTCTCAGTCCTCCTGTTTCCCCAGGTTGATCCCCATGTGAAATAGAGATTGCATTGGTCCATGTTGCCTGGAGCTGTTCTCTTCCCCACTGAAGCTGCAACTTCTTCCTCAAGCCCCTGCAGCTCCAAAAATCCCCCATATTCCAACACACAGAGGAGGACCCTGTCTTTCCTCTTCCTGTGCCCCTGCCTCCGTCAGCCCCCTTGGCATCTCTCCTTGGGACTGTGGGGCAGTCTCCTCACCCTCATGTTAGCCCTGATCCCTCGAGCCCCTCCTCCCACCTCCCACACGGCCACCTCAGTTCCCTGGCTAGCATGTGGGGGCGATCTTGCTGATTTTCTCCTTAAACCCTTCCACGGTCCCTTCCCATGTCCACAAACAAGACAAAGTCACATTGCTCAGTGGATAGGAAAAAAACAAACTGTTTCCTCCTACTCTATACACCCCCCACTCTCAATAGTTCATTTTGATGCCAGGTGGATGGGTGTTTTTCACACACTAAGCAGTTTTCCTTGGGGCCCCAGCTGGGCCTTGTACAAGTCAACTCAATCTGATAGAAACCAGAGTTAGTGCAGACCCCACAGGGTAAAAGGGCTCAGTCCCACAGATGCCCCCCAACTAACTTCAGACGACAATCACAAATAGTAGGTTTCCAGGTCACAACTTCTGACTTGACTACAAACTGGGGATTTCCACAACCTCATCCTCAGGTTTGCTGATTCATTAGAGCAGCTCACAGAACACAGGAAAAACCGTTTACTTACTAGTGCTCATTTATTACAAAGGATATTTTAAATGGTGCAAATGAACAGCCAGATGAAGAGATGCTCAGGGCAAGGTATGGGGGAGGGGACGTGCTGCTTCCATGCCCTCTCTGGGCATGCCACCTTCCCTGTGTTCAGAAACCTGGAAGTGCTCCAAATTCTTGCCTTTGGAGGTTTTGTGGACGCTTTTTTACATAGTCATGATTGATTAAATCATTGGCCATTGGTGGTCAACTCAGCATTCAGCCCCTCTCTGAAACCCCAAAGCATCTTGAAAACATGTCAACAGGGCACTTTCCATGTTGTATGAATTATCTGTTGACACGTATGTCTCCATGACTAGACTATAAATGCCTTGAGGCTGTAAATCATTTTGTGCCCTCTCTGTATTGCTAACATTTAACACAGTCTTTGAATATGTTAAGTTTCAGTAAATATTTATTGAATAAATGAGTGAACAAAAAAGCTATACGTTTCCTGAATGTATTAAGTGCTTTCAGCTTATGCAACCTTTTGGAGTCGTTACTCACAGAGGTTTACCACC
This sequence comes from Macaca fascicularis, assembly GCF_037993035.2. NCBI lineage: Eukaryota > Metazoa > Chordata > Mammalia > Primates > Cercopithecidae > Macaca > Macaca fascicularis. The sequence goes on along the minus strand of NC_088382.1, from coordinate 10,405,952 downwards.
CATAATTTTCAGTTTCTATTTATCCCAGTTTTAAGCTTTTTAGATCTTCAAACTGTACTCAGAACAACTCGTTTAGGGGATTGAATCAGAAAGTCTTAGTTCTGCTGGCACAATATCTTGGAAACCTCTTTGATTCTCTCTCAGGAATTGGTTGAATCTGGGTAGTGATTAAGAGCTCTCAATTATTCATTATTCACTCACTCATCTATTCATCTCAGAAATATTTATTGAAAATCTACCAGGCATAAGGTTGTATATTATCTTAGTGGCAAATTTGAGCTTCAAACCCAGGTCTTCTCAATCCTAGTTCAATGCTATTCCTTCCACATAGACCGTCTGTCAATCAGGCCCAGCCCCTTCCTCAAGGACCCTGCAGGGCAAGACATTGTAATAGTAACTGCTAACACCCATTGTAGCCCAGGCACTGTGCTATGTTCTTGATCTTATACATATTAACTCCTTTAATCTTCACTTATAAGATGGATTTTATTATTAAATCTATTTCACAGAAGTAATGGAGGCCCAGAGAGGCAGGCAAGTTCCTCGGGGGCATACTGTCAGTAAGTGCTCAAACCGGGAATGGAAGCCAGGCAGCCTGATTCTAGAGTCAGACCACTACACTTGATATAGTTTGGATCCGTGCCCCCACTCAAATCTCATGTTGAACTGTAATCCCAGAGTTGGAGGTGGGCCTGAAGGGAGGGCATTTGATCATGGGGGTGGATTTCTCATGAGTGGTTTCGCATCATCCCCTTCGTGGTGTTCTCGCGATAGTGAGTGAGTTCTTGTGAGATCCGGTTGTTTAAAAGTGTGTAGTACCTTCCCCTTCTCTCTTTCTTGCTCCTGCTCTGGTCATGTGACATGCCTGTTCCCCTTTTGCCTTCTGCCATCATTGGAAGCTTCTTGAGGCCTCCCCAGAAGCAGATACCACTTTGCTTGCTGTACAGTGTGCAGAATTATGAAACCTCCTTTCCTATAAATCACCCAGTCTCAGCCCAGCCTCAGGTATTTCTTCATAGCAGTGCACAGTTCTGCCTACTCACATGCCGTTGCTCCTTCTGGCCACTATAATGCTAGATTCATGTTTCAGTGTTGCTTCTCTGGACACAGCTGAAGGAAGCAAGCTCCCCGTTCTAACTTACATTTTATATGCTTTATTTTCAATAGCTCCCATGGGAAATCATCACTTTTTTGCCTTACACATAGAAAAACCTTGGAAATTTTTCCATCAAGGATTTCCACTGTCTGGACATTTTCCATGGATGAACCAGGAAAATAGTTTCCAGGCCCTGACATGCATTCTCTACACTATGGCCCTTATGAAAAGATATTGGCCATAGTTCCACCACCATTCTTTTTGATGATTTGGACCCTTTATTAATATATTTAGATATTTTCAATATGCCTCAGTCGTTTTAAAATAAAATTGGATCTCTAGTTTGAGTTTCAATATATAATCTTTTGTTTGATATATTTAGATATTTTCAATACGCCTCAGTCGTTTTAAAATAAAATTGGGTCTGTAGTTTGAGTTTCAATATATAATCTTTTGTTTGAATTATAAAATAACTTTACAGTGACATTTAAGGAAAGATGGCTTATAAATACATTATGCACACACAATATACATATACATATACACCCATCCTAGGTGCATACTGAAATTAACCAAAATATATTTTATTTTATTTTTTTTTTTTTTGAGACCGAGTTTGGCTCTTGTCCCCCAGGCTGGAGTGCAATGGCACAATCCCAGCTCACTGCAACCTCTGCCTCCCAGGTTCAAGCAATTCTCCTGCCTCAACCCCCCCAAGTAGCTGGAATTACAGGTGCCCACCTCTGCACCCGGCTAACTTTTTTTACATTTTTAGTAGAGACAGGGTTTCACCATGTTGGTCAGGCTGGTCTCAAACTCCTGACCTCAAGTGATCCACCTGCCTCTGCCTCCCAAAGTGCTGGGATTACAAGTGTGAGCCACCGCGCTCGGCCAAAATACATTTTTAAAAAAGAAGAAAAACTTATCTGTGTTGAAATTAGAAGAACCAAAGTCTTTCTGCAAACTTTGTATGTTTTCATTATAATTTTACCAGGATGAAAGGAGATCCAGAAAAGGCACAGACATGTAGCATTGCTATTCTAGAGTTTCTTGAAATGCAGAGGACTGGGAATGACATGAAAAAAAGTCCACAGAGTCCCACCACGGCCTACAGCTTAGAGGACAAAAGCCTGTGGCCCAAGCAGATGATGGGAAGGACAGGGAGCTCCCCTTGGAAGCCACTTGACCTCTGTTGGGACATGCTGGACAGAACAGTCTGCCTGTATGATACCTCTCCTCCCGCCCTTGACACAGCTTCTTCAAGGTCATGGGCAAGATGAGGAGGCAACTAAGTTTCCCAGCCAGGACTAGAGCCGTCTTTGCACAGGAAAATACATATCTGGCTCAGGAAATTAAAAAGGCTTTGAGTTTCAAGAAAATCAGCACAAAGAGGGAAGAACCTCTTGAAATCTAAGGATACCCCTACACATGAAAAGATTCCATCCAAGCTGATAGAACTTCGCTCCTTTCCTGGCCGCCTTCTGAAGGAAAGTATTCCAATACTATATTCCTTGATTGTGACTGATCGGGACCCTAACTCCCTCGCCACTGTCCCCAGGCAGGCTGAACAGAGATGATGGATTGCCAGCGTACAGCCCTCCAGGTACAGAGAGAAGATCACGACCAGGCTCATGTCAAAAAAGAAAGACAGCAGTGGGTTTCTATCTAGATCATGTGGACCAAAAGGCAGATCTCCTAGAACTGGCCCCGAGTTAAAAACAAACAAGCTGAAAAATAGGAAAATCTTGCAAAACTATTACAAAAAAAAGAAACAAAATATACAACATAAACATGAATAATACATTTGTTTGGCTAGTATCAGGGGAAAAATAGCTTAGAACTGTTTTATGCAAGGACGTTGAAGAAAAGATGAAACACTATAAAACAGAAGCTCATAAGAGGAAAGAATAAAATAAAAAGGAGCTGGCAGGAACAGATAAAAAATAAGGGGTAATAACAGAATTGAAAAATTAGACCGGACACAGTAGCTCAATGCTGTAATCCCAGGACTTTGAGAGGCAGAACAGATCACTTGAGGTCAGGAATTCGAGACCAGCCTGGCCAACATGCTGAAACCCCAACTCTACTAAAAATAGGAAAATTAGCCGGGCATGGTGGTGGGCGCCTGTAATCCCAGATACTCAGGAGGTTGAGGCAGGAGAATCCCTTAAACCGGGAGGCGGAGGTTGCAGTGAGCTGAGATCACGCCACGGCACTCCAGCCTGGGAGACAGAACGAGGCTCCATCTCAAAAAAGAAAAAAACAAAAAGAAGAAAAGAAAAATTAAAACCAAAATAGATGGAATATGAATTTTGGACAACCTTGTTGCTGAGAATAATCACAAAGTGTAAAATATGTACCATCCCTTGGTCAAAAGCACTAGAGAGTTAAGTTAATGAAGAGTTACTGGGCCAGTTTATAGCAAAAGAAGGAAATCCAGAGAGGTGAGCCAGGCAATAGGAATGCCCTGGGGGCAACTTGGCAGTTTGTGACTCTAGGACTAGTCAATGGTGAGGGGCGTCATAAGTTCCTGTGACTTTGGTTAGGAGCTTAATGGTCTGCACCCTAGGAGTATGGGCACATCACAAGTAAACTGGGCTACAAGTGTACACGTGGAATAATATTTCATCTCCTCAAGAGCCACTGCAATATACTAGGCAATAACAACACATGGCCCAGAAGCTTCACCTACATGGCACGTGACAGCTTGAGCACCTTGTATATGACGGGCAGAGGGGGGCAGAGGTGAAGTGGCAAGCATTGGTGCGGTGTTTTTTCTATTTTATTTTATTATTTTTTGAGATAGAGTCTTACTCTGTCGCCCAGATGGAGTGCAGTGTCATGACTGTGGCTCACTGCAACCTCTGCCTCCCAGCTTCAAGTGATTCTCCTGTCTTAGCCTCCTGAGTAGCTGGGATTACAGATGCCACCACCACACCTGGCTAATTTTTTTTTTTTTTGGCATTTTTATTAGAGACGGGGTTTCACCATGTTGGCCAGGCTGGTCTCCAACTCCTGACCTCATGATCCACCCACTTCGGCCTTCCAAAATGCTAGGATTACAGGCGTAAGCCACCACGCCTGGCCCGTTCATGACTTTTATAAAACTGTGTGAATTCAGACTGTGTGGTGCGACACAGAGATCAATAAATATGCCAATGAAATAAGCAGCGTCTACCAATAGCCTGATAGATACAGTGAGACCTGATTTTTGACACAGGTGGCGGCTGGGGAACAAATGTTCCCAGATGACCTGGGTCGGTAGGATATCCAGGTGGAAAAAAATTCATCCCGATCCTTTTATTGTGTGTGAAAATTGATACCAAATGGATTCTAAGTCTAAACATAAACGATGAAAGTATGAAACTTCTAGAGAATAACATAGAAAATATCTTTACTGATCCAGATGGGGAAAAATTAATTTAAGAAGTAAAGTCACGAAAGCTCTAGAATAATAAAAGCTAACGTATTTTGAGTATGTACAAAGTCTCAGGCACAGTTCTCAGAGCTTTGTGCAAATCTCATTTCCACAACAACCTTAATATGGCCATTTTGCAGATGAGGAAATTGAAATGCAGAAACATTAAGTAACTCATCCTAAGGTCACATAGCAGGTGCGTGGAGGAAATATAATTAGAACACAATCTTACTTCAGAGCTCACTCTGTGCTGTCCAATATGCTGGGTTCATATTCTTGGGATGAAAAAGCCCTTCCAATAACATGAAATAAAAGCCAAGAATCATAAGTAAAAATACTGACAAGTTTTTTACACATATTTTAAATTTGTTTGGTCCAAAATAAAATTGCAAGAGGACTGAAGAAGTAGGAAGATTTTGCAGCACTTATAAGAGACAAAGGTCTAATGTCATTAAAATTTGAAACGGTCCACAAATCAGCTTTAAAAACTCACCCAGATAAGAAAAATGGGAAAACTCTAGGAACAGGTAATTCTCAAAAGAATAAATATAAAATGTTCTGAATCAGGCTGGGAGTCGGGGCAAGAGTGATCTTATGGATAGATCCATCTCAAAAATGCCAGATTCAACAAAATTAAACTTAAGCCATTTTCTTTACTGTAAAATATATCAGAGCCTTTTATATGTGGTTATCCACAGTGATTCTGCAGAAAAATTATCAAATGGAACATTTCCAAATCATGTCTAGCATAGGACTTTTTCCTCTGGAGCTTTTCCCAGGACTGAGGCTCTGCAGAACAAACTTTGCATTAACTCATCTACTCCACATAATAGCCCTATCATGCTCTCCATGTTATGAGATTATATAATCTAATACTGGCATTCTAAATTAAATAAGGCCTTATTCCACCACTACTGTGCTGCCCCCACCCCAAGGGTGTTGGACCTGGAAGGATTGTTAATGATTTAACAAAGAGGAAGGTGGAGATGAGAAGCAAAGTCAGTTGCTAAATCGTTCCTCCAATTCCCCTGAACTTCCAGAACTCTGGGTCCAGACCCTGGGGAATCATTTTAGACGGCATCTTTGCAGAACCAATGCATGGACTTGGATTGATCAGTTATAATCTCTTCATTTCCTGAGTCACTGGCCCTAACTCAGCATCCTTTGGGCCTCTAAGTTAACTCTCCAGGAGCCAGGTAAGAGATGGCATCCCTTCCCCCAACCTCTGCGCCTGGAGGGCCTGGCACAGACCTGGATCGTCCTGGGCATGTCCCTTGAGTGCCAAAAGCAGGGGAATTAGAAGCTGGAACATCTTCTTGTCATTTCAGTCCAAAATTGCCCAACCTTTGCCTCCAGCCAGAGCTGATAACATGCCAGCCACAGTGGTTTCTGGCAGGGGCGTCACAATGCAGGGCAGAGTAGGGCTGGTGACTTCACAGTGAGCCCTGGGCTCAGGGAGGGGCAGGGGATGCAGGTTAGCCTGGGTGAGCAGAGTCCACATGTCCTGTCCTTCCCTGTCTCGCGTCCCCTCTGCAGCAGGGGCTAACGGGGCACCCTGGAAGGGCCAGGCTGGGTGAGCAGCTGTCGGCCTGCTCCCCTCCTGCCTTTGATGCTGCGCTTTTACTCCAGTGTCTGCCTTGGTGTTAAAGAGCTCTAGGTCTTTGGGTGATTTTTTATGTTCTCTGGAACCAAGTTACAAAAAACCTGAAATGCCTTGTTAGGACATTTGGATCTTACCCATGAGGTCAGCTGGGGAGGAAGGGATAGAATTAAAGAGGGTCATGTGGTAACATTTGCATTAAAAGATGATCCATCTCTACTAAAAAAAAAAAAAAAAAAAAAAAAAGCCAGGCATGGTGGTGGGTGCCTGTGGTTTCAGCTGCTCTGGAGGCCAAGGCAAGAGGATGCTTGAGCCCAGGAGGTCGAAGCAGTAGTGAGCTGTCATTGCTCCATTGCTCCAGCCTGGCCAACAGAACAAAATCCTGTCAAGAAAAAAAAAAAAAAGATGACTCTTGGTGTAACGTGGAAAATACTTTGGAGAGGATGAAACTAGAAGAGAGTATCACATAGGAAGGGGTTCCAGTCATACAGACGGGACATGACAGGGGCCTAAAGTAGGAAAGACACAGCGGACCTGGAGAGAAACACAGGCAACGAGGCGGAGCAGAGAGGCACCATGGTTGATGGGCTCTGCGGGATAAGCAGGCAGCTACAAGCCCAATCTGAAAGTCTGGGGTGGAAGGATAAGCTGGGGAGTCATCAGCCTACTGAAGTCCAGGGGTGGGTGAGGTCCCCCGGGGAGAGCATCTGCAGAGAGGAGTGCAGAAGGCCCAGGCTGGACCCTGAAGAACCCTCAGCATCTACACAGAGGAGGCAGAGCTGGAAAAGGAGGCTGGCAATTGCCAGAAGAGCTGGAGGAAACCCAGGAGAGGGAGTTGCTGTGGAAAACGGAAAATGGGCCAAGAATGCTCCAAGGAGAGGTGCTCTGATTACAGATAATCCCTCCCCTCTGCTCCTCCTACAGCCTCAAGGATCTGATACCATCAGTTATGTGCCCTCTCCCTCATCCTCCACTTCTCCTACTCTTCCACATCCTTCTCATCAGCCTTTGAAGGTGCTTTAGTCATGCCACCTTAAATCCTTCAAAATAAACAGCTCCCCAATTCCCTCCCTGTCAGTGACTTACCTATAGCCACCTCCCCATCTCCTCTCATTCACAACCACAGTCCTTGTCACTCAAAGAAGAAATGAATGAAGTGCCTGCTGGCTGAAACAGCAGCTACCTACAAGGCTCTCAAGTTATCCAAGAGCCCCCCAGTTATTTCCAAGGGTCACTCCCGCCTTCCTTCAGGTATCTTCCCAGTCACCCTGTCAGTGAAACCTGCCCAATCACCCTGCAGAAAACAGCACCCACCCCTCCCAGCCTGCTCTCCCCATGCCCTTCTCTGCTTCATTTTTCCCCTAGCGCTTGTCACCCTCTGACATCATCTATGCTTTCAGTATTTATTTGCTTTCTGTCTCTCTCACTAGACTATAACCTGGATGAGGTGAGAGCTTTTTCCTTTTTATGTAGTCCCTTTTCTCATTTTTAGAATGCTGCTTGGAACATATTAGGCACTTATAAATAGTCGGAACTAATGAATGCATGCATGCCTGGCTGGATGCCCTGAGAAGAGAAGGCTTCACCTCCCACTCAAGCTGGGGGCTGACCCTGAGGTGTTCCGGACCTGGCTTCACCCTGATGAGTTGCATTCTCTTGACCAAGTCATTTGAAGTCTGAGTCTCCTTCCCTCTTGTGGGTTTTTTGAGAGGATTAAGGAAAATCGTGTGATCATTCAATAGGATTGTATATAAAAGCACACCGTGACAGCAGCAGGGCCTCTGAGACTGGCAACCTGGATTGGAATCCAGGTGTGATGCTCAGTGCCCTGTGATGCTGGCTGTATCCTCCACGAAATGAGGCAGGGGCTGACTTCATCCGGTTCTCAGGATTGTTCTGAAATGCAAACCCATCAGCACGCAGGAAAGCATCAGAACCAATCAACACCCAACCCCTCTAGCACCCCAGTGACTCACTTGGAATCAGACAGGATTAGATGGGAATGGCCTCTGGGATCCCATGTGCCTAAGCCAAGTCTATGGCCGTGATCTATCACTGGCTGAAAATGCCAACTTGGTGGTTAAAGTTGTAGCCTGGGCTGCAGAACATCAACGCCACCATCACAGCAAACTAGTTATGGACGCCTTACTGTGCCGTCGTCACTGTGACCGCGGAGGTCAGCCTATTCTTATCCCCCATGTAGTGGTAAGGAAAGTGAAGCTCTGCGAGGCTAAATAACCTGTGCAAAGCCCCTTGTGGAGATGGCAGAAGCAGAATTTGAAGCAAGGTACGTCTGATTCCAGAACCCACTCTCTAAAGCAGCAGGCAGACCACCTCCTAAACAATGCACGCAACCTAAATAGAACAGCTTCTCAGAGCAGCGAGTGCCTGCGTGATCATCAGAGAGGACACAAGAAGCATCCTCCCAAAGCCTCTGACCTTCGTCTCTGCTGGCGATCCCTCATCCCTGTGAGGTCCTTATGTCTGTCAGGTCCTAGTCTAACAATGACAGTGGGTTTCATCTGCTCACCGGGTGATAGATGCCCAAACTACTACACTGGAAGAGATTCCAAGGCCAACTTTTGGCTCAGTTGTGATCCATCGGCCAAGACCAACATGAGAGCTGGGGAGGGGGAGGAGGTAGAGTGTGGCCGTTGTTCCAGACCTCTGCCTGCCTGTGCCAGGGGACTTGCCTGTGCTTGTGTGATTTTGTAGGTTTCCACACATGCTGTTCAGCAAACTGCTGTACATGGAGGAATCGTGAGGCTTCAGCCAGACCTTTCCCACCAGTCTGAACAGAAAACCCTGCAGCAAAGGCACTGAGGAGTGGAGTGGGCACCATGACATGGCTTGTGATCAAAACACAGCTGGTTGTCTCCTGTTAAAAGCCATTCAGAGGCCGGGCGCGGTAGCTCACGCCTGTAATCCCAGCACTTTGGGAGGATGAGGCGGGTGGATCACCTGAGGTCAAGAGTTTGAGACGAGCCTGGCCAACATGGTAAAACCCCGTCTCTACTAAAAATACAAAAATTAGCCAGACGTGGCGGTGGGCACCTGTAGTGCCAGCAACTTGGGAGGCTGAGGAAGGAGAATCACTTGAACCCGGGAGACGAAGGTTGCAGTGAGCTGAGATCATGCCACTGTACACCAGCCTGGGGGACAAAGTGAGACTCTGTCTCAAAATAAATAAATAAATAAATAAGCCATTCAGAGGGCATGATGTATTCTGTCCAGATAAAACTTGGACTCGGAGCTTTTCTGATTATTCTCAGGTAATAGTCCTACGGTCACTTGGGTCTGAATTCAGGACGATTTATGCATTAGAATATCCAAACCCTTGTCACATTCTTGACCTCCTCACCTGAGGTCAGGAGTTCAAGACCAGCCTGGCCAACATGGTGAAACCCCTTCTCTACTAAAAATACAAACATTGGCCAGGCATAGTGGTGCACACTTGTAATCCCAACTACTGGGGAGGCTGAGGCACGAGAATTACTTGAACCTGGGAAGCAGAGGTTGCAGTAAGCCAGGATTGCACCACCACACTCCAGCCTGGGTGGCAGAGTAGGACGCCATCTGAAAGAAAAAAATTTACCCAATCTGTAATATTCCGTCATAGCAGCACAAATAGGCTAAGACAGTCAGAGAACACAGAATCTGACTCAGTGCTTCCTCCCTACCTGGGTGCAGTTAGGAACATGGTTCCTTTCTCACCTCCCCCTCTGCTCACCTGCCCCCCACAGGTGAAAGTTTAGGGGAAGGCACAGGTCCAGGTGAGCCCACATACCAGCTCACTGTTCCTTGGGCCTGGCAGATACTGAAGGCTGGCTCTTATGTGGTGTCTTCATGGGCTCTTCCATGGTTCCCTGCTGGGTGGCTTTCTCCTGAAGTCCCCAGGCCAGGGTGGGGCTCTCTCTATGCCGTGTTGCTTTCTGCTCTTTGTCATCCCCTGAGCACCTGGTGATACACCCCAGACTCTTTCTTACAGATTTTTTTGCCGCCTCCAGGGAGCCTCATGGGATGAATCCTAAGACCACCCCTGGGCGTATCTCTCTCTGTGCAGCCCACACTGGTTCCAAGGAAAAACTGTGGGTTCAGGACAGTCCCTACCCAGCAGCATCCCTCCCAGAACCATTCTGTCACCTCCAGATTTCCCAGGTGTGAGTCAGACCCCAGCGATCCCAGCAAAGCTCTCTCCAGGGGGCCTAACTGACGCTTCTCAAAGATGTCCAGAGATGACCTGCATTGGATTCATCTGGAAGAAGCCGTGCTGTTACAAGTGCTCAGACCTCTTCCCCACCCCCGGCCTGCCCCACCCACTGGATCAGGAGCTGAAGGACTCAGCCTGTAAACAGGTACTAGAGTTGACAGATAAAATATAGGACATGAGCTATGTTTGAATTTCAAATAAACAGCAAATTATTTTAGGATGAAAATGTCCTAAACACGGTATGGAGTATATTTATACTAAAAATATTTGTTTATCTAAAATTCAAATTTGACAAGGCATCCTGGATTTTTGTTTGCTAAATCTGGCAACCCTCATCTGCACTGAACAAGCTCCCTGGGCTGCACATCCAAGTCAGCACCACAGTTCCAATGTGTCTCCTCCAAAAGTTATGCGTTGGAAACTTAATCTCCAACGCAACAGTGCTGAGGGGTGAGACTTTTGGGAAGCATCTGGGTAATGAAGGCTCTGTCCTCATGTACAGATTAACACCACTTTACAAAGGGCTTGCAGGAGTGGGTTCACTCTCTTCTGTTCCTCTGAAGAACTTGAAGACACAACATTCCTCTTCCCCACAGGACGTAGAAATGTGGCACCATTTTGGAACCAGAGACCAAACCTGCCAGCACCTTGATCTTGGACTTCCCAGCCTCCAGAACTGTGAAAGAATACATTTCTGTTCTTTATAAATTACCCAATCTGGCCAGGTGCAGTGGCTCATGCCTATAATCCTAGCACTTTGGGAGGTGGCAGGCAGGCCGAGGCAGGCAGATCACCTGAGGTCAGGAGTTCAAGACCAGCCTGGCCAACATGGTGAAACCCCTTCTCTACTAAAAATACAAACATTGGCCAGGCATAGTGGTGCACACTTGTAATCCCAAGTACTGGGGAGGCTGAGGCACGAGAATTACTTGAACCTGGGAAGCAGAGGTTGCAGTAAGCCAGGATTGCACCACCACACTCCAGCCTGGGTGGCAGAGTAGGACGCCATCTGAAAGAAAAAAATTTACCCAATCTGTAATATTCCGTCATAGCAGCACAAATAGGCTAAGACAGTCAGAGAATCACTGGCCCAGACTTCGGTAAAGTCCCCAAGTCAATGCCACCCTGGGACCTCTGGGGCGTCAGCCAGGCAACAGTCCCCACACAACCCATATCCAACCTATATCATCATGTGCCTCCTTTCCTCTTTGAATTTCATCAGATTCCTTCTACAGCACTAGCATTGCTCTTCTCACCCTGGACCCCCTCGTTAGCACAGTCCGAGGGAGAGAATTTCCCATTGTAGCCTATGGCGGATGGCGCCCTCTGGAGTTGCGCAGAGCTCAGTATGTGAGGCTGGGCTGTCTCCATCCAGAAGACGGGGCATGGTGCAACCCAGCATCACTGTGAAGATTTGCAAAGCAATGCTGGACAGTGAACGAGTATTTCACAAGAATAGATCTAAGTCACGTTCTTAGGAGGGACGTAGACTCTACGAGGTGGTCTTCAGCAGGAAATCAATCTTTCCGGAGATGACCGACGATTTTGTTCAGTCACTTCTGTTGAAAATGAGCAGCAGTTTGCAGTGGATATGCCTGTGCCCCTTGTCTCCCCATCCATGAGATTAGCTGTCATCTTCCATTCCCTCATCAGACCTGGAGCCCAGGCTCCTCCTCCCCTCCACACCTACCCCCAGAGCCAATAGAAACGGAGCAAAGGAGAAAGCATTGGCATATAGTAGATGCGTGAGTAGTAGGTCCAGTGGGGACCTGAGCCCGAAGGAGGGGAAGAGGAAAGCCAGGGGGCTCCCTATGAGGCCACCCTGAGGGCCAAAGAGTGAGACTAAGTGGTGAGATCAGGGCCAGGTGCCTGGGTGTGCTGTGGGTTCCTGTCCCACAGGCCAGTCAGAAAAGTGCTGGCCTCCATCAGGGCCAGGCATCCCCTGTTGAACAAGTGGGTGAAGCATGGTTCAGAGCAGGTGGGGAGGGCACCACCTAGGGCCACTCAACAGGCTGTGGCTCAGCCTCAGAGGGGATGCCTGAGCAGTGAGGAGCAACCTTCGCCAGGGAGCTGCCTTGGGAGAAAGAGCAGAGAAGTCCTGGAATCTCCTCCCCAGGAAGTAGCTCGAGCCACACCTGTGAGAGGCCACCTTGCCGGTCATGTGATCTCACTTTAAGCCTCACAGTAACCTGCATGCCAGCGAGCGTTGTGTTTCTCTGCTGCAGATGAGAAAACCGAGGAGGTAAGACTGGGCAGGTAGACACGTGGGCACTTTGGCGATTGAGTCCATATGTCACTTCCAACCACTAGGCTCAGCCTGTGGCCAGGAAGGCAGTGCCCAGGCTGCTTGGGTAAGTCCACTTGGGTCAGTGCACTGAGGGGTGTGGAAGTTTTAAAAACACACAAAGTCTAAAGCATGACTGAGTCACTGACATCCAGTGAGGCCACACACCAGGAACCTCCATCTGAGGCTGGTTGTTTCATCTGGAACACACAGGGGCCCATCAGGACACTTGGGGGCCATGTGGGATCCATCTAGAAGGTGGTAGAAAGGGGATTGGGACCCGCCACACTGGGCATGAGGGGAGGCCAGAACCTCTCAACCTGACCTGGGCAGCCACACCTGAGGCCCCGGGTCAGAATCCTGGGCAGAGAACTAAGCGGGCATCTGTACCCCACAGGGTGCGGGTGCTGGCAGAGGCCTCCAGGCCTCCCCGGACTGAGGGCCCAGGCTGGAAGCCCTTCCCCCAGACATTACCCCCACGTTCACAGAGAAGCCGTGGCCTGAACTGAGCCTCAGAAAATGTTTGGGGGTGACAATGGCTGAAAGCATCATTGTGCCCACCGGAGGCTCAATGATATGGCTTGACTGTGTCCCCACCCTAATCTCATCTTGATTGTAGCTCCCATAATTCCCACGTGTTGTGGGAAGGACCTGGCAGGAGATGCCTGAATTACGGGGGCAGTTTCCCCCATACTGCTCTCTTGGTAGTGAATAAGTCTTACAAGGTCTGATGGTTTTATAAGGGGTTTCCCATTTCACGTGGTCTCATTCTCTCTTGTCTGCCGACATGTAAGACACACCTTTTGCCTTCCGCCATGATTGTGAGGCCTCCCCAGCCACCTGGAACTGTGAGTCCATTAAACCTCTTTTTCTTTATAAATTATCCAGGCTCGGATATGTCTTTATCAGCAACATGAAAATGGACTAATACACTCGGGAAGTTGGGTGGTGCCCAGGTCAGGGAGAAGGAAACCTGGGATAAGAAAGGCTCTGAGATGAGATGCCTCTGCAGCCATCCTAGAAACAAAACAGTCAGAAAAGAAGTCTTCATGACTGCAGTCTGAGTTCTCGGCTCCACAGCCCATTGTGACATCACCCGGGGGCCCTGGATCTGAGCCAGAGGCTGTCAGCCTCACTCCCTGAGCCCTGGCCTCTGTCACCCCCGGGCCCACAGCACAGCCTAGGGCCATGCTCCTGTTCTCAGTGTTGCTGCTCCTGTCCCTGGTTACAGAAGCTCAACTCAGTCCGCGGACTCCTCTCCCAGAGGCTGAAGTGGCTCTCCTAGGTGGGGCTAGGGGTGCCCACCACCCTCAGCGCCCTCATCCCCCCCGCCCAGTCAGTGGTGAGTCCAGGAGCAGAGGGGGCATGGATGGGGGCTCATGGTCCAGCTGACTGGCTGCCAGGAGGGTGGATCGCAGAGCACAAGGCCAGAGCTCCAGGGGTCCCCACATGCCCCTCCTCCAAATCACTTCTCCCTTTTCTCCTCTCTTCCCTGGCCCAGTGTTTGACCTGTCTGACCTTGAGTTTTGGTTTTGAAACTGACACTTCATCCTCAAAGGAATAGTAGGCTGCCCTCAAGCTTGTGCCTAGAACTAGCTGAGACTGAGTTCTGCCACTTGGAGGGGGACCATTACTCTGGGCCTCTGTGGCTCCCAACAGCACCAGGCTTCCAGGAGCCATAGATGCCCAGGGAAGCCTAGATCAGTCAGACCAAGTTCAAGGATGCTTGTGTCCTTGTGCCTGGCCCCCTGCAGCTCCCTGATGGCTCATTTCTTTCTCCAAGGGGATGGGCGAGACTTCAGGGACACTGGGGTACTTAGCAACTGTTAGGGGTTGAGCACTTCCCCGTGTTTAACGCACACACCACCACGGTGGGGCATCTGCTCTCAGACCACGTGTGGACAAGGAACTCAGCCTCACTGAAGATGAGGATTTGCCCAAAGTTGACCCATGGGGAAATGACAGAGCTGTCTGCTTGGCCTGCACTGGCCCGCAGCGCCAGGTTGCCTGCCCTGTGCACACTGCCTCTTGCCCAGAACACAGCAGGTTCACCTGGCCTCCTTCAGTCCAGCCTGGGGTCCACTGCACTCTGTGTGAACAGGGGGTGGGGGGAGTGAGGGGAGAGCATCAGCAGAACATGCTCCTCTGGTGTCCCATTGCAAGGGGGCCCAAAATGCATGATTGCTCAGATCACTCAGAAGCAGCCGTTTCTGCTTCCATCACTGCTTCCAGGCTCTGAGCTCTTGCATGAACCTAAAAGTCCACATGATTCCATATGGATGTTGTGGGTTGATCTCAGGACCAAGAATGTGGGGGATGGGTCCCATGGGGACTTTGATGCAAAATGAATATGAGAAATTCTGCCAGTTCATTCTGGAGAGTTGACTTTGGTCCAAGCACTTTGTCGGCCATTTCAACATCCATCCCCTCATTTCATCCACACGTCAGTCTTATAAAGTTGGCATTATCTTATGCTTATTTTAGGAATGAAGAAAGTCGGGGGGGGTACTCAAAGATAAGTAGGTTTCCCTAAATCATTTAGTGAGTAAGCAACAGAGCCTGGATTCAAGCTTGGGCTGTCTGGCACGTGCCAGATGGAGAGACAGAGGGCACCCATCATAGCTGCCCACCATCCAATCCACCTCATAGACACTCGGCATTTTGATGTACTTCCTTCCATACTTATAAACCCACGTTCTTAACATAATAAAATCACAAGTTTTAAATATGATTTCCATCCTGACTTTTTCGCTCAATTTTTTATCACAAACATTTCCCTGTGTTGTTAAAAATCCCCCATGAGCCTAATTTTGTGGCTGAGAAGCAGTTGATGATATGGATGTGCCTTACTTTATTCAACCCTAGCATTTAGCTGGTTTTCAATTTGTCACGATGATAGAGATCGCTGCAGTGAACATCATCAGATGCACATATGTGCTGCCTTCCAGACTCCCAGAGTCATTGAGTCAGAGGATGACTTATGGTTGTTGAATGCCTCTTCCATGCCACGTGTGGTTTTCGGACCCTGGGACCCGCTATCAACCAGACAAGCATGTTGCCTTCTCCGTCTGGAGCTTACATTCTGGTACCAGAGTCAGGCAAAAGGGACTTATAATGTAGGAGTTAATGTAACAAGGATGCAATGAAGAAATGTAACACTGGGTAGGAAATAAGGAGTCACCAGGATGGGAGGGGCTGTTTCAGACACAGGTCAGGGAAGGACACTCTGAAGAAGGGATTCTTGGGCGTAGTGAGGAGGTGAGCCAAGTAGCTGCCTGGGGAAGAATATTTCAGGCAGAGAGCCACATGGGGCAGTGATGAGAACACCAGCTCTGCTGCCAGCCTGCCTGGGGCTCATATCATGGTTCAGTCACTGACTAGCTGTGTGACCTTGGGCAAACTACTTAACCTCTCTGTGCCTCATTTGTCTCAACTACAAAGTGAGGATGAAAACAAGAGAGCCTACCTCAGTAGGGCAGTTATGACAACCAAGTGAATCGGTGCTTGTAAAGTGCTTGCGACAGTGCCTGACACACAGTAAGCATCATATGTAAATAAAATCAGAGAAGAAATGTGGATCCAAAAGTCACGAATAGGCTGGGCATGGTGGCTTATGCCTGTAATCCCAGCACTTTGGGAGGCAGAGGCAGGTGGATCACCAGAGGTCAGGAGCTCAAGACCAGCCTGACCAACATACAGGTTAAGTGAAACCCTGTCTCTACTAAAAAATACAAAAACTGTAGTCCCAGCTACTTGGGATGCTGAGGCAGGAGGATCGCTGGAACCTAGGAGGCAGAGGTTGCAGTGAGCCAAGATCATGCTACTGCACTCCAGTCTGGGCGGTAGAGCAAGACTTCATCTCTCAAAAACAAAACAAAACAAAAGTCCCGAAGAGAGCCTTTATGCATTACTGACAGCAGAAGGCTCTGGATGCACATTGCTAAGTTCTCACTCGTGTATTTTTTTTAAACCAAAAATGATCACCACGGGGTCACCCAAACGACAAAACCCTCACAGCTTCTATTGAGCTGATGGTTGGAAAATGAGCAGCAAGAAAGAGACAAGAATAGGGTCTCGGGCTTTTTAGAGTCAAACTCATATCTTGTCCCAGAACACAAGGCAGACATTCAAGTCAGCAAATATTAATGGAGCATCTCCTCTTCCTGGGGGCGAGGAGCTGGACCCGGCCTCTGTCCGGAAGGGGAATTTCCTGCCTTAGCACAGGCAGTTACAGCTTTGCTCTCAGTCCCCCAAGTAAAGGAGCTGCTCAGCCTGGACTAGCCTAGAACAGCCAGGGCTTTCCGGTAGGTTCTGGCACTTTCTGTGCCCCGCCCCTTGTGGTTTCTTAGGGCTGCTGAAATGAATGACTACACACTTGGCGGCTTAAACAACACAAATATCTTATCCTACAGTACTGTGGGACAGAGCTCCAGCAGAGGCCTTCCGGGGCTGAATTCAGGGTGCGGCAGGTCTGCATTCCTACTGGACGCTCTAAGGGAGAATTCTTCGCCTTTCCACTTCCAGCTTCTAGAAGCTTCTCTGGGCCCCTGCCTTCATCTTCAAAGTCAGCTATATTGCATCTCTCTGCCTTTCCTCTGCAGTCACTTCTCCCTCGGCCTGACCTTCTGCTTCCCTCCACCCCTCTCAAGGGCCTCAGTGATTCCACTGGCCCCTGGGAAAAGCCAGCATCGTGTCCCCACTCTGAGAGCAGTGGTTAGCAACCCAAATTTCATCTCCAAAGCCCCTCTTTCCTTGCAAGCTAAAATATTCGCAGGTTCTGGGGAGATGGCCTATTAGAACTTGGACCTCTTTGGGGGGCTACTGTCCTGCCCACCACAGGACGTTGGCTTTGGACGCTATTTTTCTTCCAATTTCTCCTGGATGAGAGCAGAAAGCTCAGTGAAGTGACTCTCCTGAGGTCACAAATGCTGGATAGAGTCAGAGCCAATGCTTCTGACTCGCCTGCTGAGCTCTGTGTAGAAAAACTGAAGCATCTGCTGGCTGATGCCACAAGAGCTGCCCCGCTCGCCAGCCTCAGTGAGCTCCTCTCTGGAATGGGGGCGAGGATATCCACTTGGAAGCCTCCTCCTCCCAGCCCGGTCCCCGGCTCACACTGGACGCTGACTAAATGTTTCCCTTTTTGCTTTCCACTCTCTTTCATTCCACCAGAATGTGGCGACAGATCCATTTTCGAGGGAAGAACTCGGTATTCCAGAATCACAGGGGGGATGGAGGCGGAGGTGGGTGAGTTTCCGTGGCAGGTGAGTATTCAGGCCAGAGGAGAACCTTTCTGTGGCGGCTCCATCCTCAACAAGTGGTGGATTCTCACTGCGGCTCACTGCTTATATTCCGAAGAGCTGTTGTAAGTACTACGAGCCTCCCGCTGCTGCCTCTCAGGGCGCCCACCCCTGGGCCACCCTCCCCCTCACCCACACCTGGAGGCTGAGAGGAACCTGTGGCTGTTCAGTGTCCAGTCAGCATGAACGGCTCCCACCCACCCACCCATCCCCTAGTCCTGGGGACATGGAGGTAGCCAGCCTGAGGCTGCGTCCTCCTCACATCACCCAGGGCCAATGACCTCCCTGAGGTCACATCTGCCCTCTCCAGGAACACCTGTGGCTTGATGGAGCCAAGCGGCTCGGTCCAAATGCCTCTTCTGGGGCATTCAAGTCCATCTAGGGGGAAATCCTTCTAATTCTGGAAGCCTGACTTCCTGGGCCACCTGAGCCCCTACTCTCCTGCTCCTTGTGACAGCATGTGGATGAATGCCTGGTATTACTGATGACTAACTATGTGCTGGAGACCCTGCTGAGAAACTTTCCTCTATTGGCCAGGCGCGGTGGCTCACGCCTATAATCCCAGCACTTGGGAGGCCGAGGTGGGTGGATCAGGACTTCCGTGGTCAGGAGTTCAGTGGTCAGGAGTTCGAGACCAGCCTGGACAATATGGTGAAACCCCATCTCTACTAAATTAGTTGGGCATGGTGGCGTGCCCCTGTAGTTCCAGCTGTTCAGGAGGCTGAGACAGGAGAATTGCTTGAACCCAGGAGGCGGAGGTTGCAGTGAGCCAAGATCATGCCACTGGCACTCCAGCCTGGGCGACAGAGCAAGACTCCATCTAAAAAAAAAAAAAAAGAAGAAGAAGAAGAAAGGAAGGAAGGAAGGAAGGAAGGAAAGATTCCTCTGTTACCTCATTTAATCACACAGTGACCCCTGGAGCAGGTAGAATGAATAGCCCTCATTTATAGATAAGGAAACTGAGGTCCAATAAATTGAGGCCGCTCACCCACGGTACCCACCTAGTATATAGAGACAGAATTCAAACTCTGGCTCTAGCACTTGTGCTTTCTGCTACACCAGCTCAAGGAAGTTTGAAGACCTACAGAAGGGCTGATTTTAGAAGGTTAATCAAAAACCCAGGGACAGTTTTATCATGTCATAACCAAAGACCCTTGTGGCACCTGCTGTCATGGGATAACAAATATCTTGTGGGGTTCTGAATGTGGACTTATTACTGAAGCTCCTGTCTGCTTGGTCAGTGGTGGTCTAGACTAACTTCTGGTCCTGAGTTTCTAAAGTGTTGGTAGACCGGTTGAGATAAAAGATATATAATAATGAATGCCTTACCTATCTGAAAACCAGTTTGATCCATGCCAAGGGGCTTTTTGTGGGCTCTGTAGAGTGCCCTAAACCCAGCTCTGCCTTTGCTGTGTTAGACAGAAGCACGCCATTCACATCTCTGGGGCCCCCAATGGTGCCATGGTGTGGCTGTGGTCTGCTCACTGGCTCTTCTGTTTTTTGTTTTTGTTTTTCCTGCCTTTTTCCAATCCTCACACCTTCTGAGCTACAGCCCCAGTAGGGTCTAAATGTCCTAGAGCTATATGAGATTTAGGTTTCTGAGCACAGCCAATTCTCCCACTTTTGAGGCTTCCCTTCCCCTTTCACTCGCCCCTCTCTGGTTCTCTGCCACCAGTCCAGAAGAACTGAATGTCGTGCTGGGGACCAACGACTTAACTAGCTCATCCATGGAAATAAAGGAGGTCGCCAGCATCATTCTTCACAAGGACTTTAAGAGAGCCAACATGGACAATGACATTGCCTTGCTGCTGCTGGCCTCGCCCATCACACTCGATGACCTGAAGGTGCCCATCTGCCTCCCTACGCAGCACGGCCCCGCCACATGGCACGAATGCTGGGTGGCAGGTTGGGGCCAGACCAATGCTGGTATGTGACTGCTCAGCTTCCCCTGGGGAAAGAGCCACTGCAATCTGAAGGAGAGGGGAGGAAGGGGGAAGGGGAAGAGCTGAGGAAGGAGTGAGGACAAGACTTGCTTTGGAGCAGATTCCTGCGTAGTGGAGGCTCACAGAGCCCAAGCCTTAGCTCCTTTTGAGTGCTGAAACCCCAAACTGAGACACCAGGTCTGAGCCAGTCTGATCCAGCCAGCACAGAGCAGTGTGGTTTGTGTGTTTAATCGAATTTAAACTCTGCAGTTAGCCAGAGGCCCCTCTACTCTGTATTCATAAACATCTTCCCTGATTCCCACGGGTGTGTTTCCTACCTGGCTCCTCCAAGCATTGGAGATGCCCACCCTGGGCTAGGCTTTGATAGTCCTGGAGCATTGCCTGGCTCTTGTTAGAAATGAATCTGTTGTTACTTGTTGTTATGCTGTTACTTGGCCAAAACAGAAGAAAGTCTACTGGGACAGAAAGATATGATGAAGGGCCTGCTGGACTGTCCCCAAAGAAAACCCAACAAAACCAAAAGCAAATAGATAGGGGAGGGGAGGGGATGAGAACAGCAAACCATTGCGTCAGCCTGAACGAGGCTCTGGATCCACAGGGATGATTCGCAGCGAGCCTGGGCCTGGACGGCCGTGGGTGTTTCAGGAGTTGAGCAACCAGAGGGAAAGTGGTGGGACCTTAGTTCTGGGCTCCAGGCACTCCTGGAAAGGTAGAAGAGGGAGAGGAGGCACGTGGGCACGTACAAGTTTAAAAGTCTTCAATCAGGGGAAGAAATGTGAAATCTCTTTGTGGTCAGAGTAAATGAGATGGAGAGGAATCTGGCTGAATTTCCAGCATCTGGTGGCCCAGAAAGAGCCTCTGCAAATCCCCTCTAATCCCATCTCAAGACACTCTGCCAACCTGCCCTTGCTGAGGAACTAAAGTTGTTTCACTGGGAGTGCAAACCCACCTCCCAAGGCCCTGTGTGAAGGAAATGCCATCCTCATGTAAAATGTCACAATAGGCAAATATATTGATGAGGAAGGATTATGCTGAGAAACAGTCAGTAGCCAGTTCCAAGAAGCTGAGTCTGTGGGGATGACTGGAGTCAAGTTGGAAGTCTTCTTGGGAGTAGAAATTTGGTGTTGAATGAGAAGAAGAATTCCAGTAGTTGCGGGAGTTTTGGGGCGAGTGGCTAAGTTGCAGGCATGGGGCAACCTGAAGGAAGTGAGGGGCTACAGAGCCTGTGAAGGCAGGGGGTGGGGACTGGTGGACACAGGGCCGAGGGCACGGTCAGCTGCATCATGAGCGTGGGGACATGAGGCCTGGTGGCTTCTCTAATGTGCTTTCTCTCCGGGCCAGCTGACAAAAACTCTGTGAAAACGGATCTGATGAAAGCGCCGATGGTCATCATGGACTGGGAGGAGTGTTCAAAGGCGTTTCCAAAACTCACCAAAAATATGCTGTGTGCCGGATACAATAATGAGAGCTATGACGCCTGCCAGGTAACTAGGGGGTACCCTCCCTCACGTAATAGGTCCTCACCCTCTCGGAACTGCCAGTGCAAGGATATTCTCTCTCTGCTGCGAATAGACAATTCTGAGTCTGGAAAGTGTATGGGAATTAGGGCCTTCAGCCATGGGAATGAGGATGTGGATTGCAGGACCTCTGGAGCTATGAGTGAGCACACCTGGGAGTCAATATGCTGCAACCCTGCTTAACTATTTCTGATCTTCATCAGGTACACTAGGGAAACAGGGTGCCAAGGCTTTTCTCATTTCTGGGAATTCTTTAAAAAAAAAAAAAATCCAAGGAGGACTTGGTATCTATATAAGAAGTCATTTTAATTCATTAATTTGGAAACCTTTGTTGAGCATACAAGGCCCTGGAGACCCGTAAATGAGATATGGTTCCTCACCTAAGGGACCCTACGGTTTCCTGGACAGGCAGTGGATAAACAAACGATGATAATATATTGGGTATTGCATGTGGGTTTCATTGAACCAAAACTGGTCTCTTTGCCTCTCTTTAATAAAATGAACACAAGTTCTTCTTTAAAAATTATTGATAGCCAGAAAAATAGAAAAAAAAACACCCATAAATTAGCTTCCTCTGGCTCTAAGGATGAATGAGGAAATTTGTCTTTCGTGCTCAAAGGTGCTCTCTTCATCTTAAAAGTGGCCAGCCTGATGAACCTGCTTAGTCCCAGCTGAAGACTAGAGACCTGCTCATTGGCCAGGCAGTGGACCTTGTCATTGGTATAAAACCACAAATGCAGATGATAAATATTCTGAACAGTGATGGAGAGGCTGCCCCATGGAAAAGAAATATATTTATCTAGAATAATCTGTTATGGTTTAATGTGAGAAAATTGGTAGTTTTTCCTGATAGGCTATGAGAGCCTTGAGAGGTGGGTACTGGAACAGGGGTTAGAGGCAGAAAGGGAAAAGAGAAAGGAGAAGGCATTCTGAAGTAAGAAGTAGACCCTGGCAGCATAGCACTAGGTTTAGGAGCCCCCCATGTGGTGAAAACTGTGGGGACCAAAAAGAGTGACATATGAACCTTGTATTTTCTTCACTTTCTGGGCAATTTAAAATATTGCCAAAAAACAAAAAACAATGCACACAGAATTGAGACTTCTGGTTCCAGACAAGACGGAGTAAACACAATTCTCCCAGCCCCTCCCACTAAATACAACTAAAAGCACGGGATAGTATCTTGTAAAATAGAAACAAAAAGGCTCTGAAAGGTGAGGAGAAGATGGTCTGACTGGAGATCCTCGGGTATTTCTTTATAGCCATGCAAGAATGCATTACACACAGCATGACCAGAAAACACTAATTGTCCTCCCTGATTAGAATTTGTTATAATACTGTACTTATTCTAGTCACCTCTCAAGGATCATGGAATGGGACATCATCTCTCATTGAAGTCTGCTTGCAAGGTTGTAGTTGCTCAGCTCCTTTGGTGAGAGAGTAATATAACAAAGGTAGAGAGGGCATGGGCTTTGGCATCAGAAAATCCTGGGTTACACATACCTCAAAATAATAAGAGCCGTCTATGACAAACCCACAGCCAACATCATACTGAATGAGCAAAATCTGGAAGCCTCCCTCTCAGGACCAGAACAAGACAAGGATGCCCTCCTTCACCACTCCGATTCAACATAGTCCTAGAAGTCTTAGCCAGAGGAATCAGGCAAGAAAAAGAAATGAAAGGCATCCAAATAGGAAGAGAAGATGTCAAACTATCCCTCTTTGCAAATGATATGATTCCATACCTGAAAAACTCCATCGTCTCTGCTCAAAGTCTCCTAGAACTGATAAGCAGCTTCAGCAAAGTTTCAGGATACAAAATCAATGTACAAAAATTTGTGACATTTATATACACTAGATAACATACAAGCTGAAAGCCAAATCAAGAATGCAATTCCATTCACAATATCCACCAAAAGAATAAAATATCTAGGAAGACAGACAATCAGGGAGGTGAAAGATCTCTATGATGAGAATTACAAAACATTACTGAAAGAAATCTGAGACAACACAAACAAATGAAAGACATTCCATGCTCATGGATAGAAAGAATCAATATCATTAAAATTGCCATACTACCCAAAGCAATTTACAGATTCAATACGTTCCCTATCAAGCTACCAATGGCATTCTTCACAGAATTAGAAAAAAACTATTTTAAAATTCATATGAAACCAGAAAAGAGCCCAAGTAGCCAAGGCAATCCTAAGCAAAAAGAACAAAGCTGGAGGCATCATGCTATCCAACTTCAAACTATATACAGGGCTATGGTAACCAAAACAGCATGGTACTGGTACCAAAACTGACACCTAGACCAATGGAATAGGTTAGAGAACCCAGAAATAAAGCTGTACACCTACAACCATCTGATCTTCATCAAAGTCAACAATAACAAGCAATGGGGAAAGCACTTCCTATTCAATAAATGGTGTTGGGATAACTAGCTAGCCATATGCAGAAGATTGAAACTGGACCCTTTCCTTTCACCATCAACTGAAATCAACTCAAGATGAATAAAAGACTTAAATATAAAACATAAAACTGTGAAAACACTAAAAGAAAGTCACTACGAAATACCATTCTTGACACAGGCCTTAGCAAAGATTTCATGAGGAAGTCTCCAAAAGCAGTTGCAACAAAGTAAACATTGGCCTAATTAAACTAAAGAGCATCTGCACAGCTAAAGAAAGTGTTAACAGAGTAAACAGACAACCTACACAATGGGAGAAAATATTTGCAAACTATGTATCTGACAAAGGTCTAATATTCAGAATTTATAAGGAACTTAACAAGATTAAAAAATGGGCAGATGACATGAACAGACACGTCTCAAAAGAAGACATACATGCAGTCAACAAGCATATGAAAAAAATGCTCAATATCACTAATTATTAGAGAAATGCAAATCAAAGCCACGGTGAGATATCATCCCACACCAGTCAGAATAGCTGTTATTAAGGTCAGAAAATAACAGATGTTGGTGAGGTTGCAGAGAAAAGAGAAGGCTTCTACACTCCTGGTGGGAACGTAAATCATTAGTTCAGCCACTGTAAAAAGCAGTTTGTAGATTTCTCAGAGAACTTAAAACACAGCTACCATTAAACCCAGCAATCTCAATACTGGTACATATCCAAAGGAATATAAATTATTCTACCACAAAGACACAGGTATGCGTATGTTCATCACAGCACTATTCACAGTAGCAAAGACATGGAATCAAACTAGATGTCCATCAATGGTGAACTGGATAAAGAAATTGTGGTACATATACACCGTGGAATACTACGCAGCCATAAAAAAGAACAAAATCATGTCCTTTGCCGCAAATTGGATGCAGCTAGAGGCCATTATCCTAAGTGAATTAATGCAGGAACAGAAACCCAAATATCGCATGTTCTCACTTATAAGTTGAAACTAAATGTTGAATACCCATGGACACAAAGAGGGAAACAATAGACACTAGGGCCTACTTAAAGGTAGAAGGTATGAAGAGGGTAAGAAGCAAAAACCTACCCATCAGATACTGTGCTTACTACCTGGGTGATTAAATCATTTGTACACCAAACCCCAGTGACATGCAATTTACTCACATAACAAATCTGCATATGTACCCTATTAAAGTAAAATAAAAGTTGAAAGAGAAAATAAGAAAATCTTGGGTTACAGGATGGAGGGTACTAAAAATAATTAAAAATAGAACTACCATATGATCCAGCAACCCCACTGCTGGGTATACATCCAAAAGAAAGGAAATCAGTATATCAAAGAGACATTGGCACTTGCATTTTTACTGTAGCACTATTCACAATAACCAAGATATGGAGTCAACCTAAGTGTCCCTCAACGGATGAATGGATAAAGAATATGAGGTACATATACACAATGGAATATTATTTAGCCATAAAGAATGAAATCCTGTCCTTTGCAACAACATGGATAGATCTGGAGGACATTACATTAAGTGAAATAATCCAGGTACAGAAAGACAATGCATGTTCTCACTCATAAATGGAAGCTTAAAAAAAAAAAAAAAAAAAAAAAAAAAAAAAAAAAAAAACTCATGGAGATAAAGA
Source organism: Macaca fascicularis (assembly GCF_037993035.2). Classification (NCBI taxonomy): domain Eukaryota; kingdom Metazoa; phylum Chordata; class Mammalia; order Primates; family Cercopithecidae; genus Macaca; species Macaca fascicularis. Next base: position 10,380,517 of record NC_088382.1, on the reverse strand, counting down.
ATGGTAGTTACCAGAGGCTGGGAAAGAAAGCAGGTGGGGACTCCAGTGAAGGAGCATGAAAACACAGTTAGTTAGAATGAATAAAATCTAGTATTTGGTAGCACAATAAAGTGATTATAGATAACAAGTATATATTTCGAAATAACTAGAAGAGTGGAATTGAAATGTTCTTAATACAAAGAAATGATACATACTTGAGGGGATGGATACCCCAGTTACCCTGATTTAATTATTGCACATTGTATGCCTATATCAAAACGTATACCCCATAAACATATAAAACTATTATGTACCCATAATAATTAATTTAAAATTAATAAAAAGAAAATCCTGGGTTCCAATCCCAGCCAGTCTACCATAGAACCCTCAGCAAGCCCTTTCTCCTCCTGCAGGCTCATCTGCCTTGTGTGAAGGTGGACGGAAAGATGTGGGGCATTTGTTTGATTTATGTAGATATGGGGCATGGCAGGGACTTGGTTCAGAAGCTCAACATAAGCGGATAACTATGCGAGTCATAGACCATGCGATTCCATCCTGGAAGGGTCACCCATTCTGAAAAGCTTGGCTGAATTAAAAAGGAACGTCCTTCTTTCTGTGCCTCTGCAAGAACACAAAGGAGACCCAGTTCCTAGCCCTACAACACTTCTTCACATGTCCCATTTCCTTTCCTGCCCTTTCCAGAGCCTCTCATTTGATAAGACCCTCAAAACAAGTCTCCACTCATCCCTTGGCCTGCGTCTCTCTGTGCTGCCGACGGAGTGGTCTTTTCTCACCAAGCCCTCCCTCTTCCTCCCCCATCTTCAGTCCTGTCTCATCCACAGCAACCCACCCCCAATGCTCTACAACCCTACAACCTCCAGAGCCAACCTGGCAGCCACACGCTTCTCCCGTGGAGCAGGGATGGTGTGGGTAAAGGTCAGCATTGATGAGATGTCCTTTGGCAGCCAGAGTTGGGAAGGTGAGGAATCCTCTTCCGAGAATGAACTGTGCCCAGCCTCCCATGGGCAGCTTAGAACCAGACTCCCTGCTGAGCTGTGTTCTCTGCCCACAGGGTGACAGCGGGGGACCTCTGGTCTGCACCCCAGAGCCTGGTGAGAAGTGGTACCAGGTGGGTATCATCAGCTGGGGAAAGAGCTGTGGAGAGAAGAACACCCCAGGGATATACACCTCGTTGGTGAACTACAACCTCTGGATCGAGAAGGTGACCCAGCTAGAGGGCAGGCCCTTCAGTGCGGAGAAAATGAGGACCTCTGTCAAACAGAAACCTATGGGCTCCCGAGTCTCAGGGGTCCCAGAGCCAGGCGGCCTCAGATCCTGGCTCCTGCTCTGTCCCCTGTCCCATGTGTTGTTCAGAGCTATTTTGTACTGATAATAAAATAGAGGCTATTTTTTTAACCAAGGGAGGGTGCATGAAAATGTGTCTCCAGCAGAGGCTCTGGCTGCAGCTCAGGGCTCAAGGATGGAAACTGAGACTGGAACCAGGAGAACCAGAAAGTCAGGCTGGGGCCCTGGTTTGGGGACTGCACTTTGGGTCTGTGGATTAGTCAGGACTCTCTCCATTCTAGGTGACAGTCACCTAAGTCTGACTGAATTCAGCCAAAATGAGGCATTTATGGATACATATAACAGGAAAATAAAAATAAAAATAAAAAACCGACACACAAATATCCAGGGCAGGCATGATGACTTCAGGCGTGGGTGAGTCGAGGGGCTGAAAGGTGAAGGCTGTGACTGTTGTCTGTGGCCATTTCCCTCAAGAAGGGCTTCTCAGTGGTGGCCATGATGAGAATAAAGAATTTCCTGTTGTGTTGGGAAGTTAGTCTCTTAGATCTATGCAGGCCTTCAGCAGATTGGACAAGGCCCACCCACATTATGGAGGGAAATCTGCTGATTCAAAAGTTATCAATTTAAGTGTCAATCTTATCCAAAGATGCCCTGCAAGTTGACATATGAGATGAACCACCACACTGCCCAGGCAGCCTTCACATGGTGTTTACATTACTCCCGCCCATCAAAACGAAGGATGTGCTTATGCTTACCCTACCTTAAGGACAACAGCTTATTGTAACCCTTCTATCAAGCAACCTTAATGTTTCCTGAGGACTCCACTGATATGGTTTGGCTATGTCCCCACTCAAATCTCATCTTTAATCCCACGTGTTGTGGGAGGGACCCAGTGGGAGATAATCGAGTTGCACAGTGGTTTTCCCATACTATTCTCATGGTAGTGATTAAGTCTCGCGAGATCTGATGGTTTTATCAGAGGTTTCCCTTTTTGCTTAGCTCTTGTTCTCTCTTGCCTGCTGCCATGTAAGATGTGCGTTTTGCCTTCCACCATGACTGTGAGGCCTCTCCAGCTACGTGGAACTGTGAGTCCACAAATCCCTTTTTCTTTATAAATTACCCAGTCTCAGGTACGTCTTTATCCGTTGTGTGAAAACAGACTAACACACCCACTTTTCAAAATCACCTTTTTTCCGTTCCCCATCTTGGGCCTTCTCTCTTTTGGGGCAGGCAGGCCTGGGCTCCCCTTTCCCTCTCCTCTCAAGTTGTCACCTGTTCTCCTTTCTGGCTCATCCTGGAGCCAAGCTGATGGTGCTCCCCTCTTGCTCTTTCCTTCATGTTCAGAGGCTCTCGCCTCTTCTTTCAGCTGACCTCCCTCCATGGCTCAGTCCTTCTGAGTTGCCTGCTGTGTTCCACCAGCATGTTGAATGGCCCCTCCCTGCACCAAGCAGGACTCCCCCACCCTGCAGCATGCAGCTGCAAGGGCTGGTGTGGGGCGGACCACCATTCACAAGAAGCCCCTTGAGAACATGTTCTCGTCTTCCCCTCATGTAGACCCAGTGCTGCTGCGTGCTTCTTTCCTCCGGATTCGAATTTCCTGGGCCACCACCAAAGATGCAAAGGCAATTCAGGAAATGCAAATCCTTAAATGGAAGCTTGGGCTTTTCCTGGGGACCTACAGCCTGGCTGAGAGTTCTCCAGACAGAGACTGTGAAAAAAAGCTTCCTGGCTGGGCACAGTGGCTCAACGCCTGTAATCCCAGCACTTTGGGAGGCCGAGGCAGGTGGATCACCTGAGATCAGGAGTTCAAGACCAGTCTGGCCAACGTGGTGAAACCCCATCTCTACTTTAAAAAATACAAAAATTAGTTGGATGTGGTGGCAGGTGCCTGTAATCCCAGCCACTCAGGAGGCTGAGGCAGGATAATGGTTTGAACCCAGGAGGTGGAGGTTGCAATGAGCCGAGATTGCGCCATTGCACTCCAGCCTAGACAACACGAGTGAAACTCCATCTCCAAAAAAAAAAAAAAGAAAAAAGAAAAAAAGCTTCCTCATTCTCCTTTTTCCCACTCTAACCCTGCTCCTCCAGAGGTCCTACAGCTACAATGTCTAGAAGCCATTTTTTCAGAAGCTCCTAAGAACCTGGGACTCAGGCAGGCCCAGTGGAGGGTGGCCAGCCAGAGTGTGCACCATCTCAGGACATCGCCAGTGTCCACTCCACTTTCCTGCTCACTGCGCTCTGACTTCTGTGTGAGGGCCTCCCACAGAGAAGGACTCCCAAATTGGGGGTCCTCCAATTTGCATAGTTCTGGATGGTTTTCACTCACTCTCCAATTCGCGTAGTTGTGGATGGCTGGCCCTTTGCTGGGGCCTGGGGTGGGCATAGAACTCAAACCTGGCCTAGAAGGACATTGATTTTGGCCACAGGGATGGGAGCAGCAATGGGCTGTGGGCTTTGTGGGTCATAAGAGCGAGACCAAGACTTCTGCTGGAGTTATCAGGAACAAGACTCTCTCTCTGTCTCCCCAGGGACTCCCAAGATGGTAGGGTGCAGGCTGAAGGTACTGCTCATGCGAAGGCTGCTGGGGAGTGTGGTGGTTCCTTTTATCTGTTAACTTGGAGGGCATCTTTGGATGAGATTAATGTTTAAATTGGTAAACTCTGAAGAAGCAGATTGCCCTCCATGATGGGGGTGGGCCTCATCCAATCCACTGAAGGCCTGAGTAGGACAAAAATGATTGGCCCTCCCTGCACAAGAGGGAATTCCTCAGCCGCCCACCTTCGGACTTCACCTGCATTGTCAGCAATTCTGGGGCTCTGCTTGCCGGTCTCTAAACCAGAGTGGCACCATCGGCTCTCCTGCATCTCGAGTCTGCCGGTCCACACACCAGGTTCGAGCCTGCCAGTCTCTGTAATCAGGTGAGCCAATTCCTTATAATAAACAGCTTCATATCTGTATATCCATATTTATATCACCTACATATCTACATCTCATCTCTGTATCAACTCTATCTATCTAATCTCTCTCTCCTGTTTTTCTGGAGAACTCTGACTAATATGGGGGAAGAGCTTCTGTGCTGTGAAGGGGCTTCTTAGATAATGAGGTGGAAGCAATGTTGCTGTTTCACTTTTCTTTTTTGAAACATGGTCTCACTCTGTCGCCCAGGCTGGAGTGCGGTGGCATGATCACAGTTCACTGCCACCTAGATCTCAGGCGATCCTCTCAACTCAGCCTCTCTAATAGCTGGGACTACAGGTGCACATCACCACACCTGGCTCATTTTTTTAAATTTTTTGTAAGATGGGAGTCTCACTATGTTACCCAGGCTGGTCTCAAACTCCTGGGCTCAAGCAATCCTCCCGCCATGGCCTCCCAAAGTACTGTGATTACAGGCATAAGTCACCGCACCTGGCCCTGTTTCACCAGTGAATGCAACATTTTGTCATGATATGGAAATTGTCAGTTTAAACATTATCCCATCAATTGTGATTAGTCAGGCTACAGGATTATCATCTGTGTCCCAAGAGAGTTTTCATACCTAGAGTCACACAGCGTCGTGTCTAACCTGCACTGTGGTTCCCCAGCGCGGATGTGTGGGGACAAGACAGACACCCAGAGACATCTGTTGGACATCAAGGGAAACAACAATGTCTGTTGGACATGGAGTCGACCACTGCTACTAAGGTGTTTAAACTTAACAACTTAATAAATGCAATTGTTAGGCATTTCATTTGGCCTAGAAGCACCATTAAAAAAAAAAAAAAAAAAAAAAAGCTAATACGCTAAGGGTTTGTGAACTGGGAAAGTTTGAAGAACCTCTAGCCTAAAAGATAATTGCTGATTTTAATATTTTGTATTTAAGAATTAGGGGTGAGTTGTTACAATAGTTTTGTGGAGGGTAATTTGAGAGTAGCCGAAACGTCTCCTTAAAGATGACCTGACTGGGCATGGTGGCTCACGTCTGTAATCCCAACACTTTGGGAGGCCGAGGCAGGTGGATCACCTGAGTTCATGAGTTCAAGACCAGCCTGGCCAAAATGGTGAAACCCCATCTCAACTAAAAATACAAAAAAATTAGCTGGGTGTGGTGGTGGGCGCCTGTAATTCCAGCTACTTGAGAGGCTGAGGCAGGAGAATCGCAGAGGAGGCAGAGGTTGCAGTGAGCTGAGATCACACCATTGCACTCCAGCCTGGGTGACAAGAGCAAAACTTTGTCTCAAAAAAAAAAAAAAAAATGACCTCCTGCAGCAGGGACATGAAATCAAGGCTCAGGTGTCTGTGGGCTGTTTTGTCTGCTCTGCACCTAGTGGCTCCGGTTTATTTGGGGGAACCCTCTTCCTCATTGCCAGTTTCTGATCTCACCTTTCTCAAGATCCATTTCGTATGGACAGGTAGAGCCCCACCTCTGATTCCGGAGGTTGCATGGAACCAGGCCTGGCCAATGAGAGGCCCTCAACCCGGGGCCTCAGGATGTCTTTCAGGTGGCCCTAAGAACCAAGCTTGGCAATCTTGGCAAGTCCCAGAACTTCACCTGGGACTTGCACAGGCTCTTTGAGATTAGCAGCTCTCTCTCTCTCTCTGCTAGGACTGACCCTTGGAGAATGTAAGCCTAGAGCTTCTGGGGGCCCCATGTGGAGGTGACTGCCCTGAGAGTGAAGTTGAAGAGTGAAGACATCACATCCTGATGACATTTTTATAGCCCTTAGAGCCAGGCATGCCTGAACCACATATTTCTTTTCTTTTCTTTTCTTTTCTTTTCTTTTCTTTTCTTTTCTTTTCTTTCTTTCTTTCTTTTTTCTTTTTTTTCTTTTTTTAGACAAGGTCTTCACTCTGTTGCCCAGGCTGAGTGCAGTGGCACCATTTTGTTGCCTTTAACAAATCTCTCCCTATCTTCCCCTTTCCCCTATCCTTCCTAGGTTCTAGTATTCTCTGTTCTAATTTTTACTTTTATGAGACGAACATCTTTTAGTTTCCACATCATATAAGCATTTACAGCTATACATTTCCCTCTCACTGCTGCTTTAGTGCATCACATATGTTTTTGTGTGTTATGTTTTCACTCTCATTGACCTTAAAGTATTTTCTAATTTCCCATGTGAGCTCTTTTTACTCATTGGTTATTTAGGAGTGTGCTGTTTAATTTTTATATATTTGTAATTATTCTCCTGTTATTTATTTCTAATTTAATTCCACTGAGGTTGGAGAACATACTTTGTATTATTTCAATCCTTTTAAAAATTTGAGAATTGCTTTATAGCTAAGCATATGGTCTACCCTGAAGAATATTTTATGTACTCTATTTTAAAAAGTATATTCTGCTATTATTGGGTAGCGTGTTCTATAGATGTTTGTTAGGTCTAGCTGGTTTATAGTATTGCCAAAATCTTCTATATCCTTGTTAATCTTCTGCATAGTTGTTCTATCCATTATTTAACATGATGAGATTTAAGTCTCCAACTTCTGTTATTAAATTGTCTCTTTCTTCCTTCAATTCTGTCATTTTTTGCTTCCAATATTTTAATGTTCTATTGTTAGCTGCACATATGTTTATAGTTGTTGTATCTTTCTGAATCATTGACCCTTTAGTCATTATAAAATGTCCTTCTTTATCTCTAATGACTTTTTTGTTTTACAGTCTATTTTGTTGATATTATTAGCATCATATCAGCTCTTTTATCATTACCATTTGCATAGTATATCTGTTTCCATCTTTTTATTTTTAACCTACTTATATATGTGAATTTAACTGTGCTTCCTGTAGACAACACATAGTGGAACTTGTTTGTTTATCCAGTCTGACAATCTCTGTCTTTTAACTGGATTTTTAGTCCACTCACATTTAATGTGATCATTGATATAGTTTGATTTACAGATGCCGTTTTGGTTTGTTTTCCTGTATGATGCTTTTCCTTTTTGTCCCTCTGATCTTCCTTTATAGCCTTTTGCATCAAGTCAATATTTTCTAGTGTAGCATTTTAATTTTTTAATGATGCTAATTATATGTTTGAGTTGTTTTCGTAGTAGTTGCACTAGGACTTATAATACACATCTCAATTTATTAGAATTAACTTCTGGTTTAGACTAACTTATTTCTAGTAAGAGATCAAAACTTCCTTCCTATGTAGTCCTATTTCCTCCTCCTCTTTTTTTTGCTATTATTTTCATATATTTACATCTACATATGTTATAAATCCAAAAATACCTCACTATAATTGTTACATTATTTAACTTTATGTCTCATAGATTTTAAGAGAAGAAAGGAGATAAAGTATGTATTTATACAATTTTTATATTAACCTTAACAGGCACAGAAAACTGACCGTGTACTCTGTTGACCCAGCCTCAACAAACAGGACATGGTGGCCTGGACCTGTGCTTCTCAGACCATCCGTGAGGAAAAAGACCAGGGCTTTTGGTTTTTGGTTTTGCTTTGTTGGAAATTTCCAACTTATTTCAAACCAATACTTTCATAAAACATAAAATTGAACTACTTAAAAAATGAAATCGAAAATGAACACATAAAATGCAAGCCCACGTTATTATTTTTTTTTTTTTTGGAGAGAGTGTCTCATTCTGTCACCCAGGCTGGAGGGCAGGGTGCAATCAGGACTCACTGCAGCCTCAACCTCCCAGGCTCAAGTGATCCTCCTGTCTCAGCTTTCTAAGTATCTGGGACCACAGGTGTGCACCATCATGCCTGGCTAATTTTATTTTATGGAGAGATGGGGTCTCGCCATGTTGCCCAGGTTGCAAACTTTTTCATTACAGTCAACCCACATAACCCACTTAACTTGAAGTTTCTGTAAAGGTTTCTAAGCATTTACTCTCCATTTCTCTGCTTATCTCTTCGTGGGCCAGAAACAAGCAGTTTGCCGACCAGCAGTGGTCCCTGTTCCACACTTCAGAAGCATTTCCCTAGAAGACCCAGACTTTAATCATCAAGAAATAGATGCCACCTGGCTACCAAGCCCAGGCTTTCTAAGGTAGAAGAGGATCACATTAGAATATGGATTGGATTGGAATGAAGCTTTCGGTGTGGCTCGTGAATCATCGTTTGAATTGAGACTGTAGAGACTTATGTATTATTCATTGTCTTGAGCAGTAAGAGCTCACAAAGCTTCTCAGTGTCCTAGCCCAGAATAGCTTAATGGGGCACTGTTGCTCTGCAATGCAAAGTGCCTGTTTAATTCTGAGTTTTGCATTTTTACATCAGAACCGGCCCAGTAAGAGGCGTCTTCTATCTTTAGTCCTGGCTTATTGCTCTTTGCTTGCGTGTGTGAATGCTGGGCCCCTCCCTGCAGAGCTTCTTGCCAGAGTGCTGTCCCCAGATTACCCTGAGACTCAGATGCTGCATGAGCAGCTGCTAGGCACAGATGGGGAGAGGAAGGCAGCCCCCATCTGAGGTCCGAGGAGCAAAGGCAGGCCTCAGTGTCACTTATGCCCAGGGGAACTAGGCTCCCCTCAGCTGAGCCAGCTTCCAGAATGACGTTGGCCATGGCTCAAAGCTTAGCCCCAAGAATGTGAGCCTCTAAGTCCCAGGTCCCTTGCCTGTAAAATGAGAATCATTGCATGGACAGAGTAAGGCTACTGAGGCTGTGACGATGCAGAAAGAGCCATGAGCAAAGCCTGCCATACACTGAACACTCAGGGAACTAAACGGCCCCAGACAAAGCAGAGCCACACGACCCCAGGGTTGCCACAGACCCTTATAACCCTCAGGGCTAGCCAGTTCCCTATCTCACCCCCAAATCCCTCCCTGCAACAGGATCAAGTCCCCTTGACGCTCTTCACATCAATCCCAACAGCTAGTTGTACCCTTGAATGCCTCTGCAGTAACAAGGCATCCAGCATCAGAAAACTGACCATACACTCTGTCAACCCAGCCTCAGCAAGCTCCAAAGTCTTAGTCTTGGATCCACAGGGCAGCCACGTGCTCCTGTTGCCCCCTCCAGGCAGCCCTCCTGGTCACATAGAGAACTCACCACCTACAGGCAGCCCTCTGCTGCCTGCTCTTGACAAACAAAACAAAACAAACAAACAAAAACACAGGGTCTCACTCTGTTGCCCAGGCAGAAGTTCAGTGGCCCAATCACGGCTCACTGAAGCCTCACCCTCCAGGCTCAAGTGATCCTTCCACTTCAGCCTCCTGAGTAGCTGGGACCACAGGAGTGTGCAATCACACTTAGCTAATTATTTTTTGTAGGTACAAGGTCCTCCTATGTTTCCCAGGCTGGCCTTGTACTCCTGGGCTCAAATGATCCTCCCACCTCAGCCTCTCAAAGTGCTGGGATTGCAGGTGTGAGCCACTGTTCCCACCTCAGCCCTCAGCTTTGACCAAGAGTACAGAATCCTATGCTGAGCCACATCAGCCTCGCCGTAGCCCAGCAGATGGCAGTGTGCAGGCTGGAAGACCTTGCTCTGGCTTCATGGAGCCATGACATCCCCAAACCACACATCTCAGCTACTGCAGTCACCGCTCCTATTTATAGCTCCACGATTCCCGCCATCCTTGTCACTAGACAACCTCCCTTGTAACACTCTTCCCAGAGTGAGCCGCCAAGGGTGGTCCACGTGTGCGCCAGCCTGTTGGCTCTCACAAGGGGGTGTCAGCACTCACCCAAAGATGGGGCCTCCAACAACGCCCCCCTCCCACTCCGAGAGCCCACGTCTTTTCTCTCCTCTTTGAGCTTCCGGTGGCCTGGAAACCTGCACTGTTTTGCAGAGCTGCTTCTAGACTCATCCCCACCCCGCACTTCCCTTTTGTGGACTCCGGAGGTGGACCCCACCCTGACCTTTCTAAACCCTGGAATGTGTGAGATTCCAGGGCCCTCAGTCTCAGCCTCCTGCCTTCCTCTGTCTGACACCACGGCTGCCTCGCCACATCCCCGGGCCTCCTGGTGCTCTGCTCCTCCAGCCAACCCCATCAGCAGGCACCACTCAGGCTCGAAGCCCCAAGTTGGCACCTTCTCCTTCCCGTCCCTCCTTTTCCCTTCCCTTCCCACTCCTTTTCCCTCCTTTTCTTTCCTTCCCTTCCTCCCTCTCCCTTTCCCTCCTATCCCCTTCTTCCCTCCTCTCGCCTCCCCGCCTCCACTCAGTCTTGGTGGATTGTTGCGGATTTGGTGTTGCTCATTCACTCATCAAACATTTGCTGAGAGTCTTTTATATGCCGTTGCTGTTCCAGTCACGGGGAGGAACAGGGAACAAAATGTCACGCCCTCAGAAGCCGACACTCTAAGGGGACAGACGCCATAAACACACAGCTGTTGCTGAACCTGATGGGTGGAGAGGCCCAGGGGAGAACAAGGAAGAAGGAGCGGGGGCGGAGGAGGGACTCCTTCCTACAGCAGGTGTCCCGGAAGGCCCGGCTGAGAGCTGAGACCTGGAGGACAGGAGGCTTACGACAGGACTGTTCCGTGTGAAAGGGTGTCTCGGGGATCTCTGGGCCTTTCCAGAACAGCGCTTCCCAGAGCTTTGCAGAATGAACAGGCTTCCTTAGGCAGCTGGGGCTGGCTTTGGAGAGGGAGCTCAGGCAGCGAGCTCTCAGGTGGGCCTGGCTGGGGCAGGATGCAGTTCCCAGATGTCGCCTCAAGGTGGCAGAGTGACTCCAGACCAGGCAGGAGGACTTTAGTGTCTCCCTGTGCTTGGTCAGGCCTGGAGACCTAGCCCCAGGGAGGCGACAGACACAGCCCTGGAAGGGGAGGGAAGCAGAGGTTCCCTGACAGCTGGCTGGAGCCTTCCAGGACCGGCTGTGTCCCCACCCTCCCGGTGGCTGCCACCCTCCTGGGCCCTCACGGGTGGGGCCCTGGGCCCAGGCATTGCATCGAATGGGCCGTGGCTCCGCGGGGTTCCCCGGTCGCCCGGGTCCTGGGAGCTGGGGAACGATTTCCCTCACTCTGAGGCTGGGGCCACTTTGGACCCTTCCCTTCCCGACACAGCGAGCCAGGAATCTGGGCCAACAGCTTAGCCCCGGCCATTCCCCCTGGCTGGAAGTCCCCTCCGGAAGCAGACGAGGAGCTGCTGAGGCAGAAGCCCAGGCACAGGCGGGACCCGGCAGCCTGAGGCACCCACGGCTCCAAAGCCTCAGACTTGGATCTGCAGGGCAGCCACAGGGCTCCTGTGCCCGCTCTGGGCAGCCCTCCTGGTCACACATCCACTCTAAGCCTTTTATTAAGCATCTCCTGTGTGCCAGGTACTGTGCTGGGGACCTGGTAGTGGGGCAGACAGATTGGAATGGCCAGCCCCAGAGATCAAAGTCAAGAGCAGGGGCCCCACCGGGCCGGGGTGGGATCAAGCCCGCCGTGTGTCTTATCGGACCGCAGCCATGCCTGTTGCCTGGCGTCTGGTCTGTGGGTACTGCTGTATATACAGGCATAAGCTCAATAGATGCAACCAAGGCTGGGTGGGCCCTGGAGCCTGGAGCATTTACTACCTGACCCTTGACAGAAAACATTCGCTTACCCTGGTCTAGAGGGGGAGATGGATGTAAACGGACAGTCCCCTCACCATAATACGTGCTAAGACAGAAGTGAGGGCGATGAGGGACGGAGCTGGGTCCTGTCCTGTAGGCCTCTGAAAGGTTCCTGCAGCGGCCATGGTCACAGAGAGCCACGGAACAGGCTTGAGCAGGAGTGACATGATCCAATCCCAGAAACTCTGGTGTGGGAAGTGGGGGTGAGGGGACGGCCGCAGAGCCAGCGCCCGGGTGGGAGATGGTTGTAAGAGCCTAGGAAGGCGGCCTGTGGGGATGGGAAAGGGTCCGAGGTTGATGGCATTTCAGAGGGTGGACGATGGCATCGGAATGTTGAGATGTGGGTTGGGTTCAGGCCTAAGCCCGTGTCCAGCCTGTGTCCAGAACTCTGGGGGTCACACAGAGGCTCACGAAGCCCTGCTAAACGCGACAGTGATGAGACCCCGCAGAGCAGCAAGAAAAGCCGCTGGTTCTACCATGTGAAACAAGGCCCCAGGAGCTCAGCCCACCTGCTGTTCAGTGGCCATGTTAGGGTGCCAGGCAGGGGCTTCCTGACGTCAGTTCCAACACTCAGTGCCCCTTTTGGGCTGTGTCTCTCCCCCTGACGTTGGAGAAAGATGGAGTGCTCCGGGCCATGGAACAGCACAGGCACAGCCAGCAGCTCCCCACTCTGTCATTTCTCTAAACTGCAATTTTCTTACCTGCAAGGTGGAAGTAAGGTCCCGTTCCCGGCCTGGCTCTCAGTCTTGTTACAGCGAGATGATGCATAGAGAAAAACTAGCCGGGCGAGGTGGCGGGCGCCTGTAGTCCCAGCTACTTGGGAGGCTGAGGCAGGAGAATGGAGTAAACCCGGGAGGCGGAGCTTGCAGTGAGCTGAGATCCGGCCACTGCACTCCAGCCTGGGCTACAGAGCGAGACTCCGTCTCAAAAAAAAAAAAAAAAAAAAAAAGAGAAGCACTGATAATCCATAAAGCATTTTTATCTTTTATTTTTTTTATTTTTGAGACAGAGTCTCACTCTGTCACTCAGGCTGGAGTGCAGTGCCGCGATCTCAGCTCACTGCAGCCTCTGCCTCCCAGGTTCCAGAGATTCTCCTGCCTCAGCCTCCCGAGTAGCTGGAATTACAGGTGCCCGCCATCATGCGCTGCTAATTTTTGTATTTTTAGTAGAACAGGTTTCTCCGTGTTGGTCAGGCTGGTCTCCAACTCCCGATTTCAGGTGATCTGTCCACTTTGGCTTCCCAAAGTGCTGGGATTATAGGTGTGAGCCACCGTGCCCGGCCCGCAAGGCATTTTAGCTATCCAAGTCATCGTTATCCACAGAGAATTACCTAGTGAGCCCCATAACACATAACTAGGGGTCCAGAACTCCCAGCTCCTGAAGTACAAGGCTGGTTATGGCCAAGTCAATGAAGGAAGGGGCCGAGCCTGGGGAGCCGGCAGCCTGGCCTCACGTTTCTGGCCCCATAAATCTGTCCTAGTCCTGGCTCTGGTGTGGCATCAGCTGGTGGCAGTTGGCTGCTGTGCCTTCAACATCAAGAATTTCTAGGACTCTTGATGGGACTTCCAAGAGTTTGCATCCAAGACAGACGCAAACTCCAGAACACTCCCCACTGATGCCATTTTGTTGACTTGACTGGAGAAAATTGGGGCACAGGGACCCAGTCTCTGCCTCCCCACTTCTGAGACTGATTGCCTGCAGTTTCCCAGCCAGCCTGCCCCTCTCCTCCCTGCCTGCCCCTAGAGAATGCTTGATGACAACAGTGTTACCCTGGGATAGGTTACCTGGGTTTTTACTGTATCAGCTTCTCCTGAAGATGTAGCTTTCCATTCAATACCTGTGTTAATCACCTGATGTATGTGGGGGCATGTGTGTGTGAGCATGTGAGCATGTGTGTGCACGTGTGTGTGCGTGAGCACAAACACATCTGCAGGGGTGGATGGAAAGCTGGAGGGAGGATTGCTTGCTCAGCTATCCTGTCTTCTTTCACTTTCAGATGACACTGAATAAATCAATTACTCCCACTAAAACATTTTACTGCCCCAAGAGTGACATGGACCCAGCCTTCCAGGACACTTTGAAATCCCCTGTTGCCGCCACCTTCTCTTACTATCTTCTTGTCCATAGCGTACTCAGAAGGTCCTGCAAGTGATGGGCTTTGAGCACTTTCCAAGACCCTTTCCTTCTGAGAGGGCAGTGGAAGGATATCCTTTAAAAGCTGTCTGTGCTCAACAAGCAATAAAGGTCGTGCTTCATGGCTGAAGGTCGAAAGGCACAGGAAGCAATCGGGCGCACAGGACTTCTTACTGATCTCCTTATTTGCCTTCTTTTCTTCTAAGACAATGAGCTTATGAGGCAGAAACTCCCTTGGCTTTAAAATGCACTCACTCATTCATTCATTCATTTATTCTTCCTGTTATTGAATCAGAATAAGTGTTCAGTTCTTCTCTTTGTGCTGGGAAACACAAAGACAGGCAGTGCCCGGTTGCTGTCTTAGGGAACTCGACCTCTGGTGGGGAAGGCAGGGTAACCGGCAGCATTGCAGGCGTGAGACGCAGCACAGGTGGAGGCGTGAACTGAGGCCACGAATCCCAGCAGATCGAGGACCAGCTTCCCTGTGACTGCATGTCCTGCAAGGTCATCTTGTGCAAGGTAGGGGCACCCTGCAGGGGGGTTTCACCTCCTAACTCTGGCAATGCTGACCAACATGCCAATGAGAGGGGCTGAAGGGAACGGCTGAGAACAATGGAACCATGTCTCTCCATCTGCACAGGCTCTAAGAGCACTTGGTGATGGGGAAAAGTTCTCACCCCATCCTTTTAGGGGGGCACGAAAAATTCGCACTCCTCTCTCTCTTTTGTCAAGCCCCACACTGTCCTCACTGTAAAGCATCTCCAGATTCCCTGTGCTTTCCATCTGCCCATTTAATAGGAACCAACAAATTCTTCCCAAAGTAGAACCTTTGCAAAATCCCTGCTTTCAACTGTTCCTGCCCAAAGACGCAGTTAAATGACAGAAACATTGCCCATTTGGATAATAGCAATACAGAGCAGCCGGATATTGAGATGCACCACAGAACATGCTGGAAGTTGCTGGGGGAAAGGGCACCATTTCCTGCCTTGCCTCAGTAAGCCTTAATGTACACTGTGCAAAGGGAAATGTCTTCATGCTTAGAATAAAGAGTATTGGAAGCTACTGGTTATGAGGAAGCTCCTCATCTTTCTCTTAGAACAAAGGCTGGGGTCTATTTGATTGAAAGCAGAAAGCCCATTTCTAACTTGCTGATGCTCTCAAGATTGGAACTTTTAAAGAATCCCATTCTTTGAGAGAGTGAAATCATGGGAGTGTTAATCATGGCAAAGCTAAGGATGGCTGGAGGCCTCCAGGAAACATCTTCCTACTTTAATCTACTGAGCACTGGGTTGAAAAAGCAAAGCTTAGATGTGACCCCAAAAGCACAGACAGCAAAAGCAAAAAAATAGACAAAGGGGGTTGCACTAAACTAAGAAGCTTCTACACAGCCAAGGAAATAATTAACAGAGTAAAGAGACAACCTATGGAATGGGAGAAAACATTTGCAAACCATGTATCTTTTAAGGGGTTAATCCCTAAAATATACAAAAAATCCAAACAACTCAACAGTAAGAAAACAAATAACCCAATTTAAAAATGGGCAAAGGACCTGAATAGACATTTCTCAAAAGAAGACACATAAGTGGCCGAATGAAACACTTCTCAACATCACTAATCATCAAGGAAATGCAAATTAATATCACAAAGACATATGACTTCACACCTATTAGAATGGCTGTTATCAAAAAGACAAAAGATAGTGAGTGTTGGTGAGGATGTGGAGAAAGGGGAATGTTTGTATTCCATTGGTGGGAATGTAAATTAATACAACCAAAATGGGGAACAGTATGGAGGCTTCTCAAAAACTACCATATAATCCAGCAATCCCACTTCAGGGTATCTTTTCAAAGGAAATGAAATCAGTATGTTGAAAAGATATTTGCACTCTCATGCTTGTATTATTCATAATAGCCAAGACATGTGTTGTGGTTTAGTTCTGTGTCCCCACCCAAATCTCAGTTTGAAGCATAATTCCCAGGTGCAGAGGGTGCGACCTGGTGGGAAGTGATTGGATCGTGGGGGCAGTTTTCCCTTTGCTATTCTCGTGATAGTGAGTGAGTGCTCACAAGATCTGATGGTTTCATAAGGGGCTCGTCCCCCTTCGTTTGCTCTCTCTCTCACCTGCTGCCATGTAAGACATGCCTTTGCTTCTCTCTCATCTTCTGCCACGATCGTAAATTTCCTGAGGCCTCTCTAGCCATGTGGAACTGGGAGTTAATTAAACCTCTTTTCTAAATAAATTACCCAGTCTTGGGTATGTCTTTACAGCAGTGTGAGAATAGACTAATACAACCTGGAACAACCTATGTGTGCATCAACAAATGAATGATAAAAATATATATATATATATCTCACATTCTCTTTATCATTCGTTGATGGACATATATATAAGATGGATATATATATAATATACACAATAAAATGCTATTCATCCTTAAACAAGAAGGAAGTTCTGTCATTGACAATGACACAGATGAACCTAGAGGACGTTAGACTAAGTGAATTAAACCAGGCCCAGAAAGACAAATACTGCATTATCTCACATACATATGGAATATAAAAAATTTGAACTCATGGAATCACAGAGTAGAATGGTGGTTATGAGACCTGAGGTCAAAGGGCACAAAATTTCAGTTAGGAGAATTAAATTTTGAAGATCTATTGTACAGCATGGTTACTATTGTTAATACAGTAATAATGTATTACAGACTTGAAAATTGCTAAGAGAAGAGATCTTGAATGTTCTCATCACAAAAAAGCAATATGTAAGGTGATGGATATGTTAATTAGTTTAATTGGAGTAACCATTTCACAATGTATACATAAATCAAAGCATCACATTGTACGTCATAAATACGTACAATTTTTTGAATTTGTCAATTATACTTAAAATTTTTTAAAAAGCAAAGCTATTTTCCCACTTTACAAAGAATGAACACTGGAAGCTCTCAAACAAAGCCACCTGGGTCTCACACCTTTCATCTGCAAAATTGGTGCTTTGCTCTTTCTTCTACATGGAGTCATTTTTGAGGCAGAAAACATACCCTTGGTCATAGCCTTGAGTTGAAAATCTTTGAGGGCATTTTCTGTCCAAATGACTGAAAAAATCGACCAAAAACTCTTCGTTTTGATGATGCTCATGCTTTGTGATAGGAGTAGCCTCAAATTATTGCTAAAGGGTTCTCTTTTCTTGTCTAATAATGAAAATCCAGGCAATTACTAGCAAAGAGAACAAGTTGCCTTGGGAGGAGAATTAGGCCTCATCATGATTATGACTACTGGTTTCATTTCATGGCGAGAGAGGGGCCCAGGAGTCTGCTTTGGTGTACCTTTGAATGACGACTGATTTAATAATGATATTTATTTAACACTTTTTATGTATACTATTAGGCACTGTATGTAAAATCTCACTTAATCCTCAATGTGGCCAAATGAAGTAGGCCAGACTATTTATACCTATTGACTGATTAAGAAAATGAGACATAAAAGGTTTAGATAGCTTGCCCAAGGGTGCACAGGAACTGGCAGTAGACTTTCTGCCTTCTGGGTCATCCTCCATGAAATTGCTGAGAACCACCCAGGAAAGAGCAAGCCCTGGTGGCCAGCCAGGTTTGGGGCACGTGGTCTTCTAAGCTAGGGAACAGGGCTCCAAGGACTTCTTCTGCCTGCACTGCATGGTCTTTGCTCCTGTAGCCACCCTCTAGACTTCCAGATCCCCCAGCTGAGATGCATGCATTTTCTAAAATCAATATGGATCACTGCTTCACCAAGAAAATAACCCAACAATTATTTTGTAAAGGATCCAAGGGTGAGACAAGTTTTAATTATAATCCCTTTCACTCTGAATACTCAGCCCCACCAACCTGCCCCTATTGTTTGTCCTGATGTCCTTCATTTGTCTCACAGCCATTAACAGATGCCTCATGAGAAGCCATCCATGGGCTTGGGGCTGGGAATGGAGCAGTGAACAAAAAGGAACAGGCATTGCTCTGTGGAGCATATACAGTATGGGGAAGGCTGGCATCTATGAAATCACTACACAAATATATATAAGTTGCAACTGCAATAAACATGAATGCAAATAAAAAATTCTAAGCCCCACAACCAACTGAATGGACCCCCTCCTTTTAGCCAAGGGCATTCCAAAGTTAACCTGAAACACTAGTTCAGGGCATGATGGGAAGTGGGGATCAGGCATGCCTCATTATGCCCTCCTCCCTTTGGAATTCAGGCACAGCTGGCCAGCATTAACATTAAAACAGATGCATTAGGACTGACAAAACTGACTCTTTGTAGTAATAAGATACCAACATGACAGATAGCAGGCCCTGAAAGAAATTGAAGCTTTTTGCCCTAAAATCTATTTCTTTGATAGATTTTGAAATGGTCTCACAAAGCTGTCTCTCGTGAGGAAAATCTACATTCTGTAATTTTCTTTCCTTTCCAGATCTTTCTCTGATCCAGGAGAGAATTAACTGAGAGTCTGGCCTCTTTCTAAGTCTGTTAAGAAACATTTACAATCTATTCTCTCTGAAACCTGCTGCCTGGAGACTTCATCTACATAATAAAAACCTTGGTCTCCACAATCCCTCATCATAATCCAGATACTCCATTCTATTGATTCCAGGTCTTTAGATAACAATTTAATTCTTTCAACCAATTGCCAATTAGAAAATCTTTGAATATATACCTATGACTTGGAAGCCCCATGACCAACCAATTTACATATTATATGTATTGATTGATGTCTTCTGTCTCCCTAAAATGTATAAAACCAAGCTGTAGCCTGACCACCTTGGGCACATGTTCTCAGGATCTCCTAGGCCACATGTTCTCAGGATCTGCCATGGTCACCCATATTTGGCTCAGAATAAATCTCTTCAAATATTTTATTTTTTCTCCTTTTGTCAACATGACTTTGTAGAGAGAAAGTGGAGATGAGAGGAGGAGTTGGTTTCTGGACAGTCTCCTAGAAGTCTTCCTGTGAACACGGCATTGAAGCTGTAACCAAAACACAGACTCAGTTGTTCTTTGCTGGCAGAGTATAATTAATAAGAGTGAGGTCTGGTATAAAGAAAGTGACTTTTTATTACAGAGCTAGCTTAGGGGAAGAAGTACAGGCTTTCTGCCTTAAGCGTTCTGCTTCCCTTTTGGAACAGAAAGCAGGTGCTTTTAAAAGGAAAATTGACAGGTCAGGCACAGTGGCTCATGCCTGTAATCCCAGCACTTTGGGAGGTCAAGGCAGGTGGATCACCTGAGGTTAGGAGTTCGAGCCAGTCTGGCCAGCATGGCAAAACCCCGTCTCTACTGAAAACACAAGAAAATTAGCCTGGTGTGATGGTGCTTGCCCGTAATCCCAGCTACTTGGGGGGCTGAGGCAGGAGCATCGCTTGAACCTGGGAAGTGGAGGTTGCAGTGAGATGAGATCATGCCATTGCACTCCAGCCTGGGCAACAAAAGCAAAACTCTGTCCCCAAAAAAAAAAAAAAGAAAAGAGAAAGAAAAGGAAAGGAAAATTGACATAAATGGTATGCACTGGAGGAAGCAGGCAGGTAGAGGTCTGTATAACTCACTTTGGTGCTGTATCTACTAGGTGGTCGAGTTGGCACCTTCACGGGCAGAACTAAGTTGTAAAAGTTATTGAATATCTCTAGGTGGGAGAGTTTCACATTGACCATACTTTGAGTTGTGGATAGACTGCTGTCTCTTGAGGCAATCTTCATGTGGGAGAGAGTTTCGTGTTGGGGATACTTTGAGTTGTAGATGGATTGCTCTCTCTCAAGCTGAGAGAGAGTCCCACACTGGAGCTACTAAGCACCTAGTTAGCTGAACTTGCCCTGTGGACAGTACCTGGTGAAGGGGAGGTAAAAGGCTATAATTGCCCTTCTAAAGAGCTAAGTAGGAAGTGGGAAGCAGAGGAAAGCAGGAAGGAGAAAAGAAGAAAAAAAAATAATAAACTCATTCTCTTGTTCTTAGAAAGATGGAAGTACTCAATTTTAAAACCAAAATAGGAAGTGACAAGTAGGAGAACAATGAAGGAAAGAGCATTCCAGACAAAGGGCACAATGTGCTCAACACCCTTGTAGCAAGAGGGGACATGCTGGATCTCAGAGGCTGAAAGAAGGTGTGATGGTTAATTTCATGTATCAACTTGACTGGGCTAAGTGATGCCTAGATAGCTGGGAACACATTATTTGTGGGTATCTCTGCAAGGCTGTTTCCAGAAGAGATGAGTATTTGAAAATGAAGAATGAGTAAGAAAGATCCTCCTTCTCCCATGTGGGTGGGCATCACCAAATCTACTGAGGACCCAGATAGAACAAAAAGGCAGAGGAAGGGTACATTCATTCTCTCTCTTCTCAAGCTGGGACATCCATCTTCTCTTGCCCTTGAACATTAGGGCTCCTGGTTCTTGGGCCTTTGGATTCTGAGACTCCTACAAACACCTCCCCCAGCTGTGGTTTCTTATGACTGCTAAGTTGATGGATTAATCATGGGAGGGAAGGTTCTGGTTCAGACTAGAAGATCAGGCCCCATCCTGCCTGGGCTGTGAGTCTGTAAGAAGCCCCTGTTAGGGAAGCCTCTGCTACTCCCCAGGCTTGCTCCTTCTTTCGCCAGGATCTTTGTTCCCTGCAGATGAGATATCTGCCATCTTCTTCCTGCTCTCTAGAGTCGGCCTTCACTCTAAACTGGGTTGCCCCAAGTCCTTCAGAACCCAGGGAGAAGCAGCTGCCTCTTCCTTTAGAGTCGACAGAATGTGTTCCTGTCACTTTCAGGTCACTCCTGGTCCCAAATCCTAAAAAACCTCCCAACTCACACCCTTGCCATCCCAACTGACTCCTTTTCCTCCTGTCCCCACCCTTGACCTGGCTGCTTGGCCCTTGGCATGAGCCTGGCCTCTCCAAGGACCCAGAGTCAGCTGTCCCTTCCAACAGATCATGTTACTACCCTCAGGTAACACTTCCAAGGGTCCCATGAGATGTTCCATGCTCATGGCCATTCTCTCACTGCTATAAAGAAACACCTGAGACTGAGTAATTTATAAAGAAAAGAGTTTTCATTGGCCCATGGCTCTGCAGGTTGTACAGGAAGCATAGTGGCTTCTGCTTCTGGGGAGGCCTTAGGAAACTTAGAATCATGGTGGAAGGCAAAGGGGAAGCAGGCACATCTCACATGCCTGGAGCAGGAGCAAGAAAGAGCAGGATGGGGGAGGTGCCACATACTTTTAAACAATGAGATCTCATGAGAACTCTATCACAAGACAGCAGCAAGGTGATGCTGCTAAACCATTCATGAAGGTTCCACCCCTACAATCCAATCACCTCCCATCAGACCCCACCTTCAACACTGGGGATTACAATTTGACATGGGATTTGGGCAGCGACGCAGATCCAAACCCTGTCAATGCATGTTTGGGAAACTCTCCTGGTTGCATCTCCATCTTGAAAGTCTCCATCTTCATATTGGAGATTCACTGTGTTAGCACCGTAAAGTTTCTGGAAGGTTCTGCAGTATAAGCTACTGTTCCATCTGGTGAACCTGGCCTTCCCTAAACCTTCATGACCCTGGACTTCCACGTCCACATAACATTTGCGAACATGCCACGAATGATGCAGACAGACACGGACATTTGACAAAGGCGTTCTGGTGTGATTGCTCCAGCCAAGCACTGATAATTTGGCTACCAGCACATGCACCAGCCCTTTTCTTCCTAGGTATCCCAAGTCCAGCTCCCTTCTTCTTCACCAAGCCCCTAGTCTTGTCTTTACCCTGATACTTCATTATATTTCAAGCCCTGATCTAATAGCAAGGAGCTGGGGCTTTCTTTCTCTTTTTTCTTTTCTTTTTTTTTTTTCTTTCTTTTTTAAAAAATTTGCTTCTGTCACTCAAGGAGCTGGGGCTTTTCTAGAGGCCCCAGAGTTTCAACCTGAACATGCAATCCCAAGTGAGAAGTTGAAACCTGATGTAAGCAAAGCTTGGTGATGATGAGTCACATTTTAGTGTTTGTGGACTGAATGAATGAGGGATTGAATGGACATGGGGATTAGCTGAATGAATGAGAAAGCTAATAAGCTAGGATCTAGGACATTGTTCTAACGTATTTTTATGTGTAGGTGAAAACCATCATATTCCCCCTCTTAGACGTGTGTATATGAATGTGCAAAAGACTCTCCCGCTGTGAGAGAGAAGTTGCTCTAGAAAGCTCTAGACAGAGCATGCAGTGGTGGCATATGGTAGCAGGTGCACTCTTTCTCCAGCCTTTCTCACTGTCCTGCTTATGGCCAGGAAAAAGCCTCATTGGGTCTTATGGTTGATCAGTGTGGTTTTTGCATGTCCTGACCATTTCTCTACCAACAGGGAGGTTGTGCTGCAGCTCATGGCAGCAGGCGCCAGAGTGGCTAGGGAGCAAGTTCCAAATCCTACACCCAGTGGCTTTCCCATTCAGGCTGGCCAGACCTGCATTTTTGCAGGTGAGGAACCAAAATGGGGCAGGATGCTGACTTGCCCGGGGCCACGCTGCAGGCAGAAGCCAAATGCACGCTTCTGGCTCCTCCTACTGCCAGCTAGACAGGACGTCTCAAGCTCAGCTTCCCAGCAGAATTAGCAGGAGGCTTTTACAAATACTGATGCCTGGGCCCACTCCAACAGAGTTCTACGGAAACTGCTATGCCATGGTGCCCGGACAACCTTGTGTGGATCCACACAGGCTCCATCAAAGCACTGCCTATCCAGGTCTTGACAGAACAGTTTGTGATCCCCCAGAAAGCAAGAGGATGGGAGCCAAAGAGGAGCTGCTCTGGAGCTGCCTCCCCCTCCCCTCCCTTCTCCTCAGGGCTAGTGAAGTAAAGGTCTTCTCCCACACTCTAAGTGTTTAGAGTGCAGGTGCAGGGTACAACACCACTCCGCTGCAGTCTAGAACCAGCTCCCTAGCAACAGGGTGTCCCGCAGCTCCTATCCCAGCCATCCGGCCCCTTGTCTTGTGGTGTCCTAGTCAGGGTTTCCAGTGTGTGGGATGAGGCTCAGGGGGAGATGGTACCTTTGGCCTAAC
Source organism: Macaca fascicularis (assembly GCF_037993035.2). Lineage (NCBI taxonomy): Eukaryota > Metazoa > Chordata > Mammalia > Primates > Cercopithecidae > Macaca > Macaca fascicularis. Next base: position 10,357,583 of record NC_088382.1, on the reverse strand, counting down.
TCTTTTCTCCATCTCTGTGCATAATAAAAGGCTCTAACAGTGGCTCATGTGTGAGGCCCTGTCCTTGTTCCATGGGTGTACTTGACAAGAATCTGACTCAACAGCAGGTAGGGATGAAGGCTGGAATGCTTCATTTTAGGTTTTGGTTTTTACTTTTTATTTGGAAGCAATTATGAGTTCACAGAAATTTGCAAAACAACAAACAGCAGGCTTGTATGTCCTTTCCTCAACTCCAATGGTAACGCCGTGCAGAACTCCGGGATGGCGCCATGAGGACGACTTTGGTACCATCCACAGAACTTTTTCGTATTTCATTTTCTATTTTTTCTTTTTGAGACAGGGTCTCACTTTGCCACCCAGGCTGGAGTGCAGTGATGGGAACACGGCTCACTGCAGCTTCGACCTCACGGGCTCAAGAGATCCTCCTGTCTCAGTCCCCAAGTAGCTGGGACTACAGGCATGCACCATCACACCCGGCCTAACTTCTTCAGATGTCACTGGTTTACATGCATGTGGGTGTGTAGTTCTGTGCAATTCCTCATGTGTGCAGATTCGTGTGACCATCACAAGTGACAACAGCCAGAACTGCTTCATGACCACAGGGCAATGACATCCCTCAAGTTACCCCTCAGGCTCCATCCCCATTCCTAACCCTGAATAGCCACTCATGTTCTCCGTCTCTGATGTTGATATTTCAAGCATGTTATTTAGATGGAATCACACGTTCTCAAAGAACATTTCTGAGACTGGCTTCTTTCACTCAGCATGATTCCCTTGAGATCCTCCCAAATTGTCATGTGCAACAAGAGTCCGTCATCTTTGCTGCTGAGCAGACCTCCCTGGCATGGACGGAGCACGGCCGGAGTGGTTTGTTCCACCACTCACCCCTGAAGGAACATCCAGATTGTTTCCAGTTTGGGGCTATCCCCAAGAAAGCTGCCATGAACATTCAGGTGCAGGTTTTCATGTGAACATAACTTTTCATTTATCTAGAATAAATGTCCAACGGTGCAAATGCTGGGTTCTGTGATAATTGCATTTCAGTTTTATAAGATACAGCCTAACTCTTTTCTACAATAAATGCCTTTGTTGATGCTGTTGCTTTTTGGTTTTGGGGGGTATGTTTTGAAACAATATCTCGCTCTGTCTCTCAGGCTGGAGTGTAGTTGTGCAGTCATAGCTCACTGCAGCCTCGAATTCCTGGACTCAAGCAATCCTCCCCGCTCAACTTCCCAAGTAGCTGGGACTACGGGTCCATCACTGTGCCCTGCTAATTTCTCTCTCTCTCTCTCTGTAGAGATGGATTTTGTTGTAGTTGTTGTTGTTTTAACTCTCCTATGACTCTCTTGTGCAGTCAGGGCTGAGCGTTGCTGCTCTGGAAGCCAAACTGAGGCATCCCAGATGTGGCAGAAATGTCAGCTCATGAAGCTGAGGTCTTCATTTCATCCACACATAACACAAGGCGCTCAGTTGTTTTCAGGGATAGTTCCTGGGAAATCTTTCTGAATCATCTCCCAGCTACTGAAATGGGCTGTTTCCTCTGCCTTCTTGATGTACTTATGTGTGGGCCACTCGGGTGCAAGCTCAAGAGAATGTGAGTGTCCACACTGACATCTACACAGGTCTCAAGGGTAGCAAACTGGCCTAAAATGCAGCTGACTGGGGGGTCTGGCTGAGCTCTGTGACTGGGGGCAATTGTTCCTCTGACTGCTGGCACTCTGTCTTGGAGGCTGAGGGGTTTTTCTCCGGAACAGCCCTTTTGCAATAGCCCAGTGTTCCTGTGCCCTGAGCCTCATGCTGGAGCTTGCAAAGAATCGAAGTCAAGACCGTTTCTTTCCCAAGAGGTGTGACTTCTCTGGGCACTGTTGGGTGTTCTGGGGTGAGTGTTCCATGTCTTTTCCAGCCATGAGGAGCAAATAGCATTTGCAGCTGGTAAAACTGCCTTTGCAAAATTGTAACTGAGGAAGTTATGACAGTGACAGAAATCAGACCTAACCAACTCCATCTTGCTTCTAACCTTTAAGCTGTCCTTGTTCATTTCTGGGCAGAGGCCATACTAACTTTGGGAAATAATTCAGTTCATAGTTTGACTGTGAAACAGAATAGATAACAGCCCTTTCCAAAAAGACCCGCTTCTTGTCTGAGGACTAGTCTGCCTTTGCAGGACTAACAAATTAGCTACAAGATTAGAAATTGCAGTTTAGAGGTCATGCATCCTCTGACTCCAAGAGTCTGAACCTCCCCACATTGCTCCTGGGGATAACATCACTATTGGGAAACCTAAGATCAGTACTGAAGAGATTTTGCAGACCCTGCTCTCCACCAAGACCGGTAATCTGGCTCAACCAGTCCTGCCATCCCACCCAGGAACAGAAGACAGCAAGAAACACTCACTTCACCCCCTATGATTCCATCTCCGACCTGACCAAGCAGCACTCCCCTCTTCTGAGCCCCTATCCACCAAATTATCCTTAAAAACGCCAAACCCCTAATGCTTGGGGAGACTGATTTAAGTTGAGGACTAAGCTCTTATTTTTTTTTTATCTTAGCCAAATTCCTACCTAAGGGGTCTAGGGAGCCACGTCCTACAAACCATAAATTCTCATCAGATGGGGTTTATTTGACCCTATATATTGTGACTTACTTTTCAGTTTGACTCTGGCATAACATTATGAGACAAGGAAAATATATTTAACCCCAAAATATATTTCCTTTCATACCTTGAAATTGCCCTGCAAAGTCTTTTGTGGGAATAATCCACCTTCTATAGAGAATCCCCTTCCCCCTTTGTCTTCCTTCCTTTCTTTCCAGATCCAGTAGATAATTGACCAAGAGCCAGGCACCCTTTTAGGTCTAATAAGAAACATTTTACAACCTGCTCTCTTTCTGAAGTCTGCTACCTGAAAGATTCCTCTGCACAATAAAACGTGGTCTCCACAATCCTTTCCCTTAACCTAAACATTCCTTTCCATTGGTCTCAGGTCTTCAGATAACCAATTGTCAACCAGAAAATGTTGAAATTTATCGATAGCCTGGAAGCCCCCAGCTTTGAGTTGTCCCACCCTTCTGAACCAAACCAATGTATTTCTTAAACATATTTGATTGATGTCTCGTGCCTCCCTAAAATATATAAAACCAAGCTGTGCCCCAACCACCTTGGGCACATGTTCTCAGGACCTCCTGAGGGCTGTGTCACTGGCCATAGTCACTCATATTTGGCTCAGAATAAATCTCTTCAAATATCTTACAGAGTTTTACTCTTTTCGTTGACAAAGTAGTAATAAAACTCCGATCTCCCACACAGTCAGCTCTGCGTGAATCACTCTTTCTACCTTGCAGTTGTCCTGTCTTAATAAATTGGCTCTGTCCAGGCAGTGGACAAGGTGAACCCATGGGGCAGCCACACTGGGAGCATGGGCAGGACTTCCTGGGACACATTTCCTGGAATGCAGCCTGAAAGCAAGGATCGGAGTCCCCAAGTCTGAGCTGCTTCCAGATTCCCCTCCAGAGAGAGCTCTAGGCCACACCTCCAGGAGCCCCTCGGATGACCATGGGGCACCTGTCACCTGTGCTGCACTTGCTTAGGGTCTCCATGAGCTGACCCGCGCTGCACTTGCCTAGGGTCGCCATAAGTTGCCCCACATTGCACTTCCCTAGGGTCTCCATGAGCTGCCCAGATGAGAGCACACACCTTGGAGGCCAGGTCTGCCCAGCAGTGAAACATCTGACGCTGACTCCCAGCATCTGACTCTCCTCACCTCACGAAGCCCCCAAAACATTTCCTCCCAGAGGAGCTGCGGGATTTCCCACCAACCCCATCGCTGCCCCTCTGCCTGGGCCACCACCTCCACACTCCCGAGCCCCAACCTGGGTTGGGGGGGGCGAGCAAAAGGCCAAACAAAAACAAAACAAAACAAGGGAAGCAAAAGCAAACAAAAGAATTCCCCTGGCCTCCCTCTAAGCACAAAAGAGCAGGCTTGTGGGAAGAGGGAAGCCAAGCCAGGGGGGGCTGGGGGTCCCCCATTGTTCTCTTCCGCAGCCTGGTGATGACAATCCCAGCCCTGCGGGTTGCAGCCCCCTCCCTGGCAGCCAGCACCCCTCCTCTTTTCCCACCTCGGGCCTCTGAGAAAGACGCTCCAGGCAGATGTTCATAGGCCCAGGAGTGGTTCCCACAGAAGGAGGAAGTGAGAGCTCACAAAAGGCCTGGCTTTTCCTTGAGGAAGCAGCAGTGGCTTTTCAGTGTCAGACTCCTGCAAGGATGGGGGACAGGGAGGCCTGGGCCCAGGGGACTGGCCCGGAGAGGAGCTGCCTCTCCGGAGGAAGGGAGGGCATTGTGCGCCCCTGTTTACAGTGCTAATGGGGGCCCTGACCTTGCTACTTGTCAACACGCTGGCCCCTCACCCCCACCAAACTTTGCACACTGTGGAGCAGCCCATTCAGAATTTTGCTTGGGGTGGCTGGGTTTTGGCTCGTGGCCCTTCCCCCACTGGCTCACTTTCAGCATTGTGGCCTGGACAAGAAAGTCAGATCTCTTTCCCTTTGCCCTGGAGCCAGCTTCCTACCCTGGCCTTGTGGGATCAAGGTCCTGTTAACCCTTCAAAGAGCAGGAGAAGGAATGGGGCTCCTCCAACCACAGGCGCAGCCAGCCTAGACCCTGGCCCCATCTTCCCGGTACTGGTTGGGGACAGTGACTCGGGGTTCCAGGAAGGGCCTGGGCAAAGAGCAGTTTGGGTGATTGGTGGCACATGGGAGAGGTTGGAGGGGAAGAGGGTGGCATCTTAGAAACTGAGGCTGTCCTGAGAAAGGGCCAACTAACTCTCTGCAGCCACAGGGACACAAGCTGATGAGACATGTGTGTCTTCAAAGAAACATTGACCCACCAGGCAGAGGCCAGAGGGGGCCCCGGAAAGGCCTGGAAGTTCCATGGAAGGCAAAGGAGTCAAGTGGACTCGAGAGGCCAGGCCCAGAGAAGACCAGAACATCGGGATGCTGGTGGGGTGGTGGTGGGGAGGGAGTGGGTTCCTGATCTATCAGGGGCTGCCGTGGAGCAGAGAGGCACATTTACTCTGAGTAATTCAAGGCAGATTCTAGAACCAGAGTGGGAACTCCTGGAAGCCTAGATCCTGTCAATAAAGGATGCCCCGCTATGCTGGAGGTGGACATACAACTCAGGGAAGGCAGTGAGCTCCCACCACGAGAAGCAGAGCAGTGGCATTTAGGAACAAGAGGGTGTCTGGAGACCATTGAGATGGGGCCAGGAAGCTGGGGCTTAGCTCACCCTGGGACCACCCCAGGCCACCCAGGGAGCCTGGACAGAGCTAAAACTAGAACCTGGGGAGTCCCCTCCCACACTCATATTCAACCAGAGCCCAGTTGCCTTGTCAAGGAGCCCCCCAAGTCAAGCCTGTGAAAAATAGGGAGGCCCGGGGGTCCGAGGGCTCCTCCAAACTCAGAGGCAGTCTTTGAGGACTGTTCAGCACCCCACCCCACTCCTCCCGCTCCCCCATGACTAGCACCCGTGCATTTAAATCCGATTCATCCCTCACTGATCCCTCTCACCGCCTGTCTTCTGGCCCACCTGGCTGCAGCTCAGAACATCCATGAGCTGCTGGGGTTCCCCTCTCTGGAACTAGCTCCCTCTTCCTGGGGATTTCTACCTCCCACCTGCCCCCGACACACCCCATGTCCCCGTGAGTTCACCTGGTAACTGTTTTACAGCTCACTTGCCCTGACGAAGCTTCTCTGAGGGGTGTTGAAGGCTCTGAGAAGCACTTGCCTCTGTCCTCATGGCAGCCTGCGGCAGCTCCACTTTGCACAAGTCATTTGCCTGGCTGATATGTGGTGTCCTGGGTGTCCCTGAGTGGCTCCTGACATTTAGGTTTCTACTCCGTATTGTGTGTGTGCATGTGTGTGCATGCATATGTGTGTGCCATGCATGTGTGTGTGTCATGCATGTATGTGCATGCGTGTGTGTGCGTGCATGTGTGCCTGTATGTGTGGGCATGCATGTGTGTGTATGTGTGTGCAGGCGTGTGCCCATGCATGCATATGCATGCATAGGTTTGCATGTGTGTGTGCACTCTCATGCACTACAAGTGGCTGAGTGCCCTGGATGAGGTGTGGAAAGGCCCTTGGGCCCAGGAGGAATAAGGAGTCTGCAGTTCAGGCTGCAGTGTTCTTTGTGAATGGGGCCAGCACAGCAAGTACTGACTGAACCCCGGAGAGATGGAGGCATGTGCTTCTCCCCTACAGCCCGTTCCTTCTTCAGAGGTTTCCTTTGGTTCATTGCTGGTCTGTTTGCTTTTCTTCAGGAGGCCCCCCACTTTAAAGAGACAGAGGTGATCGGGATTTGAGAGAAGAAGAATCTTCTGACTGTGAGAGACACAGATCATCTTAGGAAGCCCTTCCACACCACACAAAGACATGCCCAGGGGGTTCTCACAGTGGCGCTATGGCAGAGTGGGTAGTACTGCCCGGTTTGGCAGCATGGATGGGGATCAGGGCAGGGATCCTGGCTCAGCCTCTTTGCAGTTGTGTGACTTAGGGCAAGGTTAACCTCCCTGAACCCCAACATCCTTAGATGTAAAACGGGGATGTTAGAATCTATCAAGGGACTTTCACAGTGGTTGATGAGACAAAGTGAGTAAACCGTGAAGCACAGCTGGAGATAGATGTGGCAGCCCCTCCTTGCTTCCTTGACCTTCCAAGAGGGCAGGTGGACAGCCCAGGACCACAGAGAGCAGAGCTGGTGTGCAGAGGCCTCTTTGCTCAGCTGTCCCACCCCAAGGCTGGCTCTAATCTGACCCACTGAGGTCTGGGACTAGCAGTAATTAGGGTTATCAGTGTATTTCCTTTTCCATTTTTCAATTCCAGTGGCTGCCAAACTAGCAAAACCCCAGATAAGAGCTAAGAAGGCAGTCAAGGGAAACCTGGACCTTTCTCAGAAGCCACGGTGGGCCGAGGGTCCTACAACCTCACAAAGCCTCACATTCCAGGGACCTGCTCACCCTGCATCTCCGCCCCTATCCCATCTGCTCCTCATTCACTCACTCCTGCAGGCACTGTTTGAGGAGTCTCTGCACAGAGAACAGGTCCTACCCCAGCCTTTTCCTCCCAGGCTTGACAATCCATGTGACCCCTCCCCTTGGCTACAAGCAGCTAAGTAAGGAGGAAGAAAAAGAGACAAAGAGAAATGCCAGCTTTGCTGGGAGCAGTGGCTCATGCCTATAATCCCAGAACTCTGGGAGGCCAAGGCAGGTGGATTACTTGAGGCCAGGAGTTTGAGACCAGCCTGGCCAACATGTCGAAACCCTGTCTCTACTAAAAATTAGCTGGGCATGGTGGTGGGTGCCTATAATCCCAGTTACTTGTGAGGCTGAGACAGGAGAATCACTGGAACCCAGAAGGCGAGATGGTAGTGAGCTGAGATCATGCCATTGCACTCCAGCCTGGGAGAAAGAGCAAGACTCAAAAAAAAAAAAAAAAAAAGCCAGCTTCCTGCAAGCTACTTGCACTGGGGAAGGGACTGGTGCACCCAGCAGCCCTGGGGCTCTCCCCATCATTCCCAAAGCACTTCTCCCATCGTGGACTCGGAATCCAAAGGCAACTGAGTCAGGATCCAGACCCAACTGCCCCCAAGGCCAGGACCCTCTCCCTGCCAGGAGAAGAAAGGAGAGAACTCATCAACTGTAGGATTATCAAGACCCAGAAGAGAAAATAGAAGAAAATCTATTTCCCATGTTTGGGCAGAGGCGGGACCAAGCCACTTGCTGTGGTCAAACATGAGACACGCTCTTCTGTGCCCTCTTTTCAGCACAGGCTCCTCCTTGGGCCTCCTCGTCTGTCCTTATACAGTTCAGTTTAATTAAGAACCCCATTAGTCACCCTTGACAGCAGGTCAAATTCCTCCTCCGCCCCATCCCCTGGCCTGCCTTCGGCAAGAATCTGGTAGGTCAGTTTTGCCAGAATCCCTCCCTTTGATATCTCCCCTTAGTGATTTTCCACCTGCTCACCCGCTAACCTGCTCTTTGGTGATAAGTCCCCACTTATTCTTATGTTCCAAGTTGGGCCAATCTCTCTCCTCTATTGTGACAGTCTTGAAACCTGCCCAGACAGTCCTGAGTAAAGCCTTCCTTACCCTTTAAACACGCATCAAATAATGTTTCCTTTAACAGGTAATGTTAGGTGCAAACACAAAGACAAACAAATGCGTATCTGCTCTGGTCGGGTGCTCTGCTGAATACGGCGCTTGCCTGTGAGTTGCATGAGCTGTGGCGCTGACTCGGTGCCTCGAGGAGCCATTATGGGGCCTTATACCAACGCTGAGTTGTGGCAGGTGGAAAACCCAGTTGTGCGGGAGTTCCCTTTCAGGGAGGAGAGTCTGAGCAGCTCCAGGCAGCAGCCCTGGAGGGGAGCCCTAGCAGAGTGCCAGCTACTGCTCTGTTGGTGGTTACCAAGGCTGGATGCCTCTTTATTGAGGGTCTGACTTGAAAATGGAGCCTCTGCTGAAAGCCACCCTCACCCTGGAGACAGTCTCCCAGTATCGTGGGATGCTGGCCAGGGTCTGTGTTTCCTGGAGCTGTGGCTGACTCTTGGACGCAGATGAACAACCAGGTTTGTGTCCATGTCTTGCCGAGTGTGTGTGTGTGTGTGTGTGTGTGTGTGTTGAGACAGGGTCTTGCTCTTTTGCTCAGGCTGGAGTACAGGGGGGCGATCATAGCTCGCTTGCAGTCTCAAACTCCCGGGTTCAAGCAATCCTCCCACCTCAGCCTCCTGAGTAGCTGGGTCTACAGGTGCACACCACCACACCCACCTAATTTTTTTAATTTTATTTTTTGTAGAGACAGGTTCTCCCATTCTCCCCATGTTTCCCAGGCTGGTCTCAAACTCCTGGTCACAAGCGATCTACCTGCCTCAGTCTCCCAAAGTTCTGGGATTTCAGACAAGGGCCACCGTGCCCGGCTTCTTGTGCTCTGAGTGGAGCTCCTCTCCATGGGCCACATCCCAGCAGAAGATTTCACCCTTCGGTGCACACTCCATGTAATCATTAGCATTTAGGAACTGAAAGAGGCGCTAGAGATCTTGCTCACTCCCTCATTTGACAATTAGGGACTGAACCATTGGGTTACATTCCTCACTCGATGCCAAGCAGAGACTATGTGGGCACAGCCGGGATTGGAATCGGGGTGGAGCTGTGGGGAGCTCCCCTCCCAATCAGCGGGATCCCACAGGCTGCCTGAAAGGGACTTCACTTATTTTTCACCCTCAAAGTTGGGACAAAACTACCCATAAAGTTTTCTTTGTGGGAGGAGGAAAAAATAAGAATTGCAACTCAGCAGGGAATACGATTTTAAAAATAAGTTTTGGGGCTGATGTGTTTAATGCCCGCCCCATGGGGCTCCTGGGCCCATAACTCAGGAGCACAATGGCCTTTCTTGTTATGAATGAGTGTGAGGTGCCAGCAGAGGAAATAGGAAGCCCCCAATATAGTCTGAATGGACCTGTGAACAGGGATAATAAAAGTTGTCCTGGATTTCCGTCCCCACCAGGTGTTTCCGCCGGGACTTCCATCCATTCAGGCTCGGGATGGCCACTGGGGCCAAATCATCCCCCGCCCAGCCCCGGCCCCTTGCCCCGTGCCCCTGACCTCACCGTGTCCACCAGAGGCTCCTTGGGCCTGGGCTCCCAGGACTCTGTGATGAGCATGGCTTGATCCCTATGGCACCAGCTCTGTGGGATCTCTTCTGAAGGAGATGGCGAGGGATGAGGGAGAGAAGGTGGTCACCAGATGACAGCCAGGTCTGCCGCCCTCTCATTCTCCATAGGAGACACTCAGGAGAGGGGATCCAGGTGCACATGGAGACAGGTGGCCACAGGTGATGGGAGGAGAGACACTGGAATCAGGAGGGCCTCGGCAAAGCAGGGAGGACTGGGTTAGAAGCTGAGGAGCATCCATCCCCCTGCAGGAGCTGAGGCACAGCCACTCCAGGGGAACATCGCAGCAGTCAGAGACAGGAGCCTGGAGGCTGCCGCCTCTGACTCGCCTTGTGACCCTGAGCTCATCACTTTCCTCACCAAAGCTGGCCCTTAGTTCCCAAACAAGGAGGTGGGGATGGCCTGCTCACCCAGTGCTACCTGAAATGATCCCAAACCAGATTACACACAGGACACAATCTGTGGAATCGCACACACATCTGTGGAATCGCACACAGGGAAAGGGAGGCTTTGCTCACGTGAACCAGGCAGGACACACAGATGAGGAAAGTCGACCTGGCACAGACCTTAGGGAGGAATGGGGGCCGTGGGGCGCGGGTCCACCACCCTCCTACAGATGTCCGTGGTCTGTGTATTGCAACACCACGCAGGCCCCGGAACCAGGTGAGGGGCCCACTTAGACGCCTTCCTGTCACTGGATGATGAGGAGGCTGCTGGGGTGTGAAGTCTACGCTATGCTTTCACTGCTTCAGAGGAGCAGATTTGTAGACACGCTGCCCTGTCACTCTGAAAGAGGGGGTTCATTCTCTGGAGGTAGGAAATATCTCATGAATGACTTGGCTCTTTACACAGCAGATGGTTTGCAACACACACTGGCTGAATGGACAAGAGATCTTGGACCAGCTATAGTTCTGACCTGCTCAGGGAACCAGTCACTTATCCCCCATCCCCGGTAAGAAGGTTTACCTCCAGAGAACCTGTCTTGACTGTTCCACCCGGGGCACCCTGCTTTGTGTGTATGGATAGCTCACCCCAGTCACTAGGAACATTTTATAGGCACACCCCGTTTTATTATACTGCACTTTATGCACTTCATAGCTATTTCATATTTTTCACAAATTGAAGGTTTGGGGCAACCATGCATCGAACAAGTCTATCAGTGCCATTTTTCCAACAGCATGTGCTTACTTCATTCGCATTTTTAGCAATAAAGTATTTTGAAATTAACGTATGTGCATGGCTTTTTTTTTGGCACAATACTATTGCACACTTAACAGACTACAATGGAACATAACTTTTTTTTTTTTTTTGAGACAGAGTTTTGCTTTTGTGGCCCAGGCTGGAGTGCAATGGTACGATCTCAGATCACTGCAACCTCCGCCTCCTGAGTTCAAGCGATTCTCCAGCCTCAGCCTCCCGAGTAACTGGGATTACAGGCGTGCCACCAACATGCCCAGCTAATTTTTGTGTTTTTAGTAGAGACCAGGTTTCACCATGTTGGCAAGGCTGCTCTCGAACTCCTGACCTCAGGTGATCCGCCCGCCTCAACCCCGCAAAGTGCTGGGATTACAGGCATGAGCCACCATGCCCGGCTGGAAATATAACTTTTATATGTGCTGGGAGACAAACAAACCAAAACAAGTAGTGTGATTAGCTTTAGCTTGATAGTCTCTTTATTGCCATGGTCTGGAATGGAGCCCGCAATGTGTCTGAGGCGTGCCTCTGCCTGGAACGGAGCCTGGAACGGAGCCTGGAACAGAGGCTGGAACGGAGGCTGGCACGGAGCCTGGAACGGAGGCTGCAGTGTCTGGGAGGCGTGCCTCTACCTGGGGTCTGTCTGCTGTTCCAGCTGTTGCAGTATTGCTGGGGCTGGTGGTACAACCTCCAACCGTGAACCCTAAATATAACCACCTCCATGCCCAGCCTCTCTGGGTTCCACCTTCAGAAGAGGTTGGTGAGTCAAGAAATCAGTATTTACAGAAACTACTGGGAGCACAGCAGTCCTCTCACTGAAATTGTTCCCAGGCCAGGTGCAGTAACTCATGGCTGTAGGCCAAGGTGGGTGGGTCACTTGAGGCCAGGAGTTCAAGACCAGCCTGGCCAGCATGACAAAATCCCGTCTCTACAAAAAATACAAAAATTAGCCGGGCGTGGTGGCACGTGTCTTTAATTCCAGCTACTCAGGAGGCTGAGGCAGGACAATTGCTTGAACCTGGGAGGCGGAGGTTGCAATGAGCCGAGATCACACCACTGCACTCCAGCCTGGGGGACAGAGTGAGACTGTCTCAAAAAAAGAAGAAGTTGTTGGGAATATAAGTTCCAACTCTGGGCAGTTCAAGTATCTGATCGGTATCCTCACTGGTCCCCTGAGGGCTTTGGTAATTACTAATTAGAGTTGTGCATAACGACATCCAAGATAATGCACATCGTCACCTTCCCCTGGCCATGATCAGGAGGAGGAGACACAGACCAACAGTTCGAGCTGAAGCAGAGCTATGGACTTTTCATAGCAGACATTTTATTTTTGTTCTAGCAACTAACTGATGTAAGAAGAGTATAGATTATGGTACAGATAAGAACACGGGGGCTCATCGAAGTCAGAAGTCTCATAACTAATGAGTGGAAGAGACAATCTTTTGTCTTTTCAGCTAAGAAGTCAGGTCTGCAGAGCGCTGCCTAGCGCAGTGGCACCGCCCAGAAGATGCCAGGCCAGCTGAATATTGGCCACACCGGGAGAGTCTGTTGAGCTCTGAAGCACCATTGGAACTGGACGACTTCAGTATCTCTTACAACAAGTATGGGAAATTGGCTGTGCCTCTGGGAAGCCAAGTGACCCAGGGCCGCTGCTAGACTCTGCAGGATGCCAGGCCGTCTCTCCTCCATACTTCAGTCTGCAGACGTGTCAGGCTCAGGGCTGCCGGGCGTAAGGCAGATGAGAAGTGTGGTAGAAAAAAAAAGCCACCAAGCTAGATACCAAAAATCTGTGTCGAATCACGGGACAGCCACAGGACAGCCACTTTCTACCCGCGTGATCTTAACTGAGGGGCCCTTGGTCTCATCCGTAAAGTGGAGGAATTCAATTACAATCTCTGTTGTGTTTCCATCCAGTTTTATTATGAGTGATTCTAAAATGGTCCCAGGGCCCTTTGCGGGCCACTTGCACCTTCCAGAAGTCCACCCAGTGGATGCCACTACAATACCATCTTCTTACCCGGAGGAAGAGAGAACTGAGAGCGGGAGGCAGGTGCCATCCCTGAGAGAAGGTTCTCCTCATCTGCTCCAGCTGCCCAAACCCCAGCCATCCTCCAGGTCAAGACCCTGCTCTGAAACAGCAGATCCCAGAGCCACAACCCAGCCTTCCGTGACCCGGCACCCCGCTGGACCCAGTGCACCTCTACCCGCAGGACAGCACCTCCCCTCCCATTCCACTGCCAAGCCACACCCCTCGCACTTTTGCAATTTCCAAGTTGAGGTCTAAGTCTTACCTTCCAGAATGCTCCAAAGGTGCAAACCAGGACAGCCCTACCCCCCATCCCTCCCAGGCTCCCCGTGGCCTAGAATTCACTGACCTTTGGGTATGGCTGTGTTGGCTGTGGATGACTTTCTAATCCTCGTATTTTGGGGAAGGGTGTGGAATGGGAGGTGGGGAGAACTGGCTGCCTGGCGTTGCCTTGTGTTGATGCAGATGTTGGGGTTTTGCACCTGGTTTCTGGACTTTGCTTGCGGTTGCTGCCAGGGCTGTGAGGTAAGTGAGTCAGCCACAAAACAACTGTCCCCAGAGCTGAAAATTCTATCCCAGGAGCAAAGGAATCCCTTTGGAAGGAGGACTGGAATATGACCACCAGCAAGGCTACTGCTTTCATGCCTTCCAGGCAGGGAAAGGGGGAGGCAGGTGGAAGAAACATAGGATGGAGATTTTTATGCCCAGGGCAAATCACCCATGACTCAGGCACAGGTGAGAAAGCTCAGTCCTGACTCCAGCTTGGTGGGAGTGGGGGTGAGGCTCAGATTCAGCAGGGACAGGCTGATGCCATCCCCTTCCTCCCTCTCTCTCTCCCATCCCCCTACCAAATCTGTTCCTTTTCTCCATGTCGATTATCAGGTTATCACTATCTGCAAGCATCTTGTTTGTTACTTGCTCACCATTTCCCTTTCTGCTTCTTGCCGGGAAGAAAGTAATATCGTTTGAATGTATGTCCCTGCCCAAATCTCAGGTTGAAGTGTAGTCTCCAATGCTGGAGGCAGGGCCTGGTGGGAGGTGTTTGGATCATGAGGTAGATCCCCCATGAATGGCTTAGGCCATCCCCTTGGTGATAAGTCAGCTCTGGCTCTGAGTTCACATGAGATCTGGTCATTTAACAGTGTATGGCACCCCTACCCCTCTTTCTCTTTCTCTTGCTCCCGTCCTTACCATGTGACATACCCGCTCCCCTTTTGCCTTCCACCATGACTGGAAGCTTCCTGAAGCTGCCCCAGAAGCAGATGCCGCTGTGCTTCCTGTACAGCCTGCAGAACCTTGAGCCAATTAAACCTCTTATAAATTATCCAGCCTCCCCAACTTCTTTAGAGCAATGCAAGAACGCCCTAATACACCAAATTAGAGTTAAAGGAAAAGGAGGCTAAGAGAGGTTAAGTTATTTGCCCATGACACACAGCTAGTAACAGAAACAAGACCTCTTCCCAGGTCTTGGGACCCCCTAGTTAATTGTTTCCTGCATCATATGTGATGTGCCTCATTGCCCCTTGAAAGGAACGACGAGCTCCTCACCTCCTATCCTCCACGCAGTGAAGCAATGGGAGTGCCCGCAGGCCATTGCAGGCTTCCTTGGTGAGCCTTCCCTCCATCCTGTCAATGGCAGCAGAGTGGACCCAGGGAACAAAGTCCCCAGGTCTGGACTTTCACCCCAGCTCCACCACAGGCAAGGGCCAGTGGCTGAAGATTTTTGAACCCCAATTTTGCCAACCGTACTATAGAAATAACACCTCACATGGTTATGAGAACAGGCAGAAGGGTGGGGAAAATGCCGAGCTCCGGCGGGCTTTCTAAGCACCGCGTCTTCCTCTGAATGTGGAAATAATGAGACCTCACGTGAGAGGTAGGGACGAGGATTAGATGAGGCGATGCGCTTAGAGTCAGTAGAGGACTCCAAGCTGGTTAGCACTTGGCAAGTGGCAGCTGATGTTATCAGTTAATACCGAGGTCTTTCCTGGGGGGACTGCCTGTACCTGCAAAGTGTTCTAGGGGGTGGAGAAGCAGATTCTGAGCTTCCCGTCCCTATGTGAGGGGCAAGGGGAGCTCACACAGCTGCATTGCCTCATGCTGGGTAGTGCACTAAAGACACGTCCTCTGTCCTTCCCAAGGAGGCAGGGCTTCGCGGAGAGATGCCTGATTTTGGAGTCCATCAGAGGGAGGAAACAGCCAAAAAATGAAGACCCAACAGATGAAGGAAGGAAGGCCTTCCCCACTAGCTGCAGAACCTCGGGGAGGTTATTGAAACCTGCCATTCCAATTTCCTCCTTTGCAAAATGGGATCACAAGGGAAGACTTCCTAAAGGAGCAAGCATGTGGGTGGGGCCTGGGAGTGTGGATGAGATCTGGAGGAGTCCAGAGGAGGTGGAGAGGCTGTGGGAGGAGGGTTGCAGGGGAGGAGGGTCAAGAGCAGCTTTGCCCACCTGGGGCATGAGATGAGGGAGCCGAGTCGGGCAGGGCCTCCTCTGAAGCCGAGAGGGGCTGCTGAAGGTGTGGAGCCCAGGAGGCGCCTGCGCTGGGCCTTTGGTCTGTGTCAGAAGTGACCCTGTGGTATCATGGGGGAGCCGTCTGGGAGGCCAGAGACCAGCACCAGCAAGGGCAGAGAGCATGAGGAGCCTGGGATCCAAGCGTGTCTTTCTCTTAACCCCACAGGTCTGGGGGGCTTAGATGTGAACTTGGCAGCCTGGGAGTTTTTCTCATGATTCCCACGATGCCGTTCATGCCAAGAAAAGCAGGGAGAGGGAGACAAAGCCACTGACAAGTCCTGCTCCTGAGAGAGTGCGAAGAATGGGTAGGAGGAGTGAGCCAGCGGCATCTCTTAGGATGGAAATATGGGATCTGGTCCTTCTGAGAGGTGGGGACCAGAGGCCAGCAGGGCAGGAGAAGACTGGGCCAGGAGTGCGACTGGAGCTTCCCTGGGTCAAGAGGAGGAAGGGCCTAAGACTGTGGGACTCAGGGATGGGGTATCGGGAGACAATGCATGCGGAAAGGAGCGCCAGACCCACAGCCTAACAATCCAGAGTCCAGCCTCTGCTGCGGCTGCTGCTCCTCCACGCAGTCAGGGGCACCATCCAGCCGTCGTGAGCTCCGCATTGCATGGGGTCACTTTTGGGCAGTCAGGAGAAGCCTGGGAGATGGTGTGAACTGGCCCAGTTGCCACCCGAGGGAAGTTCTAGGTGCACGTGAGCCAGGTTTGGGAACCATAGGAAGACACAAGACCACAGCAGACACCAGAGTCAGAGGTCCACAATCAGGGAGACCCACGAGGGACACAGGTGTGAGGGGCTGGTGCAGCCCAGCCAGGGGTCCTGTTAGGGAAGAAAAAATAGGACCCCAGGAACAAAGCTAAACAGTGCATGTTCTGACTCCTATGTGGAAGCTAAGAAAATGATCGTATACAAGTAAAAAGTAGAAGAGGGTATTACTAGAGGCTGGGAAGGGAGAGATAAGCGGAGACTTGTTAAAGGACAAAAACTTGGCCAGGCGTGGTGGTCACGCCTGTAATCCCAGCACTTTGGGAGGCTGAGGTGGGAGGATCAGTTGAGCCCAGGAGTTCAAGATCAGCCTGGGCAACATAGTGAGACCCTGTCTCTACAAAAAAACCAGAAAAATTAGCCAAGTATGGTAGTGTGCACCTGTAGTCCCAGCTACATGGGAGGCTGAAGCAGGAGGATCACTTGAGCCTAGGAGTTCGAGGTGGCAGTGAGCCATGATCATGCCACTGCACTCCAGCCAGGGTGACAGCGAGACCCGGTTTCAAAACAAAGAAAAAAATACAACCCACAAAATCACAGCTAGGTAGGAGGAATAAGTTCTAGTGTTCTAGACCACTATAGGGTGGCTATAGGTAATGATAATGTATTATATAGCTTTGAACAGCTAGAAGGAGGATATTGACTGTTTCCAACACAAAGAAATGGAAAATGTCTGAGACGATGGACATGCTAATTGCCCTGATCTGATCACTATATGTTACATGTATCAAAGCATCACTGCATACCCCACAAATAGGTACAATTAAAAAATGTTTTAATTAAAATTAAAATTTTAAAAAGTAAAGTATAAATTAAAAGAAACACAGGCCCCATGCCCCAAGTCCTGGTTTAGTTAGTCTGGGATAGACCCTGGGCATCATGATTTTTTTTCCTAGAAAACTCTCTGGAGTTTTTGTTGGGATTACAGGGAATTTATAAACTTATATTTGTATTTATTTATAAATTTATAAACTTACAAAGTTAAAGTTTATAACTTTATAAACTTATTTGAGGAGTACTGCCATCTCAAAGTTTCAAGGGCAGCACCATAAATATGTTATACCTTCCATTTATATAGATTTTCATTTATATAGATTTATATAGATTTTATATAGAGCTATTTATAGATTTCCATTTATATAGATTTTTTTTTTTTTGAGATGGATTCTCGCTCAGTGGCCCAGGCTGGAGTGCAGTGGTGTGATCCCCACTCACTGTAACCCCCGCCTCCCGGGTCCTGATTCAAGCAATTCTCCTCCCTCAGCCTCCCGAGCAGCTGGGATTACAGGCATGTGCCACCACATCCAGCTAATTTTTGCATCTTTAGTAAAGATGCGGTTTCACCATGTTGACCAGGCTGGTCTTGAACTCCTGGACTCAAGTGATCTGCCCGCCTCAGCTCTCAAAGTGCTAGGATTACAGGCATGAGCCACCATGCCCGGCCTCCATTTATATAGGTTTTTTTTTTACAGCTTTATTGAAGTATACTTGATGCACAATAAAAACTACACTTTTTCTTTTTTCTTTTCTTTTTTTTTTTTTGAGACAGAATTTCATTCTGTCACCCAGGCTGGGGCACAGTGGCATGATCTTGGCTCACTGTAGCTTCGACCTCCCAGGCTCAGATGATTCTCCCACCTCAGCCTCCTGAGTATCTGGGATTACAGGCACACGCCACCAAGGCCGGCTAATTTTTTGTATTTTTAGTAGAGATGGTATTTCACCATGTTGAACAGGCTGGTCTCAAACTCCTGACCTCAGGTGATCAGCCTCCCAAAGTGCTGGGATTATAGGCATGAGCCATGGCATCCAGCCAGAACTACACATATTTAATGTAAAAAAAAAAAAGGCCATGACTCCCAGTCCCAGGGCAGAAGCTAGTTGCTCTGTCTTCCCAGCTACAGAGCTGATTGTGGTCAAAAAGAAGCAATTCTAGGCTGGGGGCACTGGCTCACACTTGCAATCCCAGCACTTTGGGAGGCTGAGGTGGGTAGATCACCTGAGGTCAGGAGTTTGAGACCAGCCTGGCCAACATGGTGAAACCCCATCGCTACTAAGAATACAAAAAATTAGCTGGGCTTGGTGGTGTGTGTCTGTAATCCCAGCTACTTGGGAGGCTGAGGCAAGAGAATCGCTTGAACCCAGGAGGCAGAGGTTGCAATAAGCAGAGATTGTGTCACTGCACTCCAGCCTGGGTGACAGAGTGAGACTCTGTCCCACCCAACGACTGCCCCCCCCCCAAAAAAAAGCAGTCCAGAAAATACTCTGTTTCTGGAGGGAGCTGTATGGACAGGTTTCCTTTCACTCTGGCCTCTTTGCCTAGTCCACATCTTTATTATTACATGTACATAATTGAAAGCTAATTTCTTCACCATGGAGAGATGAGGTTCACAGTAAGCCAAGCTTCATTCACCTCATTTGAGAATCAGGGTGGAATTTTTTTTTTTTTTTTTTTTTACGTTCAAGAACTTGAGATTCTTGAAATGAACCAGCAGCAGTTGAACAATGGCATTCGCCTAAGTTTGAAAGTTATCAACTATAAACAAAGTAAATGCGCATCCCTCCTACCACTGAATTCCACAGGTGATGGTTAAGCAGGGGTTTTGCGGAGGTGAGGTTTGGGGAGATTTAGCGGAATGAGCACGGGGCTCAATGTCACAGGGCCTGGCTGAAACCCTGACTATGGAACTCACCAGGTGTGTGGTTTCAGGTAAGTTACTAGCCCTGCGGGTGCTAGTGCTTCTTGTTTGTAAATGGAATAATGGATACTGTGAACATAGGGAAACTGTCAAGGGTGTGTGAACCTGAAAATGCTTTAGACACCTTAACGGGTATGTAGGGCCCCGGAACTGCTTTATGTGCCGTAGAAATAGGAAGGGTTGTAATTTGGGGGTCTTAGGATTGATTTTCTTGGCCTGAGTTCCCTCTTGCTCAAAGTTGTAAACCAAAAAGTGCTTGGACAGATGTCGATCAAGCTAAAGGCTTCTTTTGCCAAGGTTGAGGATGCGCCCAGGAAGAAGAAACACAAGTTACCGTAGGATCTGTGGCCTATGCTTTTTTGCAAAGACCGTCTTGAGGGCTTCAACATTTAAAGGGGAAAGGATGGGCAGGAGAGGAAGGGGGAAGAAAAGGGGAGGGTAGGAAGTGAGTAAGTGGTTCCCTTCCCCCAAGGCTCTGGGTACCACTCACTGAATCAGTTTTTTTTTTTTTTTTTTTTGAGACAGGGTCTCCCTCTGTCACCCAGGTTGGAGACAGGAACAAAGCTAACAGCACATGTTCTTACTCCTTTGTGGAGGCTAAAAATAAAAAATGATCTCATACAAGCAAAAAGTAGAACAGAGTATACTAGAGGCTGGGAAGGGCAAGGGGAAGGGAGAGATAAGGGGAGATTTGTTAAGGGATACAAAATTGGCCCAGCATGGTGATTCATGCCTGTAATCCCAGCACTTTGGGAGGCTAATATGGATCAGTTGAGCCCAGGAGTTCAAGACCAGCCTGGGCAACATAGTGAGACCCGGTCTCTACAAAAAAATAGAAAAGTTAGCCAGGTGTGATCTCAGCTCACTGCAACCTCTGCCTCCTGGATTCAAGTTATTCTCATGCCTCAGCCTCCCAAAGTGCTAGGACTACAGGCATGCACCACCACGCCTGGCTAATTTTTGTATTTTTTTTGTAGAGAGGGGGTTTTCACATGTTGGCCAGGCTGGTCTTGAACTCCTGACTTCAAGTGATTCACCCACCTCAGCCTCCCTAAGTGCCAGGATTACAGGCATGAGCCACTGTGCCCAGCCAATCCATATTTTACATGTGAAAGTAAATCTACATTTCACATGAGATAAAGTAAGAATGTGCCATTAGAGCTTTGTGTTTGGGAACAAAAGGAAGACTGCTTTTGCGTGACTCAGTTCCTAGCTGAACTTTTCCCTTTAGCATAGTGAGTTTGGTGTCCTGGGATGTGATTTTTTTTTTTCTTTCGTGTCATCCTTGTTAGCATTCACCATTGTCTCCCTCCTCTCCTTGGACAGTAGGGAAGACACAGCAGCCAGGGGTGAAGTCTGGTGGCTGGTCACCGGCTTCTCCTGGTCTGGATGGAGCCTCGTTCTCAGGCAGGGATGGAAGAGTGCACCCAGCAAGCCTGCTCTCCTCCTCCCTGCTGAGAGGTTGCCGGGGAGGCCCTGTGCCGTGAGCTCCTAGGAGGCAGGTAGGGCCGGGGATTCAGGGAAGGATGAATGCAAGTACTCCCTGAGCAAGGCGCTGGGTCACGCCTCTCTCTGGGGTTGAGAAGCTGGGAAGCTCTCAGGACATCTGCTGCCATCTCAGGCTCTGCGGGGTGGGAGCTGTGAGGTGTGCAGGGAGGAAGGCCAGCCTCAGAAAGTCCAGGCTCCCACCTCTGACCCATCACACTCATGCTGCAATCACGGCCAAGTCACACCCTCCCTCTGAGCCTTAGCATTTAGCCTGGAGTAATCTCTGAGATGTATACTAGCTCTAAAAAGCGAATCCCTGCCCCTTGAACACTCAAAATGTATTATTAGTCCACTCCCATCTGAACTAAATTTTGGATAGGGATCCATGGGCTTCTAATACTAATCCTTTGTATCTGATTTTTTTTGTATTTTGAGCATTTTATTTAACTCTTTTTTGTACTTTCTATCTCTCTGCCGAAATTCACCATCATGCATGTTGCATACCTTTTCTGGTATATCTTTTAATATAGTAATTATAGTTATTTTTAAAGTTGCTGTATGATAGCTGCAACATCTGGACCATCTCTGAGTCTGCTTCTGTTGATTGCATTATATATTGACAATTTTGTTTGTTTCATAATTTGAATGGCATCTGTCATGTGTAGAAGAAAAATAGAGACTGAGTAAAGTTGTATTTATACCTGGAAAAAAAATGTATTAGTCCACTCTTTTGTGCTTAGATTTCAGAGTTTAATGCTACAGGCAAGCACTCAGACTGATTCTCTCCTCCGTCCCCTGAATAATTCCGAGAGTTTCTCAGACCCCAGGCCAACCTCCTCTGTCTCTCCTGCCCCTACAATGTCCTACCCAGGCCCTCTGACTCCCCAGGTCCTGTCTGACACCTGTTGTCTCTTCCCAAACAAAGAGATTGAGGCCCTACATCTCCCTCACAGGCTTGTGTCCACCCCAACAGGGCTTTCCTGATACTATGCCCCAACTTGCAATGCACTCCAACCTTTGGTTTAGCCCAAAGAGTCAAATGCTGGCCACTTGCTTTCAGACAGATGTTGGTAGCTAAAGAAAAGATTCGGGGGTTGTAAGATCTACTCGGACCCTCCAGGCCAGAACACATGGGTGATCAGTGACACCGCTGAGGTAGAGGGATTGTGTCATTCTTGGTGTGAATCTGATGCCAAGGGCAGATTAGCCAGCTGGACATGTGTTGACTAAGGGCTTATCAGGGACCAGGACTCTCTCAGTGTCAGACGGCACAGTTTGGAGGACAGGAGATGGGTCTCGCTGCACTCAGCCTGTCCGAGGCATTTGAAGCAGAGCAACTCCATCTTGAGTAGGGATTGGGTAAAATGAGGCTGAGACCTACCAGGCTGCATTCCCAGGAGGTTAAAGCATTCTTAGTCACAGGATGAGACAGGCGGTTGGCACAAGATACAGGTCACAAATACCCTGCTGATAAGACAGGTTGCAGTGAAGAAGTCAGCCAAAACCCACCAAAACCAAGATGGCCACGAGCGTGACCTGTGGTCTTCCTCACTGCTACACTCCTACCAGCGCCATGACAGTTTACAAATGCCATGGCAACGTCAGGAAGTTACCCTATATGGTCTAAAAAGGGGAGGCATGAATAATCCACCTCTTGTTCAGCATATCGTCAAGAAACAACCATAAAAAGAGACAAGCAGAAGTCCCGGGGTCTGTCTATGGAGCAGACGTTCTTTTATTCCTTTACGTTCTTAATAAACTTGCTTTCACTTCACTGTATGGACTTGCCCTGAATTCTTTCTTGCATGAGATCCAAGAACCTTCTCTTGGGGTCTGGATCCAGACCCCTTTCCAGTAACAAGCTGAGCAACTGGGAAAGGGCCAAGTCCAGAGTTCAGACACTTCCTAAAATAAAGCTTCCCCGGCCGTCCTTTCTTCTCTAGTCAAAGGCGCGGCTATGTGTGCAGCCCTCAGAGGAGAGAAAGAAGAAGAGTTGGACACATCGTTAGGGTGCTCCTTCTGCAGACGGGGAAGCTAAGAACTGCACTCAAGGCCTGGCTTGGCCAAGCTCACCCCACAACTGATGGGACCTAGAGTCTTGTCTCCAATCTCAATGCTGGCAAAGATGGGACACCTGTCCCGACCCAGTGCCCTACACAGGCCTTCAGAAGGTCACCCAGAGAGCCAGACACAGGGCTCCCAGGGCGCAGGCCTATAAACAGCATCTGGATCTGGGCATGCACACTCCCGCCCGGCGTACAGGGCGGCGTGCACAATCCCGGGCACAATGAATGGTCCTGTTGGCCAGGAGATGGCTTGTATTCATCTGAATTGCTTGGGTCTGAGCCAGCCCCTTGTCCCCAAGCAATGCCATTTTGGCTATTGTGCCGATGATGGCTGATGATTATCTTGGTTGTTTATCCAGTTGCTGTATAGATTGACTTGCTGAATGTCAGGGTTTGACTGTTTCCATAACAGGAAGCTGCTCACTGTCTCACTGTATTAAGGAACTCTAGTCTACACAATAGAATCCCAACAAAACCCTAAACACTCCATTTGCTGGGGGAGCCTCATTGAATCCAGCTCTCATTGTTTCTTTTATAGGCTGAATCCTGTATTTACAGTGAGAGGGGTGTGTGTGGTTGTGTGTGTGTGTGTGTGTGTGCACGCGCATGCGCATGTGAGTTTAACAAGATATGAAGTCTGGTTTGTCACCTTCCAAGTTCTCCACTTGAACCTGAGCACAGATCAGGGGGCCACGATTCCCCAGACAGAGACCTACTAGGGTGGGAGGGGGTGGGGACCAGCAGGACCCTGCCCCTGGGGAGTCTCTCTTCAGTCCTCCCAGGGTCACCGTGCAGTCAGAGGAAGTTGGAGTTTTTGTTTTCATACCGAGACACAGTCAAACAGTAGAACAAAACTCCCAAGTCAGCGTTGAACCCAGGCGCCAAGACCCTATGGGGAAACAGAAGATGAAAGGGGAGACATTCGGCGCTGGTTTCTGTCACTGTTATTTATGACCTTCTGGGTGGTTCCATGCCCCTGGGAGTTTCCCAGAAGCTCTCCAGGCACCTGGTTAAATTGCATGGATTCCTTTTTGATTTTTATCTGGCTCTCTCCTCCCATCCTTAGCTGCCAAGGAGCTTAGAGGAGAAACAAATGGAGCATGACTGGAGGAGTCTGATCTCCATGAAGAGCTGCCTGCTTCAGGACAGAGGCTTGGTGCACCCGGCGGGTGGGTAACTAGAGCTGGCCAGGCGCTCCTGGCGGGTGCAGGCCTCCCAGTCTAGTACCTGGCACAAGGCAGGCACCCAATTGCCTAACAACCTGAATGCCAAAAGATGCTCCTGAGCGTGCAGTCCCTTGGGGTGCAAGTCTAGATAGAAAGTAAGCCTGGGCTGGGTGCGGTGGCTCACACCTGTAATCCCAGCACTTTGGGAGGCGGAGGCGGGTGGATCACAAGGTCAGGAGTTCAAGATCAGCCTGGCCAACATGGTGAAACCCTGTCTCTACTAAAAATACAAAAAATTAGCCGGGGGTGGTGGTGAGCACCTGTAATCCCAGCTACTCGGGAGGCTGAGGCAGAGAACTGCTTGAACCAGGGAAGGCGGAGGTTGCAGTGAGCTGAGATTGCGCCACTGCACTCCAGCCTGGGTGACAGAGCGAAACTCCGTCTCAAAAAAAAAAAAAAAAAAGAGAGAAAAAGAAAGAAAGAAAGAAAAGAAAAGAAACCTGAATTCTTGGGGTATGACCCCCCCCCGCTACTTTTAAGACTTGAAAATATCATAAACTCGGGTGAGTTTTGGCATTTTTGCCTGATGTAACCATTTAAGTCAGTGAAACAACTTGTCAACTCATCCGCAGTGATTAAGTGGAGGTGTGAGATATGCCTGTCTTCCGCAGCGTGGAGGCCATTCCTGAACACCATTCATTCTCATACGGGGAGGGGGAGAGAGCTACTCTACTCGGATGTTAACACACAGATTGTACGGAGGGTAGTAGTGTCCCAGATTGCAGAGGCTACCTGGCATTAGACGTCCACTACTAGGACCCTTTCTCCCCTTTGCAGTGAGGTGACTGGTCTACCCAGGAGGCGGCTGGTGGAAGGCTGGGGGAGAAAGAAGTGGGACTGTAGGTTCTCAGAGGGAGCTGGAAGATACTCCAGACATCATCTAGTTCAATCCATTTTGCAGGACAGAAGAGTGAGGCTGAGCAAGTCAAGCAAAGTGCTTGAGGTCAAAGGAGGCTGCCCTGCTCTCTTGGCCTATAGAGAGGGGCCAAAGAGAGAGGTAGCATTCATCTGAAAAGGCTAGCTAAGAAGTGAGTGACAGCTCTGCCACCCAGGGAACCAAGGAAGCCAGAGAACATGGACACAGGGCCTTTGTCACCAATGACTGAGCCCGGGTTATTTTAAATTACCATGTACATTGTGGCTCCAAGTGTCTTTCAAAGAAAATTCAGGTTTCCCAGGGAGACATTCAAGTTACATAAAGTACAGACGTCCATGCCTTCATCTCTCTTAAATTACGTAAAATTGGAGGTCCTGGAGAGATAGGTGTGCTTCAATCTTGCTTCTTAGAATAAGCTCCGAATTGACAAAGCCTCCCATTCTGTTTGCAAAGACCTGACCTGGGGAGATATAGACACCAGCCAATCCATTAGATCTAAACAGGCAGAAAAGTGTTTTGCTTTGCTTTTAAAATTATCCAACCAAATTCGGATAGTCTTGCATCCTGGTGCTGACACAGGTCTAAGAGCCATGTAGTCAAACCTCAACCCGATGTTTCACCCTAAATACGTTGCTGAGATGGAAACCTCTGCTTTCGCGGAAGGTGCTCCGTGTCTTAAGGATCAAACTCTCATGTGCACCTTGCTCCACTTGCCTTAGAGGGTTCCCTGCAGACAGAGCTCCCATGGGAAAGCTGTGCAGCCCTCCCAGTTGTCATGCTAGCTGTTTAGCAGTAGAGGGCATTGTTTACTTAAAATCCAAGCATGAACCTAGGCCAAGAGAAAGTTAGCGTTCTGACATCTTAAGAGTGGTCATCTGACCAGCTCCCCAGTCTCTCCCAAACCAAGTCCACCCAACCCGATAGATGAGAAGCCTGTACGTTCAAAGACCTCTCCTGCCTTACTCAGGAACTCGGTGTGGGTACAGCAGATCCTCCCTATCGAGAAACCCTTCAACCAACCTGCACCCATTGTGTTCCATTTCCTCCCGTTCTGTTCCACTGACTTTGAACCTCAGGTTCACATTGCAGCAGATCAGATTACTTCCCCAAAATGCCTTCCCTCTATTATTCTTGTTTACCGGGCATTCGCTACCATGTTAATGTCTCTAGGGTGGAGGACGGGGTAGGGTTGGAACAGGACAAATTGGGCCTAATTTAAACATTGGCAGATTCAATGTAACATTGTCTGAGAGTTCAGGATAAAGCTTGATCTTATAAATGGTAAATAAAGAGCATTTGATTATTTATTGGGTTTACAAGTAGGAAGCCTGGTTTCTATAAACACATGCAAAAATCAGAGTCACTCTTACCAGGCTATGCTTCTTGGAAAAATGTCCCTAAAACACTTGAAACACTGATAATTCTTTCAATATTAGCCATTTCTTTGTGGCTAATGTTAACATGATTTGTGTTGAGGTTTGGCCTTAGTGTAAGGTGTAGTGTGGGAGGTCTGTGGGTAAAGCTAGCAGAGGGGAAGACTCAAAGCACCCGAGCAACGTGTTCCCACAGCCATTTGTTCATGAAATTTGCAAAAGTAAATTTCATCACAAATTGGTGAAGACTGTTGTTTGTTGTCCCTCTGATTTCCCTTCCGTCGTACTTGCCCTATCATTGGGTGGCACTGGCGTGGCCAAGGACATTTTTGAAATCTGCCTAAGGGGATGTTGAGTCGAAGACTTATTTAGGCGAGTTTAATGGGATCTCATCTGACCATCCATCCATCCATCTATCTATCCATGTATCCCTCATCTATCCATCTATCTATTGATCTAACCATCTATCTAGCTATCTAATCGATCTCAGTCATCTCTGTAGAATGGTAAACTGTCCTGGTGTAGACATGGCCTGCAGACACTCACTGGGGACCCACCAGTGCCACAAGGTGAAGGTACAAGGCTGGTCACGGGGCCTCTGCGGGACCCTGCCTTAGGGCTTCAGTGCATATCCAGTGGAAGAGAAAGAAGATTTGAAATGTGCAGACCCAGAAGGTTGTAAGGATAATTTTTCTGGTTTTGTGATATTTGTGGAGTTTTTTAGCTTTTAAAAATGCACTATTTGGGCAAAACTATAGAGACAGTATAAAGCTCAGTGGTTGCCAGGGGTTGTGGGGAGGCAGGACGAACACGCTGAGCACAGAGGATTTTTAGGGCAGTGAAATGCCTCTGTATTATAATGTAATCAGTGGGTACAGGTGATTATACATTTGCCAAAATTCACAGAATGTTCAACACCAAGGTGAACCCTAATGTAACGTATGGACTCTGGGTGATGATGAAGTGTCAGTGTAGGTTAATTGATTGTAAAAAATGCACCACTCTGGGGTGGGGGCATGGTGATGATGGTGGGGGAGGCTGTGTGTGTGGGTGGGGGCATATATGGAGATTCTCATTACCTTCTGCTCAATTTTACGGTGAACCTAAAACTGCTCTAAAATATAAAACCTATTTTAAAATCTGTTATTTGTTGTGATTAACTTTCTCATGCCTAATCAATATGAACTTCTGAGCCTAATTATGCATTCACTGTCTTGGACTCTGCTTCTCCCAGTGTGGAGGTTGTTGGCCACCACAAACCCTGGGTCTGCCCTGTGTGTGTAGCACATCCTTTCAGTTGCACGGCTCGTGCTGACAACCGAGCCACTTTCCCATTCAGATTGTAGCTGTCTTTTTGCTTGTTTTTTTGAGATAGAGTCTTAGCTCTGTTACCCAGACTGGAGTGCAGTGGCGCCATCTCAGGTCACTGCAACCTCTGCCTCCGAGGTGCGAGAGATTCTCATGTCTCAGCCTCCCGAGTAGCTGGGATTACAGTCACGCGCCACCACGCCTGGCTGATTTTTGTATTTTTAGTAGAGACGGGGTTTCCCCATGTTGGCCAGTCTGGTCTCGAACTCCTGACCTCTGGTGATCCTCCCGCCTTGGCCTCCCAAAGTGCTGGGATTACAGGCGGGAGCCACCGCTCCAGGCCCAGACTGCGGCTGTCTTGACGGTGAAGCAGTGTCTCCCATTCCGGCATTCAGCACAAGGCGGGAACGCGTTCTGCGGCTGGAGTCGCCGGCCCCTCTCCTCGAAGGCCCTGACTTCCCTGCAGGGCTGGTGCCGTTGGGCCTGCCGGGCAGGGTTGGGGAGCTTCGTCCTGAGATCGCTGGTCACTTGGAGGTTTCGGGAGAGGCCG
Source organism: Macaca fascicularis (assembly GCF_037993035.2). Lineage (NCBI taxonomy): Eukaryota > Metazoa > Chordata > Mammalia > Primates > Cercopithecidae > Macaca > Macaca fascicularis. The sequence continues at coordinate 10,329,778 of NC_088382.1, read as the reverse complement.
TCCTGCCTTGCCAGGCTGGGTCGCCAGGAGCCAGAAGCTTCCCTCAGTCTGGCCATCCCTGTCTGGTGCTTCCATCCTTTTAAGGGCTGAGAGGCCTTACTTCCCAGCCTGTTGGGTACGTTTTTGTTTCTAGAAGTTTCTGAGTTTCCTCCTTCTGCAACACAACATGAATGGGCTTTATATTTTGATATCTCTGAGTTCCTGCTTGGCTAGAGGGAAGGAAATGTTTTTTTTCAGTAACCAAGATTCACGAGGGTGAATTTTTCTTCACAGAAAAGCTGCCATCCAGGTTGTCCTGGGGGTACGAAGCCCTGTCATATCCGCACTCGCCAGCAGAGGGCGACACACAGCCGTCTGCAGGGACAGAGCTGGAGAAGGCTCCAGGGATATGTCCAGGAGCAGCGGGGCCACCAGGCAGCGTTCCCTACTGCACCCAGTGCCTCCTGACAAAGTGGTCCCATCTAAGAAGACAGCAAAAGTGCCTGGGCCCAAACGTCTGAGTCAGGCTGTGCCGGGGGCGTCAGACTCGGAGCATCCCCTGAGCCCCGGAGAACCAGCCTGGCCCTCAGGTCTCCCCTAAAAAGCCCAGGGAAGGATGCAGGGGAGAAACTCCAGGGAGGAACAGACCCCCCGCCCACCTGCTTCTGCCAGAACATCCCAAAGACCTCCCTGCAGCCTTCTAGACCCTACACGGGGCTCTTAGAATAGGGTTGCCCAAGAAAATAGAGAACTCCCAATTAAATTTGAATTCCAGATAAAGAACAATTTGTTAATATGCCTCCACCAAATATTGCACGGAATATGCATATATTTTTAAAAGTGGTCTTTCTTTATCTGGAAATTCAACTTTAACGAGGTGTCTTGTATTTTTTATTTGCTAAGTCATTACCACTCTCGTCGTGAGGCTCCTAGAATATTCTAGTCCAGCACAGACCAAAAGTGGAGTTCCTTCTCCCTTACCCCAGCCGATTCTCCCCAAAACTCCTTGGAGGAGCTTCCATATCAGGCCCGCTCCAATCTAAACCCCTCACTTCAGAAAGGGCAAGGAATAGTGGATGCTACAGGCCACTCGAACCGAGCCGCCCTCATCTCTCCCTCTTGTCTGATGGACAGTCCACAAAGACTCGTATTTCCTCGGCCTTCTTTGGTCCTTTCAATAAAGCAACAGGCCTGTGCTTAACAGAGAGGGAAACTGAGGCACAGAGAGTCCAACCTGTGCAGGGCATCAACTCAACAGACACACTTGGGGGCACGGCACACACCTCCCAACATCATAGCTGGAAAGTGGGTGCCTGGGCCAGAGTCTCCTTTCCCCCACCCTGAGCACCGAGGTCGGGATCCCACACGGAGAGCCCAGCCATGTGTTCAGTACCCCACTGCCCAGCACACCAGATGGCCGGGACTCAGGGAAAGGCCTGTGAGACTGCCTGTGTGGCTGCCCCCGCCAGCAGGACACCTGGGCCGTCCGTGCAGCCTCGGCGACAGCCCCAACGGCAGCCTCAGCGGCAGCCTGGCTTTCCTGTACAGCCGCTGCAGGGTGTAGGATGCTGATAACGGGAACAATGCCGCAGAGGAAAAGTGGCAGGAGCAGGACAATGAGCCGGCGGCAGGACTCTCCCAGGCCGGCGGGAGCGAGGAAGGACTTGCGGGTCCCAGGGGCCAGGCTGGAGACTGCGCTGTGGCGGGCGCTTGGGGGACGCCCCAGGCTCCACTCCCCAGGGCGGCAGCCACACATCCCTGTGGGTGGGGCAGGTGCAGACAGGGACTCCTGCCCCTGAGATGGGCCTTTCCTGCCCTCCATGTGCAGGACGGCAGGTTGCCTGTCGGAGTGAGGAGCGAGCGGCTCCCAGGATGGCCACAGTTCTGACCGCAGGTGATCCAGAAACCTCTCACTCTGTCACTCTCCTGTCCCTCCAACACCCAGCAGGAGGCCGTCTCACTCCCAGCCCGTGAGAGCATCTGTGTCCACACAGGACACGCAGGTGGGCCTGCCGGTCACTCAGGTAGGCGGGCCACTGGAGCAGCAGGGAGACAAAATAACTCAAGGCTTGGCCCAACATCGGCCCATATTGTGGAGATGGCCACATGCCTTGCAGGTGCTGCTGAAACGGTCCCCAAGAGCAGCCGTCTCTGCCTTGAGCCGGCTGGTGGCTGAGATGGCAGGAGGGTGGCACGCTCTTTCTATGGCTCATGGCACGCAGCAGGGGTGTGAGTAGGAGTGGACGTGAGTGGCATCTATCGTTCCACCCTCCCAGCCGGAATGGGAATCCTCACCAGGGGTGCCCAGGGAGCGAAGGCTAAGCCCTTTCCTCTGCAGCATTCCCAGGGCTGGGGCTGAGACCACGCCTGTGGGTTCACTCCCCAGCTCCACCTCATACTGAAAAGGCCTTAGAGCATCATACAAGATGCAAACAGTATAATGGGATAAAATACATTACTAAGGAGCAAAGTTGAGGGGAAAAGAAACACGGAAGGAAGGTAAAATGGAGCCAGGAGTGAGGCCAAGTTCACGAAGGTCACACTATGAAGCCAGCACGGCCAGGTCAGCTGCTAACATAGCAGGAAAGAAAACCACAGCCCGTCCCGGCTGTCCAGGAGGAGGAAGTCCAGGTGTTCTTTTCTGATATTAAACCAAAGGAACTTCTCATGCAAGGTCCTCCTGCAGAGGACGTGGTGTAAACCCGGGAACACCTGCCCCGGGGTCTCACTGTGACCACAGCCTGTCCCTCCCAGGGATGACTCTGGGAGCTTCTCTCGATGATAGGCAGGGGTAGCACAGGGAGGGCCGGTCAGGAAGAGACAGAGGCCGCTGTCTATCATCCATGTGTCCAGCCCTCTGCTGTGTGGCTTCAGGTTGGGGCAGACTGCCTGCGTCTAGAGAGGTCCCCGCAGTCCTCAGCCTGCCCGTTCCTCAGTGGGCCCTGGCTGGATGTCAGGTAGTCAGAGCTGGAGCCGTTCCTCTGGCCATGCGCGCTCCCGGTCCTTGCAGACCTCCCTGCTGAGCCCTGTGCGCTGGGTGGGGCTGCCTCCCGCTTGTGAAAAGCAAGGCGTCTGAGAGGCCATCCAGCAGTCTCCACCCTGGAGGGCGGGCCAAGGTCTGGCCTGATGAGAGTGCACCTTGTCATGTGGTGGGTCACCTGTCTTCACCCGCCAACCCCAGTCCCCAGAACCTCCCCCGGTGGACACCTGCAGTCACCTCAAAGCATCAGTTGTGAAGGGGAACAGTAGGCTCAGCTGGCAGGAGCCAGGGAGGGCAGCTCTTGAGGCCCCCGACTTCACCCCTAGGGGGCCCATAGGCCTCTGCCCAGGTTGGTCAGGTGCATGTTCTATGCCAGGTGCTGCCCCGGGGCCAGTCATGGGTCCCCAGCACGGAGCTGCGCAGCTCAGAGGGATTCTAGCACCTTCTCCGGGTGGGGACCAGGAGACCTTTGCATTTGCTGCCCTGGTCCAATGGGCCACTGCCTCTCCCTCAGGTACCCCGGGGACCACACTGGGCCAGGTCCCAGCAGGCCCCTCCCCAACACAATCAAGGCCGTTGCTCCAGAGCTCCTATTACGGTCTGTTTTGTCAGCACTTGGCATGCAATCAACAGTGGTGACACCAATTACTTGTGTCACAGCTTCTAGGGAAGACGGAGATGTATGACACCCAGCATGGGGGCCATCCATCAGGGCCTGAGAGGGACCGAGGGCCTGTCACAGTGACAGGGAGCTGGTTGATGGTGGGGGTGTGGTGAAGGCAGAGAATCTCAGGATAGCCGGGTGGCAAAGTGCTTTACATCATCAGAATTAGTGTCTGGGCAGGGAGTGAGGCCTGGCTTCCAGGAGCCAGGCATGAGCCAAAATGCTTCCCTCTCCCCCCACACCTGGGCTCCGGCCAAGCTGGACCCTGGCCATCTTCCAAGCCTCTGCACTGTGGACACTTCTGTTCCCTGCCCTGGAGTCTCCCCCACCCCAGCTTTTCCTCTTTCTTCAAGGAGCCTTTCCCCATTTATTGCACCTCCAGCCCAGTGTGAATGTGCTTTCTTGTTCCTGGCTGAGCAGCAGCAGCTTTCAAAACCGTTGAAGCCAATGTCAGCCTGTCACAATAACTAACTGATTAGCTATTCACGATGATGTGTCTGTACCATCTGAATTCCCACAACCACAGAGGTAGGTGGGAGGCCAATGTGGAAAGTGAGGCGCAGACACATTGCCAACTTGCCCTGAGTCATGCCCTTCGTGAGCAGAGAGTGGGAGAGGGGCAAACTGCAGGCGCGGAAGAAGGCGTGACAGGGTCCACCCGCTGCACCTTCAGGACCTACAGATGTGCTACTGGGGACCCCGGGCTAGATGGAGGCAGGACAATGGCTGGCTGGATGATCTGGTTCTGGAAGTTCCACCAGCCTCAGGAGGATGTGGGCTTTCAGGGGCGCCTGCCAGGGGAGAGAGAAGCCTGCACCCCCCGTCTCTGCTGACTCTCGTGCTCTGCCAGTCTCCGGATTCTCCCCACAAGAGACCCTTCCCCGGAGGAGCTCTCCAAGTCTCCCATTGATCTTTCTGCATCAGTTTTCTCATCCGTCCAATGGGTCTAGCAAGCCTGGCCTCGGCTCTTCATGGGCCACGTTGAGGGACAGAGGAATCCCAGCTGGGCTTTGTAAAATGTACAGGGCAACTCACCCGTGAGGTGTCATCTGCTGGGTTCCTCTGATCTGTCTGTGGGGCTGGGGAGGGGAGGGCAATGGAGCTCTGAGTTGTGGAGAACGTCATGTCTTAGCCATGGTTGAAAAAACCTGAGGCAGGGGCTGGGTGTCAGTGGCTCATACCTGTCATGCCAGAACTTTGGGAGGCCGAGGAGGGCAGATTCCCTGAGCCCAGAGCTTCAAGACCACCCTGAGCAACATGGCGAGACTGCATCTCTACCCCAAAAAAGAAAAAGACAAAAAATTAGCCGGGAGTGGTGGTGCACACCTGTAGTCCCAGATACTCAGGAGGCTAAAGTGGGAGGATCATCTGAGCCTGGAAGGTAGAGGCTGCAGTGAGCTGTGATTGTGCCACTGAACTCCAGTCTAGGTGACAGAGTGAGACCCTGTCTCAAAAAACAAAAAGAAGCAAAAGGCTGAGGCTGGTGGAGCCCAGGCTCTAAACCAGGACTACGTGAGTCCAGCACATGGCTTTGGTTCTATGCCAGGGAGTGTCGTGGAAATTTAGGGGTGACTCAGCCCTGTGTTTCAGAGCGGAAAAGGACTTCAGCAATGTCATAGGTGAGGAAACAGGCCCAGAAGAGTGAAGGAGCTGGTTCAAGGTTCAAGGTCATCCAGCTTATTACAAAAGAGCTGACACCAGAAACCCCCTCCCCAAGTGGCCAGGAGGGTCCCCCTACAACGGTCCCCTAGGAGGTCTTCCTAGAAGCCAATAATTGGTGAGTACGGAATTCTGTCTTCAGCCTCGATTCTTCATCACAGAGACCACTTTCACCGCGGCAGTGTTAGGAACTTCTCAATACACGTCTCCTTCAAGGAATTAACCAAGAAGCGAGGCCCAGGACCTGCAAAGAACTGCACAGAATCGTCTAATAAGTCACCTGCTGTGCCGCTGAGGAGGTTTAGGCCAAAAGGGTGTGACTCGGTCAAAGTCTCACCCCCTGTGCTGGAGAGGAGACCCCGGTGCAGGCCCTGGTTCTGCTCCTGCACTGCCACACCCCCACGCCACCCTGCATCGCAGGGCAAGTCACCCACACATAGCGCTACCTGCCAGGAAGGGACTGGCCCAGCCTGGGTCACTGTTCTAGCTGCTCCCTCCTTGATTTTCCTCACTCCTTCCCCAGCTCTTCATTTGCTGCACACCACAGGTCACCTGCAAATGCTCAATAAATGCATCCAGACGCCCAGATGTGGGGAACCAGGACCCCAGTGCCTGCTGGCTGCCTTGATGCTCCTGTCTTGGGGCTCCTGACTAAGGGCAGGCAAGCCAGGGATGGAAAATGCACAATCAGCACTGCTGTTATTTACGGGGCCCTGTTGCATTAATTAATTAAACTTCTTCTGTTTCTGAGAGGCGGCAGAACTGGGCCTGCTTAGAGCTGGGGTGCAGGAGGTGGTGGAGACTCCATCCTGTTCCCTGCAAGGAAATGTGCAAGCAGAGCCTAGAGTGCCGAGAGAGCGAGTGGGCAGCTCCCCTGTCTCACCCGGCGGCTGCCACCACGCCTGAGTGTAAACGGGATGTAAACCCTGAAAGGCTTTGCATCCCTGTCTAGGCTCAGCAGGCTGCGCAGAAGGCCCTTCCAGGCTCTGGAGGAACACACTAGAAAGGGGAGGGAAAAAAGGCACAGGGAGGGAACATCACACACCGGGGCCTGTCGGGGAGTTGGGGGCGAGGGGAGGAAGAGCATTAGCACAAATATCTAATGAGTGTGGGGCTTAAACCCTGGGTTTGCAGGTGCGGCACACCACCACGGCACATGTATACTTATGTAACAAACCTGCACGCTCTGCACAGGTATCCCGGAATTTAAAGCAAAATGTTTTTTAAAAAGAATAAAATCAACTGTAATTCCCTCACCCCACCCCCCACCCCCCTCCTCCCACAAAAAGGACAGCCAAGAAAATGCGCATCGGCTCAGGGAGCAGCGTAATGGGAAGATTTCAGGGTGATGTATGGTGCTGGGGACGTTATTAATGGTTTGCTGATTTTTACCTTTAAAACCTTTGGGCGGATTATTTATTATGTCCTTGGCATGCCTATGATCTATGGAGAGGCACTAATCTCCGAGCAGGGCCGCTCATGTCCCCCGCTCCTCGACAGTGTCTTAATTAGGCCGGAACGCTGCCCTCCCTGCCCCTGCCCCTGCCCTGTGCCCACCCCCGTGCAGGGAGGTGGCAATCTAAGGCTTATGCTCTCAGGCCCATGGACCCTGCAAACCAGAGAACCCAGTTCCTAGGCCTAACTCAGCATTGACTTGCTGTGTGACCTTAGGCAGGGGCACAACCTCTCTGGGCCTCTATGTTGTTCTCTCTCAAGAGAGCGCTGCACTACACAAGCCACAGTGACACGGAGAGACAGCACGGCAGAGCTAAGACGCAGCAGGCGTGTGGCCCTCCTGGTGCCAAAGTCCTGTTCTTCTACAGCATGGAGAATCAGGAAACAGCGACAGGGCTCCAGTGGCTGACTGTCACAGCCTTAGACACCAAGGGTTTCTGGGTACAGCGGCTGCTAATCACAGCATGGGCCTCTCGAATCCTTGGCTCCCAGAGCTGGGAAGGGGTGGCTGAGCCTCCAGAGACATAAGCATCCTGGGTCATTGTGCTGGTTGGGGACAGGGCTGGCATGAGAAGCCAGGTAAAGTAAGGAAGGCCATTCTGACTGGAGAAGTGTGTGGCCTCAGGCAGAAGCATCTGGAAGAGAGAAAGCCAGACCCCTCATGCTGGCCTGAACACCCTCCCTCAGGAACCCGGGCATCCCGATAGTCCTGGGCTCTCTCTGACACACACAGCCACGTCCCCTACAAGAAACAAGCCCAACCGACAGTGACCCTCATCTCTCTCAGACTCTCAGCCACTCCTTTCTGGGTCTGTGTTTGGAGGACCTGGTGGCTGCGTGGCCTTCAACCCAGGGACAGGCCTCGAGCTGGCAGCTGGGCTGGCTGAAGCCCCATCTTCACCAAGGCCACAGGCAGGACCTCGTAGGCCTGCCCCTCATTGACCAAAGCTCCACATTATTTTTCTGATAGACCCTGAGGAGGTCCCACGCTTCCTCCTCCCAACGTCGGCCATTCTAACAACACACTCACACCTTCCAAACGGGTGCCTCTCAGGTCTCCAGCCTGGGGGACATCGGAGTCCTCTCCTCAACTGGGCAGCATTTCTGTCACTCTCAGCTGCCTCTCTTCCCCACACCCACTACCCACAGACCCTTCTGTCCCCCCAATGCATGCACATAACACATATGCACATGTGCACACATGCACACAAGTGCATGCCGGGTAACCTGTCTGTGGTTTTTCGTGATTGGGGTCACCCCATCCTAAGGTCCCCTCACCCTCCTGGCCCCAGCTCGTGACCACTGGCCATCCTAGCCCAAGCCCTGCCTCCCAGAGAAGCCTCTTACTGCTACTGCCCCCCACCCAGGATCTCACGTGGCACTTGCTGTCCAGGCCACTTCTCTGCATCTCTCCATTTCCTCAGCCACCCTCTGGGTTCGGTGCTGTCACTGTGAGCCCTGGGTGCATGGAGCAGGACCGCTGTTCTATTCTGTCACTTATCTGTCAGGAGGGCAGCACCTGTGACCAACGGACCTCCGAGGAGTAAGAGGTGGCGCACACAGCAGGTGTGCACAGAAGCGGGGACATGAAGGGGCAGTGCTTTCAGTGCTTTTAGCTCTGCTGCCACATGGCCTGACCCAGAATAGCTGCTCAGACCAGGATGCAGTGGGCACCATCGAGCTTCATAGTAGCGGTGAAGAGTCCTTGACCCAGAAGGGAATGGACTCAGTTTATCCTACAGTTTTCTCTCCTCACCTTCATCTCTTAAATTCAGAACGTTTTGCAGGTTTAATTCCGATGTGCATTTGGGGAGCTCAGGTGTGCTTGGAAGCTGAGGTGGAAAACGAGAAAAGGCCCATTGCTACTCGATGGCAGAACAAAAGAGCTGTAAAGCACTGTCTGTGCCTCTGGGTCCCCAACACTTTGGGAAGCGGCCTGTCCTGTCAGGACGTGTCTCTCACAAGCCAGGTACAATCTCATGGTGCTGGGACAGATAGAACGTGGGGCCCAGCTTCTTCCAGGGAGATGAGTCATTTTCCAGCTCTCGCCCTTCCCACCTTTCCACTGCTTAACCCCGTGGGTGCCTGTCCCTGGCTTTGCCCTTTCTTGGAATTGCTGTGTTTGGTGGAGCTTTGGGAAGTCACCCAGTTCGTGGCTTTGCCTGGAGACAGGGTGCTGCCGAGCCAGGCTGGAGGGTGGGCGTCTTGCTCCTTCCGGGACACAGTGGGAAGAGTGAGGAATCAGGAGGGGGATGCTCATCCCCTCCTGGCCGTGGGCTCTGGGGCAGGCACCGTGGCCCTGAACGTTAGTCTTTTCAGCTGTAGAGTGGAGCCGTCACTGGGGCATCGGGGACAAGGCTATTTGTCCTTGTGCAGGACATGCCCATGTACTGCACGATGTTTGCTACTCCGGCCCCTGCAGGTAAAACAGCTCCGGCGCCCCGAGTCCCTGGGACGAGCAAAAACACTTGACACTGGCTGCCCATGATTGGAAAACCACAGAATCCCTGTTCCTTAGAAAAGACAGGCTGGTGGAGGGTGTCAGGTCGGGTCTTGGGGTGGGGTTGAGACACAACCTGGGAGAACGTGGGAGGTTCTGTCCTGCAGACCAAGGGCAGGGCTTCAATGTGGCCCAGAGTGCGGCCCAGCAAGGCTCAGCCACAGCAGCGGGGGGCGATGGGGCTTTGAGGAGAGATGATGGGGGTGAAGCCCAGCCCAGGGGGTGCAGGCCACAGGATTCTTGGCCCAAGGGGTTAGGGCAGGCTGCGTGGAAAAGGGAGCCCCTGTTTGGAGGGAGTGGGGTTTTGGTTCAAATCCTGCCTTCGGCATCTACCTGCTGAATGTCCTTGGAGGAGTTTCTTCTGAACCTGTATCTTCATCCAACACAACCTTGCAGGGATGTGGTCGGGATTAAAAGTGACTCTGTACACAAGAGCCTTTGGGGTATACATATTAGGAGTGCAATGAGGGAAAGGAAGTTATACTGGGCAGAGGGAGGAGATTGCATCTTCAAGAACAAGGCAAAGCCCCCATGAAGGAATTCCCAGGCACAGCTGAGTTCCCCAGGCGAGGACCCAAGCCCAGGGGAAAAGGCAGCGGTCCAGCTCCCGGAGTGCAGACCTCAGTCAGGCCCCAGATGATCCCAGGGCTGCTTCTATACCTCTGCCCCAAGGACAGGGCTGTCCTGGGCTCCGGAGGTCCCGAGGGCCTCAGCAGTGGGACCCCGCACACATCCACACACTCTCTGTTCACACACCTTGACCTGTGCCCCTGACTATTCCCTGTTCACCATCCGAGTCCATGCTTGGCCTCTCTGTTTCCACGCTCCTGTGGCCACCTCCATCTGGAACGTCTCCCACCTTTATCTTCCACATCAAAGCTCGTCCCACAAGCTTGGGCCAAGTGTCACTGTCCCACTGCTTTCTGGACCACCCACTGGGAGGACTCTGCTGCCTGCAGCGTCCACAGCGTCCACCCACATCCTGCTGCCCTCTCACTGGAGCATATCAGCGTTGGTCTTAGGGGAAGCTCCCCTGCCCCCAAATAAAAATGCCCCAAGTTGCTTTTCTTGGACTGACATACCCAACTCTGCTAGATAAAAAGGACAGAGTGGCCAGGCACGGTGGCTCACCCCATAATCCCAGCACTTTGGGAGGCCGAGGCGGGCAGATCACCTAACGTCAGGAGTCTGAGACCAGCCTAGCCAACACGGTGAAACCCTGTCTCTACTAAAAATACAAAAATTAGCCTGGTGTTGTGGTGCATACCTGTAATCTCAGCTACTCTGGAGGCTAAGGTAGGAGAATTGCTTGAACCCAGGAGGCGGAGGCTGCAGTGAGCTGAGATCTTGCCACTGTACTCCAGCCTGGGTGACAGAGCGAGACATCGTCTCAAAAAGAAAGAAAAGAAAAGGAACAGAGTGATGACATTTGCCAACAAGGAGCTTCTGTGGTGACCGGGGTGGCTGATGGCTTAGAAGCCTTGTCTCAGGGCCATCTCAACAGCTCAGTGGGGCGGGGACTATTAATTTCCTCCTTTCCAGATGTAGGCAGTTAAGTGAATGGCAGCTCCTGGTGCAGCAAGGCTGGAACCCCTCGGTGCACCCCAGAGCCTGCCCTCTGCCTCCCCGATGCTGCCTCCAGGACAGGGCCTGGGCAGGATGCGCCTGAGCCACCCTCCTGGGAAAGGGAGTCAGGAGGAAACCTCCTCCTCATCCCTGAGCTTCAGCAAAATATCGTAGTAAAAACACATTTTTTCCCAAGTCATTAACAATAAGGCTTTTGGTAGGTGTCTGTGATGTGCAGGTCAGCAGGCCGGCAGCAGCAGGGGCCGTGGGCAGCCCTGACCTCCAAGGCAGTGGTGTGGGCCTATGGGTACACTCTGAGCCCAGGAAGGTGCTGGGTGCTCCACAGGGCAAAGGCCCTTTAGTCCAGGCCGGTGTGAACCCAGGGGTGCTGTGCCCAGGGCGGGCATGGAGTACTCCATAGAGCAAAGGCCCTGCAGGCCCAGGCATCTCATGTTGGAGCGGGGGCTTCCTGCACACGGGGAGCTGCTAGGCTGGGGTAAGAGGAAGATGGGTGAAGAGGGAGGGGACAGAGGGCTAGGATCGGGGACGGGCGGTAGGAGAGAGAAGGAGGAGGGGAGGAAGGGAGGTAGGGAAATGGAGTAAGCAGAACCCAGGCTGAGCACCTGGCCCTGGCTGGGGTGGTGAGAGGCCCTTGGGCAGTTGCAGGCAGAGGCAGCATGGTGAGGTTTCTCTTTTCCAGAGGCAAGCGGTGGCAAGTGGTGAGGACAGAGTGGGGGCAAGTCTAGATGTGGGGACACCCTGAGGAGGCAGGTGGAGGGGTTGGGAAGGCAGGAACTGCTGGGCCTGGGGCAGCTTTGGTAGATTCAGGGCTGGGAGCTGGGGGTGGAAGTGGATAAGCCTGGGATGGCTGGGGGCCGGGTCTGGCCATGGGGACAAGAGCAGGATGAGGACGAGGACGGAAGGTGCCTTCTGCTCTGCGTGTGTGACTCCCAGGCAATGTGGTGAAGGGCACTCAGAGAGATCCTGGGCCTGAGCCATGGGCTTGGCAGTCCTCTGCCCAAAACCAGGAGCAGGAACAGCAGAGCACGGATGGGCTCACCCGGGGGACTGAAGGCAGAGGTGGGCTGTGGATGGAGACTGGGGAGATGCCGACGTTCCCCCTTTGAGGTGTCAGAGCTGGGCTAGAGAGAACCTGGAGATGGTCACTGAGCTGGGGTCAGTGTCTTAGGAGTGCTGGCCACCACCATCTAGGGAGATGATGACTGAGAACATCCCAGCCTTTGGAAAGTACGATCATAGCCAGCAGTGATTCGGGGCCCAGTGGGTGGTGGGGGCGGTGAGTGGAGAGGGGAGGAGAGAAAGAGGTGATGGAGGAGGCCGGCAGGGCCAGGGGGAGTACGCTCCTCAGCCACAGAGCTGCAGGGCCTTGCCCACAATCTGAGTGCCTGAGGCCATGATCACCCCAACTAGGTCTCAAAATGTGGGACCCAGGAGGGCACAGGTGGGCTCTGTCAGCCTCTCAGGGTGAGGGTTGAACCAGTGGGAGGGTGGAGATCCCTGATCCCTGGAGGAGCACCATGAGGCTGCCGCCCACCCCCTGGATCTGGAGGCTCAGTTCAGACCCCAGGCCAATGACCCCAGGAGGCCAGGCCCCGCTGGCTCCAGTGGAAGTCACGGAACAAGCCAGGGCCACTCTGCCCGGGGTACTTGGTTAGTGAGAAGGAGCGAGCCTTGGTGCCTTTGCAGCCCAGGTGTGTGTCTGTGCAGGCTGAGTCCCATCTCCATAGACAGGGGCCTGGGCTGCCAGCTGTGCCTGTGGACATGGGGGCAGGAGGGTCAGAGGAGGGAGATGGCTCCGTATCCACCCTAATTGCCTCTCCGGAGAGGGAGACAGAGCGGGAGGTTGACTCTGGCTGACCCCCACTGTCCCTTGGGGAGACTACATAATGAGAGCAAGGAAGCAGCCGCTGTGTGTGTGTGCGTGTGTGTGCGCGTGTGTGTCCGTGTGTGTGTTTGTTGGGCCGGGACTGGTGAGAGGTGCTCAGCCTCTCCGAGGACCACATATGCTGGTGGGAGGGTGGCCCGGCTGCAGAATGCAGGCAGGGGGGGTTTTGTGCCGGCTTTCCTCTGGGTGCTTGGTGAAATGCAGGTTCCTAGGCCTCAGACACACTGGATCAGAATTTCCTAAGTGGAACCGTTCATCTTAAAGCTCCATAGGTGGTTTTCATGTTCATTTCAGTGAAGGAAAAAACCCACGGGCCTGTGAGATCTTTGGAAACCTCAGGAACCTCCCCGCTCCGGGCATGCACTTATGGTGAAGGCTTCCTAAGATTAAGGATGCGTCCCCTTCTCCCCTGGCCAGGCTAGACAGGCCCTTCTGGAGACAGCCTGCCCTCGCGCAGAGACCCCTACGACGCAGGCAGTTTGAATGGAGAGGAACGGGGGCATGTGGGTGAGGGGACAACTGGTCTGAATGACAAGGGAGTGGCTTTGCTGCCTGCCTGTGTTTCTCTGCAGGGCCTTTCCTAGTTCTGGGATGGGGGATATTGAGTGAGAGATGGGAAAAGGCCTGGAATCTAGTCTGGGCTCAGCCACTCATACAGCTGTGAGATTTTGGACTGAATCAGCCATCAGCCACCTCCACTGAACATCAAACCCCTCCAAGAGCACTGTGCTGGAGCCCTGCCCCAGACTGATAAAGTTAGCATCTCCAGGTGTGGGGCTGGACACGGGTCTTTGGTTCTCAACCCCTAAATGGTGATCCTTTTCTCTGATCCCCACCAACTGGACAATAGACAGGAGAGAAGGGCTTGGTTCCTTCCCCTTCCCCTTCAAGGAGAAACTCCCCTGGCCAAAAGCTTTTGCATTATGCTGATACTATGGTTGCTTTGTCAGCATTTGAGTGACACATGACATGCGTTTTGATTCGGGGCAGGCTGAGGCTATAGGAATGCCAGCATTTTAAGAGATGCTAGAAGATTGCCGTAGAGAAGGCACAAAAATCCTCTCAGCCATTGGCCCTGAAATTCTTTATCTCCAAATCAGAAGGAAACACAGCGTTGTCCATTAACAGTAAATTTTTTAAATATAAAGCGCAGACATACTGGGCAGGGGTGGTTTAAAGCGGGTCTGTTTGTAAACTTAAAGGAGAATCCCATGGGCAGATAACTTTTCATTTTAATGCAGATAACTTTTCAGTTTAATGATCGGCTTTATAAACCCAGGTTCTCTCTGGCTGCGGATATCTGTACAGAAGTAGAACATTGCTAGAGGCAGAATGTAATCAGCTGAACCAAAAATCCCATTTAATTTACCCCCCTAAATTGTCACTACGTTGCAGTAAAGTCATTCAACAAAGTGTTGGCTACCTTTAGCTAAGGTGTTTATTTACAGAATCTAAATCAAAACAAAGAAAAAATATGATATAATGGAAGATGTGGACTTTGGAGTCTGAAATATCTGAGTTTAAATCCTGGCTTTGTTCCTAACTAGCTGTGTGAGTTTGGGCAAGTCTGTGTTTCTTCTAAGCGTCGGTTTCTCCATCTGTGAAATGGAACACCTACTTGCCTATTTCACAAACGTGTTGAGAAGTTTAAATCTCACAAATGATCATTTATATCAAGAGTCTAGTAGGGTACCTGACGCATTGTAGGTATTGAATACTTAGCAGTTATAATTAAAATATGGATCTATCCCCAACATGTGTGTAATAAAGTTTCATATTATGTATTTTGCAACACTACAATGAGGAAAACATCATTTAGCCCATTTTGCAGATGTTGAAACTGAGTTGGGATCGCTGGGACTTGAGCTCAGGTCCTTCAGCTCCAGGTCCCATGCTCTTTTCATTGCATGCTCTTAACTAGAGATGGACAATGCCATTTTAATGAGGTGTCAGGTCAGTAGGTGGCAGGGCTGGCTGTCACTGGCATTCGGAGGTGGGGGGCAGCAGGGAGGGAAACAAAGGGGTTGAAACATCGCTCAGAGAATGAATGGGGACTTCAAATCACAGAAGAGGTGCCCGGTGGATGCTTCATGCCAGCCAGTAGTGACAAGTGCTGCACGCCCCTGCATGTCACCATTTCCAGAACAAGCTCTAGCTAAGATGCCAGTTCTGATTGACATGTGACTTGTGAGTGTAATTCTTCACCAGCCCTTCATCCAATATGAAGAAACACTACCCCCCAAATATATCACAGTTTACATATATATAAAATTATGCTTTTATTGTCAACACCTTAAGGAATCACCTTTGCAGAATATTTTTGAAATATGCTTTTTTTTTTTTTTTTTTTTTGAGACAGAGTCTCGCTCTGTCACCCAGGCTGGAGTACAGTGGCACAGTCTGGGCTCACTGCAACCTCCGCCTTCTGGGTTCAAGTGATTCTCCTGCCTCAGCCTCCTGAGTAGCTGGGATTACAGGCACGCACCACCACACCCTGCTAATTTTTGTATTTTTAGTAGAGATGGGGTTTCACCATGTTGGCCAGGCTGGTCTCGAGCTTCTGACTTCAGGTGATCTGCCCGCCTTGGCCTCCCAAAGTGCTGGGATTACAGGCGTGAGCCACCACGCCTGGCACATGTCAAAATGTTTAAATAACATCTCCACTTGTAGATAGAAGACTGCAGACACGTAGAGACAGCAGATACCCAACCTTTGCTTTGTGTGGATACATTTAGATAACTAGTGGGCAGCACCTGCCACTGTAGCACAGACTCCATTTTAATACATTTGGATGCCACCAAATGCTCTGGTATATGCAGGAAAGCCAGTGAGAACCAGTCAAAGACATTCTACCCCGTCCAGGAACTCTCTTACCTGCATGGGGCTCAGTCTAAGCCCTGCTTTTGCAGGGTGTGCAGAGAGGCCATTTTTAAAATCTTACAAATGAGAAATAGAATTTAAAAAAATTATAAAGGACACAGGCAAATCAATTCATTAAAAGAAAAAACAGCTAGGATCTCAGTAGAAAAATGGGTCAAAAGCATGCACACATCATGTACATTCAAATAGTTTTTTAAAACCCTAGAAAAAAATTTTAATTTCATTAGTTATCAAATATATATCTAAGACAGTACCGCATTACAATAAGGTACTATTTTTTTGCCAATAAAATTTCCAAATGATTTTTCAATTTTGATGAGAATACCAAACACTGATCATACTGTCATCATGAGTACAGATCTTTAGAAAAAACAATTTGGCTGCAGGATATCAAAAGCCTTAAAAATGTTGATATCCTCTGGCCCAGTAATTCCATGCCTGGGAGTCTATCCTAAGGAATTAATCAAAACTTCAAGAACAAAAAAAAAAGTGTTAAGAACAAAAGAAGGGAAACCATGTAAAAGGTTAAAAATAGGAAAATGAGAAAGTATTCAATATACTCATTAACGGTACATTATTCAGGGGTTAAAATATAGGTTTATGATGATAAATAGAGATAGAGGAAATTCTTTCTTTAAGTTTTTAAAACGTGTGTAAATATATATATATATAAAGAATCATCTCAACTGTAAAATGGTTAGAAAAGGAGGAGAAGGAAATACATTCAATTGCTAACAGAAGTCTCCGAGTGATGGGATTATTTCTTACTACCTGCTTTTTTGCATTTTCCATTTTTTCATTACAAAAAGTATGAATTGAGGAAAAGCAACTTGGACTTTGGGGCTGAGAACAAACTTTATCCAATGACTCTGAAGTTATCTGCTTTGCCCAAGTATTTCTGCAGTCACCAAATACATTCAAGACTAGAAAAACAGTACCTCAAAGTCAAACGAGGTGAGTGCCAACAGAGGCCAAGGAGAAAAGTAACAGGAGATCAACAGGGAAAAGACGGAGAGAAACACTTGCTAGCAGAAAACAAACCCACAAACAAAAGCAAAACTGGAGCCTTTCCAATCAGTTCCATCTTTCGGGCTCTGAAGACAAATGAATGGGAACAGGGCTGGCCTCCGATAACCAGGCAGATCCGCAGACCCCGTTTCTTCACACTGCGTGTGGGACGGGCCACAGAGCTCTCTGAAGCTTCTGGATTTAGAATCCCGGGAGAGCATGGCATAGGCTGTGTCCTTGGCACGTCCTTGGTCTTCGTCCATGTGCTGTGGACATCTCCAGTGGACTGAGCGTTGCTCAGTTTTGTAGGAAAAATATGAATAAAAACAGAGCTCCCAAGCTCATGAGCATTTTGCAGCTTGATCTTGTCTAGAAATCTAAGTCATCTTGGCCAAAGCCGTCTGCCCTGCCCACTGCCTTGGTGGGGGCAGGATTTCCGAGTGTCTGGTCCTCTTGAGGGTCACAGCCTTCACTGGCCCCCTGCTCTGGAGACCTTGTGTCTGAAGGGGCCTCTTCTTGCTCAGAAGTGGAACTTTCTGGATACATCCTGGTGGCCTTCCTCTCTGCATGAGGGGCCCCCACGGACTTGGCGTCAGGGCTCCTTGTGTCTCCACATACATGGCCGTCTTCTGAGTCTTTCCACCAGCTGTCGCCCTGAGAGGATGCTCTGGAGGAAGAAGGGCCTGTCTGGGAGGCTGGCTTTTGGTGAGGAGTGTCTCCACCTGGGGAAAGGGGTGGAGTGGGCCTGTCCTCGGGGACTGGGCTGTTGCTTTCAGAAGCCCCCACAGACTGGCCATCTCCTAGACTGACCTGAGGGCTCCCCTTTTTCTCACCTTGAGTTTCTCCTTCCGACTCTGGCTGGGCCTCCCCTTCAGCCTCCAGGGCCTCTACACCTTCTGACTCTGGCTGGGCCTCCTCATCAGCCTCCAGGGCCTCAACACCTTCTGACTCTGGCTGGGCCTCCCCTTCAGCCTCCGGGGCCTCGACACCTTCTGACTCCGGCTGGGCCTCCCCTTCTGCCTCCTGGGCCTCCCCTTCAGCCTCCGGGGCCTTGACACCTTCTGACTCTGGCTGGGCCTCCCCTTCAGCCTCCAGGGCCTCCCCTTCTGCCTCCGGGGCCTTGACACCTTCTGACTCTGGCTGGGCCTCCCCTTCTGCCTCCTGGGCCTCCCCTTCTGCCTCCGGGGCCTCGACACCTTCTGACTCTGGCTGGGCCTCCTCATCAGCCTCCAGGGCCTCTACACCTTCTGACTCTGGTTGGCCCTCCTCTTCTGCCTCTGGGGTCTCTACACCTTCCGACTCTGGCTGGGCCTCCCCTTCAGCCTCCTGGGCCTCTACACTTTCTGACTCTGGCTGGGCCTCCCCTTCAGCCTCCTGGGCCTCTACACTTTCTGACTCTGGCTGGGCCTCCCCTTCAGCCTCCAGGGCCTCTACACTTTCTGACTCTGGCTGGGCCTCCCCTTCAGCCTCCTGGGCCTCCTCTCCTGCCTCCTGGGCTTTCTCTTCTGCCTCTTGGGCCTCTACACCTTCTGACTCTGGCTGGGTCTCCCCTTCTGCCTCCTGCATCTCCCCTTCAACCTCTGGGGCCCCTACAACTTCTGACTCTGGCTGGGCCTCCCCTTCAGCCTCCTGGGCCTCCCCTTCAGCCTCTGGGGCCTCTACACCTTCTGAGTCTGGCTGGGCCTCCCCTTCTGCCTCCTGCATCTCCCCTTCAATCTCTGGGGCCTGTACAACTTCTGACTCTGGCTGGTCCTCCCCTTCTGCCTCCTGGGCCTCCTCTCCTGCCTCTCGGGCCTCTGCATCTTCTGACTCTGGGGGGGCCTCCCCTTCAGTCTCTGGGGCCTCTACACTTTCTGTCTCTGGCTGAGCCTCCTTTTCTGCCTCCGGGGCCTCTACACCTTCTGACTCTGGGGGGGCCTCCCCTTCTGCCTCCTGGGCCTCCCCTTCTGCCTCTGGGGCCTCTATACCTTCTGACTCTGGCTGGGCCTCCTGAGCCTCTACACTTTCTGACTCTGGCTGGGCCTCCCCTTCTGCTTCCAGCATCTCCCCTTCAACCTCCCGGGCCTCTACACCTTCTGACTCTGGCTGGGCCTCCCCTTCTGCTTCCAGCATCTCCCCTTCAACCTCCCGGGCCTCTACACCTTCTGACTCTGGCTGGGCCTCCCCTTCAGCCTCCGGGGCCTCCTCTTCTGCCTCCTGGGCCTCTATACCTTTGGACTCTGGCTGGGCCTCCCCTTCAGCCTCCAGGGCCTCTATGCCTTCCGCCCCATCACTCTGTCCTGGATCTTGGTCACCTCCTGCCACAGCTTCACCCTGCAAGTTGTCCTCATGCCCAGAGCCCTGGCCCCCAGTTTCTCCCCTTTCACTTATGCCCTCTCCCTCCTGCTCGGCTTCCCCCAGCTCGCTGCCCACACTGGTTTCGCTGTTGTGGATTTTCCCTTCTCTCTCCTGAGCCATTGTATCTCCCTCTGCCTCCCCGAGTTTGGGATCTTTGTCTCTGTCGAGTCTCTGGCTTCCCTCACCATCCTCACCCTGGTCCATTCCAGGCCCGTGGCCCAGCCCCAGCCCTGGCCCTCCCTCTGCTCCCTGGACAGTCCTGGTGCTCGTGGGGTCTGTGCAGGTCCCGCCAGGGGCCACCTCTGCTGCCTCCCCATCGGTGTGTTCTTCCCTCTTCCTCTGCAGAATCTGCTGCAGGTCAAAGGCCTCTTTGATGGGACCTCTGGTTGCCCCCATTGTGGCCTTGGGGGACGCAGGGCTCACTTTCTTCCTCACACAGGCCTCGCAGGGACAGAACTCCTCGCCCTCCCCCTCCTCGCCCAGCTGGCTCCCCAGGGCAGTGCTGAGGGCTGGCTCGTCCTCCAGGGTGAAGGAGAAGGGCCCCAGGCCCAGGGTCCGCTCAGAGAAGGCCGAGAGGTTGCGCAGGCCCCGGAGACGGTGTCTGCGCTGCTGGGTCTGCAGGAGCAGCTCCCCAGTGAGGGCCTCCCTGGGAGGCCCCAGCACCATCCGCCCCGCCCGGCCCTGGAGCTTCTGGAGCTCTCTCTCGGTGCTGTCCTGGAGGCGCCGGGCCACATCCTGCTGCAGCTCGGCCGCCATCTGGTCCAGCAGGTCACTGTCCTGGAGGCCCCAGCGCGCTCGGAGCTCAGCCACTGCCCCGGAAAGGTGGGCCAGGAAGGCCTTCTCCATCTTCTTCAGCAACACGGACACCCAGATGGGGTCGCAGTCCAGAGCCGCTCTGCAGGCCACCGAAGAGCTCCTCTCTGCAGCCCCCAGCGGGGGATGGGCCTGCGTGTGCTCCTGGCCCATCATGGCGGCTCCAGGCGGCTTTTCCAAGCCAGGCTCAAGCTGGGAGCCACTTTGACTCTCGCTGACACTTGGGTCCGTCTCGCTGAGATGACTAGCGGGTTCTGTGGGTTCCTCTGTGCCCTCTGGGGGGCACGGCTCTGCAGAGGCTCTTCCCCCTTCCTCCTCCTGTATTGGGTCATCTTCCCAGGAGCCTTCCCCACCCGGAGAGCCGGCGTCTGACAATTCCTGCCGGCCGACGCTTCCTCCTTCTGGAAGCCCTTCCTCTTTGAGACCCTCTTCAAGAGCCTCTTCTTGGAGTCCTCCTTCTGGTCCTTCTTTAACTTCCTCTAACTGCGCCCCCTCTTCTTGTGGTCCTTCTTCTGTTTCTTCTTTAATTTCCTCTAACTGCGCCTCTTCTTCTTGCTGTCCTCCTTCTGTTCCTTTAGTTTCCTCTGACTGTGCCCCCTCTTCTTGATGCCCTTCCTCTTCTGTTCCTTTAGTCCCCTCTAACTGCAACCCCTCTTCTTGCAGCCCTTCTGTTTCTTTAGTTCCCTCTAACTGCGCCCCCTCTTCTTGTGGTCCTTCTCCTTCTGTTTCTTCTTTAATTTCCTCTAACTGCGCCTCTTCTTCTTGCTGTCCTTCTTCTGTTCCTTTAGTTTCCTCTAACTGCGCCCCCTCTTCTTGCAGCCCTTCTCCTCCTGTTTCTTCTTTAATTTCCTCTAACTGCGCCTCTTCTTCTTGCTGTCCTTCTCCTTTTGTTCCGTTAGTTTCTTCTAACTGCACACCCTCTTCTTGCAGCCCTTCTCCTCCTGTTTCTTCTTTGATTTCCTCTAACTGCGCCTCTTCTTCTTGCTGTCCTTCTCCTTCTGTTCCCTTAGTTTCCTCTAACTGCACCCCCTCTTCTTGCAGCCCTTCTGTTTCTTTAGTTCCCCCTAACTGCACCCCCTCTTCTTGCAGCCCTTCTCCTGTTTCTTCTTTAATTTCCTCTAACTGCACCTCTTCTTCTTGCTGTCCTTCTCCTTCTGTTCCGTTAGTTTCCTCTAACTGCACCCCCTCTTCTTGCAGCCCTTCTTCTGTTTTAGTTTCCTCTAACTGCACCCCCTCTTCTTGCAGCCCTTCTGTTTCTTTAGTTGCCTCTAACTGCAGCCCCTCTTCTTGCAGCCCTCCTCCCTCTGTTTCTTCTTTACTTTCCTCTAATTGCACCTCTTCTTGCATTGTGTTTTCAGCTAACTGCTCCAGGTTCAAGCTCGCCCTCTGCTCCTCACCGTCTCTTTCTGCTTCATCCTCATTGGTGGCACAAGCACAGGCTCGGGAGTTCAAGAAGGCTGGGGAACAACACTGCTGTTGGTTTTCCAGATCCCCTGGGTTCTCAGAAGTTCTGGAATCAGGCCTCTGGTTGGAGGTTTTCAGGGACAGCTCTGTCCCCTCAGGGACCAGGGCGCTGTCCGTGGCACAGGGTACGCTGCTCTCCCCTGAGCCTCCGGAGCCACTGCTGATATCCACACCAGAGGAGGACGTGGGTGTGAAGTTCTCCGTCACGGCTTGGGACCCAAGGTCTGGCAGAGCCTGGCTCCATGTGAGCTCCCAAAGGCCTGAGTCTAACTGGTCTTCCCCAAGGTCGCATCCTGGCCACAGGTCCTTTGAGATGCTGAGCAGCTCCTGGTACCGAGGGGAGTCTTTGAACCTCACTTTGCTGGCAGGAGACCCAAGGTCTTCATCAAAGAACTGAAGACTGGCCAGACAAGTAATGAGGGCCCCGGCTGAGCGGCTGAGTCTCCTGGCCATGGGCCTAGACACTTCGGGCATGCTGCTGGGCCGGCCCTGCTTGGAGCCCATCAGCGCCCTCATGATCTGTGTGGAGGCAGACAC
The DNA here is from genome assembly GCF_037993035.2 of Macaca fascicularis. Lineage (NCBI taxonomy): Eukaryota > Metazoa > Chordata > Mammalia > Primates > Cercopithecidae > Macaca > Macaca fascicularis. Next base: position 10,308,030 of record NC_088382.1, on the reverse strand, counting down.
CCGACCAGGAAGTGCCCGCAGGCTCACCCCGCAGCTGGCTGGGTCCTCTCTGTCCGCTCCGGCCTCTGCGGGGGCCTCGGAAACTCCCTCTGGAGCTGCCCCTTGGGGAACACCCTCTCCTGATTGGGGACCAGCATCACTACTCCCCGGGAGGGCTCCCTCTGGCTCCAGGTCCTGGCCGGGGTCCCCTTCCAGGGGCTGTTGTCTGGCCAGAGCTGGCTCCCCCAGGCCTTCCAGGGAATGGTCATCCCCAGGGTCCACCTCGGGGCCTCTCAGGCCACCCCCTGCTGCACCTGTGGTGTCGTCCGCCATCTCATATGTCATGAGTACGGGCTCTTCTGGAATGTTGTCCAGCCATTCGCGGACCACAGCCTCTGGAGACGAGCGGGGCAGAGAGCTGGGTGACACACTGCTGGCCTCCTCCTGCCCCTGCGGGCCTCCCCAACTCCTCGAGGTCTCCTCCTGGGACAGCCCCCCAGATCCCACATCCTGGCTGGCACTGCTTCTCCTCGATGCCCCTGAACCGGGCCCCAGGGATGGTGTGGGGCCTGCCTGGTGTGTCCCCTCCTTCTGCTGGCTCCCACCTGGCCTCTGGGCAGCACTTCGGTGGCTGCTACCGGTGCTCCCACAGCTGGAAGAGCGCCTCTGGGGGCAGGGCCGCCCCCTGGGCGGGGTGGGACAGTACCTGCCACACAGCCAGCGGGCCTCAGGGGAGGGTCCCCGCTGGGCCTCTTCGGCCGGCTGCGTCCCAGCCTGTGAGTGGCAGCAGCTTTGGTGGGGGCCCGCCGCCCCTTGCTCAGGCCGTCCAACCTGCAGAATCAAGGGCGAGGAGGGTTGGGGGGTGTCCCTGGCCTGTTCCTCCAGGCTGGCAGCCCCAGATTTTGAGCAGGAGTCAGATGTGTGGGGTGGTGTGGGGTCCGGCGAGCATGTCCTGGACCCCGTGTCCCCTGCCCACCCGACAGAGGGAGCATTGCAGGGGGAGACCCCAGAAGCACAATCTGAGTGTCCTGCAGGAGTGACAGTGGCACTGCTGATTCCCAGAAGGTCCTGGGAAGGAAGAGATCCCAAGGAGGGAGGTCTCAGGTTCCCGGAGGCCTGTGTCCTGGTGCTCAATGAGCTTCCAGAAGATCGTGGCACTGAGCCATCCCGGCAGGCCCTTCGCCGCTCAGGAGGCCTCGGCACTTGCTTGGTTACAGAGGAGTCCAGCGGGCTGTGGGTGTCCTTGCAGTAGTGACACTGCCTGGGATGGCCTCTCGGGGCCACTCGGCCAAGGCCAGGGCTGCTGGGTGAGGACGTTGCACTGGCCCGGCTTCTGTGCCTTCTCCGCTCCTGCTGGGATGAAGCGGAGGTGGAAGGGGTAGAAGAGGCTCCTTCCAAGTCCCAGGAGCCAGAAAGGCCAGGAACCAGAGGCTCCCTCTTCACAGACGCCCCCCTGGCCTGCTCGGTGCCCCGTCCTTGCATCTCTGCCTGCAGGTCCTCACTCCTTAAAGATGAAAGACTTGGAGCTGGAGAACCAGGGTTGCCTCCCTTGGTGGCCTCCTGCTGAGAGGTCTCAGCCCTTGCCTTGCCTGGGCAGCCCCGGGGCTGCCCGCCCCATTCGCTGGATCCCTCGTGAGACCCGGTGCTGGCCAACGAGTCGGAAGAAGCCCCCTCCTCACTCCGGGCCCTGGGTGTCAGGCGGCCGCCTTGCTCTGGGCTGCCCAGCCCGGCTCCATCTGTGCATAGGCTGGGGTCCTCACCCAGGCTCCCTCCAGCTTCCCGCTCAGCCCCTCTCTGGGCAGAGGGGCTGCCGCTGTCCACCCTGTCTTCCGGGGTCCTGGGGCAGCAGGAGGAGTCTGGCTCTGAGCCCTCGGGGTGGCCGGTGCTGGAGGCTGGGCTGGCACTGTCCAGGCTGCATCTCTGCCTCCCGGCAGCCCCGTGGCCCCACAGGCCACTGCAGCGGACGTGCTGGGCCAGCCCCCACCTCTTCCGAGTCGCCACTCTCTCTCCCTGGGAGGCATGCAGGGGATTCGTCCAGATTTCATACTTGGGCCCTGGCTGCCCGCCTCGGCCAAAGGCTTCCCCACATCCCATCCTGCAGGGCCGGGGTCCCCACACCCCAGGGTCAGAGAAGCCCCAAGGGTAGCCCTCCCACACACAGCAGAGGGGGTCCACCTCCCCCAGAATGGGGTCTTCCCCGCTGGCCGCCGTGAGGGCGCTGGCCCTGCCCATCCTCCGGGACCACAGGAGTGTGTCCTCGCCGACCAGGTGGAAGCGGACTTTCATCTCCACGGACAGGCTGCCGTCCTCATTCATGCGGACCTTCTTCTTCATGTCATCGCCGGCCACCAGCGGGCCCGGCTGCGCTGGCGTGTCCTGAGGGTGCCTGTCAGGAGCAGGGCCCACCGGGGGGTTGCTAGGAACAGGCCTCTCTGGCGGCTGCGGCCTGCTGCCTGGCCGGGACCGTGAATGGATCACACTCGGCTTAGTCTTTGGCCCCCAGCTCCCTGGCACGCAGTGAAGAGGAAAAGAAAAGAGGAAAAGATTGTGAGCCATGGGGACAGCATCAGGGTAAAGGAATAAAATAGTCATGAGCCTCCCACGACCTGAACACCACCACTGCCTCCAAAATGCACGGTAACAACTGGGCACGGTGGCTCAGGCCTGTAATCCAAGCACTTTGGGAGGCCGAGGCGGGAGGACTACTTGAGCTTGGGGTTTCAAGACCAGCCTGGGCAACTTAGTGAGACACCATCTCTACAAAAAAAATAATAATAATAATTAAAAAATAATTAGCTGAGCACAGTAGTATGGCCTTACAGTCCCAGCTTCCTGGCTACTTGGAAGGCTAAGGCAGGAGAATCCCCTGAGTCCCAGAGTTCCAGGCTGCAGTGAGCTCTATGCCACTGCACTTCAGCCTGGATGACAGAGCAAGACCATTAAAAAAAGAAAAGAAAAAAAAAAAGCATGATAAGGGCAGAGCTACTCTAGAATGACAGTCCACAGAGCTACCAGTCTGTGAACTGGCATCGTCTAGCAAGGAGAACTTGAGTCTGAATTCAATCTCAACTCTGCCACTTACTAGCTGCATAGTTTTTGGCAGAGCCTGTTTTCTGAACCATAAAATAAGCATAATAATATTGATTGGTTGAGTTCGTATTGATGCATGGCTATGCATATAAAACTTCCTCTATAGTTGCTAGCACACAGTAGGCTCTCAAGAGATGGCAGACTTGGCAGGCAGAGTGGCAGTGCCGAGAGCTTGCTCTTGGCCCTCCTCGTACCCACACCCAGCACAGCAGGTGAAATCAATAAACTGCTGCATATGACCCTGATTGTAAACTGTTATATGCTCTGTGATTATTAGTGGTGATTTTTCACCCTCATCAAGCTCCTGGGTTGATAAATGACTTCAGGGAAGGACCTGTGCTGGAGATATCAGGTCCTGCTAGTCAAGCCTGCACCCCAGCCATGAAAAAGAGAAGAAGAAAGGGCCACTGGGGATGCAAAGGAGTGGCTCTAAGAAAAAATGAGTCAGGTGCGGTGGCTCACGCCTGTAATTCCAGCACTTTGGGAGGCCAAGGCAGGCGGATCACCTGAGGTCAGGAGTTCAAGACCAGCCTAGGCAATGTGGGGAAACCCTGTCTCTACTAAAAACACAAAAAATTAGCTGGGCGTGGTGGTGGGTGACTGTAATCCCAGCTACTCAGGAGGCTGAGGCATGAAAATCACTTGAACCCCAAAGGGGGAGGTTGCAGTGAACCTAGTTCACATCACTGCACTCCAGCCTGGGTGACAGAGCAAGACTCCGTCTCAGAGAAAAAAAAAAAAAAAAAAAAAGAAGAAAGAAAAAGGAAAAAAAAAAGAAAGAATGAATGAATGAAGCCCCTAAGTGCTTTCAAATTCCATCTCCTGAGCCAACATGTGGCAAGAGGGCAGGGCTAGCAGACAGAGGCTGAGCTGATGACCAGCAAAAGAACAGACCCCAGGTGCACATCTGGGCAGAGGATGACTTTACCCAGTCCTGCCCCTCCACAGGGACCAAATGCGACTGGGGACTCCTCCAGGGAGGGGCCCAGAGTAAACTGTCCTTGTGCCTCCAGTGCCTGGCCTACAGTGATCACCGAGCCTGTCCTTGTTGGTGTTTCTGAGCTTTTCACAAAGGATAGTACTTTGTTTACTCACCAAATTTTTCCATTGTCAGACTGCATTTGTTAATTGTGCTTTTAAAAATAAGTGTGTGGTTTTAGAAAATAACATAGTCCAGACTGTGGCTCTTTGGCTGGATATATGGTTGGTTGGATGGATGGATGGATGGATGGATGGATGATCCGTGGTCATGGTTAGTTTTAGTCCTTTTGACCTCCGTGCCGGCCACCACTGTTGTCTGAGATCATCGTGACCCTTAAAGGATGCAGCGCCACACACAGGGCCCATTGCTGCCATGATGTCATGGCCACTGTAGTTGTTTCTTTTTTGAGACAGGGTCTCTGTTGCCCAAGCTGGAGAGCAGTGGCACGATTGTGACTCACTGAAGTCCCAAACTCCTGGGCTCCAATCATCCTGCCGCCTCAGCCTCCTGAGTAGCTGGGACCACAGGCATGTGCCACCACGCCTGGGTAATTTGTTCATTTACTTATTTATGTCTGTGGTAGAGGCAGGGTCTTGCTCTGTTGTCTAGGCTTGTCTTGAACTCCTGGGCTCAAGTGATCCTCCTGTCCTGGCCTCTCAAATTGCTGGGAATATAGGTGTGAGCCTCTGCACCTGTGGTTCTTAATAAAATTTATTTTAGATTCTAGAAACTTCAAGTTCAAGATAACTTAACCCTGTTCCATGTATTTATTTATTTATTTTGAGACATGATCTTGCTGTGTCACCCAGGCTGCAGTGAAATGGTGTGATCACAGCTCATTGCAGCCTCAACCTCCTGGGCTCGAGTGATCCTCCCACCTCAGCCTCCCAAGTAGCTGGAGCTATAGGCATGTGCCATTATGCCTGGCTTATTTTTTTGTATTTTTTTTTTAGAGACAGTGTCTCATTATGTTGCCCAGGCTGGTGTCCAACTCCTGAACTCAAGCAATCCTCTCGCTTTGGCCCCCCAAACTGCTGGAATTACAGACATGAGCCACCGTGCCCAACCTCTGTTCCTTTTATATACCAAACACTGTCCTCTCCTATCTTGGTCAAATGTTCAACCCAAGTCAGGTTGACAGTACTGAGAAGGAGGAAGAGGCAAGAGACATCCCAACATTACTGGGATACCCGAGATTTGGGGCCAAAGGGAAGTTTCCTGGATTACCTGGAAGGGTATCCACTCAACCCTACTGAACCACCATCCAGTGCAAATCAGATGGGGGAAACCCAAAAGCCAACTCACTGTTTTTGTTTCTTGAAGTCAGCCCAGATAAAGTTTCAGCTTCACTTCTCCTGGCATTTTCCATGGCTGGGGGTCTGAAGGCCTCATGCCCGGCACACACCAGCACAGAAGGGCTGTGCAGCAGAGCCTGCAGCGAGTCCACCTGAGGGAGGAGCGGGTGGGGTCAGGAGGCCTGGGCTGCAGAAACCCCTCTACCCTGAGGCCTGGGGGAGGAAGAATCCAGTCTCACCAGCCCTGTCCTGATTTCTGCACATCTCACTCCAGACTCCTGGTCCAAGGAGGGGTCTTATCCACTCCCCATAACACCTCCATCACTGGCTGGAGGCTGAGGTCCCACCACCATGATCTCCTGCTCTACCTATACCCCTCCTTCCACCACATGTGAGGCCTGTGATCAAAGGGCACTCTGGATGCCCCTGCTGCAAAAGACTTCTGTAGGCTGCATTTCTGCCCACACGTCCACCCTCCAGAATATGTATTCCCTGAAGCAACTGGAGCAGCACGCCCTCCAGCTCCCACAGCGGGGCCCGATTCACTCTCACCCTTTTCCGAAATGGAGGAGCCTCTGTGCTGCCCGACCTGTGTTTTCTGGTACAATCTGAGTCTGTTGCCTCTGTCCCTGCCTCTGCCCAAGTGGAGGCGACAGGGGCTAGGCACCACTCTTCCTACAGGGACCCCTTCCCTTCCAGACTCCCGTAATGGTCTCTGGGCTCCTGACCCTCCCCAGACCCATCAGAATGTCCCCTGCCCACTCCTGGGCTCAGGACAGGCTCAGGGCAGGATTCCATTCCAGGAAACAGGTTCCTGGACCCAGAGACGCCTGCAGATCTGAGGGTTTGCACTACTGATGGGATTACATTGTAATTAGCAATGCTGGGGAATGTACTCCATCTTTAAAGCACAGAGCACATTCTTTTTCATTCTCTAAAATTATAAGGATATGCTCATTAACAAAAAAATGAAAAAAAGAGGGAATATTACATTCTCTTCCCCAAAAAATGTCATAGAAGTGTGTTGTGCACCAGATCTTTCAGCCTAGGTAATTAGAAGTTTGTTTTAAATGACGAGGTCCATTTCTTCTTTGATTTAGATTCCTAGTCCATCAAAAATTTCAAACATGACCCAAGTCTATCAATTCATGGATGTAGCCATGCTTCTAGGGAATCAAACTCTCCAAGGAAGATGAAAAAATTGAAGACTAAATGATGCTCCCATTCCTAGGGAGAGGTAGAAGTCTAAAATCTACAGGAAAAGGAGCATTTTCAAGAATGACTATCCAGGAGGGAACCTGAAAGTTGATAATCATGTCGCAGTCCTTCCTGGGGAGAAATGAGGTCATTATATTTACAGAAACTCTCACAGCTCTGCAATAAGTCTAGGTGAAAATATCCGAAGTCTTTTTCTCCAGTTCACTCATGTTATACCAGCTCTCTCCCCATCACCGCACCCACTAAACTACAGCTAACTGAAGGTGGGGACCTCGTCTCATTTGTCTGTTTATGTGGCACATGCTAGTCCACGGTAATGCATACTAACTCAAAAGCATCCTTGCATTACGTCGTAATTAGCAACGCTTGGGGATGTATTTCCATCTTTAAAGCACAGAGCTTGTTCTTTTTCATTTTCCAAGCATTAATGTTGGCTCTATCATTGGTCAGTCATGCAACTAGGGGCAAATTACTTAACCTCTGTGCCTCACTTTTCTTATCTGTCCCAAGGGGATAATAATATCAGCTACCAGATGCAGTGGCTCACGCCTGTAATCTCAACACTTTGGGAGGCCGAGACGGGTAGATCCCTTGAGCCCAGGAGTTTGAGATTAGCCTGGGCATCATGGTGAAACCCCATCTCTACTAAAAAGACCAAAAAAAAAAAAAAAATTAGCCGGGCATGGTGGTGGGTGCCTGTAATCCCAGCTACTCAGGAGGCGGAGGCAGAGAAGTGCTTCAACCCAGGAGGCAGAGGATGCAGTGAGCCGAGATCACACCGCTGCACTCCAGCCTGGGTGACAGAGTGAAACTCCATCTCAAAAACAAAAAAAAACAACAACAAACAAAAAAACCCAATAAAATTAGCCAGGCTTAGTGGCATGTGCCTGTAGTCCCAGCTGCTTGGAAGGCTGAGATGGGAGGCTCACTTGAGCCCAGGAGGTTGAGGCTGCAATGAGCTGAGATTGTGCCACTGCACTCACACCTGGGCAACAGAACCAGACCCTGAATCAAATATTAGTAATAGTAATTAATAAATTAATAATAGTAATATCAGCTACCTCATGAGTTTGTGTGGTGCACGCTATGCCCCAGACCAGCTGCTTCTATCCCACTGTCTTTCTGGTGTGCGTTCCAGTACTGCACAGGTTTCTTTCTTTGTTTTGGTTTCGGTGGTGTTTTTTTTTTTTTTGTATGCTTGTTTGTTTTTTGAGATGGAGCCTCGCTGTGTCACCCAGGCTGTAGTGCAGTGGCGCAACCTCCACCTCTCGGGTTCAACCTCCACCTCCCGGGTTCAAGCGATTTTCCTGCCTCAGTCTTCCCAGTAGCTGGGACTGCAGGCACACACCACCATGCCCGGCTAATTTTGAATTTTTAGTAGAGACGGGGTTTCCCCATGTTGGCCAGGCTGGTCTGGAACTCCTGACTTCAAGTGATCCACCTGCCTCAGCCTCCCAAAGTGCTGGGATTACAGGTGTGAGCCACCGCACCTAGCCCAGTACTGCAGAGTTTAGAAAGCTGCCAGCCCATTTCCTGAACTCGCTCGCAGCTTAGGATCTAAATGCGAAATAAGTCCCACGAACTGATGCACTTGCACATGGCATGAACACGGCAGTGAAGCAGGGGCCATCTTCCTTTTGTTCCTGACTCTTGCCACAAGCAAAAGGAAGTCAAAGATGCAGAGAGGTGTGTGCCGCTGAGATATCAAAAGACGCCCTCGTTGTTCTAGTACCCAACATCTTCCCATTTGGGATCCCAGCAATGGTGGAGTAATTCAGAGCTCAGTCATTCCAGAGGCAACCCCCCAAACCCACTTTCCTCATTTCCTAGACATCCCGGACAGGTCGGTCTGTGACATTCTGGGAATCTTTTCCAGGAACCCAGCCTGTGTTCCTCCAGCCTTTCACTGAATCTGTAAGCATCAAACCCTCTGAGTGTAATTCCTTCTTGCTTAAGATGCCGAGAGAGGGCTGGGCACAGTGGCTCACGCCTGTAATCCCAACACTTTGGGCTGCCAAGGTGGGCAGATCACCTGAGGTCAAGAGTTCAAGACCAGCGTGGCCAACATGGTGAAACCTCATCTCTACTAAAAATACAAACAAACAAACAAACAAACAAACAAAAAAACAAAAAAAAACATTAGCTGGGCATGTTGGCAGGTGCCTGTAGTCCCAGCTACTCGGGGAGGCTGAGGCAGGAGAATTGCTTGAACCTAGGGGGCAGAGGTTGCAGTAAGCCAAGATCACGCCACTGCACTCCAGCCTGGGTGACAAAGGGAGACTCCATCTCAAAAAAAAAAAAAAAAAAAAAAAAAGATGCTGAGAGAGGATTCTGTTTCCTGTACTGAAGCATGGATGATACAGTGTATCACATCAGAGGTGGCTGCAGGCAATGAACCTTCAAGGATAGGAATCTGGGATTTGTGTTCTCATCTGGTTGATTTGAAGGTGGTGATAAACTGGTGACAATGGGACACTCATAGCGCATGGCACACAGTGACAAAAGGGTTCTTAGGTGGTCCCTCTGATAGTAGAAAGTAGTGCTTCCTGAGAACAGGACTTTGACCCTCCACTGGCTGCCGGGATAGCCTCTTACAATGAGAGTAAGAGCTGCAAGGGCTATGGAGTGGGCTGGCTGCTTCTGACTTTTGAAAAATGGCAAGCTCAAGGTCTAAGCCCTGGTTCAAGGATGACCAGAGGACTTGGGGGCTTCTGCAACTGCTGTCAAAGAGTCTCTTTTCTCTTGTCAAAACTCAAACGCAGAACTGCTTCTGCTGGTGGCTGAAAGACAACTGAACTGGGTGTTAGCTGTTCCATCAAGCCACAAAGCAGGGGTGGTGTGCAGAAGTGGTCCCTGATCACCAGGTGGAGATGACATGGACTAGATCAGGCTCAAGAAGCTTGACTGAGGCCTCAGTTAAGTTGCTCGAGAAGGTGGCTCACACCCCAGCTTATCTCCTCCTGTTGCATCCACCTATGACTTCCTGGGAAATTCCCCCTCCCAGCTAACTGAAGAAGAAAAGATTCAATTCTGGCTTTCAGACGGTTGCACAGAGTATGTTGACATGACCAAGAGTTGACTGCTGCATGACAGACCCGGTTTGGCCATGAAGGGCAGTGGGGAAGGGAAACCCAGGAGACAGTGTGATTTGGTGACTACTCAGAAGAAGCAATGGCAAGAGGTTCTAGAGCAATTTATGGGCAATGGTTAGCAGTTAAATCTGACAATCAAGGGGCTTGAAAGGAAGGGGACTGGAGGATGGGTGACAGGAAGTCCAGAGAAGGACCTGTGAATGGATTGTTGAGAACTGGCCTAGAGGGTAAGAACATTGGTGTCCCATGTGGTTGTTTACCAAAAAGTGAAAATCCTGAGGATACATTGACCAGCTCTGTAGAGTCAATCATCCTCTTCCTTCAGCCACCCCAGGGCATGCTCAGGCAGTTCCTGAACAAAGTGGCACAGAAGCATCAACTAGCAGCAGACGCTCCACTCCATTCAAGCAAACTTGGCTGCCACCTCTGCTCGGGGCCTGATCTGCTAAAAGCAGAGACCAATGATTCGTATCAGACCTTGAGGGATACAGCCAGACCCCTGGTGGAAAGAACTCCTCTGATTTGGTGGCATTCAGCAATCTGTGCCAACTGTAATCCTGCTTCACGGGTAGATTTTGCACCTGGCCATCATCCTTCTCCACCCTCCATGGACTCACTGAACGCCTTGCTCATCCTTGCCAAAACCCATGAAGATTATTTCCACCCAAAAGACTGATTTTATAGCAAAGATGTGAGAAGATGGACTAACACCCATGAAACTCACTGTGTGGCCATGTACCCCATCATGCAAAGTAGCTCTAACTTATAGAACAATGGAATATTCTATGGAAGATTCAGTTTGGACAGCAGCTGGAAGACATCACTTTATGATGTTGGGGTGTCGTCTTACAGAATGTGATATGTGCTCTGAACTGGCAACTGATACATAGTGCTGTTTCTCTGGCGACTAGCACACCTGTGTCTTAGTCTACTACACCTGTGACCTCACTGCAAACATTTGGCTTTCCATCCCAGCAGTTTCAGTCTCTGCAAGCTATACAGTGAATTCCATGGGTGTTAGTCCACTGTCTCACTTCTTTTGCTACAAAATTAGTTCTTTGGATAGAAGTAAGCTGCATGGGTTATGGCGTGGGTTTGGAGGTCTCAGGACCCAAGGGAGAATGTTCCCCCTTAGAAGACACAACAGTGGGCTGGGCACGGTGGCTCATGCCTGTAGTCTCAGCACTTTGGGAGGCTGAGGCGGGTGGATCACCTGAGGTCAGGAGTTCGAGACCAGCCTGGCCAGCATGGTGAAACTCCATCTCTACTAAAATTACAAAAATTAGCTGGGCATAGTGGTGGATGCCTATAATCCCAAGGAGGCTGAGGCAGGAGAATTGCTTGAATCCAGGAGGCAGAGGTGGCAGTGAGCCGAGATTGCGCCACTGCACTCCAGCCTGGGCGACAAGAGTGAGACTCTGTCTCAAAAAAAAAAAAAAAAAAAAAAAGGAAGACACAACAGTGGCCCCATGGAGCTGAAAGCTGAGATGGTCACCTGGTACGTACAAGGCTTCTCATGACAATGAACCAATAGGTAACGAGGAGGTTCTGTGTTGGATGGGGTGGCTGGTTCTGATTGTCCAAGGGGGAAATAGGGCTACTATTACACAATGGGACAGGGAGGAAGTCATCTATTCCCCACGCAGCCCATTGGCTGTCATGTCCAGGGATAAACATGAACAGAAGACCATGGAAGCCCCATGTAGTGAGGAACCCCAAAGGCTCAGACCCCTGAGGAATATGGTTGGGTCACTCTGCCAAGTACATAACCATAATCAGCTGAGGTGCTGGTGGGAGACAGAGGAACAGGGAGTGGAGAGTGGAAAGAAGCTTTAAACACCAACGATGGCCTTGAAGTAGTCTAATTTTTTTCACAACTCTGCTAGGTATACATATTAATCAATTTCCCTTTTCTTTGCTCTTTATTTCCTATACTACTTAACATAGGGTACTTTGATGGTGCTGAACTACATAAGTAGACCTTGAGACAGATGATATCAAGGTGAGGTTGTCACAGAATAGAAGGGTCCAGTGATAATGTGATTTTGGGGAGAAGGTGAATGTGTTTTTTATTGTCGGAGGGAGAGCTCTATTACTACATGAGGGCATGTTGCTGTAGCTGATGTTTATAATGAAGTTTTTGTAATGATGTTATGATTTTTTTTTGAGATGGAGTGTGGCTCTGTCACCCAGGCTGGAGTGCAATGCATGACCTTGGCTCACTGCAGCCTCTGCCTCCCAGGTTCCAGCGATTCTCCTGCCTCAGCCTCTTGAGTAGCTGGGATTACAGGTGTGCACCACCACACCTGGTTAATTTTTGTATTTTTAGTAGATATGCGGTTTCGCCATGTTGGCCAGGCTGATCTCGAAATCCTGACCGCAGGTGATCCGCCTGCTTCAGCCTCCCAAAGTGCTGGGATTACAGGCGTGAGCCACCATGCCCAGTGATGTGATGTTTAAGAAGTATTGATGGAGTGGTGCATACAGATGTTGAGTAGCAACAGGACTGAATCTTGAGGAGACTGTGAATTAGATCAGTCAACCTCCATCCTCTGCTCTGCCCACCTTTGGTGGAAATTCATGTTCTGCGGAACCTGGAAAGGCAAAAATTACATTCACAAATGTCCTTAAACTCAATAATCATAGCGGCTTCCAGCAGAGGTAGTAGCTTCCTGCACGTGCTGGGAGCCATTCCTGCAGACCCAGCTTCCAATTCACTCTCTGGCTTCCCAGAGATGAAGCCCTCCAATGCCCTGTATTAAATCACTTTCTACTTAAGGTATCTTGAGTAGTTTGTTTCCTGCACTGAACTCCTGCAATAATAGGTTACTGGATAAGACAACAATAAGAGTACACAAGGCTGCTGGGCGCGGTGGCTCACAACTGTAATCCCCAGGACTTTGGGAGGCCGAAGCGGGTGGATCACCTGGGAGGCCGAAGCGGGTGGATCACCTGAGGTTGGGAGTTGGAGACCAGCCTGACCAACATGGAGAAACCCTGTCTCTACTAAAACTACAAAATTAGCTGGGCATAGTGGGACATGCCTGTAATCCCAGCTACTTGGAGGCTGAGGCACTGGAGAATCACTGGAACCCGGAAGGCAGAGGTTGCAGTGAGCCGAGATTGCGACATGGTCCTCCCGCCTGGGCGACAGGAGTTAAACTCCGTCTCAAAAAAAAAGAGTATGCAAGGCACAATGCCTGCCACTTACCACATGCCCACATGCTCTCTAAATGTACCTAAAAACGTGAATTACAGCTGCTTGTTGATTAATTGACTTGACTGAGTGTCTCCATGCTATTCACCTTTAATTAGTAGCAGGGCAATCAAATGCCTCTTTTTAAGGAATAATCTCCCTCTTCCACGTGAGTATTTTGACCTGAGGTCTAAAGAACTTTTTCAACGAACTGTCAGACCCCGACAGCCTACCTTTTTCCCGCTGGTCGTGTACAGCTGCTTCACAGGAAAGCGCAGGAGATCTGAGGCTTTGCTGAGAAAGGCGGCCAGGTTCCTAGTATTCCTGTGACTGAGAACCACTGTCTGCTGGAGGCGTGGGTCCATGTTCTTAACCAGCAGCATCCTCCGGGGGGTTTTAAGACTCTTCCGGGAGGAGGAGCTTCCTGGGGCTTCACGCCGGCCTTGGATATCCCGCAGCTGCTGAGCAGTGGGACTTCTCCCCTGTGGCCGGCCTGGCCCACTGGGGGTCTTGGGGGGTTTCTTATCAGAGCAGAAGTAGCAGCCACCATCTTCCAGCTGCTCCAGGGCGCTGAGGCTGTGCAGGCCCCGGGGTGTGGTGACGGAGCGCACCCCAAAGGAGAGAGGCACGCGCTGGGAGAGCTCGTCCATGAGGGCGCTGAAGGTCTTAAAGGCGCGCTGGTGAACGGCCAGGCGGACCCCAGCAAACTGCGGATCCCCTCGCTTGAGGAAGGTGATCTTCTTGGCTGGTGTGACCTTGGTGACTGAGGGCGTGCGAGCCACAGAGGGCAGGAGGCACTCACGGTGGCGCGGGGCCTGGGCATCCCTCGGGGTGCTGTTCATGGTGTGGGGGCTCCGGCAGCTGTAACAGGTCAGAGGAAGGGGGGTCAGAGAGCAGCGTGGGGGACTGACATTTCCTGTCTCTCCCCGTCTTTATAGAGGTGCTTCCTGCCCACCCCGAATGTGCTCCACACCACTATGGAGAGGCAGGCGAATCTGTTTGGATGGAACAGAAGGAAAGACAAAAGCGGGGCATGGGACAGATCTGAGTTCAAATTCCAGCCCCGTGGATCCCTTGAGCTCAGGAGTTTGAGACCAGTTGGGCAACATGGCAAAACCCCATCTCTACAAAAGTACAAAAATTAGCCAGATGGCGTGCACCTGCGGTCCCAGCTACTTGGGAGGCTGAGGTGGGAGGATGGTTGGAGCCTGGCAGGCTAAGGCTGCAATGAGCCATGATCATGCCACTGCACTCTAGCCTGGGCAATATAGCAAGACCCTGTCTCAAAAAAAAAACAAAAAACAAAAAACAAAAAACTCCATCTCCACCACCTACTCCTGTGTGGCCCAGGTGAAGGATGCAATCTGGATTTTGGTGGCCCCCATCTGTAAAACGCAGCCATAGCCACACTGCATAGTGGTTATGATCATCAGATGAGTCTAGACATGAAAGCACCTGGCACTGAGCAAGTATTAATTGTTTTTGAGACAGAGTCTCACTCTGTTGCCCAGGCTGGAGTGCAGTGGTGCACTCTCAGCTCACTGCAACCTCTATCTCCTGGGCTTAAGCGATTTTCGTGCCTCAGCCTCCCGAGTAGCTGGGATCACAGGTGTACGCCACCACACCCAGCTATTTTTATATTTTTGTAGAGACGGAGTTTTGCCATAATGACCAGGCTGGTCTCAAACTCCTGACCTCAGGTAATCCACCCACCTTGGCCTCCCAAAGTGCTGGGATTACAGGCGTGAGCCACCACACCCGGCAATACATCTTTATTTCTTTCCTTCCTCTTGTTTCTCTTGCTCACTTCCACCAACCTTGAACCTTTTTGAATAGTATTTCAGCGGTTTGTCTCTAAGGAGGTGGGCAAATAAAGAGAGGACCATGAAACACACAGGTACAAAGGCTAGACGGAGACTCGGGAGGCTCAGGCAGCATACCCCTGCTCATGAGGCCTCCCTGTGTGGCCACTGGGGGTTCTCGCCTCCTTGGACTCCCCCTCTCCAGGGTGAGCTGTTGGGTGAGAGGGCTGGAGTGGAAGGCATGGGTTTCAAGCCAGGCAGGGACAGGGGTGCAGACAGGGGGACTTGGAGCTCTGTGTCCTTAACCCAAAGGGGGTGCCACTGTTTGAAGCTGTGTACCTTCTTCATTATATGTTGAGGTTTGCTTTCCTATAAACATGATGCTGCCTCTCACATTCTCCTGAAGTCTGTGCAAGGTGCATGATAAACCCTACAGGTGAATATCCCAGCCACTGCTGCCATCATCGGAGAGCGGGGCTTAGAGCTGCTGTCCGAGGCTAAGGCCAGTCTCCCACAGTCCATTCCTGCTCCCACTGTCCCCCGGAGAGGAGCCTCACATAGGGCTGCACAGGCTTTCTATGCTTTTCTGTGCTCTTGCCAGCGCAGGAGGCCACGCCTGCTCTGGGCACCTCACCTCCTGCTTCTTGCTCACATGGGAATTCACCATTCCCCCCAGGCTGCCTGGCTCCAACGGTTTCCTGCAAGGTGGCCCCAGCCCTGCAGCCCCGGCGTGGCTTTCCTCTTTCGAAGAGTTTTACTCAGCCCCCAAAGCCTGGGGAGCCCCCATCTTCAGTGCAGCTTCTCCGACAGTTCCCACCCCTGGGCCTGCGTCCTTTCTGGCCAACTCCACCAGGGCCCAGGAGGCAGAACCTGTCTGTGCTCCCCGGGGCTCCAGCCCCACGTTCTGCACAGAGTCGGGCTGAGAAATGCACACAGATGAGTCAAGCGGATGCTTCCTAGAGCCAGGCCTGTTGGAAGTTGGCCCCGAGCACTTACCAGAGGCAAGGAGTCGTCCCAGCTTACAGGTGGCTCAGCCCAGGACCCCCGTTGGTGTACAGGCCATGGGCAGCCGCGGTCCTCCCTGGCTGTGGCCACTGTGCCCATTTCTGGGGTAGCTGGGGCCCCCATCTTCCCTTCTCACCCTCCTCTCCACGTAGCCCCATCTGTCCCAAGAGATAGAACTCTTCTCTCTTTTTCAAAATCGTGGTGCAGAGAAAGACCTGTTAATCTGACCTCATCTCTGACACGAGCTTTATAATTAGCTGGGCTGCCTCCTCCCACCCAGCATTTAATCCCTCGAAGCTGTTCTTCCCAGCCCTCGGCTCACCTTCCTGCAGAGCTGGAGCACTTCCCCCAGACACTGCTGTGGGACAGCCCTACTTCCAACATCTTTTCATTTGCACCTGCCACTGTGACCAGCCATCTGGCTCACGCTGAGGGAGCTAAAGAAATGAAGCCCACCTTGTCCCCAGTGTCACTGTGTCTCTCAGCACCATGTCCCAGCATTATTGTATCATCCAGCTTCATTTCCCCTAGAATCACTATATCCCCAGCAGCACCATGTTGCCAGCACCCTCATGTCCCTAGTGCCATCATGTCCCTCAGCTTCATGATGTCTTCAGCATCACTGTGTTCCCAGCATTAAATGTCCCAAGCATCGCCATGTGCCATGTGTCCAGCACCACAATTACGTGCGAGCACCGCCATGTTCTCACCATCACAATGTCATCAGCACTTCCATGGCCCAGCATTACCATGTGCCCAGTATTACCATGTCTTCAGTGTCACCGTGTCCCCCAGCACCTCCATGTCCCCAAAATGACCATGTCCTCTAGCATTACCATGTCCCCAGCACCTCCATGTCCCCAATACCTTCATGAACCCAGCATTACCATGTCCCCAGCACCTCCATGTCCCCAGTACCTCAATGTCCTCAGCACTTCCATGTCCCCAGAATCATCGTGTCCCCAGCATTGCCGTGTCCCCAGCAAAGCCATGTCCATAGCACCTTCATGTTCCCAGGACCTCCATGTCCCCAGCATTACCATGTCCCTAGAATCACATGTCCTTAGAGTCACCATGTCCCCAGCATCACTGTGTCCCCAGCACAGCATCACATGTCCCCAGCATTGCTATGACTCATTGTCACCCTGTCCCCCAGCATCACCATGCCACCAAAATGACCATGTATATCCCCAGCACCACTATGTCCCCAGCACCTCCATGTCCCCGGCATCACCATGTCCCTAGCACCTCCATATCCCTGCATCACTGTGTCTTCAGCACTGTCTTGTCCCCCGTATGACCTTATTTTGCAGCCATGGGGAAGGAAGTTGCAAACATGGAAGGTTTTCTTCTTGGGAGAGGCGTCACCTTCCAGGCCTCACTCTCAGAATACCCATCACATTCTCCACACATTGTGTCACTCATGACTCACTCTCTCATGTATCCAACAAAGATTTCTGAGCATCTATTGTATCAGGCTCTGCATGGTATCCTGGGATGCAAACATGAGTAGGACATGGCACTGATCTTCAGAAACTTCACATTCGAGTGTGACAGACAGACATGCTCCTACACACAGTAATAAATGTTCTGATGTGTATATGTGTACATACACACACACTCACACACACCACAATATACACTGGGTGTGACTGAATGCAGAGTAAAAGGAATGGCCGTGCAGGTCCAGGAAGGCCTCCTAGAGGAGGTGATGCAGAGACTCCTGAGCTGAAGCCTTAAAACAACTTAGGGATTAGCCTCTCTGGCCCTAGGAAGAAGTTAGGACCACAGCAAATAGATATGGCCCTGTCGCCTTCTCTGGCCAGCTGGGTGGTGTTGGAAGGCTGGCGGGGAGAAGGTCAGAGGCTTTTTGCAAGCTGGGATGGAAGGCTGGGAGGAGAAGATCGGAGGCTTCTCAAAAGCTGGGATCGGCTGCCGTAGAGTCAGGGTGGAGCAGGGCCATTCTGGGTGCTGGACACCTGCCATCCCTGCATCGGGGTGTTCAAAACCTGGCCTGGAAAACTGGGCTTTTCAGTTCCATGAGCTGACAGTTCTCTCCTTGGCTGAGTGGGTTTAAGTTGGGGTTTCTGTCTTGTAGATCAGGAAGAGCCCAACTGAGATGTGGGCCCCAGAGAGTGACAAAAGCAAGCACCTCGCCTTCAGTGACTCTGAAGCTGGATTTCTGAGTTAAGAAGAATCCTGGGTGGGGGTGGAAGCCGAGGCTCCTGTCAGATCCCCCAAGTTGTCCAGTGGATGACAGGGGACAATCACTGCATTCCTACGTTTCAGACCGGCCTTCAGAAGCTGGACCGAGGGTGAACCATCAGCTGATAGGCAAAGTCGCATATCACTTTTCCCTTGCTGGTTTCCTCCTTTCAAAATCATGAGGTTTCTCCTCCAAGCAGGAGCAGGGGAAGAACTGACCTCTTAACAAAACTTGCCGGGTGGGTACCAGGCCAGGCCCGGGGAGAGGTCGCCCCTGCACCAAGCAACTCTCCACCATCTCAGGAATCAGGCCTCCTGCAGGGTCACAGAGGCTCCCAAGACGGAGAAGATTCTTCCTCCAGTGCCGCTCACCTGTTGTGAGAGTCCAGGAACCTGGGCCTTCAGCGTGCGAGGAAATACTGGGAGGAAGGACAAAGGGAAGATCGGGCCAGGCTGGAGGACGGGTGTGGGGTGTGGTCCCCGCTCTCCACTCCATGCCCAACTGGGGGTCAAGTGGGGAACCCCGGGGAGCGGGGTAGGGGGGTGGGGGGAGCATCTAGATGAGGTATGAGATGCTCCACAGGCGGAGGGCTTCTGCCCAGCCAAGCCTCATGACTGAGCGATAAAGGCGCCCCCCAACCCACCTCCCACACAGGGCAGGGCCTCATCAGGTGTGGGCAGGTAGAATGCTTTAGAGGAGGCTCTGACATTTCACTTCTGAACCATCCAGGCACCCCAGGCTGCCGACAGGACCACGCAGGAGCAGAGGATCTGGCAGGAAGCAGGGAGCTGTGGTGGGTGATCTCGGCGAGCACAGAGACCGAGGGATCCACCCCTGGGGCTGATTAGGTCCCCAGCAAACCCCAGGGCCCACTTGCACCTATCAGAGCCAGGGGAGGCTGAGTCAGTGCAGGTGGGGGGTGGGCAGGGGGGGCAGCACTGTGGGATGGAAAAGGAGGGGGCGGTGCCGGGGATTTCGGGAGGAAGCAGGGAAGGAAAGCAGAGGCCTTCCAGCTGTGTGTGGGAGGGGGCAGAGGGAGCAAGGAAAAACAGATTACGGGGCAAAAGGAGAAAAAATAGAAGTCACAGGAAATGCTCCAAGAGTTGACAGCCCCTGTGGAGGAATGGGCAGGGCGGACCTGCGGGGAGGAAACCGTTTTCTTGGCAGCCCTGGGAGCAGGAGTGGGCTAGGCTGGGTAAGGGGCTGGCAGCGGGCACAGGCAGCAGGAGCGGTGGATTCAGGAACAGAGTGAATAGTGGGAGGATGGGGGAGGCTGGGCTTTGCAGAAAAGAATGCCAGTGGCAGGAACCCAAGCTAGGCCCCAGAGGGCTGAGCAGGAAGGGGGACAGGGCTGCCACGAGAGCTTGAAGGGCTGATCAATATCACACACAGGTCACTGAAAGAAGCCGAGCATGATAGGAATATGTCCCCAGAGAAAAACGCTTGGGGCACGCAGCCCCCAGGGAGAACAAGAGCTGCAGGCACGCAGCAGGGAGCTGGGTCCTTTGCAGGCTCTCCACCACCGCACGGGTCCACACGGGCCGCATGGGGTCAGGCAGCCGTTTTCAGCACCACCTTCCAGTGGCTCGCACTTGCCACCCGTCGTAAGAGCACTGGTATTTTACAAACCAATAAGAAAAGAAGAATGAAAAAAAGAAACTATGACAAATGAAGACAAAGACAAGACATTCATTGCAAAGATGCATCTTGGCTTCAGATATATTAACACATGGAAAAAAACCCAAATCTGTGCGTATGCGTACTAAAGTTCGGGAAATACAGAATGACAAAAAGCCAAGCACAAGTTGCTCACATATCCACGAGAAAGCCACAGATTTCGATTGATTCCGGGTGCTGAGAGCGTCAGGAGCAGGTCAGGCCTAGCAGGTAGGTGAACATGACTCGTGAAAAAAAGGAGGGACTACAGTGAAACGCTGCTTCACACCATTAGAACGGCTACTGTAAAAAACAGAAAACAGGTGTTGGCATGGATGGGGAGAAGATGGAACATGGCTGGTGGGAAAGTCAAATGATGTGGTTGCTGTAGAAAACAGTATGGCGGGTCCTCAAAAACGGAACCATCGAATTGCCACATGATCCAGAAATCCCATTTGTGGGTATCTCCCCAAAAGAACTGAAAGCAGGGCTCAAAGGGATATGTGTAAACCCACATTCATTGCAGCTTTATTCACAGTAGTCAAAGGGTAGAAACAACCCAAACAATCATCCGTAGATGAATGGATTAGCAAAATGCGATACCAACAAACAAAGGAGAACTACTCAGGCTTAAAAAGGTAGGAAAATCTGGCCCATGCTGCAACATGGATGAACCTTGAAGACATTACGTGAAGAGAAATGAGCCAGTTGCAAAAGACAAATGCTGTATAATTCCACTTGTATGAGGTCCCTAAAGCAGTCAAATTCATAGAAACAGAAAGTAGAATGGGGGACGCCAGGGCTGGGAGGAGGTGGGAGTGGGGAGTCAGTGTTTCAGAGGCACAGAGTTTTGCCCTGGGGAGTTCTGGGGATGGGTGGTAGTAGTCTGGGGATGGGTGGTGGTAGTGGTTGCACACCAATGGCACAGGACTGTATGCTTACAAATGGTTAAGATGGCCAATTCTATGTGATGTGTATTTTATCACAATACAAAATATAAAATAACGTAATAAAAAAAAAGTAAAAGGAGGGAGTGGGAGGAATTACCCTTTAGGAAGGTAATTTGGTGGAGGACGTCTTCCCTAAGCCAATTCCTAAACTAGTGAGAGTTTAGGGAAACATCACACCGTTCCACACAACAGAACTCTCTGGCACCCCAGGCTCCGGGCAGTACATTCAGATGGAGAGTAACAGAGCAAGTAGGGAAAAAGGGCTTCACAAGGGTAGTTAGTACTTCTGATGAACAGACACAAAGCAATCCAGCAGCAAATGATGACCACCTACTGTGTGCCAGACTTTAGACACAGAGACTGAGGCACAGCTTGGGGAGGCAGGCTCATGCCTCCCGGAATTTATAATCCAGGAAAGAATACAGACAGCACCAAGGTCCTCACTCTTTAGTGGTTGAGCAACCCAGCTGCTTCTGGAGGGCTCCAGGTTCATGGGCCCAACTTGGCTCTGCCAGTGACAAGCTGATGGCTTTGAGTGACCTACTTGAGTTGTCTGTGCTTCCATTGTCTGAGCCATAAACAGGCTAAACCACAGGATCACTGAGGTTACACTAGGAGTTTGTAGGGAAAGTTAGCACATGAGGCTGTACTGTCTCCCAATCTGAGAGACCTCTTGAGAAATTACCAAAGGCGTTCATTCTTAAAATTGTCTAGGTAGTAGCCTCCCTCCCTTTCAAAATGATGGCGAAAACCATGAACAACAGCAATGCCCCCCCCTGAAAAACAAGCACATTCCCATAAACACAAAATACTGCACACAATTGCAAGAGCATGGGCTCCTGCAGTTCATCATGGATGCACCCACCACTCCCAGCCCCAGAGATCCAGGAAGCCCAGGCTAAGAACCTGTGATCTAATCCTTGGTGATGAGAAAAAAACAAGGAGAGGAGAAACAACAGCGAGAGTGACAGTGAAGCTTTGGGCTGGCCATGGAGCCCTGATGGTGTGACTTCAAAAGAAGAAAAGAAATCACGTTCCTGAATATAGACACTCTTGTCCAACCTGTAGTCACTGGGAAAATTTTCCCAATGATAGTTCCCGTTCTGTCTGGTAATAAAAGAGGGACACATCCATGACAACTCAGGATAAAAGACTTCGGACTGGAAGAAACCTGATATTGACACCGGAAGTAGAATCCTTGGAAACTGTCAAGAAACAAAACAAAAACAAGTACTAGAGTATCTTCCTGTCCACCCCCCACAAACACACACTTGCTAATAGTCTCTAGGCCACTTATCAGCAAGGGAAGTAGGTTAATGAGATGGCCTGGATTTGCAGGACTTACAACACCAAGCGGGATGTGCAGCCTCATCAGAGCTCCCTTGAAGGCAGGAAGTGGGTCTGGTGCACCTCTGGCCCTGTGCTTGGCACATCACAAGTGCTGGACAAATGCTTGAAGAATAAATAATGCTTGGCGAGCTGAGCAGGGAAGAGAATGGAGTGAGAAGTACAGTAAGCACAGAACAGGATGATAATTAAACACAGGACAGGTAGAAAGCTCTCTTGCCCGATCATGGAGCAAGTGCATGGAGGAAACATATAAACAGCCAAGGAACAAGCAAATCCAGGGCCGAAGGTAGCCGCCAAGGGTCTGGAAAGTGCATGGACAGGGCACGCGCCCTGCCTGGGGCTACCCGTGGCCCTGAGCAAGTGAGAAGGTGACTAAGAGGGCCTGGGAGCCAACGAACAGTCACAGATAGAGCAAAGAACATCAAGATGAAAAGTAAACGGGAAGGAATAGGGAGAAGCTGGAGAGGAGGAAGGGACTAGATTTCTTTGGGGTGGTCCTGGTGGAACTGGGAGTTAGGATTGGCCAGGCTTTCCTCAGACTCTGAGGCAGATCTCAGCTCAACTTAGCAAACAACTTTAAACCACAGACGTGGTCCCAAGGCAGCTTGGGCTACTGTGCAACCAAATGCAATCAGGAATTGCATTTTATTGTCAGCAACAGAGACCCTCCCCACGAATGACTTAAACCAGGTAGAGGTTTATTTTCTTCTCATATAGAACTAGTCTAGAGATGGCCGCTCACACGCTGGCCTGGGAGCTGTATGGTGCCACCCATGTCCCCGGCTCCTCCTGTCTTTCCACCCTGCTGTCCTTACCACTTATTCCCTCCTCAAGATGCCTCACAGTCACAGGAACGCTGCTGTGGGCCCTGCAGTTTGACTGAGATCCCATTCTGCCTGGCATTAGTGGTCTGTCCCCAAGTCTCTGTGCTCACCAAAACCACTTCTCCCCTGTTCCTGCGTGGCCCTGTCGCCACCACAGAGGCATCAGGGTGGCTCAGGGAGTCAAAGGTCAGAGTCTTCTGCACTCTGTTTTGCCTTTAACATTGCCTTGCTGAGGCCCCATCCTGAGTGGGAGTCAGGTTGGTGGGGGATCTCCTTTAGAGCTCAGTCATGGGGCTTAGCTGGGCAAAGGCCCTCTGTCCTCGGAGCATCTATCTTCATGCCTGAATGGTCCTCCCTTGACCCACAGCTGGGAGTGCAGTGGAGTGGGGACCAGACCGAATCTTGCCGTCTTCCGTCCCTGACGTTTATTCTCTCTGCCACCCCATCCACACACCAGGTAGGAGGACGGGCAGAGGTAAAGGTACGGACTGAGTTAGCCTCGTATGAGGTTGACCTGACCTCTCCATCTAACAAGTCCTGCCTCCGCCCCTCTGCAGAGCTGAGTTCCAGGATTGTCCCTACATGCGCAGAGAGCCGGGAGGAAAGGACAGCAGGGATGTCACTCTCGGCCAGCCTGAGCCTTTCAAGTGAGAAAAGAGAAAGGGGCGTAAAGTTTGAGAGCTGTCAAGCACCGGTTGAAAGAAAATGTCAAGACAAACTCTGGAGCGTGGAGGGTTTTGCTTTCACTTTCTGTTGCCCAGCCTGCAGGGGAGCTGGGGTCCGAGAAGGGAGCTTTGCGCCTCTGCGTAGGCAGCCTCCTGCCTGGACTCTGCGTCCCTAGATAACCATAGGCAAATTGCCCTCTCTTGCTGGGACTCAGGTTCAAAGTGACCTCTAAATTCACTTCTGGCACAAAGAAGTGAATTTTTTCATATTTAAAAAGCTCTCCAGGTGATTCTCAGCTAGTGTTGAAATTCACTGAGCTAAAACTCTGGACATGATGGAATGACAACTGCATGCCAACTCATGTGATGTTAAGTCTACAACAGAGATTCAGAGGAGACCGGTCATCGTAGTGGGAGAATTTGGATGAGACTTCCCAGCTGGGCTTGTGGGGACTGGGAGGTGTGCACCGGCAGAGTGGGGCTAAGCGCGGCCCCTTTGCAGGTGGGGTCTTGCCTGAGTGGAGTGAACGCCTGGCTCTCTGGGGGAATGGCTTTGCCGGGTTTGTGGAGAGGAGGTTTGTTTACAGCCGCCACAGTTGGGAGCCATGGTCAGCTTCGGAGCAGGGCATGATGTTGTGAAAGCAGTGATCACCCAAGATCAACCAGCAGGATATTTTGGAGGGCCCCGGCGAGAATGTTGTCATGGCAACAGCACCTGCAAACACACACACACACGCACATACATATGCACACACACGCGCACACACGCACACACGTGCACACACACATGCACACACACTCTGGGTAGGGAGCACTTCTTCAAATACGTAATGACATGTGTGAAGCTCTTTTACGTTTATAGCGGGATTATATATACACATAAACATTATCTCAACTGTTCCTACAGTTACCTAGAGAGATGGCCGGGAAATCCCACTGAACAAAGGAGACATCCAAGGCTTGGCAGAGTTCCACGGTTTGTCCCTGTCCCCCCTCCTCCACTTCCGAGACAACCGCAGCAAGGCTGGAGCCAGCTCTCAGACCGCAAGCGCTGGGTTCTCTCTGCCAGCGCCGCCCAAGCCTGTGGACAAGGGCCGGTTGGAGGCCGAAGGGAAGCGGCCCACCCTGGGCACACGAAGACCAAGGGCGATGGGTCCTGGGGGGCTCTCCACGGCGGGGAAGACACTGCCAGGCAAGGTCTGGATTCAAAAACAGGAAGGGGGAAGCCAGCACGGGGCGGATTTGGAGTCAGGCCACGGACGTGAGCAAATCACTCCCAGACCTGCTTTCTCTGACACTCGCGGTGGCCCCAGGAACAGAGCAGCTCATTTCCTTGAGAATATTTTTGCCATTTTGTCATCGTGCTTCACACGGTGGGCAGTGGGGGAGGGAGGCTTCAAGGGCCACCGGAGGACAGGTCCTGTCAAGGAAGCAGACAGCACAAAGATGGGGCGACCCTGGCCTGGAGGAGGCTTCGGGTGAAGGCAGGAGTGTGGTTTTGCAGTCCTGCCCTGGTTCCAACAAACAGAGGGAAGCAACCAGGGGCACCAACGTCCGATTGTGGGAAATCCCCATTGTCCCTGCTTAGATTTAGCTATAACTGGGCAATACGCTGTGATCCTAGAGTTGGGTTGGTGCTATCTAGAACGTTCTAGAACATTCCTCCTCAGCCTTTTCTCCTCTGGAAATGGAGGCAGCATGTCTGAGATGGTGCTTATAAAGCACCTTTCACGTATTTTCATTTAACTGGTTGGTAACAATCAGTTCCTGGCTATGCAATCCAATTTATTGACGTACACAGATATCTCCACCTAAAATCCTGGGGAGGGACCCCCATCTCATCCTGACTTTTTCCTTTCCCCCTACACGCCTGCAGCCCCTTGTCTCCGCTCCTCTCATTCTCCTGCCAACTCACGGCCTGTAGAATCCCCGTGTGTGTACACCCCTTATTTCTCCCGCTAGACCAAGGGTGAGGATGAGGCCGCTGACTTTGGCTCACCAGTGCGCAGCACAGTGCACGGCACCTTGTAGGTGCTCTGGAACTGTTTGTTGAGTGACTGAACGAGTAAACGGATCAACATTCATCCGACACAGGGGTCCCCGATTCCCAGTCTGAGGTTGACCTGATATAGGATGGACGAGGTCAAGATGAGGAGCTGGAAGCCTTTGAGGACCCCTTGATGGCTCTGACACAACTCAGAGCCAAGAATGAGCTACCCCTTTAAGGATGCTCAGCCCATCCTTCAGCGCCATCCACATCCACTCTCCTCTCCTTGGGCGGAGGCTGCAACATGAGATGCGTGCTTCCTCACTCACTGCTGGGGCCACAGGAGCACCAATGCCTTGGGGGTCACTCTGAAAGTGAGGGTCTGCATCATGGGGTTTATGGAAGAGACATGGGTAGAGTGTCCAGCGCTCTGCATCCAACAGGGCACAGCAACGTTCCCAGGAGATGGCAGCAGCGATGACTGTATCTGTGGCGGGACGGATGAGAGGAGGCTGCTGGCCAGTGGGAGCTAGAGCTGCACAGCAGCTGCCCCAGGGCCGTGAGCAGGGAATGCTGGCCTCGCAAAGCCGCAGCCAGGTCAAGGATGGGGAAGCAGAGATGCTGACCTCTCTCCCCCTCTGCCCTCTGACCTCCCGCTGGTGCCCCCATTGACCAAATCCAACCTGAAATCAGAGGGCAAGAACCCTGACAAGGCCACCCAGAGAGGTCAGACCCTTAGGTCAAAGGACAAAAGGTAGATCTGGGGGCTGGGGCAGACAGGGATGTAATAATCCCAAATCCCAAATCACGTCAGCTTCCAGCCAAACAAAACCCTGGGCGAGCACACAGGTCCCATCCCTGCAACCTGGAGTGCCCTTCAGCCCCACAAACACTCTCCATGGCTCTACTGTGTGCCAGGCACAGGGGAGGCCCAGGAAATCGCAAGCCCACTCAGAGGAGTGCAGTGTCCCGCACAGGAGGCACAACAATTGTGGTCATCGTTTGAGTCCGCCATTCACCCAGAGCCACCAGGAGGACTCCAAACCTCTGGGGCATGACCCAAGTTGCCCTGGAACATTCTCCATACCTTTGTGCAGACTACACGAGCTTCAGCAACCACTGCTTCATGGCAAGGCATATTCCAATTATTGTAGAGAATCTCCACATAGTTCCATGAGGGACACATGAATTATATCCCTTTTCAGCCTCCCTGAATTTTTTCAGCTGAGAAAACCAATTGACCAATGTGAGGGGAACCCAGGCTTCAGGACTCTCAACACCCTGTCCTCCCTCTCTCTCTGCCTGTGGAGAAGGGTGCCCAACGGCCTGACCAGGTGGCCCAACTCATCCTGATCCCCAGCTGCAGGCCTGAGGCAGCCTCAGCTCCTACAGCATGGCAGATAGAGCTCAGAGTGTCAGGCTGGACCACACTACAGCTGTCTGAGTAAGAAGAGAAGTGATGGGAGCATAACATGGTACGGTACTCATGTCACACAGCACCTGCCAGAGGAAAAAAGAGTCCCCGGGCTCATCTCTGACACCACCCCACTTATCCACTTCCTAAATGAACTCAATCACGTGCCTGTCACCCTCTTCTGCAAACAGTTCTGAATATGCACTCTCCCAGGACCCGAGAAGGAGCAGCACTGATGCTTGTGGGCAGAGCTGCAAGAGGCTGCAACACAGGGCCCCTAGGATGAGCCCCACCCTCCAGATAACCGCATCGTCATCGGCATCTGCGAGGCTTCTCCCAGCATATGGACCAGTTTTCCGTGATGTGATGAGTGGGGAAGAGCAACACAAAGAATGCAAAACAGCCAACATGCAGAAAGCGAGGATCAGGTCTGGTGCTGCTGTGTGGAGAGAACTGAGTTTCCACTTCCATCTGGGGACCTCCCCCAGCGTTCCCGGCATTGTTGAGGCACTGCTTGCTGGAACTGCAGAAGGCTCTAGGTTTGGCAGAAGAGTGCCAATCACCAGGCTCCTGCTGGATTAGGAACCATCCCCAGGAATGAGTCCACAGGCTTGGGGACGGCTGCTGCAGTGGCTGCTATTCCTACCCACACAGAACCCACCAGCCCAAGGGACCCCTGTCCACCTTCAGGTAGAGCAAGCCCATCTGCAGGCATTAGGGTTCTTCCACCCAGTGTGAGTCTACCCAACCCCAACCGGGACTCCCTCTCCTCAAGGGACACCAAGAGTCATTGCCCCTCCAGTCTCCCCAAGACCCTCTTCACCAGGAATGAGAGGCCCATCTCCCCCAGAAATGCACCCACCACAACCCTGGGAGAGTGCTGGGGCTTCTTAGTCACTCTTTCCCTGCAGTGCAACCTGGGACTGTATGAAAGTGTGTGTGAGCTTTGCCGCATTAACATGGGCTAATCCTCATAAATGCACACAGCAATGGAACCAGGGAGGAAACAGGCAGAGGCTGGGGACTCGGGTGACGCAGTCTTCATCTGCTTTTGCCACTGGCCAGGGCGTGTCCTTGAGGAAGTCACTTTACCTCCCTGGGACCTGACTTTCCCCTCTGAAAAGTGGGGGAGGAAATGGAGGCTCAGGTGCCCTTCAACTGTCCCCTTAGCCTGAGCAGCCTATAATTCTGACACCTTCTCTAAGAGGGGACCCTTCTGGGCATCCAGAAATGCCCTCCCCTCAGGCTAATCCCTGGTCTTCTTCACCCTACCATGCCGGGTTACTCCCAGCGCACCCCAGAGATCCAACGCCTCATGCACTTTCTGCTCTCAGGTGTCCTGACAGAATGTAGCCAATGCAATCCAGGTTGTATGAGATCAATCCATTCCTCCACTCTACAAATCCCTATTGAATACCTACTGAGCCTGGGCATGGTCACGAAAGAAGACCAGGTAACTTCTTTACTCTGTTACTCTCCAGGGGACTGTGGAATTGAGAAAGGGAGTAGTCTTTGATCTACACAGTGCCCAGAGCCTCCATCTTCTCTGCTCTTTTCTTTCCTTCCCTCCTGGCACAGCGCTATTGATAGCTAGGAAAGTAAGTGGTAAGAGCAGCGAGTGTTTTTGGAGAGGGTGGCGGATGTGGGAGCTTTTTGTACCATTCTTGCAACTTTGCAGTAGATTTGGAACTAATCCAAGATAAATATTAGTTACTTACACAGCGTAGAGAGTGGGGACTCAGGATCAGCAGAAGGCCACCAGGTGGGATGCTTGGAGCCAGCAGACACTGGAAGATCCCCCAGGTCAGGCTGTAGCATCAACCCGCGGACAAAACCATCCCCATTGAAGAGGCTGGCACAGGCCTGAGAGCACAGGGAGCTGGGGTGGGGACGCGAGTCTGGCTCCCTGCCACGGATTCCATCATTCAACAGCTCCGCTGACCACCTGCCTTCTGCAAGATACTAAAATGCTATTTTGGTGTAGATGAGTTGCTTCACCTCTCTGGACTTCAGTTTCCTCATCTGTCAAATGACATTTGCAGTGCAATTGGACTCAACAATGCTTATGGGCCTTGCCGTTGCTCAGACTTTCTGAGTCTATAACAAGAGTTCTAGGACACCAAATATCTTGGCCTTAAAGAAGGGTGCTGGGGGCATCTGGGGCTGATGACTCTTGCTTTGTCCAGCACGAAGGTGTCAACATGAGGCAAAGGGAAGAGGAGCCCGTCTGCAGGCAGCCAGACCCCTCAGCATCCCAGGGCTAGCCTTTGGCAGCTGTGAAGCCTTGGAGGAATGAATCAACCTCTGAGCCTGGTCACCATCGTCTGTAAAATGGAGACATCGCGTCTGCCCTGTGGGGCAGTAGTGGGATTGGCTGAGCCTCGCCTGCGCAGTTGAGGTCCCGCCTTCTTCCCTTCCCCCTAGAATGACATCCCAGGCCCCGGCCTGACCACCAAGAGGACTCTCCTTCACAACGGCCTCCTTGGATGAAAGGCGTGGGGGCAACAGGAAGAGCTGTTGTTTTAACTGCTCTCAGCTTCCTCCCTTTGTCTCGGGCATGATAAACAAGCCTATTCCCCCAAGCCACAGCTGCTAATCCAGCTGCAGGAGGGCAGCGGTCAAGCAATCAGACATGCTCTTCGCTGGGATTAGGTAACTCCCAGCCGGGCCTGACCCCTCCCCCGCCCCGCAGCAGGTCAGAACCAACTCCCTCCTGCCTATCCCTGGGGTTGCTAGGCTTAGATGCCCCGGGAAGCTGGGCACCTGGATGGAGCTGGAGCAACCAGGACTGTGGCCAGTCTGTCCACACAGCTCCCTGGCTCCCTGACACAACTCCCAGGCATGGCAACCTTCCTTGCCCTGAGGCCATGACAGCAGGGCCCTATGTGGGGCCACTCGGAGGTGTACAAAGCATCCTCACTCACGCTCCCAGGTGGGCCTTGCAGTAGACTCGTGAGGGAGAGAGACAGGCCGAGATTTAGAGACAAAGATTTCGAGGGTCGCTCAAGGCCATAGAGCAAGCAAGGAGAGAGCTGAGCCTTCCTGATTAGGTTCTCGGACTCAAACTCAACGCTCACAGCAAGGCTGCCTCTCCCCATGTCATCAGGGGCATCCCCTTCACAGTCCCCAACCTGCCAGGCTTGGCCACGGAATGCACAGAGTGGCCAGGTCCTCTCGCCCCAGAGCAGAGCACGGGATTTCCTCCAGTAGTTACCAAATGCACCACAATTAAGCCAATTAGGCAAAAAGACTTAATGAGGACCTCCTGTGTGTGATGTCAATGTAGGGGCCAGAAAACTCCTCTAAGCCTTTTTTGGCATTAAATGAAGGAATAAACATAGCAATAAAAAATCAAAGCTGGCCACAGTGGTGTGTGCCTGAAGTCCCAGCTACTCTGGAGGCTGAAGTGGGAGGATGGCTTGAGCCCAGCAGTTCAAATGTAGCCTGGGCAACACAGTGAGACCCCATCTCTAAAAAAAATAAAATAAAATATATAAAAAATTTTAAGAAACCTTCCCATTTATAGTCACTTGATCTACTTGATATGTACTGGACACTCTAGCTAATTATAGCTCAGCTGAGTTTTCCTGCAAAGAAAGAGTTAATGTAGCTGTTATTTGTGGTAACTTATCTCCTGCATAGGAGTTTATTTCCCTAGGTTGGTTGAGACAGGAGGGGAAAGAGGGGGGAAGTAGGAAGAGAGAGAGGAAAAATGGATTAGCTTCAAGATCAAAAGATGCTCAGAGATCTGAAAGGAAACAAACTCCAGGGGTGGGGGGGATTTTCAGGACTGTATCCTCCTGATAAGGAGCTAGTTCTTGGGACAGCCCCACCCTCCTGCCTGCAGCCTCAGGGCTGGGTCCCTTTTGCAACAAGAACAGGCGATGGTGCCCACCCCAGAAGCTGGTGGCCTGCGAGGCCAGAGCAGCTTACGAGGCACAGCCGCTGATCCTGGGAAGCGCGCCCTCAGTTCATGGCGGGAACAACTGGGAAATACCTGCTTTGTTTATACTTTGTCAGGCTTAACGCAGTATTTTGTTAGTTCCAGGTAGGGCTTACATCGATTACACACGTGAACACAAAAATATCAGGTAAGCTTGCCCATGCAAATGAAACAAACATTCAAACACATTTCCACACGTATCCACAGGCACGTGTGATTCCCACCGAGGTCTGGTGGAGGAAAAGAGTTTGGGTAGCCTTGATGCTAGAAGTACAAACGGAAGCAAGAAATAGAAACTTCCCCTGAATGCTGGGGACTCAAGGAGGAATCTGAGACAGTTTCATGTGGGAAAAAAAAAATCAAAGGAAGAATTGCAATAATTCCCTTGATTATTTTTTTTTCCCACAAAATTAGATACAAATTTATACGTGAACTGTTTGAGGGTTGGAATAGTTGGAACTAGGGCTGAGGACAAACAAGGGGGCTCTCCAGACGGAGGGACACAGATAAAACCCCTTTGCTGCCCAGTGGATCATTGAGAAGCTGCAGCTGGGCAGTGGGACCCATGTTCCTGCCTCCACTCCCTGAAAGAGCAAGCAAGCAAGCATGGGCCAGGCACGGTGGCTCACACCTGTAATCCCAGCACTTTGGGAGGCTGAAGCCAGCAGATCGCTTGAGGCCAGGAGTTCGAGACCAGCCTGGCCAACACAGTGAAACCCCGGCTCTACTAAAAAATAAAAAATTAGCTGGGCGTGGTGGTGCATGCCTGTAATCTCAGCTACTTGGGAGGCTGAGGCAGGGGAATCACTTGAACCTGGGAGGCAGGGGTTGCAGTAAACCAAGATCGTACCCTGCACTCCAGCCTAGATGACAGGGCGAGACTCTGTCTCAAAAAAAAAAAAAAAAAAGGGGGGGGGGGAGGAAAAAAGCAAGCATTGCCTCTGTGGAGACCTTTGCTTGCCCTCAATTCTGCTCCTCAAAACCCCGTCAACAGTGGGAAAGGCTCATGCATCAGAGAGAGAAAGAGACAGGACAAACGAGCAGTGTACAACCAAGGAATCTGCCCACGTGGCTCTATCCTCCATGTGTTAACCTGTCCTGCCTCTTTTCCTTTGCTTCTTGCTGATTGTTTGAATTTATTTATTTATTTAGAGACAGGGTCTTGCTCAGGCTGGAGTGCAGTGACACAATAATAGCTTGTTGTAGTCTCAAACTCCTGGGCTCAAGCGATCCTTCTGTCTCAGCCTCCTGAGTAGCTGGGACTCCAGGCATGCACCCCCATACCCGGCTAATTTTTGTACTTTTTGTAGAGATGGAGGTCTCATTATGTTGCCTAGGTTGGTCTTGAACGCCTGACGCTAAGCAGCCCTCTTGCCTCAGCCTCCCAGAGCACTGGGATTACAGGTGTGAGCCCCTGTGCCTGGCCAGTTTAAATTTGTTGAATAAACCATGTTACTGAAGAATCTTATTGCGAGCCTTTCTGTTTCATGACCTCAGGGAAAGCTTGACTGAACTGTACATAGACTACCTTTATTTCAAGGAATCCCCACACAACAAATTTGAAAGATGAATGCCGTTTAACTTGAAAAAGATGAAATGAAAAGTATTTCCAGACGAAAGGACAAAGTTCCTCTATTATTTTCCTCTTTTCAGGGGATGGTGTTGGTAGAATGTTACATGGGGTGTATTTATTTATTTATTAGATACATTTTAATACAACATATGCGATTTATTTATTGTATTTACAGGGTTCTAAATAGTCAGGTGTTTTGTTTGTTTGCCTTTTAGTTCTAGTTTGTTTTAAAAACAAAACTAAAAAACAAAGCTATCTCAGGATGACACCCATCATGGGAAAGAAAACATGAAAACAGGCTGGAGGATTTAAGGGTGAGATTGATAATGGCCTTACACTGGCCCAAGGGGTAAAGCTGCATGATCCAAATGACTTCATTTGTTTCTTTGTCTTAGCAATGATGCTATTCTGACAGTGAGTTCTCGTCTACCTCACATAGTTGGTGAATGAACCATTTTACATAAGTGAATTTCCCAGGCAGGTAACAGAAATTTTCAAAGAAAAGATCAAGATTATTTTATATGCTGAAAATCATTCTAATTTTGTTTCTTAATACTTTGCGGCCAGGTGTGATGGCTCATGCTTATAATCCCAGCACTTTGGGAGGCTGAGGCAGGCGGATCACTTGAGGCCAAGAGTTTAAGACCAGCCTGGCCAACATGGTGGTCTCTACTAAAAATACAAAAATTAGCTAGGCATGGTGGTAGGTGCCTGTAATCTCAGTTACTCGGGAGGCTGAAGCAGGAGAATCACTTGAACCTAGGAGGTAGAGATTGCTGTGAGCCAAGATCATGCCACTGCACTCCAGCAGTGACATGAGCGAGGCTCCATCTCAAAGTAATAATAATAATAATAATAATAATTATCTATAAGATGTAGGAAAGAGATTGTGTTGTAATAGTTTGTGCTATAATATTCCAAGATCGTGCTATATATTTTTTGGAGACAGGGTCTTTGAGACAGGGTCTATCACCCAGGCTGGAGTACAATGGTGTAAACACAGCTCACTGCAGCCTTGACCTCCCAGGCTCAAGCGATCCTCTCACCTCAGCCTGCTGAGTAACTGGGACTACAGGTGCACACCACCATGCCTGGCTAATTTTCATATTTTTTGTAGAGAGGAGGTTTTTCCGTGTTGCCTAGGCGGAAAAACTCCTAGATTCAAACAATCCTCTCGCCTCAGCCTCCCAAGTACCTGTGACTACAGGCATACGTCACCATGCCTGACTAAATAATACTAACCCATAAAATAAAATACATTTTTCATACATTGCATGGCAGATGCAGTGCCACGGCTCATCCCACCCTGGGCCATGTTCTTCCATGTTCTTTGCATGTTTTCTTGTCCCTCGCAGTTAGATGGAGTCATAAGAGAAGTTCTTGCCAATGAAATATGAACAGACATGACATGTGTCACTACCATGTTGCTGCAGTCAGAATAGCAGAGCCCAAATCCTAGAGCAGCTTGGATCCTGGAGTCACCATCTACAAGACAGCGACCCCTGGGGGTTGTCTGGACTGACAATGACCTTGTATCAATGAGAAATAAATGTGTTGGAATAAGCCACTGAGATTTGGGGGTCATTTGTCACAGCAGCATAACTTTGCCTATCCACACAAATGCACATACAAACATGAGAACAAAAACGAAATACACATTTTAAAAAGATGTGAGGAGAAAACATTCCAGAATTTTTACATTTTTAGATGATGGCACCTATAGGTTAAAGAAATAGCTTTTAACCTTTTTGCATATTTTCAACGTTATCATAATGAAAAATGGACCATATGATCAAGCACTTGCACTCTTGGACATTTATCTTAGATAAATGAAAACTTAGGTTCACACAAAAACTTGTACAAAAGTATTCATAGCAGCTTTTCTGCCAAACACTGGAAATACTCCAATATACTTCAAAGAATGAAGACTTAATCAAACTGGTACATTCATATCATGGAATGCTACCATTCAGCATTGAAAAGGAATGAACTATTGATACACACAAAAAATTGGACCCAAATGTTTACCTACACTGTGATTGAATTTACATAACATTCTCAAAATGACAACATTGTAGAAATGGAGAATACATTAACAGTTACCAGGGTTAAGGAGGAATGGAGCTGGGAGGGAAGTGGGTATGGCTATAACAGGCAGCAGGAGGCATCCCTGTGGTGACTGATGGACGTGCCCTGTCTCTTGACCAGATCAATGTCAATGTCTTGGTGGTGATATTGTACTATAGTTTTACAAGATGTTACCAGTGGGGGAAACTGGGTGAAGACTACAGGTGATCCCTCTGTATTATTTCCTACACCTGCATATAAATCTATAATTAATTATTTCAAAATGAAAGGTTTAATTTTTTTCAGAGAAGTTTTTAAAAAGTCCAAAGAGTGACAGAGAAGTATGGTAAAGACTGTTAATATCTACTCTCCTTTTTTTCTTACTCACTGAATTCCTATTTTGGGGGACTGCAATAGGTACAGTTAATAAAACTACTGTCCCAAATTCTTTTCCAGGTGAGGATGGTCAATAATTTTCAACTGGAAGTCATTTGGAAGAGCTTCTAGGAAACCTCTTGAAAGGTTGCTAAAACCCTTCCCCCCTTTCTCCTTGCTTCTTCAGGATGCCTGGAACACGTATGCAATGGCTGGGGCTACAGATGCCATTTTGTGACCACAGTGAAACCTAGCACTAAAGACAAAAGACAAAAGGCACTCGGATGCCAGTGATCACAGAGACATCACAGCAGCGCTGGACTGCCTCTGAATTTCTCGTTTAAGTCACTCAAGTTTTATTTTCCATTAAATACAATCAAATCTAATCCTAATTGGTGCACCATATAATTCATCACATTGCTCTCTGCCTCATTTCCCCCTGACCATTCCCACTCCCCACAGAGCAAAGGAAATTTGTTGTCCTGGGTTTTGGTTGTGGTTAAGGGTAATAAGTAAGTTTGCAGAATCAAAAGAGTAGAGAGTGTGTGGATTTTTTCACATTAGAAAGCTCTGGAGAAACTTAAAAAATAACAACGATTAGGAAGTTGAAAGTGAAGGAAGAGAGGAGAGAACAATGAGTAGTACCAGCTAAGATCATAAGAAGATTTTAAGTGTTTTGAAAAATTTTGGAGGGAGAAGATAGATGAAGAATAGCTGTGGATGTTTTGCTATGGAATTATCTCCTTGGGGCCTCTTAGGAAGGTTTCAGTAAAGATTTGGGTTAAAAATTTTTTTCAGGCAGGGCATGGTGGCTCATGCCTATAATCCCGGCACATTGGGAGGCCAAGGCAGGAGGACTACTTGATTCCAGGAGTTTGAGACCAGCCTGGGCAAACATGGCAAGACCCTGCCTCTACAAAAAACACAATAGTTAGGTGGGTGTAGTGGCATGCAGCTGGAGTCCCAGCTACTCGGGAGGCTGTGGTGGGAGGATGGTTTCAGCCAGGAAGGTCAAGGCTGTGGTGAGTCATGATCACACTACCACACTCCAGCGTGGGTGAGAGAGTGAGACCTTGCCTAGAAAAAAAAAAAAAGTCTGATTCTGACTGCAGGCTGAGATGTGCCTGGTACACCGTCGGTCTCAATGTTAGTTCTTCCCCTCCTGGGACCTCTCCTAATCCAACATCTGCCATGGGATGGCCAATCTGCTGTAAACTACCTCAAGATTCAGGGATCAGGGATGAGAGATACACTCTCAGCTTCTCAGAAACAAGAGAAAAGCATTTAAGGTAATGTACTGGAAAAGAAAAAAAAAGCTGTCTTTCCATCTGACTCTTTTGCCAAGTAGCAAAGAGTCTGGGAAAAGCTGGAATGTGGTCTTTCCTGCCTGGGAGATGAAAGCCAATCCCTGCACCAGGAAAGAGAAGATCCTGGTGCTGCCAACAACCTAATGTGGGTGCTGGAAAAACACTGCAGCCTTGCCTGGGGCCTCGCTGGCTGCCTCTCACCTGGGCAGGTGGTGGTGCAGGGCAGAGCATCCAGTTCCAGGAACATGTTGATAGCACCATGGAAATTCAGAGAATGGAAGCAACCAGGGTGTTACCAGAAACTGATCTGCAAGACCAGGGCAACAAAACTGGCTACAGTCTCTATCAAGCAGGCAGACATGGCCAGGTTGGTGGAAGGAGGTTGGGAGGCAGTCAGAGGAGAAGTAGAACCTTCCCGCGCCTGTCAACAAGGATTATATTGCCAGGGAGTGGTTTGGGAGGTGAAGAAGGCTATGTTGGGTTCCAAGAGCACTCGGCTCAATTCTACCTCTTTCATAAGCTTGCGCTCTGCCCCCTGCCATCTTAACCAACCAGGCCCCAAGCTCCGTTCGGGGACAGGGCAACCCTGGTATCACAGGGTTACTCCCTCAGGACTGGGACTGAGTGACCAACATGCTGGTCTCATTGAGCAGTAAGGACTCAGGGATGTCACATCACACCTCCAGACTTTCTTCTCCAAAAAAAAAAAAAAAAAAAAAAAAATGAGGAGGCTAGACAAGGCAGTCCCTAGAGAATCTGCCCATCCTGAAATTCTATGACCCTACAGGAAGCCTTCCAGGACACAGCAGCCCCAGCTGAGCTTCTGGGCTGGGCTGATCTATTCATGCCTGGCCCTGACCATTGGAGGGTCACACGAGGCCACATGGGTATAAATCCCCCAGCCCTTGGCTGTGCAGAGAATTGTGATGGCTGAGAATTGATGGGTCAAGGTGATGCTGGACAGAGACCCAGGCACCAGTCCTTCCCCTCTCTAGTTTTGGCTAATTATTTCACCTCCCTGGACCTCAGCTTTTTAATCCTTTTCCATCAACAAAACCAGAACAAAAACCCTACCCCTCTCACAGGCTGGTGATGCTGTGAAGCTGGCACCAGGAGGGGCCCTGAAGCCACACCCACAGCTCCCGCACCAGCCACCCCAGGAATGCAGCCAGGGCTCACCCTGCAGAGAGGCCTATTCAACTCCTTTCTAATATCTTTCTGATGCTTCCTATGGGGTTCTAATGTACAGCCAGGGATGAGAATCGTATTTTACAACTCTGCACAAGTACAAGGGCTGTTATTACCAATAATGGTGAAAAATTCGGCCACATAATTTACTTTATACAACACTAACAACCAGTTTGACCGATTTTTAGCACTAATGATCACTTATTTTAACATTGTTTGACACTTCAGTGACCCCACTCACTGACCTCTTAAGTTTCTGTAATGTAGGACTGGGCCTGGTGGCTCATGCCTGTTATTTCAGCACTTTGGGAGGCTAAGGCAGGAGGGTCACTTGAGGCCAGGAGTCCAAGACCAGTTCAAGCAACATAGCCAGATCGCATCTCTACAAAAGATAAACACATTAGCTGGGCGTGCTGGTGCACACCTGTTGTCCCAGCTACTGGGGAGGCTGAAGTAGGAGGATCACCTGAACCCAGGAGGTTGAGGCTTCAGTGAACTATGATGGCCCCACTGCACTACAGCATGGCTACAGAGTGAGACCCTGTATCAAAAACAAACAAACAAACAAACAAAAATGTCTATAATGCCTCAAATTTTGGAAAGAATGAGGGACACAAAAGGAAAAGGTAAAAATGTAAATTAATTTTTATGACTCCCTTCTAAATTAGTGGTTTCCAAATGTCAGCCTTCAACACCAAATAGATCCTAATCACCACGGGCTGTTTTCCACATCACAGATGTCCAATATCACTTTGTAGAGCAGAGCCCAGCCCTTGGAGGGAGGATGGGAAGTCTGTCAGCAAGCACCCCGGTGACTCGGAAGCACAGTCAGGCTGCGGAATCGCTGCCATGGGCATGTCCTGCCAGGAGCAAAGGCCTCTGGGAAAAGAAGGAGTCACGAGGCTGCAAGCATTGGGCTTCCCTGGGCCTCCAGGTCCTCAACCAAACACACGGACACCTGCAAGTGACAGCACCAGTGCAAGCGAGTCCAGCCCTCCAGAGTCAATTAGGCCAGTCAGAAGGACACGCTCACCTGTCGGCCACCAGGAACCTCTGATCCCTGCACCAGGCCCCACGGGGCATGACAAGCATGGCACCTGACCTTTCTCTTCCTCCCTTTTGTCTGGGCCACCCTCCCCCTACAGAATGCCTCATCTCTTCAACCCCCTGCGAGCAGCCCTGCCCTCTCCATTCCTTCCCTCCGCAGGGGCAGACTGAGCGTCCCGCTGGTCACCAAGAGAAAAGGATAGACGCCGCCCCAGCACTTCCAAGCTTAAAGTGTAAGCTGGCAACACACAAGAACCAGGCTGCAATGGGAAGGGCAACAGGGTCCTGCGGGCATCGCCCACGAGGCTGCCAAGAGAGCCCGCTGTGCCGAGGACCTTGCATTCCCATGCCAACTTTGTCACCACACACTCCTGAGGGACACGCTATTCTATCTCCATTTTATGGTGGAGGACATGGAGGCTCAGAGGTTTAAACTACCTAGACTGATGCAGCGCTAGGGAGGGAGCTGGGGTTTCACCCCAGAAGCAGACACCAGGGCTGGTTTTCTGAATTGCTGGAAGCCTTGTATGCTCTCCTAAGACCTCGACTTTCATTTGGGAGCCATTTAGGCATCTTAAATGCTAACGGGCATTTAGGATTTTGCCCATTATCAAAGCCCATGAGAGGATGGAGCCAGAGAAGAGGTGACGCAGGCCCTAGAAACACCCAGGGAATTCCAGGTCCCCAGTGTGGGCTCCAGATGGGGCAGAGGATAACACGTCCACTTGGCCCTCTGGACTCCCTGTCCCCTAGGAAGTGGTGTGAACGGAGGGGACCCAGCCAGCCCCTCTGAGGTCCAGGGCCTAGGCAGGGCCTCTCTTGCCCACACCCACGGGTGGCACACAAGCACTGAGGACAGCTGTAAACCAGTTCAGCCACCTACTAGCTACGTGACTTTAGGCCACTGACTTATCTGCTCCACGCCCTCCTTACAAAACAAGGATAATACTGCTTTCCGCGGAGAGGCCATGAAGATCACAGTGAAGATTAAACAAAGATGGGTATTAAAGGCCTATTGTGTGTCCCCAGCTCTTAGGTACTTGCAGTCCCTTTTCTCAAATGCCAACCTCCCCCCTTCAGTTGTCAGCTTCCTTAGGGGGTCGCTCCAGCGGAAGAAAGCCTCGCCCGAGGCCGAACCCCTGGCAAGGCAGTGCATGACCAACAGAGATCCATGAGGGGCTGTAAAGGCCATGCATCCTCATCCGGCCCCCAGGCTGGGGCAGCAGGAAAGAGCTGTCCCGCCTTCAGAACCCCTGTAAAAGTGGCCGCATTTCCACTGAGGCGCCACGGCAGCCCAGCTTCTCCCCCATCCAGCCTGCTCCGGGGCCTTCCTACAACGGAAAGTGGTTACAAGGCAACCAAGTACAAATCCTAATGAATGTCTGCCCTCTAACCTTCTTCCCAGGGAACATATCTGTGACAGCTGAGCCTGCTACGGTTGTCGTTGCTACTGTTCGGGTTTTTATTTTTTATTTGTGGTAAAGTACACTTAACAACATTGACCCTCTCAGCCATTTTTAAGTGTACAGGCCAGTGGCATTAAGCACATTTATTGTTATGCAACCATCACCCCCATCCATCTCCAAAACTCCTTCCATCACCCCGGGCTGAAGCCCTGGAGCCTTTGCACACTCGATCCTCATTTCTCCTCTCCCCAGCCCCTGGCAACCACCATTTTGCCTTCTGCCTCTGTAAATCTGACGCCTCTAGGAACTTTACAAAAGCAGAATCGTGCGGTATTTATCCTTTTGTGACTGGCTTATTTCACTTAGCATCATGTCTCCAACGTTTTAACGTGTTGCAGCGTGAGTCAGCATTTCCTTCCTTTTTAGGGCGAATAATATTCGACCTCATGTATATGCCAGTGGTTTTGTTTATCCGTTCACTTATTGGTGGGTCCATGCATTATCTCTACTTTTTGGCTACTGTGAATAATGCTGCCATGAACAAGATGTACAAACAGCTTTTCAAGACCCTGTTTTCAATTCTTCTGGGCATATACCTAGAAGAGCAATTGCTGGACCCTATGACAATTGTACGTTTAATTTTTTGGAGTAACCTCCATTCTGCTATTCACAGCAGCCGCATCATTTTATATTCCCACCATGGTGCACAAGGAATCCAGATTCTCCACATCCTCGCCAGCATTTGTTATTTTCTGGTTTTTTTCTTTCTTTCTTTTTTTTTTTTTTTAGACAGAGTCTCCCTCCATTGTCCCGGCTGGAGTGCAGTGGTGCCATCTCGGCTCACTGCAACCTCCACCTCCTGGGTTCAAGCGATTCTCCTGCCTCAGCCTCCCAAGTAGCTGGGACTATAGGCATGTGCCACCATGCCCTCCTAATTTTTATATTTTTAGTAGAGATGGGATTTCACTATGTTGGCCAGGCAGATCTCGAACTCCTGAACTCAGGTGATCCACCCGCCTTGGCCTCCCAAAGTGCTGGGATTACAGGTGTGAGCCACCATGCCTGGCCAATTTTCTGTTTTTGTTTTTGTTTTTTTTAATAGTACCTATTCTAATGGCTGCTATTGTTTTTCAGTTTACATTCCCAGTGCCCCCTTAGAGCTGCTCTGCTCATAAAGTGTCCTAGGCAAGTCTGACACACAAGTGGGCTTGAGACCCACAGCTCTGAAACCCAGCAGTTGCAGCGTGCGTTCCAGCACAGATCCGCTATGCGTTTCCAAGCTTTTAAAATAAACATCATGAGGAACAGTGGGGCAGGTCTGGGAATATGCCATCCAAGGCCCTGGGTTCTCTGTCTTCTTCGAAGTGGCCCCGTTCCCAGCATTTATCCTCCTCTATCCTGCGCATACCATCACTAGAGAAGCCCCTGATGGTCTCATCCTCACGGTTTCCCATGATGCTTCACAGGAGCTGCAAGGAAGCTTCAGGGCCAAAGACATCCACTGCTCAGGCAGGAGGGGCCAGCGCAGTGAGGGTGTAGGCCCTCCCCACCCAGCCCCACTTTCGTACAGAGCTTCAGGGCCACGCCTGAGCCCAGACAGGAGCCTTCTCTGTTTAATAAAAAACCTTGTAGGGGTTTTCCCTTCCTTAGAAAATTCCTGGATTCACCGCTCCAGTGGATTCGCAAAGCTCTCACAGAGGAGGAAGCGTGAGATTCAAACAACCCACAGACATGACTTTCTTCCAGCAAAACCGATTCTACTCTCAAGTCCTTCTTCATTCTCCTCTTCCTCTTGCTGACCAAAGGCTTGTACTCACGGCCATTAGAGTTTCTTTCTGAAGCACTCGGGCAAGTGTCGGGAGCCTACTCTAGGGACTAGGACTATGTTCAGTTTAGAAGGAAACACAGCACATGATAGCAAGGCTTCAACCTTCATCTGTGAATCCTCAGGATCAAGGACTTTGCCTGAGAAATACTGTGGCCAGCTGAGTCCCGCTGGCTGTGGTCTCACTGTGACCTGCTAGACCACAGCCTGCCCCAGCCAGGACAGGAGGCTGCTCGATGGTGGGTTGCTGTCCCTGGCTCCCAGAGAGCTCAGTGTTCTCTTGGGAAGGCTCACAAATACCTATTTAAGAAGCTTCTGGCCAGGTGCGGTGGCTCATGCCTATAATTCCAGCACTTTGGGAGGCCAAGGCAGGTGGATCACTTGAAAGCAGGAGTTCGAGACCAGCCTGGCCAACATGGTGAACCCCATCTCTACTAAAAATATTAAAAAATTAGCTGGAAATTCTACTGGGGCCCCTTTCTGGCTGTGCTTCGGGCTCCAGGACAACACATGGGATTACAGATGTGCAAGCAATTTCCTGATGCCCGTGATTCTCCCTGGAAGAAACAGATAGTAGATGCGGCTGATACTGTTGGCTGCCTCCCCTTCAGCCACTCCTGCACCACCTCTTTCTTGCTGTCACAAGTCTGTTTGGGTGGCCTGCAGTTGGTGGGCCCCTCTCAGCCACAGGGGTTGAACATGAGCTGGCCTAAGTCAATCAAGCAGTTCCATTCCCCTCATTGTAGGGCACGTGATCCAACCCTGGCCAATGAGAGGATTCTGAGAAAGTGCTTTCATCCATCAAGAGAGACATGAATTTGAAACTCATCTCTTCCTGCTTCTGGGGATTGTCATGTGTGTGTGGAATGCTGGGTGCTGCTGCAGCCCCCACGTGATCATGAGGAGCAGGCCAAGAGAACCCCAGAGTCTCTACTCATGAAGCCAGAGAGTTAATCAACCCCAAATTTCCCTGCCTCTGGACTTCTTGTTAGGACAACAAACCCCACATTCTTCAAGCCACTTTTAGCTGGGAATTTTGTTTCCCACAGGCAGAAGCATACTAGCTGGTAATAGTCTCCCAAAATACAGCTTTGACCAAAGGGGCCAACGAGACACAAAGCGGCATCAGCCAGGGTGTTAAATGCAAACTTGCGTTAACCACATCTATGATAATGAGCTGTCACGTGACCAAGGCTGGCACACCAGTGGACCCAGTGGCCCTTCTGTCACATTGGGGATGCAGAAACTGAGGCTTAGGGCAGTCATAAGAGCAAGCCTCTGTGGTTCTTTTTTTTTTTTTTTTAAATTGAGAGGGTGTCTCGCTCTGTCATCCAGACTGGAGTGTAGTGGCATGATCTCAGCTCACTGCCAACCTCTGCTGCGCAGGGTTCAAGTGATTCTTCTCCTGCCTCAGCCTCTCAAGTAGCTGGGACTACAGGTGCATGCCACCAGAACTGGCTAATTTTTTTTGTATTTTTAGTGGAGACAGGGTTTTGCCATGTTGGCCAGGCTGTTCTCGAACTCCTGACCTCAGGTGATCCACCTGCCTCGGCCTCCCAAAGTGCTGGGATTACAGACATGAGCCACCACGCCCGGCTGACTCCATAGTTCTTTACACTTTACAAAGTGCTTTTATGTAGATCATCTTACTTAATGTTTATAAAAATTGCCATTACTATCCCCATTTTATAGGTGAGCAAGTGAAAGCTAATGGGGAACATTAAGCCACTAATAGCTATAGTGTTTTATGGTTTGCAAAGTGCTCTGGGATAATTTGTCTAATTATCACCTTGAGGTCTAGTCTGTAAGGTAAAGGTTAATAAATCAGGAAGCAGGCTCAGAAGGGGCAACTGACTCTGCCAAGCTCCGCTAAACTCCAGGGCTGTTCTTTCCATACTAGAGGTTCTCACAGTGTAGGTCTTGGGCCGTCAGCCTCAGCCTGGACTGGGAACTTCTTAGAAATGCAAATTACCTGGGGGTGGAGCCCAGCACTCTGTGTTTTACCAAAACCTCCAGGTGATTCTGCTCACACTTACATTTGAGGAACGCTACAGTGCTTTCTGTGATTTTTCTAAAATGACCTTGCCAGGTGAATCTGGGGCCTTGGTCAAGGACCAAGTGCTCTTTCTAGCACAGCAAATTTATGCTAAACTAAAAAATAGTGTGGAACCCAACCACAGAAATAAAAGCTATGCTCAGACTGGGCGTGGTGTCTAACGTCCGTAATCCCAGCACTTTGGGAGGCTGAGGTGGGCAGATCACAAGGTCAAGAGATTGGGACCATCCTGGCCAACACGGTGAAACCCCATCTCTACTAAAAATACAAAAATTAGCTGGGCATGGTGACACATGCCTGTAGTCCCAGCTACAGGAGGCTGAGGCAGGAGAATCCCTTAAACCCGGGAAGCGGAGGTTACGGTGAGCCAAGATCGCACCTCTGGACTCCAGTCTGGCAACAAAGCGAGACTCTGTCTCAAAAAAAGAAAAAAAAAAGGTTATGCTCAGAGCTATTGTTCCACTACTGTAAAATCTCGAGGCATACAGTACACAGTCACGCACCACACAATGGCATTTCTGTCAATGACAGACCTCATCAATGACAGTGCCGCATGAGATAATCATGGTGCTGCCTATACAGCTGTGCCATATTTTCAATCTTTTATACTGTATCTGTACTGTCTCTTTTCCATGTTTAGAAACACAAATATTTCACATCGTGCTGCAATTGCCTGTCGTACTCAGTATAGTACCATGCGGTACAGGTTTGCAGTCTTGGAGCAATAGGCTACAGCGTAGGGCCTGAGTGTGTAACAGACAACACCATCTAGTTCTGTGCAAGTACACTCTATGATGTTCGCACAAGCACACAGCTGTCTAACAACACAGTTCTCACAATGCGTTCCCATCATGAAGCTACACATGACTCCACTATAAATAAAAGACTGTCCTTCAGGGTTGAAGGAAATTATTTTAGGATCAAGAAGCAGGGACTGGCCTGGCGTGGTGGCTCAGGCCTGTAATCCCAGCACTTTGGGAGGCTGAGGTGGGTGGATCACAAGGTCAGAAGATGGAGACCATCCTGGCTAACATGGTGAAACCCTGTCTCTACTAAAAATACAAAAAAATTAG
This sequence comes from Macaca fascicularis, assembly GCF_037993035.2. NCBI lineage: Eukaryota > Metazoa > Chordata > Mammalia > Primates > Cercopithecidae > Macaca > Macaca fascicularis. Next base: position 10,263,459 of record NC_088382.1, on the reverse strand, counting down.
CGGGGCGTGGTGGCGGGCGCCTGTAGTCCCAGCTACTAGGGAGGCTGAGGCAGGAGAATGGTGTGAACCCGGGAGGCGGAAGTTGCAGTGAGCCGAGATCACGCCACTGCACTCCAGCTTGGGCGACAGAGTAAGACTCTGTCTCAAAAAAAAAAAAAAAAAAGCAGGGCCTGTAATATGATACACATCACAGAGTGGACTCATAGAACTTAGAGCCCCAGCTAACAGTCCGGCTGACAATATAGATATCCATCCACAAGGGTTGGGGGCCTGTTCAGAAACTGATCCATCATGAGTGGTGGAGAGAAAGCGGATTATACATGTAGATCTCCTGCTAGGCACCACACACTTGACGAATGAGATGTCATCTAACTCATATATTCCTTCCTGCTGGGTATAACCAGCCCCACAGTATCTTAAAGAATCTGGGACTTGGAAAGCGTCAATGAGTCGCCCAAGGTTCACGTAGCCAGTGAGTGGTGAAATCACTCTTTGAACGAAAGTCTGATTTTCTCCAAATTCTAAATGTTTCTGGCTACCTCATTTTAGAATTGATCCTTCTGTATTGAAGGAAAAAAAGAAAAAAAAAAGCCTTCAAAGCAGCCCACATCTGAACACCAAGGTTGCATCTGCAGCCTGAGGGTGGCCGGCTCTCCACGTTGAGCCCACGTCCCCCGCTGGTTCCCTATCTCCTCCCATCCTCCACGCATACTGCCCTTCCTGAAGGTCATCATGCTCACTTCTGTAACTAGCACAGTGCCTAGCAGAGCGCTGAATAGAGCAGGTGTCCAGCTAATGTTACCTAAAGTATTTTCACACATTAATGTTGGAGGAAGGCTCCGGTCTTTGGGGATCGACGACATCCCAGGGAGTGCCCAGTGCCTCAGGCCACTGTTGGACAAATGAACTCCTGGTCTGAGGCAGGGTGAAAACTCTTTTTGTTCCTGTGTGGTTGGATTGTATCAGCCCAGCACCTTCAGCAAGCCACAGAGTGGTTGCTCAAGAGCTATTGTTGACAGATTGATTTACTGACTAATTTATATGACATACTTATTCAGTGACACAGGTCTCTTGGAGGGAGTTCAGAGGAAAGTAACCAAGATGATTAAAGGATTGGAAAATGTGTTTTACAGAGGAAGGTTACAGGGACGGGTTATTTAACTTGGAGCTGAGAAAGCTGTTGAACGCTGCAAGCACAGGCCATCGAGCTGGAAAGAACCGGAGGCTTGTTTAGTCCAACCCCCTTGATTTCCACCTAAGAGACCAAAACCCAGAAGCAAAGGAGCAGAGAAGTCTATCGCCAGCCACAGGGGGTCTGTGCTTTGTGACTGCAGGTCCAGGCATCCCTCCAAAACACCAGGTGTCTCCCTCCAACACACACACACACGTACACACACACACCAACACATGCATCACATGCACACACACACACACATCACATGGGCACACACACACCTGTGCACACATGCACACTCATGTGCACACACACACACAAACACCCCCACACATGCATCACATGCACACACACACATCACGTGGGCACACACACACCTGTGCACACATGCACACTCATGTGCACACACACACACAAACACCCCCACACATGTATCACATGCACGCACACCCATATACACATGCATATTCATGTACACACACCCATACCCACATCACATGTGGATACACATACCTGTACACACATGCACACTTACGTGCACACCCACCCCCCCCACACACACACATTAAGCACAGAGGTGCAAAAAACGGCAACCAGCTCTTCTTGTCCCCTCCTGTTAGAAGAGAGCAACAGGCCTGTCTGAGGTCACTAGAATTTGTAAGAGGATTTCTGGAAGATGTTTATATAACCGAGAGGGTACATAAGGAATGGTGTGGAGTGCCCAACTCGAAGGTGTGTTCTCACCATCTGAGATGCGTTTCTGGGCTGTGCACCTCCCCCAGGGAAGGAGTCCTGGTGCCTTCCCGCGACCTCCTCCAAGCTTTCACTGTGTAGCAGCTGGGGAGGGAGCCTGGGGCAGGGGGATGAGTTGGCTGTGGGGCATGCCCCATGGGGAAGTACAGAGCTGAGGCACAGGGACAGTTAGCCACAGCCGCGCTGGACCTGGTCTGAGGAACCCAGTCTGGGCCATGGATCTCTGTTCACTTGCCCTTGGAACCACCAATCTCCCCTAAGCCTCAGTTTCTCCACCAGAAAACTGGGACAGGAGACTGGCACTTGTCCGGCCGCTGGGGGTATGTTATTACCACAAAAAGAGCAGACCCTGGTTTGATTTTGTGGCCCTTCCATGACTTTATCTGTCCGGGTCCAGTCTCTTCTGCAGAAATGGGCCCAGGATGCCAGCCTTGATGCTGGGTAGAGAAAATTCAGTGACCTCATTTATAGGGACCTTCCACGCCCCTTCCTTGCCACTCTCTCTTTTTTGCCCTGGATCTTCAGAGATTCTTGAAGTCTGGGTCCTCTAAGAAGCAAACTGGACCTCTCCCCAGAACCTGCTCCCACCCCAGCCGACGCCACCCTGCAGGAGTCAAGGGGCAGCGGCCCACCTCTCCCTCGTCTCCAAGAGCCCCAAGAACTCCTCGGGAGGGATTTCTCCCTCTCTGGCTCCGGCGACTGCATTGCTCACCCTCCAGGTCCAGGTGGGAGAACCTGACAGGCTGTGATACTAACATCCTGTAAATCAACGAGCAGAAACCTGCAACTCCACTGCGCCGTGTTTAAACATGATCTGCTCCCAAACAGCCCAGCAGGCCTTGCAGAACAGACCCGATCTTGCGTCACCACAAGCATCCTGTTCAAGACATCCCCCCCAGGCTCTCAGGCTGAAACGCCTCCCCACTTGCTGCGACTTCCCAGAGCCAAGGCGCTCTGCCCCTCGGGTGGCTGGCTGACCCTGTGGGACACAGGCAGCTGCTGACTCACCGTCCTCCAGGGAGAACAAGGGCATGGCTCAGCTCCCCCGAGCCCCTAAGCCTCAGGGGGACGTCCTTCGGAGGAAAGTCAGGCCAATGTGGACACCGCCTCCTTCCCTGCCACTGGCTCAGCCCCCCTGGGCCGCAGGGCTGGCCACCCTCCTCCGGACAGTCCTCGGGGCCACTCTCCTTGGCCTGAGAGCCTGAGGCCCCAGTCCCCTGGGTAGGAGCCCAGCCTCCTGAGCTCCAACAGATGGTCCATTTGCACAGAGACCTGCCACCCTGGCCACTCTCCCCAGAGGGAGCTGGATTATGGCAAACCCAAGAGGATTAGTGCGGGAGGCCATCTGCAGAGAGGATAATTAGCTTAGTGGGGTTACACGGATTGTTCCTGGCCGTCTGCCCAAGGGTACACTTGTCAAGACTGTTAAACACAGCCTGGGGACTTGCAGAGGAGCCCTCTGAACACCAGCAACTCCCACCGTGTTCCAGCCATCTGGGTGGGCCATGGCAGGCCTGCAGGATTGGGAGAGCGCCCTGCCCACTGTGGTACTGGGCAGGAACTCCAGGTCCTGAGTGGGGGACACCAGGGAAAAGGTGGGGAACTGTTTTCCATCTCCCAGAAGAAAGCAGAGAAGGAAACACGACGATATTGCATCGGACAGGAGGCAGCACATGAAGGCCCAAAAGAAGCAGCAGAGAAGTCAACCCGTCCTCAGCTGTTTTCTCCGCCAAAGTCGAACAGCAGCTTCCCTTCGGAGGGCCCTCCTTCTTCATTTCAGACAACAGGGATCATTTTGGTTTTAGGTTGGCAGCGCCTATGGGGAACCACGGGAGCCTGGAATTTTCAAATCAACTCTCTTGAAGGGCTGGAAATTTGTTTTTTGTTTTTTGTTTGTTTAGAATACACGTTTAGGTGCAGGGCTGCCTGGAGGCAGGGGACAAACTGTGACTTCCAGTCTGGCAGTTTCCTCTTTCCTCCCTAGAAATTAACTAGGTGGAAGGGCAGCCTGTGGAAGTTGTGGGGACTCAGGATGTGTTGCCATCAAGAGGCAAAGATTTAGTGTATGTGTTGTCCGCATTGAACTGATCGGTTCCACAAATGAAATCACTTAAGGCTGGCTTCTGGCCAACAGACATGGCAAGTCAGTCCCAGTGATCAGATGTGCGTGGATGTGGGCTCTGGGGTGCAGACCACACTGTAGGTGAAAGATAGGCTTGCCCAGGTAATTGTAATAAGTTAGCACAAGCATCGTCAAACACAGTAGTGATCAGCTGAAGTCCAGATGCTTCATGCAGAGCACAGAATACAAGCAGCGCAAAGGCATTTCAGATGATGTATGTTTGGTTCACATGTATTGAGCACCTACCTGCAAAGTGTACAGCAGTCATTGCTATTCAGTGAATGCCAGTTCATCCAAATCCATGAACAAGCATAGAGTGGCAATAAAACATTTCACCTAGCTTCTTTTCCCCAAGGGAATGTGGGAAAACATTGTAAGTAAAGGGAAAATATAATCTGTTCACTGTCCACACTTATAAAGTAAGGAGAGTATACTTAGTGGCCTCAAAGTGGGGTTACCGCATATTTTATCAGCTAAACCAAGGCACTTTGGGGGAGTGAAACAGGACATTATCAATTTCATCTGGAAGACAGGAGTAAACTGCAACAGTCCCCAGGCAATTAGGACCCAGAGTTACCTTACCTCCAAGAATGACCAAGTGTAATATCTCTGATTTTGTGGGTTGCATGGTCAAATAGCCTTTGTACTACAGAGAACCTACTTCAATGATTCAAAGCTGCAAGACAGTAGCTAGAACTTTTGAACCTGAGCCTCAGAGGTCTTTGTACCAACCAATAAGAGATTCATGGCTCTATGTTTCCCAAACACCTACTATGTTCCACCTGCCCTCTTAGCCACTACTGAATAGGCAAAGAAACCTCAGAGAAGCCAACATCAAATTGGAGCCGCAAGAGATAAGCCAGCAAGTCAAATACCAGTCCTAGACTTTGACAACCCTTCTGAGTGGCTGAAAGCAGAACATGTAAAGTGACTATTATTGACAGTAAGTGCTATAAATATTCCAAAGCTGGAAAGCCTGTCATGATTGGAAGGAGGACACCATTCTTGAAGGATGAAAAGGAGAGGGCATTCTGATCCAGATGAAGCAGTGTATCTGTGCATGAATTTATACCCTCTGCTCCAATTTCATAGCCATGAGGGACCAAATGAAACAAAGGAACAACAAAAAGATATAACTAGGGTTTCCCCCTATACTCCCCAAAAGGCAAACATCTCTATTGCCCAAAATCAGAAGAAAAGCACAAAGCAGTGAGTAGGGCTGAGACCGCAGGCTGGTTGGGCTCCTGCATAGCTTTCAGACACAGAAGCTGTAAAAGGGAACGCTGACCCCTGTGTGGGGGCATGGCTTTATGATACTAGATGTCTGCTGGTGGATCAGGGGTTGCCCACGGATCACGTGGCAATGGTTGAAGACATTTTTGGTTGTTTCAGCTGGAAGGGGGAGTGATACGAACATCCAGTGGATAGAGGCCAGGGACACCGCTAAACACTCTGCAATACACAGGACAACCCTCTGTATAACAAAGGATTACCCAGCCCCAAATGTCAGCAGTGATGAGATTGAGAAACCCCAGTTTATAGGAAGCCATTGGTATAATACACATAAACTATCTGAAATATATTTGTGCTACTCATATTCTGGACTCTGCATGAAAAATCAGGACTTCAGCTGATAACTACTGGGTTTAATAACCTTTATTCTAACTTATAAAAATTACCTGGTTTCTAAGAAGCCATTGGTATTATAAGTAAGAGGAATCAAAAAGATTCAGCTGCATGGCTGGTGACCGGGTCTAGAATATCCCCCAATATATTTGTAGAAGAAGAACTCCCAAAATGTCACTAGGAGACTCAGTTCTGACTAGGGAACTGCATGAGGGCTGCCACAAAACTACTACCCAGGGAGGGTAGCAGACAGAGGGGGAGAGAAAACAGAACAAAAGCAAACCCCCTACTGTAGGTGAGCCTGAAACCAACATTTAAAATCACATGACAAACATGATGTAAAGAAAGACAGTCAACAAAATCAGCAATGAGAACATGAATTCACTCCAAATGAAACTAATTTCATGGGATGGTCTGACAAAGACTTAAAATGTGCCTTATCTGGAGATAGAGAGGGGTAGACAGGAGAGCTCTGGAGGAGAAAGGCTTCATAATTATCATACAGCAGCCACTGTCTAGAGTTTCAAAAACTGTAGGCGGTAGGTATTATCATACCACTTTCTATGTGAGGAAACCGAGTCATGGAAATGAGAACTAATTTCCCAGGGTCATTTGGCCGGTATGTGGCAGAGCCAGAATTTGGGTCTAGGCAGTTTGGCAATGGCCTCCACGCATCTCATCGATACACTGTGCTTTGGGTAGAGAGAACAGCATAGCCCCAAGAAGGGATTTTATTAAAGATATAAGAAAGAGAATGAAGCATCAAAAAGGGAATAGAGAGAGAAGAGTCAAGAGGTAGGAGGGTACAGCAGTGTGAAAACAGGCTAAGCGTGTTTGCAGGGTGTGGGAATGGTAACCCAGCCGTGGTTGCTGAGACACCCAGGAGAAGAAAAGGGAAATGGCACCAGTTCTTGGCAGTGCAGGGAGCCCTGGTGGCCTTCAAGAGAGCTGTTCAGTTGAGAGGAGAGGGCAGAAGAGAGACTATACGTGAGAAGGTGGTGGGGAAATAGAGGCAGGAATTACAAATCTTTTGTTTGGGAAGTAGCCAATGCAAGGCGGGAAAGAAACAAGATGGTAGCCAGAGCAGGCAGCCTGTGCCTGCCTAGGGACAGAAGGAAGCGGCCAGTGATGGGGAGAGACTGAGGATGCAGGAGGGAGGGGACAATGCAGGTCCTAAAAAGGTGAGAGGAGGAGCCACAGCTTGTCACTGGGGCCTAGTTCCCGGGACCGGTATGTAAACCCAGCCACGGGGCATTTACGCACTGAGTAAGAACTACAGTGGGCTCCATATCACCTGGCACAGCCCAGGACAATGCAGCCTCTGGACCGTCACTTCCTCGGCTGTTCTCAAGGGAATTCTGCCACCACAGCCCCTCCTAGGGATGGGCTGGTTTTCCACAAACTGCCGCTGCCAGGCCATCATTCTCACACGTGGGCACAGCCCCTCCTTCCTTCAAAAGGCACACCCCCCTGTCAGGTTCCACCACCATTGGCAGCTCCTTGCTGCTGTTGTCCTCGGACCTCATGGACTCACTCCCTCATTCATGAGGAGTTTGGCACCTGGCCGTGCAGAATCTCCCTTTCCACTTTAGAAATGCCACTGTTCCTTGATGCCCCTATGTCTGTGTGGCACCCAGCCCACAACCTGGCCTCAGATCCCCTCAACCCAACACCCTCCATCCACACTCCAGCTCACCAACTCACTCCCCATCCGTTCCCCAGGCTTTATCACGCAGATGTGACCAGCTCTAGAAGCCTGAACTTAAAGAGCTCAGTCTCAGGCCACTATCTCCTACGCGTACAGCTCTCTCCTCTCCCGCTCTCAGCACAGGACTGCCCGGTAGCCTTTCAGCCATGCTGCTCCCGTGCTTTCTCCTGCTTCCCAGCTCTACCAAGGCTCTCTGCCTAGCCCCACTCTCATGGGACACACTTCACACACTCTCTTGCAGATCAGTGCAACGACCTACCTTCCTCTCCTCCACTGCACTAGTTGGAAGCTTCTGGAAGAATTTGCTCACTTCTGTGGATTTAAGTTACTTCAAATTCACGGTCTCAGCATTAACTGAGACTTTGATTCATTTCCTCCATGTTTTTCTCATTCCCTGGTTCAGTCTTCGATGCTCTTTTCAAGGTTTCTCTCATTCTCTGGTCAGGTCCAGCCCTCACAGTTGCTACTCCAAATCTTCACCAGTTTCCCCGAGTCACCGTCTCCATGGACCTTTGGGCAGGATAATAGGAGGTGAGCTATTATTAACATTGTTCCTCTGCTAGTTGCAGAGGAATAGCAAATCTCCCTGAAAGAAGCTGCTCTGTGTCCTGTTATAGTTCTGTCTCTATGATTGCCTTTACCCAGACACCACAGTAAGCAACATTCTGCAGTCACGTGAGCTCACATTGACTTCAACAGGAAATCCACCAAGTCTTTACTGCAGAGCTGAGGTGGCTGCTGTGGTTGAATTAGGAGTTTTGTCTTCTTGTTGCCATCTGGATTCTTCGCTTTCCTCCCCCTCCGCACCCCTCTTTACTCCTGGATGGGAAAGATGCTCATTTTTCTCCTCCTTACTTTTGAGAAAGCTCCCAGCTGCAGGCAGCCAGGCCATGCATGAGTGGCCTCTACAGGGCGCCATCAATGGGGGTGTGGCTCACAGGACCCCTCGGAGCTCCCCGCTGGACACAGCTCCCCAAGTGTCTGATCTCTAAGGCCAAACCAATCCTGGAATGAGTGGCAGGGCTTTAGAACAGTGCTTCTAGAAGGAATTGCAGCTAACAGTGAGTTGTGGGCAGTTTGTTACCTACACAAAATGGGATAAGGACAGACATCGTGGGTATGCATTGAGAAACTTAGAACAATTTGACTTTGTGGTGATATCCAAGTGCAAGGACGCTTGGCTCACATTTTGTGTGTCTAATACATTTTTAATAATTCCTTTCATTGTATTCTTTTAAGTACTGACCGACAATAGATTCACCATTTTTAAACCCAACAAATAGGTTCTTCTTTCCCAGGCGTCATTGGAGAAGCACATATCTGCCCTGGGAGCCATCATATCTTTCCCCTTTCTTTGGAGGGAGCCACCAACCTGGCTCACACCTTTACAAGGCTGGCACCCACACTGCAGTCGGCTTCGGCTCCCATAACACAGGACCACAGACCGGGGGCTTAGATAGCAGAAACGTATTTCCTCACAGTTCTGGAGTCTGGAAGTCCGACTTTAGGGTGTTGGCAGGGCTGGTTTCTCCGGGAACCTCGCTCCTGTCCTGTAGACGGCCGTCTTCTCCCTGTGTCCTCACATGGCTGTCCTTCTGTGAGTGTCTGTTTCCTAATCTCCTCTCTTTGTAAGGACATCAGTCCTATGGGATTAGGGCCCTTCCCATATGACCTCATTTTACCTTATTTACTTCGTTAAAGACTCTGTCTCCAAATACAGTCACATTCTGAGGAATGGGGGTTAGGACTCCAACATGTAAGTCTGGGAGGACATGATTCCCCCCTCACACCATGAGTTCACACACTCAGGGCCCTGTCCTCCCAGCTTTTCATCCTCTCTGTGTGACTCCCACAGTCCCCAGCAGCTCAGCTCTCCCCTTTCAACAGAACCACAGATAAGAGCGGACTCGAGAACCTGGGCTCATTTCCGAAGTGCCCGACCAGTTGTAACCTGGTAAACCCCCAAGGCTGCTGCTCGCCAAATTACTATCATCAGGGGATTCTTTCTTTCATTAATTCAACAAATATGGATCTGGTTTTTGCTTATGTGTCTGATACTGTTCTAGGCACAAGAGATACCAAATAAACATGCAGTGCTCTCACGGGCTAAGGTTCTGGGTCTCCAGTTCTTCCTTTCACCTCTCAGGCTCCCAGGATCGCTCCCTCCTTTCCAAAGACTGCTTCAGGCCAACCCTCCCCAGCCACTGACCTCCCAGCCACGGCCTCCCCTCCAGGAGAGGCCTTGACCGGAACTCCTCCAGCCAGTGTGCCAGCTCTCCCAGGCATACAGAGGACAGGTTTTGATGAAATTAAGTTTCCATGTGGGTCTGAGTACTGCAAGGCCACTCTTGGAATCACTGGTGTCCTGTTCTCTACAAATGAACTTCCAAACCTCTGTAGACCCACCCCCGCCTCCACAGTGACTTCATCTCTGCTCTGTTTTGTAAAGTGGAAATCAGACTGAGGTCTCTCTCTTTTCAGAGATTCAGGTAAACAGGCTCCAGCCCCATCTTACTGGATAGGGAACTTGGCATCTCTCCACAGATCCCTGGGGGCATTTGGGGGTTAACGCTTTCACCTAGTTAGAACCAAGTCTGGTTTACTATGGCCAAATTTCTCGTCTATCATCTGTTGGGATTAGGAAAGGCAGCTGAGGTTAGCTCACAGCCCTGCAACGGAGGACCTTTGGGGGTGACCAGTATGCAGCCCTGCACACCAAGCCCTCAGGCTCAACCCTCCGTACATTGAGGAGTGTCCTGGTAGCATCTTCCCTGAAACTCCCTACTGCCTCCACTTCACTCTTGACTCCAACCTCTTCACTAAGAGCCCTAACTCCCCACCTCTCCTACCCTCCTAGTGTCCTGCCACATCTCTTTTCCAACCAACATTTCCTTATCCCCAGGCAGAAGGTCGATGCCACTGTGGCAGAGGGTGTTGGCTGTCCATGTGACTTCTCTACCTCCTTCCTGACTGGAGAAGCTACTTCTGTCCAGATATTGGAGGCTCACCCCTTCTTACATAGAGCCCTGAGCCAGCACTGGCTCCAGGAATCACCCACAGCCATCCTTCCCCAACCAAAGAAGCTATTAAAAACAAACTAAAAACCAAAGCTATTAAAACAAGCCATTAAAAAGAAACTATTAAAAACAAAAGACTCTCGCCGGGGTGCATGCCCTAGCGCTAAAGCTCACTTCCACACTGCACTTTCCCACACTAAAGTGAGGGTGGTGCTAGGGATGGCTCCTCTCAACCTCCCCCCACCGCCCACCTCTCTGCCCACCTCACCATTGGTCCCATCACCCTCCCACTTGCCCTGACTCCAGACACAGTGATTCCCCAGCCAGCCCCAGGTAGCTCATCTCCTCTCTCTCTGCCAGACCCTCAGTCCCCAGTTAGTCCTGCTCTATGTCAGGTGCAGAGTCACCTTTTGCAGCCAGCTGTCACATCTGGGTCAGGGCCCACCTCTCCTCCATCCCAGTCCCCTGAGGGTTCTGTCTTCACATTCCAGGTGCAGGCTGGTGACATGGTGTACTCCTCCCTTGTCCTGGGAGCTCTGGACACTCGCCTGGGTGCTTTCATTCAACAAATACATTGGAAGGGTCAACTCCATGCCAGGCACTGCTCTGGGCACAGGTCCCCGCAGGGAGCAAAGCCAGGACCCTGCTTTCCTAAGTAACACCCTAGTGGGGAAGACAGACACAAAGTAAACCAGTCCAGGGCAACGGGTACCCTGCTGGGGAGGAGGATGAAGCTGGATGGGGAGGTGAGAGGAAGGGGAGCTGTTGCAGAGGCGTGCTGGGAGGATGCAATCTGAGGATGTGACATTGGATGAAGGCTTGGCCAAAGTGAGCTGGCCAAGCAAGCACCAGTGTTCTGGACAGGAGAAAAAGGCACAAATGCATGAGCAGGAGCACGCCCACAGCATGGAAAGTCCAGCAGTGGGGATTCAGCAGAGGAGATCACGCCAGATGGTGCCGGAAGTCAGGGCAGCGTCATATAAGCCCTCACAGGCCATCTCTGTAGCTCATGCTCTTAGCAGTGTGGCTACTGTTAAGGGCTCAATAAACATTTGTTGAGTGAGTGAATGAATGAACGCCTGCTTTGAAGCATGCTTAGGTTGACTGTGTCCTGAAAATGGCCTTTCTGGACTGTTTATCTTCCCCTTGCCACCTCCAGGGGCCTGGGCTTATGGTAACCTGGGAGCAAGGCCTATGTTCTGGCTGCTCCTTCCCCAGAGAAATGAAGGTTGCCGACCTGTCTAACAAGCTGCGAGCTCACAAGTCCAAATTGATGTTCTGAGAAAGTGTCCACCATGGGGTAGACTCGAGTTTCAGCACGATGATTTGTCCCTGATGGGAGTTCCTTTTACGTTAATGAGAAGGCTTCCCAGCCCCCACCCCCATGCTCCCACCCTCCCCCAGTCCTGGAAAAGTCTCCCAAGATGACGGCCTGACTGCCCCTTTCTCAGGGATCTGAGAGGAAGTAGGAGGTGCAGCTCACATGGGTGACAAAAGGAGACATCCTGAGGCCTCAACACCCCCACTTCCTGGCTCTGGCAAATCACTTTACTTCTGTGAACGAGAGCCCCTTGCTGCCTGGGCCACCTCACAACCTCATTTGACCCAACCTGAGCCAAAGCAATTCAGGCCTATAGCACCTAGTGCAGTCATGTGGAAACCTAAGCCCAAGCAACAGCAGCTCAACCCAAATGTGGGTGCTTCCTTCTCATACATCATGGAAAGTCCAAGAGTTAGGAATCAGTGACCAGTGCAGCAAGCCTTGGCTGTCACCAGGGACCCCGGGATGGGATGCCCATTCGTGTGCTTGCAACATGACTGCCAGAGCTCCAGCAATCATCCCAGCATTCCCTGCTGTAGGAAAGAAAGGGATAAAGGGTAAATGGGCTTCCCAAAGCCCAGAAAAGCTGTCAAGGATCATGTCACATGACTAGTCCAATCTGCAAGGGAGGCACCGAAATGTCCTTTTTTTTTTAACAGTGTACATTGCTGTTGGCACCGCCCCACATGCACACAAAATGGGAATTCTCTTATAAAAGGACTAGGAGAGAACAATACTGGATGGATCACAAGCAGTGTCTGCCACAATCCACCCTCTGGAGTGACCCTTCAGCCATAAACATCTTTTTCATATTCACCTACAATTGGCCCTTCCACTAAGGAATAGACAGGGTCTCTGGGAAGGCTCTCCTCTCTATCAAGTCTAGATGTGGTCCTTGTAGTTCTAAAAAGTCAAAATCGAAGAGTCTGTGCCTAGCATGTCCCACACACAATGGCAGAAAAGGAAGGGAACTGTAGTAAAAACTTCCTTCAAGAAAAGAGAACTGGCCAGGCATGGTGGCTCACACCTGTAATCCCCACACTTTTGGAGGCCAAGGCAGGCAGATCAACTGAGGTCAGGAGTTTGAAACCAGCCTGGTGAAAACCCCATCTCTACTAAAACTACAAAAATTAGCTGGTCATGGTGGCAGGTGCCTGTAATCCCAGCTACTTGGGAGGCTGAGGCAGGAGAATCGCTTAAACCTGAGATGCAGAAATTACAGTGAGTGGAGATTACACCACTGCACTCCAGCCTGAATGACAGAGTCAGACTCCATTTCAAAAACCAAAACAACAACAACTATTAAAAAAAAGAGAGAGAGAGAGAGAATAATGGGAAACACTCAGCAGTCACTGGGCCATGACAATTATCAAATACTCTTGAACAGAAATAATGAGGGATCTCTGTCTTGGCAATGGATTACATTCTTTGGTTAAAACCAACCTGGCCAATTTGGCTCCAGCTTCTGGGTGAATCTCCCTTAAGCATTAGTCCTCCATTGCTTTTTCTCTGGAAGGTTCCTCTTGGTCTATTATAAAGCTAGCCCGGTCTTCCTAGTTTTGTCTCAGAAGAGTGTTTGGGAGGATAACCTTCTTTATAAATGCACAGCTTTTAAAGCCTACCTCTTATTCATTTGGGTTTCAAGGTTCTCAAATAGTTTCAGAGATTTAAGAGTTAAAGGATGTTGAGGGTCAGGTTGGGCTTTCTATAGTGAAATGGTTCTCTCAAAACTTAGTTCACTTTAGTTGTAATTGCTTCCAGTTGATTTCATGCAAGTAACACGTGGAACCAAAGATCTTATCCAGGCATAATTTTTAGGGCTGAAGCTGCTTGTCTTTTACTTATTGGACATAGCCACTGTGCAATCCCCCATTCCCTAGCACTTAAAATATAGCTACCAACTTGAGGTAATTTCTAAACCAATAAGCTCAAGCTAGAAGGTTAAAGCCTATCTTTGCCAGAAGACCATTGCTTTGTCTGATGAGATAGCTCCTTTATCCCACTGTGGCTGCCATTTTGAAATCACTACTTACACATTGTTCAATTTGGGATATAGAAGCCGCTGGGCTGCGTTGATCCTGCAGGACTCCAAATTGTAGTGTTCTCCTCTGTACACTTATGTTTATAGCAGCTTATGCACAATAGCTAAAAGGTGGAAGCAACCCAAGTGTCCGTTGATGGAGAGGTGGATAAACATAATGTGGTAAATACGTACAATGAAATATCATCCAACCTTTAAAAAGTAGACAATTCTGACACATGCCACAGCATGGATGAACCTTGAAGACATGATACTAAGTGAAATAAGCCAGTCACAAAAGGACAAATGCTGCATGATGTGTGAGTACTGCAAGCACTCACTTATATGAGGTCCCTTTTATAAGTAGTCACATTTATACAGACAGAAAGTAAAATGGGAATTGCCAGAGAATTGGGAGTTAGTGTTCAATGGGTACAGAGTTCTAGTTTGGGAAAATGAAAAGAGCTCTGAAGATGGGTGATGGTGATGGTTGCACAACAATGTGAACGTACTTAATGCTATAATACAGCACATGTAAAATGGTTTAAATGGTACATTTTATGCTATATTTATTTTGTCACAATTTTTAAAAGTCATCTTAAACAACATATGAACAACAAAAATTGTAGTGATTTCAGTCAATATAGATTACAGATCACAGGTAGAGGATGTGTCTTCTAGAAAAGCAGTATTTGGCCAGGCATGGTAGCTCGTACCTGTAATTTCAACACTTTGGGAGGCTGAGGTGGGAGGATCACATTAACCCAGGAGCTCCAGACCAGCCTAGGCAACAAAGTAAGACCTCATCTCCACAAAAAACAGAAAATTTAAAAACATCAGCCAGGTTTGGTGTCATGCTTGTGTGGTCCCAGCTACATGGAAGGCTGAGGCAGGAGGATTGCTTGAGTCCAGGAGGTTCAGGCTGCAGTGAGCCATAATTGCACTACTGCACTCTAGCCTGGACAACAGAGCAAGATCTTGTCAAAAAAAAAAGAAAGAAAGAAAGAAAAGAAAGGAAGGAAGGAAGGAAGGAAGGAAGGAAGGAAGGAAGGAAGGAAGGAAGGAAGGATTTCTACCTATTTCTGCTTGCAGACTGTCCCACCCTAGTCCAAATTTATTTATCTGTCTCTGAACTTAACTGCTAGCAATCTGGATTCTTCCTACCATATTCTGCAATGCTACAGCCTTGGTTAGTGTGTGGTACATGATCCAAGGTACAGCAGGTGACACAGTTTTTAAAAATGTTTTCAAATGCATCACAAGGTCACTAGCTTTTAGTCTGTAATGTTTGATATATTAATATTTCTCTACCTACCTTCTTCATTCAGTCCCTGTCAAATATTAGCTTCTTTCACTTATGGCACCCCACTTCTGGTACCATAGTCATAAGTTAGGAGATGTTAGAGCTGTGAGTACCATGACTTAAGTATGGTGGCTTAAACATGAAAGGGTTAGTTTTTGTCATCTGATGAGAAGTCCAGGTATAGTCACTGCTG
Source organism: Macaca fascicularis (assembly GCF_037993035.2). Taxonomy (NCBI): domain Eukaryota; kingdom Metazoa; phylum Chordata; class Mammalia; order Primates; family Cercopithecidae; genus Macaca; species Macaca fascicularis. The sequence continues at coordinate 10,248,222 of NC_088382.1, read as the reverse complement.
GTATTGGCTCAGTGTCCCATGGTGTCAAGGTCAAGTCCTCTCTGATTAGATTGGTCTTTTCCCTTATGATCCTAAATATGTGCTGAGGCCTCAGCCATAGTGCCCATGTCCCAAGTAGGAAGAGAAGCAGAAAAAAAGGCAAAAATGTGTGTCCCAGCTGGGAATACTCTTCCTAAAAATCTCTCCTGATATTCCACCTAAGAAGTCCTGCTTATATTGGGAGCAATTTTATCATAGGACCACTCCTAGCCAAAATAGAGGCTGAGGAAGGTAGCTTTTGGCTGAGCCTATTGCTCTACCTGCCTCTCCTCCACAAACTATCAGGGTCCATTAGGAAGACAAAAGTAGAGAGTAAATATTGGAGGACATAAGCATTCTTTGTATCTTCACTAAAGAAACTCAGGTTCGGCCGGGCGCGGTGGCTCAAGCCTGTAATCCCAGCACTTTGGGAGGCTGAGATGGGGGGATCACGAGGTCAGGAGATCGAGACCATCCAGCTAACACGGTGAAACTCCGTCTCTACTAAAAAGTACAAAAAACTAGCCGGGCGAGGTGGTGGGCATCCGTAGTCCCAGCTACTCAGGAGACTGAGGCAGGAGAATGGTGTGAACCCGGGAGGCGGAGCTTGCAGTGAGCTGAGATCCCACCACTGCACTCCAGCCTGGGTGACAGAGCGAGACTCTGTTTAAAAAAAAAAAAAAAAAAAAAAGAAAAGAGGCCGGGCGCGGTGGCTCAAGCCTGTAATCCCAGCACTTTGGGAGGCCGAGATGGGCGGATCACAAGGTCAGGAGATCGAGACCAGCCTGGCTAATACGGTGAAACCCCGTCTCTACTAAAAAAATACAAAAAAAAAAAAACTAGCTGGGTGAGGTGGCGGGCGCCTGTAGTCCCAGCTGCTCGGGAGGCTGAGGCAGGAGAATGGCGTAGACCCGGGAGGCGGAGCTTGCAGTGAGCTGAGATGCGGCCACTGCACTCCAGCCTGGGCGACAGAGCGAGACTCCGTCTCAAAAAAAAAAAAAAAAAAAAAAAAGAAAAGAAACTCAGGTTCTCTTGACACCATAAGCCAACATTTCCCAGCTGATCTGTCCACTGTCCTATTAGACTGCTTTCACCTTTTCCTTGGTCATTCTTAGTAGATAGAAATACTGTTTTGGGTTGCTTTATTAATTTATGTATTTCCTTTAAATTTAAATATGTTGTATTTGTAAACAAAAAGTTACTTGTAAATAAAAAGTTACTTGTGCCATATAAGTCCCTTAGGGCAGTATATCAACTAGGGTCCTCCAGAGAAGAAAGCCCAGTGGGATGGATAGATTGATAGATTGTAGAAAGATAGGTGATTGACAGATAGTAGTTAATTGATGGATAGATAATTGATAGATAATAGTTAATTGAATGTTAGATGCTAGATAGATAGATGATATAGATAGATGATAGAAAGATAGATGATAGATGATTGATAGAAAATAGATAATTGATGGATAGATGATTGATAGGTAGGTAGATAGACTGTAGATAGATAGGTAATAGATGATGGACAGATAATAGATACATAGATGGATGATAGATGATGGATAGGTAGATAGATGATAAATGATGGATAGGCAGGTAGATAGATAGATAATAGATAATTAGGAGATTTATTTTAAGGAACTGAATTGGCTTGTATGATCACCTTAGCTGGCAAGTCCAAAATCTGTAGGGCAAGCTTGCAGGCTGGAAGCTCAGGATGAAGTTGGTGCAACAATCTTGAGGCAGAAATGTTTCTTTTTCATGAAATCTCAAATTTTTAAGGCCTCCTTTGAGGCAGAATTTTTTTTTCCAGGAAACCTCAATTTTTGTAAGGCCTCCAATCAATTGAAGGGCTGGAAAAAATTGAGGTTTCCTGAAAAAGAAATATTTCTGCCTCAAGACTTCAGCCTTACTCACAATATTGTGAGCAATCTCCTCAACTTAAACTCAATTCATTATAGATGTTTACCACATCTGTAAAATACCTTCACAGCAACATCTTGATTCATGTTTAATTAAATTCCTGGGTATGACAGCCCAGTCACATTGACACATGCAACTGACCATCACAGGCAGGTAACATGATACAGATGAAGCAGCACTAATACCAGATCAGAGGCTTCAGTTAGAATCCTGACTTGATACCTGACTACTGATGCCCCCTTTGCTTCTCTGAACCTCATTCTGTTATCTGGAAAAGTTGAGGGCTTGGGCGAAAGGATCTATGTGCTCGCTTCCAGATGGAATACTTTCAGATAATGTGACCATCCCAATATACCTTCTTATACTTCCAGCATCCAAGCTCACGTCTTAGCAGGGGCTCAATGATGATGACAATGAAGATGATAAAAACTGTATTGACGACGATAATAATGATAGAGAATAAAAAGGGAAAAATTAAGGTCAAATCTTGCATGCAACCAAGGATAGTCAAAAATCCTTATTGTATAGATGATTCTTGTAGCTTGAAGCAAGTGGTGAAGTAAACTCTGCTTTAGCACTAACTAGAAGCCTAAATGTCAAGTCCTACCTGGAAAACTCCTGAATCCTGCATCAGGGTTGATAGTATGGCCAATTGCTAAGATTAAGTGATTTTTGCACAAGATATTTAACCCCTCTATGCTCAATTTCATCATATATCAAATGGGAATGTTAATAATTATATTCATCTTATAGAACTGTTGCAAGGATTAAAAGAGATAATGTATCTGAAGCTCTTGAAATAGAAATATCTACTAACAAAAAACACTCTTCACTGTTGTTTTGTAACTCTGTGAGGTTTTTATTTCATTTTTATTACCAAACAGTCCGTTAGGATAGGTAAACTGAGATCCAAATATTCATCCCACACACAGTAAATGGGAAAAGACACCACAGATGCCACTAAGCTCAAGCCTGCCAGGCCATGTGACTTTTGCATGGCTCTCAGGAGAGATTTGAGAATGCCCATGTTTCTTTAGCAAGAGAACATTGGATGTGGCCAAAATGAGTCAAGAACATAGGTGGGCTCTGTCCATAACCAGTTGTTGCCATCGACATCACTTTGTGATTCTTTTGATTATTCACCAGTAAACTTGTACTGAGTCCCAGTCACCATCCAGGCCTGCAGTGGGCACCAGGGCTCCAGACGTGACTAAGACATTGTCCATGCCCTTGCAGGACCAGCAGGCTATAGGGGGAAGCCACCATTCAATCAATACACAAAGCGCAATGTCGTGAGAGCCATGACAGAAATGAGCACAGCCATGCAACACACAATTGTGCCTACTATGTGCCAGGTATGTACAGCGATAAATAACACAGTGATAGATAAAACAACATGCCCTCTTTGTCTTACAATCCAGGAGAAAGCAGCATTAAAACAATCATCTACATGAAATGAAAAAATTACAACGTGCAAAGTGCTACCGGGGGTGCATTTAGTGCTACAAGAGCACGAGACAGGGACTCAGGAAAGATTTCCTTGAAAAAGGGATGATTAAGCTGAGACATGAAAAACCAGAAAGAGTTATCTAGATAGCAAGGGAAGAAAGAGCATTCCAGGGAGAGAGGACAGCAGGCAAAGTCCTGGAGGGAGTGTGGGTGAAGCCAAGGCCAGTGGGCGAGAGGCCAGTGTGGGCTGGAGAAGAAAGAAGGTCACACAAGGCTGGACAGCCACATGAAGGCCTTGGGGCTTATGAATGAGCAGCCATGGAAGGTTTGGATGAAAGAAATTAACATAGTCTAGTTTCATATACGCATGTATCTGTGTGTGTAGAGAAAGGGGAGAAGGTGTAATTTACATAAAATAAAATTCAGAGATCTGAAGTGAGACGTATATATACCAGGGTAACCACCTCCTGAAACACGATGCCACACAGCAGCACCCTATCGAGTGCTCTTGTCAATACCAGTCCATAATTAGATTTTTTTTTTTAGTTACCTCTGGCAACAGTGTGGAGAATGGATGGTGTAGGTGTGGGGGTGGGGGCTGGCAAGAAATGGCAATGAACTCTACTTGGGGTGGCAATGGGTTACAGAGAAGAGAATGGGCTCAATAAATGTTTAGGAGGCAGAGTTCCCAGAGCTTCAAGGCAGCTAGAAAGGAGTGAGGGCGAGGAGTCAAGAATGAGGTCTAGTCCGTCGGGCATGGTGGCTCACACCTGTAATCCAAAAGCTTCTGGAGGCAAGGCAGGGGGATGGCTTGAGGCCAGGAGTTTGGGACCAGTCTCGGCAACATAGTGAGACCCCGACTCTACAAAAAAATTAAGAATAATTATCCAGGCATGGCAGTGGGCACCTGTAGTCCCAGACACTTGGGAGGCTGAGGCAGGAGGATCACTTGAGGCCAGGAGTTGGAGGCTGCAGTGAGCCGTATTCATGTCACTGCATGGCTTAAGCAGTGACGGGCACCTGATGAGGAGCCAGGGTTGAAGAGGGATCTGGAGGGTTTTCCAGAAGAACTAAGTTTCGTAGAGGCTGTTTTGTGGTGTCAGTTAAGAGTCAGCCAGGTGAGGGGGTTTAGAAGTGCATTTAGGGAGGACCCTGAGAATGGATGAAGACCAGGCAAGCAGAACCAGGGGTCAGGAAGGCGTTCCTCACAGCCCTGTGCCGAACCTGGCCCCCGCCTGCCTTAAGCAGACCTGAGACTTCTCAGTCATGTGAGACAGCACATTTGCATTTGGCCTAAGGTCAGGCTGAGTCTCTGATAATTGCAGGAAAAAAGCGCTGTACTAATACTGACTCTGAGAAAACGGAGCAGGATGGGACAGGGGATGAGAAGGGGTTCTAGGCTTGGGGTATGGAGCCCTATCCCAGCTGCATCCTGCGGAGGTCCTGGGGCCACAGACTTGGGAAGGACTCGAGTGAGGGGTTCCACCTGAGGGCCGAGGCATGGTGTCAGCCTGGGGGACACACCCAGCACTGCATTCAGGACAGCCCCTGCCAGAGGAGCCTGGACATGGAGACCCCTGTCTGACCCTGGATCGGGACTCCTGCCAGTGACACACCCCAAATGCTCAGAAGCCCCTGAGGACCCCTGGACACCGCACAGGCGGCGCAGGCCCGCAGGCATTCGTTCTCTGGGGAGAGGTGTGGTGTGTCACACACCCCAAGGCGAGAAGGGGTGAATACCTCCACTGTGTAAATGTGTGAGTCATTTGCTGTGGATGGACATTGAAATCATGTGGTTGTATAAAGTCATTCAAGACTAGGTGGTCAGGAAGGGCAGTGAGGGCGCTGAAATATCACCATCATGACGGGAGGAAGGTGGGCTGGGCCTTGACAGAGTCACATGGCTGAAGGAGGAGGACGGTTCAGGGTGGCTGGAGCCTCTTCCAAGACAACCCACTGGGGAAATGGGGTGACCTGGGGAGCCAGGGGTCCTGGGCAGCTGCCCGCCAACCCTAATCAGTAGGCCCAGCTTTTCCTCACTGGGACTCTGGGCAGTGAGGCAGAGGAAGGACTTGCCTCTCAGGCGACTGGTGGGTGCCAGGGACTTCCAGGACAGAGAAAAGCAAGGCTGGCCCAGAAAAGGAGCGGACCCCTCCCAAACATCGCCTTCAGGGGCTTGGGCACTACACTTGGGGACACCCCTGAAGAGCTGTTTGCTGCACCCCAAAGCAAAGTTATGACGCCAGAAACAGGGCCATGGATGCTACAGGCCAGTGGAGGAGGTCGGGGAGGCCAGACCCTAATAGGAGGAGTCAGGGAGGACGTGGAGGCAGCAAGCAGGGGCAGTCTCTTCCGTGGAGACAAACACGGGCCTGTGGGTGGGCAGGAGGCATGAGGCTACAGTCAGAAGAACATGAGGATGATGGGCAGCATGTGTGCAGGTGTGTATGTGTGTGTGCATGCATGTGTGTGTGCGTGCATGTGTGTACACGTGTGTACCTGTGTGTGTACCTGTGTCTATGTGTGTGCAAGTGTGTGTGTGTGTGTTTACAGGAAGCCTCAGGACGCTCACTTCCTGAAGGAGAACAGGTTACGAGGGAGAGGCAAGGGTTCCAGTCCCTGAGCAGGTGCAGGTGACGAGGCCCAGAGCATTGCAGGAGGGGCCAGGAGGAAAGAAGCCTGGGAGAAGCCATTCATGACTTAACAAAGCTGGCACTGGCCACCCCCAGGGTTCCGGAAACTCTGAGTCAGTCTGGCTCGGTCTCCTGGCAACCAGATGCAGGGGCCATGGCACTCTTAACACCCCAGGGAGTGAAAGAAGTCTTCCAATCTCAGGTGAAGGAAGAGAAAATGTGGCTTTTAAATAGAAACTGGCTCACCCTGGGCACATAAGGAGGTGGGCACTGGAAATGCCTCTTCAGGAGACCCTGGGGCAGCCACCCCGGCTGGGCACAGCACCTCTGAGGTGCTGTGATGAGATGTGCGGGCCCAAACTCCAGGCCAGGGCTGACCAGCCCCTGGACCTTGTGGGCTGTTTTTCAAGCCCACATGCAGGCCCAGAGGGGGCAGATCCTGCCTGAAGGGAACTGAGGGACTGTGCCTGCCTCCCTTGGGACCCTCAGGGCCCTGTGAGCCCCTGTGTGCAGGGAGTGTGCTGGGGGAGGCTCTGTTGCTTTCTAGGGGGTGCTGTCTGGATTAGGCAGAAGAGTGGTGGCTGTGGAAGAGGAGTCTCTGGGGGCCAAGGACATGACTCTGGGCCTCCCTCTGTCACTAAGGCCACCATGGGTCCTCCAGGTCCCTGGGATCCTCCCAGCCAGAGGACTCCTTTCCCCAGGAAAGCAACATGCCTGCGTGTGGTGGGTGGGTCTCTGCATCACCCCAAACATTTTTTTGCCACTTTCTTTAAGTGCCACTTGCTTCTCCTACATCTGCTGGTGGCCTATAAGAACTTTCTAGAAGGGCCAGATGAACTCTCCAGTAAAATAGGTTTTTACTTCTAGGCAGGGAAAAAGTTTGCCTTTTCCTCTTGGCCTGTCAGTGTATCTGAATTTTCACCAAGCAAGTCTCATTCCTTCTGCTCATTACATCACCAAGATCCCTCTAGGTCAGTCACTAACACTGCAGTATGAATTTCATTGTCAGTCACTAACACTGCAGTATGAATTTCATTGTCAGTCACTAACACTGCAGTATGAATTTCATTGTCAGTCACTAACACTGCAGTATGAATTTCATTGTCAGTCACTAACACTGCAGTATGAATTTCATTGTCAGTCACTAACACTGCAGTATGAATTTCATTGTCAGTCACTAACACTGCAGTATGAATTTCATTGTCAGTCACTAACACTGCAGTATGAATTTCATTGTCAGTCACTAACACTGCAGTATGAATTTCATTGTCAGTCACTAACACTGCAGTATGAATTTCATTGTCAGATCAATGCCTCTAGTGCAGCTAGTTGAGAGTAGGCGGAGGAAAGTCAAATTTTATTTTAGGGAAATGGGGGAGGGATCATATTTCAGAACCTGAGGCCTGCTGGAGGTACACAAACCCTGGACTACAGTGGCCAGCATGAGAACTCTTAGAGGAAGGAAAGTCCTAGAAGAAGAACAAGTCCCAGGAGCAAGAGGGAGTGCTGCCCAGAAATCAAAGCACAGCTCTTCCCAGGGGTGCGCGGGTATCTAGTTACTCTTCAGGGCTATGGAGCACCATTGTGGGGACCCCAATAGTGTCTTACCCAGAAGACATGGCTTCTTGACTCCTCAACTCCATGTCATACCCTGCAACTCCCATATCATACCCTGAAACCCCGTATCATACCCTGCAACCTCGATATCATACCCTGCAGCCCCATATCATACCCTCCAACCTCCATATCATACCCCACAACTCCCATATCATACCCCACAACCCCCATATCATACCCCACAATCCCCATATCATACCCTCCAACCTCCATATCATAACCCACAACTCCCATATCATACCCCACAACCCCCATATCATACCCCACAATCCCCATATCATACCCTCCAACCTCCATATCATAACCCACAACTCCCATATCATATCCCACAACCTCCATATCATACCCCACAATCCCCATATCATACCCCATAACTCCCATATCATACCCCTCAACCCCCATATCATACCCCACAACCCCTGTATCATATCCTCCAACCCCCACATCATACCCCACAACTCCCATATCATACCCCACAACCCCCATGTCGTACCCCACAGCCCCCATATCATACCCTGCAGCCCCTATATCAAACCCTCCAACCCCCATATCAAACCTTCCAACTCCCATATCATACCCCACAACCCCCATATCATACCCCACAATCCCCATATCATACCCCATAACTCCCATATCATACCCCTCAACCCCCATATCATACCCCACAACCCCTGTATCATATCCTCCAACCCCCACATCATACCCCACAACTCCCATATCATACCCCACAACCCCTATATCATACCCCACAATCCCCATATCATACCCCGCAACCCCCATATCATACCCTACTACCCCCGTATTATACCCTCCAACCCCCACATCATACCTCACAACTCCCATATCATACCCCACAACCCCCATATCATACCCTGCAACCCCTGTGTCATACTGCACAACCCCCATGTCGTACCCCACAACCCCCATATCTTACCCCACAGCCCCCGTATCATACCCCACAACTTCCGTATCATACCCCACAACCCCCATGTCGTACCCCACAGCCCCCATATCATACCCTGCAGCCCCTATATCAAACCCTCCAACCCCCATATCAAACCTTCCAACCCCCATATCATACCCCAAAACCCCCATATCACACCCTCCAACCTTCATATCATACCCTGCAACCCCCATATCATACCCCGAAACCCCATATCATACCCTGCAGTCCCCATATCACACCCTGCAACCCCCATATCACACCCTGCAACCCCCATATCATGCCCTGCAGCCCCCATATCACGCCCTGCAGCCCCCATATCACACCCTGCAGCCCCCATATCACACCCTGCAGCCCCCATATCATGCCCTGCAGCCCCCATATCACACCCTGCAGCCCCCATATCACACCCTGCAGCCCCCATATCACGCCCTGCAGCCCCCATATCACGCCCTGCAGCCCCCATATCATGCCCTGCAGCCCCCATATCATGCCCTGCAGCCCCCATATCACGCCCTGTAGCCCCCATATCACGCCCTGCAGCCCCCATATCACACCCTGCAGCCCCCATATCATGCCCTGCAAACCCCATATCTTGCCCTGCAGCCCCCATATCATGCCCTGCAGCCCCCATATCATACCCTGCTGCCCCCATGTCACACCCTGCAGCCCCCATATCACGCCCTGCTGCCCCCATATCACACCCTGCTGCCCCCATATCATACCCTGCTGCCCCCATGTCACACCCTGCAGCCCCCATATCATGCCCTGCAAACCCCATATCACACCCTGCTGCCCCCATATCACACCCTGCTGCCCCATATCACACCCTGCTGCCCCCATATCATGCCCTGCAAACCCCATATCATGCCCTGCAAACCCCATATCACGCCCTACAGCCCCCATATCACGCCCTGCAAACCCCATATCATGCCCTGCAAACCCCATATCATGCCCTGCAAACCCCATATCACGCCCTGCTGCCCCCATATCACGCCCTGCAAACCCCATATCACACCCTGCTGCCCCCATATCATGCCCTGCAAACCCCATATCATACCCTGCGATTCCCATGTCATGCCCTGCAGAGACCACAAGGTCGGGAGCGCCTGCGGAGGCTTCTGAACTGGGAGGAGTTTGACGAACAGAGAGACTCCCGGAGGAGCATCTTGCTGGACACCCTCTACGAGAGCATCATCTTTGCAGTGGGCAAAGGCTTCCCATGGGTGGAGGTGGCCCAGGTGGTCAAGTTCACGGAAGAGCTGCTAAAGGAAACCAAAGGTAAGGGGCGTCCAGGGCAGGAGTCAGCAGAGGCTGGTGGGATGGGTGGGTGCACGTAGGACTCCCCTGCCATTCACAGCCCTGGCAGCCTTGGAGGAGCCAGGGCCCCTTCCTGCCTTTCCCTGGCATTGGGCCTCCTCACACGCTTGAAAATATGGTCTCTACCCAGGCTCCCCAAACAACCTCTCTGAGTCTTCATTGGTCTGCCTGACTGTAAATCTGAACCACTCCAAGCTGTGGGCACAACAGTCAGGGTGTTTGCTTTTGTTTTGGTTTGGTTTGGTTTTGCTTAATGTAAATCAAATGTGTCACCTTCCCCGACTTAAAACCCTTCATGGACCCTGAAGGGCGGCATGTTGTTCCTGGTAGGAGATCTGGCTTTGCTGCAAGTCCCAGGGGAGTCCCGGAGCTTGCTCATGCACAGATGGGGGATGCAGTCAGGCGGGTGCACGGAAGCAGCATTGCTCCCACCCTGGCCCTGTGCTGGGTTTGCATGAGAAAAGGACCTGGTGGCATGAGGAGCTCTGGTCACTCCACCCACCTCTTGGGCAATGAAGTGCAGATTCATTCATTATGTAAATACAAGCGGCAGGCTCTCTGTGGCTGCCCTCACAGTGGTGCTTCATTCCACTGAGAACCATCCGTGGGTGCTGAAAGTAGTGGGCGGATGCTTGATGAGAAATGGGATACTTCCATGCTTTCTAAGAACCTCTCCCACAGCATCCTTCCTAGTGACAAAGAGAAAGGAATACTCTTACAGGGAAGAAGCTGACAGCTGCCTCCTTAGTCAAATGATCCAAGTGGACATTGTCAGTAAGAGGCCACACAGAGAATCCCATGTGCCTGGTCGGATGCAGCGAGAAACCAGCATCCTCCCATTATAGTTCCAACAAAGACTCACGGCCCAAATCTAATCAAGAGAAAACAGCAAATTAGGAGCATTGCTCAAAGTAGCTCTCCTGCCAGATCCAAACACTCAAAGGCCATAAGAGCCAAGGAAAGACTGATAAACCTTTCCAAACTGAAAGAGGCGAAAGGATGTGTTCAAACGTGACCTGTGGCCGTCTTTTTGCTATAAATGAGGTTATTGGGAGAACTGTGGAAACCAGAGTGAGGTCTGGGGACCCGGCGGTAGTGACACGTTCAGGGTGAGGGTCTGGATCGGATGGTCGTGATGATGAACGTTCTTGCTTTAGAAGATATACATGAAATGATGCTTCGGTGAGGTGTGTCGGGTGGGGTACTCCTTTTAAGTGGACTGGGAAGAGTTTCTTTCTACTATTGTTGCAACTTTTCATGTAATTTATTTTGCTTTGAAATTATTTTTCAAAAAAAGTATAATAAGATTTTTTTAAAGTGAGGCACATTAGAGGTCTTCCCTGGCTTTCTGGTCATAATCTCAGTAGCTGCCAATCACACAGGCTGCACGATGCTATGTCTCTCATGCACAAGGCGCCATCCTCAAGGCAGCCATAACTCATCACTCAGTACTGCTGGCAGCATGTCAATGTCCTTCTCTAATCTCACCACTTCTGACCATCCCCAGGGCCAGTACCATTTCCACCCCTCTCTCTTGATTGGTCCACTACTTTCAAATCTTGCATTCTGCAACTGATTTACCAAACTGCGAGTGCTTTTTCAGACACACAGAATGTCCCACGGCACCTCCGTTTGAAGGCATCCAGTGCTCCCAGCCTTAGGCACACCTGGGTCAGCCTTTCTTTAATCTCTTCGGCTGCCAGGTTCTCTTCCAATTCTCTCCTGCCAGGCTGCGTTCCTACCCAGTGGTCCCAGCCTAAAGGCTAGAGCAAGACATGGCATCACTCACAGGCTGGACTCAGAGATCCTCGGGACATCTCATCCCCCTCCTGCCATCCCTAGCCCCACGGACAGGAGCCTTCAGGGTATCTCTCAGGGTCCTGCCTCCCCACTGCTCACAGCCACATGTGGGTACCAGAGTTCAATCCTGGTGTCTGAGCTCTGGAGGGGTTCGTGGCCAGAACAGACACTGACAACCAGGAAGAGGGATGTCAGCCGCAAGCAAGCAGGTGGGAAGCAAACTCTTTCAAGTCCCCATCAGAACCTTCATAGGCCAAGCCCTTGGAAAACAGTCGATGATGATGCAAACCCAACTTCAGCCCAAGATGAGGGCGCCCTGGAGCTTTCGGCACTTCTGGTTGGAGCATGCCTTACCAACACAGCACAGCTATGTCTCATGGACTCTCCAACTGAGTGCACAGAAAACTCCTCTCCCTGACTACAGGGAGCCCCTGGATGCCAACTAAGCTCTTCCAGCTTCTGCTGGCACCCCCTAAGGGACAGGGAATCCCTCCTCCTCCTGCACTTCATTCCCTACATGACCACACTCATCATTAGGAAGTTCTTCCTTGTATCTAGCCTATAGCTGCCTTCTGCCCCTCTCCAAATCTGTCTTCCAGATTCTCAGCAGCCTGTGGGCCCTGAGCATATTTATTGGGCTTCATATAATGCGACTAGTACATCTTTCCATTTGGACTAGGCATCCTAGTACCTTTTATTATTCTTTTTAAAAATTCAAATATTTACTGAAATGCTAGCTAAATTTCTGCTACATACATTTATTTGGAGCTTCCATAAATCATATATATGCCATTTTATTTATTTAACATATATTCATTATTTACCATAGTTTAGTCTTCAGATGCTGTATATAATGAGTCAAATATGCCTGTGTTTACTACCACCCATACCACATCACCTCTTTTTCTATTTTAATATGACATCCTTCCCATAGACCCTGCCCCCCACCACCTCCTAACTAACCTCTGCCACCTCTCTCGCTGCCCTCATCCAAGTAGCCTTGTGTTTTTCAGTATTAGTCTTAACATATGGTATCTGGGCCGGGCGCGGTGGCTCAAGCCTGTAATCCCAGCACTTTGGGAGGCCGAGGCGGGCGGATCACAAGGTCAGGAGATCGAGACCACAGTGAAACCCCGTCTCTACTAAAAATACAAAAAATTAGCCGGGCGCGGTGGCGGGCGCCTGTAGTCCCAGCTACTCAGGAGGCTGAGGCGGGAGAATGGCGGGAACCCGGGAGGCGGAGCTTGCAGTGAGCCGAGATCGCGCCACTGCACTCCAGCCTGGGCAACAGCGTGAGACTCCGTCTCAAAAAAAAAACAAACAAACAAACAAACAAAAAAAAAAACATATGGTATCTGGATTCAAACACAGCAATCAGTGAGGTGGTCAGGGATGTGCCATCTCCCCTGTGCTGGTCATGATGCCCCTGTTTATATAGCCGATGAGGGCATTGGCTTTATCAGCATCAGGTACACAGACTGGCATCAGGCTGGCAGTCCACTAAAGCCCCTAACCATTTCCCCATCCTGCCCTTGTGCGATGGCGATTTCGAATGCACTTGCAGACCCTCACAGTCACCCCCACGGATGCCACCTCGTTCAGACTGGCCTTCCTTTCTTTCCTCCTGAAATATTCTCCGCCTTAATCCTGGCCCATCCAGCTTAGGAGTTTCTCCTCTCACCTGCGCATCATCTGAAGAAGTGTGAGGCATGGTTGATACAAACACAGACTCGAAACAAGCTCTTAGGTGGGCTTCCCGTGCCTGAAGTTAAACTGGCTGAAAATAGACATCAGGAGGTTGGGGGTTCAGAGGGAAAATTCAGGTCCTACCTGGCCCCTTACTGGGTGCATGATCTAGGGCAAGTCTCATCCCTCTGAGCCTCTGTGAACACATCTAGAAAAATGGGGATGCAGGATCACTCTCCTCCTGGGATTATTAGAAGGATCAAATGAGACCGTGCCTGAAAGCCCACAGCATGGCGCTCGGTGCCTGGGAAGGGCCCAGTGAGTGGCACCTTTATTTTTAGTAGACACAGGGACCTGGGAACTCGAAGGAGCAGGATGTGGTCCAGAAACCTGGCATAGTCAGGGGTCACCTGTTTCAGATCAGCCCTAGCAAGAACAAGGCCCAGTAGACACGTGCCAGGGCCCCTTCTCCTCAGCCCCTGCACTGCCCAGTGACCCTGCACTGCAGGAGATGGGGCAGGGTCAGAGGCAGGGCCAGGAAGTAATTAAAAAAAAAAAAAAGCAAACTGCAGATTTGTTTCAGAAGTCAGGAGGGAGACAGGAGGCAAATGAGACTGTCCCAGTTCCGCCCAGGGGGTGACTGACCCACCAGGAGAGCTGGCTCCTGAGAGCCATGTCAGGCTGGCTGCAGTGCGGAGAGAGTAGGCAGCCGAGTGCAGCTGGAGCACCCCAGGATGCAGAGCCCCACGAGAGCCAGGCCTCCTGCACCTCGGCTCACCACGGTGCTGGTCAGGATGGTGCCTGCTGTCCCTGAGCCAGGAGGCTGGCCCAGGTGGTGTCCTTGTCAGCACCTGTGTTCTTACTGCCTTGCACAGGGACACTCATGAGAACGTGAACAACCCCACAGTCCCCCAGATGCAGAGGGTAGAATTCCAGCAGCACCTCCCTCCCCAGGTCCTCCTCACTGACAAACGCTGCCATCACCTCCGGGCCCAGGCCGAGCCCTACATGTTTCTGGGGCCCCAGTTTTGCTATTTCCTAACTGTGGGACCTTGACCATTCTCTCTGTGCTTCAGGCCACTCATCTGTAAATTTGGGACAAGAACAACAGCCGCTTCACAGGCTTGTTGAGTTCATTTATGGCCCTGGAAAGGTGACCAGCGTAGAGGAAGCCCTGAAAGTGTGCACTGGAGTCTGCCTGTGTGTTACACCCACTTGCAGGGGTCTCAGGCACCCTCCTGGGCTCCACTGTCCACCGGGAACTTTAGGTCCTCTGCCTGCCCCACCCGGACGGCAGTGGCCTAGGCAGTCCTGGGGCACCGCTCATGGAAACCGCAGGCTTGCCTCCCCCGGCTTTGCTCAGTTGTTTCTGCTCCAGTTCTGCCCAACCCCAGCCCTAACCTTGATCTTCTCTGGTGACATCCAAGTGGCACTGCGCAGGTTTGGACCATAGGCTCTGAGTCACCAGCCCTTATCTATCCTCCATTCCCTCCTCTGCCCTCCAGCCCTGGGTAAACTCCCCTCCTGACTAAGCCTCTCCCTGTCCTTGGATCGCACCACCCAGAGTTGATCTTGGCCCCTCCAGCGCTGGGCCTTATGGGCTAAGCTTCTCTCTCCAGGCCATGGCCACGGCCTGGACACCTCACACCTGCATTTCTGCAGCTATGTTCCCTCTGGGCCCTGCAGGCGTGCCCAGTCCGGCTCCTTTCCTGTGATGACTGTCTCGTCTGTCCTTCTCACGCCCTGCTTCACCAGGCCATCCCCCTTCCCTCTCCACTCAGACCACAGGCCTCCCTGGAGTCCTTAGCTGGAGAGTGAGAAAGGCCTGGCCTGGAGAGGCTGGAGCTGTGGGAGAGGGGTCTGCACCCTGTACATCTTTGTCCCCTCCGACCCCCGAGTGCTGAGTGACGCATATGGCACAGAATAGGAGTTGAAGGAAGAAACAAATGAACGAACCGATAAATGAGTCGATTCCTGATGCCCATGGAGACAGAGAGTTCAAGATGCGCAGAGGAGGCGAGGGCTGGCCTCCAGTGACGCTCCTTGCCCCAGTGACTTGCTCCAATGCCTTGCCCCAGTGACGCTCCTTCCACACTGCACACGCCACTGATGTGAGAGGCAGCAGAGCAAACTCTGCAGTCAAGAGGTCTCAGTTGAAATCCCACCACTGTCACTTCATTGCACAGCCTTGAGAACATTAGTTTCCCTCTCTGTGCCTCTGTTTCCTCTTCTGTAAAATGGGGGCAGTAACAGTTCCTACTTACAGGAAGGAGCAAATGAATCGGACATGCAGCACTCGCGGCAGGGTGAACAGCACATAGTAAGTGCTTAATCAATGTTCACTACCATATGCCTGGAGGCAACACGGGATGGTCCCATGTCCATGTCCACCCATGTCCAAGACTCGCCAAGCAGAGAGAAGGTGCCGCTCTCTGCAGTCATGGTTCAGGGCAAGAAGGAGCTGCATGCGGGCCATCGGGGCGCTCACTGTCTATGCCCTTTCTTGCATTCCCTTCATCCTGCAGATGGGTTCAAGGCATGGGCCAGCAGAAGGGAGGGCCGGACCACCTGTGGCCTGGACTCTAACCAGCTGCGCACACTCATGCTTGGCCCTGGGCACACGAGGGAGCCATCCTTGCTGCCTACCAGACCAAGAAAGCAGGAAACTGCTGTCCTCAGGAGGGGGCTCTGGTGGCCAGGGGCAGAAAGAGCTGGCGTTGGTGGCAGGTCAGGTCCCTGGCACATTCCAGCTCTTTCCCACCTTGCATCCCACCCTGTCCTCCTCTTGGCATTATCCTTATCTCAGAATGTGGGTGCAGGGAGCCAGGGCAGGGGCGGGGGTTCTGTGTCTGTTTCGGCTAAAATCCATACTGGGCTTTCAGTCGTCTTGGAAGGTGGCTTCTCCAGGGATGTTTTCGTTGTTAGTCTGGAGCTAAGGATGGTTGTGTTGTGTTTGCATTCTAGATAAGAAAGTTGGTAGTCGCAGTGGAGGAGGGTCATGTTTGCACAGCAGTGATTCAGAGCTCTGCCAGGACAGCTACCAGTGCAGCATATCTCCCGGCCCAATCAGGCCTTGGCACGGGGAGGGAGGGGGCCCTTTCTTCAAAAGCTTTGGCTTGCCCTGGCCTGGCAAATGTCTCTCCAGGACATTCTGCTCCCCACACCAGGCCAGAAGAAGCAGTCCTTTCCTTGTGCCTTCTTGGCCAGCCTCCAGGAATCTCTGGGCAGGTCATATCCAGCCATCTCCCCTGGGCCAAGGGTGAAGCCACCAGCTGTGACACAGAGCGGGAGTCTTCCAGCTTGGGACGTCCTGGTGGGAGAAAACCACAGGACGGGGGCACAGTTTGCCCACCTTGTCTAACCCCGGGGAGGTTCAGGAGAGGAGAGGGATGTGGGGGCCTTGAGGAGCCACAGAGATTTAGGGTACCCAGGAAGCCTGCACAGGAGGCAGGGAAGGTGGGGACAACCTCCCCTGCTTCAGGCTTCCCTTGACAGAAAGCTGAGCCTGGAGGTGTCCCACTTGTGGCCACCTGGCACCTGTAGGACCTCCCCAGCCCACCACCGCTCTGACTCTGTGCCGCTCCGCCCTTCATCATCATCACACGTGGCAGGCACAGCCTCTCTCAGACGCTCCATCAAGACAGCTGAAGCAGGAAGAACCTTTTCATATGGCCAGGCCCCCAAATCCCAGGCCTGGCAGGAGGTGGGCCTTGAGGCTGGTCAATGGAGGCACAGGGCATCCGGGTGAGTGCCTGGTGAAAGGCATCATGGTCCTGGCATCTGCAGTTCCACCCATGGTCACTCCTGATTCTAAAGGAAATGTTGCCCAGGTAGCCTAGGACGGGAAAGCAGCCACCTGCCCACAGCAGCCTGGGCTGGAAGGAGGCAGTGACTCTTCCAAGCTCCTGGCACAACAGTTCTTGCTGGGATGATCATGGCCATGCCTAGGGTCTGCCCAGCAGCCCTGAAGTACTCCGCCCTCAACTCCACCCTCAACTTGAAGTACTCAGCCTCTCAAGACCCGCGAAGCAGAGAGAAGGTGCCACCCCCGCAAAGCAGAGAGAAGGTGCCACCCCCGCGAAGCAGAGAGAAGGTGCCACCCTCTGCAGCCTGGGAAAGGCCTCCAGGGACCCTCCTTCCCAACCAGAACCTGACACCCCTCAGGCGAGACCTGGAGGGGCCTTTAAATGAGACTTCATGATTGACGGATGGTGGAAGTCTCCACGGCAGCTCTAGATTGAGATCTTAGAGGGGCATTCTTGGGACGAACGGGCAACTCTCCTTGTGTAGATGCCTCCCTGTGGTATTAGTTCACCAGGGCTGCCGCACAGAACCACGTACTGTGTGGGTTCAACAACAAACATTCATTTCCTCATAGTTCTGGAGGCTGGAAGTCCAAGGTCAAGGTCCTGGCAGGGCTGGTTTCTCTTGAAGCCTCTCTCCTTGGCTTGCGGACGGCCACCTTCTCCTCCCATCCTCTCGTGGTCTCTCTCTGTGCACCTGTGCCCCGGCGTCTCTGTGTGTGTCCATGTTTTCTCTGCTTATGATGACAGCAGTCCTGTTGACTGAAGGCCGGCCCTAATGATCTCATTTGACCCTAATCAACTCTATAAAGACCTTCTTTCCAAGTACGTCCTGACATACTGGAGGTTAGGACCTCACCACGTAAACTAGGGTGTGAGCAGTCCATCTTGTAACACTGAGGGAGGTCACCACTCCTTGGGTGAGCCAGTGTCAGTAAGTAGGCCAGAAATCAAGACGGGGCCATAGAAACCTTCCCCTGCCTTCCGCAAGAGACCATCCATCCCACAGAGGGAGGCCTTGTGTGTCATGTGCCTGGCCTTTTACACAGCTTCTGCAATTGTCACTGCAGTCTGGCATCACAGGTGCCATTTGAAAGATGAAGACACTGAGGTCTGGAGAGATTAGGTAACTTGCCCAAGGCCACACCTCGAGTGACCGGTGTCGGGATTTGAACCAGGTCAGCACCCACCCAGCCGCGCAACTTTTCATTTTGACCACGGGGACCTGTCCACTCGTCCAGGGGTGCAGGAAGGCCTGAGAAGCAGGCAGCCCAGGAGAGCCCCCACAGCAAGTGGGCCGGGGCTGACAGAGCAACACCTGGATGAGCCAGGTCTGACACCTACTGACTTCCTAACTGGGTCACCCAGAGCTGTTCACAGGAGAGGCTGGGATCCTGGCCCCAGCAGGAAGCCTCCAGGATGGTGAGTGGCCCAGGCCCAGCTGGCAGGGTGAGTTGTGCCCTTTGGCTAAGGTGTCCTGGCCTGGATGTGCCACCTGTGTGTGGGCAGATGGTACACATTCTCTTAGGACCCCTTCCCACGTCTGAATTCTCAGGTTCTTCCCCCATCAGCTGGACATACTGGTCAGCCTTGGAGTCCCCAGCATTAGAGGGGACAAGGTATGAGAATGGAGTAGCCGCATCTCGGGCTGGGAATGGCACTGTGTCCCCGAGACAGTGGGACTGCCCAGTTGCTTTCAGCTCCGGGGGATGATGACCATGAGGATGTCAAGGATCCCAAGTCAGGGCTTCCCTCACCAAGCTCGAGTCAGCTGAAGGGCTTGGCCAAGATGCACTGGCAGTGCCCCCGTTGTGGCTACAGGGACTGTCAGCTCCATGGAAATCCCCACAGCTTCTGAGAGTTGAGAGGGGCCCCAGAAGTCTCCGGATCCAACCCCCACCTGACACACACATCCAGGAATCCCGTCTCTCTGGTGTCTGAGCATCCGAGGCCCTCAGCTGTCAGACTGATGGGGAGCACCTCCTCACTTCTGGAGAGGAGACCTACTCTGCCAGTGAGCAGCTGGTGCTTCTGGAAAGTTCTTCCTGCTGTTGTACTGAAAGCTGCCTCTTTGAGCCTTCTGCTGGCTGGCCCCTGTTCTGCCCCATTCTCCAGCAAGCCTAGAGTGAACCCAAATCCCTGCGCGCTAAGGAGCCAGCCTTCCTGTGAGGCTAGGCAGGAGGTGACCGCAGCAGGACAGGAGCCCCATGCTTCCAGGAGGACCAGGGAAGGGATTGATGATCATAATCTCAGCCGTAGACATGGCACACTGAGCCCTCTGCACATATCATCTCATTTGATCTCCATGGCAGTCTTGGGTGCATGGGTACTGTTGTCCCCATTTCACTAATACAACTGAAGTTCAGAGAGGTTAGGTAACTTGTCAATCATCGCACAGTAAAGCGCAGAACCAATATTAACCTTGGGTCTTCCTGGCCACAGAGCCTGTCCCTTCTGCCAAAGCTCTTTCACATGAATCATTCTAGCTTCCTGATTCCTGAGAAATGGGGGCAAGGATTGGTGAGGTGCCGAGTCTGCTAAGCGGACCAGGTAGGGAGACCATTGTGGACAAAGAGAAGGGCGTGGACAAGAGCCCATGACAGTCTTTAAAGCATATGGTCCTGGCCGGGTGCGGTGGCTCATGCCTGTAATCCCAGCACTTTGGAAGGCTGAGGTGGGTGGATCACGAGGTCAGGAGATCAAGACCATCCTGGCTAACATGGTGAAATCCCGTCTCTACTAAAAATACAAAAAAATTAGCTGGGCGTGGTGGCGGGTGCCTGTAGTCCCTGCTACTCTGGAGGCGGAGGCAGGAGAATGGTGTGAACCCAGGAGACGGAGCTTGCAGTGAGCCGAGATTTCGCCATTGCACTCCAGCCTGGGCGACAGAGCGAGACTCGGTCTCAAAAACGAAACAAAACAAAAAAAAATATGGTCCTGTGCTTGCCCTCTGAACCCTAGGCAAGTAACCAAAAAGAATGTCTTTAAAAGGACAACAAAATATTTCTAATCCTAGTGTTTGAGTAGATTTTCCCTTAATATGGCTATTGGTTTATAGTAGTCCCCTCTAATCCACCATCAGGAATATATTTCAACACCCCCCAGGTGGTGCCTGAAACCGGGGATAGTACCACACCCTATATCCACTACTCACAAATTTATTTGTCTCCCTTCACAGTTTCACAGATAGAAGATTTGTTCTTATGTAGTTCTTAGAAACCTCAGCATATGATTTTCTTTCTTTGCTTATGAAATCAAGAATTTTCACCTTTTCACTGAAAGGAAGCACTTGGTAGCTTATGTTTGGCATATCCAAACTGCCAGTATCACTACTATTGCGCTTTGGGGCCATCATTAAGCCAAATAAGGGTGACTTGAGCACGAGCGCTGTGATAACTTGACGGTCCTTCTGATACCGGAGATGGCTCCTAAGTGACCAACGGGAGGGTGGCGTTGACAGCAGGGGTCCCCTGAAGGAAGGAGTGAGCCACACTCCATGTGGGACAGAGCAGGATGATGCAGATTCCATCATGCCACTCAAAACGGTGCAACATCTAAAACTTACGAACTATTTATTTCTGGAAATTTCTACTTAATGTTTTTGGACTACAGTTGGCCACAGGTTACTAAAACCAAGGAAACTGGAGCTGCGGTTAAGGGGGGACTACTGTATCTTAACAAATTGAAAAGACATAGTGGATGAAACCAATATGGCGGTTCCTCAAAAAGGCAACCATGGAATTGGCATATGATTCAACAATTGTTCCTGTGGGTACACACCCAAAAGAATTGAAAGTGGAGACTCGGGCAGGTGTTTGTACACCTAGGCTCGTAGAAGAATTGCTTACAATAGCCAAAAGTGAAAGTCACCCAGGTGAGCATGGATGGATGAATGGATAAGCAGAATGTGGTCTATCCATACAATGGAATATCATTCAGCCTTACAAAGGAAGGCAATTCTGCCCCATGCTACAACATGGAGGAACCTTGAAGACATTATGTTACATGAAATAATCTAGATGCAAAAGAATAAATATCGTATGAGTCTGTCTGTGAGGAACCCAGAATAGTCAAATTCATAGAGACAGGAAGTAGAATGGGGATTGCCAAGGGCCGGGAGGAGGGGGAGTGTGGAGTTAATGTTTAATGGATATGGAGTTCTAGTTTGGGATGATGAGAAAGTTCTGGAGATGGATGGTAGTCATGGCTGCAAAATAATGTGAATGTTCTTAACGTCATAGAACTATACATTTAAAAATAGTTAAAATGGGCTGGGTGCGGTGGCTCACGCCTGTAATCCCAGCATTTTGGGAGGCCGAGGCAGGCAGATCATGAGGTCAGGAGATTGAGACCATCCTGTCTAACACAGTGAAATCCCGTCTCTACTAAAAATACAAAAAAAATTAGCCAGGCATGGTGACACATGCCTATAGTCCCAGCTACTCAGGAGGCTGGGGCAGGATAATTGCTTGAACCCAGGAGATGGAGGTTGCAGTAAGCCGAGTTTGTACCACTGCACCCTAGCCTGGGTGACAGAGTGAGACTCCGTCTCAAAAAAAAAAAAAAAAAAAAGAAAGAAAGAAAAAGAAAACAGTTAAAATGGTCAATTTTAGGTTATATATATTCACAATAATTGAAAAATTAAATTTAAATCCAAGAATGCTAGTGGACATATTGTAGTGCTGTGTATTTCATATATCTTCCATTCACTCCTAAAAAATGGCTGTGGTGTACTCTCCTTGGAGTTGGAGTACTCTCCTTGGAGTTGGAGGATCTGGATTGAGAACTGATTTCACTACTGAATAGCAGTAGACAAGCCACACGCATGCTCTAAACCTCAGTTTCTTCATCTGTTAAATGGTGTCAAACACCTATTTCATAGGTTGGTTGTGGTAATTAAATGAGTTGATGGATAATGTAAATGCTTTATAACTGTAAAACAACACACTAATGTAGTGGTAGTATTATTTCCTGAGAGCTTAGCACTGGGCAGCTCCAGAGCTTTCTGGGAAGATTTCTCATTATCTGCCCTGTCGTTCTCATAAGCACCCACGTGCTTTTCAGTGCAAGAATCTAGACTTGGGTCTATGGCCATACCACCTTGAACGTGCCTATCTTGTCTGGTCTTGGAAGCTAAGCAGAGTCGGACATGGTTAGTACTCGGATGGGAGACCATCCTGGAACACCTGGTGATATTTAAAAATTAATTAATTCAATAAAGTAATAGTAAGAAAAAGAGAATCTTGATTTGGATCTGGTAAGTCTGGCCCATCTAACAGTTTCTTGCCATGGAGGCATCCACAATAGTGGGGAGAAAGAGGATACAGCACAAGGGCCTGTTGAGTTATGTAGTAAGTAGGGGCCTCTTCCCCTACCCTCTGCACCCCATAACTGGGGACCTAGCCCACTCCCAGTTGTCCTGTCCCCTCCACTGTTTGAGTGCCCAGGAAAGAAAGAGCCTCCACTACTGTTCAGGTGAGGCCCTGTGCCCGCTCATGGCACCACCATAGGTGAATAGAATCACCGGGCAACTGCCAAGAAGGGATTGGATTGAAGAAATCCAGTCTCCAGGGTTATTGTCCTAGAGCCATGCTTCAGTCTCTGCCAAAGCAGGTTGAGTCCAGGAACCCACACAGCCCACCAGGGAGTAGGAATGCCAGCAGAGGCCTGATGATGGCAATGATGGTGACAATGGCATTACTTATTGAGTGTTTACTGTGTACCAGGCACTGTGGAAAGCACCATATATGCATGCTGTCCTGTAATCTTTGAGGTAGATATTTTTATTGTCTCTATTTTACAAGTAAGAACACTGCTGCCCATGTCCCTTAGACTGTGCAATCAATATATGCAATGGTTTTTATTAAAAGTCTTGCATAATAGAAATAGATTGCATTATGGCCAGGCACAGTGGCTCACGCCTGTAATCACAGCACTTTGGGAGGCCAAGGCAGGTATATCTCAGGGTGAACTACCTGAGATCAGGAGTTCAAGACCAGCTTGACCAACATGGTAAAACCTCCATCTCTACTAAAAACACAGCTACTTGGGAGGCTGAGACAGGAGAATCGCTTGAATCCGGGAGGCAGAGGTTGCAATGAGCTGAGCGAGATCACATCACTGCAATCCAGCCTAGGTGACACAGCGAGACTCCATCTCAGAAAAGAAAAAAAAAAAAAAAAGAAAGAAAGAAAAGAAATAGATTGCATTAGAAAAACTGCTTCCAGTGTGAAAAGATTCTGCTTTTAAATACTATTTTTTTAAATCTGTTTACTTTTCTGTGATTTTATCATCATTGCACAAATTAGGAATAACTTATTTTTCAGGGTCACCATCTTCTTAAAGTAAATCTTTCATTTAATTATAGCATACACAGAAAAGTGCGTACATTATAAATGTTCATCTTGATATTTCTCCGAAAGTGTGCCCATTTAACAGCATCCAGAACTAGAAAGTAGAATTAAAACATTATCAGCAACCAGGCCAGGCGCAGTGGCTCACACCTGTAATCCCAGCACTTTGGGAGGCTGAGGTGGGTGGATCACTTGAGGTCAGGAATTCAAGAACAGCCTGGCCAATATGGCGAGCGCTGTCTCTACTAAAAATACAAAAATTAGCCGGGCATGGTAGTGGGCACCTGTAATCCCACCTACTTGGGAGGCAGAGGCAGGAGAATCACCTGAACTGGGAGGCGGAGGCTGCAGTGAGCCAACATCACTCTACTGCACTCCAGCCTGGGCGACAGAGCAAGACTGCATCTCAAAAAAAAAAAAAAAAAAAAAAAAAGAACATTATCAGCAACCAAAAGCCTCTTTCTGACCCTTTCCAGAAACTACTACCAACTTCTAACACATAGTTGTGCCAGTTTTTGAACTTTAATAAATGGAATAAAAAAGACAAAGGAAAAGAACGCTGATGCCCAGAGAGGCAAGATAACGTGTGCAAGTGATGAAGTCGTGCAGCCCGAGGTGAGCCCGCATCTGCCTGAATCTCCAGTCTGTACTCATACCAGACACACCCCACTGCCCCTGACAGAGGAGCTAGCTTCAAGGAATGGCCCCAGCATCAGTGCCATCTTCAGTCCAGGTGTTCCCTAAGCTTAATGGTGGCTGCCGTGTGGCCGTGAATGGTGGCTGAGAACAGAACGTGCAGTTATTGAATCCTTGGTGCCGAAGTAACAGGGCAGGAGGACGATGCATCTCCAGCCAGCGTGGTCCTCCTCTGGCCAGTCCGGGCCCATCCTGATGAGGTCACGAGGGATGCGGCAGCCCCTCCTTCCCACGGGAGTGTCAGGCCCAACCAGCCTGCCCTCTCTCCTCTCCCTGCAGTTTACCAGGTGGCTTTGGAAAGGGGTCATCCTGAAGGGACCACTTGTGCTGCAGTAGGAGGTGGGGAGGCCAGCAGTCCAGGGACCCCAGGACAGGCAGCAGCCACAGAAGAGGTCTCAAGCAAAGGTGGCAAGCTCTCAGGGCTGTTCCTGACAATCCTGTCTGTCCCCAGGCCGTGGTCAGCAGGGCAGCCACAAAGATCACTCCAGGGAACAGCGCCTGGCCCAGTCTCCTGCCCCAGCTCCTCCATTCCCTTCCCTGGGCAGACAGTGCCCCAGCCCACATTTCACAGACACTTCTGACCTACCAAAAAGCACCAGGGCTGGGGCAGTGAAAGGAAACAGACACCAACCCCTTCCCTACACACGGAGTGGTGACGGGAAGGGCAGCTCTACCGCCAGGCTCCTGACCCCTCCCCGCTGGGCAGAGCTCAGGTCCTGACTTTGCCACAGGTTAGCTTTAGGCAAGTCTTATCCTTTTTCTGGGCCTCAGTTTCCCCATTTGTAGAGAAAAATGATTGGACAAGCTCAACATTTCTCCTTGGTCCAGAGACATGTGCTCCTTGGTCCAGAATGACTATTTGCCCTGAATAGATTTGAGAAACATTGCAAACGCTCCATGCCTTTTGGTGATCTGCTAAGCTCATTTGCATATTTTGAGTTCATTAGCATATTAAGACTATTTAATCTCCTTGGATCCAACATATCTTAAAGGTCTCTCTGGTTGTGAAACATTCATTTTTTATATACAGGTGACTCTTGAACAACACGAGATTTAGGGCCACCAACCTCCCGTGCAGTTGAAAACCCGTATGTAACTTTGGACTCTTCCAGAATTTACTTACTAATAGCTTACCGTTGACCAGAAGCCTTACTGATAATATAAACAGTTGATTCACATATATTTTGTATGTAATATGTATTATGTACTGTGTTCTTACAATAAAGTAGGCTGAAGAAAGTATTAAGAAAATCATAAGGAAGAGGAAATACATTTACCCTTCATTAAGCGGAAGTGGATTATCATCAAGGCCACTATTCTCGTCATCTTCATGTTGAACAGGCAGAGGGGGAGGAAGAGCAGGGGTTGGTCTTACCGTTTTGGGGGTGGCACAGGAAGAAAATCTATGTGTAAGTGGACCCGCAGGAGCATTTGGAGGCCAAAAGTTAGAATTCAGCCCAGGGACTCCTTCCTCTTGCAGTTCCAACCCATGTTGTCCCAGGGTCAACTGTAACAGCTATTGCAAAACATTCTTTGGAAAATGTGACCAATGGGGTTGGAGGTCCCTTGCAGTGTCCACCTCCAAGAATCTACAAAAAGACCTCAAAGCTGCTTGGAGCTGGATGGCCTGGAGTTTGAATTCCAGCTGAGGCACTTACCACCTGAGTGGCCTTATGCAAACCCCTCAGCCTCCTTGAGCCTCGGTTTCTCTCCCGGGTGAAGAGGGGTTGGTGCCTGTGCCAGCCTCACTGTGCTGGGAGCTGGGAGACTGAGTGACCTAGAGCATGCATGGCACAAGGCAGTGGGCGCTCCCTAACTGAAGGGAGCTCACCTGGGCAGTACAGTCCCTGGCACCCAGGGGTGAAGGAGTTTACTAGTAGAGTCTCCCCAGGAGCACAAAGGGGGCAGAGGGCAATGCGGGGGGGATGAAGGATGCGGTTGGGTGGAGATGGTGGGCCCTTGCTTTCGTCTGCTTCCCACCATACCGGGTCAGCCCTGGTAGGCGCTCAGGTGTTGGGAAAGGTGAGCAGTGCCAGGCTGTAGCTTGACTTGGTTCCTGCCCCTGGGAGGCAAGATGGGGGAACCAAACTGGTTTATCGGGGTACCTGGGTCCTCCCGCTCAGGCACACCCAGAAGGAGCAGCCTTCCCCATTTCCAGCCCCACAGGGACATGGCGCATCTCCCCTTGCTCGCCCAGCCCAGACTCCAGGTTTGAGGGGCCAAGGAAGCCACTGGAGCCTCCTGGTCCGAGCGGTTTCTGCCCTGATCATGGAGCTTCTGCTGACATCTGCCCAGCAAGCCTCCCCCCCCCTTCCCCTCCTCATTCCTCCCCTCCCCCACTCCCACTGCATCTCCTCACAGGTGCTGGCCTCCAGGGGCTTGGGGACCATCTTCAGGAAGTTTCCAGCAGCCAATGCAAATGAAGGCCACTCCCTGTTATTGAAGAGCAACTTGCAGGCACAGATCTGTCCGCCCTGCAGCCAGCGGCTTCTCCCTGAGACTTAATCCCTCTGCTTTCTGAGTCACCAGGAACTTCTCAACCCGAGGCCCAGGGAGTGTGGTCCAAGGCCAAGAAAGTATGTCTCATGAGCCGGCTTCCAACAAGCTTTGCTGAAACCCAGAATCAGCCAAGAGTGTCTGGGGGCCGAAAGTTAGAATTCAGCCCAGGGGCTCCTTTCCTGTTGACCCAGGACAAGGTCTGCACTTGGTTTGTACGACCTGTTAGGTGCAGGCCACAGCCTGTGGCCATAGTAGGGCATCGGCCAGGATGACAAGCCGCCAGGAAACCCTGGCTCAGCACAGCTGCTGAGCGCATTCGCACTACTGAGCCTCGCGGACTTCTCCTTTCAGATCTGGGCTCTGTACAGCTGCTAGGGTTGAACAGAGGGGCTCAGGGGCTGGCTTTCGCCAATGAGGCAGACACAGCCACCCACAGCTGCAGGATGCAGGTGGCCCCACCCCATGCTCCGTCAGGCCAGGCCAGGCTAGAGGAGGAGGGCACCTTCTGGCCAGTTCAGAGAAGGTGTGATGAGTCACCTGGTGAAGCTCACACACCGTCGCCCCCACACAGGCCCCGAGTCCAGCTTGCTGATCAAAAATGATGGCCTCGTGTCTGCTCACCCTCTGGGATCCCTTGATGGGCAGTCTCTGCTGTCCTCCACGTGGTCACCATCTTCCCTCTGGGATGGTGCCAACCTCTCATGTCTGGCCTCAGTACCTCTCCACCAGGTTCTTAACCCTGAGGAGTTTGATAATTCTATGTACGCTATCCTCAGAGGTCCTCGTGTTCCGTGATGAAGTCAACTCTTTCACATCGCACACAGGGCTGTCATGAACGACCCTGTCCACACCGACCACAAGCCCTGGGTCCCCCAGCTCAGTCCCCAGAATCCTGCTTTGCCTCCTGGACAGCTGGGTGTGGCCCTGTGCACACAGCCACGCCGTGCCCCACTCGCCCCAGGCCTTCACCGCTGCTGGCCCCTCTGCTTGGGGTGGCCTTTCCCATCGGCCTCTGGACCCCTGCCTGGTGCCTCCGACATGGGGCATGTGCAGATCCCATGGCCTCTCAGAGCTCCTCCTTCTCTCACTGTGTCCCTGCGGGGAAGCTCCTGCCAACTGACGGCAGGCCTGCGTGCTCTGACGCCCAGCTCTGCGTGAAAGGACGGGAAGGGACACAGGGCATGTGGGGCCAGGCGGGTCTTTGCTGTCCGGAGGGCAGCAGCAGCCAAGAGCTTCTGGTCAGTGAAGCTGGACCTGGATCCTGCCCTAGGCTGATCCCCTCCGAGGCCTTGGCCCTTCCTTCCGACACAGCTTGTTCCTCCTGCTGCCAGAATTGGCTCCCTGGAACCTGGCTCCACTCACCCCCTACCGGCTGGAAACCCTTCTGCCATGTCTGGGTGGGCCTGGCCTGTGGCGCCTGTTCTGCCAGCCCAGCAGCCTCCATAGTGAAAGCCTTGGCCACAGGCAACATCCCTCAATGCCTGGCACATGGGGATGTTCCCTACATAAATCCTTTTGTGTGTGTGAGAGACAAGATCTCACCCTGTCGTCCAGACTGGAGTGCAGTGGCACGATCTGCAGCCTTGACCTCCTGGGCTCAAGTGATCCTCCTATCTCAGCCTCCTGAGTAACTGGGACTAAAGGCATGCACCACCATGCTGGCTATTTTTTTTTTTATAGTGTTGGGGTCTTTCTATGTTGCCCAGGCTGGTCTTGAACTCCCAAGCTCGAGTGATCCCCCTGCCTTGGCCTCTGAAAGTGCTATGCCCATTCCCTTGTGTCCATTCAACAAGGCTCTCCTTCTCTGCAGCGCACCTCCTAGGAGCTGGGCACTGCTCTGGCACTTGGTACCCAGCAGTGAACAGAAAAGATGGCCTCTCGCTCTCTCACAGCTTGAGTGCTAGTGGAGGGAAAATGACCAAGAACAAATCACATCAGTAAAATGCGCAAGATCAAAGACCTTGATGAGTACTCTGGAGAAAGACTCCCTTGGGGGTACTGCCAGACGGTGACCCTGGGGGTGAGACCCCTGCAGGGCAGGGCATGTTAGGGGCTTTCAGGGCCTGGCCTACCCAACCTCATCTCCAGCCAGGCAGCTCCTCACCTGCAGATCTCCAGCCTGCTGACTGCCTTCCTCCCCCACCTTTCAGTCCCTCAGAGGGCCATGCCTGCTTCAACCACAGGGCCTTTGCACAAGCTGCTGTCCCTCCTGCCTCGCTCTTCACCACCTCTTTGCCCAGCAAACCCCTTTGATCCAGTCCATCCCAGCCCCTTTACTGCCTCCTCAGGGAAGCCCTTCCTGACCTTCTTCCTGTCCTGTGTGCTGCCAGTCCCAGAGAGCCCTGTGCAGAGCTAGATATCTGTGCATTTCCTCCCCAGCCCTCCACCACCTCCCTGGAACCTGCAAGAGTTCTTGGCACAGGGAAACCCCGAATAAGTATTTGTTGACAGAATGAATGAACACCTCCACCTTGACATATTAGAGCTGGTTCATTTACTCTGTAGACTTTGACTGGGCCCCTCCTGTGCACAAATCCCAGTGCTGGGGGCCGAGAATACAAAGGTGGCCATCATTTATTCAACTGTCTCCTCTTCAAGACTGGAAGCTCTCTGAGGGCAGGGGTCATGTCAGAGGTCAGCATCTCACCATATGGTATTCTCTCTGTTGGTAGGCCCACTGTCCCTCAAACATCCCCCGTAAGAACCCGGGGGTTGTGCCAGTTTCTGTCTTGCACACCCTACGTCTGAGGATGGCCAGGTCCTGCCACTCAGATCTGCTCCTTCTGTGCACTGCCCAGAAGACAGAGCCCTGGTTCTGAGTATGGCATCCATCCAAGGCCCTTGTGTCTGTCTTCCACCTACCTCTCCATGCAGCTCTTGCCATCATCTGCCTCCACCTTTAGGTGCCAACGACAACAAGCCTCACCTTGCTCCCACCCAGGCCAGGCTGCTTCTTGCTCCTCTGCTGTCACTCAGCTGGGCTGTGAAGTGGCCCCACCTCTGGGCCTGGCTCAGCCTCACTCTGGGATGCAGCTCACACATCGCCTTCTCTAGAAGGACCTGGTCCTGAAGTCCATGCTCTTCTTCACCCAACTCTGTTCCTCTTTACTATGCACTGCTTGTGTCTGCTTGTGTGTTATTATCTGCTTGTGTCTCTCCTGCAAGCATCTGAGAGCAGGAGATATGACTTATTTGTTGTCAAGTATTGCCAAAATCTTGCATAGTGCCAAGTAATTAATAAGCAGTAACAATTTATAGGTTCAGTCACTATTTGACAAACTAATCTTGGGTGAATGGAAGGACAAATGTGTAAACCGAAAAGTATCTGAGACAGGTCTCAATCCATTTAGAAGGTTATTTTGCCAAGGTTAATGACATACCTAGAAGAAAGATCTGTTCCTTTCTCCAAGGATAATTTTGAGGGCTTCGATATTTAAAGGGGAAAGTGGGCTGGAGGGAAAAAAGGAGGGTATGGTGATCCACATGTTGCAAGAGAAAAGGAGCAGGTGGGGAATAATCAATTATGTGTTCCTCCTTTGCTCAGTAAATTGGCACCTTATATAAGATAAGGTGAACATAGAGTAGCTACCTGTGGAGATATTTAACCTTTTATTTGTAGCTACCTGCTTAGGAATCAAAGGAAAGGCAGTTTCTTGTGTTACTCAACTTTCAGGTTAATTTTTTTCTTTTGGCATAGTGAATTGGGTTCCCAAGTTTTTATTTTCCTTTCACAAATGGATAGAAGGATGGGTGAATGGATGGGTGGATAGATTGAAGAATTAATGGATGGATGAATAGGTGAATGGATAAACAAATGGGTGGAAAAATAGATGGGTGGATGGAAGAATAGATGAATGAATGGATGGATGGATGGATGGATGGATGGATGGATGGATGGATAAGTGGAAGGATGATGGATGAATGGATGGATGGGTGGGTGAAAGAATGGATGAATGGAAAGATGGACAGAGATGAATGAAGGAAGGAATAGAGGGAAGGCTTGATGGGGGAGGGGAAAGGGGAAGAGAGAAACATTTTTTTGCAAAGGTAGAAATAAATTCTTTCTACAGGCCGGGCGCAGTGGCTCAAGCCTGTAATCCCAGCACTTTGGGAGGCTGAGACGGGTGGATCACGAGGTCAGGAGATCGAGACCATCCTGGCTAACACGGTGAAACCCCGTCTCTACTAAAAAATACAAAAAAAAAAAAAACAAAACTAGCCGGGCGAGGTGGCGGGCGCCTGTAGTCCCAGCTACTCGGGAGGCTGAGGCAGGAGAATGGCGTAAACCCGGGAGGTGGGGCTTGCGGTGAGCTGAGATCCGGCCACTGTACTCCAGCCTGGGCGACACAGCGAGACTCCGTCTCAAAAAAAAAAAAAAAAAAAAAAAAAAAAAAAAAAAAAAATTCTTTCTACAGCATTTATTGATTGCTGGCTTGCATTAGGCTCTGTATGAAGCTGGACATCTTACCCCATTTGACCCTTCCAACAAGCCTATGAAGTCAGTATCACTATTCTGAATTTTACCTTTGAGGGAAAAAGGCCCAGTCTCATATCTAAGAGGGACAGAGTATCTCAGACCTCCAAACCCGGTACCCTCACAAGAGGAGCGTAACCCTTGGGCTCCAAGCCTGCTGGTTTGCCATCACAGAAAGGAGAAGTACAGCCTCCAGTCTGTAATTCTGCATGGTGGAGCAGTCCCTCCTTCCCTCCCCCAGGAGGCTGAGATGCCAGAATCCAGGCGTCACTCCCAGCACATCCTAACATGGCTCCAAGTGGAGTGGTGCCCCTTTGCTAATATTTTCCCAAGACCACGATGTCTCCACCCTCTGGGTACTTTGGGGAGATTCAAGGTGAATATTTCCATACAGAGCAAGACAGCCTCAGGGACCAGCCAAGAGGGAACATGAAGGGACTGGGGGTGGGGGGACTTCAAAACAACCTTGTGGGCAAGGCTGAGACAGTCCCTGCTGAAGGGGCATGCAGCACTCTAGCCGGGGGTGAGGAAACCGCATAGCGCCCCATGGAGGGCTCACACAAAGGAAGAGCAAAGGGAAGGGTCTGTGGACAAGCCAGGTCCCCCACTTCGGGGAAAAGCCTGGCTCCTTGCCTACAACATGCTACTTTCATTGTCAGCAGAGGGAACTGTGGAATTCTCCAAAGTGCATGATCTGGTGGGCGCCTGGCCCAAGCCCTCATTCTTCAGAGGGGGACACTGAGTCAGGGAGCAGGATAGGCTTGGCCAAGTCCACAGTGCAATTCCAGGACAGTGTCTATGAGAACCCAGGTCTCCAAGCCAGGGCCGTGCTCTCCTGCTGCCCTTGACTTGCCTGTCTCTCTGCCTGATGTCTGCTCATCTACTCACCAGGGTAGGCATGTAATTCAGCCACGACCCTTCATGAACCACCTCCTCTGTTGAGAACCAAGCAGATGATGGGAGAGCCCTGCCTCCAACCACCGTGCTGCGCACCTGAAAGAGTTGTGAGCAGGAGGAGTGAATGGGAGAGGAGGAGAGAAGAAGTGGGGAGATGGGTCACCCCCCGAGGAGCACTGCCCAAGTGCTACCTTCAGAGCCAATCCTTTGCACGGTGTAAATAATATTTTCCAACTCTGCAACACAAGCCACCAGCACAACAGTTGCCTGGGCATCAATCACCTGCTTCCACTCTTTTTTTTCTTTTTTTTTTCTGGCGGGGGGATGGAGTCTTGCTCTGTTTCCCAGGCCGAAGTGCAGTGGCATGATCTCGGCTCACTGTAACCTCCACCTCCTGGGTTCAAGCAATTCTCCTGCCTCAGCCTCCCGAGTAGCTAGGATTACAGGCACCTGCCACCACACCCAGCTAATATTTGTATTTCTAGTAGATATGGGGTTTTGCCATGTTGGCCAAGCTGGTCTCGAACTCCTGACCTCAAGTGATCCGCCCGCCTCAGCCTCCCAAAGTGGTGGGATTACAGGTGTGAGTCACCGTGCCCAGCCACCTCCTACTCTACTCTTATGGGGATTCCTTTTCTGCATTCTCATCTCCTTCTGAAGAGAAGTAGAAACAAGATAAAGCAAACTAAAGTAAGCCTTTAAAACAGGCATCAAAAGACAAAATACTGGCCAGGTGTGGTGGTTCACTCCTGTAATCCCAACACATTGGGAGGCCACAGCAGGAGGATCGCTTGAGCCCAGGAGTTCGGAAAAACAAACAAACAAAAAAGACAAAATACTGGTAATGATAATGTGATTATACTGAGATCATAAAATCATATTTATATGATTAAACTGGGGTAATTATGTAAGAAAAAAATGGGATAAGTGTAAGTTACTGCAAGTAAAAAAAGAAACGTGGTACACTCCATATTTTTCAAGAGCTAATGCATGGTAATAAGAATTGCAGTTAGAGCAGGCACAGTGGCTCACGCCTGTAATTCCAGCACTTTAGGAGGCCAAGGCAGGAGGATCGCTTGAGTTCAGGAGTTCAGCCTGGGCAAAATAGTGATAACCTCATCTCTACAAAAAATAAACAAAATTAGTCAGGTATGGTAGCATGTACCTGTAGTCCCAGCTACTCAGGAGGCTGAGGCAGGGGGATTTCTCGAGCCTGGAATTTGGCGGCTGCAGCGAGCTACGATCGCACCACTGCACTCCAGCCTGGGTGACAGAGCTAGACCCCGTCTCAAAAAAATAAATAGAAATAAATATTTTTTAAAATGCGGTGGGGACATGGGCTCTGTGACCAGGCTGTCTAGGTGCAGAGCCCACATCCACTGCCCGGCAGGGCAGCTCTGTCCCACTGCCACTCTGTACCTGGCCCCTGTGCCCACAGGCTGCTCCATTACTGAGGCTGTGACGATCCTGGGGAACAAGCTCAGAGATTACCAGGACCATTTCAACACCACCCACCTGCTGGCCCTCTGTGACTACTTCCACCATACCTTCATCCGCCACTACAAACTCTACCAGTATGTCCTGGGCCAGGACCAGCAGGTCAGCCTGACCGTTGCCCACCTGGAGGTGTGCATGCCACCCCAGGCCCTCCCGCTGGCCGAGGGCATGGACAGGGACTTGTGGACCCACCGGCAGCAGGTGGCGGCGCTGACGGAGGCCGAGGCACAGAAGCGCGCAGACGTGCTGCTCCTGAAAGAGACGCTGCTCCTGGAGCTGGATAGCTCACTGCAGAAGGTGTTCACTGCTGCTGCGCCTGCGCAGCCTGGCCGGGTCCTGGAGAGACAGGTGAGGCTCTGACCACCTGCCATGGGTGGGCACCTGGGCCAGCAGAGACATCAGCCAGGTCTGGCGTCACTGCAGATGGGAGCTCCTCGTTGGCACCCATGGGAAGGGGGAGAGATGCAGGGAGGAATCAAGAGTCTACCACGGGTTTCTCGGTAGACTAAAGGTAGAAATTCATGTCCCTGTTTTAGTGATGAGACGACTGAGGCTCAGAGAACTTTTCAACTCGCCAAGGCCACCAAGCTAGCATGAGGTAGAGTTCACATTTGGACTGAGGCTGACTGACCCTGAAGTCTAAGTTCCTTCCTCTGTGTCATTGATCAGTGACAGATTCCACCAAGAGAGGCATGAGAAAGACTCCAGCTTTGGAACTGCTGCAGATTCTCCAGAGCCAGCACGCCCCCAGGCTAGGGGAGAAGATGGAGGAGGCAGGGACATGGGGACAGCTCGGGGAGGGTCATGTGACCAGGGAGACAAAGGGCGGAGCTGGGACCGGGGGAGGACTTGGGAGGATCTGGTGCCTGGATCTCAGACTTTGGGCTGCCCTCTTGGACAGTCTGCCAGACCACTGGGGCTCTAGCTGCCAGCATTTCCCATGACCAGCTCTTCAATGACCGTGACGACCCCAGCCCCAGGGTAGCTGACTTCTTGAGGGCCTGGCCAAGCCTACATTGGTTTCTTAGCTATACATAGGCACTGAAGTCATCATTGTTGCATCATCTTTGAACATACTTTGAGAGACAAGTATGTGCATGTGTTTCAGGCATTGGGGTCGGGGAGTTGCAGGGCCTGTGAGTTCCAAGGGATTTTGGTTTCTGAATCATCAGCTGAAGAGCAAATGGCCTTGGGAAGTATTCCTTTAGGGTTACACACACACACACACACACACAGGAAAATCTCTACAGAGCAATGAGCACAGCAGCCTGGATGGTGCTCATCTCAAATAGCACATCAGGGGGCCAGGAAATCTTAGCTCATGAAAACATTCAATAAAGACCCAACAAAACCCCTGCAACAGTCTACGGACCTTGCTCTAGCACACGGGGTGGGGCGGGGCATGGCCACAGTGGCCCAAACGGCCCCACACGTCCCACAGCTGTTCCTGCCTGCTCCTCCCAGCTCCCCGCCCAGCCTCCAGCATGGCACTGCTGGCCCCAGCCTGGCGGAGCTGGTGAGCCAGAGCTCCCTACACCGTGTACCCCAGCTATTCACCTGAGATGGGGCACTCAAGGGCATAGAACAAACACTGCGCATTCTCCTATAGCACAACAACCTTCCCCAATAATTTTTTCTACAAAAACAACCAAGAGGATATGCTGGGGCAAATGTGCAATTTTGCATACCTTTTAAGTGAATACAAGATCTCAAAGAAATGCACTATGGACAACCAGTTACTTCCAGTGTGTCCCCTGACAATAGCTCCTCTGCTGTGTGGTTGCTCGGGCAGGGAACCTGGAGAAACACACTTACGTCGTCTGTGTCTCCAGGCTCTGTTGGCCATGACTCTGATGGAGCTGACAAATGGGGTTTCCTGTTTAACTCGGTGGATGGACAGTGGCTGAGTTTCCATTCTTCCTATGGCTGGCTGGGTGGATGACACGCCCAATCTCTGAAGCCATTTCCCCTGTCCCCTCCCATGAAGCTGCCACTAGAACTTTGAGAGGTGAGAATGAGGATGGTTGGGGGTGGGGTATCCAGATGGAGCCTGCATTGACCAGGAAGTAGGGTCTATAGGAAATACGGCACTGGCCAATGGGCCCAGAACAAATGACACACTCAAACAGCCTGGCCATCACTCTAGGCCAAAAGAGAAAAGGGAGGGAGTGACTATTGGAATCTAAAAAGAGAGCTTTACTTCTAGGCAAGGGTTGAGGGACAGGAAGTGTGACTACCCATGGTCCGTGGCCATGGCCAGCCCACAGCCGGTCAGGAGAAGATGAAGATCTCCCCACCCTCAGACCTCCCACCCCTAGTTGACTGAAGTCAACCAGAAGCCAGAGGTCAAGGCAGCCACGGCCCATGGGCAGGGTGAGATGGGTGGACAGTGGACACATCCTCATACCCGCAGTAGGGCCTGAGTTGAGAACCAGATCTGGTGAGACCTCCCAACCCCGCTCACCGGCCCTCCCCGTTCCTTCCAGGAGTTGGAGAGCCTTGTCCGCCAGGTTATCCACATCCAGATGGAGCTCCTGCAGGAGCTGCTGCAGTGCAAGATCCAGAACACGTTCGCCATCTTGGACCTGAAGCTTCAGAAGAAAACTCTGAACCTCAATGCCCCCACCCCTAACCCGCCCCCCATCACCAGTCATGCAGGCCAGGAGGAAGCCCTGAAGCCCCACAGAGTGAACAAAGAAAAGAAAGTGAAGGCAAGGAAGTAGGAGGTCCCGACTGCCACATGAGACTGACTGGGGACCGGTCACCCACAGCCATGAGCCATGCGGCACGGTGAGTTCAGCACCCACCCACAGAGAGACATGTCACGATTAAAAGAAACAAACCCATGCCATCAACTGGTCTCTGTCTTGGAAACCACCTGCTACCACCTGAAATCCAATCCAAATGATTTCCTCCGACGGCTGTGCGCCTCTGCTAAGCGTGGAGCTTTGCTCTGGGGGTACTTATCACATGCTGACAAGTCTGAGCTCTGCTGAAGATGGAGCCACCCATGGGTGCAAGCTGGTAAGAATGAGGGTGCTCCACACACCAGCGAAGCCCTCCAGGGAATCCCATGCCATGTAACAAGAATCTATCCTAGGATTCTTCCTCCTAACATTTAAACCACAGGCTGCTTTGCATGCAGCCCAGCCCATAGGTCTCCCGCAAGAGGACCCAGAGCCATGTGCCCTCTAGAAAACTGTTCCTCCCAGGAACATCCGCACTGGCGGGACTCAGGCCGGGGGCAGGTGCTGTCCCAGAGGTCGGAGACCTGGCCTGGAGCCCGCTTTGCTGTGGATCTGCTGTGTGATGCTGCCTGTGTCCCTTTCATCCCCGGGCCCCAGCTCTCTCTCCTGTCGAGCAGAGGTGCTGTGGGATGGTGTCTCAGGTCCCTCTCTCACTGAGACGTCCTAGGAGAAAGACAAGGTGAGGTTTGCTATTCCCATGTGTCAAGGGTTTCAAGGTTCACGGAGGAAAAGGACCTACTCGAAGTCACACAGCAGAGAGCAGAAGCCCTCCTGCTTCCGTGCTGTTTCCCAGGGGCATCGTTCCTCTTACACAAACAGTGGCACACGTCCTGGAGCTGTTGGTTTGACAGGTGACCGTGGCCCTCGAAATCAGAACGGTGAGGGGGTCACCACATACTGCCTCTTCCCAAGCCCAAGACTGCCTCTGTCCTGCTCTGCCATTTGCCTGCTGCACCCCTTGTGTCCAATAAGGCAGGCCCGTGTCATTAGCTCATCCTGCCCATCTCTCCTTTGCCACCTACTTTCTAGTTTGTGCCACCTGAGGTGCACCTGGTGTCTGTGTTTCCAGGCAGAGTCAGCTGCCTTAGGGGGTCGGGGGGACTTAGCGAGGGGTGCCCTGCTGAAGGAGAAGAGCAGCCCTCTGCAGCCCTGGCAGAGAAGTCCAGGACACAGGAGCCCCCAGCAGGGGAGGCAGCCCTGCTGGGAGCCACACCTGAGACTCTCCTCCCATCTCACCCTGATGCCACGGCCAGGTCTGTTGATCCCCAAGAAGCTTGATGAACTGTCTGATACCTCTTGGGATGGAGGAAGGAGGTTCTGGGAGTTTCTTAAATTTTTTATTCCTTCCTTCCTCTTTCATTCCATAAACATTTTTGAACAACTATATCTACTGTATGGATGAAGCAATTATGGTCTTGAGGGAAGTGTGAGAGCTGCCATCGGATTCTGTCTAGGGCCTCACCAGGGTCCCAGACACCCTCATGGCCAGCGTGGATGGGTGTACTCACATGTGTGTGTGGGAGATGGTGGAGGGGCAAGTGGGTACAGCTTCTACCCAGGCCATGTGCCAGAGACCCACACCTGGCTGAATTCACATGACTTCCATGACCATTTGGTGGCATTTATTCAAGGGCAAGCAGAGGAGGCCTGGGGGCCTGGCATCATCTGAGGGGCAAGGTTGGAGGAGAGGGAAGGCCCAGGTGGATCTCAAGGCCTTCCAAACCCATAAGTGAAAGAAGTGGCCTTTGGAAGAGTTGCATTTCAGGTGATGGGGTCCTGAGCCAACGTGAGAAGCTGCCATCCTCCCTCAGTCCCTGCTGGCATCTGCAGGAGTCCCAGATGTGGTGCAGTGTAGACATATATTTCGTGTGTAGCTGAGCTGTATTTATGAAGAAGTCAGGAGGAGTTGGGAGAGTCACAGGGGCCAGAAATGTGGAGAGAAGTCACAGCAGCGAGTGGAAGAAAGGCCTTGGGCCCCAACCTCCATGGAAGTCAAAACTGGGCTTTCTGTCTCAAGGTAAGAATAGCAAATGGGTGGTCCCATGGGAAAACTCCTCCCTCCCACCTGCCTGAGGCAGCAGCAGGGAGCACCCTCTTACAGCAGACACTGGATAGGCACTGAGACAACTGTGGGACAGTGAACTTCCCACCCATGCCCCCTACTCATTCAAGGCCTAAACTCTCACACCACACAGGAGTGGAGACCCCAAACTGGGAAACTGTCCTCAAGTCCATCTGAAACCAGAATACCAGCTAGAGCCTGTGGATAAACGTACCATATGTTCTGGGTTCTCTGGGGCTATCCTGGGTGACTCCTGTTATCCCAGTGTTGGGCCTGCTTTGGCATGCACGCAGCTTTGCATTGCTCAGTGGAGTTCGCTGAAGACTTGCTCTAAAAGAAGCTGGGGGAGGTAGGTAGCTCCCCACCTGTGCTTCAGCTCCTGCCATGACTGCATCTCATGGTGTGGGACTCTCCTGGTGTGTAGGGCACATGGGGTGTGCCGTGAGCAAGTTCTCACCTACGCTTGAGGCTGCAACTGGAAGAGGCAGAGCGCTGACCTGCCTCTCCCTCCTAACACTCTCTTGACTCAGTGGAACCTTTCAAAAACAGCACCCGGGCCATTCCTGAGATACTGAAATGCAGGCAGACACAGGTAACTGAGGAGAGCCAGCTCTTCCCATGGTGGTGGTGCTGAGAGAAGGACACAGCACCTCTGCTCCCACCAACTGCTCAGCGCCTCAGCCACTTGCACAACCGCAAGATACATGAAGCCACTAGGCTCTGGGGTCAGTGGGAAAACTGAGAGAGACAAGCCAGGCACGTAGGCAGTATGTCCAGGAGCTGGGAGGAAGAAGTGTTCACAGAGGGGAGTCCCCACGGCCTTGCTGCATTGACTTTGCTACTTACCACTTGCTACAAAGCTACAGTGGTTTAGTTATTGTTTGCCACTGCATTTTCATTTTTCAATAAACCCTTTTGGTAGCAATGAACTCAAAAAAAAAAGGAAAGTGCCTGAGTAATGAAAATGTAAATATATTGACTTTCTCTTGCCTAAGAAAGTTAATTATGAAACTGTAACATGCACAAAGTTGTTCTCTGCATCTACCATCTGCCAAGAACCACAGCAATACCACTGACTACCGAAAAGTCTGCTCAAAAAGTGTCAGCAGCTACCTCAAAGGTTCACAGGAACTTTAAGAAGCCTTTCCAGGACAGGCGTGGTGGCTCACATCTGTAATCCTAGCACTTTGGGAGGCTGAGGCGGGTGGATCACCTGAGGTCAGGAATTCAAGACCAACTTGACCAACGTAGTAAAACCCTGTCTCTACTAAAAATGCAAAAATTAGCCAGCCATGGTGGAGCATGCCCGTAGTCCCAGCTTCTCAGGAGGCTGAGGCAGGAGAATCGCTTGAACCCAGGAGGTGAAGGTTGCAGTGAGCCAAGATTGCACCACTGCGCTCCAGTGCTTGGGTGACAGAGCAAGATAGCATCTCAAAAAAAACAAAAAAGAAGAATAAGGCTGTCCAGAACCCAGAATCCACAATTTAACATGCACAGGGGCAACCGAGCAGGTGGCAGTTTAAAATCGAGCTTGCTCTGTGTTTTAAGTTTTCTTATATGTAAGCTGAAAATAAAGCAGTGGTCATTCATTGGATAGCATCTCAGCAGAATTTCACATATGGTGAAACAATGCCAGTTTTAGCGTCACCAGATGCATCAATTGAAACATCAATCAATTTCAATAATGGTTCACTTTATTCATCCAATTCTGGCAAAGTAAAGTTTTTGAGAATTCATTCTGGTGCGGGTGAAACACCTCTCACTACTGCAAGTACTACTGGAAATTCACTTAAAAAGTTCAACATTCAAGATAAAAGCACTCAATTGTAAGATGATTAAACAAATATGTTTGTAGATCTTAGCACCTTTGTCAAAGCAAAGGTCTCACTAGTGTTTATAAAAAACAGAACCTAAGGCACAGAAATGTATTTAGAATTGGCTGTTGGGCATACATTAAGTCATAACTGCACCCAGAGGAACAGAAACTGGAACTGAGGATGGAGAGGGATGGAGAAGGCTCTAGGCAACCTGAAAGGGCAGAATCAGGCTCCTTCTGTCAAGACACTGAGTCTCACAGACAGTTGACGTTCATTTCACAAATATTAATTGACCAATTATCTGTACCAGAGGCTGTCAGGCACAGAGGACTTGGCAGTAAACAAGCCAGACAAGGTCCTCGCTTTTGAGGAGCTCACGTTTTAATGCGGGACGCTAACAAGTAATTGAACAGAAGCAGTACTTGGGAACAGGGATGGGTGCTGTGAAGTCCAGAAGCAGGTATCTAACTCAAGTAACTCTGGAGTGTCAGAAGCCTCCCTGGCAACACTATTCCACAGACATGTAGAAAGTGCCTACTGCATGCCAGATACTGGGATGGGTCTCATATGTAAGGATACAGAAAAGACGCATCAGTACCCTAAAGCAGTGGGGGCAGTCTGGTGTTTCTGACGGGGGTTCCCAGCCACAGCACCTCCCCCTGGCCAAAGGGTGAGCCTTCTCTCAAGTGGACCAATCATTGTGCTCCATTGCCCTGGGCCACAGTGATTGGAGCAGACATGGGCACATGGCCCAAACTGGACCAATCAAAGTACCCCATCTTCAACCCACCCACCACACCCCCAGCCAGGATGAGTGATTCTGGGGGTTTTCTTTCTGCTGCTGCCAGGGTTCTCTTCCTTTTCGTTGTGAGGCTTTAAGGATTGCAGGAGGCCAGAGCAGCCTGTAGCTGCGATTCCA
The DNA here is from genome assembly GCF_037993035.2 of Macaca fascicularis. Lineage (NCBI taxonomy): Eukaryota > Metazoa > Chordata > Mammalia > Primates > Cercopithecidae > Macaca > Macaca fascicularis. The sequence continues at coordinate 10,207,075 of NC_088382.1, read as the reverse complement.
GCATTGAGAGAAAGAAGCCAACAGGCAAAGGGAAACAAAACAGAGGAGAGATTGATTGAGAGACTGCTTCCTTAATCCAGTCGCCCTGGAGGCAGCTCCACCTGTCATCCAGCGTTTGGTTGTGGGAGCTGATGCGCACACACCCAGTATTTGACTGAGGTCAGTGAGACAGGCAGGGCAGAGAATGCTTCAACCATGACAGACAAGGAAACTGAGGCTCAGACAGGTAGAAGGATTGCTCAAGGTCACTTGACTAATAGTGGGAGAACCCCAGGCAGAAGCACATCTTTTACCCCCTAGATGAGGGCTCTTGCCCCATCCACTGCCTCCAAGGACACAGCCCCTGGGCAAGTCCGTCACCCTGTCCACCTATGTAATGGCCCCTGGGTATGAGGTACCCCTTTGTTCTGGACTCCGAGGAAGACCACAGTGTCCACTCTTGGATGGAAAACTATTCCGGACCCAAAAGCAGAACTTCTCCTCTGAGAACTTGCACATGAAAAGCCAAATGAGGAATTTGAGCAAAACAAAACAGAAGTTAACCATCCTCATAATACCCTCTTCAGAATGCCTGCCCCAATAACAATGTCCTCTGACTTGGCTCAGGAGGGCATTGGCCTTGCTAAAATGCACTGAGTCCGAATCTCACCCATGAACCTTTCATCATCCACACACCTCATGGTGTTGCTTAAGAAGTGTCCCCCAGAGAACTCAGAGGGCTTTCTGGTGCTTCCTGTTAAGTAGTTTTCTACCTACTCAAAAGGCTGAGAACACAGGTTTTTCCCAGGGCCCAGATTTTTGAAATGAGAACCAAGGTAACCTTGTGTCCTTCCTGCTCAATATTCTAGGAACATGGCTTCCAGCACCTGGGACCTGAAACATAGGTTTTCTAAACCTAATCTGAACCTCCAATACCATGAGGCTATGTTATTCAGGCCCCATAATTTCAGAAGTGTTTCTCAGGAGGCTGGCCCTGCTGTGGGTTTCAGGTTTCCAACAGAATCTGGAAATTCACCTCCCTTGACCCACAAAGTGGAGGAAGTGGCACTGCCCAGGGCTTCTCATGTCAACCGGCCTGAGTGTATTTTTCCTGAGGACTCCAAATGCCTCCGATGTTTATGTGAATGGGTTTAGACCAGACAGGTAGACGAAGGCTTTGGAACTTTTCTGGCAAAAGAACAGAGCTTTAGGTAAAAGTTGGCTGGCCCTGCCCAGGACTCTGCAGGAAGCACTAACAGGCCAGTTTCAACTGGCCAGCCAGGCATCCTGGGTGTCCTGGGGACACTCACGTTCAGACTCTGAACATGGTGGTGGGAACTCACTGCCCAAAAGGAAAACCTGCCTTCAGACTCAGCCAGTTATAGACAGGTGGCTTCATGTGCAGAGCGGAAACCTGAGACTGCAAGCTCTTCAAAGGTCCCTGTCACCCCCAACCCCTCTGTGGGCCACCTCCTACCTCCATGGCCTTACCTTTGATTCTAGCCAAGGTCACAGAAAACTGTTCCAGGTAGGTTCCTCCCACTGCATGTGGCCAGCACTCATCTCAAGTCTATGCCAAATGTCTGCTGCTTCCTCTCCTGTGACTTCTTTGATGTCATAGCATGGGACACCTTCAGGAGCCAACATGACATCTTCTCCTGCACATCCTGGGGGTGCAGGGAGCTTAGCAGTCCATAGAACGACCCAGCCAATGGGAGATGGGAGCCTGTGACCAGCTTCTCTTGCCTTTCTTCCCTCAGGGAGACTTTTTTTTTTTTTTTTTTTTGATACAAGGTGTTGCTCTATTGCCTATGCTGGAGTGCACTGGCACGATCACAGCTCACTGCAGCCTCGACCTCCCAGGACTCAAGCTATCCTTCCAGCTCAGCCTCCCTAGTAGCTGGGACTACCGCCTTGATTTTCCTCCATATGGGCCTCTCCATGTGGCTGCTTAGGCTTCCTTACAACATGGCAGTTGGGTTCTAAGAAGGAGGAAACAAAAGCTGACAGTTCTCTGAAAAGGGGAACTGTGTCTGAAGGCAGGGGCTCCTTCTGTGCAGTGAGTTCCCATCTCCCAGCTAATTTTTTGCATTTTTTTTGTAAATACAGGGTCTCACTTTATTGCCCAGTCTGGTCTCAAGTTCCTGGGCTCAAGTGATCCTACTGTCTCAGCCTTCCAGAGTGCTGGGATTACAAGTGTGAGCCACCACACCCTGCTAGGGAGACAATTCTGAGCTATAGCTCTATGTTCCTCAAAAGGTCCCAGAGGGACCAAGTCCCAGTCAATCATAGTGGTGGACAACTCAGGGATACACCTTATATTAGCTTTTCCTTCTTCTCCGTCTTTCTGTCTTTGGTCCTCATTCCTGCTACTCCTGGATCACTTCCCAAAGAAACTCTACACTATGAGTAAACCTGGGTCTTGGGTTCTGTTTTTGAGGAGGAACCTGGGCTAAGACATGGGACTTCATCTTCATGTTCCCATATGCCAGCATGAGCTCTGTCTGTGCTAGTTACTTATTGCTGCATACCAAACTATCCTAGAACTCGGTGGTTTAAAACAACAATCACGGCCGGGCACAGTGGCTCATTCCTGCAATCCCAGCACTTTGGGAGGCCAAGACAGGCGAACCATCTGAGGTCAGGAGTTCGAGACCAGCCTGGTCAACATGATGAATCCCTGTCTCTACTAAAAATACAAAAATTTGCTGGACGTGGTGGCGTGTGCCTGTAATCCCAGCTACTCAGGAGCCTGAGGCAGGAGAATCACTTGAACCCAGGAGGCAGAGGTTGCAGTGAGCAAAATAGTGCTACTGCACTCCAACCTTGGCACCAAGAGTGAAACTCCATCTCAAAAAATATTAATAATAAATAAAACAATAATCATAATTTTGCAATTTGGGCAGGGTTCATGTGAACAGCTCATTTCTGCTCTACATGCCATCAGCTAGGGCAGCCCAAAGGGGGCTGAAAGATCCACTTACAAGATAGCTGGCCTCTATGGTGGCAAGTTGATGCTGGTTGTTGACAGAGACTGTTGACAGGGAGCCTTGATTCCCTTCCACATGGGCCTCTCCATGTGGCTGCTTGGGGCTTCCTCAAAACATGGCAGTTGGGTTCTAAGAAGGAGGAAACAGAAGCTGACAGTTCTGAAAAGGGTCAGAACAGGCAGAGCATCACTTCCAATGCACGCTATTCATCAAAGCAGTGTAAGGCCTGGCCCAGAGGAAAGAAGGTAGGAAAATAAGACACACCTCTTAGCTCAGGGAGTGACAAGCCATTTTCAACTATTCTTAACCTGCCACAATGGCGCAGAACACTACATTAACGAAGACTTGAATAAACAACTAAGTAAAGAAATCAATTAATTAATTCAACCAGTCATTACTCAATGGTAACCTTCCCTCAACCCACATAGTCACTACTACTCTTCTGAAATTTTAGAATAAAATATTAATTTGATAACTTATTTGAGACTAGAAGGTTTTGTGACCTCGGGGTCCTAAAATATTAGAGCTTTGGAATCTTAGGGGTAACCCACCTCAGCCACCTCAGGCTGAGGAAAAGGAAAACGGGAAGGAGAGAATTTGTCCAAAGTCACTGTCTTGGTTATTGGCAGTGCAGGTCGCAACGCAGGGCCTGGATTCCCACCCAGGTCCCCCATGTCACACCTCAATGCCAGCTTAAGGGATGTGAGGACTGCGGCCTTTCCCACAGGAAACTCCACTTCCTGGGTTCCTCGTGAATCTTCATCCCCAAAAATGCCACTCTCCAAACTGTTGTAAGCAGTTTTTGAAAACTTTTCAGAAACTGGGCACAGGAGGGACCCTATGAACAGGTTGAGGCTGTCAGTGTGGAAAAGAAGCTCAGACTCAGGTCCAAAAATGCTGCTGGGTGGCACTGCCCACTTCATGCAGGCCAAAGGCTGGCCTGCTTTGGTGCCAGTCATGGGCCAGTCAACCACACTGACCTGGTCAATCACACTGATCCAGTCAATCACAGTGACGCAGTCATTCACACTGATCCAGGCGATCACACTGACCCAGTCAATCACAATGATTCAGTCAAACACACTGATCCAGCCAATCACACTGATCCAGTTGATCACACTGACCTGGTCAATCACACTGACCTGGTCGATCACACTAATCTAGTCGATCACATTGATCCAGTAAATCACACTGACCTGGTCATTCATACTGATCCAGATGATCACACTGACCCAGTCAATCACAATGATTCAGTCAAACACACTGACCCAGCTGATCACACTGATGCAGTTGATCACATTGATCTGGTCAATTGCACTGATCCAGTCATTCACACTGACCCAGTCAATCACATTGATCCAGTCAATCACACTGAACCCAGTCAATCACACTGATCCAGTCAATTACACTGACTCAGTTGATCACATTGGCCCTGTCATTCACACTGATCCAGTTGATCACACAGACCTGGTCAATCACATAGATCCAGTTGATCACATGGATCCAGTCAATCGTGCAGACCCATTCAATCACACTGATCCAGTCAACCACACTGACTTTGTCATTCACACTAATCCAGTCGATCATGCAGACCTGGTCAATCACACAGATCCATTTGATCACACTGACTCGGTTGATCACACTGATCTAGTCGATCACACTGACTTGGTCATTCACACTGATCCAGTCATTTTCAATGGTCCAGCCATTCACAGTGACCCAGTTGGTCACATTAACTGCCACATTGATAGTGGGCAGCTTCCACATTTCATGAGCATTTGTGGAAGCCCTGGAATGTGCAAGGCACAGAGGAGGATACAAAAATAATATAATGAATGTAGTCTCTCTCTTGATATTGAGTAGCTACCATAGGTCAGGCATTTCATTTCATTATCTTCATTTTATGGATAAGAACTGGGTAATTTCTGTTGTTCCCTAGCTACTAAGCAACTGGCTGGGGTTTACCCCAGGCCCAGCCGACCTAACCGTCCTCTCCTTTCCCTAAATCACCCTGCACACTGGTCAATGTTCTCCTCTTCTAGGAAGTTTGATCAAGTCTGGAGGCCAAAATATCCCACACTCAATCCATAAGGAGATCATACCCCCCAACACAGAGGCAGAACCCATCACAGAAGAGTCAGCACTCGGGCACAAGAGGCCTGGGAGGGAGGCTGGGCAGGGCCGACCCTAAACTAGGCAGAGGCTGACTGTGGGAGGAGACTGGAAGGTAGTTAAAGGCAGTGGTCAGAGACAGGTTGCCTGGGGGAGCCAGGGGGAGCCATGGGTTCCAGAATTTCTGTGTAAGGGGGCAACTGGGGAGCTCCTGTGCACCAAGTTCAAAATCGGAACTCAGAGACCTGTCTCAAAGCTGCCTTTGCACAGTGTACCCTACTGTCTTTTCACCGCATGCATACCAAGGTGCCACGTGCCCTCTACCAAGCCTGTCTGGGTGCCAACAATCATTAGTGGGGGAATGTGGCCAAGGGCCCTGAATATAAGACTGAGGCTCTGAGCTCTGGTCTTGTTGTTTGGAAGCCCCTGGGATTTCAAGATGGGCAATGACAGGACAAAGCAGGAGGAAAAGTGCCCATTTATGGAGCAAGCACTTGCTTTGAGTCATTTGACCACAGTGTGAAAGTCAATGCACCTCTCCACTGGGTGAGGGGGTCTCAGGATCCCAATTCCTCCAAATGAGGAAGCCGGGGCTCAGGGGAATGCAGTGACTCACGCGGGTCTCAGCTAGCAGGTGGAGGAGCTGCGCACTGGGCCTAGGTCGCTGCCCTTTGAACTGCACTTCCCTTCCCCTCAGCAGTGAGCTAGACCGGGCTCCACCGTGGGGCATAGGAGCCAGGAAGACCACATCCTGCAGGGCCACAATCCAGCTGGACAAGAGAGACACACTTAGGAAAATGCCCACCAAAGCCCCCTGTGCAGTTTCTAGCAAAGGGAGGCATCTCCAGGCCAGGGGCACCCCGGGGCCTTTGCCCCTCCTCCTCAGGAAGAGAGGTTTCCGCCCTGAGCAAGACAGCACACGTCAGAGGCTGAGGCCGACCAGGGGCCAGTTCCCAGCACTCGGGGTAGCTGGGGCCAAGCTGCTGACTCACCCTGTAGCCCTCAGACAAGTCACTTCCCTCCTGGGTACCCAGCATGGAATTGAAAGTGGGCATCCCTATGTCCCAGGCTGCCAGAGAGGCCTTTCCAACCAGGGCTGACTGGCTGGGTGGAGAGGGGATTGGATGATTGTCAGCAGAGTGCGAAACATGTTCTTTGGAAACGGATATTCAATGGAATAACAGAACTTAACATTTAGAAAGTGAGAACACAGTGGCTCAAACCTGTAATCCCAGTACTTTGGGAGGCCGCTTGAGCCCAGGAGTTCAAGACTAGCCTGGGCCTGAGCAACATAGCAAGATTCCGTCTCTACAAAAAATTAAAAAATTAGCCAAGCATGGTGACACACACCTGTAGTCCCAGCTACTCAAGAGGCTGAGGTAGGAGGATCACTTGAGCCTAGGAGGTCGAGGCTGCAGGGAGCCGAGACGGCGCCCCTGCACTCCAGCCTGGGTGACAGAGCGAGACGCTCTGTATTGGTCAGGCTCTCTCTCTGTCTCTCTAATATATATTATAATATATATAATAATAATATTATATTTATATTAGAGAGAGATATCTCGCTCATATGTATATATGAGATACATATATTATATATATATACTTAATAAACTCACATATATATATGAGTTTATTAAGTATGAACTCACAAAACCACAAGGTCCCACAACAGGCTGTCTGCAGGCTAAGGAGTAAGGAGAGCCAGTCCGAGTCCCAAAACTGAAGAACATGGAGTCTGATGTTTGATGGCAGGAAGCATCCAGCACAGGAGAAAGATGTAGGCTGGGAGGCCAGGCCCATCTCTCCTTTTCATGTTTTTCTGCCTGCTTTGTATTTGCTGGCAGCTGATTAGATTGTGCCCACCAGATTAAGGGTGGATCTGCCTTCCCCAGCCCCCTGACTCAAATGTTCATCTCCTTTGGCAACACCCTCACAGACAGACACACCCAGGAACAATACTTTATGTCCTTCAGTCCAATCAAGTTGACACTCAGTATTAACCATCTTACCTCAAAAAAAAAAAAAAAAAAAAAAAAAAAAGCAAGTTTCCAAAACAATGCAAACCCAACATTCTAAAAGAAAGCTAAAATATTCACATAAGCACACACATCTGGAAAAAAAAAGTCTAGAAGCAATACAACAGGATGTTAACAAAAGATGTCTTTGCATGGTGAGAGATACGGGAATCTCCCGCTGCACACTCTCTTCGCTGTGTCTCTGTACTTCCAGGTCTCCTACGTGTACCTACACAACATGTTTAACAATAAAAGGTTTGTAATTGGGCTTGGAAGAATAACTGACCAAAGTGCCACTTTACTTCCAGAGAGAACTTAGCACCCTTATTACTACAGAGTGAGCAGCTCACTCCTTACTGAGATAAATCCTAACATGAATCATCAGTGTCAGCCCCGCCAGGATCTGTCCCAATGGGGTCAACAGGAGAGCCAGATTTTGTAAGTGTGTGTGTGTCCATATGTGTCACATATTTTCTTCCTAATCACACACTTTGGTGAGGACAGTGTTACAAATAGCATTCCTGACTGATGGAAAGGGTGGGGTATGGACACAGCCCAGGAAGTGGCAGGGATCCAGTGAAGAATTAAACTTTTCCAGGGATCATTGAGGGGAAATTGTATTAGGAATTAACATCTCACCCTCGGCCCTCTCCTAAGCCATTCCCGTTGCTTCTATCACCATAATCCAAAACCTCCTGGCTGAAAGTAGGACCAATTTACAGATAGAAAAATTGAGCCACAGAGAAACGAAACAAATGATCTAAGATCACATGCTGAGCAGAGGGCGCACCAGTCAGTGTTTGCACCCTGGGTAGCTATTCAACCCTCTAACAAGCATTGATTGGACGCCTACTATGTGCCTGGCATGAAGCAGGCCCCATGGCATGAAAGATACATAAAATGCCTTTCCCAGATAAATACATTTCCAGACTAGTGGCAGGAGACAGACTTAAAAACAGAGCTTGCATCATGACGCTGTGAGAGCTATGTGAGAGGCTTGTGAGAATGTACAGAAAACGGGCCTGCAAACTGCATGGCTGGAGACTGGCCGTGGGTAGGCTTCAGCGGGTGGAGGGCTGTTGCAAAAGCTCTTTGAGAGGAGGAACACTGTGCTAGGTCCTGAGACAGGCGCAGGAACCTGCCAAGAAAAGGTGTAGGGAAAGGTATTCCAGAGGGAACAGCTTATGCAAAGGCACTGGGGTATGAGGAAACATACCCTATTTGGAAATTGGCAATGCCCAGAACCCACAGTGTGCTGTGGGAACTGTGTCAGGTGATGAGGGCCAGGTAAGTTGGGACTGGATTGTAAAAGGCCTTGAATGTCCCCCTGTGAAGTTTAAGCTTTACCTTATTGGCAGGACTGGGCAGATAAAACTTTTTAAGTAAAAAGGAAATGTTGTTAGATCTTCCGGAAGCATTATCTCTCTAGCTGGATGGGACAGGGGAGTCTCAGGGTCATAGTCAGTGAGTGACGGGGTGACTGTCTGGGGCGGACAGTCATGTTAGGATTCAAAGCATGGAATCTGGGAGTCCATGGGGCACGGAGCCCCTGCCTCTCCCAGGAAACCAGCAGCAGCCTCACACCGGGCCCTGCCTGGCAGGGAGCGTGCTCCTGAGTGCCAGGGTTACATGACGATCCACAAGGTTGGGCTCAGATGACAGCGGCCTCTTGCCCCATCCCGTCCAGCCCAACACCCAAGGTGGAGGGGTGGAGGGATCGGGTGATGTGGGCAAGGCAGGGCAGAGTTCCCAGGAGGTGGGGCCAGGGCCGGTTATGCATGGGAACAGGGCCAGGCCAGGTGTCTGGGGGCCTCTTGCCATGGCCTGGTGACAGAAGGTGGGGCAGCAGCCAAGGGCAGCTGAGGCAGGATGGAGATGGTGTCGTGGGAGGTGTTCCCTGCCTGGATGCAGTAACTGTGGCTCCAGCCCAGCCGTGCACAGCACCTGAGGCTCACCCTGCCACGGCTGTGCACAGTGGGATCCCCACCCAGGTCACCCCCCAGCTGCCACCTCCCTAGAGACCTCCAGATGCCAAGGCCAGGGTCAGAGAGGAGGGGACCCTCCCCTTTTCCTTGCTCCCTTTTCACAGACTCAGAGAACCAGGAATATTCCAGCTCTTGGAAACTGTCGAGTCCTGCCACTGAATTTACTGAGACCCAGAGAGGGGAAGCAACTTGCCCAAGGTCACACACTGGGCAGCCCCACAGAGCATTAGATGAAAAGGCCTAAGTAGACCCCCACCTTCCTTCACCCGCCCCTCCGTGCTCGGGAGACACAGGCAGTGGGGGCAGTCCAGTGCCCGACGCCTGGGTGCAGATGGTCTCACTGCACGGGGAACTCCCTGCCTGCCTCTGGGCCACCCATTGGCTGTTTCAGGACCCCAGACTCAGCTGCGGTTGCGGGAGGCTCACACAGGAGCAGCCCGGGAGATGGCTGCTCCTCCTGGGCAGGAACTGGGGCAGGAGACAGGGAGAGACTAAGGGAGCCGGGGGCCAGGCTCCCACCCTCTAGCCATGTGTGTGCTGCTCCATGGATGGAGACCCAGCCCACCCAGCTGTGTGGCCTCCCTCAGCCCTTCACCTGGCCTCAGCTCCAGCTTTGCCACCTGTGAAAGGACAGAAGCATGCCTGCGTGAGGATTGCCGTGACGGTCGCATGAAATCCTGAGGTGAGGCCGCACCTCGCAGATTCGAAGGGCAGAGCTGCCGCCTGCTCTCCAATGTGCCCGTGCAGTCAGCTCTCAGGGACACACGTCCCCTTGTCCCCAAGGCAAGCACAGGTTCATCTTTTCTGGCCGGTAAACACTCCCTTCATGTACCTTTTGTTACCAACAGCCGACTCCCTGAGGAAGGCGGGAGTGCCTGTGTCAGTGGGGCTCGGAAGGCAGGTCTGTAGGGAAGGTGGGGCCCACCTACAGGTTGGGGGGAGTCCCTTGGGCCCAGGGCCCACTGGAGGCTGTGCTGCAGCAGGAGGCTTGTGTGAGAGCTGGCGCAGCTCTGGGGAAGCTCACATCTGGGACTGTGCCTCTGAGCGGGCTCCTAGTCTCCCAGGACCTCAGTCCTTATTTCACAGCTAGGGCACTTGGCAGATGCTGCAGGCATCCCTCCCAGCCACAGGCCCCCTGACCGGCCCCTCTCTTGTCCCTCCATCTTGTGCACATCCCTACCCCCAAGCTGGAGCCACACATCCCAATCCCCCAGGGCAGGAGATGAGACTGGCCCTAGAGGGCAGAACAGAGAGTGGAAAAACCAGAGGGTCGGTCCAAGATGACACTGAGAAGGGGGAGCTCTCCCTCTAGCTGCCGCCCTCTTCCTCAGCAGGGACTGGGACTCTGGGCTGCCCTTGGGAGTGGCCAGCACCCCTCATCATTCCTGATGCTTCTGGAAGGGAGGGAGACCCTGAGCTCGCATGTGGCTCAGCCCTTCCAGTAACAGACAGGCAGCGAGGCTCAGGGAGGGGTGGGAACTCATCCAGGCCACACAGCTCAGGGCGGAGCCGGGGTGGCGTTGGGGTCCCAGGATGCCAGCCCCTGCCTTTTCTCTGTGCCAGCTTGCCTCCAAAGCCCACAGCCCTCAGCTCAGAGGATGTCCTTCCAAGATGGACACAGAGACAACAACTGACCGGGTGGAAGGAGGCTGGTCCATGGACTGTTCGTGAAAAAAGAGACCAATTTTCTAAGCCCAAATGCTAGGCAGGGGGTCTGATAAAGACAAATGATGTGCGGTCACTACTATCCTTGAAAATGGTTGATTTTGGAGCAAGAAGGCATCCATTCTGGGGGACCGGGGTGGTGGGGCCCTCAGAGAGGCCGAGTGCTCCAAGGCAGAGACCTCTGGACTGCTGGGCCCCCGTCGGCTTCCTGCGGCTGCTGGGACAGGGTGGGGAAGGAAGGCCAGCCGGAGCGAGCTAATCTGGAGAAGTGATTTTCCTCCTGGGCCAGCCCTTCCCTGGGCAGGGCCCTCAGCAGGCTCGAAGGTAGGGCGGCCAGGGCTCTGCAGGGAGGGCCCGGCTTATCAGGCAGGAAACACTGGGCTCCGGCCACATCCTCCTGCCCCTGGTCACAGCAGCTCCCATGGGCAGGAAAACACTCAGCAGCCACTGCTCCTCGGCCTTCCCCGGCCCCTCCTGTGAGCCTTCCTCCTCCTTGGAGACAGGAGTACTGTGTGCTGGTTCTGCCGCCCCCAGCTCTGCCTGCCCCGCCAGGTGCTCTGGACCACCTGCCGCCTACTAGCGCCCTGAATCCTGGTCACAGTACGGCAGAAACCCGACTGAGGGGCCTACGGTGCTGGGGATGTCGGGGTGGGCTCCTTGGACCCATCTATGCCAGACCGGGCTGTCAGAAGCCACCACCTGTTCCCTCCCACGGTGGCCCACAGGTGCACACTGGGACGCCCCCTCCTCTGGAGCGTGTTCTCAGCCCTGCTGTCCTGGGCCAGCACCCACGGAGACAAGCTGGGCTTCAAGCAGCATGACAGCCAAGGCCTTGGGAAGTCTCCTAAATACATGGAAGCCCTAAGCTTCAATATCCCCTCCCGCCTGCACTCTCCGGCCCCTTCCTCGCTTCACCCCACACCTCTGGAGCTGTGCTGCCAGCCCCTGCCCCTGCTGAGACCCTGATGCAGCTGAGCCCTCCCGAAAGATCCGCTTTGGCGGCTTCTCTCCGCAGCCCTGTGCCTCTCACCCTGGCCCGGGGGATCCCACCTCCCCAGATCTCTCCCTACCACCCACGCTCCCCCCACAATCCTTCACCGACTTCTCCTCTCTGCTTTGTGCCCTGGGGAGGACACCATTCCCTCTCTGGGCTTCCATTTCCTCTTTCATCTGATCTGGATTTGACAATGACTCCCGCCAGCCTAAACAGTCAGTGATTTTATTTTTCAAGGTTACAGAGCTTGATTAGGGATTACAATCTCCTAATTTCAAGCCTTGGTTCTTTCTGGCACCAGTGCAACTCTGCTGTTTACCTCTGGATGCCTCCGAATGGCCTGACGGGAGGGCAGGATGGATCCCTTAGAGTCTCCTGTCTCCTGCAGATCTTATGATGTTTCATACTTTCTGTAACTTTCGTGGTGCCCTGACCTGTGGGAGCCGGTGCTGATGTTTTTCAGGGAAAGGAATAAAGAAAAAGAAAGTTCCGTGGCTCCCAGGGATGGGGATGGAGGAGCTACGATGCCCTCTTGGGTTCTCTGATAGGATGGGAACACCAGCTACTGTGCTGAGACGGCAGGAACCCAGGGATGCCTCTGGCCACCCACCCACTTTGCACGACCTCTCAGGCCTGGAAGTCACAGCCTTACCTTGCAGGTGTCAACAATGGGACATCTAAAACCCAATGACGAGTCTCCCTGAGGCCCCTGGAGGCTGCAGACCTTTCATTCATCAGAAACCGTGACTTTTCTGGGTGGAATATTGTCCATTTTTTATCGTCCTCCGTCCATCTTTGTCCCAGACCCGCGCCACCCCACGGCCCCTCAGATAGATGGAGATGAGTGACCATAAGAAAGGACAGTGGCCAGGGATGGGGAACCAATCACCATTTGAGCCAGGAGTGAGCATGAGCCTCTGAGAAATGACTACACCCCACACCTACATGCAGAACATTCCAGAAGCACCTGCAGAGCACCCCCTCTCACCCCCTGCTGAAACCCCACTTTCCTCTCCCAGTCTTTTGTAATGAGCCTTATCTTCTCCCTCCCACCCCCACATCCATGTGACACTCGGCCTCTAAGGGGAACGCAGACCAGAGAGGGGGTCTGGAGGAAACCACAGGCTCTACCCGAGCCTCAAACACAGTCCCCAGGGGAAAGAAGGGTGACTGCCAGCCGTCAGGGACCAGGATTGCTCCAACCTCCGCAGATGACGTCAGCAGACGTGGACCTGAACTGCAGCAGAAGGGACTTAGGTGAGACGGAAGGAAGGACTTTGGGATGATGGAGCTTGTTAGACTAGCTTATAGAAAGCAATCCCTCTTTCTTTTCAGGATTCTCCAACCAAATAGAAGCCCATCTGCCAAGAATGGCAAAGAGGCCATCCTCACTAGAGGAAGGAGAATGGGCTAAAAAAGGACCCAAATGGTCTCTTTCAATCCCAGTTCCGTGGCCAAAGAAGGAAACGGACAGAGTTCCTCTATAATCCACATTAGGTTTACTCAGGGGGTCCTCTCCCCTCATTTCTCCCTCACAGTCCATACCAATGTGACAATTGCTGAACACATGGGCTCTGAATTTTTCAAGCTAGTACCCACCTCCAGGCCTAAAAACATCTAAATGATCTCAAGAACTCCAAAATAGGCAATAGCTCTGCTACACATTCACATAAAGCTCTGCCATTTCTAAAATGCATACGAATCCACTCACTACCTCCTTAGATGACAGAACCGGTTCAGGGATTTACCCAAGTCCCAATTAAAATCCAGGGATGGGTAGGGCCAGACCGTGCCCCCAGGTCCCGGCTGCTTTCGGGCATCCTCCCCCTGTATCAGGAGCTCCGAGCGACCTGAAGATGCAGCCAGCAGCATGGGCGCGTGTACCTGGGAAACCTGGGAGGACCAATCCAGTTGCCTCGGTAACTCACAGAGCAATCCTTTGCCCCATATAAGAGGTTGATGCTTAAACTCAGGATAAAAACCACTTTCACACATCTTGGGCTGAGAGCAGTAGAAATGGGTCAGAAGCCAAGGAAGAGTGTGTCATTCACGGTGGTGTCTGGGAAAAGGGACGCTTTTTGCTATTGGAAGCCGTCAGGAAGCACAGGAGAAGGCAGAGGTGCCAGGACAAGTGACGCAACGGAGCCCAGTCAGATTTCAGGCAGTCTTATAAATAGTCTTCAGACTTTAATTCTTCCCGTTAAGAAAAAGTGAGTTCATTCTGGGAATGGAATGGAGTCATTTTTCCTTCGACAATCAATTGAGACTCTGGGAAACCAATGAACCATTTGAAGCAAAGCCTGCAAACATGCTCATGCGCTTAGACCCAGTGACCTCCTGCTGGGAATCCAGCTGTGAGTGCAAACCAATAGACTCACTGCGGTGCTGTTGATAACGGCAAAAGAGCAACAATTTAGTGATCTGATAGCAAAGGGATGGTCGAAAGCGCTGTGTATTCACTGCGGTATTCTGCAGTCATCAAAAATGATAAAAATTAAGATGGATATGAATGTGGTAAAATTTCTACAACAGAATATTGAATGGAGAAAGCTGAATGCAAATGGCATCTATAGCTACACAATGTTCACAGCATGTGTGCATGGATGTGGGACTAGGGAATTCAGTGTACAAACATGAGTGTATTGAAAAAAGGTCACGGAGTGGGTGGTTTTTCTTCCCCCCCCCCCGTTTTTTTATATTAATCTTTCAACTAGGAAGAGAACATCTTTTGCAGAAAAATGAAATTTAATGGCATGGAAAAAAGTTTATTTAATATTATGGATAAAATGTCTATTACAGAAGATATGTATATATGCATTATATCTACATCAAAAAAAGAAAAAAGGGCTTCATAGATATATACCCAAAGTATTACCATTAATGTCTCTAAGTTGTGGACAATCGATGACTTATTTTTTTTTCTTTATGATGTTATTTTTTTCTATATTTCCGACAAACACTGTATGTCCCTTTTGAGAATTGAAATATCAGTGAATAAACGGATGGATGGATGGATAGATAATAGATGGGCAGGTGAGAAGGCGGGTAAGGTATGGGATGGATGAATGGAGGTGTGGGTGGGTAGGAGGATGTATGACTGGCCAGCTGGATGTACAGGTATATGTGTGGGTAAGCTGATGGATGAATAGAGAAAAAAAAAAGAGAGAAAGAGAGAAAGGAAGAAAGGAAGAAAGGAAGAAAGAAAGAAAGAGAAAGAAAGAGAAAGGAAACAGAGAAAGAAAGAAAAAAGAAAGAAAGAAGGGAGGGAGGGAAAGAGGGAGGAAGAAAGGAGAAAAAGAGAAAGGAAAAAAGAAAAAGAAAGGAAAATAAAAAAGAAAGGAAAAGAAAAAGAAAGAAAAAGAAAAAAGAGAAAGGAAAAGAAAAAAGAAAGGAGAGAAAGGAAGGACTAAAGAAAGAAAAAGAAAAACGTAGGCTGAATGACTGGCTGGATTGATGGATGGGTGTGTATGGATTAAGGAGTGGATGGAAGGATAAATAAAGAAGGAAAGACAGAGAGAGATGGGGTGAATGGACAGATGGATAGATGATAGATATGTAGACAGATAGCTAAGTAGATTCATATAGATGTCTCTCTCTTCTTTTCCTTCCTTCCTTCCTCCTTCCTCCCTCCCACCCGTCCCTTCCAAATTCCTTTCACTGGGATGAAACCAGGAGCATAGCCTCCTCAAAAGAAAAGGGAGGCGAGAGCGATGACAGCAATCTTCTGCCCTCAGCCCTCTTCTGCTGCTCCACGCTGGGGTGGGAGAGGAGTGCTCTCCCTGTGTCTCCGTGCCCATCTCCCACCCCAGTTCTGCCAGGCTACGCTCCAGCAGGTGCAGAAGAATAGTCGTGGCCACATCAGACCCAGCTTCAGAGCCCCAAGAAGGACACACACAAAGGCCCCAGGGTCTTGGTTTCCAGGGAAATGGAAGGTAAAGTTAGGGACGCAGAAGGATTCATTCAGGTCTTTACCACCAAGATTAACTGGCATACCTACAAGGCATCCCAGGTGATCTTTTAATTTATATGTTCATTCATTTGTTTCTCCAGCAGCCTCTGTGGGTCACCTGTGGGAGAGAGTGCACAGGGCGGATGGTTCCAGGCCTGGCGGTGAGCGCAGTAACCAAGGTCCGCCTGAGTCCTGTGGTCGCCTGGGGAGGACAGTGACTGGCCCCTCTGCTGAGCGAGGTTGGGCGTGTCTGAGCTGGACTAGGACAGTGAGTGTGATGTCACCAGATGGTGACGGAAGTGAGGGTCGCCCAGGTCAGGGAATCAAGGATTAGCATTGGTGAAAACACAGGAGCAGAGAGAAGGCAAGAATCTCCCGGGCCCCACAGGCTTCCCTGTGGTAGGGTACACTGCAGCAGGCAAGGGCTGCGTGAGAGGCTGCTGGAAAGAACAGGGGCAATCACAGGGGTGCTCACATGGGGACTGAGCCTGGTGTTCTGAGGCTTATGGCTTGCACAATTGGGGCAGGGGGTGGGGAGCTCTTAAAGAATACAAAAGCATTTTCCTTTTTGCAAAGGTTTTACAAACCAGTGGCCATGTGAACACATGACTAGGCCCCTCCCAGGACCCTGCACAACGAGGGGCCCAGAGTGGGAGCCACAGTGAACCCACCCTGGTGCTACCTGTGTGCCCTGGGCAACTAGCCGGCGCTGAGGGACCTTAGGGAAAAGGGTGGAACGGCAGCACACAGGATTCCGAAAAGGAACTTCTAACTGTGCATTGCCATCGATTCCCATTGGCTAAAGCAAGACATGTTCTTTGCACCAGAGGCAGCGATGTGCCCAGAATGGGCAACTAAAACTCAGAGATGCCCCTGGCTCCTGGGCACGACTGTCTCACCCGCAGCTGAGCACGTGGAAGAGCAGCCCGGTTGTCAGCCTGCTTCCTGCCTTCCCAGAGACAGAAACCATGCCCCCACAGTGTGTCCTGGAATGAAACATGCCCACGAGGCAGTGACGGGATGAGGTGACTATCAGGCTGTCTGAAGAATGAAAGTAAGTTTTGTCTCCTTGTTTGCTTACTTAAGACTGTCACAGCTAATTTGTTTGTTTGTTTGTTTGTTTATTTTTGTATGTTTAGTGGAGATGGGGTTTTGCCATGTTGGCCAGCCTGGTCTCGAAATCCTGACCTCAAGTAATCCACCTGCCTCGGCCTCCCAAAGTGCTGGAATTATAGGCATGAATTATAGCATACCTTGCTATCCAGGCAGGCACTGCTAGACAGGAGCTCCAGGCAGCTGGTGACTCTGCAGACTGGCACGGGCCACGGCCGCAGCCACCGGCCTGGATAGCAAAGTCTTCAACATCATCTCACTCTGGCCTATGATTTCCTCTCCTCTTTCTTTCTTTCCCTGGGCCGTGATGGGTATGAACTAGACCTCATATGACTCCATGCCATAGTAAAGTGGGAAAAATCAGGCAGCACCAACCCCAGCAGTGAGACCGACTAATGCTGCCAACACACATCTGACAATGCTAAAACCCAGGTAACAGGACCACACGAGCCAGCCACCCTTCGCCCACGCCCACCCTGGGCTTCCATGTCCCCTGCTGCACAATGTGGTGGGTGGATGACGGGCCCCACCTGGGGCTGTGGATGAGAAATAGCCCATAAAACTTTCCGTAAAGCTCTGTACACCTATAAAGTGCTATTAAAGTAATGACTATAGATTAGGATCAAAACTGAAGGGAACACGCATGCCCATTTGGGCTCTCCCAAGACCCACTCCTTGGCCCAGAGGGCCTGGGAAAACACACGGCTGCCCTTAACTTCAGCAAGTTACAACTGCTTCCCCATAGACAAAAGCCAGACAGAGGTGACCTGCACAGGGACTGAGTCATCCTCAGTTTCTTCCAGTGCTTTTTGGCTGGGATGTTGCTCCTAATCCTCACTAGATTTGCATCCTTTTATTATTACTCTGTGTGCTCTCCTGCCTTCTCCACAATGTCCCAGTGAGTTCTGAGAGCCTGTGATATATTTCCACAGCACATCCATAAACACAGGTGTGTTTCCAGATTATTTCAAAAGGAAGAAAAAAAGTGACAGTCTTTTTTT
The DNA here is from genome assembly GCF_037993035.2 of Macaca fascicularis. Classification (NCBI taxonomy): domain Eukaryota; kingdom Metazoa; phylum Chordata; class Mammalia; order Primates; family Cercopithecidae; genus Macaca; species Macaca fascicularis. The sequence continues at coordinate 10,189,272 of NC_088382.1, read as the reverse complement.
TTTTTTTACAGAGTCTCACTCCATCGCCCAGACTGGAGTGCAGTGGTGCGATCGTAGCTCACTGCAACCTCCGCCTCCTGGGTTCAAGCAATTCTCCTGCCTCAGCCTCCCAAGTAGCTGAGATTACAGGCACCCGCCACCACACTCACGCCTATAATTCCAGCACTTTGGGAGGCCGAGGCAGGTGGATTACTTGAGGTCAGGATTTCGAGACCAGGCTGGCCAACATGGCAAAACCCCATCTCCACTAAACATACAAAAAACAAACAAACAAACAAACAAACAAATTAGCTGTGACAGTCTTAAGTAAGCAAACAAGGAGACAAAACTTACTTTCATTCTTCAGACAGCCTGATAGTCACCTCATTCCACTTTACGAGTGTAAAGTCATCACGAGGAGAAAATTGTTCTACATGTAGGTCATGAGTTGACATTTTCTTTCATCATCAATAAAAACAGCAGGTTCCAATGTGTAAAATTTGGATTTATCTCTTTAGCATAACTCAAATGAAATAAACCATCCCTACCAGATAATAACTTTTTAAAATAAAAAAGTTGATGTAGAAAACATTTTAATCAATACCGCAAGTAGCACTCGATGTAATATTTATGTCTTACTTGGAAACCGTTTCTTTTTGCAAAACTATATTTCAAAAGACAGAATAGTCGTGGTACAAAAACGTTTATTTAAATTAAATATTTTCAACAAATTAATATTGACAACTGTTTCAAAGTATGTGTCGTTCTTTCAAAAAAATGAAACAGTTTAGCTTAATGGCTGTGATACTGTTTTATGAGATTATTCATACATGCTCTGGACTGCACACCCGTCAATCATATCATCAACAATTTACTATTTATTACCAAATGGCATATAAAGTAATAGCATAAAGAGTAATCATATCTTATAAGTGATTTTACAATAGGACATCTTGGGAGGGCAAAAAGGATTTATCAACAATACAAAACATAAGATAAAAATAATAGGAGATTATATAAAACATATTTCATACAGGAAATAATATGCTAAAATAAAAAAACAACAACAACTGTCTTTCAGCACACTGTTACACATGCTCCTTCACAGGAGGTCTGGGAGAAAGATGAAAATGTTTTGGGGTCAGGTGTCCAGGGCTCAGAAACATTTTTGGAATCACAGTGAGTTTCTGATTTGTGGGAAGTTGCTCTAAAGCACTGGCTGAGGACTTTGCCTGAGGACCTGGCTGGTGAGGAAGGCACACTCTCACTGCTGCTGGAGGAAGCATGCTTGGGCTAAGTCAGGGGCTGTTTGAGTTAGCGACTAGTTCAGCAGTGGAGGAAGAGTAGAAAGAAGAGAAGAAGAAATCCCAGAAAAGAGAGTAAAGAAACTGGAGACGGCTGGGAAGGAAGCACCTTTCAAATCTACAGAGGGGGAAGTGTATATCCAGATTTGAGGACAGTGACTTTGCTTGGTTGTAAAGTCCTTTTAGGAACCCGGGCTCTTTGGGTCATCAGAAACAGGGAGTTGGCAAGAAGCTGTCATTGTTAATAAAAATATCTGATTTAGACTTTAAGAGCTGCATGAAGTGGGCATGTGTCTCTCACACTCCTTTTATATATTCAGACTGTGCAGATTCTTTTTTTTTTTTTTTTTTCCTTGAAATGGAGTTTCACTCTTGTTGCCCAGGCTGGAGTGCAATGATGCAATCTTGGCTCACTGCAACCTCTACCTCCCAGGTTCAAGACATTCTCCTGCCTCAGCCTCCCAAGTAGCTGGGATTACAGGTGTGCACCACCACTCCTAGCTAATTTTGTATTTTTCGTAGAGACAGGGTTTCATCATGTTGTCCAGGCTGGTCTTGAACTCCTGACCTCAGGTGATCCACACGCCTCGGCCTCCCAAAGTGCTGGGATTACAGGCGTGAGCCACCATGCCCGGCCTAGACTGTGCATATTCTCTTGAAGTGTGTGTATAATAAAGAGAGACAGAGACAGAGACAGAGACAGAGACAGAGACAGAGAGAGAGAGAGAGAGAGAGAGAGAGAGAGAGAACTGCTTTAAAATGTATATTTAAAATAAAATAGTTTTAACTCAATCCCATTTTCTGTAATATAGGTAGCCATACTGATTAATGTCTCAAATCAGGTTGACTGTTTTTTGTCAAATTGTGAGTCCCTTTGGAATTTTGTGGTCATTTTGGAAAGGAGTGCAGAAAGTGCAGAAAGCCTCGTGGTCCTTGGGCTGTGCACACAAAATTATCACCAGATCATAGGTTAGTGAGCTCATTAATGAGTCAGATTTCCCCATCTTCCTTTATTAACCTTGAGAGAACCCTAAATCAGAAAACTGTGGACCAGAAGGGACCTCGGCTATCAAGTCTGTCCCACCATTAGTTTCGACGATGGCTACAAAGAAAAGAGGTCGGTGAATATTCTACTGGGAGACAGCAACTCTCAGGGGCTGGAGGAAAACTCACTTGAAGGAATATACTTAAAATGCAGGCTGCAGGGGCTTGAATGTGGGGAAGGGGATGGAGGCGGCACTCGGATAAGCAGAGTCCAGCTTAGGCCAAAGGCTCTGGGGCCACAGTTCAGACCTCCCTGCCCTGAGTGGTGGGAGGAAAGCTAGTGTGGCTGCCGGGCTCCCCCGCCACTCAGGGCACAGGAAGGAGAGGGTGTGAGGGCTGGCTGGACGCGGCGCCTCCAGCTCTATGACACACTGTAGCTGTTGTAGTACGTGGCCGTGGCATCAGCCAGGACAGAGATGAGGCTGGTCTCTGTGGGACCCGTTGGTGTCACCTGGGAGACGGGGACATGCCCACTGAGGGCCATGGTCCCTGTGGCAGAGTCTGGGTGGCCAGGAGTGTTCAAATACTGGTCGAATTCATTGCGATCCATGTCCCCCAGGAGTTCCACCTGACTCAGTTGATCCAGGGCATCCAAGCCAGGGTGCTCAGGAGGCGGGGAGAGCTGGCCCAGGTGGGCTTGGAGGTTGGAGTGGAGAGGGTGGTAGGTGGCCGGGGAGTAATAGGCAGGAGATGGGGGACAGCCGGGTACAGGGGACATCATGGAGACGCCGGGGGACTGGCCAAGGGCCAAGGAGCCCAGGGAGTGGCTACAGTGGAGAGGGCTGGGGGCGTACTCCGGTGAGTACGGGGGCCCTGGCAGATGGGGGATGCGGCGGGGGTGGCCGTGCTCCTCCTGGCAGGGGGAGGAGAAGAAGGTCTGCTCCGGCTCCAGCACGTCCAGGGGAGACATTTCAGGAGGTGTGGGCAGCCCGTACGGGTACCTGTCCACACTGCTCGGGGTGCCGCCGCCGCCGCCGCCACCACCAGCCGGCCCCTCGTGGTAGCAGCCCCGGAGGCTGGGCAGGGCAGTGCCGGGGGAGTACTCACCCCTGTCCTCCTTCTCCCCCAGCGCCCCCCGGCTGCCGCTTCTCTTCTCCGGCAGGGCGTTCTGGTCCCGGGAGAGGGAGCTCAGGAGGAAGCCGGGGTCCACGCGCTTGCACAGCCGCTTGGCCTGCTTTTTTCTGCGCGGCCGGTACTTGTAGTTGGGGTAGTCCTGCATGTGCTGCAGGCGCAGCCGCTCCGCCTCGTCCACGTACGGCCTCTTCTGAGACAGCGTCAGTGCCTTCCACGACTTTCCTGCTCACACAAGGCAGAGGAGGCCATGCTCAGTGTTGTGCCCCTCAGGCATTGCACATGCACACGCGTACACACACATGGGCACATGTACACACACCTCCCTTCACCCTCTCAGTCACAGAGGACACGGGCACCTCTTGCACCCTCTTCCCAACCCAGATCCTGCAGACACAGTGAGGCGAAATCAACACCTCTGCTTGCATCCATAAAGCCAGATCGTGCACTGTGCACACAGAGAGCATCGCCTCTCATGTAAGAGCCACCAGAGCATGCCCAGGCTACAATGCAGGGTCCCCAGTGAAAAAAGCCCACCTGACCATATTCAGCTACAGGAAGAAAATACCTAATGATCACAATATTGATTGGGGCTCTTTTTACCCTTCGAGGGTCCATTCTAAACATTTGTGCATTCTCATGAAAATCTCTGCCTTCATTGATTAGTGCAGGCTAAAAAGATACTGTCATAGTTACCTATGGCATAAATCTCACAGCCCTTTCTGGGAGGGAACTCAGGCTCAGTCAATAGTTTCACAGATGTCAGTAAATCAGAGATTTTCACTTAGGTTAACAAATGCCTATTCCTTACCTCTGAAGGTCAAATAGGACCCTGCTGGATGACCCAGGCCGGAATGCTAACATCTGCCTGCAACGCATGTATGCATGCCCAGACACATGCGTGCACACACATATACATGCAAACCATCACTTCCAGCCAGCCACCTTTTGGGGACCCTTGACGGTGCCAGGGCACCTGCTTAGCCACAGATCTCCATGCAGAAGCCATTCCCTGCACTTCTCTGAGTCTCTATTTTCTTCAGTATAAAATAAAGATATTGTGACACTCTCCAGCTCCAAACTCTCTCTTTAAAAATTATTCCATGCTTGCAACCCACTGGTGCTAATATGCTGGCTGTGCTTGATCTTCTATTCACCATTGCTTGCTTGTCTGTTGTTTTTTCAAGTCCCCGGAGCATCTTCCCTCATCTCTCAGTGTGCACTGCACACCCCTCCTGCAGTGTTTTCTAGGGGTGGAAGGCTTCTTGGGTTGCTTTGCTACCTCCTAAGGTGGGCTCAGGATTCTACAACTTTAACATGTTCTCCCACGATGCTAATATGTCCTGAAGTTTGAGATGCATTAACCTAGAGGTTAAGGCCTAAGGAAAGGGCTATGTGTTCCATTCAGCACATTCTGCACAGGGCCAGGTGCAGAGCCGTGCACACAGCAGCCCTCAGTACCTCTGTCGACTGGTTCCTTGGGCCGGGGCTCACAGCCAGGGTAGGGCAATGATTAAGGGCATTGTACCACTTGGATGAAAGTTTATAGAAATTCTGTGGAGCTTTTAACTAACATCATTAGCTGTCACTTAAAAGCGTGACTTGAAAGTGTTAGGAGCTGCAGATTCAGGGCTGATCATCAGTTCCCAGCCTGTGGCTGAGGCTACAAAGCTGTTGCAAGCGATCCAAGATTCAGGTGCACCCCATACCCTGTCCGTGGTCTCAGTATAAAATGTGGCCCTAGCTTCTAAATGTATCCGGATGTTATATGATCAATAAAATACGTGTTCATTTTAAAATGCTACCAAATATCTCCTTCTCTTTATGCACTTTCTCAATCATAATATATTAAAAATACCAGTGTGACTAGGTCACATTTTTAATGTTAAGGTTTGGAAGGTTTATAGTGGAAAAAGTTGAGACTCTCATATGCAGGCTTTTCCTCTCAGGTCAGAAAGGAAAGAGCCAAGAAGGAAATGTCACACAGGTGGAGGGGATCATCCCGCTGCCCCCTGCTAACAGGTGCACAAAGTCCATATTGTGAAAAGCACCAGTGTTGCGGTTTCCCTCACCCAGTGCCAGGAGCTACATGGCTCAGCAGGAAGGAATCCGTGTTTTTTCTGCAGAATGAACTGTAACCTCCTGAAGCTGAAGTGTAGGCCCGACTGGGACCAATTCACAGGAAGCATCTGTCTCCTGTGTCCCTGTGTCTGCCCCTTTCCTGGGAGCAGGCTTCCCCAATTCCGAAGGGCCGTGCTTCTCACCCTTCCCTCCTCCCCAATCCCTGGCCCAGGCCTGCACAGAATTCCTTCTCTATCACCCTCACAGCAGTGGCTTGCTTCCCCCTCAGCAGGCATGGTCAACAGGCACAGTGCCCAGGGTCCGTGGAAAAAAATGTTTGGGGATCCACAACAAACATATTTTCATTTCTTTTAAAATCTAAAGAAAAATATAAACTAATCGGTTAAAGAAAATGTTTTATTATTGTACATATTAATATATTTGTCTTTATGCCAACACTGTGTAAAATAAAAATGTTACTGTTTTTTGATGAGGGAAAAGGCCCCAGAAGGCTGCAGACCACTAACGCGAGTTGGTGAAGCCAGCCACGAGGCTGGGCCCTTTGCAACCAGCACTCCATCAACTGCTTTACACAGCAGCTAAACTGCAGGAGGGCTCGGCCTGGGACCCGCTCTGCGGGCCTGCGGCTTTGACCAGCAGAAAGAGGGGCGTCAGTCCTATCTCCAAAGTTCCGCCCCGGGAAAGAGCCCTGAGCGCTGAACTCCGACGAAAAAAAAGAAGGGATCTGTTCTGGGCAGGGTGGGGTTTGGGAAGGGTAAAGACGGCCTCGGGTGCCCACACGTCCCTTCTTATAGGACCTGTCTCCCGCTGCGTGCACCAAGTGCTTGTGCTTTGAAAGGTTTTCGCCGATTAAAACGAATAAAAACCGCGTCGAAAGGCAAAGAAGTTAGGGGTTAGGTAGGGTCGAAAAGTACTCAGCTCGACACCAGAGGAAAAAGAAACCCCCACAGGAACTCCGGTTGTTCGGGTGTGTCCTAACAGCCTCACTCCGGACCTCTTGAACCTGGTGGGTCCGTGTCCCCAGCCCCTGCGGGGACAGCCCAGGAAAAGGCCGGGTTCCAGGACAGCCCAAGCATCCAAATCAAGTTATCTACACCCCCGAGGCTGATAATAGATGAACGAATCGAGTCTATTGGGGTAAGTTTTTTGTTTTGTTTTTCTCTTAATTATTTAGTTAAAGCAAGGATTCGTTCCGCAGGGTCTCTCTTCAGGAATATTCGTTAATTATAATTTCATCTGTGACAGCCTTCCTCTGAGATGGCCCAATTGTAAGATCCAGGGAATGCTGGGTCTTCCCACTTCGGTATTTCTAGCAAACGCCGGTTCCACCCAGCCTCGACGTTTCCGTCCCTGCCCTGTCCATGCGTGCCGGTCCCTGCGGCCAGGCTTCCCAGCCTGGCCGCTGCCCCGTCTCCCCGCCCCCTGGGGCGCCGACCTCCGCTCCTGTCCCAGCAAAGGAGCCTCCCCTGCCTGCCGCGCTGTTTCACTTTGGACCGCGCCAAGTGCCCCCGCTCTGAATCCTGGGCACCGCGAGCACCCACGCTCGCGCAGACGGCCAGCCACGCGGGCACGAAGAGGGCCCTAGCCCCGCGTGCCGGGTTGTCCCCAGGCTCCGCGCTCGCACCCGCCCTGCCAGGCAGCCAGCCGCTCGCCGTCCGCCCCCCGCCCCCAGCCCCCAGCCCGCCCGACCGCGCGCTCACTCACCCAGCATCTTGCTGAGCTCGGCGTTGTGCAGGTCAGGGTTCTGCACCGCCAGCCGTTTCCTCTCGTCCTTGGCCCAAACCATGAAGGCGTTCATGGGCCGCCGGATACGGCTCTCGGAGCCCTTGTCCCCCGGGGGTCGAGGGGCGGCGGGCGGCGACTGTCCATCCGACAGCTCGGCGTCCAGGGCCGGGCACTCGAGCCCCTCGGGCCAAGGGTAGGCTCCCAGCAGCGAGGCCATGGCCGCACGCGGGTCGCCTCGCTTAGCTTGGCGGGGCCGGCGCGGACCTGGCCCTCGCACCGGTCGGGGCGTCCAACTTGGCCCGGAGCCGCGACCCGGCCCCTGATTTATCAGCTTCGGGCGGCCGCGTCCTCCAATGACTCTCCAAGGCGGCGCGGCCCCTCCCTCGGTGTCGGCACGGGTCCCCTCCCTGCGTCCCGGGCCGCCGCCGGGTCCCCGCTCCAACCTGCCGGGAGGAGGAGGGAAGAAGGGAGGGAGGCAGGGCCTCCTCCCCGCACCCGCCCCCGGCCCGCCCCTCCACCGCCAGGGGCCCGCCCGGGGATCTGCGCCGGGCTGGCCCGGGCCGCCTCCCGCCCCCTGCCCTGGACCCGCAGGTGCCGCAGAGCCGCAAGGCAGGCGCTGGAGGCCCGCTCCAGCCCGGGCCTGCCCGGGTCAGACTCCACTGCCCCTCCTGCGCGTGGAGCCTCGGAAAACCCAATCCAACCAGGTTTCGCCGAGCTCGCCTGGGCGTGAGAGACACTGACCATGAACCCCTCAGATCAGCCGTTCTTAATACTCCGACTGCCATTCCTTTCTAAAATGACCGGGTTTCGGCCACCGCAGCCCCAGCCAACTGGGGTCGCCACAGAGGCCGGCCGGAGCCGGAGCTAGGGACTGCACCCCGCCTCGGGTTCTGTGCAGTGTTCGCCGAAGGCCCCGCGACGCCCCCGCCGCCCCTGGCTCTCAGGAGGGCGAGGCCGGCGTTCTGGTTCTCAGCCACCTGGTTGATTTCTCCTCTCACTCCACCCGCACCCAGTCTCCGGGGCCAGGCCTCCAGCTCCCTCACTTCTGGCTCTTCTCACCCTGAATTTTCTCCTTATATTTTCTCTTTCCTCCTCGGATTGGCAGTCCGGCTTCTCCGAAAGGAGTCGCTCCCGCCCTCTCGCGTCCCCCCTGGCTGAGCTGCGACCTGCTAACTCCCCCAGTTTCCCTCATCTGCACACCCTGGTGTACACCGACCGTGCGTGCCGGGCCCGTGTGCAGCCTGGGGACTGCGGGCTGGGAGCTCACGGCCGTCGCTTGCTCGAGCTCACCGCAGCTCCCATGTCACCCGGCCCCCTGTGTGGAGCGCTGTTCCCGCACTCTCATATAAGCGCCGGCACACAGTAGGCGCTCAAGGCCTGCAGAATGAGTGAGCAAATATGGCTCAGACACCTACTGAATGAAAGTCGGCAGGTTTGACTAGATCCTGGAATTCAATATTTACTGAGCGCCCTCCATGTGCCGGGCTCCACAGAGGTGATCCTGGAAGGAGGCAGCGTTGTGGGGGTGGGGGTGGGGGTGCCGTGGGATCCGGTGTCAGAACCTGTCTTAGTGTTTAGGTGACTGAACGTGCGACTCTGGACAAGTCACATCTCTCTGGATCGCCTTTCCTAATCCTAACACGGGACGATGATAAGACTGACCTTTCAGGGCTGTTGTGAAGATTCGGTGAGACAAATGTAGAGAAAGCTCCAACCCTTCCTGTGATGCTTGACGTTAACACAACTCTAGGCATGAAGCCCGTGAGCCTGAGTCCGAATTTCAATGTTCCCGCGCGCAGCAACCGATGCCTTGCATGCAACATGCAGCGGGCCCCACGGCTAAGACCCGGCAAGTGTAAGGTGAACTGCAGCGTCTCTGTTTTCACGTCCTAATATTCACCTCTAGAGCCCGGGACAATTTTCATCCGAGAATTAGCTTTTCGAACAAAAGAGATGGCTGGGCTTGCCAGGATTCAGTAGCAGCACCCTGGGCCGGTGCGCCCCAACCGCTGCACTGGCGGGCCGGGAATCTAAGGGTATGGGGCGAGGTGCGCGCTGCGCAGCACGGGCAGAGAACAGGGTGCCCACCGCTGGGGCAGCATCCAGGAACCAGAGGCGGAGCGGTGGGGGACCCAGTGGGGGCCGTTTGCAGAGAGTTTGTCCTCCATCTAGGCGGACTTCCCAATCCTGTAAAGCCCAGGCCATCTCCAGTGGCCGACCCCTTTCCCGCATGTGCCTCCAGCAAAACCCCTAGGCCAGAGTGCGCCTCGTGGAATCCAGGGCCGCGCCTGGCCAGGAGAAGGGAGCTCTTTGAGAAAGGGGAGAAAGAGGGTCCCACTTTGGGGCTTGAGCTGCGGCGGAAGATCCAGGGAAGAGCTCGTCCCCGACCCTTTCTGACCCTACTGAGCTCCAGGGCGCGGGCGGTGCTCAGCAGGGTCGGAGGCCACGAGGGGACAGCGCCCCCTTCCCGACGACTGGTGTCCCCACTCCCCGCCCCAGCCCGTAGCGCCCTCCCTGCATGGCCCCAGAGCAGAGCGCGCAAGCCGTGGGGCCGCGCCCGGGCACCAGGTTAGGAAGATGCGCCCTCCCCAGTGAACACGGAACGGTCAAGTTAGATCCCAGACACCGACGGCAACAACAGAGAAAACAACGGGGACGGGGCCAGAGAATACGTGTTGTGATTGTTGTCTGCACTTGTTTAGTTTCTTGCTTTTCCTCTGCAGAGAGCTTGCAAGCCTGGGCTGTCCAGGAGGTGATCATCAACCTTTCCAGTGCTGATGCGGGCGCCGCCCGGAGCTCGGGAATTGCCAGCACCGCAGTAGCCGGGCTCGCTTGCTCCATTCCTTCATTCCCTTGCGTCCACGCATTTATGCACCTTGGCAACCGTATGCGAGCGCGCCCTGGTGCAGGCGACGCCAAGGGACGCGGGGTCGCCATAACCTCGCCGCTTCTCTGGTCACTGCGAGCTTGTCCTTCCAGAGCTCCGCGCTGACCCTACGCGACCCCAAAGCCTGGAGCTCGGAGGGCTGAGCTAGAGGCGGAGGGAGCCAGCCCTGGCATGCCGACACTTGTGTCGCCAGTGCTGGGTTCGGGGCTGCGGCCAGCTGTGGGTCCAGCGGCTCTTAGGTCGAGGCTAGGCGCGGCGAATCGTCACGGCGCGGACCCTGAAAGACCTGGCGGAGAAAGGTCAAGGCCCAGGGCTACCGGGTTGGATCTTGCGGGGCTCTGACCTTCGGCGAGACCGGTCAGGGGCAGCCAAGCAGAGGCGGAGAGGCAGGGCCGGGTGTGATGACGCGGGGCACACTGGACAACGCGCGTGCTCCACGCAGCCGGCCTGGCCGCACCACCGGAGCTCACGCCTCCCGCGCGAGTTACCTGAACTGCACTCTCTTAAAAGATGTTTTCTTTCTTCCTTCTTTCTTTTCTTTTCCTTCCCTCCCTTCTCCCTCCCTCCCTCCTTTCTCCCCGACCCCCTTCTCTGTCCGTTTAGCTCGGTAGTTCTGTGAACATTGGTTTCCAAGGACACAGGACCTGAAGCCAGAAATCCCCAATTCCGATTTTCTGCAATTCAATTGCGTTGTGATAACTCACTTAACTAATCTCGGCCGCAGTTTCTTCACCGGTAAAATGGGGATAATACAAGGTGGCTGACACAGTGTTTGTAAAAGCTCCTCGTAGAGTTTTCTGAGTTGTGAAATATGAAATCGTGAGTGGGTGAAAACCTAAAAAAAAAAAAAAAAAAAAAAAAAAGTCGGGCCTCCACAACTTTCCTCTCCAGGAGCTTTTCCGAACAGAGGAATTTCAGCTGCTCTGGGGTGCAAGGGGAAAGAAAGGGGCAGAAAGAGGGGGAGGAGGAGGGGGAGGAGGAGGGAGAGGAGGAGGGAGAGGGGAATCCAGCTGCAGTACCCCTGGTACCTGCTCCGAACCCGCTGCGAACCCGGAGCTCTGAGCCGGACCAGGCGCGTCCTGGGCCAAGGGCCTGCCTTGGGCGGGGCCACCGCGGATACTCCGGAGGCTCGCGGCAGCGCCCGCAGGCGTTGGGTGCAAGTGTTCTGTGTTTGCTTTTAGTTCCTCACACCAGGCTAGAGGTTGAAGTTATTATCATCACCATCTTCGCTCACGCTGATTTGTCTGTACTTGATTGGCAGTCTTTGCAAAGCAGGTTCCCATTCACTGGCTCATCCCCGCCTCCACACAACCCTCGAAGCAGAAGGCTCAGAGTTTTAGGATTGAGCCACTTCCCAGACAAGGCGGGTGAGGCTGCGGCTACAAATGCCAGAGCAGAGACCCCAGCGCGCGGCTCCTGACCTCACGCCTGGACTACTAGGTTCCTGTGCGCCCAAGTAGTGCCCCAGCTCGAGGGAACGGCTTCTAACCAGCTGCTGCGACGCCTCCTGGCTTTGCGCTCCCTCTAGCCTGGTCTCTGGAAGTTCCACTGCACCTTCCCTCATCCAAAGGGTGCCTTCAGTTTAAGGCGTGTCCTGAACAAGGTAACTGAAAAGCAAGGGGACAAACCCTGCTGGCCATGGCCGAGGTGCGGGCTGGAGAGAGGGGAGAACCGGCCAGGCCTGCCAGCCCCACCTCCCGCCCGTGCGGGGTCCAGGAGTCTGCAACTCGGGTTTTCTACAAGACGCTGTAGTGGAGTTCCTTTTTCAACCCACGGAAATCTCTCCATAGTCATCTAAGAGAAGCCCATCAAGTTCCTAATTTAGAATAACTGTCTGTGATTAAAACAGCAGGGATTGGCCGGGCACAGTGGCTCACGCCTGTAATCCCAGCACTTTGGAAGGCAGAGGAGGGCGGATCACCCGAGGTCAGGAGTCCGGGACCAGCCTGACCAACACCATGAAACCCCATCTCTAGTAAAAATACAAAAATTAGCCAGACATGGAGGCATACGCATGTAATCCCAGCTACTTGGGAGGCTGGGGTAGAACTACTTGAACCCGGGAGGCGGAGGTTTCAGTGAGCTGAGATCCCATCAATGCACTCCAGCCTGGGCAACAAGAGCAAAACTCTCTCTCTCTCTCTCTCTCTCTCTCTCTCTCTCTCTCTCTCTCTCTCTCGCTCTCTCTCTCTCTCTCTCTCTCTCTCTCTCTCTCTCTCTCTCTCTCACACACACACACACACACACACACACACACACACACCGAGCAGGGATTTCAGATGTACACCTGCAGCTTCACTACACTGACTGAAGCAGGCAGAACAAAAGGACATTAGGTCAGTTTCACAGAATCTGAGGTCCAGTAGCTTTTCCACATGAACCTAGGGAAAAAGGAATGTTGTTTTCAGACTAGATTGCTCCTGAATGTGGGTAGTACAGACCCCTTATAACATCAAAAGCTTTTTGTAGTTGCTTAAAATACTAAGATACAGTTTCCCTGGGTCAGGCATTCCTGGTTACTGCAGAGGCCCCCCCCCCCGTACACACATACTTGTGAGCACCCCTAACCCACCACTTGTCTCTGATGAATCATGTCTCCAGTGGATAATACCTAAAACCTCCATGGTGGGAAGAACACTGACTTGGAGCCAGAAGCCACAAGGCCAGTCCAACCTGCCACTACTGTCTGTGCACATTTTAGCAAGTCACTTCACTGGTTAACTCACAGGCTCTGGAGCCTCAGTGAGGCCCTGAGAGATGAAGGACTTGCCACATTTTGTCCACTTGGATAGCACTGAGATAAGCTGATGTTCAGTCTGTGATTTGTGTTTGCTTCCCCCTAGCACTGAGGGACATCAGTCCCAAGCCAGTAACACCCTTTTTCTACACTAACTTTCTTCCACTCTACTCTGAACAATTATCGGGTTTCCTTTAAGGGGTCAAGTGTGTCAGATTACTGCACAGAAATGATCTTTATTTAATTGGTCATAAGCTAGACTTTCAGACAAATTTCAATAGAAAAATTAACAAACTACAGGATAAATTAGCAGTTGGTTTGAGGGGATATTTATTTATTTTTATCCTATTGTCTCTTCTTTCCAAATGTCTAAGATGAAGAAGTGAAATTGATTAGAAACAACCCATAATAATACAACATGGAAAATAAGCTTTTTCTTAGGACATTTGTACACACATCTGACTTCTGGGTAAATAGGATATCAGGCTAGATGAGACAGCCTAGATAGAGATCTCATCACAGAGAATTCTGTCATCAGCCAACAATTCCAGTGTGAGAAGTTGAGGATACTTCGTGTTTGTTTAGATCATGAGATTGCTTTTATTGTGTAGATTTCAAACTACTATGTTCTGTTTGTAAGATAAAATGTATATTGAAGTATAGCATCTCTACAGAGAAGTGCATGGAGTTTTCACCAAGTGAACACACCACATAAGCAGCACTCAGATCAAGTAACAGGTGTTGCGAGCCCTGATATTTTTAAGGCTCCCTACCACTGAGTTGTGAGCTCCCTTAGAGCAGGGACTGAGTACCATTCTGGTTTAAAATATAGTACATTAATAGAAAATTTGAGTATGGCTTGTGTCTGCTTCACTGTGTCTGAGTCTGGAAAGACGTGAACAACTAGAAGTCACCTGAATGGCCAGAAGCTAGAATTATCTGGAGGCTTCTTCACCCACAAGTCTTGCACCAGAGGAGGGGTGACTCAAAGATTGGGCTAAGTTGTGACTGTTGACTGGCATGTCTACACATGGCTTCTCCATATGTTTTTGGCTTCCTTTTTAGCACGGTGGCCTCAGAGTAAATCTTACATGTCAACTTGGCACTCCAAGAATGAATGTTCCCATAAATCAAGCCAAAGGCTATATGGCCTTCTAAGACTTAGGCTCAGAAGTCACATTACATCACCTCTAACCGATATTTGTTGGTCAAAGCAGTCACAAGTATGTCTAGATTTAACCAGAGGAAATACAGACCTCCACCTCTCAAAGTGGGGAGTGTCACAGAATTGTGGCTGTGTTTTAAAACCATGAGGTATGTGTATGTGTAGAGATGGTGGAAATGAGAATACCAGAGGTTTATCACAGACAAAGTAGCTAACTTTGTAACTCATAACACTCTTTCCCACCCCAAGGCCAATGTCAGGGCAAAGAAGTGCACCTTCTTTTTCCACACACTTAAACGAAGCCTTACACAATGGCATTCCTTCAAAAGGTTTTTCAAAGTTCCTCAAAAAAACTAATAGAAATCGGACTATAGTAATTTTATTTTTGAGACAGAGAATGCTGAAGCACAAGATGTGCTCAGAAACTAAAGCAATTTAAAGGATAGGGCTGGAGCTGGGCATTGAAGTTGTATTTGAAAAAAAGCTTAATGAGTTATGGTTCTATATTTAGAACTCGAATTTTTAGGGTTTGATCAGAGGGAGTTGTCAAGGATATTTTGAAAAGAATTTCAGTGCAGGTAGAGAAAATGAGTTCTAAGCCCTTCCTCAACTAGCTTCTTAATAGCCGCCATCCCCTACGTTTCTGACACTGGATCTAGTTCATGTATTATATGGAGCAGTACTAATCACAGTCATGCTTACCTGTGTAAATAGAATTTTTAAGGTGCTCTTACACATACCATCTCACTTCATTTTCAAACACCTTATAAGGTAAGCTGGGAAGGTGTTTGATTATCGCTCTAATTTTGTAGAGGAGAAACTGAGGCTCATAGAAATAAAATGACAGGTGGCAAGTGACAGACCTGGCAAAATGACTCCCCATTCAAGGCTCTCTCCAAAATATCATTCATTGCTTAATTCTCCATGGGATTTAGGGCTTGACTGAAATGAAGTTGGATCCAAACAAACAATATCACATATAAGAAAGTAAGTTTTAAATTATAAAAACTTCCACTTCTGCTTATGCTGGAGTAACAGGGATCAGATTAACCCCCCACCTTAAACAAATCCAAAACTAAACAATATCTGAGTTTTCAGCTATTGCACAACAGACAGTGCACATAGTAATTCTGGAAAAGAGAAACAAATGAGGTGAACCCAATACGTGCCCCTGATCATTGTCTGGAGAAGGTCTCTAGGCCATGATGCAGGGAAGGGGAAAACAGAAACCAGGGAGATGCTGAGTAGAAGAGTCAGAGTTCTGAGCTGAGAGAGGATGAAGCAGAGAAGAGTTTGCACAGACAGGGCTTCAGAGATTGGAAGAGAGGTCTGCTGGAATTTCTGCCTGACAATGATCTGCACGTGTGTGTGAAAAAAAATCCTAAGGCCATGGAAAGAACCACTGGAAAAAAATTAGGTGGAATAATCTCCTGAGCTCATACCAGGACAGAAAGTTTCTGTTCCCACAAGTAGGGTAGAAAGACCTCCTACTACACGGGACATCAGGTAGGATCCTCAGAAGACTACTGTCTGATGGAAAAAAAACCAGGAAAATAGAATCCACAACCAGAATGAAAATCAGTCAATAGAAATGGCACCAGAAATGACAAAGATGATGGAATTGGCAGATATGGATGTTAAAAAAGTTATTTTAAATATACTCCTTGTGTTCAAGAAGGTAGAGGAAAACAAGATCACAGTTCTTGAAAACAAGATGTAAAAGATCTAAAAAACAAAAAAAGAACCAAATCAAAATTTGAAAGGTAGAATATTTGAGTTACAAAATACCCTATAGAGGATTATCAGTAGATTAGACATTGCAAAAGAAAATATTAGTAAACAAGAAACATGCCAATATAAATGATTCCAAATGAAAAACAGAAAAAAGACTGAAAATTAACACAGAAGTAACAACTTGTGAGACCATATTAAGTGGCCTAACATAAAAGTAATTAGGCTCAGAAGAAAAGGGAGAGATTAGAAAAACGTATCTGGGAAAATAATGTTTTTTAAATTTAATGGAAACTATAAATTCACAGATTCAAAAAGCCCAACAATCCCCCCCCACCAAAAAAAAAAACTAAAGGAAACCATACTAAGGCACATCATAATGAAATTGCTGAAAATCTTGAAAGCAACTAGAGGGAAAAGGACACATTACACACAGAAGGAAAAAACAAAAACTAAAGCAGACTTTGTGCTTGAAACTATGCAATCCAGAAGACGATGGAATAACATTTTTTAAAGTACTGAAACAAAAAAATTTTAAAACCACTCAACCTAGAATTCTATATCTAGCAAAATTATTTTCTAAAATAAAAGCCAAATAGGACTTTCCAAACACACAAAAGCTGAGTGAATTCATCAGGAGACCAACATCATGAAAAATGTTGAAGGAAGTCCTTGAGGCAAAGGATAGTGACATAGATGGAAATTTGGATGCACACAAGGGAACTGGTGAACATAAAATACTTTTCTTCTATTTTTAAAATCTATTAAAAATATAATTGTTAAAGTAAAAATAATATATTATTGAATTGATAGCATATGTAGAAGTAAAATTTTATGACAATAATAGCAAAAAGATCAGGAGGAGGGAAATGAAAATATAGTTTTGTTAGGTTCTTGTAAATATATGTGAAGTGGTATAACATTATTTGATGATAGACTGACCATTTAAGATGTAACGTTAAGATGTAAGACCATTTACTGTAAACGTTAGAGCAACCACTTTTTAAAAAGAGCTAATATGCCATCAAGGTATATACAATGGAATAATAAACTTCTCAATTAATCAAATCTATCCAAGACAGAAAAAGATGAAAAGGAAGCAAAGAATAGATGAGACAAATAAAAAACAAATAGTAAGATGTTGGATTAAAACACAACCATAATTATGATCACACTAAATATTTATTTAATTTATTAAATATTACATTTAAAAGCGGGGATTGTCAGATTAGATTTTAAGAAAAAGCAACATAGAACTATATGGTTATAGGATGGTCTAAAGAAATCAACTTTAAACACAAGACATAGATTAGCTAAAGGTCAAAGGATGAGATTATTTTATACCCAGTCCAGCATGTAAGGAGATTGGAAATCATTAATCCCATCCTAACAACAAGAGAAAAAGCCGAACAAACTGAAAATTGAAAACTCTTCTTGGCTCCATCAAATAATTCAGGTCATAAAGCAAGCCACTGTCCTATGTTTGAAGAGACAAAAAGGTGGATACACAGATCACAACTTACCAGAGCAGAAACCCATGAGCAGAAACCTCCACAGGAGTCAGTACCAGGTTCCGCTGATGCAGTACATCATGTTTGGGTTTTGACAAAAAATGACAAGGCATATTAAATGGCTCACAGCACAGTTTAGAGAAACAGAGAATGAGAATCAAACTCAGATATGGCAGGGATGTTGGAATTATTAGACTGGAAATTTAAATAACTATGATTAACATGCTAAGAGTTCTAATGGAAAGGTAGACAACATGCAATAACATATTGGTAATGCAAGTAGAGAGATGGGAATTCTAAGAAAGGATCCAAAAGATATGCTAGAAATAAAAAGCACTGTAACAGAAATGAAGAATGCCATTGATGGGCTTATTAGTAGTCTAGACATGGCTGAAAAAGAATCAATGATCTTGAAAATACGCCAGTAGAAACTTTCCAACCTGAAAAACAAAGAAGACTGAGGGAAAAAAATGGAACATAATATCCACCAACCGTGAGTCAATTACATAGAACATACACACAATGGGAATACCAGAAGGAGACCAAAGAGCAAAAGGAACAGAAGAAATATTTGAAGCAACAATGACGGAGAACTTCCCAAACCACATATTCAGGAAAGTCAGAAAACACCAAGTAGCATAAATGCCAAAAATGACACATAGGCATATTGTATCCAAGTCATGGAAAATAAAGACAAAGAAAAAAATCTGGAAAGGAGCCAGAGGAAAAAATCATCTTCCTAATAGAATGACAAGGATAATAATTACATTGGATCTCTTCAAAAGCCATACAAGCAAGAAGAGAGTGGAGCAAAATCATTTAAGTGTCCAAAGAAAACCCCATCAACCTAGAATTCTGTATCTAGCAAAATTATCCTTTAAAAGTAGAGGATAAAATTTTTCTCAGATCAATAAAAAATTAACGGAATTTTTCATTAGTAGATATGCCATGCAAGAAATGTTAAAAGAAGTTCTTCAAAGTGAAGGAAAATTATATAGGCTAGAAACTCAGATCTGCATGAATAAAGGCAATTAAAGAAAGAATAAGTGAAGGCAAAATTAAAACATATTTTTTCTTCTTCTTTTTTTTTTTTTTCCTTGAGACAGGGTCTCACTCTGCCACCCAGTCTGGAGTGCAGTGGTGCATTCATGACTTACTGCAGCCTCAATCTCTTGGGCTCAAGTGATCTTCCTACCTGAGCTGCCCAAGTAGCTGGGGCCACAGATATGCAGTATCACACCTGGTTAATTTTTTTATTTTTTGCAAAGACAGGATCTCATTATGTTGCCCAGGCTGGTCTTAAATTGCTAGGCTCAAGTGATCCTCCCATCTCAGCCTCCCAGTGTGCTGGGATAATAGGCAAGAGCCACCACAACTGGCCAACAGGTAATCAGTTCGTTCAAAGTAATTAAAATAACAATGTATGCAGTGATTATTATAGCTTATGGACAAGTGAAATCAATGACAGCAATGATATAAGAGACAGGAGAGAGAAGGCAGAAATACTTTATTATAAAGTACTTAAACTGTGAAGCAGTATAGTGTTACTTGAAGGTAGACTTGAATTAATTGTAAAATGTATATTGCAAACTCTACAGCAACCACTAAGAAAATTAAAAAAAAAAAAAAAAGAAAGAAAAAAGATAATTAAAGGAGGGAGGAAAAATGAAATCTAAAAAACCCTCAATTAAAACCCCAAAAGGCATAAAAAAAAGTGAAAGACAAAAATAGAAACAAAGAATAGGGGCAAAAAATGGAAAACAGTAACAAATATAGTACATATTAATTCACCTATATCAATAATCATGTTAAGTGTCAGTGTTCTGAATACACTGTATTAGGCCATTTTCACATTGCTGTAAAGAAATACCTGAGACTGGGTAATTAATAAGAAAAGAAGTTCAATTGGTTTATGGTTCTGCAAGTTGTACAGAAAGCATAGCAGTATCAGCTTCTGGGGACGCCTGAAAAAGCTTCCAATCACGGTGGAAGGCAAAGCGGGTGTAGGTACATTGCATGGCAAAAGCAGGAGCAAGAGAGAAAGAGAAGGAGGGGAGGTGCCACGTACTTTTAAACAACCAGGTCTCAGGAGACTTCACTCACTATTATGAGGACAGCACCAAGTGGATGGTGCTAAATCATTCATGAGAAATCTACCTTCATGATCCAATTACCTTCCAGCAGGCACCACCTCCAACATTAGGGATTACATGTCAAAGTGAGATTTGGGTGGGTATAAATATCCAAACCATATAATACACCAACTAGAAGACAGAGACTGTAAGAGACTTATCACGAAACAAAACAAGACCTAACTATAACTTGTCTACAAAAAAAACCCACTTTAAATTTATAGACACAGATAAGAGTAAAAAGAGAAAGATATACTATGCTAACACTAAGCAAAAGAAATCTAGAGTCGTTATATTAATTTCAGATGGACTTCAGAGCAAGGAAAATTACCAGCAATAAAGACAAGCATTACATAATAATAAACGGGTCATTTCTCCAAATAGACATAACAATCCTTAATGTATATATACCTAACAACAAAGTATCAAAATACATGCAGTAAACTAATAGATGTCCAGGAGAAATAGATGAATCCAGGATTATTGTTGAAGACTTCATGATTCTCTTTCAGTAGTTGACAGACTCAGCAGGCAGAAAATCAGTAAGGACATAGCTGAACTCAATAGCACCTTCAATCAACTAGCTATAGTTGGCATCTATATATTACTTCACCTAAAAACAGAAGAATACGCATTTTTCTCAAGTTCACATGGAACATTCACCAAGATAGACTACATTCTGGGCCATAAAATACACTTAAACAAATTTAGAAGAAGAGAAGCCATGCAATGTATGCTCTCAGACTACAATGGAGTTAAACTAGAAACCAATAACAGAAAGATAGCTGGAAAATCCCCAAACACTTGGATATTAAACACCATGCTTCTAAATAACACATGCGTCAAATAAATAAATCTCAAGAAAAATTTAAAAATACTTTGTACTAAACAAAAATGAAAATGTAACTTATCAAGGTTCATGGAAAGTAGAGAAAACAGTACATAGAGGGAAATTTATAACATTAAATGCATACTTTAGAAAAGAAGATATAACTAAAGTCAATAGTGTAAGCCTACACCGTAGGAAATGAGAAAAGGAGGAGTGAATTAAACTTAAAGTAAGCAAAATAAAATAAAATAATAAAAACTAGAGCATAAATCAATAAAATTAAATGCAAAATATCAATAGAAAAAAATCATCAAAACCAAAAGCTGGTTCTTTGAAAAGATCAATAAAATTGCTAAATTTCTATCCAGGCTAACTAAGAAAGAGGAAGAGAAGAAACAAATTGCTAATATCAGAAATAAAAGAAGGAATAGCTATTGACTCCACAGACATTAAAACATAATAAAAAAATTATAAACAACTCTATGCCCCCAAATTGGATAACCCAGATAAACTGAACCAATAGATACAGAGAAAGCGTTTGACAAAATCCAGTACCCATTCATGATAACAAATCTCAGGAAACAAGAAACAGAGAAGAACACTCACAATTTGACAAAGAACATCTACAAAAACGACACAGCTAACATTACACTTAATGGCAAAAACCTAGATGCCTTCCTGTTAATATCAGAAATAAGGCAAGGATAATCCTTTTCACTACTATTTTCAACATTGTGTTAGAAGATGGCTAATGCAACAAAATGAGAAAATAAAATAAAAGGTATACAGATTGAGAAGTAAAAGATAAAATTGTCTTTGTTCATCCATGACATGACTGCCTATGTAGAAAATCCCAAAGAATTGACAAAAAAGCCTCCTGGAACTCGCAAGCAATTATAGCAAGATTGCAAGATACAAGGTTAATATACAAAATTCCATTGTATTCCCGTATGCAGCAATAAACAGTTTGCATTTGATATTAAAAACACAACACTATTTACATCAGCACAAAAAACCCGCCGTAATACTTAATTATAAATCTAACAAAATGAACTATATAAGATTCATATGAGGAAACGTACAACATTGTAATGAAAGAAATTGAAGAAGAACTAAACAATTGGAGAGCTATTCTCATTTCATGGATAGGAAGATAATATTATTAAGATGTCAGTTTCTTCCAACTTGTTTTTTAGATTCACTGCAATCTCAGTCAAAATCTTAGTAAGTTATTTTGTGGATATTCACAAACTAATTCTAAAGTTTATTTGAAGAGGCAAGAGATCTAGAATAGCCAACAAAATACTGAAGAAGAACAAAGTAAAGACCTGATGCTACCCAACTTGAAGACTTACTAACCTTATAGCTATATAGTAACCAGGACAGTGTGGTATTGGTGAAAGAATAGACACATGTATCAATGGAATAGAATAGGGAACCCAGAAATAGACCCATGGAAATAAAGTCAACTGATCTTTGACAAAGAAGCAAAGACAATTTAATGGAGAAAGAAGAGATTTTTCAGTAATTCTAAAACAGGTGAACCTCCTCATGCAAAACAAACAACAAAGAAAAAATGAATCCAGACACAGACACTTACACCCTTCAGATAAACTTCTGGGGGACACATTTAAACCATAGCACCAGTTTTCCCAACATTTGTTGAAAAGACTGTCCTTTCTCCACAGAACCATCTTGGCACCCTTGTTGAAAATCATTTGACCATAAATATAAGGATTTCTTTATGACTCTTCCTATTCCATTGGGCTCTATGTCTCTCTTCAAGCCATTTCCACATTGTTTTGATCACCATAACTTGTAGTAAATTCTGAAAAGAATGTGTAAGATCTCTAATTTTGTTCTTCTTTTTCAAGATTGTTTTAGCTATTCCAGGACTGTTGACATCCCATAAAATTTTCAGGATGGATTTTTCTATCTCCATAAAAAAACTGACATTGGGATTTTGATAGGGACTGCATTGAATCTGTAGATTGCTTTGGGTAGTAGTGACAACTTAACAATATTATCTTCCAGGCCATGAAGGGATGGACGTCTTTCCATGTATTTGTGTGTTTAATTTTTTCTAGTAACATTTTGTAGTTTCCATTGTGTAAGTCTTTCATCTACATGGTTAAGTTTATTCCTAAGTATTTTACCTCTTTGATACTACTGTAAAGGGAAATTTTTTAAATTTCTTCTCCAGGTTGTTGCTTGTTAGTGAATAGAAATGCAACTGATTTTTGCACGTCAATTTTGTGTCCTAAAACTTTGCTGAATTCTTAGTTGCAGAAGATTTCTTATTGTGTCTGTGTGTTTAATCTTTAGAGGTTTCTACACTGTAAGATCATGTCACCTGTGAATAGAGATAGCTTTATGCCTTACTTTCCTATTTGAATGCCTTTTATTCCCCCAATTCTTGCCTGATTGCTTTGGGTACAACTCATAGTACTATGTGGAATAGAAGAAGTGAGAGTGGCCATTCTTGTTTTGCTCCTGACTTTAGAGAAAAAGTTTTTAGTCTCCTACCACTGAGTATGATGTTGGCTCTGGGGCTTATATAAATATTTGGCTTTTAGTATATTAAGGTTTTATTCCTTTTATTCCTAGTTTGAGGTAGTTGCCTTTTATTCCTAGTTAATTGTTTTTAAATCAAGAATGTTGATTTTTATCAGGTGCTTTTTCTGCATCAACTGAGATGATTATATTTTTCTCCTTAATTCTTTTAATGTGTAAATTACCTTGATTTTTACATGTTGAACATTCTTTGTATTTCAGGAATAAATCGTACTTGATCATGGTGTAGAATCCTTTTAATAGCCTGTTGAATTCAGTCTGCTAGTATTTTATTTTACTTTTTTAGAGATGAGGTCTCACTGTGTTGCCCAAGCTGGTGTACAGTGGCTATTCACAGGTGCGATCATCGCACACTATAGTCTCAAATTCCTAGACTCGAGGGATCCTCCCATCTCAGCCTCTCAAGTAGTTCGGGACTACATACATGTGCCATCATACCCAGCTAGTATTTTAAATTCTGGTGAATTTTGTTTGCTAGTTGAGCATTTTAAAATCTATATTCAAAAGGGATGCTATTGTGTAGTTGTTTGTGTTCTAATCTGGCGTGGATATCAGGGAACACCAAAGTCATAGAATGAATTTGGAAGCATTTCCCCCTTTTCAATCTTCAGAGGAGTTTGAGAAGAATTGGTGTTAATTCTTCTTTAAATACCTTGCAGAATTCATCTGTGAAGCCATCTGATCCCAGGCTTTGTTGGGAGGTGTTTGGTTTTGAAATCAATCTCCTTACTAGTTGCAGCTCTATTCAAATTTCCTATTTCTTCATATTCAGTATAGGTAGGCTGTGTATTTCTAGGAATTGGACCTTTTCATTTTGGTTATTCATTTTGTTGCCATACATTTGTTAATAATATTCTCTTATAAACATTTTTCATTTTGGTAAAATTGGTGGAATGTCCCTGCTTTCATTTCTGATTTGCGTTTTCTCTCTTTTTCCTTAGTCAATCTGCCTAAAGGTTTGTCAATTTTATCGATCTTTTCTAAGAACCAACACCTGGTTTTGTTGATTTTACCTATTGTTTTTCTATTCTCTATTTTATTTGTATCTGTTCCAATCTTTTTTATTTTCTTCTTTCTTCTCATTTTGGGTTTTGTTTGCTCTCCTTTTTCTAGATCTGTAAGGTGTAGAATTAGTTTGCTGACCTGAGACCTTTCTTCTTTTTTAGTGTAAGCATTTACACCATAAATTTCCCTCTTAATACTGTTTTTACTGTGTAAGTTTTTGTTGTTGTATTTTCATCTTTATTTGTCTTAAGGTCTTTCATAGTTCCCCTTGTGATTCCTTCTTTGACCCATTAGTCATTTAAGAATGTGTTAATTTCCCCAAATTTGTGAATTTTTCAGTTTTCCTTCTGCAGTTGTTGCCTAGTTTCACTCCATTGTGTTCAGAAAAAATACTTTGTGTAATTTCAATCTTTGAAAATTCAGTAAGACTTGTTATGTGGCTTAAAATACAGTCTTTCCTGGAGAATGTTCCATATATACTTGAGGAAAATCTGCTGCTGTTGTTGGATGGAGTGATCTGTATATGTCTTTCATGTCTAATTGGTTTATACTGTTGTTCAAGTCATCTGTTTCCTTATTGATCTTCTGTCTGGTTATTCCATATATTATTGAAAGTGGGTACTGAATTCTCCTACTATTATTATAGGGCTATTTCTCCATTCAATTTGGTCAATGTTTGCTTCATATATATTTGTACACAAACGTTAGAACTTCCTGTGTTCTAACTGACCATAATCTAAGGACATAATTTTAAAACATAATTTAACTTTTATGTTCTTGCTATCTTCTTAGTGAACTGACCCTTTTATTATTTAATGTCCTTATTTGTCTCATGTAACAGTGTCTTAAGGTCTATTGTATTTAAAATTATAGCCAACTTTTCCCCTCTTTTGGCTATTTGCATGGAATATCATTTTCCATCCTTCTACTTTCAGTCTCTGTCATGAGATCTAAAGTGTGCCTCTTGAGGACAGCACACAGTTGGACTCTATTTTTTTAAAATCCATTCTGCCATTCTATATCTTTTGATTAGATAATTTATTCCATTTATATTTAAAGCAATTTCTGATAGGAAAGCACTTTTGCCATTTTGTTGTTTTCTGTATGTCTTACAGCTTTCTTGCCCCTCACTTTTTTCACTACTGCTTTACTTTGTGTTTAGTTGACTTTTTATAGTGGCACATTTTTATTCTCATTTTCTTTTTTATATATACAGAGTCTCACTCTGCCCAGACTACAGTGCAGTGGTGCAGTCATGTCTTACTGCAGCCTTGACCTCCTGGGCTCAAGCAGTCCTCCCACTTCAGCCTCCAAGTTGTTGGGACTACAGGCATGCACCACTATGCATGGCTAATTTTTTTCTACAGACTGATCTTGAACTCTGGGGTCAAGCAATCCTACTGCCTCAGCCTCCCTAAGTGTTGGAATGATGGAATGAACTACTGCACCTAGCTTATTTTATTTGTGGTTATTGTGGACATTAAATATAATACTTAGAGTTATGGCACCTTAAATTGATACCAACTTGACTTCAGTGACATTAAAAAACTCTACTCCTTTATAGATCCTCCCTCCACTCCCCGCTTTGTGTTGCTGGTGTCACAAGTTACATCCATATGTACTTTATATCTTTTTTTTTTTTTTTTTGAGACGGAGTCTCACTCTGTCACCCAGGCTGGAGTGCAGTGGCATGATCTTGGCCTACTGCAACTTGCACCTCCTGGGTTCAAGCAATTCTCCTCTCTCAGCTTCCTGAGTAGCTGGGACTACAGGTGCACAACACCATGCTCAGCTAATTTCTGTATTTTTAGTAGAGACTGGGTTTCACCATATTGGTCAGGCTGGTCTCAAACTCCTAACCTCAGGTGATCCACCTGCCTTGGCCTCCCAAAGTGCTAGGATTACAGGTGTGAGCCACTGCAGCCGGTCTATATCCATTACTATAGATTTGTATTTATTTTAATAAATTTGCCTTACAAATCCTGCAGAAAATAAAAAGAATTACAAACCAAAATTAAAATAAACTTCTTAATATTTTTCCACGTATTACCTTTATACTTTGTTTCATATGCCTTCAAGTTGCTGTCTAGCATCCTTATATTTCAACTTGTAGGACTCCCTTTAGTGTTTATTGTAGGGTAGGTCTAGTGGTAATAAACTCCCTCAGTTTTTATTTATCAAGAAATGTCTTAATTTCACCCTCATTTTTGAAGGACAGTTTTACCAGAGATTAAATTCTTAGTTGATAAGTTCCCCCCACCACTTCATGACTTAAAATATATAATCCCACTGCCTTTTGGCTTGTAAGGTTTTTTTGGCTAAGAAATCCATGGGTAGTCTTATTGAGGATCCCTTGTACATTGTAAGTTATTACTGTCTTGCTGCTTTCAAAAATTGTTGACTTTTAACAGTTTGATTATGATGTATCTTGGTGTGGGTCTCTTTGGGTTTATCCTACTTGAAAATCTTTGAGTTTCTTGGATTTGTATCTCCATGTATTACTTTAAAATTGGGAAGTTTTCAGCCATTATTTCTTCAAATAACCTATCCCCTTCTCTGTTCTCCATCTCTGTAATGTGTATATTGGTCTACTTGTTCAGGTCCCGTAAGTCCCTGAGGCTCATTTTTTGATTTTTTATCATCTTTTTTTTTCCTTTTTGTTCTCAGACTTGGTAATTTCAAATGACTGGTGTTCAAATTCAATGTTTGCTTTTTTTTTTCCCCTCTATTCTAGGCTACAGTTAAGCCTCTGGTGAATTTTTAAATTCCCTTAAGTATTTTTCAGCTCCTGAATTTGTTTAGTTCTTTTTTAAATATATAATTTCTACCTCTCTGTTTATATTCTAATTTTGTTTATATATAATATAGTATATATTTATATAATATTTATTATATATAATTATATAAATTATATTTATATTTATATAATTACATAATTAAATTATATAATTATATAAAATTATATAAATTATATAAATTATAAAAAATTATATAAATGTATATAGTTATAAAAATTATAAAAATATATATTTATGTAATAATTATATAAAATTATAAAATTATATAAAAATATAAAATATAAAATTATATAATTATATTTTATATGATTATAAATTATATAATTTTATATATAAACTATATATTATATAATATATAAATATATAATTATATATAAAAATATAAACATATAAATTATATATAAATATAAATATATATTAGATATTTATATATTATATAAATTATATATATTATAAATATATATATTCTCTCTCTCTATGTGTGTGTGTGTGTGTGTGTGTGTGTGTGTATACTACCTGGCCTGGCAAGTATTGTGCTTTCAATTTTTATTTTCACCTCTCTCTCTCTATATATATATGTATACACACACACATATATATATATATATATTTTTCTTGATTTCCTTTAGTTTTTTGCCCATGCTTTAACTCTTTCAGTACATTTAAGATGGTCATTTAAAGTCTTTTTCTAGTAAGTACTCTGTGTGTTTCCTCAGTGACTATTTCTGGAGGTTTATTTTGTTCCTCTGAATAGATCATGTTTCCCTGTTTCTCTGTATGCCTTGTAATCTTTCACTGAAAAAATGGACGTTTGAAGAACACCTCTTCCAATGTTTGAAGACTAGAGTTATTTATTATCAAGCCCCTGAACCTAAAGATCGGCCCAGGGTAAAGGCTTAAGGGCTGCTCAGGTCTTCTGGGCATGCATCCTATCTGGGCCTATGTGTGTGTATTTCTTCTAGCTGCTTTCAAATGTCTTAATTTTCCAAAGCGTCCCACCTCAACTTTTTCTCAGAGCCTTAGATGGCCTATTGTATTCCTCTGCCCATGATCTCTTGCTCACAGTTGTCCTCAGATCTACAGTCCTCCTACAGTTTTCACACATCATGGTGCACCCCGCTTCCTTCTGAGGCTTCCAGCCTAAGCTCCAAACTATGCTACCCTTCCATCTGAGCCAGGCGAGACAGATACTGGTTTGTTGGACATCCCACAAATAGGCGAGAATTATACAAAAATTTCGACTCTGCTCTTTCTGGCCCAAAGGAGAGAGTCAAAAATTGGTCCTGTTCCTCTGGCCTTCACTGCATGGGTGAGGCATGGGCAAGTAAAAACGGCACTAAATTTCCTACCATTCTGAGTGTGGCTTTTTTCTGATTGGTATTCGCTTGGTTGCTACAGATCTTTGGTTGGTTTCTAGGGCTCTTTAAAGTGATTTCAGTCAGTCTGTAGTTGTTTATTTGATGTTTTATGGGAGAATAAGGGCCTGGAGCTTCCTGGTCTGCCATTTTGTTGATGTCCTCAGTATTTTAATCTTTTAAAAATTGATTGGACATGGTATTGTGCCTTTTTTTTTTTTTTTTTGAGACAGGGTCTCGTTCTGTTGTCCACGTTGGAGTGCAGTGGTGCAATCAGCTTACTGTAAGCCCGAATTTCTGGACACAAGCGATGCTCCTGCCTCAGCTTCCTGAGCAGCTAGGACTACAGGTGCATGCCACCTTGCCTGGCTATTTTTAAAACTTTTTTGTAGAGATGGCGTGTTACTATGTTGCTCAGGCTGGTCTCAAACTCATGGCCTCAAAGTGACCCTTCTGCTTTGGCTTCCCAAAGTGCTGGGATTTCAGGAGTGAGCTACCTTGCCAGGCAAATATTGTGCTTTTAATTTTTATTTTCAACAGTTCATTAAAGCATAAAAAATTGTGTGTTGTTCTTGTATCTTGTAAGCATGCTAAATCCATTATTAGTTCAAGGAGGTGGTTTAGGTAGATTTCTAGAGGTTTCTATGTAGAACAATCACCTTAAAACTCAATAAAAAAATGCAATGAAAATGTGGTCAAAAGATTTGGACACTTTACAAAAGAAGATATAAGAATAGCCAATAAGCATATTAAAAGGTGTTCAGCATTATTAGCTATCCAGAAGAAAATACAAACCAAAAGCAAAATGAGATACCGCTATGCTTTAGGATGACAAAAACTTGAAAGATTGAGAATATCAAGTGCTGGGGAGGTTGCAGAGCACACAGAACTTTCATGAACTTCTTGCAGGGATGGAAAGTGGTACCTTTTAGAAAACTGTTTGACAGTTTCTAAATTAAACAAGCATTTATCATATGACCCAACCTGTTCGCTCCTAGGCATTTTCCAGGGGAAATGAAAGTGTATGCCCAAAGAAGGACTTGTATTTCAATGTTCATAGAAGTTTTATGCACAAGAGTCCAAAACTGCAAAAAAATCCAAAAGTTCAATAAACTGTTATCTATCCATACAATGGAAACTAGCTAGCAATAAAAACTATGGACATTGTTGAATCTCAAAAGTATTATGCTAAGTGGGAGTGATTCTATGTATATGAGATTCTAGAAACAATAAAATTATAATAGTAAAGAACAGATCAGTGGTTGCAAGGCGCAAGGGCATGGGGGAGAGAGGACCGACTGTAAAGGGGCTTGAGGAAACATACTGGCGGATAGAAATGTTCTATATCGCAGTAGTTGTGGTCATTACACAACTGCATATGCTTCTCAAAAGTGACCAAATTGCACACTTCATAGTGGTGGATTTTATTGTTTGTAAATTATACTTTAATAAGTCTGATTTTATAAATGTAATCTTGAGTAGTAGACAGATTTCTTTGGCCTGCAGGTGCCCACTTACCACCCTGAAAGGCCCCACTTGCCTAAAAATAGAGAAATAAGAGAAAATAATTTCATTTATTCACGTATTCATTTCATCATTTATTAACTTTATTATTTATTTACTAAAAGTATTTCTTAAACATGAATTAGGGGACAGACAGTACCAGGTGTTGGGACAGAGTGGGGAGAGCTGCTCCTGTGATAAGCATGCACCCAGCACTCCATGAGTGCACAAGAGGGACATCCAGCCCACACCAGGGTGTCCGGGCAGCAGGTGGCTGCTGAACTAAGTCCTAAATGATGAATATGTTGTGCTTTTCCCCTCAACATGTTCACATAATGATCCTAGGGAATAGCTGGGAGGCTCTTGTAGCACAGAAGAAAGAGTGGACACTTTAGAGTCATGCAGGTGTGGGCTCCAGTCCTGACCTGGCTGTTTGCCAGCTGTGGAACCTTGAGAAAATGTCAATCAACCAGAGTCCCATTTTTTTCACACCCAGAGTCACAGCAATCATAATTATCTATACATTGCTCTGAAAAGAAATTAGAAAATATTTCTCTTTTTTTTGAGATGGAGTGTTGCTCTGTCACCAGGCTGGAGTACAGTGGCGCAGCCTCGGCTCACTGCAACCTCTGCCTCCTGGGTTCACACCATTCTCCTGCCTCAGCCTCCTGAGTAGGTTGGATTACAGGCACACACCACCATGCCCAGCTAATTTTTGTGTTTTTAGTAGAGATGGAGTTTCACCACGTTGGCCAGGATGGTCTTGATCTCTTGACCTTGTGATCCGCCCACCTCGGCCTCCCAAAGTGCTGGAATTACAGGCGTAAGCCACCACACCCGGCCTAGAAAATACTTCTAAAACATCTAGCTCAATAAAAGATTAGTCATGATAATGAGACATACATATCAGGTAGCCTCTTTGGTCACCATAACCTCTTCCCACCATCCTGGTCAAACACTAGGAATGAAAAATGCAGGATTTGGGGTTCCTGAAACTCAAGACTCACACAATATCACAGTCAGTAGAGTTGCAGCCAAGCAGTCTTTGCTGCTGGCACCCGTCAGGAACCAGCCAGAAGAAGACCACAGCCCAGGGAGAGGCCACGAGATGCCACCCACCCCTTTTCTGCTGTCTAAGGTTGTTCTGCATCAAATCATTGCCTTGTTTTGCACCTCTCTGGTGAAATTTCTAAGCTTCCTTCCAGTTCTAAAATCCAAGGTCCATGAAGCAAAACTCAAAACACAAAAGTCAAACCCCAGCAAAGGGGGTTCAAAGTCATCATTCATGAACTTCACTGTGAAGAGAAAAATGTACTCAGGCACAAGCTCCTTCTAACGCTGAGCTTTCATGCCCGTGCATCCACGCACAGGTGTTTCGCTGCCCTTAGACACCGAATGAGCATTCCTTGGCTTGAAAACTCTCTTAAGGCTGACAGCCTCCTTTTGAATTTGGATACATAAAATTGTTAATATCCAAAGGAGGCACATGGCTTTGTTTTTCCAACTTTAGTGACACAGTTAGCTAAATGGCGAGCTCTTGAGAGCTGGGACCATGTCTTTTCACACCTGTATTCCCAGCCTCCAGCACAGAGTCTTCACCACTGAAGCTTGTGTAACAAATGACTGAATGAACACATCTGATGGTGCTTTCCCGCAGCATTTTCTACATCTCTCCTCTAACTCATGTTGGCACAAAGGTACACTACGTGCCAAAATGGACTAAATCACACGCAGAAGAAATTCAATTATTAAAAACAAAAATCAAACATAGTCCCCATCACATCTTTAAGATGAAAAAGGGGTTAGTCCTGGGGGAGAGAGCCCGGGGTGATGGACGTCACACCCTTCTGCCACCCTTTATGAACTGGCGAGCCTGGCCAAGGTGCTTATCGACTCTGAGTCTGTTTCTCTACCTACAAAATGAGGAGCATAAGAATGCAGCTCTTACGGGGCTGTGGTGAGCAGGACTGCTTGTTTCAGGGATGAATGCTGGGAATGGTCCCCTGATTTGGAAGACCTACTGGCTCATGTGTCCTGAAAACACTCTGATTGTCCCTATTCCAGCTCAGTTAACATCAGTTGTTCATTGCAGATTGCAAGGGCCTTGCCCATCACAGCAGGATTTTGTAATCCCTCCAGGCTAAATTGCAATAACTTGCTCTATTGGGGCTGCCTAGGAGTCCCGGGCAAGGGCAGGACCTGAAGCCTGTCACCTGAGCGAGTCTGAGTCACTGTGCCCACGCCTCAGTCCTGCCCCAGGGCCTGCACAGGTTACCACCTCCAGTGGCAAGCCCTGAACCTCCCTGGGACTCTGCTGTCTCCAGGATGACCTGGACACACCTTCCTGTGGCACATCCTGGAGCTTGTTGGTCCTGGGTAACAGTCACAGGAGCAGGTAAAAAGTGGCTCAGGAGACTTAGGGATGGCTCTGCAGAGGACGGGGCCTGCTGGTGCCAGTCCCTCATCGGAGAGAGGATGGCAGTTGCCCTCCTGACCAGGACTAGGCTCCCTAGTATCATGTGAGGAGCACTTGGCATTTTTGAGAGACTTTCTTTTTTCTGAGGCAGGATCTTGCTCTGTCACCCAGGCTGGAGTGCAATGGTGCAAACATAGCTCACTGCAGTCTTGACCTCCCAGGATCAAGTGATCCTCCCACCTCAGCCTCCCAAGGAGCTGAGACCACAGACACGTGCCACCACGCCCAGCTAATTTTTATTTTTTGTAAGAGATGGGGGTCTCACCACGTTGCCCAGGTTGGAGGTCAAACTTTATTGCCCAGGCCACTCTTGAACTCCTGGCCTCAAGCTATCATCCTGCCTTGGTTTCCCAAAGTGCTGGTGATATGGTTTGGTTCTGTGTCCCCACCCAAATCTCATCTTGTAATTCTCACAATTCCTGCCTGTTGTGGGAGGGGCCCGGTGGGAGGTGATTGACTCATGGGGGCGGGGCTTTCCCGTGCTGTTCTTGTGATGGTGAATGGGTCTCACAAGATCTGATGGTTTTAAAGAGGGGAGTTCCCCTGCACAAGCTCTCTTTTTGCCTGCTGCCATCCATGTAAGACAGGACTTACTCCTCCTTGCCTTCCACCATGATTCTGAGGCTTCCCCAACCACGTGGAACTGTAAGTCCAATTAAATTTCTCTTGTAAATTTCCCAGTCTCGGATATGTCTTTATCAGCAGCATGAAAATGAATACAGCTGGGATTACAACTCTGAGCCAATGTGTCCAGCATTGACTTTATTTTCTTAGAGCCATTTTAGGTTCACAGCAAAATTAAAAGGTACAGAGAATTCCCATATAGCACCTCTCCTATACCCAGGCACAGCCTGCTCCACTATCAACACCCCCCACCAGAGTGGTACATTGGCAACCATGGATCAAGCTACCTTGCCACATTATCATCCCCCACAGCCACAGTTATGTTAGGGTTCACATGCACATTCTATGGGTTTGGATGGATATACGACGACAGGTGTCCAGCATTCTAGGATCATAATTTCCTTGCCCTAAAAATCCTCCACAGCACTTCCTTTTCATTTTCTACTCTTGTATGTGTGGAGGGAGAGAAGAAAAATGCATGGAACGCCTGCTGTCAGGTATTGTGCTGAGCCGCATTTCATTTCATCCTACAGCCACCCTTTGAGCAAGGAAGACTTGAAAACAAGGCCCTGTGAATGAGTTCACTGAGATCCCAGTGGCCAGGGGACAGTTACAAGGAAGACCTAGGGAGACGTGCAGACGAATTCAGAATCAAGCTTTCAAGCAAGGTGAGTGAAGAGGTCTCATCTACTGAATGCAGTTCTGGGAGTCAAGGGAACCTCAAGGGCGGGAGCCAGGGTGTAGCCACAAGAGAGCATCACTGGTCAGACACCTTCATCCTGGGATATACCTGAGGCCTCCAGAACATGGGTTCTTGCCTGGGTATGGTCTGTTCATTTGTATTCATTTAAGAATCCTGTTAGCTGAGCATGGTGATGTGGGCCTGCAGTCCCAGTTACTCAGGCATCTGAGGCAGGAGGATCACTTCAGCCCTAGAGGTCAAGGCTGCAGTGAGCTTTCATTATGTCACTGTACTCCATCCTGGGTGACAAAGCAAGACCCTGTCTTTACTTTAAAAACAGGAAAGAGAGAAAGCGGGGGGGGATAGAGGGAGAGAGATAAGAGCGAGCGAGCTATACCTTCCTTGTGCCTGGCACCGTCCTGGTGCTACAGGAATGCAAAGATGAAGGTTGCCTTCAGAGGTCCTAGGGTTGAATGGGGAAAGTGACATACCCCAAAACACAAGTAGACTTTGATGAGCACAGAGAGCACTGTGAACATTCAGAAAATGGAGGCTGCTTCTGGGGACCGGATCAGGACTGGCTGGAGAAGTGGATGGCACCTGTGGCAGGCCTTGAAGCCAGTGGCTGGAGAAGGGAAGCCTGGTCAGAGCCACAGATATGCACCAGGGGAGGGACTGTGGGCAGGAGGCAGAGCCGGGGGTGCAGGTCCGGGGGAGCGGCATTACGGAGGAATGATGGGAGGCGCAGGGCAGCACTGTCCTGGCAGGGGTCAGATAGAGGGGTGTCGAGCTGGGAGCTCCCTGAGGGCGAGGACCTACCTAGTGTACAGTGGTGGCAGACACTTGATTAGGTTGGACTGCTGATAATGCCTCTTGATGTTGGGGTGAGACTGAATGACAGCATGGGGTGCCTGTAATAATAATGGCGGGGGGGCGGACAGGAGGCAGCCTGGAGAGGATGAGTTCCTCTTCAGACCCACTGCATCTGACAGGCCCTCTGGACGGTCGGTTGGAGATGCAGGATGAAAGCTTGAGACTAGTGGGGACAGAAATGCTGACCTGGGAATCACACAGAAAGCAGCAGAAACCCCAGCCGTGCAGATGTACATAGAAAATGGATAGTCAGAGGACAGAACCCACAGCTCAGAACCACTCAAGGGCGTCCCATCTTCCCACACTTAGCTGACCACAGGAGGAGGAAGAGCCAAAGAGTATTCAGAAAAGGCGGAGACTTAAGAGTTGCATGGAGTCGAGATAGTTGGAGAAGGAGACTAAATGGTCTGAGATGCAGTTACTCACCGGGGCAGCCACATACCTCACAAAGGTGAAGATGAGGGTGCTTCCTTCCGTCAAGGTGCTGGGGTCACTCTGGATTGCTCAAGACCTTGATTCTCTAAAGTTTGAAGACCGGAGTTGGAGTTTGCCTTCAGCAGTTTTCCATGTAACATATGTGTGTTGATACCTGTCTTTGTCCCATCCAGGTTCGAGGGGCATCCCCAGTTAGTGGGTGGAGGGAGGCTACCTGGAGGCCACCTCTCCTCTCCCATCCCTGTGCACCCCATCTGCACACTCAGTGGATCCTCTGGAGACAGGAGGGGCAGGAGGAAGTTGGGCTTTATCTTCAGACTGACCTGTTAAGAGCCATCCCACGTAAGTGAAACACATTTCTAATGCATTCTATGTGCAGAAGGCACATAATAGAATTTTGTGAATTTATCGCAGAGTTAGAAATGTTGTTAAATGTAGACAGTTCCTCCTCAGGTTCAAGTAAAATGAGCTGGCAAAGAGCTTCTCACAGCTCATGCATGAATGCCAAAGGGGAGAGGACATTCGCTAGCCATGGTGGAGGAGGCTGCATCCTGGGCATCAATGTGTTGAGATTAATCCAGGACACGGCAGTCCTTTCTCAATGACACACATTCATAGAACTTGAATGTGCGTAGGCTCTGTAATGAGTCAGTCACTCTGTTGTCAATTGGCCTGGAGCCGGGAGTCGGTGTTCAATAAATGTTTTCAGAACAAATAACTGCTTTCAGCACCCACGCACCTTTTACTAAGGAAACTCAACATAGAATATACAAACAGAAAATTTCAGCTATAACTGATTACAAAATTCTCCCCCCCAGCTAAAGACTTCACTGCTGCTTTCCTTAAAAGTTCACTGCTAATGCCTGCGCAACAGGTCAGCTGAGGTGGGAGGACTCGCACAGCCTGCACCAGCCCCCTACCCACCCGTCCTTAGGAGGCGAGGCCCGGCCCCACCCACCCTTCTTTACCTGCCATCTTTCTCTGGCTTATTCCTGCCTCTTACTGGTTCCATGAAGGCTTTGTGTATGCCACTGCAGTATTTTCAGTATTTCCTAAATAGATCGGACACTTTTATGCAAGAAGTTTAGTCATCGACTTTACTAGGACACAGTACTAATTTGCTCATTAATAATCAAGCACTCTAAAATCACACACCAAGCACCCGACCTGACCTCCTGCCCTGCCTGCCGGCACAACAGGCTCCGAAATGCAGCGGCTGCAGAACCAGCGAGATAAACAGGGCGGTGACAAGGAGGTTCTTACTCCAATCTAAGTACAGCCGCTGCCTGCTGATCCCAGGGCTGAGATCACTCGGACAGACTGTGCCGAAAGCCTTCTCTGATGCTGTTTCTTCTCAATAAACAGGTCTCGGCATGTGCCTGCCAGTCAGTGAACAGGTGGAGGAGGAGGGAGGCAGAGGGATGGCCTCTGCTAGGAAAGAGATGCTCACTGGGATTTCAACTCTCAGAAGCATCAATATTTTCTACAAATTGAAAATACTCTTTTTCAGAATTGCAAACAGGGTTTAAGAAGCCGACTCACCCAATTTCCCACCCTCCTCTTGACCAAGTTGGAAAAGAAAATCCATTGAGAATGTCTCACGTGCAGCATATCTCAAAGTATTTTCTATAGCTCATCCGAATCATACTAACTCAAATCAATTGTGAAACTCTTTGCCGTTTGCCTGCTGCTTTCAAATCCATTCCCAGTGAAAAGTAACAATGACACGTGAAGAGCATCTGCAATAGGGAGCCTCGCAGGTGGAACTGGCTGTAGCAAGGATGGAGGAAAAGGGGCGCAGGTTTGTGACCACGGTAGATAGTGGGCTGGGGCATTGCGGGGCCTCTGGGAACAGCATCAGTCTAGTTATAAAAAGGCTGGGAGCCGGGAGCAGTGGCTCACACCTGTAATCCCAGCACTTTGGGAGGCCGAGGCGGGCAGGTCATCTGAGGTCAGGAGTTTGAGACCAGCTTGGCCAACATGGCAAAACCCTATTAAAAATACAAAAATTAGCTGGGCGTGATGGTGCACACCTGTAGTCCCAGATACTTGGGAGGCTGAGGCAAGAGAATCACTTGAACCTGGGAGGTGGAGGCTGCAGTGAGCCAAAATCACGCTACTTCACTCCAACCTGGGTGACAGGGCGAGACTCCATCTTAAATAAATAAATAAATAAATAAAATAAAAGGCTGAGAGGCCCTTCTGTAAAAGGGGATGATGATAATGGTTACCTCCTGGGTTGTTTGAGGACTACATGAGTTGACTTATTTGAAGTGTTTGGAATAAGGCCAGGCATCCAAGACCTCATACAATAATAATAATAATAATAATCCATTAAAATTAACAGAAAAGGAGAGAAGGTTACTGCAGGACAACACAGAAGAGCCTCTTCAGTCGACAAATATTTCCTTGGGAGCCGCTTTTCCTCTTTAAACTGAAAGAACCAAGGAAAGCACTGAAGACTAAAATTAATGTATTTTTACCTGGCAAAATAATTCAAGGCAAAAACAGGGTTAATATGCTATCCATTTTTAAAGTATCAAGCATAAAATGCAATTCAGAGTATTTGTTTTGTTGTTCTAATTTCCACTTAGATCCAGAAAACCAAGTGAACTGAAAAACAGATACAGAAAAATGAAAGCTGAGGGTATCTAGAGAAAAGAGAGTCTCCACCTCCTTTGGAACGAATCTGCTCTTTGCTGAGTATGTGACTCATTCTCAGGCTGCCCACTCAGTTATTAAAATAATTCAGGAGGGGTCAGAAGCAGTGGCTCACACCTGTAATCCCAGCACTTTGGGAGCCCAAGGTGGGCGGATCACTTTGAGCTCAGAAGTTTGAGACCAGCCTGGGCAACATGGCAAAACCCCGTCTCTACTAAGAATACAAAAATTAGCAGGGCGTGGTGGCCAGTGCCTGTAATCCCAGCTACTCAGGAGGCTGAGGCAGGAGAATCACTTGAATCCGGGAGGTGGAGGTTGCAGTGAGCTGAGATTGCACCACTGTAGTCCCTCCTGGGTGACAGAACGAGACTCCCCGTCAAAAAAAAAAAAAAAAAAAAATATTCAGGAGGCTTTTCTCCAGTCTATGAAAACAATCATCACCACATTCTACATCCTCTCAGTAAAAGTTGCATGTGGGCCAGGTGTAGTGGCTCACACCTGTAATCCCAGCACTTTAGGAAGCCAAGGCGGGAGGATCACTTGAGGCCAGGAGTTCAAGACCAGCCTGGGCAACATAGCAAGACTGTATCTCTAGAAAAAATAAAATCATTATCCAGGTGTGGTGGCATATGCCTGCAGTCCCAGCTACCGGGGAGGCTGAGGCAGGAGGACTGCTTGAGCCCAGGAGTTCGAAGCTGCAGCGAGCTTTGATCAGGCCTCTGCACTCCAGCCTGGGCGACAGAAAGAGATCCTATCTCTGGGGGGGAAAAAACCCAACAGTTGCACGTGAACAATCTTACAGTCGGGCTGCCTTGGAATTCCTAACTCCAGGAACTACCAGCTCCCTTCTGTACCTCCCTCCTCTGGTCTTCCCATCCAGCCCCTTCACCCACGCCTGACCTAAATGCATTCCACCTGCCTCCTAAATACGCCTGCACACAATTTGGTATATTCTCCCGGCTCTAATTTTTACTGGTAAAGGAAGTTAAAACAAAAGGCAAAAAAACAAAAAACAAAAAACAAAAAAAACAAAAAAAACCCCCCAATCAGCATCTACTTATTTTTTTGAAAGTTAGCTTCCCTTAGGTTCCAGGCATTCCACTTATTTCTGGATCTCTGGTTTCACAGGCAAGATGGGACAGGCAGACAGAACTTGGGCATGTGCCCTCTGTGGAGAAAGTGACTTCAGAAACCTCTGAGGCTTTATTAGCCTGCGATTCTAAACTCGGGGGGACATGAAAAACTCAGAGACGAGTCATCAGGCTCTATCTTCATAAGAGTCTTTTTTTTCCTCTGTGTGTGTGTGTGTGTGTGTGTGTGTGTGTGTGTCTT
Source organism: Macaca fascicularis (assembly GCF_037993035.2). Lineage (NCBI taxonomy): Eukaryota > Metazoa > Chordata > Mammalia > Primates > Cercopithecidae > Macaca > Macaca fascicularis. Next base: position 10,150,757 of record NC_088382.1, on the reverse strand, counting down.
TTCAAACAAATAGCACTGCGCAGTATCCTTAGAAAACTACAGCCAAATGTCCTTCACGTATTTTCTCTACATTTCAAGAATCTCAGGACCATGCTTCTTTTCTAATGTGTGACCTTGAGAGTTAAAAATCAAGGGGAAAAGGTCACAGAATTGGGGGCAAGTTTGAGTTCCCGTCACCAGTCACAATCTCTAGATCAAATGGAGGACAACACACTGCCTGGGCCCTGGCCAGGTTTGCCTGAAGCAGGGCCAGGCAGCCTCAAGGCCTCCATGGCAGGCTGGGGATATGGGGACGTGGAAAAAGGGGGTGCAGGGAAACTGGGAACTGGTGGGGGAGTGTGAGAAAGGGAATAAACGCGTACGTGGATGAAGAGGAAAAGCAGGAGGAGATGAAGGCAGTGCAGAGGGCAGAATGGTGGACACGGGGCCGGGAAGGTGGCAGGGCTGCACTCCAGAACCTCAGCTGAGCGTTTTCTCCTCCTGTGTCCCAGGGATGGTGTGAAGTGTCTGCAGGCGTCCAAGTGAACCCACAGGGAGAGTTCGGCTGGCACACAGGGAGATGGGCCAGGGCGCGGCAGGCGAGGGCAGCACAAGCACGGTGCTGCGACACCACTGCTGGGAGCAGGGTTGAAAGGCGTCTTTTGCTCTAAGGACTTTCATAAGGCAGTCCCAATCCAAAGACCGACCTTAGTTTCACGGCCTTAGCCTCTCAGTTTCTTAAGCCTTCTGAGGGCCTCCTGATCATGACAAATAAGTCACTATTTACAGCCATGAGACAGATAAATCAGTATAGGTGTTTGTCCTGAAGGACCCCCAAAGGGAAATACATCAGAGTACCCACACTCGGCACAGGAACAGCAAGAGTCCTCCTGTGAGAGCTGAGAGAGGACACTGGCCCTGAGTCTGTCCACTGCTGAAGCTTGGCAGAGGCGGGGGGAGGACCTCAGAGCAGGCGGCTGCCACTGCTTAGTGGAGGGGAGGGCGGTAAAACGTTTCCCCATCAAACCAAAACACAACAAAAAACCTCTCTGATTTGGGAATGTAATCATATAATTTCCACTTGGCAAAAATGTTGGTTGGCTATAGAACAAAAAGAACAATCTGAATCCAAGCTATTGCCTCTTAATCCTTTAATTAGGCCGAGTCTTTCAGAAGAAAGCACCATTCATTGTTACTGAAGGGAACCAAGAGCAAACAGAGATAGTGACACACACACACACAGAGACACGCGCATGCACACACGTGTGCACACTTACATGAATGCATGTATTTGTAATGATTATAATTAAACACTCTTGCTGAAGGGCTCAAAGTTTACAAGAAAATTTATTTGTGTCTGAGAGCCACTATTTAGAATGTCAAAAAGGCCCTCCTGGGAACGTAACTTGGGGGAGATGTGGTGAGAGGGCGGGACCCAGCAGCCCACAGGCATGTCACAAGATGCGCCCAGACGCTCTGGGGTGAACTCTGCTCTGACTTCAGACCAGAGGTGTCTGCCCCAGCAGTGCCCTAACAGCTGAGCGGTCGGAAGGCTCCGGCTGGGGAGGATTCATTTGGAATCTTTCTTCTTCTTCTTCTTTTTCACCGGCGTTTCTTCTGGCGTAGCGTCCTCTGCTATCTCTACTGGCTTTTGCGGCTTTTTCTTTCCTCTCCTCTTTTTGGGCTTCAGGGTGAAGTCCCCGCCCTCAGGTGGCTGCACATGGTCCCCTGCATCCGGAGCAGAGGCCTCGGAACTCTGGTCCCAGCAGGGGCCTCTGAGCTGCTCTTCCGCTGGCCCGCTCTTCTTGGCCACTCGCTCCTGGGCCTTGGCCCTCTCGGGCTTTCCCTCCATGTGCCTCTTGGCCTTAGGCTGGGGGTAGCTCTCCACATCTTCACCTGTGGCCTCTTTGTTTCTTTTCTTCCCCCTTTTGTGTTCCACCTGCGTCTTGGAAGTGTCAGACCCTGGAACAGGGACCTGGGGCTTGTTCTTCAGTGCTGCCATCCGCTTGGCAAAGTACTCCTGGATGGTGAAGGCACTGGTTGTCGTGGTTTCGTTCTCATCTGGAGTGGAGGGACTGGCATCGCCCTATGGTGCACAGAAGAGTTAAAAGGCAGGTAAGCATCAACTTTCATCCCTCACTGCACCCAGGAGGCACTCATACCCGGCACTCACACCTGGCACTCACACCTGGCACCTGGCACCTAGGAGACAAGGCTGAGTGCCAGGCTTCTTTCGGCCTCTCTCCCTTCTGGTCGGCCTGAACTGCAGGCCTGGAGCAAGGCGGCCACACACTCTGGCTGAGTACTAGGTGGGGTGGTAGATGACAGGCAGAAGTTAATGTCAGAAGGGAGCTGGCAAGCCGCCTCGATGGAATTCTGAGTAAACATCTCCCTAGAAACAAGTGTTGTGGTGACTAAGCTCCCAGAATCTCCCATCAGAAACAGGGACACTGGCGTTCCAGAGCTTCGTGATTTTGTTAGACAACGATTTCACCTTCATTATGAATTACACCGGCCTCTGTGTTGATCTAGAAACTTAAGACACCACCTAGATAGGTTAACCTTCCATGAGGACAGGAGCCGCACTCCACCCTGAAACCTGGCCTGCCGGGGGTACCCTTTCTCACCCAAAGGCGGAGTGTGGCCGCTCTGGCAGCTGCTCCTGAGTGGAGTGCAGAGCGGAGACTCCGCGCGTCTCAGCCTCCTCCCCGAAACAGCGGGCCAGCCTGGGGGCTTCTTTCCCTCAGCTGGGGGTGGGGAGGAGGGAAATGCCCCCTCCTTCCCTAACAAACACTAGATACTCAGGACTGTGTTCGGGCTGTTCTTACATTTGAGGAGTTACACATAACAGCTGAGATGAGGATTTTAATTTTAAATGAGTACATTGCATTGTCAGATAATATCCGCTATGAGAAAAAATGTGAAAAAAGTATGTATCTAAAAGTACATTTTGCTGTAAAGCTTGAGAAGTGGGAGAAAATTCCTAAGGGGAGAGGCTGGGATAAAGAATGAAATGCTGGAATCGCCATTTGGGTTGAGGCTGCCAGTAAGGTGAGGAGACATGCCTGTGAGGCAGGAAGTGCCTTCGGGTTGGACTACAAGGAATATGCTCGGAGTCAAATCAATGTCTGCAGCAACTCTGCCCACAGAGACTCTGGAAATAAGTCATTAAGCTATCACGCTACACTTAGGTTTTCATAGTCGCCTGGCTTCTTCCTTCATACTCATTTATCTCACAAGAAGAGGCTGGGTATTCCATGCTTTCATGGTGGGAGGGTGGGAAAGGGCTCCTGAATAAAGCAGTCTCCAAATCAGGATTCTACTAGGATCCTAAACTCGGCTGGCAAGGTTCTGCTTGTGCAGGTAACTGAATTACAAACCACCTATAAACAGACCCTGTATTGTCTTGGCAGAGTGGTCCTCAAAAACCAGCTCGGTGGAATCCAAGATAATGTCCCATTTGCAGTTCCAGCAGAATCGATATTATTATATATCAACGGACAACTAGGGCTTGAGTGGCAAGTGCCTCAGAGAGCTTTCACAAAAGGGTACATAAAAAAATCATGTGGTCACTTTTGGAATTTCAAAACAGGCAGAACATGAGGAATAAATCAACTGAGTTTTGGGAAGAAGTTTTAATTTTATCCATCACTATTCAATTTGTGCTGGAATTCCATGGGGTGATTTTGAGAAAAATAAAAAATATCTGCCCCCAGGAGATTTGTCTTTTCATTCTTTAAATGTTGAAAAAGAGCTGAAATGCTGCACAGCTGAATGAAGGATCTTCTCAAGGCTCTCCTGGCGCGAGCCAATCCCAGGCTCATGAACGAGAGAGATCCTGCCACCCACAGACGGGCACCTCACAGCCACACGGGGACAGGCTCGGTGACCAGCCACCCTCACAGCCACACGGGGACAGGCTCAGTGACCAGCCACCCTCAGAGCCACACGGGGACAGGCTCGGTGACCAGCCACCCTCACAGCCACACGGGGACAGGCTCGGTGACCAGCCACCCTCAGAGCCACACGGGGACAGGCTCGGTGACCAGCCACCCTCACAGCCACACGGGGACAGGCTCGGTGACCAGCCACCCTCACAGCCACACGGGGACAGGCTCGGTGACCAGCCACCCTCACAGCCACACGGGGACAGGTTCGGTGACCAGGCACCCTCACAGCCACACGGGGACAGGCTCGGTGACCAGCCACCCTCACAGCCACACGGGGACAGGCTCGGTGGCCAGCCACCCTCAGAGTCACACGGGGACAGGCTCGGTGACCAGCCACCCTCAGAGCCACACGGGGACAGGCTCGGTGACCAGGCACCCTCAGAGTCACACGGGGACAGGCTCGGTGACCAGGCACCCTCACAGCCACACGGGGACAGGCTCGGTGACCAGCCACCCTCACAGCCACACGGGGACAGGCTTGGTGACCAGGCACCCTCACAGCCACATGGGGACAGGCTCGGTGACCAGCCACCCTCAGAGTCACACGGGGACAGGCTCGGTGACCAGCCACCCTCAGAGCCACATGGGGACAGGCTCGGTGACGACGGCGGGCTCGTTTATGCAACAGAAATCTCACTGACAGTTTTGCAGCACTACAGGCGCCTGCAGTCTGCGGGCCCTCTTTTGGAATGTATTTGTGAGGTTGGAATTCACATCTGAGTCGAATCCTATGACTCCTTACCTTGCTTATCTATTTATTACCTTGTGAATTCCTGATTTTAACCACAGGAGCTAAGTGCTGGTATTAATCACATTTTTTATTATCAGGAAATACAAGACCATTTTTGAGTCACTTGTTGAATTCAGTGGGTCTTCCTAATCCCAAAAAGTAAGTAGGCTCATAATCAATTCCTGGGATGTAAGTTTAATAGGCACGGGCCACTGCACAGGCTTGGCAGGGCATGGAGACAGGCTAGAGAGGGGCCAGCACCCGAGTCCTACTTCTTCCCAGCAAAGTGCTGGCCACATAATGACCGGCTAGAGAGAGCTGCTTAATGTGGGGGTAGCCACCCTCCCACACCACAGAAACATGCCTATTGTACAACACCATGGACTCAAAGGAAAAATACACTGAAAATCTGACTCCTGCAGGAGCAATGGCCAGGACTCATCTTTTTATACACCAAAGTCAGAAACTCAGTTTCACTGCAGAGATTCGAATCCTGCTTCTGCATTCTTGAGCATGGCATCACATAAAAATATATACATATTTTCAAGAAAACTAACGCTTTTGTATCTGGTCTCTATCAAAGTAAACTAGTATTGAGAAAAACAAGTTACTTTAAAGTATTTTGAAGTGACAATAACTTGCATTTTCCCACATTTCCATTAAACACACAATACAACCTCAAAAAACAAAATCTGTAATATTTAAATGTGACGTTCACCGCTTCATAAACGTTGAGAATGTCTGTTTGCTAACTGTGTTCCAAAAACTAATGAAACAAATTTAAGAGTAACTTGAAAACTTCTGGTTCTATATAAAATACTACCAATAAATATGGTTAATCATCTTGCCAAATGTGATTTAAGCTCAGGGATTCAGGAAACGTCTCTCTCTTTTTTGAATTCCAATGCCTGCTGTTCAACTAAAGGAGGTTTTTGTCACTAATGGCAAAAACCGTGAGTACTGTTGCACCAACCTAATAAAACAAGCAGGACTAGCCTTGTCCGTTCGCAGCAAGCCTCACGGTCCTCTCCCTTCCTTCAGCGCTAATGAGTGCATCGCATGTGTCAAAAACATTTGTGACTTTCCCAGATGGTAAGTGGGCCTTAATTTCTACCCAATCAATAAGCACTTGTGGGTTTGAACTGAGATGACTCCGGAGCACCTGCTCCCCAGTTCACAGAGCCCTGAGAGTTGAAAGCCAGGCCCATGGGAGCACCTTGCTCACTCACGTGAGGAAGCTTCACCCAAAGTGATCAGGCCCAGGGGTCCTGAGGAAGGCAGCTATCACCACTGTGCCAGGCACTTGACATCAAGTGGCATCTCAGCCGACTCTTGCGGCAACCTGAGAGGCGCCCTCTCATGACACAGGCAGTGAGACTCCTAGCACTTAATCCGCAGAAGGTCTCACAGCTGGAACACGGCAGGAGAGAAACAGCCCTAAGGCTGCCGGAAGCAAAGCACTTGCTCCCTCTACCACAGGACCCTGACTCCTAGCTCCCATCTCATGGACTGCCTTGTCACCCTTCCTCTCTCTTCAGAAGCCACCACCAAAACTAAAGTATGTATCAAGTGACCACATAATCCAGAGACTGAGGTCCACACTCACCTAAGTTGACTGATGCAGAAAAAATATCCACAGAAATAGTACTTTCAAAAGAGAAAAAAAACATCATCTTGGTTTGCAATTCATATAAATAAAAAACAGCCTGAAGCCAGGCTTAAGGGTTTTATAATTTATCAAACTAGCATGTACAGTCACTTGAAAAAGTGTGACTGTTTCAAAGCAGAGAGTAAAGCCCAAGTCCAAACCTCCACCCAGGCAAGAAGCCCTCTCAAGCAGATGCTAGACAGCTTCCACCTGGACACTGCCAATATGGAAAGGTGGCTGCTCTGGTTCTCTGACTCAGTTTTCGCATCAGCAACAGGTCGATTCAGGTAGTTCATGGGCATCCACCATGTGTCATGATGAGAGCTGGAGAATCTTAACACCATCTCTGGCAAGTCCAAATTACCACTGAGGAAAAAATAAAGAGTGGGTACAAAGGCAGGCTGACCCTGCAGAGAGTCCCTGCAGGTATCAATTACAAAACGCCGCAGTCCTCTCTGGTCCCTGAAAGATGCCTGAAGCTACACATATCAACTCTTCTCAGAGGTCTGCAGAATTAGAGTCTGTCTGCTTCTTTTAGGATCCTCTATCTGGAGACTGTGCAGCTCCATGAGTATCTGCACAAGCTCCTCTGGGCTCACGGAGGACTTTGCTCTTGTGTCATTCAAATGTGTATACTGAGGTGGATTATTAATAAAATGCCCAAATAGAGAGGATTCTCCATTATTCTCAAAAGAACCTTTTGGGGCAAGGAAATGAAGCAGTCTGCACACAGGCCTTAGTGAAGTGCCTGGAGAAGATGCACCTCACTATAGAATCCCCCTACTTATGACCAACACGCCAGTCCAGGGAATGGACTTCAAAGGCAAGTCTTTCAGCTTGCCAGCCTTGCTCACACATCACCACTGATCTTAAGTGAGAGGATGACGGAAGCTTTCTGATTTCCATGTTAAGACATGGAGGTCATGCTGCAACAGTAACTCTTCACTGAACTTTGTTAACAAAGTAGACACCCCGAGCTCAAGGGTAATGGATTTAGCAACTGGGGTTGTGAGTCCTGATGGCTATTGCCTGTGATGAACAAACGCTCACTGCCACCACAGCCTGTCTGTCATCAGCCTGTGCTGGGTTAGTTTGTGAAAAGTTAAGAAAGCTTGGCAAGTGAGTGGTTTGACAGAACATTCTGTACCTTTTCCAAACTTTTCAGTAGGGCAGTTCTGACAAACACAAATTATGTATCCCTTCAGATATGAAGTGACTCTGTGTGACTCCTCGAGACAAAGGGATTGTGGAGACCCCCTGTCAGCTGTGTGTGTCCTTTACACTCCGCCAACAGAAGGGGCAGGATGAACTGACCCAGTCACTCCCTATGCTAGCCTACAATGTTCTTCCACATCCCCTGTACACAGTCTCATGCATCACTTTCTTGAAGATCAAGTGTAAAACTGCTTCCTTCCACAAGTCTGATCCCATGTGAACACCCTTTCTTGTTTATTGCCCATAATAGCAATTTGTTGCTTCTATTTTCTGTATTTGTTTAATTTGCTTTGCAAGCATCTTCCCAAGGAAACAAGTTTCTTGAGGACAGGGGTCATTTCTATTTCATTTGTATTCATACAATCCACAACCTCCCTAATGAGGAACAAGGTACAGTAAGTGCTCAACAAAGGCACAAAGACACCAAACCCAGCTGGACCAAGGCTGTGAAGAGCTCCCACCGCCACCCACTGGCCCCAAATGTTTTGTGTTTGTCAGCACGAACTTGTCTGCATATCAGGCAGGTCTAATGTACAGAAGGGGCACGGGAGGGTAAGAAGAGAATCAGCATTTTGAGTGCAGATTCTTCCCATCCACATGAAACCACCCCCTTCTCATCAGACAGCACCTTCCCTTGCCTCAGGATGCAAACTGCTTCTCTAACTACTGCAAGGTATATCTGAGTGTCCTCTGCTGTCAGCCAGTTCCTTCCTGGCCCTTAGCAATAAACAGAAACTCAGTCCAGTGATCCATCCATTTCTCCCGCTCCATCATTCCACATGTTACCATAGTTGCCTTGGGGGGGATAAGTCCATTGGAAAAAAGCAAAGTACTGTGTGGTACGGGAACTGCCACGTTTTTTCTGTGGGATTAGTTGAACACAAGCAATGCCAGTAGGGACTGAACTGTTCTCGCTAAAGAAGACAACTGTTCTTGGTAAAGAGAAGAGAGTTCTCAGGCATATCAGATACAAAGGTAAGCAGCTCATTTGGAGAACAGCAGTGGGATGGAAGTTCCACCAGCAGCCTCTGGTAGCAAGCTGTGAAGGCACAGCCTACATTATATCTTAGCTGAAAACACAACCTGGGCAAGCTGATTCTAGGGAATCATTGAAATGGGTTTGCCACTGAAGGCTGAGCTAGGCAGTGATTCACAGCCATTCGTCGTAAAGCCTGCCCTGAACCACCATGGCGGGAGGCCCTGCTCTTCTCTCTATGAAACCTCTGTGGTTTCATGCTTTTCCTTTGTGGTTTCTACATAACTGAAAACATCCAGTGTTTTACTGACGAACAGCTATTTTTACACTCACAAAAAGCTTTTCAAGTGTGAAATCTCGTACATTTTTCAAGACACTCATCGCTCACATCTGGAATTAGGCTAAACACACACAGTCTCGGCAATGAGCAGCCTCAGGGAATTTGCCTGGGAGATGCAATCAGTTTTAGCATTAGCAAGTATCACAAGAGTCAAAAACAAATATAAAACCCCATCGACTGGAGCTGTGATTTGAAGTGGTGTTAAAAAGCAAAGATAAAATAACAGAATGAGAATTATGGAGCAACTCAATTGGAAAACACAGAAATTGTGTGTGTGTGCACACGTGAAACAGGTGTAAGAACCTGTGGCATGTATTAGAAGCCCACTATGCAGGGGTTCCAGAGGGTTCTCTCTAGACAGAGACTGGTGAACTACGGCCGTGGGCCTAGTTTTTAATGATTTTTTAAAAACCATTTCTAAATGGTTAGGAGGAAACAAAAAACTTATGACATGTAAAAATTACATGAATTTCAAATACCAGTGTCCTTAAAGTTTTGAATTTCCTCAGTAAAAATCTTGTGAAAATTTGTTTTCTTTCTCGTTATACAAGTATATGCAATAGGTGCTAAGTAAATATTTACTGAATAAATGTATTATAAAATCGGCTCTGCGATTGTGAATATAGTACTGCTGACTTTTGGAAGTGGCAGGTGCTTTTCAAGTGCACACACACAATATACCTTTATATACACGCATGTACCTATACACACGCATGGAACTGGAGGACACTGGGCTTTGACAAAGTCCTCAAGCTCTGTCTCCTGCCAGTGACAGAATGCCTACCTTTCTGAACTGTGTCAGCAAGCAGCAGAGAGGCTGCTAACTGCTGCCTGCTTTTGAGTAGCAAAAGACAGCAAAGAAAAAATTTGTTTAAAAAGTGATCTGACGTCAAAGAGAACTCTCAGCAATGCAATAAGTATGCAGAGATACCTTTCTAATAATCAGGCATCAGAACTGTGCTTGGAATTTACAAACTCAGACACACCGGACATCGGAGAAGATAATACGAACTAGAAGGGACAGAATAGCTTGCTCTTCCCTGGACTTTAGTAGAGAAATACACAGAATGCCAAATTCCTCATATGAAGGCCAATGCTAACAGAGCTGTTAATTTTATGTCTTTTTCTTTTTCTCTTTTCCCATATGCCTAAACAGCTATTCCGATTGCCACTTATTAGGAAAAGCCGACACAAACATGTTTGACAAGGATGGTTCTCTATGGCAACAGCTTCTCAAGTAACCAACATCAGGATCACTGACAAAGAGTCATCCAGCTTCTGTGGGAAAAGAGGGAAAGAAACAGGAACAGGCTTCCTGCCTCCCTGAAAGGTCCTCAGGCTCGGAAAGTTGCAGTGACAACCATTCCCGACACACTGGCCATGAAGATAAACGAGGCTCCTCCAGAGCTGGAGATGATCAATGTGACACAGGCCCCAACTTCTGTGAATGATGTCTAAAAATAATCCAAATTGACTGCATTTTAAAATTCCAGGTCAACTGGTTCTCTCCCCTGCTCTCCAGAGGCAGGACAAACAGCTTTGATAAACAGCTGAGACCCAGCATTGGCCTCTCACAGAACAGAGCAGAAGCTTCCAGAGGGTTCTGTCTCTTCCATCTTTATCCCACATGAAGAGGTGAAAATTGCTAAAGAACCATGACAACTCGAATGCAGGCTCCTTACTATAGAAAGCAAATCACAGCAGTTCTTAAAGATTCTAGAAAATCTAAAGTCTTCTAATTTCTAAAAAGAATAAGGTCTTTGTTTTTTTTAGACGAAGTTTCACTCTTGTTGCCCAGGCTGGAGTGCAATGGTACAATCTCGGCTCACCGCAACCTCCGCCTCCTGGGTTCAAGTGATTCTCCTGCCTCAGCCTCCCAAGTAGCTGGGATTACAGACATGTGCCACCATGCCCGGCTAATTTTGAATTTTTAGTAAAGACAGGGTTTCTCCATGTTGGTCAGGCGGTCTCGAACTCCCAACCCCAGGTGATCCGCCCGCCTCAGTCACCGAAAGTGCTGGGATTACAGGGGTGAGCCACAGCGCCCAGTCGAATAAGGTCTTTTTTAGAGAATAAAATCTTTATTTTGAAACTAGGAATAGGGTATGCATAGTTATATGGATTAAGTAGTCATGATTGTTTATAAAAGAAAGGTAAATTAGGTGAATATAGTTGACTAATACAAAAAGTTTCCTCTTTCAATTTTTGTAAACTACATAAGGCTAATATTTTCACATACTCTTTCTTTCACCAAAATCAATGTAGCAAATAAAAATATTTAAGAAATACTTTTAGGAGTAAATTTGGCAAGGCAAAGTCATTCTATGTTTAAAAGGTATCGAAATTAGTAAGAATAAATAAAATTCTGAACTTAGTCATGTTAAAAAAGTAAATGATATAAAATAATACACCAGATAGTGTTCTTATCACAATAAAAAAAGACAATATACCGGCACAACTTATTTTTAGCATAGACAAAAACTAAACAACAACAAACCAACCACAAAACCAATTCTACTCAAGAAAAACCCTAACCAGTTACACTGAGACGGTAATTCCAAGGAGCTGATAAAAAATAAAAATTGTTACTGCTATTAAATATATAATCCTATAATAACATCTTCTCTTAGGTTTACAGAAGCTATAATTTTTTTATTTTATAAACACGAAATATACTGAAAGCTTAAGTGAAAAAGTACAAGAAACACTGTCTCCCTGCATGCTCAGAATCCAAAAAGGTTCTTGCAGCAAGACCTGCCTCATTTGGAACAAAGCATTGCCTGCAGTCCTGAAGCCACCCAACCACCAGAAATTCAGTGCCCTCCAGTATCTGCTTCTCAAACTATCAGGGGTAAAGGATTAGCTCTGTCTGTTTTGTGTTTGTTTTTTTTTTGTTTCTTTTTGCCTTTAAAAATTTCCAATCCATTACGGGATTACAGGGCAAGATTTTTATACAGTTAAAAAAGTTACCAGAAAAATGAAGTTTTAAAAAGATATCTAAAACCCAAGTCCTAAACTATTGTCAAATTTCTAGAAAAGCTTCTAAATGCTTACTCTTAATTTCTGTCTTTATCTTGTCTATGGACCATACTTTGAGTGGCACTGCTATCAAACATCAGCTAGCAAAGGACAGAAAACAGGTGCTCAATTTAAGACAGTAGAAGTGGCACTGAACTGGCTGTCAGAAGATCGGACGCACAACGGACAGAACGTGTGATCTAGGACAAGTCCCGGGACTTTCCAGCCCTCAAATGCAATCATTTGCAAGACAGAAATAGGGCTCCTCAGTAACTTTTTTCAACATAGTTTCTTCACATGCCTTTCTTCAAACACAATCTTAAACAGAAAGCCAATCTGTACATCTCGGGGAGCTTTGGCTGCAGCGGGGTGGAGGCAACCCAAAGCTCATGTCCCAACTCTCCCCTCCAATCCCCTTGTAAAGGCCCCTGGGGACCCTAGAACTCTATGGAATCCAGTTTGAAAATCGACAGCTATATTTTTAAGGTCCATTACAATTCTAGCATTCATTATAGCCTAGATAAGTCCATAGCACTCAGCAAAAGGAGAAGGCGAAAGCTTTTGAGAATAAAATTGGTCTTGGGCTGGGCGCGCTGGCTCACGCCTATAATCCCAGCACTTTGGGAGGCCAAGGCGGGTGGATTATCTAAGGTCAGGAGTTCGAGTGCAGCATAGCCACCATGGCGAAACCCCACATCTACTAAAAATACAAAAATTAACCAGGCATGGTGGTGCGGCCTGTAATCCCAGCTACTTGAGAGGCTGAGACAGGAGAATCTCTTGAACCTGAGAAGCGGAGGTTGCAGTGAGCAGAGGTCGCACCACTGCACTCCAGCCTGGGTAACAGAGTGAGACTGGTCTCAAAAAATAAATAAATAAAAATAAAATAAATTGGTCTTTAACATTATGTAATATACATAATTCTTAACACTGTCATTAACCTTTGGAATGTCAACAACTGGCAGTCAGAACTGTACAGTCAACCAATTTCTTCCAAAAATGGTAACAAAGAATCAAGACTGAACTCCCCAATATTGTAAAGTCTCAAGTTGCAAAGTGGGTCCTCCTGAGGCTCACAACGGCTGACGATGACCTCAGGCTGCCCACTCTTCCGGCTCTGCCTCGTGAGGTCAGGAAGGGACCACAAGGAAAGGGAAGCAAGGGACGGGATGGTGCTGCCCAGACCTGTCACCACAGTTGCCACCCTGCTCCCTTCAGACTACGGCTGGAGACGCAGAGCTTTGCCTTCTCCGCCAACCCTTCCCCCACACTGCAACCCAAAGAAAGGTCCCCCTTCTTCCTGTTTTCATGACGTCACAGAAGGAAAATCTGGGGAGGAATGTTATTTCTGCTTTCCTGGCAAGAGAGAAGTACAGAAGGAAAAATGAGCCGGTGTTTCCCTCCTCTTCTCCTGCAGTAGACCATGTGTATGTCAATTTCTTACTATCACAAAAGCTCTTAAAACCACTTGCTTCATCTGTCAACACATGAAAAGCCAAATCTAATCCTTTCAGGCCAAACCTATGTCCTGGTGAAGCTCTAACCAAACAAAACAGCCCAGCGACTTCCAACCCTTGGGTGTGTTGGCAGGCCCTGCCCTCACCCCCACTGCTTTCTCATTTCTTCTTTACGAGTATCTTATTATGAAGTTATGTTGCTGATCTACAAGACGACATAAATTTTTACTGGTACTAAAACAACTTTCAAAAAAGTCATGACCCACTTTCTCCTTTCTGGCTCCTCTAGAAAGTAGAGGCAGACCCAAGCCCCGTTTGAAGTCCTTGCTGCCGGGAGATGGCCAGTTTATGTCTCTTGTCCTAGGACAGGAAAAGGATGCACTCTCGGCACCATGTGCTAGGGTGAGATAAGACCAGAGATTCTGTCCTCAGCACCTTATCAGCTTTTCCTGCCACTTTCCAGAGCAGACAGCACCATGGCTGGCAATGAACGAAGCTAGCTGAAGGGGGATGGGTGTGTGAATGGCTTGGGGACTGTAGGGAGTGAGGTAGGCAGGGTGTAGAATGAGAAAAGGAAAGAGAAGAGGTTCTTCATGTATCTTAAAATGGTTTGGTCCCCCCAAAATTGCTTTTTTTTTTTTTTAAACACATGGATTTTGCATCTCTGTTGAAACTGCAGCAACCAGGATAGATGTTTTTATAAGACTTCCGTTCTTGTTAGAATGAACCACCACTTTCATTGCTTCGCGCCCTGCCCCTCACTGCCTTGTGCGACTGGCTCCTGGGCACGTAGCACAGGACGGATCTGCTATCAGATGCTCCATGGAATGCCTGTGGGGCCCAGGCTGCAGAGCAAGTGCCTTCCACAGGCACGCGAGCCTCTATCTGCACACCCAGTGATCTCCTGGGGCCAGGACACACTTGCTCACATGGGACAATCTGCCTCACAGCGCAAAGGAACAAGGGAGGCTACGGGACACTCCTTCAAATACAGACGAATGGCATCGATGAGCTGCTTTGTTCTGCAACAAATAACATCTGTGAATCCAAGGATTATACTCTTTAGAAACCCTGGTCTTTTGGGGTTGGGTTAGGGAGGGGGTGAATAAAACTCTTAGAAAAAAATCTAGACTAAGCAGGAAAATTTTAATTTGGTTATGGACTCAGTTATTGACAATGAACTCATGAAAGTTCAGGTAGAGTATCCCTTATTTGAAATGCTTGGGTTCAGAAGAGTTTCAGATTTTTGATTTAGGGATATTCAACCTGGAATAGCAATATAAATATACTAAATTGATATTCCAGGTTGAACATCCCTCTCTTGTTTTTGCAATTTGTTGTTGATGAAACCAAACCACGTGTCCTGTAAAGTTCTCTCATAATCGGATTTTTGCTGAATGTATCCCTGTGGTATAGGTTAACACATTTCTCTGTCTCACGCATCTCCTGTTCGGGTCGAGTGAGAGGCAGGCTTACTTCCTAACGGAGCACTTTTCCAACGCCAGCATGTTGTTTTATGAAAAACTGGCTGGATTCATGGTCTAAGGAAGTTTGGGAAACGAGCCTGTGCTATTCCTCCCTTTGATTCATAACGCACATCACCATCTGAGACACATGGTGGCTGTTCAACTTCAGAGTGGCCCACATTTATTTGATCCTGGAACATTTTTGGTAAACACCCACCGGCATCCCATGAAATCAGTGCTCTGCCGAACTGACTTTGAAAGGGCTATTCAAACAGATAGTTCCATTATCTGGATGAAATGAGTAGTTCTCTTGTTAAATCTTATAGTTAAATCTTTGTTTTGTCCCAGACTGTCCAAGAGGGTGGGCTTTTACCAATGTACGTTTTTGCAAAAATGACAAAAGCATAGCAGGGAAGTGAAAAGAGGGCCTGGTAAGCATCCCGCTATGGACACTAGCTTGCAGAGCGCCTCCGGGAGGAGAGGTTAGCTCTTTCGTAGTTATACGTGATTGAAATGGGAATGTCTGTTCCTAGGTCTAGAAAATTTATGCTTCCATTTTGGAATGGAGGGTAGCGGAGAAATAACATATCCTAAATGATGCCGAGTATGGATATATTTTCTTTGTTTACTTTTAAGACTGCCTACAATCTAGCCGTATTTTTAAAAGGATTATGCAGTAAGCAGCAAGCCCTGCAGAGTCTGACAGTGAGATGACCACTGTGAAGAAGAAAGATCTTGGGCATCAGGTTCCACTTAAAGTCTGTGCAAAGTTCAAACCACAGAACCAAGAATAAATGTATAAAATAATCAAGTGAATAGCATATGGAACATAGAAGTCAACAGACACATAACAAAATCTAATTCAAAAGAGCAATTTCTAAAAGTGAAATGAAACAAACTTGATTCTGCAACTAGCTGGTGAAGAGCCATACAAAAAGAAATTCCAAATGACTTGAAACATAATAATGTAACTGTATAGACTGAATAGGAAATACATAAACACAAAAAGAACTGCCGCACACCAAAAACAAACCCTCTGAATCTCTCTCTCTCTTTTCTAAAATGACTAAGTTACTAGCCTTATTCTGTGACTACTGTGTGTATAATGGGAAATAAGCAAATGAGTACTGTGATATTTTAATGCTTTTATTTCTGGAACCTGTTGATTCCAGAATCTTACTGTGGGTAAGTAAAGATAAAAGATGAGCGGGGTTAAGTCCCTGTGGTCCTGAATCTAAACTAGCAATATGACTATAAACTCAGGATATATTTTATTATAAAGAAATTATAGTTATATACATGTAACAAGGCCTCAAACGAAGACCAATCTAGGAATAAATGAGCAACCCCCAAGCCTAGATTGTGTTGCTAAATATCATTTACCACAAAAAAAGGAATCAGGGAGAAAGGGATGACTCCAAGTGTGGGGCAGCAAATGTACACAGTGGGCCTGGAAACTCTTACACTAGATTGGAAGGAAGCTATCAAATACCACTTAGGGTCATGTCAACAGTACTCAGGTCATTGTCTGTGTACCGAAATACCACAGATTTTTGTATGTTGATCGTGTATCCTGCAACTTTACTGCATTCATTTAGTTCTAACAGTTTTCTGGTAGTCTTTGGGGTTTTCTACATATAGGATCAGGTCATCTGCAAACAAGAGATAATTTTAATTTTTCCTTTCCAATTTAGAGACCTTTTATTTCTTTTTCTTACCTGACTGCTCTTGATAGTACTTCTAGTCCTATGTTGAACAGAAATGGCAAGAATGGACATACCTGTCTTGTACCAGATCTTAGAGGGAAAGCTTTCACCTTTGCCCCCTATCAGTTATGACACTAGCTATGGGTTTTTCATAAATGGCCTTTATTTTGTTGAGAAATTTTCTTTCTCTACCTAAACTGTTGAGAGTTTTTACCAATAAAGGATGCCGAGTGCTTTTTCTGTGTTGACTGAGATGATCATGTGGTTTTGTCTTTCCATCTGTTAATATGATGCGTTACACTGACTGATTTACATAGTTAAACCAGCCTTGCACACCAAGGATAAATCCCAAACAAATGAAAACCTAGCTGAAAAATCAAGAAAACAATCCCATTTATGGTAGCATCAAAAAAAAAAAAAAAAATCAAAATACTTACGGATAAATTTAACATAGGAGGTAAAAGACCTGTACACTGAAAACTATAAAACACTGATGAATGAAAAGGGACATAGATAAATGGAAAGATATTCCACGTTCATGAATTAATAGAATATTATTAAAATGTCTATATTACCCAAAGCAATATACAGATTCAATGTAATCCGCCAGAATCCCAATGGCATTCTCAATAGAAATAGAAAAAACAATCCTAAAATCCATATGGAACCACAAAAGACCTTGAATAACCGAAGTAATTCTGAGAAAGAAAAACAAAGCTGGAGACACCACACTTTCTGATCTAAAATTATACTACAAGCTATAGTAATTAAAACAATATGGCACTGGCATAAAAAACAGACACATAGACCAGTGGAACAGGATAGAGAACTGAAATAAATCTAAACATTCACAGTCAACTAATTTTTGACAAGAGCATGGAGAAGACACAATGTGGAAAGGATAGTCTCTTCAATAAATGGTGCTGGAAAAACTGGGTTTCCCACGTAAAAGAATGAAATTGAACCTTATAACATACACAAAAATCAACTCAAAATGGATTAAAGACCTAAACAATAAGACCTAAACCATAAAACTCCCAGAAGAAAACACAGGAGAAAAGTTCCTTGACATTGCTTTTGGCAATGATGTTGCGGATATATACCAAAAGCTCAGGCTACAAAAGCAAAAATACGTAAATGGGACTACATCAAACTAAAAAGCTTCTGCACAGCAGAGGAAACAATCAACAAAATGAAAAGGCAACCTACGAATTAGGAAAAAATACTTGCAGACCATGTATCTGATATAAAGTTAATAGCTAAAACTTAAAAAGAACTCATGCAACTCAATAGCAAGAAAACACATAACCTGATTTAAACATGGGCAAAGGAGCTGGACGGGCATTTCTCAAAAGATGACATACACATGACCAAAAGATGCTCAACATCATTAACCATCAAGGAAATGTAAATCAGAACCACCATGAGATATCACCCCACACCCATTAGGAGAGTTATTATCAAAAAGATAAGAAATACTAAGTGTTGGCAAGAGTGTGGAGAAACAGGAACCCTGTACACTGCTGGTGGGAATGCCGATTGGCATACCCTTACAGAAAACAGGGTGGAGGTTCCCAAAGGAATTAAAAATAGAACTACCGTATGGCCCAGCAATTGCTCTCCTGGGAATATACCCAAAGCAAATCAAATCACCTTGTGAAGATAGCTGCACTCCCATGTTCACTGCAGCAGTCTGCATAATAGCCAAGACATGGAAACGTCCTAAGTGTCTGTCCACGGGTGAATGGATAAAGAAACTGTGGTGTGTATATACGTATACGGTGAAATATTATTCAGCCTTTAAAAAGGAGGAGATCCTGCCATTTGCCATGACATGGATGAACCTAGAGGACACTATGCTAAGTGAAATAAACCAGACAGGAAAGAAAAATATTGCATGATCTCACTGATATGATGGAATCCTTTTAAAAAAAGCAAATATACAGAAATAGAGAGTAAGATAAAACAGTGGTTACTAGAGCAGGGTGGGGACAGAAATGGGGAGATGTACGTCAAAGGATGCAGAGTAGCAGGTGTGTCAGTCCCCACGCCGTACTTCAGATCTCTGAACTTCAGATCGAAGGTATGGCGTGGGGACTGTGGTTAATAAGAGTATACTCTGTCAGGAGCTTCACTAAATGAGATTATAGCTGCTCTTGCTATGAAGGGAAAATGGGTAACTATGTCACTATATATATGTAACTCATAACATGTACACGTTAAATATACTCAATAAAAAAAATTTTTTTTTTAAATACTCAAAAGGCCAGGCACAGTGGCTCATGCCTGTACTCCTAGCACTTTGGGAGGCCGAGGGAGGCAGATCATCTGAGGTCAGGAGTTCGAGACCAACCTGGCCAACATGATGAAACCTTGTCTCTACTAAAAATATAAAAATTAGCCGGGCACAGTGGCTCACACCTGTAATCTCAGCCACTCAGGAGGCTGAGGCAGGAGAATCACTAGAACCCGGGAGGCGGAGGTTGCAGTGAGCCGAGATGGTGCCACTGCACTTCAGCTTGGGCAACAGAGCAAGATCTGTCCAAAAAAAGTACTCAGGAACCAGGCTCCCATTGGGTAGAAACGGGAAATTTGATCGCCAATGAAGATAATAACTGCAATGCACTGAAACATCAAACATTTCAATTCACTAGCAAAAAAAAAAAAAAAGGAAAACTCTCCAGTTTTCTTTGGAGAATGCTAGAGCACCTGGTTTGGAAATTGCTAAATAAAGGACATAAATATTTATCCTGTCTTTTCCATATAATCTGTTCCTCAGAGTAATCTACTAATAAGGGGAAATACACATTCCAAATTTCATTCTAAAAATGAAAGAGGAGCGGAAAGAAATATGGAGGGAGACTCCACAGATTGAAAGAAATTTAAAAGATACATCAACCAATTGTTATGTGTGCCCCTTATTTGAGTCTTAATTCAATGAAAATGTAAAGAAAACTCAAATTTATGACATTTATGAACACTGAACTTTGAACACTTATTAATAGTATGCAATTACTATAAATTTTTATAGAGTATAATGGCATCAGAGATATACATTTTAAAAAAGAACCTCTTAACCTTTGGAGATAAATACTCACATACTAAAATACCTGTGGATGAAATACTGATTTCTGGGATGGATTTGTTTCAAAGTAACACAGACAGGAGAAGTGTCTGGAGCACTTACAGACTAGCCATCAGTAGGGCTGTTGTTCCCCAAAAGGATCTGTGCTTTCAAGAACCCGTGTCTTTGCAGATATGGTCTTTTTTTCTCTCTGGAAAGCCTCTGAACCTGCCAGTTGCTGCTCCTTCGAGACACATGCAAAGGTTATCTTCCTTGGTCTCTGCAAGCTGAATCCAGTGCTGCATCACATATGCCCCCAGTCCTCTGGCACAGCACTCAAGGCCTTTGCTCCGGTTGACTGTGAATGTCCCAGACTTCCTGATGAGGTTGTGAATAGGGATTATACCTTACCCATTTAATCATCTGTCATGAAATAATGCTACTGGGTAGCAAGAAAAACATCTGAGTTAAGTAGGAAAAGGAATTGGAGGGGACAGGGAACCAGAAAGGAAAATGGTTAAAGCACTATTACATAGAAGAACTATGAAATAATGAGATATTATCCTGAAGGGAGTCATTCTAAGACTATAGCCTCGTGTAAAGACACTGAGTCAATTCAAGTCTGATCCTATACTTTTAAAACATAGATGACTAGAAAGTAGGCTGTTTATGGATCACTTGGTAACCTCAACTCAAAGACAGCTGATTTGATTCACTAATTTTAAGAGGGTGCCACCACAGTATGAGTCTAACAGTGGTTAAAGCCTTCTAAGAATCCCTATAAAGAGTCTAAAATAAACTGTGACCAATGATGATAATGTGTCATGCATCATGATTAATCCAATTCAGAGTACCTGAGGTCTATTAAAAAAATAAAATAATATGAAAGTCATGCTTCTGCCTGTATAATAACACATAGATCTCCATAGCAGGGAGGACACAGGGGCTGAGAGTGAGGAGGCTGATCTAAAATGAAATGACTGATTTAACTAAATGAATAATGTCACTGTTTAACTTTATAAAGCACATCATACATTTTAGAAGATTTTAGTGGCCTTCCTTAGGATCACAAAGTAAGCAGGTACACAAATCCAATCTGAAACTTTAACAATTTGGGAATCAGAATTGGATAAATTATTTTAAAGCTGATATTCTATTTACAAGTTTCAGTGCTACCTAGAAATAAAAGAAAACTAACTGCACTGATTCCCAGAGTCTACTCAACAATTTCCTACAAAAGCCATGTTCCTTTTAGAAATGGTGCTGACATGAAAGGTTCAGATTTACTTAAAGTAGCTTTCCCAGGTCAGCTTTTCTGCTTGCAGAAAAATAAACCTCACAAAACCTAGTTTACTGAAAGGCATAAAATAAGTTTAAGCACTTGTTAAAAAGCTATTTGGAGTTCAGGCCCACAAAATACTTCAAAACCAGTCAGGTAAAACTTAAAACCTCCATGTGATTTTAAGAGTCAGAATGAGAATTACAGGAGCCTGGACTAAAGTTAGGGGACAGAGGTAACTGGAGGGGGGATGTCATTACTGCTACTACTTTGCTTAAAACAAGCCTTTTTGATGCAGGAAAGATAAACTTGTCAAAGAACAACAGATGACAAATCAAAGACTAAAGCATTTCAGCCTTGTGCTCTTTGGCAGAGACTGCCCGCTGTTCGAAGAAATACAAACTCTGAGTGAACTTCCTAGAGGCTCAGGCGGCTTCAGATAAGAATTAACAGAACCTTGAGAAACAGAAAAACCTACCAGCACTCTGATCCCTAATAAACATAAAGAGCGTATCATTTCAATCTTACCAAGGAAAAAAACTTCTTTTTAGATAATTCCCATAAAGTTTTAAGCTAGTTCAAGATTGTGTTTTAAACAGAAATTTCTGGTTGTTACAAAGTAGTTCCAATGGAATTATATAAGATTACAATTTCATGACAGATAAGCATCAACAGATATTCTAAACTACACTTAGAGCTATTTAGGATTGGTTTAAGCTGCTTCTTGCATTATTCTATGGAAAGATTAGCCTAGCAAGTTAACCCATCAGAACCTTATTTTAATACTTTACTTTAGAACCAGTCTACGAAAGACAAGATTCTTAGACTCCATCCAACTATGCTTCGATGATAAATTATCCAAATGACTTAATTACAAACAGTTTGAATTACAAAGAACTCCTAAGGCACAGGAAAATGTTTATTTAAATTACTATAAAAAAACACTTTCAGGTAGCTTCAAGCAATAGGATAACACTCACTTATACAAACATTTGCTGTACTAATTACAATTAGTTCTTATTATAGCAATCCCACTGGGACAGTTTGAACAATAAGCTGGGGTTGAAGCTGTTTTTTCCTCTAGAACAAAAGTTCTTAAACCCCAAACTCAAATAAGAAAGATCTTAAATACAAATGCTTTTTGCAACACTGAGCTAATTCGTGTTGAAAGACCGATTTTTAAGTACCCAGTGTGTGGAGGTCTGTTGCTTGTGTGTGTGTACCTACATATACATGTGTACAGCACCCCCTCCACGTAAGGAACAAACACTACATACTCTAATAGAACACAAATCATGTACTGAGAATAGTTCTTTTCTCTTTAGCTAGACAAGTGTTTAGGTTTGTTACCATGAAAATCAAATTAAAGATGGAAGGATTCGTTACCTGAAAGAGATTCTGGACTGGATATATCACCACCAGATTAAGGGAGCGTATATGACGAACGCAGAGCTAGGCCACAGTGAGTAAAAAGGAGGCAGTCACTTTCCTCACTGAGGACATCCAGGTTGTATGTGGATCCACTGGTGTCTTTGGTTTATAATCCTTCTTTATTTTTCACATTTTCATCGACTCAAAATGCCTTGTTATCTTACAAAATTATTCTTAATCATTTGTTCACTTCCTTGCCAATATATTTAAAGAGATGTTACATTTTAGGTGAGTTTCTTGGGACTGATAAACCTGATAATTGAACATCAGGGTTAGGTCTATAAATGGCATCAATACCTTCCTGAAGCCAATACAAAAGTGAAGAGGCCTTGTGATTCTCTTGCATAGCGGGGAGTTGCATGGTTCACACGTGACATTTCCTAAGCAAGGGGAGCCAAGACAGTGTGAGCAGAACTATAACCCTGAGAAAGAAAGAAAAAGTTCCAAGTCTCAGTGTGGCTGCAGCATAGGTAGGACCCCTCCAGTCTACTTTAGGAAAATTAAGCATGAGTTATGCCCCCGCAGGGCTCACCCCGCAAGGTTGGACCGTGTGACTGGTCAATGCAGGGGCACAAAGACTCTTCCCCCTCCAAAGATCTGGGGCAGTTGGGAAGAGCTCCCTGTGGAGTCAGCTGAAAACTTCAGTGTACACTGCAGGCCAAATCCCCTCCCTGTGTAATCTTGCTTCCTCCCTCTTGCTCCCGCAGCGGGCAGTCCTGAAAGCACTCCTATGAACTTTCTGCAGGCCAACTCCCAGGACCCAACCTGCAACCACACTTGCACCCAGCGCCTCTCCCCAGACAGCCCTCAGCTGCTGGCAGATTGCACCCCAGTGTGGACCGCTAGTGGGGAGCCTGTCCATTCGACTGTCTTTAAACATTTTTAAGACTACCAAGTAGCCCCCCTGGTCTGAGTGAATTATCTCATGAGGAAACAATTACTGTGCATGTGGAGGGGTAGGCAACATGTATTCTGGGTGCAAAATGACACACATTTTAACAGTTTGACTCTTACCCAATTTTTCCCATGAGCTCTGTTATTTTTATATTATTTTTATAAAATATAATATTTTTCATGAATGCATAAATTGTGTTATAGCAGAAATGTCTATATTTGATATTATATATAAATGTATTTATATATATATATATATATACACATATATACATATTTTACACACACACACGCACACATTTTTTTTGTTTGTTTTTTTAAGAGACAGAGTCTTGCTCTATCACCAGGCTGGAGAGCAGTGGCACAAACACAGCTCACTGTAGCCTCGAACTCCTGGGCTCAAGCAATCCTCCCACCACAGCCCCACCGAGGAGCTGGGACTATAAGTGCATGCACCACCACACCCAGCTAATTTTTAAACTTTTTGTAGAAATGGGATATTGTTAGGTTGCCTGGGCTGGTCTCCAACTCCTGGGCTCAAGCAATCCCGCCTCAGCCTCCTAAAGTGCTGGGATTACAGGCGTGAGCTACCATGCTTGGCTGACATGTCTTCTATTTGACATTATTATTTTGAAAAAGTTTACAACATTATTACCTTTCAGATTACACTGTAAGCTACATGACAGCAAGAACCATTTACCTTTTGGTAACAAGAGCCACACCAGGGAAATTAAGGATAAATGTGGATTCAGCAGGGACTGTATCTATGTGGTAAAGCCAGTCAGTGTAGGGTCTCTTTACAAAGTGAAGATACTAAAGCCCACTGGGAAGGTGAAATCAATAAAATTCAGGATAAGGGAAATTCTGTAAGATAAGGAACCCAAAGTGACTTCAATGATAAAGTGCAAAGAAAAAAGAGAGAAGGAATGAGAGCCTATCGGTCAGGAGAGTCTAAAAGACATTACCGAATAATCTATAATATACAGACCTTGTTAGATTCAAATACATATGCAAAGTAAAAACTTACTAGACAGCTGAGGAAACTTGAACATTGACTGGATTTGATGATACTGAGAAACTGTGGTTAATTTTTTTAGGTGTGATAACAGTACTGTGATTGTGTGTTATGGAGACCTTATCTTTTAGATATGTAATACATACAGATAGAAAGATATGATGTCCAGGAATTGCTTCAGTAATGGGAAAGACGGGTGGGAGTACAGCTGGAATGAGGCTGGCCACAAATTGATCATTGTTAAGCTGGGTACCAGGCATGGAGAGACTCCTTTATTATTCTCTCTACTTTTAAACACATGTAGAGTACTCCATAAGCAACAGTTTTAAAAAGTGAATGTAGGCTAGATACAGTGGCTCACATCTGTAATCCCAGCACTTTGGGAGGCCACGGCGGGCAGATCACATGAGGCCAGGAGTTGGAGAACAGCAGTTGGAGACATGGTGAAACCCTGTCTCTATTAAAAATACAAAAAAATCAGTTGGGCATGGTGGTGTGTGCCTGCAATCCCAGCTGCTCGGGAGGCTGAGGCAAGAGAATCGTTTGCAACTGGGAGGCGGAGGTTGCAGTGAGTCAAGATCGTGCCATGCCTCTACCTTGGAAGACAGAGCAAGACCCTGTCTCAAAAAAAAAAAAAAAAAGTGAATGTATATCTGTTGGTATAATATCGTTACAGTTTTTCCTGGAGTGTAGTAGGTAACCCAAGGAATCTGTGTCTAAGTGAAAGTGGTCACAGAAAGTGGCCTACCTGAAGCCTGGCAGTTCCATTATCCTAGGAGAAATAATCGTGGACTCTCGCAGAAAAACAAGGCTGAGGGGAAGCCAACCAAGGCAGAAAGGTGACCCCATCTGTGCGCTGACTCAGACAGCAAAGCGGTGGGTTTCCCTTATGAGATCATGGATTGGCCGCCAGTGACCGCTACTAATGTTAGAACAGGGTTTTTCCCTGAAAGAGTCACAATTCCTCTCCCTGGCAAAACAGGAACTGGTCCTAACCGGAATATTATGTAATACCAGAACTGAGGAGCTCAGGAAAAGCAGGATGAGGGTGGGGGTGGGGATGGAAGAGCAGAGCCCTTTGTGGGAGCGTGAAAGGGACAAGCCCAGTACCGGCTTCCTGCCAGCCTCCCCTTCCCGCCTGCAGCACCTTCTGTCCCGGGATGAGCAGGCATCTCGCAGGCAGACAGAACATGGAGCAGGAATAAAAGAATCCCACCTCCTCCAAGGCTGACGGTAACTGAGACTGTAACTACAGTGTAACTGAGGGGACCCTGCATATAGAGATGGGCCAGCGAGATGAGGAGCTATGCTGGACGAACGTCCTTTCTTTTTTCCAGATGTAATAAGGTATAAGTGACAGGAAAACTCTATGTTTAAGGTGTGTCATGTGATGTTTTGATCTACATATTCATAGTGAAATGATAATAGTCAAGCTAATTAACACATGCATCACTTCTCACAGTTACCTTTGCGAGTGGTGAGGACACCCAAGATCCACTTTCTTAGCAAATCTTGAGTACACAGTGTGTTCTTATTAACTGTGGTCACCATACTGTACGTTAGGTTTCCACAACTTATTCATCTTAGCCTCTGTCCAGAGGGGAGCTCCCTTGCAATGTAGAGGGCAGTGGTCAAAGGAGTAGCATTTTAGGAATGTCCTCAAATAGCACAGGGACCATAAACAACACATGTCACAGGCCCAGTGGCAGAGCCAAAAATGCAAGCTGCTAAAGAGACAAAACGTGTTCAATTGTTTTTTCAAGTTCAATATTGTCCGTATCCGATGACTCTGCTTTTGAGACAGACAGGAAGGGTACACACCACTGAGACCACACGCACACACCTCCATGTGCCCAGCTTTTCACTGCAGTTATCTCTGGCTGTTTGGATCATAGATTTTTCCCCCTTCTTCCTAACGTATTATATATAGGTCATGATTTTTCTAGAGTGGACAGGTACTGCTTTTATAATTTAAAAATAGTTGAAATTAAAACTCACACAGAAAAAAACCCTACAAGCCTAGTGCAGAGTGCTCTCTCTGTGAGGACAACTGCATTCAGGAGGCCAGGAGGCCGTCACAGCCAAGCGGCAGGTGCTGGCCCTCATCTCTGGACAGGACACAGGTGGAGGTGCCATCTGCACTCACTCTCAGGACTCAGGTTCCCTCCTCATCCCTTTCACTTCCAGAAGGTCCCCATGCTTCTCTCAAGGCTCCTCCCCCACTACACCCCACCGGCTGTGTCTGTAAGGGATCTAACAAGGCTGAATAAAAGTCTTCTAGCACAGCAAATGACAGGAAAAAGTGTTCAAATGAGAACGAAGGAGGCTTTTCAGGAAGTCACAACCCGATGGCAGAGAGGGCTCTGATATGCATTGATGAGTACATGAAAGAAGTGAAGGAGCTCACAGCATCAGATCAGATGTGAAGGAAAAGTTAACAGCACGAGTGACGAGATGACAGGCAAGCAAGGGGGAGAAAGCAAGGGTGTACCAGCAGAGGCTTCACATCCCGAGCTGCTCCCCTCCGCACGTCTGCCCGGCCGTGCGCTCCTCTCCCGGGAGCCGTGCCACCATCCATCCAAGCTGTCAGAGCCTCAACTTGTCCATACTGTCGGCCCCCAGTCCCAGGGCCTCGACCTCCCAACATGCCCCCACCAAGCTGCCCCTTTCTCTTCAGGTCTTGCCACCACTGAGCAGCTCAGGCTGAGGCTCAGGCTCGGGCTCTGGCGTCCTCTGGAACAGCAGCCTCCACCTGCCTGCCTCAGTCTGGCCCCTCTCTGCCCTCTTCATTCTTAGTGCCTTATCTCTGCTGCTAGAGGGATCTTTCTAAAATGCAAAAGCAACCAGCCCTGTCCCATACTTCAAAGCCCCCAGCAGCTCTCAAGTACATGCAAAACATACAGTCTATCCTCCCTGCAGATGTCTTTTGGGGGCTCTCAGGGAAAAAAATTCCCCCTCCCCCGACTCTTTTTTTTTTTTTTTTTCAGACGGAATCTCCTACTGTTGCCTGGGCTGGAGTACAAAGGCGTGATCTCAGCTCACTGCAACCTCCACCTCCCAGGTTCAAGAGATTCTCCTGCCTCAGCCTCCTGAGTAACTGGGATTATAGGTGCGCACCACCACACCTGGCTACTTTTTGTATTTTTAGTAGAGACGGGGTTTCACTATGTTTGCCAGTCTGGTCTCGAATTCCTGACCTCATGATCTGCCTGCCTCGGCCTCCTAAAGTGCTGGGATGACAGGCGTGGGCCACCACGCCCAGCCAAAATCCCCTCCTTTTTAGATGCCAGCTCATTTTTCAACACCCACCCAAAAAGTCAAAATTAATTCATAACAAGACTCTTTTTTCCAACATCCAGCTGCACCTAAAGCATCTGAAGCCTCCAGTGGCTCCCATCCTTTCTTGGTGGAAGCACATATTGCAAATGCTCTGTACACAGCATCCTCAGGTCACTGCAGGGGCAGTACGAAGTGACCAGCTTAGGGACGGCAGCTGCTCCAGGATCCTGGCCACGAAGAGCGCTGAGGGATCGATCCCTCGGATCACCTACCATCCACTCGTGGCATGCCAGCTGGTAAACTCTGCCTAAGAATAAAGGTGACTGGTGAAACCAGCTTGCTGAGCCACAATTCGAATTTAGGCTTCAGTGCAAAGTTGGAAACATAGCTATATTCTTTTAAAAGGATTAGTGGGTTGTTTTGGTCTGGGGAGCTCCGGCCCCCATCTTTGTGGCTGCTGCTGATGTGCTTGGGGGATCTGCTGGCCCCCTGGCTTTCTACACGGAGTCTGACTACAAACCGTAAACCCTGGAAGAGGTGCCAGGGTGGTGGCGGCGACCTCTCTCCAGTACTATGCGCAGCAAAGGACTCGAATCTGGCCTGTGGTGCTGCCACGGTTCCTGCCTGGGAGCGGGTGGACATCCTGCCCTCTTCCAGGCTGACCAGAAGCGTGTAGCTTTTGGAGGCCCTGAGACCCCCAGGACAACATGCCCCATCTCAGTCTCTCCACAGAGATGCCAGTTACAACTAGGAGTGATGAGACTCTTAACTCCCCGTGCTGGCCAGGACAGCCCATCTCTCCCGCTCAGGACCAGCAAGGGTAGTGGTGGAGCTTGCCTGTGTTACAATCAACCACTGGAGTCTGAGTCTCTGGATAAAGGTCCAGCTATTTAGAGATCTAGAGAATTATCCTCTAACTGGACGACAGCAAGCCCTGCGGATGCACTGGCCTCGCCCTTCCCGCACTCTCCGCGCTGGATGGGCCTGCAGCTGCAGGTTCCTCTCTGCCCTCTTTCCACTTCACATCCACACCCGATGCAACTTCTGCTTGAAAATCCTCCTGCATCTTCTCTTACTGACCCTTCTGTCCTTATGGATTAGCAAGGACAACACCTCCTCCAGGAGCGCAGGAAGCCACCTGAGAGGGAGGTGCCCAGGGGCCACGTGCATGCCTTGCCTCCAGCTCCAGCTCAACAGTTACCAAACTGCATCAAATTCATTGACTGTCCCTCTCCTGTGACATTGTGTGCTCCCTGAAGGGACAGACTGTGCATCTTCTTCACAGTCCATAGTTATGAGTGCCTGGCACCTGGCACCACTCAAGAGTGGGTCTGGGAGAAATGCATGAAGTAAAGCAGATTTACAGCAAACAGAAATACTCTCAGGGATGGAATTCATGAAAGATTTGCAGATGGCACACCACATACACGTCGCAGGGACTCTGGCAAAGGTATTTTTAGCATCTTGAGATGAAATGGTTTTATCTATAGATGAGTGTAATAGGAAAAAAAGAACTACTTCAGGGACAGGATTGTTTAATTGCTGTGATGTGATAAACAGCAGTCTACATTGTATTCCTCATGGGATAGCTGTCATCTGTGTGAATTACTTAGATCACAATGTTTACTATGTTAGTTAGTGTGAGTATATACAATACACCATCTCGTTATCTGAGACGCCCCCTTACCTCTCCCAGTCAAGCAGCTTTCATTCCCAGGTAGAAGCTGACCACACACCGTGCCTCATCCCTTTTCCAGACTGTCTTGTTCCCACTTCCATGGATTTGCGAGATCCCGCTCCCAATGAACGTGTTTCACGGCACGCTATTCTGACCCTCACTAACATCTGCCGAGTGCCTACAATGCGCGAACGCTCGGCTAGGGGCAGATACCCATGATGATGAAAGCATGATCTTCCCCTTGAGGTGCTTCAAGAAGTGTAAGCTTGAGGAGCTCCTGCCCTCAAGTCTGTAACTCCCAGCGTCTGCATTCTCTAAACTATTTTAACAAGAATATTATCTACATGATGCTCAATTAGCTGGTCTACAAACCAAATTATTATTGACAAGTTCTTCTGAGCCAAGTTATGCTCCTGAGCTTAGTTTGCCCAAATGTTTTCACCTAGACCAGGGGTGTCCAATCTTCTGGCTTCCCTGGGCCATGTCAGAAGAAGAAGAATTGTCTTGGGCTATCCATAAAATACACTAACACTAATGACAGCTGTGGGCTATTAAAAAAAAAATGTTGCTAAAACATCTCACAACATTTTAAAAGAATTTACGAATTTGTGTTGGGCCACATTCAAAGCCGCCCTGGGCTGGACAAGCGTGACCTAGACCATTACCTTTCTACCAAAAAGCTTCTAAGGAATTAATGCTGAAGAAAGGACATAGATGAGCACTGGAACGGGGGCATTTGTTTTAATTTTAATTATGAAAGGTCGTTAATTTCAATAGCCAGAAAAAAAAAAAAAAAAAAAAAAAAAAGACCTTACTTGAAAACTAAAAGTATAGTGAATTTACAAATCATTTTGCCTCAGGGATCTCTGTCAAAGCAGCAACATGAATACACTTAATGCTGTTGTAACAAATCATGACACCATGAGTCACTCAGGAGCCTTTCAGTATATTCTTTATTACCTATACAGATTTAACTTAAGATAAACTTCAAACAAATACTGCAATGAGTATGTAGTAACAGATTCAAAGAGGCAAAATAATTCCATTGGGGTGTGTAAAAGCTATGCTGCTTAACACAGCTTTTGTGTAAGAAGAAAACTACATTCAAAGATCTGGAATGTTTTTAAATTTGAATAAATGTAAACTTTTAAAAAATAGACTTGCTAGTTGCTAAGGAGTTGTCACCACCAGAATAACTCTTTTCATTAATTTTTCTCTTCAAAAGTGAGAATATTATGAAGTGGCAACGAAGGGGTATTTTTAGAAATGGGCTCAGATGAACCAAAATATTATTGCTCAATCACTGGTAATCTATCACAATTAAAAATTTAAATTACAATTTTTAAAATAAAATTGTAAATTACATTTTAAAACATACAGATCTTAAAATCGCAAATATTTCCTTTAACCTACACAGAAAAGTAATTTTTGTTTATTCGCAAAAAGCATCTTCATCATATACTGACTTAAAATATCTGAACAGTATTACAAAGTAAAAAGGAGCAAACCCTTCCCCTTTGCCTGTTACTACCACTTTTTTTTTGAAATGGAGCTTTGCTCTTCTTGCCCAGGCTGGAGTGTAGTAGTGCAATCTCAGCTCACTGCAACACCTCCGGCTTCCGGTTTCAAGTGATTCTCCTGCCGAGTAGCTGGGATTACAGGTACCTGCCACCACGTCTGGCTAATTTTTGTATTTTTAGTAGAGACAGGGTTTCACCATCTTGGCCAGGCTGGTCTCGAACTCCTGACCTCAAGATCTGCCCACCTCGGCCTCCCAAAGGGCTGGGGTTACAGGCATTAGCCACTGCGCTCAGCTGCTGTTACTACTTTTAAATAAGTGGGAAGATGTGTTCAAATTAGACTTTTAGGGGTTTAAAACTAAAATCTGAGTGCATGTATGTTTTTCAGATTGCATTTTGTTTTTAGTGACATCAATATAACAAGTGCTCTGAATTCCTCCCAAGAATAGAAAGACCATTTATCTACTGTATCTATTCAGGGCAAGCTTCCTGTCTGTGTCAGACTGAGAAATTTAACATTGCTGAAGAACGCAGGCGGTGATAAAGGGGGTGATGCTAGAAATGAACACCTCACATGTTTCCAAATACTTTTAAAAAGGACGAATACTATACTCATCTAGAAAGTGGGTATGCATTCAGAGAATCAGAAGATAAAATCCAAAAATTTATTGACTTTATAGATGCAAAATTCTAAGATTAATTCACTCAAAAAAAAAAAAATCACTTGGGTTGGGTGAAAATCCTAATATCAAAGTAAGAAAATTCACCAAATCTACATGGTGAAGGATTATCAAACCTCTGCCTCTGCCAGGGTAAGTTCATAGAAATGTCTTTGACCTGGCTACAAACAGAGGGCTTGGCTGGCTCCCAGGCTGTCTTTCTTAGCTGCTATAATCAATGAAGCAGAAAGGGTCCTTTCTAAAGATGCTGGCACAATTTTTAACAATCAACATCACCTTAAGTAAAAATTAAAAGTTTCTCTCCCCACCACCAAGATGGCGTATCGCTCTGTCGCCCAGGCTGGAGTGCGGTGGCGCAATCTCGGCTCAGTGCAACCTCCGCCTCCCGGGTTCAAGAGATTCTCCTGCCTCAGCCTCCCAAGTAGCTGGGACTACAGGCACACACTACCATGCCCGGCTAATTTTTGTATTCTTAGTAAAGACAGGGTTTCACCATGTTGGCCAGGCTGGTCTCGAACTCTTGACCTCGTGATCTGCCCACCTCGGCCCAATAAAAGTCTTTAACTTGTGACTTTATGACTTACTTTTATAGTCACTGCTTGTAAGAAAAATTCCCAAGACTCTCAAAGCATACTGTATTACCTAAATAGGTAAAGTTAAAAGTAAAGTGATCTCACTTTTTAAACCAAAATCTCTGTTAGGGAATGCCAAATATTATGATAGTTAGGAAAAAACAACAAAAAGGCCCTTATTCACAAATCCCATTTTATTTTATTTTATTTTATTTTTTTCATGATGCCTAAGCTTCTGTACCATTCAACTGAACAAAGATTTGTATGGACGAATAAAATAGAGTAGTTGCTTTAGTTGCCTAAAGGTGGTTTAAGAAAAACTATTATCACCACAGAAGAAAGATACAGGTGTTTCAAAAAGCGAACTGGTTGATGACTTTGGAGGCCAAGTGGTAAAAGAACTTAGAGATTTGGAGAACCAGTCAGTTCAAATGATAACGGGATGCAAGATTCTGAAAAGAGCAGATAATGACTTAGAAGAGCACACAGAATTGTATACTGCTGAGTGCATGGAAGGAGCTTGTTTGCTCAGATAAGAGAGGCTTCCAAGAGACTGTGAGCAAAACCCAAGAAACAGGGCAGCTTGGGGGAAAAGAACTACCATTGGAAGTCCAAGACTCCAGGCATACGAAAGGCACAGGATCTCCCAGGGGGAAATGGAGAGTAAAAGAAGTACGATTTGTTTCATTTCAACCAGAACAGAGACAGCTGCAAGAATCCGATGAGTTCCATTTCTACCTCTCATATCCGGCCTTTACCATTAAGACTCACTCAGCCATCAGCCCCCCTTCCAGAGAGCAAATTGGGAAAGGGAATGAAGAACTCTCTATTAGATGATGACTCAGCTCGTCAGGCTGCCTTTCGGGTTGCTGTTCTGTTTGTTTAGTTCTATTGTGATAATAGATTTTCTTTAAAAGATATAATGTTTAAAATATGGGAAGTACTAGGAAACAAACTTGTTCACTCCAGACAGGTGATAAAAATCCATTACTCTGCCTACATTTTTTTATCTGATTTTTTTCCCTTAGTAACCTAGTGTAGCTTTCCTCAACTTATTCTAAGGGCTGTTAAAAAAAAAAAAAAAAAAAAGAAGAGTTCCAGTCAAAAAAGTAACATTAAGATTTAGAGATGAACCATGTTCATTACCATATAAAAGGCTCTAAGAAGGATACAATGAAAAAGTTGTTAAATATCTACATGTTTAATCCGTGTTTCCCAAATGTATCTGAGCACGTGACAATGACAACCATCAGCACTCCCCTCCTCCCGTGCCAAACATCTCCCAGCAACACCGATGGTTCCAAGGAACACATTTTGGGAAACTCTGCCCTACAGCAATGCTGACAGCAAGAACCAAGCAGAAGAAACAGCCCGACAGCTTGAATTGAGCTGATGCAGTCTCTGTCTCCCCTACCCTGCAACACACGTGAACCTGCAGCACAGTAAAGCGGGTGACAGAGAGTGTTGCTGCTGTGGAGGGAGAGGGGCCTGGTTTTTCATTAGGGGTCTTCACGCTCACTAGTCTGCGTCTTCAGCCAGGTTACTTTAACTTGTCACCTTCCTCATGAGTAGTTCCTACCTCTCACGGCTGGTGTCTCAGGGACCTAAAAGGAAACAGTATTTTGACCGCACTCTAAAAACCAAAAGCTCCCTCAAATACAAGGCACTGCTGTTGTTAGTAAGCCACTGACTGTGTGACAGAAAGGGTGTGCTGGAAGACACTTCTACTGCACTTAGCTCAAGCCTGCTAGCAGAGCCTGAAATAGTCGACAGTGGCCTCTCCTGAGCTCAAAGTTTTGAACACAAGGTTATAGGAGACAATATTGTTGCTTAAAACAGAAAACCAAAAACTTTCTAAAGATAAATAGAGCCTAAGTCATGTAGATTACTACAGCTTCAGGAATATTTGTAAGCCACTATTTTATTGAAAATGAAAAGAGGATCCCTGAATCAGAGATTCAGAAGAAACCTAAACATTGAGGACCACCAGTGTTGCTCGAAATTCACTTTATTTCTAGTGCTTCATCATCACAGCAAAAGGTGCCTCAAACCACCTTTTCATATTTTCAAATAATTTGAAGAGAGAGAAAACAGCATATTTTCAGTCACAGAAATGTATTAACTCATAATTCATAATAATTTATTCAAAAATTTGAATTAGGAAATGGTATAGCAGGAACTAGTGAGCTCTCCGCTGTCTGATGTAGAGAAGAAATCTGCACTAACGCAACCATGACAACCACGTCAGGAGAATCTCAGCCATCTACTAATGCATGCACGCGGGACATTCTCAGTGATGAGCTAAACAGTGCCTGCTACTTCACTCTATCAGAAATAAAGCAAGTGTTCTTAAAGTAAAGAAAATAATGAAGTACTGAACCGACTTTCCAGGAGTAAGAGCTACACTAGAAGTGAGGAATAGATGGGGAGACAGATTCCATCCTGGAACTGCCCCATCAACACACGTGTTTCTGGGATGTTTGCAAGACATGAGTAGGCTGCCTTTGAATAAACTGGTCAGCCAACATTTTTGAAAACTTAACTGAATTTCTTTTAGAGTCCATGTGGCCTGGGCAATGCTTATTAAATGTCCACTGAAGTGTGCATGTATGCATGCTCACATGTGTGTTGTTGAAATAATGAGAGCAGCACAGGCCCCAGCCTTGAGAAATTATTACTTCAAGTTGACTTCCACCCCCTCCCAAATCCATTTCCCTCAAACATAATTGGAAACAACTCAGAATAAGACTGTGGCAATATGTCATTTTTACCGGTTTTTAACTAGCATATGATTTAAAAACTCAGGATGAAATTACACTTCCACTTGATATATATAAAAGAAAATATAACAGTGGAAATTACTAAAGAGGAGAAAAATCATTTCTTTTTATCAGTCAAACATGTAGCCAGGACTCCTGGGTGAAAAAAAGCCAACCAGGCAATTCAAAAGCTGCACTGATGGCCATTTAGGAACAGTCTCTTTGCAGTAAGCCAGGTAAAACTAAAATCTTTTCATCTCCTCCTCAATTACTTTTGCAACTCTCTCAAAAGGTAGAGCCACCTTTTCTAAATTCAGAAAAAGTGAATTATTTTCAGTCTAATGGTCTGGTCAGTGTTTCTGAAATTACATACCATATTACCTGGGAGCCTGTTAAAAATGCTGATTTCTAGTGTCCAGCCAGAGCCTACAATATGCATTTCTAATAAGTCCACCAGGTGATTCTGCCAGCTTAGAACTGGAGGTGGTGAATCAACTACTGCTCAGTAGCTCCTCCTGGTGTTAACTTTTCAGAAAATAATCAGTTTTCCCAAATTGTGCACAAGAAGCAATGATTTGATATTAGAAGAATCATTATCCAAATCATTAGTGTGATCAGAGAAAAGGCCATCTGCTTGCCCTCTGAGATAAAAATCCTCCTCCCTTTTCTTAATTATGTAGACTATTTATGACTCTTAAATTACATATTTTGTCTGCACATCGTTTTCTGCCCTTTCTCTGTGAGAAAGGTTGTCCCTTGCATCACATGATTTGTAAGAAAATGAGTTTGTACCCACATACACTTTCACAGCAAAGAAATCAGAGGTAAGGACCCTTCCTACTTTCTTGGGAAACTGATAAGCTGTATCATAATATTTAAATTTTATTTCAATAAATTACACAATATTTAAAGAAACGTTTTCTAGTTTGTCAATTTTTTTTTTATTTCAGTGCATTTGGAATCTATATCTGGACAGAATAACTGCAAAAAGTAATAACTCAGTTAAATAATTGTATTATAAACCTGAACTTATGTTTTATGCTGTTAACTATATTTGAATACAATCATCAATTTAAGATGGTCTCAACAGAACTGATGAGACTTTAAAGGGTGTGTTCATGTTCATGCATCATGTGTTTGCTGTTGCTTTTTTTTTTTTTTTTTTTTTTTTTTGAGAAGGAGTCTTGCTCTGTCGCTCAGGCCGGAGTGCAGTGGTGCGATATCAGCTCATTGCAAGCTCCGCCTCCCAGGTTCATGCCATTCTCCTGCCTCAGCCTCCCGAGTAGCTGAGACTACAGGCAGCCGCCACCACACCCAGCTAATTTTTGTATTTTTAGTAGAGACGGGGTTTCATCGTGTTAGCCAGGATGGTCTCAATCTCCTGACCTCGTGATCTGCCCACCTCAGCCTCCCAAAGTGCTGGGATTACAGGCATGAGCCACTGCACCCGGCCTGCTGTTGCTTTTACAAGCAAACAGTTGTCCTTGAGGCCCCCAGAGGCCTGACAGTTGCAGGGGAAATGATGGGACAGACGTGCCTGCTCCTGTTTCCATCCTTCTTCTGCCTGGCTCTGCCATTTCTCTTACTGTGCATTCTAGATCTGCCATCAAAGATTCCAGTTAATTCCCCAACACACCTGCTTGGCTTATGGAGGTCCATCTTGCCTGACTGCAAGAAAGCATTCAGGGAAGAGCAGAGCCACTCGGACCACATTGGTGACCAACCCACAGCTGTCTAATCTCACTTATTTTCCCTCTCTAAACTGGGGTGCAGTGGACAAAACCACAATCCCTGCATGTCTGAGCGAAGGGACATGACACAGGGCCATTAGATAAGAGGAGCCCACTGGCATGGGATCAAGGGAGGACAATGTCCAAGGACTATGGGCTGGAACATGGATCCTGGGAATTTTACTGGGCAAAGTAGGTTTTTTCCAAGTTAGGGCCACTTCCCACAAAGTTGAACAGGGAACATGTTCTCAACCAGGGTCTGAGTTAGTCCTTACTGGGCTATTTGTCATTCCACTAGCTGACTACTAAGGCTCAGAAAGGTTAAATTCCTGCCTAAGGTCATATGACTCATAAGGGCAGAGCCGAGACTGCGATCCAGGTCTGCATGATGACACAGCCTGGACTCTTTCTACTACACCACACCATTCTCGCGTCTGTTACTACTAGTCTTTAGGATTGTTTTCCTTCTCCGTTTTGATGGAAATAACATTTTTTATCTCCACTGTGACTTCCACAAAGTGAGACCGTGGGTGCAGGAATATTACCTAACAGGAGTCTGATGTACAACATTTGGTATTATTCTTAAGGATTCATGAACAAGAACACTGCGTATGTATAAATGAACTTGTCCGACTTAAGAGTCACCCTGTTGCTAAACCACACTGATGCAACTGGATGTTGCCGCAGGGCTTTAAACAATGTCAACGATAATTATTTTGTGGTTCTTTTACTGAAAGTGCTGTTATAAGTAACTTGGGTTTTTCTTGGTCATGGTCACTCTAAAACAATAGAATAGAGTTTATCTACATGATCTAACTGAGAATAAAGTAAAAATTCTTTTTTTTTTCCTTTATTTGAGAGCAAGTCTCACTCTGCTGCCCAGGCTGGAGTGCAGTGGTATGATCTCGGCTCACTGCAGCCTCTACCTTCTGGGTTCAAGCAATTCTTCTACCTCAGCCTCCTGAGTAGCTGGGATTACAGGTGCACACCACCACACCCAGCTAATTTTTGTATTTTTAGTAGAGAGAGGGTTTCACCATGTTGGCCAGGCTGGTCTTGAACTCCTGACCTCAACTGATCTGCTTGCCTCGGCCTCCCAAAGTGTTGGGATTACTGGCATGAGCCATTACACCCAGCTGAGAATAAAGTAAAAACTCTTTTTTTTTTTTGAGACAGAGTCTCGCTCTGTCACCAGGCTGGAGTGCAGTGGCACGATCTCCGCTCCCTGCAACCTCCGCTTCCCAGGTTCAAGCAATTCTCCTGCCTCAGCCTCCCGAGTAGCTGGGATTACAGGCGCCCGCCACCACACCTGGCTAATTTTTGTATTTTTAGTAGAGGCAGGGTTTCACCATGTTGGTCAGGCTGGTCTCGATCTCGTGACCTTGTGATCCGCTCGCCTTGGCCTCCCAAAGTGCTGGGATTACAGGCATGAGCCGCCGTGCCCGGCCAAAGTAAAAATTCTTAATGTTACACTAGCCTCAAATGAAAAACGACGGCACTCTCTTCTCTTTGCTTTCCCACCACAGACCATACCACCTGATCCAGGCGCTTAGCTTACAGGACCCAAATGTTGAAGCATGCAGATGACAAATCTGTCCCAACTCTCCTTTCTGCAAGACGGACACTGAGTCATTGTGAGATGGTGGACCCTGGGGGAGTCCTTGGCATCAGTCTCTTCAGCTCTATTTTCTTAATAGATGGATAATGGAGTAGAAGCTCTATATTTTATTATGATCTCAGCAAGATACAGAGAAATATATTTTAGGAAGACACTGCTGGTAGAAAACTGAATTCCAGAACACAAAAACCTCAGTGAACTCTTCCCAGTACCACAGATTAATCATGCCCATCCTGCAGAAAGGGAAGGAAGGGGGAAGTGAATAGAGGAAAGGGATGGATTTCCACTGATGGCTTACGAAAGCGTGCTTCCAACTCCCCTCCCATATGCTAAAGGAGGAGAGGATGATGGTGCCCCAGCTATCTGCTTAGACTTACTTCCTCCAACACAATGATGACTGCACATTTGCTTTATGCCTTAAAAGAGTCTCCAAGTACTTTCAACCCATACAATTTCATCAGTTGGTAAGGTGAGCACAGGCTGTCATCCACATTTCCCAAGTGAGGAGGCAGAAGCTCACAGCAGGTGTGGTATGCTCCGCTCACCTAGAAGCAAAAAGCCAGAATTCTCTGCTCAGCTCTACAGTGGGCAAGCTTGACCTCTACAAACTTCAGTTTCCTTTTCTGGAAGTCAAGGGAAGACCTAGATGGTCTTCTCCAGCTACAAAATTCTACCACTTGCCCAAAGTCATGCTGAGGGTTCAGTGACAGAGCTGGGACTTGAGCCTAAGTTTCTGACTTTTAAAATAATTGGTCCGTAGAGAACTACACCAAACCACCTCCAATGAAAAAGAATTTCTGGTATCATTCTAACCTGGCTCCTGGGTGCTTTAAACCTGTGAGCAGTATCTCAGGAATCCAGACTGCTAGGAGAACAGATTTGCCTAAAAGATAAAGGCCCCTCCATCGCTGCCCACGGGTATCGTCCTGGCCCCATGAGAGACCTTGTCACAGGAAGTGGCAAGGAAAACATCAAATGCACAAGCACCACTGGAATGCAGCGATCTCACAGTACTGCCCCGTCCCTGCACTGGAGAAGCAGAAGACGTGCTGCGAGCCGTACAAGTGCCAGCTGTATCCTACTGACAAACTGGAAGACGTACAAAGAAGAAAAAGCAAAGGGCCCAAACGCTTCAAAGAAATGAACAAGTTAAAAAGATAGTATGGGGGATGGAAGGCAGAAGAAAAAAAAACTTTAGCATAATCAAGAACTTCTTCGGAACAAGTTGAAAAGCCTGCAGCATTCAATGCCAGGGAACTCCCTCCCCTGTAACAGAGAATTGCTTTAGGGGGAAGCTCAAGAAGCTGACCGCACCGGGGGAACCGTCACCAAGGAGACAAACTTCTGGGACTTACACACAGCAGGTCACTCATACACTAATGACATTCCCTCAGAGCACTTCACCCCACAGACAAGAACAAGGCTGACATGTATGAAGACAACCTTCACTCTGGAGACATCAATCAAATTTGGATATTCCAGGCCTGGAATAGCTTTGCATTCCACTCCATCATTTATGATGAAAAAGTTGCTTTTTGGGCTTGTTCCCATTTTGGAACTCCTACCTCTTTGCCAGAATCCAGTATCAACAAAAATCTACTGGTTACTCGGCATTCCCAAATCTTCCTAACTGCTTGCTATACCCAACCTTGATTTCCCCGGTAGCCAGGAGTGCACAGAGGGCAGAGGCCCGGAGGAACCAGGCACACTCTACTGCTTCTACACCTCACTTCTGTCCCATGGGATCTGGGCGAAGATCTCTGTGAAGGGAATGTGCCAGTCCTCCGAGGTGGGAGATAGGGTGCTCTGCTCAGAAGACTGGGGAATTATATTCCAGGAAAGAACCGAGATATGGATTCTCTTGGGACAACTATCTTTCTTCTCTTTGTTTGCTTCCAGCCCTGACTTCTATTAATATTAGTACACACAGCAAGAAGACTTATTGAAGGGATTTAAGGAAGAAATAAACTAGGACGTATGAGGGCAAAAATAAATTGAACACTAACAACTTCACACTTGCAGGATGACCATGACATTGTGAACTTAAATGTCACACAAAATTAAACCATTTCTGTGGTGGGACTAAATAAATGTTAACGTATTATTAGCAGATTAAAAAAACTTTTTTATTGTATGAACAATTTCAAATGTACAAAAATATTAGTGAACCCTAATATTCCTATCAACAATTAACAAAGTTTATCACACTGTTACATCATTGCTTTGTTCTTTGCTAAAGTATTTTAAGGTGAATCCCAGATATCAAGTCATTTCATCCTGAATGCTGCAGTAAAAACCATTAAAAAGTATGGAAATTTCCTTACACAATCACAGTGCCATTAGCACATCTAACCAAACAGATAATAATTTCTTGGCATCTAATACGATCTACAATCAGATTTCCTCGCCAGCTCCGGGTGTCTTTTTATGGTTCAAATCAGCTCATAAATAAGGTCTATAATAGCGTGTGATACTTGTATCTTCTAGGGTTTTTCTAGTTACCACGCCCTATTCTTTCCCACAATCCCATATTTTTTTTTCATTCCACTGACTTGTTGTAGGAATTGGGTCAATTGTCTTGAGTTCTGTCCCATATTTTGGATTTTTGTTTGTTTCCTTCTAAGATTGCATCTCTACAACTTGTATTTTCCGTGAATGAAAAATACTTTTAGAGATTTGATTAGATTTACGTTCAGCTTTTTGGCAAGAAGAGTTCAGATTTATACTGCATTATGTCAGGAGCACACAAGGTCTGATTGTTCTACCTCTGTGGTACCAAGGCTGAACCATAAACAGTAGGTTCTTTATTAAGCTGAAAAATACTCTTTTTCTGTTGAAAACAGATTTACTATGAAAGTGTATAACTCTTAGTATACACTTTTTTTTAGTATACACTTAGTATATACTTTTTTTTAGTATAACTCTCAGTATAGTGGATAATGTGTCTGGATTTTAGTAGGAAGCAGAAACTTAATAATTCTTTCATAGGGCTATCAATTAAGAAGCAAGGAAATCAACTTGCAATATAAAACTACCCTTGATTCCCATGAGTATTAAAGAAGTTCAAACCAGCTATCATTTTAACTACACCAATGAACTCATAGTTACCTAGTGAGCAACTACTAATGACCCTGAGCCAGGGCCTATGAAGGGACAAAGGCATGGCTTCTGTCATATGGGTAGAAGAGGAAGACACACTGTTGAAAGGACAGCACGCAAGGCAACAGACGGTAATCAGCAAATTCAGACCAAGGCAGAGCACAGTGAGAGGCAGGATGGAGAAGAGGAAACCTTCCATGAAGATGTCACTGCGGTGTTAGCCGCTGGGGGCAGTGACTCGCATCACCAGAGCCTAGAACAGCGCCTAGCACAGAAGTACTTAATAAAAACCTGCCAAATAAAATAATGAGCCAGAACGTGGTCAGGGTCCTAAAAGAGGCAGCAGCAGACTGGGTGACAGAGCTGGGTGAGAAGAGTCCCGGGAGGTCTGTACCAGGAGCCAGCAAGCATCAGCATCAGGGAAGCAGGTTAGCGTGAGCTGGGCAAGGGTCTGGTGTGTGCATTAAGGGAGCTGCATCTGTCATACGCTGGACACTGCTGACATGGGACAGGAACACTGGAGAAGAGCCGATTTTGAGAATAAGCTCTCAAAAATGCTCTGAAAGGATGCCCTGCAAGCAGGAAACAATGGGGCTGCGAAGGCCACTTAGGATTATAATTTTGGGTCATGATGATTAGGAATGGTTTCATTGGAAGGAATGAAAAAGTAGGATGGATGCTGGAGGTGTTAAAAACACAAAATCAGCAGGCCCTGGTGATGTCAAAAGAAAAAAATAAATCGCAGATCACACTTAAGATCCAACAACTCTAGGTAAGTAAGATATCCAATGATAAAAAATGTGCTTAGTGCTTGTACTTTTTCCCCCACAACTCTAGGTATGGGTTGAATCCACTCACCATCATTCTCACAGGAAGTGACCCTGTCTATGCTTTAATCGAAAACTCAAGAAGGACCCAAGAAGACTTGGCTTAACACTACAAAGGGAGCTGCCAACAGACCTCGGACTGAAGTGAAGACTGGTGGCACTCAGCTCATTCCTCTTTTCTCTCCCACATCACAACTATAGTTTCCACTAATCTTTCCCAATAGGGCAGTTATTATTACTAAGAAAGGCAAACCTGCAATAGGTGAGGCCTGTCTCTCCTGGCAGAACACCTCACATTCTTTCTGTGGGAAAGGAAAATGGAGCCAGGGGCAACGTATCTGACCTGGTACAACCTCCTGCAGGGTGTGCTTGGAGGAACCATCCACCAGAGACAGCCTGTTGGCTACAGGAGGCACATGCAAAAGACATCCACGTCAGGGTAATAACGACCAGCATGTATTTATGGAGGCTCAGAGCACTTTCTGCAACCCACCCCATGTTTCAGTAAGATAAGTTAGGAATGGCGTATTTCCATGATATACTTTAGACAACCAGAGTACTTGGAAGATTCATGCTTAACTTGCCGGAAGGGGCCACACTAGTGCTGAGGGGAGGAGGCAGACCACAGTAAGAGGCCACACTAATGCTGAGGGGAGGAGGCAGAGCACAGGAAGAGGCCACACTAGTGCTGAGGGGAGGAGGACAGAGCACAGGAAGAGGCCACACTAGTGCTGAGGGGAGGAGGACAGAGCACAGGAAGAGGCCACACTAGTGCTGAGGGGAGGCAGAGCACAGGAAGAGGCCACACTAGTGCTGAGGGGAGGCAGAGCACAGGAAGAGGCCACACTAGTGCTGAGGGGAGGAGGACTGAGCACAGGAAGAGGCCACACTAGTGCTGAGGGGAGGAGGACAGAGCACAGGAAGAGGCCACACTAGTGCTGAGGGGAGGAGGCAGAACACAGGAAGAGGCCACACTAGTGCTGAGGGGAGGAGGACAGAGCACAGGAAGAGGCCACACTAGTGCTGAGGGGAGGAGGACAGAGCACAGGAAGAGGCCACACTAGTGCTGAGGGGAGGCAGAGCACAGGAAGAGGCCACACTAGTGCTGAGGGGAGGAGGACAGAGCACAGGAAGAGGCCACACTAGTGCTGAGGGGAGGACAGAGCACTATCTCCTTCACTGCACAGCGGGGGCTTTCTCAGCTTTCTTCAGGCTTGGATCTGACAGGCTGCAGCCAGAGCTTGTGGACGCACGTGTAGGGGAGAGGTCTGCATGAGACCACGGCCCTACTTAAATACAACTCATAAGGATGTCAATCTGAGGAGCAAACATAGTCAGTTTTTGTGTTTTCTGTTTATGTTTTAAAATGGGAATGATGCCAGGGCTAGGATTTGAAAAGAGCAACCACTCCCACCCCTCCCACATCTATTGAGATAAAATAGTTTATAACATTTTGGAATTGATGGATGAGAAAAAGGGTTGTTACACTTTAAAATAAATATTTCTTTTGAATTGAAAGGGTTTTCTCTTACTCTTTCTCCACTCTTTTCCTTCAATAATGATTTGCTGAGCCTAATGACCCAACCACTTTCCTGAGTGGCGAACAGCAGTGTTTCCTCTACAAGAGAAACATGTGAGGCAACAGAAGGTATAATCCCTGGAAAAACTGACCCCCAGAGGTTCCGCCAGCAGGACCTGGGATGCAGCGGAGGGCAGAGGAGGCGCTCCTGACAGGGGGGAGGCGCTCCTGAAAGCGGGGAGGCCAGGGCATGTAGGAGGACCTCCCTCTTGTCCACCAGAGCCCAGGTCCATGGGCCCAGCGAGATGGCTTCTCTAGAGAAGCCAAGACCCACTGACAGAAAGACCCGCCGACTCTGACATCCGGGGATTCCCTAAGGAAATGGCCAATTCCCCATCTGAGAAGGCTGCCTCTGCAAACAGCTTCCAACTGGCTCTTCATTAATTGACTGTTAAATGAGAGTGGACAGCAAAGGATCATCGGACTATGTCGGGGAAATCCTTCGTCATGAAGGCAGCAAACCAAAACCAAAAGAAAAGAGGAACTCAGAGGACAAAGACAGAAAAACAATCTACGAATCTGTGAAAAACACAATGCCTCCAGAGGCCGGGTAACATATGGTTGTATCCATGACACAAGAACAGGACATTATTAAAAAACAACAAACAATGAGATAGTAAGACACAGCTCTTCAAAATTAAAAATATGACAGCAAAACTTACCTTATAATAAAAAGGTTGGAAAATAAAAACCAAGAAAATGCCCCCCACCCACCCCCACCAAAGTAGAACAAAGATACAGAAAAATTGGAGACAAAAGGAAAATCTGAGGAGGAATTCAAGATGTCAGTGCAACTACTGGCTTCCTGACAAAACAGAGGGGAAAACAACCCCATCAAAAAGTGGGCAAAGGATATGAATAGACATTTCTCAAAAGAGGACATTCATACAGCCAACAGACACATGAAAAAATGCTCATCATCACTGGCCATCAGAGAAATGCAAATTAAAACCACAATGAGATACCATCTCACACCAGTTAGAATGGCAATCATTAAAAAGTCAGGAAACAACAGGTGCTGGAGAGGATGTGGAGAAATAGGAACACTTTTACACTGTTGGTGGGATTGTAAACTAGTTCAACCATTATGGAAAACAGTATGGCGATTCCTCAAGGATCTAGAACTAGAAGTACCATATGACCCAGCCATCCCATTACTGAGTATATACCCAAAGGATT
The DNA here is from genome assembly GCF_037993035.2 of Macaca fascicularis. Classification (NCBI taxonomy): domain Eukaryota; kingdom Metazoa; phylum Chordata; class Mammalia; order Primates; family Cercopithecidae; genus Macaca; species Macaca fascicularis. The sequence goes on along the minus strand of NC_088382.1, from coordinate 10,106,069 downwards.
ATAAATCATGCTGCTATAAAGACACATGCACACGTATGTTTATTGCCACACTATTCACAATAGCAAAGACTTGGAATCAACCCAAATGTCCATCAGTGACAGACTGGATTAAGAAAATGTGGCACATATACACCATGGAATACTATGCAGCCATAAAAAAGGATGAGTTTGTGTCCTTTGTAGGGACATGGATGCAGCTGGAAACCATCATTCTCAGCAAACTATCGCAAGAACAGAAAACCAAACACCGCATGTTCTCACTCATAGGTGGGAACTGAACAATGAGATCACTTGGACTCGGGAAGGGGAACATCACACACCGGGGCCTATCACGGGGAGCGGGGAGGGAGGAGGGATTGCATTGGGAGTTATACCTGATGTAAATGACGAGTTGATGGGTGCTGATGAGTTGATGGGTGCAGCACACCAACATGGCACAAGTATACATATGTAACAAACCTGCACGTTATGCACATGTACTCTAGAACTTAAAGTATAATTAAAAGAAAAAAAAAAAAGAGGGGAAAAAATTATGAAAGAGCTAATTTTCCAGAACTCAAGAAAGGACATGAATCTTCATATTGAAAGTTCTACCAAGTGCCTGGTAAGTAAAAACCCCCAACCAACTCATATTCCTATGAGGTTTTAGAATCTGAACATGTTAAGATTCTAAAACCTCCTGAAAATGAGATAAACAGGTCTGTGCAAAGGACTAAAGTAAGAACTGCAACAATGGCTATCAAAAGACACTAGCTAATACCTTCAAAATGCTGAAGGAAAATGATTTTCAACTCAGAATTCTATACCCAGACCATCTGCCATGGTATTAATAGAGATTTTCAGATCTGGGCCCTTCTCAGAAAGCTGCAGAAGATGAGTGAGGAGACAGAGGAGCTAAAAAGAGCAAGGCTGGGGAAAAGTCCAGGAGGCCAGGGAAGTGGCGGAGCCAGCAACCAGTCCTGAGGGAGCCAGGAGGCGGAAATCTTAGGAGAGGTCTCTTGGGAGACAGATCCAGCCGACAGATGATCTGATGCAGCTGATACTCTGCAAGTTTTATATTAAGAGGCTACCAGAGGGTCTAGAGGGAAAAAAGAAAATCACACAGATATACAGAATGCTTTTGTTTCCCATCAGAAAACCAAAAATTGTTACAGGAAATGTTATTATTGCACACTGTTTGGCTTAGCAGGGTACGATATTTACATAGCAATAAAAATATAAACCCCAAATAATAAATTCACTAATTATTATACAATACCATCAGTAGTTTGAGTGGTGTAAAGGCCCAGATCTTAATCTACCAAAATAGAAGTCCACATTTTAAAAATTACAACGTTGAAAAATGTCAATGCAAGTTATTATTCTAAAATATGAAGGTAAATACCAAATAACTGAAGAAGAATTGAAAGTGCTGTAGGGAGGAGGCTTGTGAGGTGAAGTGGCACGGATGACTACAGAATGCTCTTTCTTTAAAAGCTGTTTGGTGGAGCTTAATTTTTTTACAACTAGGTGCATATATTACTTTGATTAAAAAATAACAAGCATTTAACACATACTCTCTTTGTATGAGTCATTGTTCAAATGCTTTACAGGTGATCTCATTTAATTCTGCCTTATAGATGATATTACTATTATCCCTGTTTTAAGATATGAAAATTAAAGTACAGGCCAGGCGCGGTGGCTCAAGACTGTAATCCCAGCACTTTGGGAGGCCGAGACCGGGGGATCACGAGGTCAGGAGATCGAGACCATCCTGGCTAACCCGGTGAAACCCCGTCTCTACTAAAAAAATACAAAAAAAAAACTAGCCGGGCGAGATGGCAGGCGCCTGTAGTCCCGGCTACTCGGGAGGCTGAGGCAGGAGAATGGCATAAACCCGGGAGGCGGAGTTTGCGGTGAGCTGAGATCCAGCCACAGCACTCCAGCCTGGGCGACAGAGCGAGACTCCGTCTCAACAACAAAAAAAAAAAAAAAAGAAAATTAAAGTACAGAGAGGTTACATGGCGTGTCCAGTAGTACAGTGCTAGCAACTGATGGACCCAGGATTTTAACTCACGCAGTATGGACCAGAATCTGGAGATCTTAACTCACAAGGAAGCCAGGAAAAGATAATTTCATCTTGGGAAAAACGATCTGATTTTCACCTATTGGTAAACCTAGATAGTCAAAACCAATCAGCCTAACTGACATGAATAAGTAGGAAGCATTTATTTTCTCATATCTAAAAATCCTATATTTTTCTATCAACAACACAAAAACACAGCCTAAACAGCAAGAGCAGCAGAAAAGGAAAAGTTGGAAAAAAAAATTGCAGTCACACAAACTGTAGTTAAAAAATGACTAAGTTTCCTTGATATATGAATTTCTCGGAAAACCATTTATCAACAGCCTGTTTCTCTCTAGCAGAGTCCCTCAAGCCGAGAGCCATGTCATTCCCCTTTGACTGATTAATTAGCCAATCAGGGGACATTTTTCATTGTGAGATATGATGGTTTATTTCAGCTAATGCTTGGTCTCTAATGGCGACACATTAAAGCCAACTCGGCTATTTCAGCCTTGTGGAGTGACCAAAAGGAAAGAACAGAAGATAAATCAAAAGAGCTCCCTTCAGTTCCCCTTCAGTCCTTAACAAAACCCCTAAGGAGCAAGTGGCTGGAGGGAAGATCCTCTACCATTAAAAAGAAAAAACAAGTAAAAGAAAGGCACACATGTCTTCGAGCCAAAGAGTAGCCTTCCTGCTTCTGAAGAGCAATAATTTATCTGTTGATTTACAGACCACTGATAGAACAGGCCCCCAAAAGTCAATATCTAGCTCCTCTTCCTTTTATCAAAAGCTGTGCTCAATAGAAAATCTAGCTCTGTAATGCTTCTTACTCACAGGGCTGATTTTCCCTGCACTCTGAATTGGAAGAGGCTGTGAGTAACCCACCTCAAGCACTATTCAACCAAAGTCACTCCCCCAGCCAATATTCCACTGCACTGCAGGTTCTCTAAGCTTCTTACCTGTCCCTATGCTGTGAGGGCACTGAAAACACAAAGAAGTAGAAGTTCAAGAGGAGGACAGATGGGAATATTCACATATCCAGGACAAGAAGCACATCTTCAACACGTCCACTGACAATAGTCACCAAGGCGGTTCTAAGGAGCTGGTCTTTGCTATGCAGTCACACACTTTATCATCACCATCCTCATTCATCATTCTAATTTTATGAATCTTGGAAGCTGTGTTAGTCTGTTTTTGTACTGCTATAAAGAAATACCTGAGGCTGGGTAATTTATAAAGTAAAGAGGTTTGATTTTGGCTCACAGTTCCGCAGGTTGCAAGAGGTGTGCCACTGGCATCTGCTCCTGGTGAGGCCTCGGGAAGCTTCCAATCATGGTGGAAGGAGAAGGGGGAGCCAGCCCATCACATGGCGAGATGGCAGGAGGAGGTGCCAGGCTCTTAAACAACCAGATCTCATGTGAACTAAGAGAACTCATTCATTACCATGAGGATATCAAGTCATGTGTGAGGGATCCGTCCCTACAACCCAAACACCTCCCTCCGGGCCACACCTCCGACACTGGGGATGACAATCCAGCATGGGGTTTGGAGGGGACACACCTCCAAACCATATCAGAAGCCTTCAGACAAGACACCACTGTTTCCTTCCTTCCCAACTGATTTAACGATGACTTCCACATGGCTAGTTATACTCCTGGACACCACTGGCATTTGTGTTTGAGGCCAGGACGAGTCATGGCTCATGCTGCTTCTGCCTTTTGATGCCTTGTCCAGCGAGAGAACTGCCACCCTTCAGGCCTAGCTCAATTTCCAATTCTTCTGTGTGTCTATGTCTCCTGACAGACTCAGTGAGCATTAGCAGCTCCCTGCCTTTGCCCCCACATGTTTAAGGCATATTTCAACAAATGAATTCAATTCAGCAAGAACCTTACTGAGAACCCACTCCATGCCAGGCATAGTTCTAGATACGAGGAAATATAAAAATTCCTGCCCTTACAGAGATCCCAGCCTCCTGAGGGAAGGTAGGCAGTCAACTAGGGAACCACCGAGCCTGTCAGCGGGCGCTCACTACTGTGAAGGAAAACAAGTGACCAAGGTCTGTACTTCCACCCAAAACTGCAGAGAACATGGCATTAGAAGGTTATTGCCTTAGTCATTACTTATCTTCAACATCAATTAAACAAAATTGATGCGTTAGGAAGTCCTGGGCCATTGCCGTAATGGCAAAACGGCGGGCAGGAGTCACTTCACTAGAGGACTTTGAGAAGGACGTGCTTCTCAGCAATGACCCCGTTTACTCAGTAGGTTTATACCAAATATTGTGACTATGCACACATAGATATAATTTTCTCAGTTCTAAAGGATGTTTCACAGAAATTATTACTGGCTATTTTAAACTGTGAGAGTGTTGATGCTGACTGTGATGACAGTGGTCTCAGCAGCAGCAGCTAACTAAGAGTTTTACGTGGCTTATCATTTAATCTTCCCTGGATCTTTTATTATCCCCATTTACAAATGAAGCAGCTGGGGCTCAGAGAGGTTAAATAACTTGCCCCAAATCACGCAGTCTTCAAACTACTCTTGGGCTCAAAGGCAGGCATATGAAACTCTCAAGTGCCTATTCACAACACTATATGGCCCTGAGTGAGTTGCCCTTTAGAAGAAACCAGAGTAGAACATTCATTAGATGACCTGATTTCCTCCTTCTACTGGCTCAGATGGTTCTACCAGGTATATATGTTTGATACCAGGTATCAATGTCTAATCACAGAACCACAGGAAGACAAATCCTGAGACAGCCATTTCAGTTATCTACACAACAAACCATCCTGACACTCAGTGGCTTCAAACATAACAGCCATTTCCCTGTTCACCCTATTTCTGTGGGTTAGCAATTAAGAAGGGCTGGGCTGGGCAACCCTGGCTCAGGGTCTCTCACGCGGATATTGTCAAAAGGTGGGAAGAGCCGGCAGACCCAGGAGCTGGCCAGGCACACTCAGGGAGCCTGCATAACTTACTGCTCATGGTCTCTCCATGGGGGCTTGCCTGGGCACTGGGCCTCCTCACAGCTTGGGGCTCGGGGCAGCTGGACTATTTACATGAAAGCTTCAAGAGCAAGTTTTCCAGCCAACGAGGCCTCAGAAGTCACCTGGCACCCTACTGCTAGACTGTCTTGGCTACAAGCAAGTTCCAGGCCTGCCCAGGTAGAGGGGAGGGGACCAGACTCCACCGCCTAGTGCGGAGGCAGTACGGGCCCACCTAGAAGAGCATGTGGAATGGGAGGTATCGCTGACGCCATCTTTGGAAAACAGAATCTGCTACACAAACACATAACTCAAGACTCATTTATAGATATCTGAGTTTACAGATAAAATAGGAACACCCTACCCAAGGTGAAAGTAACTTCGCCTTGATACTCCACAGTTCCAGTTGCTCTTTCAAGTCTTGAATCTGCTAAGACAGATGACTTGCTATTTTACCTGAAGTCTATTTGATCTCTTGTTTGCACACATCAAGACCCTTTCACATTCGTCTACTGGATAAACGGCGTAAGTAGATAAAGCCAAAATTGCTCAAGTATGTAAGAATCAAGAATCCAAGTAATGTTCTCTTCTTTGTTGTCGAGGAAAACGTAAAACTTCAAGTCTTAAACCTGCCAGCACCGTTTCAAATGGGATCATTTCACATCTTCTCTTTACTCCAGAATGAGAGAAGGACAGAACTGGAAGGGCTTGAATGCATTTAGCTGGGACTCTTGCCTGGTACCAGAACCTGCACAGGGCACTCCCAGGAGGCGTGCACTGTGCCCAGCGGCTCTGCCAGCCCATGCAGGCTGCTTCCTTTTCCTGAGTTGTTACCTTTCTATGAATTTCATCAGTCAGTGCTAGTTCTTCCTTTGTCCAAACTGTCACCCTGGTAACTATACCCAATTCTTCCATCTGTTTCTGTACATAACATGCTTTCCAGGCGCCATTGTCCCTGAAGGCCATTCTCTGAATGTACTCTTTGAAAACATGACCCCCAGGTCCCCAAAGAGCTGTTAAAGCACAGTCACTTGTGAGGAACACAAGTTACAAGTCTGTTGCTTTCAGCAAGTGGGCACAGCCTCCCTGGCACAGCCCAGCCTGCACTCAGGACAGGTGCCACAGGATATAATTTGGCTTAGGTTAAACTTGTGGTCAGGATACATGTCCTACCTTCTAACTAATTTTCATCTAGCTGCTACCAAGTTCGATCTTTCTAGAACTAAATGAGACTGTACGTATCTTCATAAACTTTCACCTTAAAGCAGTGAAAATGTTTTGGCCAACTGTCCCAGCTAAAAGAGATCATTTTGAATCAGGATTCTGTTATCAATGGTCAAAACGATGACAAGAATTACTAAGGTCATCACTGTTGGGAAAAAGTGAATTTTGGAACTCAAGTGTATTATTTGTCTTGTTTGTGGGCTTATATTTCTCCCTAACTAAAAGGTTTTTAATTAAAAGATTACTTTGGTGTCCAGATGTGGAGCAGGGGGAGGGTGGGCAGAGCGATGGGTACAGGAAGGGGGATTCCATGCAAAGCCCTCATGAAACTCACCTAACCATAAACATTGGGTATCAGTGTAAAAATTCAAAACAAAAGGAGAAATGCCCTTCAATTAAAAGGCACTTGAAAAATTAAGGCAATAAAGACTCTTCTCAATGATCTTCTCCATGAGGAACTTAAGGCATTGAATCCAACCAGAAAAATGAATGGTCCAAGATACCTCATGAATTCCACCAAGCAAAACAGAAGCGTCTGCTTGGAATTCGTTTTCAGACTGGATAATCAGCAAGCAATGGGGAAAAAAGGGGGACTGACAAAGAGAAGTGAGAAAGGAATACAAACTGCAAAGAAGTCATGCTTTGCTTCAAAAAGCAAAAGTCAGCAGAAGAATTTCAAAGAAAATGATTATTGATTTGGTATCCTGGGAGAGTGTAACTCTCATGAGGGTTCTAATTCAATCAGGCTAGAGAGGTGAAGAAATGGACAATTATTTCGCCAGGAGCCCATGCCAGAAGCATGCTAAACAGAGAAACGAAGTGAGAATGCTGGTGACACATTCTCCATCCTCACTCCGGTTTCGGAGTATTTTCTCTAGTGATAAGGCTCAATCCGGAAACGAGCTGGAGAGAGGAAGGAAACTGGGAAGGTGGGGGAGGGAAAAAAATGAGAGAGGAAAAAAAAAAGAGTAGCAGGAAGTTCAACCAGATAGGACTGATGGAATTTGTTTTTCAGTGTCTCCAACTTCAAATTGCAAACCAAGTGAGAAAAGACACACACTTATGTACACAGGCCCTGGCAGGCACTGGCCAGCACAAGTACTGCCGCAGGTCCCAAGGGGCCCTGGGAATCTCAATTCATTATCTTCGATCATTTCTTTGTCCCCATAGAAAGTGCATACATCTCCAATTTAGGTGCACTCCAAACCAGAGTTATTATCTTCCAATCAATATACAACAAAGATGGTGGGAAAAGGAAGAACTTGGAAATTAGAAATGTGCAACCAGCCGTCCCCACACAGAACAGTTTATGAGAAGTTTTCTGAGCAATTGGCAGTTCATGATGATCTTTCACCATTGAAGCCAGTACTTCTGAATAGAAGGATTCAGCGGGGAAACAGCACCTCCTGACAACTTCTGTGTCTGGAGGAAGTACTAAGCACCAATAAAGTTAGAGGAGAGTCCTTCAAGCAATAGGAATGCTTTATCTTCTGAGCAAAGAAAAACAGCCAGAGCTGTGAAAAACTATTCCAGAGTGAAATGCAAGGTCTGAAAGCCAGTTTCTGGCAAACTGGGTTGATTTTTAAAAACATAAAATGGTGTGAGCGAACATTTATTCAATAATCCTTTCTCCAGAACCCACAAGTAGATTGTGCATGGCGTGCAATGTAGATTATGAATATTTCCTACTCTCAGAGAAGAAATACTTATCGATTAGAACATTTCAAAAGGAAAAGACATTTCAAATATCAATGATGACGCTATACAAACCGTGATTTTTATGGTGACAAAGTCCATTTTTAAAAAGAGATGAATGATGAGGCTTCAACTGACTGAATCCCTACCATGTGCCAGCGACTAGAGCCAGTCGCATGCTGGGGGCCTAGAAATAAGAACACAAATCCTCTCTAAGGTGTTCGCTGGCCAGTGTACGCCACAAATGAAAAGGCCCACATGTAAAACACAGTGAAGCAATTTCTTCTTTTTCTTTGTTTTTTTGAGACAGGGTCTCGTTCTGTCACCCAGGCTGGAGTGCAGTGGCATGATCATAGCTCACTGCAGCCTCAATCGCCTAGACTCAAGCAACCTCCCATCTCCAGCCTCCTGAGTAGCTGAGACTACAGGTGGATGCAACTGAGCCTGGCTAATTTTTAAAAATTTTTTGTAGAGACGGTGTCTCACTACATTGCCCAAGCTGATTTCAAACTCCTGAGCTCAGGCAATCCTCCTGTCTCGGCCTCCCAAAATGTTGGGATTATAGGCGTGAGCCACTGCGCCCAGCTAGCAGTTTCTTCATTAGACACAAAAAGGTCAGAGAGAGGACAGAAAGCATGATTTAAGTTTCATAAACATGTCCTAGAAATCTTGCATTTAGCTTGGATTGTTGCTGTTTCGTTTTGATGTAATTTTCTTTTTATTTCTATACATTATATTCAAAATAATTAAGAGAACACATTCTTCACTTGGCATAGTTTGTTCCACTACACAAACAAAGTTCATTCCTACTATGCTCACAAAGGAATTTTACATTTTAAGTGATTTTTTTTTTTTGAATGAAGACTTTTAAATGCATAGTCTTAGATTTTAATGCTTCTTTTTGGACCAAGGACACCTTCGAAAATTCCACATTTTGCATGCAATTTAAAGGAGGTCACAAACTTACTACAGTGAGTTTACCCTGAGACACTGCCAACACCATGAGCTCTCCAATACCAGCACGCTACAGATGACAAAACTGTCACAATACCACTTAGTACTTATATATCACTTCACAGTTTAACATACCTCTGAAGTTACTAAGTAATGATTTAATCAATTGGGGTGAACTTTAAAGATGTCAACTGATTTGATCTCTATAAGGAGTTCTCTAAAGACTCATAAAATAGAAAATAACACTGAGCTTGGCTAAGTGCAGGAAGTAGATCACGGAAACGACAACCGGCCTTTAGCACTGGGTAGTGGCCCCTGCAGATCTCAGCAGCCTCAGCGTCAAACTGAGAGACCATGTGGTCTGTACACACGATATTCCACTCCTAGTCAGACAATTCTGTCGGCAGCAGTGGTTGCCAGGATCACGGGCAGTGCTGGAAGGGTATGCAACTATGATTGGGGTTAGCATGAAATAGTTCAGGATCTTCACTGAACTATTAGTTCAGGTGGTAATGAAATAGTTCAGGATCTTCACTGAGATAATAATGGTTACACAATCCACAAATGTGATAAAGGGGCACAGAGCTATATGAGCAGATGGTACCAATGCCCATTTCCTGGTTTCATCATCCTGTACTGCAGTTAGGTAAGATGTAACCACTGGGGAAAACCAGATGAAGGGTACACGGAACCCCTCTACTATCTTTGCAACATCCTGTTAATCTATAAAAAGTTAAGGAAAAAACCCTCATGACTATTAATCAAGGGCTGCAGATGTTTCTTGGATATAAATATATTCAGATCATCCAGTTCAATAGAGAGATGAAAAAATACACAAGCAACACAACATCAATGCTCCACATGCTCAAGTTCTTTCTTAATTCAGCCTCCAGCCCCAACAAGGAAGTCAAGTCATTCCCCAGGCTGGTCCAGACACCTAGTTACATGCTTCTCAACCCTAACAGCTCACCTCTGACTACAGGTAACAAAGAACTTTTGAAATTTAAACCATTATTTTCTACAAAATAGGAACAGCCAATCATTTTCCCACAAAGTTACAATACAGCATCAACCACTGGTGTCTCTGATGAAGCTCAACAGAAGCTGCTAAGGCCTAACTAATCCCCTTCAATGTAGATTTTTTGTTAAATGTGAAAGAGTTCATTAACTTCGGCAGAACTGCGGTATAGGAGAAAGAAGGCTGATTTTGAAATTGGAGGGACACAGATTTAAAGCCCACGTGTGCCATTTTGGAGTGTTCTAACAATTCTCTCTGTGTTTCCGTTTCCTCACTGCTACAGAGGGGATGCTGACGCCTACGTGACAGGATTGCTGCAAGGATGAAATGAGAAAAATCCAGCAGAGGATTTGGCACACAGGTGGTTAATAAAATTGGAATTCTACGATGGCAGTCAGGAGCTATAGAAATTAAAATCAGTAGGCTTCGCTTAATGCAAGGGTGATGCTGTTACCCAAGCCAAGAATGTGGTTAACGCCAAGGTTCTGGAACTCGGGATGCTGAAGACAGATCAGCGTCAGCACCTAACTAGAGCACCCACAGAGCTACTGCTACCTTAACGGCCCGCACTACCATGGTTTCCAGGATTCTGGAGGTAGGTGGCCTCCAGCAACACCTTGGCCTCTGCAATGCCAAATACAAATCCAGGCCGACGCAGCTATGAGAGTCAAGCGAAGCAACAACATGCAGTATTCCCGCCCACTGAAGATGGGAGCCGAAAGAGGTTGTATTTTCAAACAGATCTGATCAAAGGCCTCCTGCCTTTGACTATAAGGGCTGTTGTAACTAACAAGGTAAGGTTTCTTAGCAATAGTCTACTCAAGGAAGGTACCAGTATACTCAATAAAAGCAAACTTAACATATGAAAATCCACATGGATGTCAAAGATAAATTTAGAGGTCATTTTGCTTTATAGAAAGAATATTCTGTTTGTCTTAAATGTGATAACATTTAAATAGATTCTGTTTTCTGCACACATGCGGGCAAACGTCTAATGGAAAATACTGTCTAGGCCCAACCTCCTCAGTGTGGCACACGGGCCAGCAACAGTGTCACCTGGGAGCTCCTCGGATGAGTACGTGCAGGCTCTCAGCCCCTGCCCAGGCTTCCTGAGTCGGGATCTGCAGTTTGACAAGGAAGCCCTGTGTACATGGCAGGACTTGAGGAGCTCTGTCCTCAGGGTCGCTCACGACCCCAAAGCCAGAAGCTCTCAGTACAGCTGCATGGCAGGCTCTCCCTGGGTTCTCAACCCTCGCTCCTTATCGAACGTCAGAATAACTGCTGGAACAGTTGGGGAGGTATTGAAAAAAAATTTTTGTTTAATTTTTCTCTTTTTGTAATACAGATACCTGGGCCCTGACCCAAGATTTAATTTAATCGGTCTTGGGCAGGACCCTGGCATTAGCGTTTGTTTAAAGCTCATTAGGCAATGCCAGGGCAACCTTGCTGAGAACTATGGCTACAGACAGAGAGCAGGGCCTGGTAGAAGACTGCCTCATGAATAGGTAGGACCTAAATTCATCACTGGAAGAAAACACTGAACTGGAAGAGAGAGAAAGATGTGACTAACGGAAATCTTGCACAAAACACCATGTTGCATCAAGGTTGATCATCTCCACACCAACTGGACCAAAAGAGATTTTCCCGGGGGCTAGCGTTAGGGAACTGCTTCTGAAGCTCCTCAAACACAGGTGGGTGTCTCACTTTAACATGACTTAGCCACCAGAGTCAAGTAACACCACATAGTGCTGAAAATCTCAAGGCACCCAACACAAATAAATTCTCAAACAGAAATCTGCCAGAGGATCAGAAACCTCTGATCTCTGACAACTAACAGCTTTCTGCACCAACCACATAAATTCTCTTAAAGTTCTACAAAAGCCGACAAGTAATATTCCCCCCCGCCCCGATCTGTTCAACTGTACCTTTTCAAAGAGGGTGTCCGGGAGGGCAAAGCCTGGGGGTGGTGAGTGGGCGGCAGGGAGAAGAGAGAGGGTCAGTGTGCAGGGATGTGGAAGCACCAGTGCAGAAGGCACAGAAGGCACCGTGCGCCCCACGGGGCTGGGGAGATGGGGGTTATCTCAAGGTGTGGGAGGGATGTGGAGTTGATGCAAAGGCTCAGGCTGTGATCGTGGGGTGGGGGCAGCTGTTGGGCACACCAAAGGAGATGGAGTGCAAGAGGCACGGGACTGGAATTCCACTGCTTCCTGAGGACACGGAGACAACTGAGTCAAGGAGGAGGGGTTGGAGGGGAGGCTAGGATAAGCCAGAGGCCATGTCCTCAGTGAACAAGGAAGAGTGGCCTAGTCCAGGTCTCACGGTGGGCACTGAGGGCAGAGTTGCAACCAGAAGCCAGCCTGTCTGACCATGGCTCTTTCCAGCAGCCCCTTGTGAAGGAGCAGCCAGCCTGGCGTGATGTCAGAGAGCTTCTCCCTAGTGACCACTGCCTATCCCGTGACTCAGCACAGTCCACACAGGCACCAAAGCCAGGTATCCTTTCCCAGCCTGCTGTTTCCATCTGCTGAGGGTACAGGGGCAGACAAGGGCTAAGATACCAGGGAATTTAGTCCCAATCTGCACAGGGAATCACCAAACAAGACTTCTAACCACTGGTAATTCTGAACTCTCTAAAAATTATTACTATTAAGAAACAAATATCTACCACCCTAGAAATAAAGATTTCTGTCAGTCTGGAAAAATGCCAGGAATTAATAAACCAAGTCTTCTTTTTTGCTCTCTGGTCACCAAAGGCCCTGGCTAGGAACCAATAAAAGAACATCAGTACAACATACCAGGTTAGCTGAGTAACAGTGGTCACAACCATATGTTCCAGATTTTCTTAGACAATACCAGTTCTAAGTATTTTTAGCCTGTTATCTTCAGAAAACCATATTTCAAAATCCTAATATATCTCAAACTATATCCAGGGCTGTCTCTTACACTTAAAAACAGCACAAAAAATTCTTTGCAATATTATACAGCCCAATTTAATAATTAGAATGATAAATTATGGAGTTATTCCATTAAGGGTACAATTTAGTCACCCCATCCTTTTCTTCCAGTTGTAAAGCAAAAATATTGAATAATAGCGGAAACACCCCATCGAACCCCCTTACAGATGGTGCTGATCTAGCGCTGTCTCAAATGCTGTTAGAATGGAACAGGCTGGTTCTAGAGAATGAAGGTGACATGCTTCCTCCCACCTCCATTCCAAACGGAGTAACGCAGTTGGAGCAGAACGGACAAAATCCCTCCCTCTTCGGCCATGGAAGAGATATTTTCCCCTCCGATTATAACGGCAATGGGTATTCTTCCCCAAGTTTAATCTAGTTCTCACACCAAAACCAAAAGAACAAAAGCCAAAAACCAGATAACACTTACTCTTTTTCTTAAGATTCCTTATAAAACATTATCTACCCACTAATATTATTAAAGGGATCATATCTAGGGTGTGTATGAAGCCTCCAAAGTGTTTTGGAAACTTTGTCGGAAAAGTACTAGTCCTAGATAGAAACAGTCCCATACACAGGTGAAAATCAGACAGTATTAAAGCGGAACACAGACACTGTACTGGGCTTTATACCTCGGGAGTCTTCTTACTCTGTCTTTTCCCAAAAATGCAGTCAAGATCTGTTTTGCTCCGAGATGATAGATCCTTCCCTAGAAAAACAATGTGATGCTTTCAGTGAGACCGCTCTTCCTAAAAGAAGGAGCACAGATATGAGTTATGCAGCACCTCAAAGGAAAATGGCTTTTGGGAAAGAAAGAAACAACTTTGTAACTACTGACTTTCTACCCACTGTTTCATTACAACTCTTCCATTAGTAAACAAAATTAATTAAATTTTAAAAACAAGTAAATGTTTTAGAACCAGAACTCTTGACATTCACTTAATTATAGAAACAACCCAGAGCATACTGACTGCAAGGAAAGCTAAATTCTACAGCTCACTCTACTCCCGCTATGCCCTCAAGGTGCAATTCCTGGGTCTCTGGGTTCCTCATTTAAAAATAGATCTCATTTGCTTCAGAGACATGAGCTACTTAAAGATTATGAAATGCAGATTAAAAAATACTACTAGATACATAGCTTCAACTCCACATATACACATGAATGAGAACGTATCATATTTGACATATGGGAGCTTAATAATTAACTCAACAAACAAACATTTTGAAAGAATATATGTAAATAAAAAATACTGTATAAGGGGGACAGGGTTTCAGATTTTCTTTCTTAAAATGTTCTTTACTGCTCTAGCTGTATTGTCTCTAAATAAAAGGCTACATAGGGAGAGCAGGAAATTAAATGGTTCTATGGTTCTTATTTAAAACACTAAACTCTTTAATTTCAAACCCACGAACCAACTAATTTAAAATTCACTTCTTTGAATTTCCACTTCTACCCAATAATCCTCTGTGAGCAGTCGGCCAAATCTATCCCCATTTGTCAACGGCGTGGTGAATGCATTGTAAAATGTGACTACTCCACGGAAAGGCTTGAGGCTCTGGGCGAGGGAGGTTCTGGGTCAGACACAGGAATGTGAGTTTCACACTGGAAGCCGAGTTCCACCATCACAGACTCACTCGTCTTCTTGGTTTCCTGTAGCACACTGACTTGGCAAAGTAATGTCGTGACCCAGAAGGTTCTAGTTCACTGACTATCACTGGGGCACTTAAATATGACATTGCTCAGTGACTCCGTGAAATTAAAAAAACAAAACACCCTTCAATTTAACGCAAAACCAGGTGCCAAAACCAGTTTCCAAGGCAGCAGTACCAGATGAAGTGGCCCAGGCGGTATGACCTGTTCCTCCCAGGAGGGCAGGCTCCCTGGGCTCTGCCTGCTGCTCTCCTTCCTACCTGAGCTTGACACTAAGCCCTCCTGCTTCTCATTTATGATTAAATAGAACCTACACAAAAAGACCCAAGGGAAAACCTACTTAAGAATAGACAAGCACATCACAGATAGCGCAGAAAATGAACCGGGAAAGTGGGGAAGAAAACTGGTTGTAGCGGAAAGAGGTGGACACACTCATCGGAGGTGTAGAGATGTCCCCACAGCTTTGCTGCCAGCACAACCCATTTTCCAAAGCAAAGCACAATTTGTACTTCAGAAAAGGCAGCTGTACTTACTTCAAAATGTGTACTGGCCATCTATCCCTAACTTATCCTCTGGAATACAGACACTCTAGAAAATGCAAATTAAGATCTCTTTTATAGGAATTCGACTAAAAGGAATGCTGGAGGGATTAAGGAAGAGAGGGTATATGCAAGATCACAATTCTAAAATACGATGTCAAAAGACAAACACACAGAGATTCAAAACAGATCTGAAAGTCAAAGGGGAAACTGTCAAGCTGGCAGAGACAGTAAGCTATACCAATGAAGGTGCAATTGTGTCTAAAGTTTTGATGATGGATTCTTGTATCAGAAATTTTTATCCTTTAGCAAAGTTCACTTAAATAAGTGTAGAAACCAGGATTGTTACAGGCTTTGCTCTGGATTTGATCTGGAAAACAAGAACACAGAGGAGAAAGAAGAGTCAGAGACCAGTGGAAAGGAATATAAAAGGTGGATAAAAAGGTGAAGATGGAAGTGACCTTGAGACTGTTACTAATTAATGGTCCTGATGGAAAGCTTATAAACACTAGGAAATTATGGCCACTTGTGAATAAATACCACAAATTTAAAACGTATTTAAAAAGCTTATTTGTTTCAATTCTGAATTATGGTCAAATCATACAAAATACTGTTGACAAACTTAGAGAAAACGACAATTAAGAAAACGGGATAGGAAACAGATCTATCTGGATTTGGTTCATCCATTAGTCTTCAATGCATGACATTTGCAGAACCAGTAAGAAAGGCCTCCGAGGGTCAGACTGCAAGTTCCTGCAAGGATGAGCAGGTGCTTTCAGGGAAGAACGCTCTATTCAGGGTCGTTTTAGCTGTTGTGTAATAATCATGATTATCAGTCTCCCAGTCTATCAGAGTAGCTACTGGGAAGGGAGGAAAATTACTGCTATAGTCAGACACATTTACAATACCAAGAAGTCCACAAGGGAGGCAACTACAACTTTTATAGACACGAGAACTTAGGAATCAAGATGATTTGGAACCAGTTTAGCAATAACCCAACACGCTGTATTAGAACTGAGGCTCGAAAAACCAACTCCGCGGAAAAGCAGAGTTGAGCTGCCGAGCGTAAAGCGGCGAAGGGCGAGGAAAATGTTTGCTAAAATAAAAAACACTTAGGGTTTATATAGGTAGCTTTGATTGTTTAGAAAATTCATTTTCATTATTCAATCAAGAAGGACAAATAAAATGAAATACTTTTATTTTTATTTTTTTTTTAATTGCAAACACACAGGACTGGCAGTCAGCTGAGGGCAGAAGATAAGGGTAACTCCACTAAAAGCCACCGTAAACCAGGAAAGTGAGAAGAGTCAGTGCGGGTGACACAGGTCAGACCCTAATAACCAATAATGAGAGTCAGAATTTTCAAAAAGCCTACAAGGTGCTACTTGATATTTATTTAAATGTCAAAAGAATCAGAAGAGGAAACTGAATGCTCCTCACCACCAGTGTGCGACTGAGGGGCGGGGCTGACTGCGCTGTGAATACCAATTCTGTATTTCCTGACCAGGAAGCTGAGCACCTGAACACCTGAACACGCGTTAGGCATGTCGTTTCCTTGTTTAAGAAGCACATAAAAGAGCCCAAACTCTCACAGGAATAAGAAGTCTGCAAGATTCCCAGGATAAAGCTGCACAATTACAGTTTATGCAACTTTCATCCAACGACTGCATAACTAAGGGGAGGAAGCACTGCTCTCCTGCCAACATGTCACCATCCAGTCAGAAAACCTCAAAAATGGCTTTGTATCGATTGACATTTTCCCCTCTGCAGATATAGCCTCTATCTGCAGACATCTTTTAAATTTAAAAAAAAAACTCACAAACCAAGCTGGAGTTGGGCTTTTAAATAAGCATGGATAAAACCGACTTTTAAAATTATACAATAAATTAGCTCAAGTTAGAATGATAAACTCAGGACCAGGTAAAGGAATAATTATATATCAGAACTAAAAAGATATAACCAGCCAGGTGCAGTGGCTCCCACCTGTAGTCCCAGCACTTTGGGAGGCTAAGGCAGGAGGATCACTTGAGCCCAGAAGGTCAAGTCTGCAGTGAGCTGAGATTGTGCCTCTGTGCTCCAGCCTGGGCAACAGAGTGAGATCCTGTCTCAAAATAAAAATAAAAATAATGATAAAGCCAATATTTAGGCAGCAGCTCTTACCAAGCTATGTAAAATTTCCATCTTCCTGTTTGATTTCCTGGACCATACATGAGTGATAATATGAATCATCCTCATCAACTAAGTGAATGAGTTACTGTCATTATGAGCATGCCCATTGGTGAAAATCTTTATGGTCTATAATGCTGAAAAAGCAAAAGTTCCATAAATGGGTCACTTCTTATAAATCATAAAACAGAACCTACCTTAGAACTTAACAAAATGTATCCACATTTTACAAAAGAGGAAACTGAGTCTGAAGGGAAATGGGTAGGTGACTTGTCTAAGCGAGTAATGGCCAGAGTCAGATTTTCTGTGATCTAAGATAGTGCACCCTAGAGGAAACTTTAAAATAAGCTTGCACCGAGGACTGAAAAGCCAGATGGTAAACCATTCTTTTCTTCACTCCCTGGACTTGTGCTTCCTTCTCTCTTTCCTACATAGGCCCAGTCTGCATGTCCTTCCCGTCTCCACTCCAGCTACTCTCTGCAATCTGACAATAGATCCAGGACTCTGTCTGTTCTGCATACTGACTCCCCCTTCTTCCCAGGCAAGGCTAATAGATACAGAACCGTCGCTGGAAGACAGAAAACGAAGGCACAAGTCACCCAGCAGTCTGACAGGGTCACCCAGCAAAGGAGTGGCTTAACTAGAAATAGAAAGCAGATGCTCCCGGCATCCATTAGATTAAAGCAGATTACAGAGGCTTATCCCAGCCTCAGCAAATGCTTCAGATGAAATCATGCATGCAGTCTGGCACCAAAGGAAAATCAGAGGATTCTACCTGTAAAAGTGAAAGCGTAAAATGCTGCCACACCATCCGAAAGTTACAGCTCACTGAGTTTTATTAATTTGCTCTGCAACAGCACCTTCTGTGATCTTGCTTTTTTCTACAGTCTAATGAAAACAGAAGTGCTATTTCAGGGATTGAGTATGAAGTGAGCATTTACCCTCTCCTCAAAAGGACTGAGGGCCAACGAAGCCTATATTCTGATCCGTAGCAGGCTGGGGTGGAGAAGAACCCCAGTCAGAAGGGATACAGGTGACAGCCAAGAAAGTTCCACGTGAGAGAAAGAAGGGATGAAGCGGAAGAGCCACGGCTGCTGATGAGAGAAGGGAGGCCCAGCCTCTCCCTGCACACAAGCCCTGATTCACTCAGCTCTGCCACGGCCTCTCACCTCAACCAAACCCAGTCCTTACTTTTGGGGTCCTGGCCCCAAATGAAAAACATCATCAATACTTCAAAGTAGTGGGAATTCCAGCTCCCACTGCTATCCAGGCTGGTTCTACAAGTTAACAGCTTCCCAGCAATGCCCTGATATGCATGACATTCATAGAAGACCAAAGCAAAGAGATGTGCTTTTCCTGGCATATCGAGGTAAAACACATCCAACCTCCCAGGAAAGAACCATCGGTAGAGACTAGATATGACAGCATCAGCATCATCATCATGCTTCTTATGTATACTATGTAATAAGTAGGTTTCTAATTCATGATACTGTTCTACAGGCAAACAACTGGGGAGTTGATGCGATTAAGTTAAATTGTTTCTTTCCAATGCAAGACCGCCACCTAGTGGCTGAAGAGGACAACCGCATGCACAAATGATTTCACACTGGGAAGGGGCTGGGGAGGTGGTGATGAAGGAATAGGGATTCTCACCCAGTTCTCAAACGGCTTTCTACCCAACTCGGCAATGACCATGGAATGCCTACGCTGTGAAACAGATAAATTACGTGGAATAAAGGGTCAACCAGGGAGTGTGCTTTATCACACTGGAAGTCTCAACATAGAGCATAATTCTCTAACTTGGCATATTAAGAGCTATTTAACACCAACACTCAGCTGTGAAAAAACACAATGCAGCTAAAAATGTTGGGCAGGAAATAAAAATTATTTTCTGACCTAGCTACATAAAGTCCCTTTTTCCTCTAAATATAAGCTGATTCCATTTTTCAGCTCAGCCACAGGATTTGTTCCCACTCTAAAACCTAACCTGGATCCCATCTCAAATCTCCCAGATCTGAATTCTAACAAGATCCTCAGGCACACTACGGACAACGTGAAGACTCCAGCACCGTTTCAGAGCAATTCAGTCGGGCTGTCCATAAAGCATGAAGTCACTGTTGGCCAAGAGCTAAAATGCTTCAAGCAACTCAGGACAAACACACAGATTTCAACAAGTAAAGAAATGCTTAATCTTACCTTTTGTGAATTTCATATAGTGAACACGGTTTTTGGAGATTTTGGACTTTTCCTCAAGGCTAAAAGATTTCTTTTCCTTCTTGTCTGAGGAATCTTAAAAAAAAAAAGAAGAAAAAAAATACATTAAAGTCTTTGTAATCCAATCTCATTTATTCTCCTAACAGTGGATAGTCTTTAAAGAAAATTTTAGGAACCATATCATTTATGATTGAACTCTTTCATTTCTTTCCTCTGCAATAGCACCCTTCTGCTGGATCTGTTTTCTTTCTACCGGTCAAATGATTAGAAATATTTCCTTAATTTGCATACTATGGATCAGGCCAAGCTGCCCTCCAGAAATTTAGAAAACCCTTGAGGAAGAAATGAAAACTTGTGTTCACACAAAAACCTAGACACAAATGTTCATATTAGCCTTATTCATCAGCAAAATACCGAAATCACGCCCAAGTCCTTCAACATGTGAATATGCATGAACAGCCGAGCAAGCCCTGGGCCATCCTTGCAGTGGAATACCACTCCACAGTGAAGAGGGGCGGCCGCTGCCACTGCAACGGCCAGGACGAACTCCAGGGTGCTGTGCTTAGTCAAAGAGTTCCATCTAGAAAAACACATCATACGACTCCACCTACAGAACATTCTCGACGTGACAAAACTATATAGAGAGAGGACAGATGAGTGGTTTCTCGGGGACAAGGATAAAGATACAGTGAGTACAAATACAAAGATGAAGCATGAGGTTGCTGTGCCGTGGTGGCCAATCCTGAATCTTCACCGTCGTGGGTGCTGCATGAATCTACACTTGTGATAAAATTGCACAGAAGCATATACCCATGTACAAATGAATGGAGGCCAAAAAAAAAATGATGAAAACTGGATAAGGTTTGTGGTGCAGTTAACAGTAACACCAAGTGTCAACTTCCTGGTTTCGAAAAGCCACAGCAATATAATGTCTCTCCACCCTGAGAGAACAGGGGAAAGACGTTCAGGACTCTTTGTATCATTTTGCGAATTCCTACAAGCCTGTAATTATTTCAAAATAAAAAGTTATTTAAAAAAGTGAATAGAGGTAAGACAGGTTAAATGATCATCTAAATACAGATCAGAAATGACGATTAGGTGACATGTGACGGAGCAGCACTGGCTCCGAGTCACCTCCTCAGGGTTTCGGGGAGGACCACTGGCAAGGCAAAAGGAGCAGGAACACACCACTGAGGAAGACATCCGAGTGGGAACTCCTTTGACAGAAGGGAAAATGTGAGCCAGAAAGTAGTCCCTTGCCTGAAATATCAGAGCAGGCTGATCTGGGGTTAGAGTCAATTATAAACTGGCTAGCCACCTGCATTCTCTCACCTGTATCTGCTTGTCAAGTTCAGATAGAAGAGTGCCACAGAAACAGATCACAGGTAGAAGAGAGACTAAATTTTCCTATAGTTTTAAGAACATTCAGTTATGAGGTTAGAGAAACTGGAAAAAAAGTGGCCGGGCGCGGTGGCTCACGCCTGTAACCCCAGCACTTTGGAAGGCTGAGGCGGGCGGATCATGAGGTCGGGAGATCGAGACCATCCTGGCTAACACAGTGAAACCCTGTCTCTACTAAAAATACAAAAAATTAGCTGGACGTGGTGGCGGGTGCCCGTAGTCTCAGCTACTCAGGAGGCTGAGGCAGGAGAATGGCGTGAACCCGGGAGGCAGAGGTTGCAGTGAGCCGAGATCGCGCCACTGCACTACAGCCTGGGCGACAGAGCGAGACTCCATCTCAAAAAATAAAAAAAGAAAAGAAAAAAAATCCAACAACCCAACCGTCTTCAGAGGACACAAGAGAAGCTGGAAAAAAAGAAACTCTCACCCTAATACTGGAGCGAAACAAGCACGTGTCCATTCAACAGCATGTGACTGCACTGAAGTCCCTCCCAGGAGTGACTTATTTCAAAGCTGAAATGGGAACTATACAGCAGGCTCGGAAGAACGTGAAGGCAGACGTTCCACACTTGAGGCAAAGCCCAGCACGGGTTCATTATTTCCACAAGCTGAAACATTATCTTCTGCAGCCACTTCCCAGGGACACTTTGGATTTTTTTGCAAAGACATCCTACTAGTAAATTCTTCTCTTTTGCACTTCATATGGCACATAACGTTTTCAATGCTGATGTTCCAATCACAGATCACAGAGGAAGTTATCAGCTTAAAGTGGCTCCTACCAACTGCAAATGTATGAGGGACTAGGCGCTGGACTGGAGGCTTTCCATGAATTCTTGGATTTCCTTCCCACAGCCACTCCATAAGAGAGCTGCTGTGATGCCTGAACTCACCACAGAGGACGACACTGATAACGCACACCCAGGAAACCACCGTAATGGGACCGATGCCCAGAACGACATGACTGCGAGGCCACATCCTGAACCACCACACTGTGCCCTCACAGAGCAGCTCTCAGCCTTGAGAGGACAGAAGAATGACCTGGGGAGCGTCTCTACCTTCTCGGTATGCAGGTATCAAGAAGGATGCATGAGTACCGCCAGGCCTTGAGGAATCACTTTCTATCCATTTGTTCATGTGCACTCGTGCTTGAAACTGCTCGGAGTCTGAGTTATGCGTCAATCTCGCTGTCCTTTCCCAGGTGCCCCCTCCCACTTTACAAAGGAAAGGCACAACTTTCCTCTTACTGGGATCAGTGAGGGACAAGCGAAAATACTGGTGTCAAAGCAGCTGGCCTAGTCCCCACACCCCTACGCCAACCCAGCTCGTCAGGAGGTACACTGCTAAAGAGATGTGTTTAATAAGCATTCATTAAAACTTATAACAGATCCGCTAATTTTACTAACTATAATCTACTAATCATGAGGGCAGGTACAGTGGCTCACACCTGTAATCCCAGCACCTTGAGAGGCCAAGGTGGGTGGATCATGAGGTCAAGAGTTTGAGACCAGCCTGACTAATATGGTGAAACCCCTGTCTCTACTAAAAATACAAAAATTAGCCAGGAGTGGTGGCATGTGCCTGTAATCCCAGCTACTCAGGAGGCTGAGGCAGGAAAATCGCCTGAACTTGGGAGGCGGAGGTTGCAGTGAGCCAAGATTGCGCCACAGCACTCCAGCCTGGGCCACAAAGCAAGACTCCATCTCAAAAAAAAAAAAAAAAACCAAAAAAAAAAGGGAGAGAGAAAATAAAACCCTAGATTCCTTATCGAAATCCTTCAGAGTAAAGTAAATTTTCTAGCCTTAATCGTAGTTTATGGCTCTAGACTTGCCAGCTACGCTATCAGGAAGCTTACAGTGCTGAGTATCTCTGCTTGCTTTTCTCAGATGTTATAACGCATTTAGTGCTCACAACAACCTTCCAAGGATGACACTACTGCTTCCATTTGACCAAAGAGGAAATCGAAATACAGCCATGTTCAGCAATTTACCCAAGGTCATGCAAATGAAGAGTCAGACCAGGATTAAAATCCAGGCAGTCTGACTCTGGTGTCTGTCTCTAAACCACTACATCCTATTTAATCTCCAAGTCTTATACAGTCATGCTTACATTCTTACATTCTTTTTTTTTTGTAGATGGAGTTTCACTCTTGTTGCCCAGGCTGAAGTGCAATGGTGCGATCTCGCCTCACTGCAACCTCTGCCTCCCAGGTTCATGCAATTCTCCTGCCTCAGCCTCCAAGCAGTTGGGACTACAGGCATGCACCACCACGCCCGGCTAATTTTGTATTTTTAGTAGAGACAGGGTTTCTGCATGTTGGTCAGGCTGGTCTCGAACTCCCGATCTCAGGTGATCTGCCTGCCTCAGCCTCCCAAAGTGCTGGGATTACACCGTGCCCAGCCAAGCTTACATTCTTATCTGTATTTCTACTGAGTTCAAGTGTGATCATAAATATCAAGATGTTTTCTGTGTATAATTAGTAAGGAATAGTGTCCTTGAACTTTACTACTTCATAGATCCTGTATTTCCTAATATGAGTCACTCGGTATTTTCAGAAAACATTTTCCTTATCTTTTTCTTCTGCTAATAAATTATTGGCCTTCATATTAGGACCACATACAGAACTGTTAGGATATTTCAAAATCATGATCCTATGGATAAGGAAAACTGTCCAAGTTATACATTCCAACAAAAAGTCCAATCTGGTTAGAAAAAGTACCAACAAAGCACCTTTCCCTTCATGCTTTTGGGCTCACTTCCACACACAGCACTGCAATAAACCTTCCTATGGTTAGATGTGTGCTGTGATTTTACCAGGTAATTACCAGCATATTCTGCTAGGTACATCCAAGCAGGACTGTGCCTGACACCCCTGCACATCCTCACACCTAAACTGGTACCCAGCACACAGCTCAATAAATATTTGCTGAACTCAAGTCTAATTCATTATTTCACTCCACAAAATTCTCTTTCAATCTATCACATATCTTTTGATTATTCACACATGATACACAAGGAATAGAATGTTTATAAACTAGAATGTTTATAAAAGTGCTTGCAGATTACAACAACAAAATCCAATTAAAAATGGGCAAAGTATTTAAATAGACATTTCTTCAAAGAAGATATAAAAATGGCCAATAAGCAGATGAAAAGTTGCTTAATATTGGTCATTAGGGAAATGGAAATCCAAATCACAGCGAGACATCATCTCACACCCATTAGGATGGCTACTATCGAAAATATGAAAGATAAGTATTGGCAAGGATATGGAGAAATTGGAAATCTTATGCACTATTGATGTAGTCACTATAGAAAACAGTATGGCAGCTCCTCAAAAAGTTAAAAATAGAACTACTATGTGATCCAACAATCCACTCCCGGCATTACCCAAAGGAAAGGAAATCAGCATGTTGCAGAGGTGCCGGCAAACCCACGTTCAGTGTAGCACTATTCACAACAGCCAAGATATGGAATAAAAATAAGTGTCCACCAACACATGAACGGGAAAACAACATGTGGTGCATACACACCGTGGAATACTATTTACCCTTACGAAAGAATGAGCGTTTTCCATTTGAGGCAACATGGGTGAGCCTGGAGGACATCAAGTGAAATAAGCCAGGCACAGATAAATATCGCACATTCTCATTCATATGGAAAAGCTAAAAGAGTTGAGCTCATAAAAGTAGATAGCAGAATAGTGGTTATTAGAGTTAGGTAAGGAGAATAGCTAGGTGGGAATAGCTAAAGATTGGCTACTGGATATAAAAGTCCCACTAGATAAGAGGAAAAAGCTCTAGTGTTCTATAGCACTGTAGGGTGACTATAGTAAATAATATTTTATTGTATATTTTCAAATAGCTAGAAGAATAGATTTCAAATGTTCCCAACACAAAGAAATAATAAATGTCTGAGGTGATGTGTATGCTAATTGTGCTGATGAATACAACACATGTGTACATTACAAATTGTGCACAGGTATTGACATATCACACTACTCAATACATATGTAGAATTATGTGTCAATTAAAAATAACAAAAGCAAAAAACAAAAAGTAGATAAACATATTTTCACTGACAGCTTATGTCATCCAATTTCCCTACCTGCGGTTTCCTGCCCATGGCAAGTGTTCAGTTCAGCCAGAAGCTGGTTAAAATCATCCTGATGGGCAATCCAGTTGTCCTGAAAATATCAAAGAAATGAATGAGAGGTAAGCCTGTAGTTTACCTACACTGACTGAGATGATATATTTTGGAATCAAGGAAATCCAGTGGTTAAGAAATTTTAAATGTTTTACCAAAATATTATTTGATAAATTTAAGTGGATTCAAGAAATAATATAAAGTTAAAATGCTCTTTATCTAGGTCAATATTAAAAAGGGGCTTCCTGGAAGCTTAAGGCCTGATCTCAAAAGTGAATGACTGTCAATCAAGTCAATCTATAGTAAAGAATCAACAGGCAACGTGTGTGCTAAATGTTAAAGTAAAACACAATAAAATTACTGTTTTTTTCTCACTAGGGGAAATTCCATAGTTCAAAGGACAAGAACCATGAAAGACACAGAAATGTTCTTCTTTGCTCAGTAGAAATTAAAATATTCTAATTACTTGCATCAACTCCTATTTTACAAAACTCTGAGGAAGGGGAGGAGGAAGGACCTCAAGTCCCCTGAATCAATGAGCATCCATTTGTGAGGTGGTTACCTAATAAGTTCATTATTTTATGAGAGAATGAAGATCTCCCAAACCAGTGGGAAGCAGGGTTTCAATGTGGGCATCTGCCTTACTCACATTCTTATGCATTTTTAAGAATACTTAAGGTAAAGCAATATGGAATAGGTTTATTGGGCAATGCTTCTTCTAAGAAAATAAGTGTATCTGTGTTATCTATCCCTCAACAACTACATTTGAAATCAACCTTATATAAACTCTTTCTTTAGTGGCTAAAAATTTTAGCTCCGCCAATCCACTACTCAGAGATACTGAACTAACCGAAGTAATTCAATTTACCTAAAGTAATTCTCCAGATTTCCTACCAGATTCTGTTGGCTGCAAAAACTGAGGAAGAAAACTTCCAGTTTAGATACTTTGCAAAAGGGAACAATGATACTAAAAATGAAAAGCACAGTAGGCCACGGACTTCGAATTACAGTGCCACGCATTCAAAGTGTCAGTGTTCAAGAGGAAATGTGAATAAAATGAAATGCTGCACCAACAGTCAGAAACGGATGAATCAATCAACTGACTGGACTAAAATTTTTACATTTACAAGACTAAAGTCAATTATGCAAAGACACCCAGGAGGCACACTGCTGCTCACTTCATTATTGATGGTAGCTCCGAGTCCCAGGTGGTTATTTTTCACTTGAACTTTAATATGATCTGTAGCTCCTTGCTCCTGAGCCCCTAAACCCTGTGGAGATTAAACACAAAGAGAGTTAGAACATGCCTCTCACTGATACTCAGAAGCAGAGCACTGCTACAAAACTCACAGATGCCCATGGCAGGTGTTCTGAGTGGATGATTCTCTCCATTAAATACTTTCACAAAACAACACGGGGCAGGACTCTAAGTCCTCTGTATCAATCAGCACTCATCTGTAAGATTTTCCAGGTAAGGGAAGATCAAGTGCAAAGACCCTGGGTGGGAAAAACTCAGTGTACTGGGAAACCTCACAGGCACCCGGGTGGCTTCCGCAAATGAAGGAATGAAGGAAATAGGATGACGGAGGGGCTAGATCTCACATAACCTATGGAAGGAATTTGGATTTTATTTTAAATACAATGGAAAACCACTGGTCTTTTAAGAATGACATGATCTAATTTCCATATTTTAAAAGATCATTCTGGCTGCTGTATAGCAAATGGGCCAGAAGAGAAAAAGGAGGGAGGAAGGGAGGCAGTTGAGAGTCTAAGGAGTCAATGAGTGCAACTGATGACAGTGGCTGAAGCAGAGCACTGCCCTGCATGGAGAAGAATGATGACTGGGGGTGCAGGAGGTGAGAGGGTGGAGGAACCAAGCATGACTCTCAGGTTTCTGGCTTGTGTAAGTGGCAGATGGTAACACATATGAAAAATGGGGAAAACTTGGGAAAAATATATTTGGGGGAATCAAGAGTTTTATAATAGAAATGATACCCTTGAGATGCTTACTCAAGTGGAAATATCAAGTAGGCTACTGAATTTACAAATCTAGAGCTCAGAGGACAGAACTGGACTAGATACAGAAAAATGACAGTTCCCAGACTTTAGCTAATCCAAAGTGTTGCAAGGGAATGAATGAGATCACCGGAGCAGAGTGCAAAAAAGGGCCTGAGGTTGAGCCTCAAGGAGCTCTAATAATCAAAAGTCTACAGAAAGAACAGACAGCAATGAATTTAGGAGTGGCAAGTGAGGTTAAAAGGAAGAACAGAAGAGACAATAGTACTGTGGAGGCCAAGACAGAAGTATTTCAAAGAGAGTAGTCAATTACATCCAGCACCACTGAGGAGTGAAATAATATGAGAACAAAACAAGGCCCCACTGGATTGGCACTTAAAGATCACTAACAACCTCAACGAGAACCATTTAAGTGTAGAGATATCAGCAGAAGTTCTACTGGAGTCACGAACAAATGGAAAGGGAAAAAAGCGTGTAGCCCTAGTTTCACAATCTACAAAAGATGCTAAGCATGGCAGCTTAAATGATAGACAGTTGACACTTATGTTCAATCCTAACTTATCATTATAAGGTCACAACAATTTTTGATTTTGGATCAAAATCACTTACTGATCCAAAGCATAAGTTTCTTCCAGTCTCCTAAGAAGGAAGTTTCCCCCTAATTTCTAATCTCTTTTCATAGCTCAGATTTTTTCTGCTTTTCTCCAAAATACCTTTCCTTTAGACCACCCCATCTTCTCTAGCATCCTCTGGCCAAACTTGGAATCGTCATTACTCCAGGCAGTGTTCTGAGGATCCACAGCCCACTTCTGCTTCCGCCGACCTAGAAATGAAAAAGCATCTCATCAGCAATGCACTACCTTTCAGACCTGGAAAATACCACACAAACATATACATGCATAACTTTGTGTATTTTATGTATGTTTGTAAAATATGACATACATTACAATACAGAAATTAATTCAACCCTCAATAGAATGTTAACAGACTGGATCATTTATCCTGGTTTCCCTAATAAATGTACATTCTAGACATATAAGTTGACCTCTTAAGATTAAAATTGAAATATTCCCTCATAATGTGGCAAAGCAAATACTCAATACACTGGAGCTGCGCCTTCCATACTCCACCATCAGTACAACTGAAAGCCCCTGTGGACACCAACGTCCTCATCACCATCAGGAGTGGTAGTGGCAGCAGTTACAGCTTCCACTGCCATGTGTTACTACATACAAAATAATATGCAATACCAAGGATGCACTTAAAATAATAAATGCCAATTGTTCAACCTGAGACTTGCTCCAAACGCTGTACATAATAAAGATTCACAGTAACCCAACAAGGGTGGATAGTACCATCATCACTGGCAGATATGAAAATCTGAGGCTTAGAGAAACAAATTTGCCCAACATCCCCAAGCAAAACCCAGACCCTTTAAACCAACCTTGGTCCTACTGACTTAAAAGCTTATGTTCTTAATCCACAACATAGAATAGTCATTACACTCTTGGGGAGAGTCAACTGTACCCTCCACACATATGACCTACAGAAAATAACAACTCCATCCCTCTCACAGAGATGCCCTGAAGCCCTCTGACTCCCCTATGAACTTCTAGAATAACTTACCTGTTTCTTAACATCTACTGTATTAGAGCTATTTACATCCACCTTTCGGGTTTCCCATTAGACCATCACGTCCTTAGGGCTCATATTCATGTCTTTTTTCTGAGGCTTCATTGCAAGAAATAAAAAAATCACTGTGCCCACAGCAGGCACTCAATAAATATGTGAATGGAATAAATGAATAAAAATGAAGAATGGAAAGAGGGAAGAAAGGAGGAAAGAAGAGGGAGAGGAAAAAAGGAAGGAAGGAGTATAACTGAATTAAGCGAACTGCTTTGAATCTCATCAAAGCAACTTTTTTTAATGCATATAAACTACTGATCATTATGAACTCAAGTTTATCACTGTAGTTTTAAGGAAAATTATGGCAAAAATAAAGAACTCCAAAGGTTCAAAGAATAAGAATATGAAACCCAAAAGTAGACTGTGGCCAAATGAGAAATTTGGAGGTATCATTACCATTTATCTGCCACATCAATGTAAGCACATTGTCTAACCATCAACACAACCCCTCCTACCTTGCCCATCTCATCACATAATTAAAAAAATAACACGACCCCCTGGCAAAGGGGCTCACTGTGCCACACATAGAATCAATAGAGGCCCATAACTATGCACCCTCCAGCAAAAATAGGAAACCCTTTACAAATACACAGGCAGAAAAAAGGCCACCTAAAAAGCAAAACAAGCTGGGCTCGAATTTGTAGTGTTTTGCAGAAAAAAAAAGGTGACCCAAAAATGTTCCATCTAAGTTACCACTTCACTTATCTTGGCAAATACTCAGCATAACACTGCCTCTGCTAAGGAACAACACACCAGAGAGAAGCCTGTTAGCCAGTATTCTATATGCAAGCTGGCATCAGGGTGTCAGAGTTCATGTGTCTATGCAGTGCTTGCCAGGGTTCTTTGACTAGGGTTTGTATGAAGGAGACAGTTTTGAGAATAAGCTCACACTCTGCAATAAGAACTGCACACACTTCATGTTACATACTTATATAAAACAAACGATAATGCCTACACGAGAGATTAGCTATTCGAGGTCAGTTCCTCTCCCCCGGGGAAATGGCAGTTAGCTTCAATCAATGGGATCACACCAGTGTTTCCAAACAAGGATGCTAAAAGGGAAGGGGGGCAGTTTCCCATTGAAAATGAGTAACACTGGGTTAAACAAAATACTGAAGAATCTCCTGGAAACTTTACTATGCAAATGTGCAGATCCTCTTAGGGGAGGCCAGAGCAGGCCTGCCTGTTTCCCAGACTTACTTGACCAGAACCCTGCTTCCCTGGAACACTTCCCGGCTCTAATGCCACGCAAGTTTCCAGGTGTGGAAAATCATGGTAAGGAAAAGACTGCCTCCGAGCTCTTCCAATTGGCTCACCTTTTACATGGCCTTTGTAATTCTCATGCCACAGTCTGTTCTGTGCTCAGATCTCAGCTTTGTTCACTAACAGAGCAGGCCTGACTGCTATCCTTTGAAAGGCCTGTTTATAACAGGGAACCCAAGGGTTCCTACCATTCGCAGAACTGATAAGAGTGGCTCATTGTTCCTGTTTACACAAATGATATGGTTTATGCTGAATGCCTGCTTTCCTTCTAGGAGCCTGGAATTTTGGGGCCTGCCAGGTAGAGGGTGTCTATGTGCCCAGCCCCCAGGAAATCCCTGGCACTGAGTCTCTCTAGCTTCCCTGGTGGGCAACATTCCACATTTGCTGTCAGAACTCACTACTGGAGGAATTAAGCGTGTCATGTGTGACTCCCTGGGGGAGGGCTCTGGAAGCTTGATGCCTGCCTTACTCTGGACTTTGTCCCATGCATCTTTTCCTTCTGCCGGCTTTGTTCTGCATCCTTTTGCTATAATAATCTTAGCAGTGAGTGCGACTACATGCTGAGTCCTGTGCCTGAATCCCCCAGCACATCGCTGAATCTCGGGATGATCTTGAGGACCCTTGACACGATCTGGAATAGCAGTGTTTACAGCATGGCGCTGGACTTCAGGTAGAATGCCCTAAATCTGCAGAATCACTATTTGGGATGTATTTAACCATCCTCTAGCAGCTACTCCTATGTGGAGATCTAACTGTAAATGGATCTGTCGGGATACTTTTGGGCAAATCCAATAAAAACCATCCACACAACAGCTCAATGCCACATGACTTATGCTAGAATCCCATTTACTCTAAAGGGCGTGTTGAGTCCCAAGAGCCAGGAGCAAAAGTTTTAAACAATCTCTCAAAATTCAGAGGTTGATCAGAAGGAGCGAATTATTATACTAAATTTGGCCTGAGGAGGCCTCCGTACTTGAGTCCTTACGTAAGGAACTACAACCTACGTTAGAACTTAAGCGAAGCGAAAGCCTATCGTAGGAGTACACTCTTGTAACATATAACTGAGTCTCAATCCTTTACAGCAGCTGAGCATCAATCACAGGCAGCCAGCTGATTCAAATAAGGCAAATCAGAGCGGTAACCCTAACCAAGTTGTCTCGGTACCTCACTTACGTTTACTGTCCATAAATACTGCCTGACAGCATAGGCTTGGAGTTCTTATAACCTGTTCTAGTTCTGAAGGTTGCCTAGTTCTTGAATCATTCTTTGCTCAATCAAACTGTTTAATTTGTCTAAGGTTTTTCTTCTTAACAACACCAATCCTAAATATCTAATTACAGAAGATGCTATACCCATTTGGCAAATTATGGAGAAAAAAAAAACACAAAATGTTACATATTATAATGACAAGGATTTGACAATTTGGAATAACGTTGGGAAAGGAGAACTGAAAACACTCTCTTGAAATCATGCAATCTGAATTACGGATGTCTACAAATAGTATTTTACACCTCTACAGATTTTTCCTACTATGTTCATGTTCACCATCTCATTGATTTAAGGCCACCTGGAGATAAAGATAGTAAGAGAAGATTTTAGTGGCCTCACAAACACCGATCAAAGGAACAGACATAAATGAATAGCAGAATTAGGGCCAAAGTCGCCAAGTGCATGCTGAATTGAGCAAACATCAAATACGAAAACCAGAAGAGATCTTAGCTATCTAGGCTCTAACCCTGACTCCTGATTTTTTACTGGTGAAAAAATAGAACCCACGGGTTCAGTCTAAAACATACTCATTTCTATGGGTCTCCGCTGGTCTTACTGGCAAGAATATAAAGATACAGAGATAACTGGATCAATTTTGCCATTTTCTAGCTCAATGACTAGGGGCAAATTATTTTCCTTTGAACGTCAATTTCTGCCCCTGTAAAACCGGGATGATGACTGACCCATTTTGTTTTGTGCTCCTAGTCCTCCATCCTCTTAGAAAAGAGTGCTAACAGCATTTATTTCACAAAATCTCTGTGCTGGTCTGGTTGATCTGTTAAATAAGCTGTTTCTGTTCATTGCTCACTATACAACTCACAAGAAGGACCCGCTTTTCAGGATCAAAGCACGACTGCCATCTGGTGGCAAGCGACCTTAGCTGCAGGCACAATTCAGAAGTTCAGCAGCCTCTCCAGAGACAGGGGTTTCACCCGCTCCACAAAGTGAAGGTAAATGTCAAAGGTAAACAGGCAGGACCGGGCGCTGTGGCCAACAAGATCAAAAACGCCGATCTCATTTAGAATTACGCATTAGCCCTGCACTACTCCCCCGCTAAGTGGCTGACGTCCCATATTTGAGACTTCTAACTCCTTTGCTTTTCTTTTTCTGGGTCCAAGACATCTTGGACAATGTGATTACAGTTCGAAGTGATCCTTCTGCTCAACCTTCTCTTTTTAACCTGAGGAAGCTGAGGTCCGGGGGCAGTGAAGCAACCAGTCCGGGTCCCCACAAAGGGCGGCGGCGGGGCCAGTCGCGGGACCCGGTGTTCTGACCCACTTCGCGCGCGCCCCAGGGTGACTGTGAGGAAGGCGTCTCCGGGAGACACTCGCGGTCTTTCTCACTAGCAGACCCGCGGCCAACTTTCGGGGAGCTCTGCGGCGAGCAGGACAAGCAGAGCCAGGCTCGGCTCCCCGGTCCCCCGACCCCATGCGCCAGGCGCGCCTGGAACCCGCGCTCCCAGTCACTTGGGACTGCCGTGCGGGTCACCCAGCATCTTCACCGACGCGCCCGGGTCGGGCCTCTGCTTCTGACACTCACGCTCAGCCAGCATAGACATGTCGGAGAGCCTGTGATACCGCGGCCTCTGGACCTGGGTGACTGCGGCCACTGGGCGGGCAGGAAACTCCACGAGAATCAGGACCAGCGTAACTCCCTCGCAGGCTGACTGCTGCAGACGGGGCGCGTGCTGGTGACGTCAGTGGCGCGCGACTCGCTCCTCGAGCACGCGGCGGTGAGAGGGCGGAGCAGGGCGGGGCAACCTGGGGCGGTGACGGGACGACCAGAGGCTGAGGGGGCGGTGGCCGCCCGGCGGGAGGTGGAGAAAGGAGTACGTATTCGCTCATTGGCTGGAGGGAGTGTGCGTACTAAGTGATTGGATGTGAGTAAAGCCCGCCTGGGCGTGTCTGCCGCGGAGTACGCGCTCACGTGGGTTACCTGTAGGGTCTCCATTAGGAAGCCGTAGGTGCCGGCAAGGAGGGTAGTGGAAAGACGTGACCTGCCCTCAAGCAGCTCAGCCTCACGGGGAAAAGAAATGTGTAAAGAGCTGAAGTTAGGGTCATCAATGTTGTATGGACAAGGAGTTTGAAAAACTTGGCTGGAGGGGAGGACTTTGTACTGTATTGTCCCATCTCTTCTTCATACCCTACCTCTGCTTTCTGAGATAAACAGATGGATGATAGATGGATAGATGGGTGGATGGATGGATGGATGGATAGATAGATAGATAGATAGATAATTAGATACTAGATAGATAGATAGATAGATAGATATTAGATACCAGAAGATAGCTCTGCTATCTATCGGTTTTTGTGTGGGACCCGATGGATGGATGGAGGGATGGATGGAGGGAGGGAGGGAGGGAGGGAGGGAGGGATATGAGAGATAGATATTAGATACCAGAAGATAGATCTGCTATCTATTTATCGGTTTTTGTGTGGGACCCAAACTTAAACAGGTAACTAGTTCTGGGGAAAATGTTATCTCTTTAATTAATGGGATGCCTTCAACAAGGCAAAGATTTTATTTATTTTCTCCACCACAGTGCACACACTGGAACGTTGCCTTTATCATATCCATTTCTGTATTCGTACCAGCACCTCGCAAAATAATGTGAGTACGGTAAGGCTCCATAGATGTTTGCAACATTTAATTAAAGTGTCCCTGTCTCCAGGGGAGTTCTAATAAGATCCTAGCGATAACACTTTTAAGTATGGTAAACACATGTTTTTGGATGAGTGACTCTCCGGTAAACTTCAGGTGACAGTGCACACAGAAGCCTTTCCTACATAAAAGGAAGGTAAAAAGAGACAACTCAGACGCCAAGAAAAGCAATTGAAGATTCTCGTTTACAATGAAATTCTCCCTTTAGGAATCTGTACGAAAAAGGTAAACTCTAGTTTCATAAAAGTTAGAAGAAACACAAAAGGATGCTTATAGCTATCAGTGAATACTCGGGGGGTGAGGGGAGGCAAGTGAATGGAATCTTCCCAGCCAAGGCAGGGAAGCTGTGACATTGTGACATAGGGAACAAGATAAAAAGTAGGGCGTTGGACTCAGGTAGGCAGGATCACAAAAATCTCAGGATAATTAGCAGATCTATTTGATTATGCCAGAGAGAGTGGAAGGTAGATACATAGAATGAAGGACACTGAATTGGTCGGGAAATCAGTGTATTTCAAGCACCTCCTGTGTTGGTATATTATTTCAGAAAGGTGATTTTGTCTCTGAGATGGTCAGGAAGATTGAGGCAGACATTTATGGCCTGTTGCCATGGTTCAGGTGGTAAATGGTTGAGTTATCATTGGATCTTGTGTTACAATGAGGTGTCTCCTGGAAATGCTCAGAGGTCACAGAGGAATATAGTAGGAGGGACTCTGCCTTTTGGTGAATGCAGGATGGTTTCCAAATTTTGTTTCAACCCCAGCATTCTGTATGGCTATGAAATATTAATGGAGATCATCTACTGAAAAAGAATATTATTAAGTTTGGGATTTTAAAAAAATTACAGAATCTTGTTTGTATTTTAAATCTTCTGGCTACACCAGCAGAATTAAGTACTTGGGAGAGACTAGGTTTGGCCACCCCCCAAAACCTAATATATTTACTGTCTGATCCTTTAAGAAAACTTTTGTGGGCCCCTGAATTAATTTCAAAAACATGATGCTCAGTGAAAGAAGTACATGGTATATGATTCCATTTATACGAAATTCTAGAATAGACAACACTAATCAGCATGTAGGACAGATTTGAGTGATCCAGGACAGAAGCCATTCTGTACAACAGAAAAAGCCAGAAGATGTACGAAGAGAAGAAGACTGAGATAATGAGGGGTAGGTCTCCCAAAGGCAGGGCATCAGAGGGAACTTACTCACTAACAGCTTCTGCTGAGGCGCAGGAGAGGCTCTGGGGCCCCAGCGCACTTGCCTTCAGAGCCTGGCTGCACTCTTGGTCCTTCATTCCCTGTGAGGTCCAATTATTTGGCTTTCTTCCTCCCTTGGTTCATTTAGCTGAGAATCATATTTCCTTTTCATACTTCTAATATACTTCCCATTACATAAGGTAAGCCAAGTGAGTGTTGGTTCTTACAAGCAGAAAAGCGAAATACACATAAGAAAGTGCTTAAGATACATAAAGAGGAAAAAAATCTCTAGGACACCAAGTTGTACCAATGGTTTGATCATTCATAGTTCATTTAATATCAGTAATTTAAAAATACATATTAAAGTCTAAAAGGTAATACTCTAATTCTTAACTGAAAACCATTTCTAGTTGGTAAGGTTATGGGTTATTGTTTGATCTTCCTAATGCTTTTTTTTTTTTTTTTTTTTTTTGGTACATTTTTCTTCCGGAAGTGAGTCACATTTTCCTGTATCTTTCACACTGGTAACCTTTTTATTTTACATCTGACATTGTGAGTGTTACTTTATTGGGGGCTGAAGGCTTTTGTATTCCTTTAAATATTTTGTTCTGGGATACATTCCCCTTGGGGAAAATGTGGCCTTTGCAAGCCTTTTGTGTAAGCTTTGCTAAATGGGCCCACAATAGTCTTTAAGTTTAGTTATAATCTGGTCCCACTATTAAAGCAGCACCCTATCGAAGATTCTGCTTGATGCTCCATGTGTTTAGAAATTATTTCCACTGGGGATACACAAATTGCTTTTGGCTCTGTGCGAGCTCTGGGGATTGTTCTGCCTGCTTGTCTCTGGTGGTTCTTTCCCACTAGTTTCCTCCAGTGCAAGTGCTGCTAAATCTTCATTTGAAGACTTGAGGAGACCCTTCTGCAAATATCTGGAGTTTCCCTTAGTATAGTTCTCTTCTCTCTGACACTCGGCCCCAAGAATCCTAGATTTCTTGATGTTTGTCCCCTAGCTCAGTGAGACCTCCAGGTTCTGTCTGAGTTCCTTCTCCCGGTGCTGCAGCCTGTAAACTCTTCAGGCCAGAAATGAGGGCTATCAAAGGGCTCACCTCCTTTATTACCAAATTGTTAGAATTGCAGTTCTTCACTGCCTTTTGCTCAATGTCTCAAAACCATTGTTTTGTCTATTTTTCCCAGCTTTGTAGTGAAGATGAAAGGGTAAATCCAGTTTCTTTACTCCATCATGGCCGGAAGCAGAAATTCCTAATACTCTTTGACTATTTCAAATGATCTACAATTTGTATACTAGCTGTGAGTACTTACAAAAGTCAAGTATTCAAAAAGTGGAATCATTCTATCTGTAACTGGCAAATTAGAACTGTAAAGGTTTTAAGTCAACAAACCAAATTTTGCCTTTGAATTGAAACCACCTTTGCAAAAATTGTAACAGTGAGAAGATTATGACAATGAAAGAGACCTGACCTAACCAACTCCATCTTGCCTTTAATCTCCAGGCTGCCCTTGTTCGTTCCTGGGGGTAGGCTGAACTAACTTTGGGAGGAATTTAGTTTATAGTTTAATTTTAAAACATGGATGCTAACAGCCCCTCCCTGAAACAGCCCCACCATGGCTCAAGTGTAATGCAGCCAGAGGCCACAAGAGTGGTAACGTCCCTATTTGCTCCTATAGATAACATTACTATTATAAAACCTAAGGTTGGTATTTTGTAATAGACCAAAACATTCTGCATTCTGATGGATCCACCAGAGCCACCCAGGCCAGTAAACTGGCTCATCTGGTCTTGTGGCTCCCCACCCAAGAACTGGCTCATGCAAGAGGAGAGCTTCGACTACCTATGATTTCATCCCCAACCCAACCTATCAGCACTCCCCATTCCCCAGCCCCCTGCCTGCCAAACTATTTTATAAAAATTTCAGTATCTGAATTTTTGGGACAGCTTATTTGAGTAATAATAAAACTCCAGTCTCCCATTTAGCTGGCTCTGTATGTATTAAACCTTCTATTGCAATTCCCCTGTCTTGATAAACCAGGTCTACGTGGGTAGCCTGCAAGAGAAACCCATCAGGCAGTTACAGAATCAATGTTTTTTTTTTTTTTCAGTGATGACAAATAAACCTGAAATGACATAATGCAGAAAAATAAAATATCATGTGCTCTGAACGACTGCTGCTGGAAAAAAAAAAACAAAACTAAACATTTGACAGAACATCTTGAATTTTAGTAGATTGGTGTATATTGTAGATGTTGGGGGTGGCAGGGTAAAGGAAGAGGAGAGCATTTTTTTCATGTATTCAAAGCTAATTTTGCCACTGGTATTTGCTGTAGGTCTCTCCTGCACCCTTCCCCTGCCAACATTTTGGGTTATTTCTCTAATTTGCCTAAAGAGAACTGATGCAGCCTGTGGCATCTTTTTGTGTGTGAGCATCCCAAAAAACTGTCGCCATGACCTTGGCTCTTGACCAGTTCACTTTTTCTTTGACTGGACCATTTCCATGTCTTGGTAGCCATTGCTTTGATTGTGCTTTGTCTTCAGGATTGTACTGGTAAAGCTGTGGTTTATCTCCTGTTTCAGTTCTTCAAAGAAGTGCTTCAGGATCTTGATTCCACTTATTTCTAATTTCCACTGAAAGCTCTGCTCTTGTCTGCGGCTGATCTGGGTATAATAGTTCTGGCACCCATTGAATGGAAAGATTGCTCAACTCTAATTTTTTGGTCAGAGTTGTATACACTGAACCAATTGCGATGTCTATGGTTTAGCTATTGTTTCTCCTGTAAATAATTAGCCCTCTTCAATTAGTGCATGAACAAGCTTACTTTTTTCCTTGCAAATTAATGTGGATGGTCTACCATTGCAGGTGTAATTTTTAACATCGTCTTGTTCCTTCTTAAAGTAAGTTATCCACTTGTAAACTGCTTATTTCTTTGGGACATTGTCCCCTTAAACTTTTTATAAAGTATCAGTGATTTCACCATTCCACCCAAGCTTCACCACAAATTTGGTGTTTGTTCTTGCTTCAATTTTAGCAGAATTCAGGTTGCTGTGAAAGGGGCTCTTTCAAACTGATGTCTTAGTGCTAGATCATGTTCAAACATGTTATAACAAGTAATTACAAGTATATTTTGGTGCA
The DNA here is from genome assembly GCF_037993035.2 of Macaca fascicularis. Classification (NCBI taxonomy): domain Eukaryota; kingdom Metazoa; phylum Chordata; class Mammalia; order Primates; family Cercopithecidae; genus Macaca; species Macaca fascicularis. The sequence goes on along the minus strand of NC_088382.1, from coordinate 10,067,846 downwards.
AAAAATTTGAAATCCATGCCTAATATGACTTTTCCACAAACTTTTGGAAGACCTCTCCTATGCTTATGCATACACTCCCCAAATGTATCAATCCAGTTGCTATTGCCCAAAGAACAGAAGGCTCATCACTCCATGGAGGGTTTTTCCTGCAGCCCCTGAGACTTCTCACTTTCTCTGACAGTCCTATTGTCATGTCGTAAAAGGCCTGCCCACTTAGTCCAACACACTAGAAATGGATGATTGATAACAAGTTTATTTACCCATCTCCTGGGGGCAAAGTCTCAGATTTTGTGAGGTTGTTTGCCCCTGCAGTCTGCTTTAAACTCAACTTTCTGTTGCTTGTGTCTCTGGGTCAGAAGAATTTGTCAGTGATAGTGTTTTTGATAAAGTCTTATGCCCAGTTAATGCCAGCTCAGGGCTCTCATCCCCTAGGGCTCCTGTAATCATTTTTCTTGTCTTCTCTTGCAGTTTCTATATATTATAGAAGTTCAAAGAAGACAGACTCTAGCCAAGAGCAGTGTGAAGAAAAGAAGGCTCTATATTGATCGCAGTCCAGGGATGCCTTCTGGCTTCCTGGCAGCAATTCCGGCCTGAGATTCCTTCTCTGTCATACTTCCTGTCAATGTTGTATGATATCAAGCTGTAGCCATCACAAAAGGACTGCGAACACCTGTAAATCCCAACCATCAAAAATCACACCGAGGAATCCAAATTAGCATTATTACGTCAAAAGAAAAATCTGATTTCCCCACTGTCTTATAACTGCTTTCTTTATTGCCCTAAACTAGCCTTCCCTAACCTTTGAGTGAGATAGTGACACTTCAGTTTCTTATATTCTAAAATGTTTTCAAGGACAGCTGATGGCAGAGGAGAGGGCAGTGAGGATAGGCAGGGAGACAGATAGCTGCACAAGGAAGGTATAGGGTCGAGGTGGGAGTCAAGATGATGAAAGGAGAGAGGGATGGTGACTGATTTAGTCACCCATTTGAGAGGATCTCCAGACTTGGACTGCTGGCTAAGGACCCCTATCCTAAGTGAGAAAGCATCATATCAGGCAGGAGCTCTACCCTGGTGGTTAGAGGTGGACATTCTGGAGTCATCTAAGGAGGCTTCCCAAGCCTCACTGTTGGCTCTCCCTGACCCCTTCTAAAACTTTCTTTCTAGCTTCTGCTGCCCTCCAGGTAAGCACTCCACAGCCTGTAGAGCTCTGTGAGTATAGTCTGTCCTTCCCATAGTGATTTGCCTTGGTGCAGTAATTAACAGAATGAGCTCCAAAGTTAAGGGTTCAAATCTGGCTCTGACACTTGCAATTATGTCCCCTCTCTGATTCCTCATCTGCTAATCCATGGGGTTGCTGTGAGCACATGGAATACCTCATGATACTGCAAGGGGCCACTGCCAGGTGCCCTGAGAATTACAAGCAGCTCTTGGTGCCTAATCTGCTCCATCTCTTATTCTTCATATTCTTTGTATGTCTTCCTCTGCCACTTACCAGCTGTTGACCTTGGGCAGATTACTAAATTTCCTATGCTTTTCCCCATTTATGTAAGAATAGCAATGGTACCTACCTCAAAGGTACTATAGATGCTATAGATGGAACATTGGTTTCCTCCTTAAAATTTACATGTTGAAATCTTAACCCCTAATGTGAGAGTATTTGCAGGTGGGACCTTGAGAGGTGATTAGTTCACGAGGGTGGAGCCCATGTGAATGGGATTAATGCCTTATAAAAGAGATCCTAGGGAGTCTTGTCCCTTCCACCCTCACCAGACACCAGTTCTGGTGAAGTGGTCCCGTCACCAGACACCAATGCTGCCAGCACTTTGATCTTGGACTTCCCAGCCTCTAGAACTGTGAGAAATAAATTTCTGTTGTTTATAAGACTGTGTTACCCACTTTGTGGTATTTTGTTATAGCATCCTGAATTGACTAAGACAATACATGCATTGCTATTCAATGAAGTGATATATACCACTCAGGACAGCAGCTGGCACAGAGAAGGAACTCAGTACATGATGTGCCTGTTTTGAGTGCACACAGTTTTGCTTTGTTTTTAACTATATACCAAGGCCACTGTCTTGATCTGTCCACAACTGATGCCCATGTAGGTAATAGATGAGAGACTCCTGGGTGGTTGGGGGTAGTTTCTTTGGACATAGAACCCTTCAGAATCATGACCTGTTACATCATTAGCTGGGGGTTATTGCTGATTGAGGCGGATGATAAAGAGGAGGCCATGACCACAGAGTACAAATACTTGCATCAGGCACTACTTTAAGGAAATCTCTATAAGTCTTAGAACACTTTTATTTATACAGTGTTAATTTACACACAGTCACTTTAAAAAACTTTGTTGCAAGAGATATTAAGTCAAAACCATTTGCAAAACTGTAGCACCCCATTTTTTAAAATCCCACTTTTAAATAGAAAAAAGTATATATAATAGTCTATATATGCATACATATATGGTTTAGTATATGCATGGAAAAACTGGGGGAAACCCTATTCCAAATTGTTAATACTGATGTTTTCAGCAGAGGAGGGGAAGACATTACAGAAGACGTTTATTTTCTACAGTATGCATTTCTATATTGTTGCAACTTTTAAATAGTAAAAATCCCATGTTACTTCTTTATTATATCAGAATAGTTGAAATTCTCCTATTCATTAAGTTGAGAAAAGGGGCATGCAACTGTGGAAAGTGTGGTCTGCACATGAAATGGACATAAGTGTCTTGCCTGGAAATTTAACTCCATCTCATCTACTCACTCCAAGGCATGCTGGAAACCCATTACAAGCACCCATGACAGAAATCTGTCAACATTTTGGAAACCACTTGACCCCTATAGGATGCCTATGTGAATGTGGAGCTGTTGAAAGTGTCACTCAGTTGGCCACAGTTGGGTCCTCTGTAGACGCCCTGGCTTCTGGTGCACATAATGTGTCTGCAGCAGCTCTGCTCTGCCATTAATCCACATTTTATATTTGTTAGTAGCTCGGGAGAATTTGGGGTGGAGTTAAGAAGACATATTCTGTGGGCTACCCTCCGGCTTACTCCTCCATTAGACAATTAACGATGTTCTGAATTGACGGGGTCAGATTCCAAGACACCAACTGGACCACATTTTCTAGTGGTCAGAGTCACTGTGGGTGGCAAAAGTCACAAGCCACATACCTAGATGTGACTTTCTCTCTGATGGCAAAAGGAATGGGCTGAGCCAGAGTTGTCTCTCTGGGAAGGCTTGCCCATCTTGCTTTCCACCTCTCTCCCTCTCTGTGAGTACGAGTGTGGCAGGTGTATAGATCAGCCAGCTGGGGAAGCAGTTAGACTCAAGGCAGAGAAGCAGCCTCACTTAGGCGCTGAGCCTGGTCATGGACTCCAGTTTGGTTTACCAGAAACCATACATGAGGGTAAACACCACATGTCCAGGTCATAGCGATGTACAGTGAAGGGAAGAGCTTCATTCACTGATGTCAGCTCTTGCTTGGAGCCACTTCCTTTTTCACAGAACAAATTATTCTTTGAAGTCCAACTCTTCATGGTACACCCAAAGCCAGTGATGACTGGGATGCCTCCTGACTCCAAAATTTGACTTCCAATGGAGGATGAGATTTACAAAACACTGTTTTTTGCAACCGAGAGTGGGAAAGTCCTCACTTTTCCCCAGTCTTCACAGAGTGAAGATGTCATGATATAGGCACCTTCCAAAGTGCACTGGTCCCTTCCAATCCCAAAGATCTCTCCCAGCATCACGGCACTCATTCTCTGTCACTGCCTGACCTTCCTGAATGCTTTCGTTGCCATATTCTGCTTGTCCTACACTTTCTTTTATTTAAGAAATGTTTTAAGAGAGCATCTCACTTGGTTGTTCAGGCTGGACTGCAGTGGTGTGATCATAGCTTACTGCAGCCTTGAACTCCTGGGCTCAAGTGATCCTCTCACCTCAACCTCCTGACTAGCAGGGACTACAGGTGAGCACCACCATGCCTGGCTAATTTTTAAAAAATTGTTTTTTGTAAAGATGGTCTCACTATATTGCCCCGGCTGATCTTGAATTCCTGGGTTCAAGCAATCCTCCTGCCTCTGCCTCCTCAACTGCTGGGATTACAGGGATGAGCCACTGTGCCCAGCCATTCCATGCATTTTTTCTTTTCTTTTTTCTTGTGTTTTTTGTTTTGTTTTGTTTTGTTTTGTTTTGAGACAGTCTCGCTCTGTTACCCAGTCTGGAGTGCCGTGGTGCGATCTTGGCTCACTGTAACCTCCACCTCTTGGGTTGAAATGATTCTCCTGTCGCAGCCTCCAGAGTAGCTGGGTTTACAGGCACCCACCACTACTCCTGGCTAATTTTTGTATTTTTAGTAGACACGGGGTTTCACCATGTTGGCCAGGCTGGTCTCGAACTCCTGACTTCAGGTGATCTGACCGCCTCAGCCTCCCAGAGTTCTGGGATTACAGGCATGAGACACCGTGCCCAGTAATTCCCCGCATTTTCTTTTCCCTCCCTTTGCTATTATTTCTCCTCCAGACGTGTAGCCTTAGCTATCACCTGAACTTGTTTGGTCTTCTCTTCTCCTTATAGTCTCATTCCCTTCGAGGGCTCATGCTTTTCCATGATTTCAGCCACCCTGCCTTTCTGATGTCTCCCCGTAGGTCTTCTGGGCAGGGACCTTCCTTCGAGCTTTTGTGCTCGCTGCACTGCCTGCCTTGCCCTTAGCACTCACTTCAGTGCCCTCTCTGTCTCAGGAGCTCTTCCTCCTGCTTTGCTGTTCCTAGGACTGGCACATCCATCCACTGTTAACTAGATCCCACAGGGCTCCATATAGTTCTCCATCCATGTAGGGCTGACTGCAATCAATGAGTGCCTGTTTTGCTTCCCAGGAGGGGGCGTGTTGAGTTTGGGAGTGGGAGGCAGCAGGCTGGCCAGGGGCTGTGGTGGGAAGCCCATGAGTCTGGGGCCCACAGCAGGCCAGGCGCAACTCTGCCACTCCCCAGGGAAGGAGGTCACCTGGCCTCTGTGAGGCTTCATTTCTGTATCTGTAATATGGAGAGAAAGAGAATATGGAGCGGAAGCAGTGAGGGGAGGTGGAGGGGACAATGTACTTGGAAGTGGATTGTGAGTGATAAGGAAGGAGCAGGCAGTTGTGATGATGAGTCTATGTTTAATGGAATCAGCCCCCAGAGCACTGCGGCCACATCCCAGATAGTTTCCATCCTAAGCTTTCCTTCTCCCTGGGCCTAGGACCCCTGTCCATATAACAAAGTCCAGATGAATGCTGAGCTTTGAAACAAGAAGCCACGTGGGAGCTTTCCGTTTGGACAAGAACTGCCTTTGGCGTAATTCTGAGCACTCCCCTCCCCCCGACCCGATGTTTTAAGAATAAAGGCTGAGGTGGGAGTCAGTGGACAGGGAGGGGCACCAGGCAGATTAGGAAACCCAGGTGGGCTGGCCCCGGGGCGGGGCTGGGTATTGCTAAGTCATCAGTTATTTAACCTTATGGAGTTTTATTTAACCATCTTTGTTTGACATGTTTTATATATATCATTTTATTTATTCTTCACCAAGTCCCTGTGAATGGGGTGGTACTATTGTCCCCATTTTAAAGATGAGAACACTGAGGCATGGAGATATTAACAAGTTTACAGATAGTAAGAGCCAATAATAATAATAATAAACCCAGGCATTCTGATCCCAGAGCTGGAACTGTTTGAGTAACTGATTATTTTGGTACCACAAGTATATGGCTGTCCCTGTGGAGTTGTGGTCTCCCCTAAAAGGTGAGGCTATTTTTGGCATCAGTCACCAGGGGGAGAAGAATCAGGGTTCTCAGAGGCAACAGAAAGGGGCAGGGAAACAGCCTGATGGGATTCATCCCTCTTGGCCTAGTTGGAAAAGCCGGCAAGCTATTGAGGGAAGGGGCTGAGAAATGGAGAATTTGGGGACGGTGTCTGGAGGCTGTGCCAACCCACTGGGCCCAGGGTGGAAATAGCTCAGAACACACGGGAGAAGGCGGGCGGGGGGAAGGCCCCTGGCAGCTCGGCTGTTTCCATTTCCTTGTTTAGTGGTTACTTGTCACCTGTGACTCTTGCCTGATGCTCAGTGAGGGTCCTTGGGAAGATCCAGCTCACCTCAACTGTGCTTGTAAGGTTAAAAGAGAGCAGCGCGAGGAAGGGAAGGGGTGCACGGGAGAAGGGAAGGGGATGGCGGGGAAGGGTGAGGGAACGAGGAAAAGAGAAGGGGAACGCGGGGAAGGGATGGGGAGCGCCGGGAAGGGAAGGGGAGCTCGGGGAAGGGAAAGGAAGCGCGGGGAAGGGAAAGGGAGTGCAGGGAAGGGAAGGAGATCACAGGGAAGGGAAGGGGAGCAAGACGGAAGGGAAGGAGAGGGCAGGGAAGGGAAGGGTCCGCGCAGGGAGAGGAAGGGGAGCGCCGTGAAAGGAAGAGGAGTGTGGGGAAGGGAAGGGGATCACGGGGAGGGGACGGACAGCGCGCGGAAGGGAAGACCACATTGGTGGTCTCGGAGGTTCCAGGGAAGGTGACCCTTGAAGAGGCAATGCTCGCCCCACATGGAGATTCACTCTCCAGCCTAAACCCAGCCGACAATGAGGATTTTTTTCTGCTGGAAGGAGTCATAATTAGACCTAAACATTAACAGCAAATCCAGAACCATCCCTCACCAAGTAGGAGAATAAGGGAGAGAATAAAACCTCCTGGGAGTCTAGGATGTAATTGGACCTGATTTCCCAAAGGAACATATATTTTTTCTTAACCTTATCCAACATTATTTTGTGATTCTAGGCCCTTGGTTGGGGCCTATACAGGACGAGCTACTCCCAGAAAACGAATAGAAAAGAGAACATTTTCCGAGTGTTCTTTTTCCTCCTTTCGGCTTCTGTCTCTGTGTTATTTCCAGGCAGAGGGCAGGGTCCCTCCGATTTTCCATATTCATAGGTCAGTTTTGAAAGCTCCTCCCCAGATGCGGAGACCACAGTCCCCGTTCAGAAGGAGGTGGATGGGGAGAGTCTGCATAAGGAGATGGGAGTATAATTCAGGTAGAGTTGGGTTTTTTCCAATGTACATATAAAAATCCTTAAATATTGCTTGGTGCTATATATTTTTCCTAAGTATGACGTCATGTCGAAGGAGCCCCGGAAGCCTCTTCCGTTCTTCATTTGTGAGACCAGCTTCCACTTTCTGTGACCCCCGCATGCTGCAGCCTCCTCTGGAAACTCAGCATTGGGCTAGATCAGTGCTCCCTCTCCAGCACTGGTGGAAGGCTGTGGAGGCGATCTGAGCAGCAGCTCTGAAGGCCAAGGTGTCTCCTGCAGCCAGGTGATGGTGGCCCAAGGCTCCGGGGCTTCCCTTGCCCTCCCTGCCTCTCTCCTACAACCATTCTTGCCCCACAGTTTTGCAATCATGGTGCTTGTGTGTGGGAGGGCAGGGAAGGCGGGTCTTTCCCTGAAGCAATGTAGGTAAAAGCCTTGATGGATGTAAAGTGAGGGTCTGGGGAGCTAGGAGAAGAATGTGAACTTATGGGAGTGCATGTGCCCCCAGCACTACTCTGAGAAAAAAAAATGCCAGCTCGCTGCACCAGACGGAGACATCTTTTAAAGATGAAGACAGCCACTAGACAACGAAGCAACAGGAGCCTTAATCTTAGAGTTCTAGCAGCCAAGGGGGTGTCAGGCAGGCCCCAGGCCACACGGAATTCTTTGCCCCTCTCCCTGAGTTTAGGGTGGGAATGATGAGGTGAGCCACCCATGGCGCCCAGGGGCAGTCACTCCCTGCCTGTGGCATTGAGGTTCTGAGAAGGGACCATCATTCAGATCAATGGGCTGACACCTGGGTGCAGTGGAGATCAGGCCAGGCCTGGGAGAGAGTAAGCAGGAGAGGGAGCCAGCAGGAAGCAGGAAGCAGGATGAGGAAAAAGAGAGGGCACAGAGGATGGGGTGGCTTAACTTCCATTTGTCTTGACTTTAGAAGTGTGTCCAAACGGACCTCCATAGTGCATGATTATATGGCTGGGGCCAAGGGTCTGGGGGCTGATGGGTGGGCCACCTTGGAGTGGGGAGCCCTGTGGGTCTGTGTGTGTGTGCGCGCATGTGCCAGCAAGTGCAAACTGGACAGCAGTTCACTATGTGACAGGGTTTGCTCACAATAGTCCCCCGGCAACCCCAACTACCAGGGAGCCCAAATGTCTCCATTTGCCACAGAGAAAAGAGGGTCGGCTATAAGCTGAAGGTTTGTGTACCCTCAGAATTCAAGCATTGAAATCCCAGCCCCTAAGATGATGGGATTAGGAGGTGGGGCCTTTGGGAGGTGATTATCCATGAGGGTGGATTCCTTACAATGGGATTAGTGCCCTTAGAAAAAGGCCCAAGGGAGCCTCTTCACAGCTGGAGGGCACCGTCTATTACTGAACAGCCCTCACCTGATGCTGAATCCCACAGGCCTCACTTTGATCTTGGACGCCCCACCTCCGGAATTGTCAGAAACACATTGCTGTTGTTTATAAGCCCCCCAGTCTATGGTATTTTGTTACAGCAGCCCAGACAGCTAAGACAGGGTCCAGATTAACAAGCACAATTATTTGCTGGCAAGAGGCAGAATCTTAAATCCCAGACCTAAATTCCCCAAGAGCCAGAATTCAAAAGAGTCCTCTCTAATTGCCTTTGATGAGAATTCAATTTAGGAAGGATTCTATTAATAGTTTAAACTAACCAGGAGGCGCTTCCCATATCTTCTCTGCAGAACCCAAATTCTCTCTAAACAGCTGAACCTTCTGCAAGCTGAAGATTCCTCATCAGTTTAATAAGAGGTTTGGAAAAGAGATTTGGAAATGAGTGGATAGGAGGGGGCTTTCTGTTTCTTTCCTGGTAGACGTGTCCCCAAATTGGCCCCTTCTTAGGCCCAAAGAGGCATTTATTTGGTATAATTGGTGACTGATTCCTTTCTAACATCTTGGATTAGGACTTGAAATAATCTAGTCACAGTCCCCCGCCCAGGAGTCACGCGTGTTCTCAGGAGAGACTGAAGAGACTGGGGTGCGGGTGATGGAGGAAGCGAAAGAGGCCCCTCTACTTGCCCCTCAGTGTTTCTATCCTCCACGGCGTTCTATTTTCTGACAAAGACAAGCCTGAGCTCTGGGTGCCTGCCCTGAAGGAGACATACCCAGGAGGCACGTATAGAAGATTCTGAATTGAAAATATTGGGAAGGAGGAAGGGGAATGGAGAGAACAGGGACGTTGAAGGAGAAGGATCAAAGGGCCGATTGTTGAGAACGTGCCGTCTCTCCCCAGAGTTCTGGGCGCCCCATTTAATGAAAGCTGTCTCTCCTCCTCTCTCTTTTCTCTCTCTTCAGAGGAGGTACTTTGGGGCAACCTTCTGCGGAGGAGAAAGGGCTCATACTGACATGGATTCCTTTCAAGTAGTTGTTCCTCCCTTTCCTTCCAAAATGACACATTTTGAAAGTGGAACAGGTCCAAGCACGCAGAGAAGAGTGGAGAATAATGTGAGATATGCTCACCACGCTGTTTGCCACATATGTTGTGAAAAATGTTTAAATCAAGCCTCTGGATACAATCACTTTTGACATGCCCTCCCTCTCTCCTGGCTCTCCCTGGTCTTCCTTGTACCAGTCACAGCCTCACCCCATCTCCACCTGTCACCCACCATCTGGGAGAGTCTAGAATGAGTATGCTTGTATTCGATGCTGTGTTTCCCTTAATTGAGCAGTGAGAAATCCTCCTAATGGGGCAATAAGAAACCTCTGCTGGATGTCCATGGGGCTTGGTCTGAAGGCAGTTTGCCCCAAGGATTTATTTGCAGAATTTCCAGCAAAGGCATTAGGGGGAAAATGTTACATTGAGAAAATACAACCCAGGACTTCTCTGCCTCTCCCCAGACCCTCATTTTCAGCACTGAGATTTCTCTCCAGCTTCTTCTCATCTTAGCTTCTTTGGGGTTTCCCCTACCAGGCCCCTCTCTGAACCTCCAATTGCCAGCCTGCATTTAGGCTCTGGGAGTGGGTAGCTCTGCTCTATGCATGGCTTTTCCTACCTGGCAGAAGATGTGTGTCAGTCAGAGGCAGCTGGTGCCTGGAGACGTCACCACCCACTTACCTTCTCAATTTCCCTTTAACACCTCTTCTTCTCTTGGTGCCAGCTGCTTCTAACTTCCAGGTGCAGGAAGCATTTGGTCCACCCTCTGCTCACAATGGATGCCCCTCAGCTGCCAGAGTTTTCTACTCCACAATGATTTGCCCCTCCCCCACCATGCATAAAGGAAAAGCCACACACACGTGCGTGTTATTAAAATGAACTGTTTATATTATCTCCGTTGAGTCAATACATTATAATGTATTAAAATGGAAAGGTACAAAATTGAAATAAATACTTTCTGATTCATGTATAAATCTTTTTTTTTTTGTCAAGATGACTTTTATCATCAGTACATGTCACAAGAAAACATTTAAAATGACACTGAAACAATCATTGAAATCATGGTGCATGGAGGAAAAAGGTAAAGAAAACAACTTTTGGCTTGTTTTGGCATGAGACCTTGATACAATTTGGGTTCCCCAAAACCATGTGAAGGGTGGTAAAATAGAAATGCTCAAAACTGACTTAAAAAAATAAACAGGCTTTACAAAAACCCTCTTTTTTCTTAACCCAGCCACTTCTCGACATGGTCTGCACGTACAGTAGATACATTCATTATTGTCCAAGGGAAGACAGTAACTGCCTTTCATTTTAAAGAGCTTGGTGGAGAGGCTGAAGAAATGTGCTGTAGCTGAAGGTGAGTAGAATGTTCCAGAGAACAAAAAAGTCTAGATGGTCTTCAGGAACAGCACTGAGCATGATGGGGGGAGGGTCTCTGGGACGAGAGGTGGAGGTGGAGGAGGGTGCGGAGTCCAGATCTGAAGCCATGGAGACTGAGGATGGAGTTGGGTTGTCAGTGGTGAACGTGGGTGCAGGGATCTCTCCGCCTGAGCAGTCCTGGGTTTGTCCTCAGCCTGGGAACGTTGCTCTTTCAGCAAGAGGCGAACCCTGGGCTTTGGAGACGGGGCTGGGGCTCTTTTGAGGCATAGCAGCAGTGGGGAGACTGGGGACAGGCTTGCAATGGATTCCATGGGAGGGGCTTCTCTCCTGGTTCTGACTGCTTATTAGGTGGTTATTAAGGCAATAAGGACTTAAGCAAACTAGAAGTTAAGGGCAGCTAAGTTCAGCCAGATCAAAGGTAAACAAAAGGTGAGAAGGAGTCCCTTTCTCCTCAGCTACCTTTCCCCCAAGCACAGGAGGCCTCAGCTCCTGAAGCTCTGAATTTACAGTACACAGTAGCAGACGGCTTGCCCTTTGGAAGGCTCCATGGAAAGAAGGCTTATCCCTGACTTGGGGCAACTTGACCGAATTTTCTACTCTCCAGAATCTCTTTTCTGTGGTCACCCGACTGGCGAGTGGAAGATGGAAGCACCAAGGTTCCTGCAGAAGATAGATCAAGACCTTTGCTATCAACCTTTCAGCCCATCCCAATGGCCTTGAATGGCATGTGTCCTGGAAAGCCAGGCCTGTGTGCCTGTATGCCCCAGCGAGACCTATGCTCAGCTGGAGAAGAGGACAGCCTTTCAGGGTTCAGGAACGTTCGCCCTAGAACAGATGGAATGATAGCTACAATGTCCTTGGGAATGTGAGGTCCTGGATGAGTCTCTGGGGAAGTGAAAGAAGCTCCTTTAACTTGACTCCACTCACAGGGCGATGTGCAGGAGACAAAACAGAATGGATAGAGGAAGCGTCTCCTTTCTTCTTGCTCTAGAGTGAAGGAGATGGACAGTTACCTTGAACTGCTATGGGAAGGATGAGCATGGAGAGCTGCCTGTTATTCTGAGCCAACTTCTGGCAAGATGCTGGGTGAGTTGACTGCCTGGAATCGAAGAACTGGCTCTCAAGCAGTTGCTGCTGAAGAATGTCAGCAAAGGAACCACACACCACTGTGGTAAGCCAGGTGGAAATCCCTCCACCCTCTGGCATGGGATGGCAGTCTAGAAAGGACTCTCCATGAGATGCCTGGGGCCTGAGGAGGCAGAGGCATGGACACACTGTGCTATGATGACTTAGAGACACCTGTGAGTGGGACATTTGTGGGGATGAAATGGGTGCAGGGAGAAACGGCAGTTGTAATGGCCAGCCATCTGGGGACCAGTTCCCTCCCTGGCCTTTCTTTCTCTGGTGGAACCCGTCCTGTTTTGGTCCTAGGAAAAATGGGTGTCATTTTATCCAGGAATCTAAGAATTACAATAACAAATTAATAAAGTGAATGTGATAATCAAACCGTGAGGGTATGAACAACATAAGATTTGATGATCATTGTCAAAATCAGTTGGTAGGTCTGTGGAACTTTATTGTACATTTCGACTTTGATATGTGTTTGAATATGTTTTCTAAGTTATCCACAACCCAAAACAGAACCCCTTGGAGGTAATCTAGCGGAATCCTTCATGTTACAGACAGAGCCACTGATTAAAGATCTAGGGTCACACAAGGAGTCACTGCAGAATCAGTATTGGAACCCTGTGCTCTTTCTGCAGGGATTTGGATATTTTGGTTGGATATGCATTCTTACATCAATGTATGTTCTCCAGCTCTGCTCTTACATGTTGAAAGGCAGGCAGCTATTTTTAAACATCCTGCCTATTAGCCTTAGGAACATAATAATAATGGCAAGCACCCTTATTGCTTCGCTGAGCTGCAGACACCCTTCTAGGGTGTGAACAGAGCTCAGTAAAGACAGCAGCCTCAGGTCTACATGTTGCTTTGAGCCACAAGCTAGTCTGCAGGCAGCAGCCATGGGCCGTGCCTGTGTTAAGTATATTTAAGAACATTGGGGAACACAGGAATTACATGGACTAAGTTTAGAAAACAAATAGTAACATACATAAAGGAAGGCTTGATATGGACTGCAAGGATGTAGAGCAGGTGCACATGCGTGCACTACCAGAATGGCTACACGGTGGGAAGGAACTCCGGAACCACGTGAGAAAGAGTTGTTAGGACAGTGCAATTGTGAAATACCGTTTCCAACTCTAACACGTTTTCTATCACTCTATTTTAAAATAGATAATAATTACAATTTTTATTAATATCAAACAAATTAGCTTTGGGACCTATGGCCCTAACTTAGGGGTCACAGCTGCAGTCCCCTTCTTGCAGAGCTGGCTAGCTGCACAGATAACTGCCCCCAGCGTTGGTCAATTCTGGATGCTGTCTTCTCCCATAAAGACACCAGGCAGTGCTCTTCAGCCCCAATGTTTCAAAGGGAGAACCCGCACCCACCCTAACTTCTGGTGAGACAAAGCACTTATTATAGCTGTTCACCTCTTCACGGGGCACCCACCACCAGGAAAGGTCACTAAAGGTCCTGCCTGGGCCCCTGGCGTGACACAGGGTCATGGTCAGTCTTCTCTGGAGCCTGAGTCTGGGCCTGGTGGGGAAAGGGGATGTCACTTATAAGGGAGTGGGGGAGGTGGGGGCGGAAAGGGCTGGAATGGCACCTTTTTAAAGGAATAAAGCCCTTTAAGGATCTTCAACTCAGGGACTTGGTCTCTTTGAGAAACAGCACCATAATCTAATTGGAATTAAAAAATTATTTAATTAGAAAGAGACTCTTAGGAACTGGAGGCTGGGGAAAGGAGTGGGGACTCACTGGGCCCTTCTCAGGGATAACAAAGAATCAAGGGCCTCAGCAGCAAATTACAGACTTTATTTTTAAATTCAAATAAAACCACAAAAATTTAAATAACACATTCTAGACTATGTCTTTGTAAGCTCTGGGGGACAACGCTCATAGAGTCCTCCCAAAGGAAAACAGACCAGCTAAGCCAGGTGCCTCCAGGCTTGTAAAAGGGGGAAAGTGAGGCCAGGAGGCCAACAGCCATTTTTTAGAAGAATGACACCCCAAGAAGTTCCTGGTCTACCATTTTGCATGAGGAAAACACGCTTTGGCTTCTGGTGGCTCAGTTGAGATAAAAGCAGAGAGGTATAATAAAAGGAATTTATCACAAATATTAGGAATACCTGCTTGGATTTAAAAGTTGAGGGTTTCCTGAAACGAGCTCTGCTAAAAGGCATCTGAGAAATCAGATGCCTCTGGAATGGAAGACGTCCAGGAAAGTTGAGACGGCTGAACAACAGGTGGGGTCGCTGGGTGGATGGATGGACCACTGAGATTTTTTAGGAAAAAGCTGTTCTCAGAGGAGATTTAGTGAGGGCAGTTTATAGGTTTAGATTCTGCTGTTCCTTATTTTCATTGTTCTTCCTCAACCCTCAAAAATATAGATTAATGAGACATTAGCTCATTTCACATCCTAAATCTGAATCCTCTTCCCTTAGCTAACACGGGGCTGGGAGAGGGGAATGTGAACATGTGTGTTCATATTGACCATAATCATTGAGAAAAGAAACTTAGGGACTTCTATCAAACATGAGAGTTTGGGAATGATATCTGAGTTTCACAAATTGAAAGGATTCTGAGCTGCTGGTTATAGTCAGGAGGGGGACAAAGGAGCATCGGGAAGCAGGGTCTGAGGGGGTCTCTGCTCCTTTTGAGCTGGGTTTCTTTGGGCAAATCACTTCATCTCTCTCTGGGCTTCAGTTTCCTCATCTGTACAGGGAGGAGATGGAACCCCACATGCTCTAAGTCCTTTCTGACATTTGACATTTGTAGTCTATGGTCCTGGAGAACCGATATCAGTCTGGAAAAGACATGAGGCAGGGGCTGAATTCTAGGATCATGAAGGGCTCCACCAGCCTTTCATCCAAAGAGGGCCAACCTTGTTCCGGGGGAATGGTGAGTACACTTTCTAGCAGGTTCCTTGGGACTCCTGACCAATGTCAGCATGTCCACAATGCTCCATCTAGATTCTGCCTTTGAAAGAGCCAAACAGGAGAGCAGTAATGTCTGCCACATCTTTGTGGGATCCTGCCCTTTTGTAGTCAATCTCAACGCAGGGAAAGTAGAAAGTGCATTAGAACCTAATAAAAATTTCAAAAGATCTTGAAAGATGCCCACCAGCAGCGGACAGTGACACAATCAGTGCCCATGGCCAGGCACATCATGGAGGCTTGCAGGAGCCACGAGAAACAGGTTTGTAAAGCGCTCTGAGCTCTTGACTGTGAAGAGTCAGACAGGCAGAGCCATCACAGTCCTGGTTTCCACTTGGCTGGCCATCAGGATTAACATTTCACTGCAGAGCCAATAAGCCCAAGACTTCAGAGGACTGGCTGTGTCTCTAGATTTGTGGAGGGGGAATGGCTCACTGTGGAGAGGTGCACTATTCTGCCAAAAGACAAATGTCTGCAAAAACACAGACACTGGAAAAATCCTAAATAGATTAGAAGCACCTAAATAGTGCTTCTAATAACTTCTGTGTATGCTGGTTCCTAGCACTGGGAGTCGGGGAGATGTGTCTATCAGAGTTTGAGTTGGAAAAACATAGAATGGCAAACTCCTGTGTGCCCAGGGGAAAAAAAGAAGTCCATGATTCTGACCTCTTTAGGGAGAATGAATGAACTGTGTGCCAGAGATTCACCTCTATTTCCCAGAGATATTGCTTTCCAAATCTACCTCCTTTCAAAAGCTATGCAGAAGTACCTGGCTGAAGAGATGACTTGAGATCCCAGCAAGAAGAAAATCAGGGTAATCTTGAACCAGAATAGTTTGTGCCTTTTAAGACATGCATTTCTTCTGAGCAAGTCCAGATGTCCAAGGGGGGAGAGGGGATGCTGCGAGCACTGTCTCTAAACATACAGTGATCCAATCTCTTAAGTAGTTAAAGATCCAGTTTTGCTTTAAATGCACTGAAGGCCCAAGAAAATTTAGATGCCTCTCTCACCTAACACTGCCCTTCCTAATCTTACCTAGAGTGAAGCTGAGGCACAGCCCATTTTTCTGCAGCTCTCCTATTGAAATGGTGCCACTCCTGGGAGGAAAACCCAAGATCTCTCTCTCTGAGTCCTTCAATATCTTTCATTGCCTTTTTGCTTAATTCACATTTAAAGCCTGCCTATCTCTCTATAATATATTATATGCACTATTTGTATAAAATATAAATACTTCTTATATTTCTGCTTAATTTCCTGTCTTTTATCCTCCTTTATATAACTAGGTTAAAAAAAAAGATGTTCATGACAAGGGAAAAACCACAGTACTGCTCAAAGGAATAGATCTCCAGAAGGAGAGATGACAGCCCTTGTCCATGGGCCCCAGGGGTGCTTCAGATCTGGACTGTACAGCAAATTAAATGGAACACATTTCAACAGAAATCAGCAATGGAGACATCTGAGCCAGACGAAGTGAACTTCCACAACCTGGTTTTAAGGAACAGTAAATACAATAGAGATAGATAGATACACTATGCTGAATCTTGAGTACTAAAACAAGTTATAAATAGAAATATGCTAACTTAAAGAAGACATACGTCATAGGGATTAGTCTGGTCAACAACCAATTACCATTAGGATCAAAAAGTAAACCGGCCTTTTCACTGAGTGCCTCCACGACATTTCTCAATGCACTAAGTACATTTTAACCATGCAAAAATACACAAACATCTTAACTAGGTTGTTTTTTTGTTTTGTTTTGTAAAAAAAAAATCAAACACCAACATTATGCAATTTGTTAATTATATTGGTTAAAATAACAGCCAGTGGCTGCCATATATCAGATACATCATATACATATTTTTATACAGAATCTGGACAACACAACATTACACATCAGAGAGAAAGAGAGAAAAAGAGAAAGAGATTATTTGTTCCTTTGTGGGTTTTTTGTTGTTGTTCAGTAAAAAAATAAAGTAAAATGTGAGAAGCAATGCTAAGAAGGAAAACACTTCAACAAGTTAGGAATACATAGGGAGAACTGCTAATCCGAAATACAGGAGGAAAAGAGTTCATATTTAGGTCTGTGTCTAGAATTTTCTTCACTAAGAAACAAAAGAGTACAACCGGTGTATTGGTTTGGAAAAGCAGAAAGAGCGAAAACATCATGCTGTCTGCCTCCCAGCACGTTTCCAGCAAGAAGAAAAAAATCATAAGCACAAATTAATTTCACAAGTTTTGTTTTCAAAAATGTCCTCCTTACCCAGGAAGCTTGGTAATGCAGGGGTGGGGGGCAGCTCAGTTGAGTGTCCTTGGCAAAGGTTTGGCCAAAACTGTTGGCCTTAAATTAGTTGGAGATATGAACTGTCTGTGGGAATTCACGCAATGAAATGCGACATCAGCTTGCTCCGTCTAGGCAATATTTCCTGTTGCCAGCTCATGATCTGGCCGAAGACACAACCCCCATGACAGGCTCTGCTAGCCAGGCCCCAGTCCTGCCCCTTAAACATCTGGCATCAACACAATCTTAGGAATTCAACCTGAAAAGAAAACGAGACCTTGAACACAAGCTATGGAAGCACTACCGTGATCACGGTTAGATACAAAAATGTGAAAATTCAGATGTAATCAAAAATACAAAATCAGTTTCAATAAGATTTGCTTTTTTTTTTTAAACCATTACAGTGCAAGGTTTTTCAAATTACAGTAAAAGTTATGTGTCTGCATACAGTAACTAGAGTAAATAGCTGATTTTGTTCTGCTAGAATCAGAGGTCCCTGATAAGTGAGAATGCACCAGTCTGAAATCAACCCAGCACAATAAATGGATATCTGAACATAAACACGGTTCATTGTAGTCTTTACCCCTTTAAATTATAGTAACAAAAGAATGATGTCCTTTGCACAACTCATTAGCATGATGTTCTTCCTCCATTAAAAACAATCGTAATAAATAGATGGTATTAAAATTCCACAAGAAAAGGACTGGAAAACCGGGGCTGACCAGTGGAGGATCTGAAGGGAGTTTCCCATGTCACTGAGCTTTTCCCATTATACTTAATTTTTTTTTTTTCCTAGCATAAGCCTCTTTGGGCAATGTTGCTTTGTGCTTCAACACCCATCACCCACACCATCCCAGGCTGTTGCAAGAGGAAGAGGCACCACCTCACAGAATGAAAGGAAAACATAATGGGGTCACCCCCGAGGAAAGAAAAATGGAATAAAATGAGAGTCGGGAGGCCAGGCTGGGGAGGAGGCTTCAGTTGATAAACGAATGACCCTTGTCAAGGCCATTGTGTCTCAGAGTCTCACGGTCAACAAGGAAAGAAAGGGAAAGTCAAGAACCCAAAAGACCATCTGGGAATAAGAGCTGCTGTTCACCAAGAGCCTCACTTTTGGGCAAGTGGCTGGCAGAGAGTGAGAGACTAAAGGAAGTGATCAGGCAATGGTCTTCACATGCATGCCAAGGGACAGGAGGAGAGGCAAGGGGGACTGAGGGAGAATCCTCTTCTGAAATTTGTAGCAAGAACTAGTCTGGGACAGGTTGGGAAAGGCAGAATGCATCAGAATGCCTCCAGGAACCACCACTGCATGCCCAAGAGGGTGGATGATGGCCCTTTGGCACGGACCACAGGCTAGAAGCCCACAGAAGCCACATATCGTCCCTGCTGGTCTTTGGCCTTCCTCATGTGGCCCCTCTAGGGCCTAAACCCAAGAAAGCCACTCTTTGAGCCATTTGGATTGGCCCCTTCTACCCCACTCTAAGTCACTCCTAATTGCACAGGGCAACTCTTCCTAAATTAAGTGACTTGAAAAGGAGGCAGTTTTAGACAGAGGCTGCTGTTGAGGGAGTAGGGGAGTGGGACTGGCCAGCCCTGTGTAGGGTTTGGGCAGTACCTTCTCTCATCTCCCCTGGGATGTAGCCTGTGGTTTGATCCACCTACCTCGTACTAGTGACCTGCATTCAGGTAAGAGAATCCTTTGCTCACACCCATGGCCCAAGAAAGGGAAGAAATGCAAACTCCTCTGCCACATTAGGAAGTGTTTCTAACTTTGAAATAGAGTGTGAGATGTTAGCGTGAGTTCAGGAAGCACTCGATCATTTGGTTAAAATCTGGCCATTGCAGGAAGTTTGGACTTCCTCTAAAAATTTTGCTACACTCCTCAATAAGAAAAAATGATCCCCCTGACCCTACAGGCTCAGAGTCCACCAGCGTCCACACTGGTCTGGTTCCTACTCTCATGGGTAGAAGGGGACAGCTGTGCTTAGTCCAGCACAGGGCCTCCTCCAGCAGGCACATCAGGGTTTATTTTAGGAGTGAGAGAATCAGGCAGAATCAGTGCCCCCGTCCTTTCCTTTTTGCATAAGGTGTTCACACTTATCCATTCCTTGGGCCAGAGGAGATCCCACCTTACTTGCCTTCTGAATCCCATCTCTTACTAAGCTTTCCCAGACTTCAGTTTCCACCCATGACCTATCATAGTAAAGTGGTTGTCCCGGAAACTGTCTTTGTACTCCTCACCCATCCCTGACTCAAAACGCAGCCACCACTTGGTCCTCTGCAGTTCAGAGGTGGTACCCTCTGCTCATTGCTCTGAGCCCCCCTAAGTGAGTAGTTCTGCAAAGCCAACAAAGGAGCCGCTGAGCATGGGTCTTCCCTCAAATGGAGGATTTTTAAGAGGTGCAGCCTGCTTTGGCTGAATGGCCTTAGCAAACACCATGATGTTCTTCTGACATCAATCCCCAAAACTGCCTTACTAGATCAGCTCTCTCCAAATGGTGTTTCTCTGATCTGGCAGTTTGGAGATGAAACCTTGTTTGAGGATTTGTGATCATAGATGTATTTACATAAGGAAGTAGACAGAATAAAATTAGGAAATGAGATGATGTGTAGTGTGGCTTTAAGGGTAAAGATATGCTCAAAGAATCCTCAAAATGCCCCAAGACAAGGCTGTGATGTCCTGTGCTTGGTACCTGAGACCATCTGGTTCTATTTACCATTGATTGGAAGCCACCCTGGCTGAAAGACATTCCCAGGCATGGTGGAGAACGGGCATTGTCAGTCCAGGGCCTTGGTGGGGAGGTAGGTGGTCTGCTGATCCTCCAACTCTCAAAAGAAGGGGGTTTGGACATCACAGACAGTGGCATTGGATTCGAAATTGGACCCTAACCCCTTTATAGTAGTGTGACCTCAGGTGGGCTAACCTCTCTGAACTTTAGTGTTCTCATTTGCATGTTGGGTATGACTTTATTATTTATGGTGTTGTTGAGAAGATCAAATAAGATACTGCATGTGAAAGCGCCCCACAGGCGTTTAGGAACTGTGCTGGACAACCTTATTCACCTCTGTTAAAAGCATCACAGCCTTCCCCAGACAACCTCAAAGTTTGATACTTTTCCATACCTGAAGCATTTTCTTAGAGAGGTGGTCGTTTGCTAAGTGGAGTTCTAAGGATAGTAGAGTTTGCACAGTCTTTTGCTTGGCTTTGTTTCGTTTGGTCAATAACCTTTGTATATCCCATACGGCTGATTCTCATCTCCTGATTAGTTAATGCTCTGGTCTGTACCCCAGAACATTACAACTGCTTGACATCAATAACAAAAAAGGGATTAGAGGAAGCAATGTGGTTTTTGTTTTTAACCTTCAAGATATATGTTTTGAGTATATTTATTAGGGTGAGCAGTTGGCTTCATCTTTTTATTTAATTTTTTTTTTTTTTTGAGATGGAGTCTCGCTCTATCACCCAGGCTGGAGTGCAGTGGCACGATCTCAGCTCACTCCAACCTCTGCCTCCTGGGTTCAAGTGATTCTTCTGCCTCAGTCCCCTGAGTAGCTGGGATTACAGGCATGCACCACCACACCCAGCTAATTGTTGTATTGGCTTCATCTTTTAATGCAAGAGAAAAATACAGTTGAATTGATTTAGGAGATGTTTGCCTTCTATGTAAGGAGGATCTCCTTGGGTTCTTATGCTGATAGACATTAGCATGGGTTTAAGGAGAAGCTAAATTTTCTTCCCATTTGTTGGATGAGTGAGTATTGATAACAGAACTTTAGGATGGGAAGGAACTTTAAGGAGTGTCACCATTTTGCAGAAAAGGAAACTGTGCTTGGGCGCATGGAGTGTGTTAGTGGCAAATCCAGGACTCCAGCTGCTGCACTGGAATGTAGAAATGTGTGACCCTGCTTGGAGGGGAGGTAGGGCTGGATGACAGTTCTCTGTGGTCCTGGGATGCAACAGCATAGCTTCCTAACTCTCTAATTTCTGCTGACAGACGTCATTTTCAACTTGCTCTCACCCAGTCATTCTTAGAGAAATCACTAGATACACTCCTAGTGGACTTTTAGTGGTCCAGTTTGCCAAATAGAACTAGGAAATTGGGGAAGAAACAATAACTATGTCTTGAAGGTTAAAAAAGAAACAACACTATTTCTCATCATCACTAACCAGTGGGGACTTTTAAAAAAGGCACTCACCATTGACCTAATCTGTAGTGTTACAAATGGACTCACTTGGAGATAAATATGTAATATTTTGGAAATGGGTGCCTGGTAAGTGATGGATGCAATGAATGTGGTATGTCCTGATTCAGAAACTCTTGTGTTAAATCACCTCAAGTCATATCTTAGCATTTGCCATGAGGTTAGAACAGTGACAAAGAAAGAACGAACGATTCTTAAGTGGAATTGATGAGAATTCACTGTTGGCCTAAAGGGGCAATGTGGGATTAGCCTGGAGCTTCTTATCTCACAGGGAATCTTTCAAGGTTAATCGACTGATCCAAGGTCTGTGTTGACCCCTTTGTCATGCTGTTGTGTCCCATTTCTCTCTTGGCTCTTCCTAAGAGAATATCCTTCTCTCTTGTTCTTTGTAACCCATGTGCCTATTCATAGTATATTGCTTAACCTAAACTCTGTAAGTCCAAAAGGCTCAGGATGGAGGCATGGGGTTTGTGGACATGCAGAAACAATGGCTAGGAATGATAGCAAGAAAGGCATAGGGATGTTGAGTTTCAGGTCCTTCTTTCCTTGTAGTGAGGTAGTAACAGGACCTTTTCTTCAGTTTCCAGATCAAGGATAACATGATTATGTTTTGCTTTCTTTCTAAAGCAATCTCTCTCAAAAATAGAGGAACCTTTTCCTTACTCTCCCCTCCCCTTGTCTCTTCTTGCTGTGGTTAGGCCATTTTTTCCTATTTGAGAAGGACGCCTGGTGGTTGATTAAGAAGGAAGATGATTGTAGGAAGCATCCTCTAACAATGGCTATCAAAGGAGCCAATATATTGGTGCACACTGGGAGTTACTTTTAGGGAAAGAAGGTGGCACATGTGTTAATTGTTTCCTTATAACCTTCCCTAATGTCCTTAACCCAGGATGTGCCATTCATCAGGAATGTTCAACAGTCCTTAATGCCCATGTCATCTCCTCTTTCTTTGAGCTTGGTGGTGCTAAGGTGCCTTCCTTTCCTTTGAACTCGAGAGAGCTTTATCTGCATTCATTAATTTCATCTTACTTTTCAGCCCTGGATGTACAGATGTTAGCTCCCCACCAGAGTGTGAATCACTTATGGTCTAGTCACATGCCTGGGATCTTAGCTAGATGAATAATGAGTGTGTAAGTTAGAAGACTAATGAACAGAAGGAATTGACTGTGCGTGAGTCCAGGAATCTCACTGAGCCCTAAGTTCTCAAGGGAAGAAATCTCTGAAATCTCTTCTGTTAACCTCAGGGAGGTGGCTGCCAGTTTTGACAGCTGACATGGGGCAACACCAAGGTCTTTGCAAGCTTCCTGAAGCCAAGCTAGAGCCCAGTACTTCCGGTCAGCAGTATTGGAGACAGCAATTTTAGCTAGAGGCAGAGATTTGCTGTTCAGTTCCTTTTGAGCAGTTTGGGCTTCAAAATATAATGATGCCACCCAATGCCCTGATTTCTTCTCTACAACATAAAGAGATTCTGCCAAAAGATCTTCCTGGGAAAGATCAGAAGAACACCAATTGGCTTTAAAAGTAGCTTCTCACAGGATTTATTTTACATATTATTTTCAGGGAAAATCTTTGGAAACAAAGAAAGAAAGGATGTCTTTTCCATATGTCAGTCTCAGGCTGGTGCCTCAAGGGCCCCTGCTCTTAGGCAATCTCTAGATGGGTTGTTTATTCACAGGCCAAACCATCCTTGGCTGCTGCAGGCTGAGATAAAATGTGCCATGCAGGGAGGTGGCCTCTCAAAGTTCAGTGAGGCAGCAGGAAGAAAAGAAAAGTAGAACGTCCCATCAGTCAAGCAAGGGAGTGTGTAGGCAGAGGTGTGGTGGAAAAGACCAAAGACTTTCAGCCAAGACACTTGATCCCACATCATGGTTTTATCTCTTATGAATCAAGTTGAGCAAATCATTCAAGTGCCTAGGTCACATTTTTCTCACCTGGCAATTAAAGCAATGTGTTATACTCCTCTAGATGAAAAAGGTCATTACAAGGAATAAGTAAAATAAACTAAGAAAATATATAGAAAAGCACTTAGCAAACTGGCATGAAGCAAGTGCTCAGTAAATATGAGTTAAATCTGAAATGAATGATGGTTTGGGTAACACACCCTTGAGCAGACATCATGGGTGTGGGGAACATGGGGTCCAGTGAGAGTCTGGGGTCACCCTCAGCCTGTGGTGCATGGTGGTCAGGCTCAGTAGAGCCCCAGATGGTGGGTGGTAAAGGGAATGATTAAAATTTAATATCTTGAAGCTTGGAGTTAAAAATGATTTGTGTAAAATGGAAGTCCAACTTTTCTGAATGTATGCTTGGCTGACATGGTTTGTCTATCAGCCCCAGGGATGCAGGTGGTCACCATCCCACCCATTCTGAAAAGATTCCAGGCCATGGGCCAGCAACAGTAGAGTTATTTTATGGAAGTTAAAGAGAGAATAATTATAAGGAACAAGACCGAGGGAAGTTGGGAGGTTCCAATTGGGATTCCAAGCCTGCTTGTCTCATTAATAAGTTCTAAGGTTCAGAACTGCCATCCCCTGCATTTCCACTTAGACGTGCTGCAAATCTGAGGTCAAAGGCCAGGCCACACTTTAAAAGCTTAAATACTAGTTGCAGGAGCAGTACCAGTCTGTGGGGAGGTCCTCACGCTTGTCCCAGTTCTCTGTGCCTTTGCATCTCTCATCTCAATGTCTGCATGGTTTTGGTTCTGTGTTTCTTAAAGTCTCAGAAGATTAAATAAGGTGAACAAACTGTTGAAGAATCTGTGTGTCGTGCTGAGAGAACTGGGGACCATTGAGGAAAGGATCAGGGAAAAAAAAAACTGTCTTGGTTTCCTTTTCTATATACTCTTCTCATAGTATCTGGAAAGACCTAGAACCACTACACAAACTATAGGAGAAATTGGGCCTTACCCCACATCCCGAATACTCAATTCCTCATTGGGAAATGCTGTGACCACAGTAACCAGCTCCTTGGCTGCTACAGTGAGGGCCTGGGGCCAGCCAATGTCTGCATGGCTCAACCAATTCTGGGAGATTGCACTGGCCTCAAATATTCCAGAAGCTTGCCTGACCAGGGTTGAACTAAAACCCTATTAAGAATCAGAGACTGGAATCTTCTGCGTCTCTTGGGCAGCTTTGGGCTTTAAGAAATTCCATTTTTCATTCAAGTTCCTTCCCTTTGGCCTCAAAAACTCAGTGGTTCCAGAAATCACATGTAAAGTGGTCCACTGACACCTTCCACTCTTCTGATGTGCCCTTGCAGATGGAGACATGCAAATCACCACTTGAAGCCTCATTCCTCCTGTCTTCCACCACATGTGGAGGACTAGAGGAGTGGGTTTTAGATATACCAAAGCCGCAGGGGCTTAGCTTTGAGCCAAGGCATGCACATGGATACATCTGAGCAACTGCAAGTCCAACTCTTGGGGTGTCCATGAAGTCTTTGAAGAGGGAGTGCAGTTATCCACAAGGAAGAGCCATTCCCTGAATCACATTTCGAAACCAAGGGTTAACCTAGTTTCAGCTGAAGGGCTATTCTTTCAATAAGGTTGGGTGAATGTTAATAGACAGTGGAAGACATCACATGACTTGGATATGTGCTACTGAAAATTGTGTTGCTTTCTCATAAGAAAGAAATCAACATGGTAAGTGAATGAATGATTTATCATGACTATGGGCATGGCCAGCCATATTCATCCATTTGCCTGCAGGCTATAAATCCTTCAAAACACAACTCAAATGCCACTGTTTCAAAGCCTTCCCTTCTACCTTCACTTGGAAGTATTTCTTCCTGTTCTGGATGTCCATAGCATCTTGCAGTTCTGCTTAGGCTCCATTTTCCATTGCAGTATGGTTTTTAATGTACATTTCTTATCTCTTGTATTACATGCCTTGAGGTTTATTTCATCTTTATATCCCTATGGTTCTAGCCATTTGCTTGATAGAGCAAGTGTTCAATAAATATTTGATAATCAAATGATTAATTGAATTTGAAGTGGGAATACTGTTCTGGCAAGGAAACTCCAGTGGGATAAAATAGATTCATTATCTGTCACATTGTCCTTGCAGGGAAGGTCACTGGGAAGACCCAGTGGCCTGAGAACATACAAAATGTCAAAAATCATCTACCAGAGCTGTACAACACCTTGAGTTTAGGGTAAAAGAAAATCTTGCATCATCTGCCACATCCCATTGTAATACACCGCCTTCCTCTGGTCCAGTGATTTCAAAGCTCCTAAAGCATAGAAGCTGTTCTTGTCCAGAAGCAGAAAACCAAGAACCCAACTAGGAAGTCAGAAATTGTTTCCAAATTGGAGATTTCCTTGGGAGTTCAATAGCAACTGGCAACATTAACAGAACTGAAAGCATCTCTATCTAGAATGATTACATCCTGGGGACAGCACCTTCTCCCTTTCCAAGCAACAAAGAGGTGTAATAATGAGATTTAAAACAAACAAACAAAACTACAGCATCCTTCCAGCAGTGCAGAAAACTCCCCACAATAAGTCAACAATGGTCATGCCCAAGGACCAGCCCACGCTGCAGAAATATGGTCTACAAACAGAAAAGGAAAGGGAAAGAAGAGAATGCTTTTTACAGTGAACTGAAGTTCAATTCCTTTTCCCTATTCCTATACTGGCTCTGACATATCAGGGATTTCCTCTCAACTAAGGGAGTTTTGCTCATGAGTGAGCAGAAGGTCACTATGAGAACAAAACTAGCTGGTCTGGGTCAGCAGTCCTGTTATTCCATCTCCTTGGGTTACCCTTAGAGTTTGGTCCATTGTGGACCCTTCCTGTACAAGAAGTAGATTAAACATCATGCTTAGGGCTACGAACATGTACATCTAAAATGCCTTGATCACAGATGCAGCAAGAAATTCCTTCTACTAACTCTGAAATTCCTGTTATCTGTGCCCTGGGGATCACTGGGGCTGGGAGTCCAGGGAGGGTGGCACCAGGTGTGGAGAGGGCCCAGAACCAGCATGGAAAGAGAGTTCAGTCCACTATTCAAACTTCAGAAGGGTCTCCAGGAAACAAGGCCTCCTCTGTGGAAAACCTGGGGAACTGAGATGAACAGAAAGACAAGAGTCAAGATGAGCAGGTGTAGGTGGCTCTGTAGCTAATTTTCTCAAGGCATTGGATGGGGGTGAAAGGTGGTGATACAAGAAAGGATCCTCCCAAAGTCTCCCTAAAAACAAGCTCCTCTGAGTGCACAATGGATATGTCACAATGGATATGAAAGAATAGGGAATCATAAGAATTGTGTTTTCAAGTACCTACAGAAAACAAGCAAAATATTTCTTTCTTAAACATTTAATTATTTCAAAGGAAATCTTGGAATCTTGGGAAGCTCAGTGAGGTGGCAAATTCCTCAGAATCAAAAAACCAACTTTGAAAGCATACTGTCATTGTGCCCATGTGTGTGTTTGCGTGTATGAATATATCATATATTCCCACTCACCTACTTATGTGTGTGTATATATATAAATATATATATTTATAATTATATTTTTCCCTTCAAATCAACATCATTGTGTTCTACCTTCAGTACATATTTTATCTGCATTTCAATTCATAGACAGACCTTTATATCATAAAAAGAGAGAAATAGTCAAGAACAGGCAAAGTCTAACCTAGCCAGGTTGTTTTAAATGCTGACTCAGCATCATTAAAGAACAAAGCAAACCTCCCCAAATACAAGTTAACATGTCCATTACTAATACATACCAGCAATTATTTATGATAATCAAAAAAAGAAAAACCAACACATTACGAAATGTTCATTTTTCTATAGCATTGCATGTATTTTATGGGTAATGTCACCATTTGTGGAAATAACTCCCCCTTTCAATGACCACTTTTCCATAGCTCCCTAGAACTGGGGAATAATAAATACTTAAAGGGTTTTACTGAAGTATCATTTTTAAGGATCTTTTATTCTAACTTACAGACTTTTCTTTATACCGTTTAAAATATATTGAATGAATTTAAGAAAAGCCTTACATTTTGGCCAAAGACACAGAAAAACAAGGGTGGTTGAACCGTACAAATTATTTAGGGCTCACAACCTACATGTGCTTAGCTAAAGGACAGTAATTCTGTTCAAGCACATAGATAAAAGGAATCAATTGCAAACAATCCACCTTCTATTCACAATCCCTTGAACCTGTACTGTAACTGGTCAGGATTCTTCTGAAAACCTTGAGTCTTTATGGCATCGCTGGCTTATAGACTACAAAAGTTTCCAAATCACCATTACTCTTAACATGTGGTATGAAAGAGAGTTCCAGAAGGTTTAGAGAAGAGGTGGGGGCTGGGCACAGGATAGTTTACCACCAAATAGCACAACACATAAAATCAACCTAGGGAAAATGGCGAAGTCAAAAAGTCAAAAGCAGCCACGTCACACAAGAATGCCAGGGAGTCAATGAATACCGAATTTCATGCCAAGAAATTGAAATTTTAAAAAGAAATAAAGTTGGACATAAATAAATATCAAAAGCATCAAGAAGTCAAAGCCAAACCAATGTTTCCTTTTTCCCCCTACGCACGAACCTTTTGTTCTAAACCCAAAGCCCAATGGCATTGAGATCCATAATTTTTTCTGGAATATTCAAGTCTGCAGAGATACTTCCCTTCCATTTGATCACTTGAGTCCACAGAAATAAAGCACCTTTGAAACCAAGAGTTGTTCAAGAATCCTAGTGTCTTATTCAATGTGTCAAAAAAGTACAGTTAAAATAATTAGAATAATTTATCAAATGACAAACACAACAATATTGACTCTCATGAATAGGCAAAAAGGTTCCCGAGACAATTCACAACTAAGGAGATAGAGCACAATAAAAGGCTATGATATTTCAGGAATATTCTGTGTTATAGCTTTGAACTTTATTGCAAAGCAAAAAATATATATTTATATATATATATTTTTATCTACATTTCACCTCTGACATTGTACACAACACGAAAGCACAGGAAACCAAAAAAATCATAATGAGGTAGATACATAACACTTACAGATGGAGGAGACTAAGATTTTAAATTTGGCTTAATACTGCGGTCACCAATGTATGCATTTTCAATACAGCAGCAAGCATTGATTCACAAGGCAAGAAGCCCCGTGATCTCAAATCCAAAAATAAGCCCCATTAAAAAAATACCTGCTCCAAAATGAAAAATATACATATATATTTCTTTAAGTCAGGGAATCAGATGTGTTCAATTGCAAACCCTGGTGAAATTAAGAAAGTCTTTGTTTTTGCTTTTTGTGAACAGAAAAAACAGAAGTAATTTTAATTTATCTAATTAGGAGTAACCCATCCCATAGGGTTGTTCTATGTATTCTTGCCAGGTGGGGCTGGAGCACCTTGTGAGCTCAGCAGCCCAACATCGATAGTAAGGGAGTCAGGATTTCTTCATCTTCCCTAGAGTCAGAACTCACTTCTACGGCCACTGTGTCAGGGACCACTTTGAGCGCCCTTGGCACCTGCTGGCTGGAAATCAATTTGGCTGTAATGGATCTGGCCCAGCTTTTCCTCTCTTGGGTCATCTGCACTCATAGTGGTTGAAGCAAGGTCTACCAGATGGGGACATTGAGGTGGTCCCTTTCTCCTTCTCATTTCCAAGAACAACCCTTCCAATGGATAGCTCACAGGCCACCAAGAAGGCTTCTATCAGCCTTGATCTTACTGTGAATGCATTTTTACTATAAAATGCTCTGTCAGGCAGTGATAGCTACTGCAGGGACCTCTTTGTCCTCATAGTGCTGTCCTGGATGGAAGGAAGATGGGGTGAGAAGAAAGCAGACATGGACATTGGCTGGCTGAGGCAGTGACTTGGAGAACAGAGCCATGAAACCACCAACCAAAGAAGGGTCAGCCCAGATCAGTACAGGCAGCCAAAAGGGACCTAAGGGACTTGAGCAAGAAAGCCAAGGAGTAACTTTTGGGTTTGTTGGATGTGGTTAGAAAGCTCTAGAGACTCTGGAGAAAATGTGGAAGATACAGGGCTCAGAGGCATCTGTAGGGCTAAATGCTGAACTGAATCAAGCTCCTGGGATTGTTTGGTGGTTATTTTTACTCTGGACATGATCCTGCTTTTGGCGGGATTTGTTGTTGAAAAATAGCTGGGAACAGTTGCAGCCCAGGTTAGGGGGAAGACTGAGGGGTCCTAGTGTAATGCCTGCTTCATTTGGGGATGATGGTAGGTTGGGAGAGGGAACTGATAAGAGAGACCCTTGATGAGAAGCTGTATGAACTTTGGGAGGCATGAAGTCAGCTCTGCTGGGCAGGACCACCCTGTCCTCCCAGAAACTGGATTGTAGTGCCCATAGGTTTGTGCTTTGTCTCCCTGCTGGACTGTGAGTGCCTTAAGAGACAGTCTTTCCTCTGTCTTCCCAATGTCAAGCAGAGCTCCTGCTGTGTAGAGGCCATGATCCCGGTTGAATTGGGTTTTTGGGAAATGCAACAAGAGGATTGGTTTGGGGAAGAGGGGAAGGTATCAGCAGTGCTCTGAGGGCTTTGAAGACCCTGTAAATACATATTCCCCTTGGAAGCAATACCCAGGGCCCTCCTCCTGCCTTCCTCAATCCATTTCAAATGAAGACTTACATTTGAATTATGAACATAAAACATTGGACCTGATGAATGGAAAGGAATGAGAAACAGTTCATTTGAGTCTGTGTAATAACAGGACACAACAAAGATGAACAGCTGCTTCCAGTGTGGATGGGCTGTGAGGTTGGTGGGAGGATTGCTGTCTGTCTGGAGCATTGAACTTCAGGAGGCAAAGACAAGGTAAGATACAATCTTTACTCTTGCCTTCAGGAGGTTCTGGGCAAGACAAGGCCAAGGGGACTAGTATCCCAGAGATCATTCATCCAGAGGCAGGGGCTCTGTCCCCTTGGAAGCCCAAAGCAAAAGAAACCAGTCTGGATCACAACAGGCAACAGTAGGCCAGTTCTAAGGGAAGACTATTCAACTACACGGTACTCAATCATGAATGGAAGCAAGGAGCTTCTGTCCTTGGAGGCCTGTGACAATAAGTTTGATAGCCTTTTGTCAGTGACTGTGTGAGTGAGCAAAAATTAGGTGATGTCCAAGTCTCCTTTAAACCCTGAGATTCCACTGTTCCTTGTGCTCTGAAGAAGCCCCAGCTATGCTCAAGGACTGAGGGATTTTCCCCATGGGTAACCACTGGTCATTGGCAGGATTAGAATAATATGTGTGTGTGTGTGTATGTGTGTGCACGTCCTCACTCAGAGGGTGCCTGGTAGCCATTAAGCTGACGTAATTGCTGTAAACAAACTTATAAACCACGAAACTGCTGGTGGAGGAAGAACATGGCAGTCTTATCATTCCCCTCCCACCAATCTCTCTAATCTCCTCTTTCTTCCTGTCCATTTCTGCTCTTCTCTCCACCACCCTCTCCCTTGTGCTCTTCTCTCATTTCTTTCTCTCTTTTTTGTTTGTTTTTTTTTTTGAGATGGAGTCTTGCTCTGTCACCCAGGCTGGAGTGCAGTGGTGTGATCTCTGCTCACTGCAACCTCCACCTCCCAGGTTCAAGTGATTCTCCTGCCTCAGCTTCCCGAGTAGCTGGGATTACAGGTGTGTGTCACCACACCTGGCTAATTTTTGTATTTTTAGTAGAGACAGGGTTTCACCATGTTGACCAGGCTGGTCTCAAACTTCTGACCTCAGGTGATCCACCCGCCTTGGCTTCCCGAAGTGCTGGGATTACAAGTGTGAGCCACTGCACCCACCTCTTCTCTCATTTCTATTGTTTTTAATCAGTTCACATGGAAGTGAAAATCACTGTCTTCAGTCTGCGAGTTTGATGTCGGTATTTCCATTTGTTGACTTAGGGTCCTAGAGTGGTTTCTGTTCCCAAATCTGAAGATATCCATTCATCATTCAAGACATTTTATCAAATGTATTTGCCTGGCTCACTGTTTTCATACCTTGCTGGTTTGGATCAATCACAGAGGTTACCAAGTTCATGTCTGCATTTCAGAGATGGGGACACTGGGGCTCATAGAAGGTGATGGCCAGCCCAGGAGCAGTGAGGACAGGAGCAGATGCCAGTTCCCAGGCCCTGGCATGGTCATCCCCAACCTCAGCCTGCCTTCTCCCCAGTCCAGCACAGTCCTTTCTGGACTGCTCCTTCTCGCTGCTGAGTCACAGCCACCGTCTGCAAAAACCTCCTCAGAACTGACCCTGTGAAGCTTAAATTTCTTAATTTGTTCTAACTCTAAGTTCTCATCCCCTCTATATCCTTAGGGAAATAATCCATTTATCTGAAAGTCATCTCTCAAAGTCATGGAGAACAAAAATAAAACAAGACAGATAGGAGACACTAAAGTTCTCAGGACAACCAAAACTGACACCTCAAAGTGCACCCAGGAAGACTCCAGTTCCACGGGGCTCCTCCAGAACATAACTGAAAGGGGTAAGGCTCAGGGTGACCTCTGGAAAGCAGGCATCCTTTTCCACGGTGACACTGTATTTCATTAATCATCCCTGAATTCTTCCCACTCTTCGTCTAGCTTCTCTGGCCAACTAAATGCAAACAAAAATGCTCAGGCTTCCTGGATTTAGTCCCAAACATTCCATGCCAGGCACTGTGAGCCCCCTGGTGTTTGTGAGCTATGGGGAGAGGGATGAGATGGAGCTCACCTGGAAGAGGAGTAGGACCACTAGGGATGAAGCAGAACCAAGATACCGAGGTCTGCCCCCAGCTGAACCCCCAACTGACCATGGGACCCTGTGCAAGTGTGAAGACTCCCTGAGCCTCAGTTTCCCCATTTGTAAAATGGGGTGGGATGTCTCACCTCACCAGATGATCCCCAGGATTTAGAGAAGATGATTTGTATGGAGGCATCGGGCAGAGAGCCTGACACATCCGTGGTCCTTGGTTACTGTCAGCAGATTCTTGGTCCTCTCGTCCTCCCCAAGAGGGCTCTGCTCTGCATCACTGATGTCACCTGCTGAGACCACACTGGACTGGTTCCGACACATGACATTCCTGAGACCCCAGTAATTCTAAAGGCTTCTTTCCTCTAACGGAACTGCCTCCTACTCCCATCAGGGGAAGCACAACATCTCTGACCAGATTCCTTCTTCAGAAGCAGCCAGCCCTGCAGGGCTCTGGGCCGCCCCTGACCTCTCTGGCCTGGCATTCAGGACTGTACATCCATGGGCCACGTAGGATCTCAGGGTTCAGTGGATGGCAAGAGAACCCACATAGCACAGGGTCAGACTCATCCACTCTGATGGGGAAGATTTTTCCAGCAAAGGCTCTGTTTACACTGGGAATGAATTGTCAGGCTTCTGAACAGGCAGGTTTCCTGGGTCTAGATTCAGGCAGAAACTCAACAATGCCACAGACTGCAGCAGTGGGCATGTCCCTTCCCAGAGAGGCAGGTTGTCACAGCCCCCAAATGGGTATTGGGCACTTTGATTTGGCTCTGGGCAAGCAAGGAGTGAGGGATCTCGACCACTTTCAACTTTTGGCCACTCTTCACTCTGCCCAAGGTGAGTGAAGACCCAGAGGCTTGAGTGCCGATGGGGCAGGCTAGAGGGGACTGGGGTCACAGGCCCAGACCCTGGCAACCTCCAAGAGGCCCCTCTAAATCTACAGCTGATTTTTAGGGAAGGCCGGGAGTTGGAAAATTCCATGGTGTCCTGGAACAGATCCCCTGTGGACTTTCTGAGCCTTAAAGACAAGTCAGCTTTGGGGAAGCTTCTTGGGGTCTGGTTATGCAGGGCCAGGCCCCAGGACAGCTCTGAAAGTCTCCAAAATACTCACTTGAAGGAGAAGAGGAACCCTTTATTCCTATAATATATAAGGAAGAAAACCAAAGAATGAATGAGAAATTCCCAGGATGGGTCTCAGCAGATGTGATCTATGGAACAAGACAAAAGTAAATGAGTAGCTCTTTGTTCAGATCCCCTGAGTAGCTAAGAGAATATGCAGGACTGGGGGAGGCAAGGAATGAGGCCGCTAGAGACAATGCACCTCATCAAAAGACTGACTTCCTTCTCCGTTCCAAAGAAATTTCATCTAAGCTCCCACCCGCCGGCCGCCGAGTGGAAGCATGTTGTGCTGGAGCAGTTAGGCAGTGTCTGGATTTCTTTTTTAAAAACTGTCTTGGATGGCTCGGCCACCTTGTGCAAGATTTGTAAACCGTGTGCAAAACTCAGACTTGTGCAGACAACCAGAGAAGTTGTAAAGCTGCCTTCTGCATACAGGGCTTCCCCTGCCGAGTTTGTGCTTTGTGTAACCCTGTGACCTCTCTTCTTTCTCTCAACTATTTTTTAAAAACCTCTCAAAGTCTTGCTCAGCCGAACTGGCTTGATGGTAGTTTGTAAATGTGCTAGAAACTGCTGCTCTCCTCTGCAGCTATGAGTATGTTTCAAATGCTTCCAAATGGCACGCAGTCTAGGACCAATTTCCTGAGCACTTTTGACATTGGGCTCTCAAAGATTCCCTTTACATCTAACTTTCTAAATGAAAGCAGATGCATTAACCCCACGCGGGCAAGTTGTCATCAGTGGCTGGCAGGGGAGGAGAGGTATTAGGAGTCCATGGTGCAACAGAAGGGACATGGGATTTGGCACTGGGTGGAGTAGCTAGGAAGGACACAGTTGGCCTAAAGCTAAGGCAGAAAATACTAGTCCATCCTCTGGGGATAGGTTACTCCATAGAGATGACCACAAATAAGGAAAGAAAAACACCCAGGTCAGGTCCTCCCCCGAGTCCACCAGATTCCCTGCCATGGTCTTGACTCAGGACCATGATGTAAGTACTAATTCAGCTGCAGGTACACATGATCTCCCTCCCCCGGTCCCAGAGGTCGCATGCTCATTTTTCCACTTAAGCCAAATTTTTCTTCTTGCCTTAAGTTAACACATCCCCAAAACATATGTAAAAAGTAGAATCTATAAAGAAAATAAATGTTTTGAACCGAGAAGAGGATGAAAACAAGTTGTAAACATGTAACCGAAACAGAAAATACACATCAGTTCACTTACAGAACCAAACAAGGTTACATTGAACCATTTCCAATTAAAGAAAAGGAAATTATTTTTTCTTTAGCTCTTAAATTTAGGAAAAGAATCACTGTAGCATGCTCACCTTGAACTAGGGATTGAATATTGTGGTTCTTGTAGAAAGGAAAAAAATCTGTGAGGGTTATGGAAAACAGTTTGGAAATCTAAGGTGAAGGGGTCGGGAGAATAACTGGAAGATTGCATAGTTGTGAAACAGTGGCTTCTCATCAAGGTGAACAAGTGCATCATCTGATAAAATAGCATTTGATATATATTTTTTCCTGTTCATTTCTGTTTGCGGTATTTTGTTCTCTGTCCACCAGACATTTCATACACTGAAACATACATACAGTACACACACACACACACACACACACGCGCTAGCACGAAACACCTGAAGTACACACCCATCCTTTGAAAGGACCCCACACCACTAGTTCTGGCAAAGTTTATATTCACCCATCATATACTTTTATCACATCCTAACCCACTTCTGGTCAAAACTCTTCTCTTGGATTCTTTCATTAGTAACTAAAGGGGGTGGGGTGTGGTGGAAAAGGATGGGGACATGAAGGAAAGCCTCAGAAATGGCTCTCTTCTCTTGCTGAACTTCTGTGGAAATGCCTCTCCTTTTGGTTAGGGGGACACTATTTTTTAAGAGATGGGAAAAACAACTGCCTCTTTAAAAAAAAAAAAAACTTTCTTGAGGTAAACATTATTGGTTAACGCCCTAGGCAGGGGACAATTTTACAGCACTGTAGAGAAATCTTGGAATAAAGAAGAAACAACACAAAAGCATAACATCAGTGCTCCGAACATTTAAAAAGCACATCTATGTCTTGATTTATTCCCCTTTCCTCTCATTCAGCCTATTCCTTCTACTAGCATGTGGAACAGAACAGAAAGATGAATGATTTCCCATCTCACACTGGGCATCCCTTATCCCATCCCCACCGTAAACCTCTCTTGCACACATACTAAAAGTTGTGAATTAACCGACAAAATAAAGATGACCATACTGTACATTTTTCCATTCTATCTGCCTCAAGCATATATATATGTATATAAATATATATATATATGATAGTTTACATTAATATAAGAAATAGCAAAGGTCTTTTCGTTACACTTTATACAGAACCTCTGCATCTTATCTTTATTTTCTATTCTCTCTGTCTCACTTTTTGGATAAACAATTGGCTATAGCAATCTATAGTAAGGCTTCACAGAAAGAATTCTGCATGTTTTGTTTTTCTCTAAGAACCAAAGTATATAAAATGAGGTTTGATTCTAGCACCTTATACAGTATTAGTGATGTTGTTCCCTTGGGAGAAATTAGCACTACCCAACGCCCTAGGTGAATCTCCACCAGTTACAGAATATTTAAGGTATTGCCAAAGGCAGGACAGAAAACATAGCAGAGATGGAGAAACGAGAGGCGAACAAAACCAAACCCCAAGATTTAAGTCTTAGCAACATATAAACAAAATCTTAAAAACATGTCAAGTTGCTGTCTCCAAATTAATAATGATCTAGTGATTCAGTATCATCAATTAATCCTTTTAAGTTACTCTTCCCCATGAGGTAAGTAAATATTATGATACTCATTGTAGATGGAGAACCCATGTGTGGGCCTTATGCAGGTCACAGGGAAAACTGAGTCAGGACACGAAGTGAGGGATGCCCAACTTCCAGCCTCTTATTCCCAAACTGTCCCCTGCCACCTTTGATTGGTGAGTCAAGATTTTGGGGAAAGCAGCTTATTGGCCACTAATGGGGAAGCAAAACAAACAAAGAATTAAAAGAAATATATATCAGCACCAAAGGAAGTTCAAAAGAAGCTGCACTTTGCTCCCTTATCAAATATTCTGTGCTATGGAGACAGCAACTTTCACAAGAAGGAAGAAGAAAACTTGTCACAGGAGAGTAACCCATCTCATCTGTTGTGCCTTTCCTAAATGTCAACACGCTCAAGAGAGCCATTAGTTCCAGTCGAGTAGTATATATTTTTGCAGAGGAATGATCAACTCCCACCAAAGCTGCATCAGAACCTCAATTATATAGTTATATAACTATAGTGATATATCTATATCTATATCTATGTATATATTTATACATTAAAGTCTTTTACTGCACTGGCACATAATACCATTTGCTGGCATTGCTGTTTGCTGCAAGTGGCCGCCTTGAGTGGAGTTACACAACAGAGAAGCACCACGAGAAAAGGCACCACAAGGTTCGAGAAGTTAAATTGTTTGTTGTCACTGCCCTGACCTTGCCATGGTGGGGGAACAGAAAAGTCTTTTGAGCAACTGATTCAAAAGCTCCCAGCCCATGTGCATCTGTCCCTTCAAACTCAGCAGGGAGAGAGGGAAGAAAGAGCATGACGTTGCTGTTTTTAATGCAATTTTCTTTTTGGCTAATAGAAAAGAAAAACAGTTTCTTTTTTTTCTTTTAAAAATAAGGGGTCTCAGACACTGAAAACCCAGCTCTCCTAAAACAGTAAAAAAAAAAAAAAAAAAAAAAAAAAAAAAAAGTCTTGTGCTAAGGAACGCCCTACATGGAAATCTGTCTTTCTAGCATAATTACTCAGTCGCAATGCAATCGAAAAAAAAAAAGAAAGAAAGAAAATGAAGGAAATTACATCCATAGGCACGATTTGCCACAAATAGCACCAGGTCTAGATTAATGAGGACAGACAGATGTCCACATCTGTCCACATAGCTGAGAACCATGGGTGTTGACTTTGAGTCAACATTACTCCATCCTCATAGTCTGGCCAAGAAAATGGAAGTCATTGGCCATCTGGAGCACCAAGAGTTAAATGTGCCACTGATGAACCAGAAAAGGAGAGGAGGCAGTGGAGGACTGCAGAGTGGATATTAAACGGCATTTTAATTTTTATTAGCATACTTGCCGGCCTTGAAATATTCCGTCCTAGGTTTCTCCTTCCAGGCAGGGAGCCACGTCCCACGTGGGAATGGGGAACCTGTATCTGTGGCAGGAAGATCTGAACATGGTGTGGGGGATACAGGGGCCCAGCGTTCTCTCCAGTCATTGTCCTTCCTGACTCTAGGTCTGGGCTGGACAAGGGAGGTCAACTGGCCATGCTGGTGTGAACTGCAGGCTCCCACGACTTACTTTCCACGGCCCAAGCTGGTGGTGACAAGATAGGAAGACCCGGGGCCAGGATCAGAATGGCTCCCTGTGCTGGGACCTTTCTTCCCAAATGTGGACCAATGCTTCTCTCAAAGACAAGAGGCTGCTTATCGGGTGGGGTGGGGTCCCACCCAATAGCCTCTGTGATATACTTATTTCCTTGAGCTGGAGGTTTTAGCTAAAACAGGTTTTCAAATTCTGATGCTTGTCTATACCAAAAGTGATGCTCTCAAGTGCAGTATAAGGAAAATAAATGATTCCTATCACGTTCCAACAATCTGAATTATTTACCCAAGTCTACTTTTGCTGTGTGGAAAACAGGGCCAAACAAAAGACTTCTGCCAGACCAGTTCTCCATTTGCAAGGAGGCTTCCTTAGCCCCTTCATGGGAACAGAAAAGTCACCTCACCACCACCTCCCTTTCCCTGGGTCTCCTCTTAGGCTATTTTCCATGACGCACCTACAATAACAGACTGGAGTGTCTGGGAGCCTTTTCCTGTGGTTCTAGGACAGTGGTCTCTGCCCATTTTGCTGGCTTCCATGCCTCTGCCTTTCCAGTGATCTAAGGTTCTTGGTACTCCAAGAACCAGTCCAGCAACTGTACTACGCGAAGTCTAAATGGCAATGTGCATTCTGAGCTGCTAGGAGTGGGAAGGGAAGATTTTGCTCTTAGCCTTTACACCTTGGGAATTTTCATTCAGTACTTCCCTCCCCTCCGGCTTTATCTATGGGCAAAGACTATGTTTTGCATGTAATAGGTGCTCAGTTAAACTAATTAAGAATAAGGGCTTCTTTCCCCATCCAAAGGGTGCATTAATTACATAGCATGTCATCAATCACATGCATAAGGGCTCTCCCTGACCTGTCACACAGGGTATCAATAAGCAATACCTGTGTAGTTTGAGGGTGATCAAGGGCAAGGTATTTTCTAGCCCTCCCCTAAAATTTTGGCTAAGTCACTTCCACAGAGATCTTCCCCAGAGAGATGGAGGCTAGAAATTGGCTCATTTCTATGCTTTTAGGTCGAGACTTTGGTTAACAGGAGGTGGTCATGAACCTGCATCTAGGAAGGTCCAGCTCACAGGCTTTCTCCTTAGCCTATAGTTTACTATAGACTATTTTTAACACCAGCAAACTCCAGAGTAAAGGAAAACATGGTATGAGCTTTGGAAGCTGTATTCTACTCACTCAGCTCTTCTCAGGATGTAAGAACCAACCATGAGGATTAGATACATGGAGGCAAAGGGAAGAAGGAAAGAATCCCAGCTGGAAAGGGTGAGTTTCATACGGTGACTAGAACTTCACGCAGTGAGCAAACTTCCTGTCCTAGAGAAACTGGAAGAGGAACAGGGGCACCCGCCGTTAGCTTGGAGTTGACAGGTTCTCAACCTTTCCTCGTACGGATGCGTGCTTGCTCAAGCACAGGTTCCATGGTGGCGGGGGGGAAATATTTGGAATCTCAAAAGTAATGATGTTTATGACTCTGCTTCCTGAAAACCCACAAATACACACACAAACCTGTTTGTCAGACAGCCCATGCTCAGGGTGGACAGGAGCAGTGAGACTATTTTGTTAGCCCTTTAGGGAAAATTACAAATTATATGCACTCAAGGCTTTGAATTACCTGAGAAGTTCAACTAGTTTTGCTTTAGAGAGAGTCAGTTAGCAGCGTCTGCAGCCTTACAGAGTGAACACGGAAAAGTTTCTCGGGAGAAAAGTATCCAAGAAAAGCTAAGCAAATCCAAAAAAGAAGCCCATGAAAATCACCATCGTTATGAGAAGACAGATTGGATTCCAGTCTCCCGGCCTCTGCTGGCTGCCTCCCTGCGGCAGGTGGAGGGGTTGAGAGAGCCCGTGACCAGGCACAGAGAAGCCCAAAATGACCCTGCAGGGTGAAGTCAGTGAGGCCAGAGCCAGGACCTTGTGGCCTGTTTTCAGGCGCACACAGAGCCAGAAAGTGCTGGAAAGCTCAGCCCAGCTGCAGGGAGAAAAACGGATTTCCTTTAAACAACAAACCACCTCCAGACATCAGGAGAAGACAGTGACACCCAAGGGGCCTCCTTTCTTTCTTCCCCTTCTCTCTCTCTTTCCTCGCTTCCTTCTTGCCTTCTTTCCGTACTCTCCAAACCCCAACTTTTTTTCTGCAACAAATGTGTTATTTTTTTTAAAGTAAAAGAAAACCACCATGTAGAAGGCAGGGTGGCACCATCAACCCTTCCAGCATGACACTGTCATCTTCCCATGTCCTTTTCATATTTCTTTCTTCCTACCCCAAGAAGCCAATTTTCTGTTACACCAGAAAAACCAAACAAAAAGATTTCTTAAAAACATGTCTTGCCACAAAAGAGTCCATGTAAGGAAAAAGATAATGAAAACTGTGTACAACGGGGATCAGGGCTGAAGACAAGAGGTTGTAGAAGCTGGAATGTATTTGGCCATCGTAGGGAAAGCAGAGAGTCAGTTTGCTGTCCTCACTACTGCGGCTACCATGCCTGGTGAAGGGAGAGGAGATGGAGGGGAGGAGACAGGACGGATGCTGCTGGCACGACCGTCTGGAGCCACTGGCTGTATGCCACACCCTGAGTGTCAGGAAACACAGGCTGTGCACATGTGACAGTTTAGAGGAGGGGATCCAAAGCTACCTCTGGGGATCTGGGCTTGAAAGGGTTTCTCCAGGCTTGGACAGACCCTGACACCAGGTCTTCCAGGTGGACTCTTATGAAGCCCCTGCCTGGATCGGAAACATCCAGAGACCATGGATCCCAACACTGCAGGTGGCCTCCCTTGCTCCTCCAGCCAGAGGAGGAGGCCCAGAACCAGACCCTGCCCCAGAAAGAAACTTAGGGTTCAGCGTGCCCTGCTGCATCAGCACCTGCTTCCTCCAGCCCACCTGAAACGCTCTTCTCCCACACAACCAAGTATCGTGTCGCTCCAGGTCATGCCAATTCTGTCCGAGGGCAGAAGGGGCTCTAGGTGGCTTTTCATGCTGTGGGCACTTGGGTTTCTGCTGAAGTCTATCTGGAGGACCCCAGACTTGTCAATGCTGCCGCTGCTGTGGGGAGGTACCCAGAGCTGCTGAAAAATGCATTCTGCCTCCCACAAAGCAATTGCCCTGCGGTGTCCCCTGTCTACCAGAGATGCCAGGAGGACTTCATATTTAGGCAGGGAAGACACTTGCCCCGAGTCCTCATGGCTTCAAGGGGCCAGCCTCCACTTCGCCTGCAGAGATTGGTGGTGCAGAGGAGCTGGACAGAGCAGGTTTGGTTGTCACTGGCCAGAGATCTTGGCAGCCAAAGATCATCTACCACTGGCCAGTCTCAGAGCGGTAACGTCCCAGCTTACTTGTCCACAGCACACTCCCCTGTTTTCCCCTACTGTGGCGACCGCTGCGCTAATAGATCGGATGTACTCAGTGTGATTTACATTCCAGAACGTCCAGGAGTTGTTTAGAAAACTGCTTCCTGTGGATCCCAGGTTGTTCTGTGAATCTGCTGAGAATACTGGTAGCAACTAGAGAATCTCTCAAGTCCCAGTAGAACCCTGCTATTGGCTTTCTGTCACTTATGGAGGAAGTGAAGGCATATACCAGCTCAGGGGTTTCTTCATGACCCTGTGCCTGGGAGAAAGGAAAAAGCCATCTAGCCTAGGTCAATTTCAAGCCCGGCAAGAGCCCTAAACATCAGAATACTCTGTTTCATCAAACTGTTTCAGCCCTTTAAGAAAAAGATACATAAGAATATATACAAGTAATATGCCCAAGACAGGCACATTTATGTATCTCGATGGATCAATAAGCTTTGGATGCAGTTATATGCTCATGCTCTCCTCTGTTCTCATAATCTCAGATCATCTCAGAGTTTATGTGGCTTTCAGCTCTCTTTCTCTCTCTCTCTCTGGAGTTTAAAAATCAATGTTAATTTCAAACAAATACAAACGAAGCCATCAATAACGAGCAGGTGCCATGAGGTTAGCGGTCAGCAGGGGGAGATGTGAGCAACCACATCACAGGGATTGTTATTTTGAAGAGCGAGTGCCCTAGACAGCCCAGCCGCTGGGAAAACAGCGTTTTCACTTACTGGTCCACATTAGCTTCACAGGTTATCAGTGAGTGTCCCAACTGCCTAAGTAACATCACCTGTTCCTCTCTCCAGCCCTCCACTTCTTTAAAGGCTCCACGAGGACCCAGGGCCACGCCTTTTAAAGGCACATGGATTTAAAAAAAAGGAAGAAGCAGAGCCTGTCCTGGGCTTCAGGCAGGCTAGGCCCAGGGCAATGCTGGCGGCCTAGGGCAATGCTGGAGGCCCTCTCAGTGGGGGTGAAATGACAGCTCCTGCAGGGGTGGGGGCGTATTTGGTGGAAGCATGCAGCAACAGTGGTGTCAAGGCAAGTGAAAAGGCTGCAGCGGTTGCATTTGGACAGACAGCTCGGACCTGAAGCAATGTGCGTGGAAGCATGGGCCTCGAAGAAGGCAGGCCTTTTGGAGTCAACGCTGGGGCCCACTGGTAAACACAGGCTGGAGAGGGGCAGAGACGTGGCTGAGACGCTCAGGATGATCTGGGCAAGTTGGCAGCACCAAAGCTGAGGCCCCCCTTTCCTTGAGCCTGGGTTTGGTTAAAAGGAAAGGAGCACCTCAGCACTACCTCAGCTGCCTAAGGAAACTCACCACGGGCCTCCACAGTCCCGTGTCCACGGTACAGGCCACCATGGACCTCTGAGTCTCACGTCTCTTCCAGCAACCAAAGAGCAAGTCAAATCACCTTCCCTTTCTCCCAGTCCTTTCTTCCCTCTGAAAGGAAAAGAAAGTAACTCTCCTCTTTCCTTAAAGGCTGGCATCATATCATGATTTTCAAAATAACAAGTGGCTTCTCTCTGGTTCTAGTACATAGAGGAAGCCCCCACTGGCTTCTGAGGATGTTCTTCTGTGGCAGGAAGATTTCTGAGGATTCAGGGAGACTGCCCTAGCAATACTGAAAGGACATTCCTAAAGCTAAAAGGCTCTGGGAGCATTTCCAGAAAGCTTCGATTTGGGGCTGGAATTCCAACCTGCTTAGCTCAGTAGGTGGTTTGGCTCTTTGTAGAAATTTGTGAACCTCCAGCATGGCACTGTACAAATAATTTGAATCCTTTGACATGTGCTACAGTTTAGAATTCAGACTTGGTTCACTGAGTATGTTTGGGAAGGGAAGAACTTTTTGCACATGGAAAAATGAATGAGAAATTTTAAAAGGCTTTGCTTTATGTGAGGCAGCTAAGAAATTGAAAACTCCTCCCACCAAAAAAAAAAAAAAAAAATGGCAGTCACATGTTTTGATTTGTTTTCGAGTAAAGACCCTTGTCTTTGGAAGCCAAGACTTTCCAGCAAACAACAGTATACCAGACTCTCCAAGGAAACCAACCAACCCCAAATCCCCAGCTATTCCAGGACAGCATAAGTGAATTGTTCTCTGGGTCTGAAGACAGAAGAAAAAGGCTATGGCAAAACTGAAGCTGAGCCTAGAAGGAATAACTGAAATAAAGAACCTTATGTGCTGGTCACAAGGAATTTTCACTGCTATTTGCCTTCATTTTCCCACAAAGGAAGTAGAACAACCAGTATTTGTTTGCTTCCCACAAGAGCATTTTCTGATGGAAGCCAAAGAATTTAAAGCCCTTCCTTCTTGTCTAAATATCTGAGAAGGAAAGGAGAGTAGCTTTTCTGGGGCAGAAAGAGAACTCCTTTCTTGACCCACATTGAGACAACTCTGTTATTCTGTCCTCTTGGAATCTTTTAAAATATATCCATTAATCGAAAGAGAGTGGAGGAACTGGATTATGTTCCCTTCCTCCACTGCACCTTGCACACAATTGGTGTTTAGATTTTTAAATAGGAAGCAAGCCTGATCATCGTAATACTTTTATCTTCAAAGCACTTTACCAGTCATGATTACTTAATCCTCACAACACCCCTGTGAGGTAGGTAAACGATATTCTTCCCATTTTACAGAAAGAGAAATTGGCCCTAAGAGTGACTTGACTTAGGTCTGTAGAAGGATAAAGTCCTGGATTTTTTACTTCCAATAACATAATCTGTTCTTGAGAATGTGCCTCTCCTTTCTTTAGATGTTTTCTCTGACCCTTTTGTTTAAAAAATAAAATGCTTAAGCACGTCACTCCGTAAAATCAATTTCCTCTGTTTGAAAAGAATACGTTTTTCTAGTTTTGCCCCAGAGAGTATAGGAAGGAATGCCTAGATGGCCACTAATGTTCTCCTCCCGCATACTTCCGGGAGCCTTCCTCTTCGTCACTATTCTTCCTACCCATCTACTGAGTCCTGTTGTTCCCCATGGCTCCATGTGTCCATCTTCAAAGTTCTTGTTCTCAAATTTGGGACAGTTCATTCACCGTCCATCCCAGTCAAAAGCGGGTGCTGATGAGAATGGAGAATGTCCAGACCTCCAGGGATGAGGTCTCATGTACTCTCTCCTTTTGTGACTATCAGAAATACCTTGTGGAAATAAACCATCCCAGCAGGACTTGACCTGTCCACAGAACAGTCAGACGCACGGTCAAGCACAAGTCATTCCTGAATTCCAGACTATGATCTCGTCCCTTGTGCTGCCAAAACAATCATATTAACCTCAGAGAGCAGGGTCAGAGCAGGAGGGAAAGGAGTTCTGGTCAGGGCTCCGCTGGGAATGAGCAGGAGGCGTTGGCAGCAGCCACCGAGACCTGCTCGTGCGAGCTCCATCTCGTTTAGGGACAGTTCCAGGAGGGGCCTTGTTTTCTTGGTGAGAATTTCTATATCAAAATACACCTGAACTCCAAGGAAAAGGCCAGAGCCAGGTTGACTGATGCAGAACAGTTGAAGTTTCTGGAATTTTTCTTTCCAAGAAGGTTCTCAGAGCTGATAGAAAATCAGCCTCACGGTTGGCCCTCCTGGAACCCCAGTGCCTCCTGGGCTCCCACCTGCCCTCACTCCAGGTTA
This sequence comes from Macaca fascicularis, assembly GCF_037993035.2. Taxonomy (NCBI): domain Eukaryota; kingdom Metazoa; phylum Chordata; class Mammalia; order Primates; family Cercopithecidae; genus Macaca; species Macaca fascicularis. The sequence continues at coordinate 10,023,323 of NC_088382.1, read as the reverse complement.
GGTCCGAAGAAGAGCAGAGGCTCTCAGGACAGGTCTGTGTTCTTGCTCAGAGTGTATCTTGGTATTTGAATTGATAACAGTCAAACCATAGTCAAAAGAAAAAAAAAAGGAAAGAAAAAGAAATTCAATGTAACACTTCCAATTGAATTGTAAGAAAAAAATACCTTGTTTTAGAAAAAAAAAATTAGTGCTATTCTCCAGTCCTGTTTGTCTCTGAATCCTTGCCTGCAGGTTCCGCTCAAAGCACACAAGGGAGGGAAGAAAACCCACCATTGGGACCCACATTTTGGCAGATGGAACAATTGTTTAAAAAGAAAAAGATTCGGTGTTTTTCTTTTTCTGTACTCTGCAGAGAGGGGAAGAGAAGGTGGGTCCATTTGATGAGGTGAGCATCAAGATTGAAAAAGATTGGAAGGAAGAACAAAGGTGAGAGAGATTTCCTGAAGAGCTTGCAACCACCTTAAAAACAGTCTCTAAATACTCTCCATTCACTCCTCTTGTCTGCCCAAAGCTCAATGAATATCAGTGTTCAAATGCATCCTTCCATACATTCTCTGATACTTTAGGAAGAATTAACATCAGGAGATTTGGTGTTAGAATTACAAGTGGCCGGCTCAAGATAGGTGACCAAGGGTCACCTGACCAGGGTACCACTGACCTGGGTTCACAGTGCTATGAAGTCTCTAAGAACTACAGGTATGTGAGACTCCTCCCTGTCCCGCCGTGCTCCCTGTTCATCCTGTGGCTTCCGGGTGCCACCGCACCTGGAAAACACTCTCTCCTCCTGTGGTTCCATTTCCCAAGAAATGAGGTCACCACTTTTTCTCATGTGACGGCTTTGCTACAGGCAACATGACGAATCCTCCAAGCATCCCTGAGCAGGAGAGAAGGAAGAGGTTGGCCTTCTTTCTCTCCACTTTACAGATGGAGAAACCAAGGCACCAAGAGGTGAAGTGAGTTATCCACAATCACAGTGGGGACCCTGAATCAGCCTGTGACATTTCCTGATCTTTCTGGGTCTAAAGGAAAGCCCCTAGGAAGTCTGCAGCTAAAACAAATCTCCCGAGCCCACTCTAGCCTGAGGATCCCAGAGCTATGTCGAAGATGGACAAACAGACCAGGGGAGCTCATCTAACAGATGATGGGTTGTCTGTACCCACCGTGACAGATGGCCAAATGTTGCTTACAGAGGGATGTGCACTGGATTACCAATTGGCACTATAATAAAGGGAAATTATTTCTTTGTCCTCACTGGTTTGAGAATGACTTTTAGGGGTAGTTGGGGTCCTGGGATTTGTGTTAGGGAATGACAAGGGCAGCATCTCCTCCTGGGACCTGCGTACTGTTCTGCATGTGATGGGGCAGCCTGGGGCAGGTGTCCCTAGGTCCTGCCTGCTCATTTCCAATGTGGTCTATTCTTAGCTCTTGACACAAGGTGTTGGCCAAGAGCAGGAGGAACTCCCACAGTGGTCCGTCTGCTGCCCTCGGGAGCTGTCATTAATAGCACTCACGACCTTTGTCTCCAGGATATACCAGCCATGGTCTGCCAGCCAGTGCAAGGAAAGCCACAGGAGTAAGGAGCAGATGGTGCCAGGGAGAGCTGAATAAGGCAGACAGGACCAGGCGAGCCAAGGAAGGAGGCTGCAGCAGGATCAAGGCAGCACCCTTGTCTTTTGATATTTGGCCAACAGCATGAGATGCAGTGTTTAAGCAAGAAGTGAAATGTTTAGAATAGCTAGGGATGGGTGAGAAAGGAGCTTGTGTTGCCACCGCAAGAATTCAGATTAAGCATCATCTTTTTTTTTTTCCCAGTAAAGGGGGATAGAAAAAAATCTCTGGTAGGGTAGAGTTGCCTTTTTATCTTTTTACATGTTTTGAAATTGGGACAGGCACACATTGATTGAGGATGCTGGGGGAAGTCCTCTTGCAAGCTCATGGGTTTGTAACCTGTGATGGGCTGGCCCCTGCCATTTCCGTGTTCTGGAGGTTGAACCGTGGGTGAGAATGGAATGTTGCTTCTATGACAATGGCCAGTTTGGGCTGAGGAAAAAGGGACAGAAGCTTAAAGAGGTTCCCATTGTGCTCATCTGGTTCTCAGCTGGACCTTGATAAGAGGAACCAACACTGATTTACGTTCACTCCCTAAGGGATAACTGTGTTGTGCTTGATGAAGGGGGCTGCCCAACAGGGTCTAGTGACCAATAAATGTTTGAAAGTGAAATGAATAGAACTGCTCCCTGTAAGACTGGTCCAGCCCCTGGGCCCACCCCTCTGGGTCCTTCCATTTCACTCCTGCAGTCTTCCCCAGGTCTCCCTTAAGCTCCTCCAGATTTCCCTGACGGTTTCCTAGTTCACACTGAGAGTATCACATGGATCTTGGTGAAATTAATGGCAATAAGCTCTCTTCCTTTTACATTATCCGAATTTAAATCTCAACCTCCACAACCAAATCTGGTTGTGTTAATATTTTTCAGTTTGGCAAAGAAAAAATAGATTTTAGCTTCTTGGTAAGAAAATCAAATTAAAGGTACACAAGGAGATTCCCCTCCTTCAATCATGAAGCCACCATCCAGAGCAGCTGTCATCACACATACAAGGCCTGGAAGGGCTCATTTTGAGTAAGGAGCCACTTTTCTTGGCAAAGAAAATGCTACCATCTGTGCCAAACGAATGCTGGGTGACAGTCCCCAGCCCAGCTCATCCGAGCGAGCCAGGAGCATGAGAATATGGCCTGCTTCATTCTCTTCTAGGAGCTGATATCCTTTGCTCCAAGCCCAAGGCTCTGAGCCTGCACACTGTCATGCTCTTCTTGCTCTGTCCCTGGATCATGGAGAGAGGACCCCCGTGCTAAGGTCTGGGGGCATCAAAGCTTGGGGTTGGTTCTAGCCCTTCCATGAGCAAGCAGCCGACCAGATGGAGAAAAGAAAGGTGGTGTTTCCTCTACCTGGCTTGTGAAGACTGCAAAGGGGTTTAGGTGTACAGCAAGAAGTGAGGCCATGGCCCACCCAGTGCAGCTTCAAACCACATCCACATCAGGGACCTTCTTTTCTGCCCCCATGACTGTGCAGTGGGAGGGAATAAAACTGGAGGAAGAATGGAGAAAATGATGTAAATTGGCGCTTTTCTAAAACCTGTCAATTCTTTCTGAGAATCAGGCTCATATCCGGGCAGGGTCAGACATCCGTGGCATGAGACGCCCCCCAGCCAGGGGAATCACCTTCATGACCACGGGCCAGACAGGATCATGGGATTCCGAGGGGCCACCGCTGTGGAGGGACTGGGTTAGAGCCATGGGGACCATGGGGTGGTCTTCAATGATTCTGTGCCTGGGAGGTGTGGTGTGGGGGATCCCCAGGCCATGGGGAAATGTCATCTTCCCTGCCCAAGGGTGTGTTGTGATGGCAGCATGTCTGGGCAAGGGACATGGGGCCTCTTTCTTTTTTTTTTTTTTTTTTTTTTTTGAGACGGAGTCTTGCTCTGTCGCCCAGGCTGGGGTGCAGTGGCCGGATCTCAGCTCACTGCAAGCTCCGCCTCCCGGGTTTACGCCATTCTCCGGCCTCAGCCTCCCGAGTAGCTGGGACTACAGGCGCCCGCCACCTCGCCCGGCTAGTTTTTTGTATTTTTTAGTAGAGACGGGGTTTCACCGTGTTAGCCAGGATGGTCTCGATCTCCTGACCTCGTGATCCACCCGTCTCGGCCTCCCAAAGTGCTGGGATTACAGGCTTGAGCCACCGCGCCCGGCCGGGGCCTCTTTCATTCTGGCCCCAGATCTGCTTGGGTGAGTGTCCTACCAGTGTCCTGGTACCCATGTTGCTGGGACAAGCCTGACCCTGCAGAACCAGGTGACACCTTCCAGAGGCAGAGTGCAGGAGAGTGTTAGAGACATGGGAAGCTTTGGGGTGAGTGAGGCCAGAGGGGGTTGATCTGATGGTCTGAAGCCTCCCTAGCACCCCACATCATGGCCTGAAGAGACAGGGAGCCCCCATTCCGGATGTCACAGGCTTCAGGCAGTGAACTCAGGGGACATCATCCCAATGTCATCTGATGGGACTGAAGTTTCCTTTTACGCAGAGGCTGGGAGAAGAGGCAGACCTGCTGAGCAAGGGAGAAGCAGAGTTTGCAGAAAGGACTCTAACACCATTATAGCTTGGCGATACTACCACATTTCTGAGAAGAAAAAGTAGAGCCAAATATTCTATGTGGTTAGAGGAATAAAATATGGGGCTTAGTGGGCATACTTGATGGGGGAGTCATCAGGGAATGAAAAGGAGATAGTTTTTGTATTCTCTATCTCTGGGCACCAATGTGCTTACCAGGCCTTAATACTGGAAATGGATTGATTTTCTTCAGGAGGTCCTGGGAAAGAAATGGGCCCAGAGACTTAAAATTTTTAAAAAAACCTAAAAACATCACGGGCATTCCTCTGGGAAGCAGCTGAAGCAGCAGCCCTGGAGGGTTGTCAGGGACTCAGGCAAATGAAAGATTAAATGCTGATGCCCAGTGTGGGACAAAGAGCGACCCTGTCACGGGGCGGCCTTAAGGATCTGGGCTTTCAGGACCAAAGTCATCTGGGTCCAGAGACACGGTCCCCAGGTGGTCTCAGCACTGAGTGTGTATGGAATCCTGCCTTGACGCCCAGGACCATTCACTGGAAGGGGAAGGGCCTCGGGGGAAGGACCCCAGGGGAGATGATGCCAGAAAGTTTCAGGGTAACTGGGAGTGTGGGGAGCTGCTAGAGGCTGATGACAAGAGGACACTGAGGACAGCGCTGGCCTGGTCCTTGCCATCAGGTCTCCCCTGCCTCTTCCATGCCTTGCTCTCTACTTCTTTCCTTGCTTTTCTTCCTTTTCCTGCATCTCTACAAAACCAGCTTTCCCTGCTGCTGCTCACAGATGCATATTTTCATTTTCTTTGTGAAGAAAGTACTGGCATGATGGAGGAGTTCCAGGGAGGGGTGAGGATGCCTTTTCAAGTGAGAAGTGTGAAATTAAAAGATTGCTGAAATGTCCCGTGATCTCCTCATTTGTTCCTAGTGGCTAAGACCCTGGAGGCCCTCCCTGAGTTGGAAGTTGCCATCCCAACTCCTGGTGCTCCCGGTCAGCTCAGCATCTACCGTTCTCTTTGTAAGTTTCATGTAAACATGGCAGGATGCACTCACAGGGACACACACGCGCTAATTGTACAAGAGTGAAATAGAGGTGGCGAATTAAAACCTGTGACTGCGCTGAAACAAAAAGAAGGAAGAAAGAAAGAAATCCAAGAACAGACACACAAGCAGAAGTGGCAGAAGTCCCGAGGGGATGCATGAGGGCGTTTCAAGGAAGATGCGCTAAGGACAGACGTGGGCCAGCTCCAGGTGCACAGAGCCCTAGACCCAAGGCAGACAACAGGTGGGACCCCACCAGCTAAAGCGGATGCCCAACCCTCCAATGGCCTCACCTTCCCCAGCCTAGCAGAGTACATCGCAGAGCTCAGGCACGAAGCCCTTGAAAGGCAGCAGGCTGGTGCGATTCAGAAAAGTGCCTCCGACTAGATTCCAACTCCCAAGTGACTCTCCAGGGGCCCACAGGTGGGTCCTTTGATGGGCGTGCAGAGCCCTCCTGGCTGGTTTTCAGTGCTGCCTGTGTGTGCTCTGTTCGTCCTGCTTCCTAGAGTTGGGGGCTCCTCCTCCTCCTGCCCACCAGGGAGGCCCGAGGGGACCCCCGGGTCAGGGACGGGGAGAGGACAGCACCACGATGCTTAGTAAGGACGCATGAAGTCCAGGAAGTCCAGACAAAGAAGAGAGCATTCAGTTTCACAACTGATGTTTGAAACTTGTTCTTTAAAAAAAAAAGGTTTTAGATAAACAATGAAGGGGGTGGGAAGGAGAAGCCTCACTGAATAATAATTGTTTTTTTAAAAAAAAAAAAAAAAAAACTCCACAAACATTAAAAAAATCCCTCAGTTATTGAACTTGTGTTAAGAATAGTTCAATGTGAGGTCTTGCACCCTAAACAGGTATATATTTGGAAAAAAAATCGCAGCTACACACAGCAAAGACTAACAGTATTTACTTAAAAATATTGTGTGTGTCTATATATATATATATACTTATATATATATCTTTTTTGTGATTTTTTTCTTTTCCTTTTTTTTTTTTTTTTTTTGTTTTGTGCCCAAGTAGAGATACGATGGGATTGAAACGATGCCCTAGAACAGAAATATTCTTTAAAGGAACAATACTTTGAAAAATAAAAAGTTTTTAAATGGTTGAACATACTTGCAACACCTGCAGAAATTCAACTTGATACAATGAGAAAATAAACAGTGGAATCAAATCCTCACCCAAATGGCACAGCCTCTAAGGCCTGGAGTCCGCTGCTGCTGTGAGTCTCGCCACCCAAACCAGGGCTCGTGGGCAGGCGGCATCCCTTCCCTGCCACTCTAGAGCCCCTGCCCCCATGCTCTGCTGAACCAATCCGTAATCCAAGTCCATCTTACATCAGTTTTGTATATCACTGGCAAGACTTTGCAGCAGGGACACACACATATATACGTGTGCTATGGGCACACACACACATACACACACAAACACACACATACTACACACACAAAATTTCCCACTCAACCCAGATGCACCAGGTGAGCTGAATGATTTTCAGCCAACCACAACGGTGAAAGACAGAAGCACCAAACAGTCTTTGAAATGGGTCAGTTATTACAATTTTGACTTTTTATATATATGTATATATATATATTCTAGTTTTCCTCTTTGTGTTATTTTTTTTTTTTTAAAAAGCACAAATGAAAAATGAAGAATTCTTTCCAGATCAATTTAAGGCTTCCCACCAAATGGAAACAGAAGAGGCTTTACACAATATCACATGTGATAAATGTCTACCGTTCACAGCCTTAAAATGATGGAACTAATCATTGTTGCCAGTCACTGATTAAGTATTGTGCCTTTAAATTGATGTCGTTCTTTTTGCTACTATGCTGAGTTTTATTATTACTGATTATGTATATAGAAATCTCCTTTAATTTGCTTTAGAATGTCCTGTCCTTACCGAATTATTGGGGTGGCTTTTTGTTTTGTTCTGGTTTTTCACTGGGAAACAAATGTGATTCTTGCTAGGCAAATGCTGAAATGGCACATAGTCAGCCTTCAAGTAGCTGCTCCAGCCATTTGAGTTTCAAACAGCCCTCGAGCTCCTAGAAGGCTCTGCAAAGTGGGGAGAAGGTCCGGAGAGGAGGAGGAGAAACTGAAAAGAAGGACGGGTTTTATGCTTTCGCTTTTGGTAAATTTGTTTTCTTCAATACAAATAATCAGATAGGAAGAATAATTGCTTTATGTTGTCTTTGTTGGTTGGTTTTGTTTCACTTTTAGATTGTTTCATTTGATTGTTTAATTTCCCCTCTCCTGGTGCAAAAATCACCAGAGAGTTTTGCATGAGAAAACGTGACAGTACTTAATGAAACTCAGCACCTAAGGGCATAAGGCAGTTGAAGGTTTTTTGTTTGTTTGTGTTTGTTTTGTTTTGTTTTGTTCTTTCAATCAGCACCAATCCCATAAATGATCTACACTTGGTGTAAGGTAAAAAACATTTTTTTTTTCTTTTGGAGTGGAGACAACTCCTCCTTCTCCACTCTATGAACCATAGCGTGGGATTTTTCAATACTGTTTCTTATGTGTAAAAAACAAAAGAAAGGTTTTCTTTTTGTTTTTACTTACAAAACATAGAGAATATCTTTGTATACATACAGCGACTGGAAAGAAAGCTTATTTGAAGGGGTTGTGACTTATTAATTTTTTTTTTCTTTTGTAGTGGTGGTGTTGGTGTGGCGGTGTTGGTGGTGGTGGCGGTGGTTCTGTGTATTGGGGGAAGGGAGGGTTATATTTCTTGCAAGCGGTGTTTGCCGCAAACCAAACTTAAAGTCCCCTTCTCAATTTGGGTCAAGATGCTCTTAGAGTGAAGACTCATACTGTAGCAACTCATAGAGGAGTGGTCCGTCTCGATATCGAATGCCTACTGCGGTGGGGGTGATGTACTGCAGAATGTTAATAGTCCTTCTCAGCCTCCTGTCTACAAAATGAGCATCCCAAGCTGGGTATCGCTTTCTTGGCATGTCAATCTTAATGAGGGGCCCTTCTGGGAGGTAAGGACGCCCCAACGGGGTAGGGGGCCCCATGGGTCTCACTTGGAAAACGGGCAAGCAAGTGTCAGCCGTGAGATCCTCCTGTTGTTCCGTTACGGCTCTGGTGGGCGTAACCTGGGTCCCCCGGTACCCAGGGATCTGAGGCTCCATGGGCTCAACATCGGGGGGCAAAGGGATGCCCCAGAGCAGCTCGGCACAACAGGAGCTGGCAAGGATCTTAGCTCGTGGCCCCATGGGATGCAGCACACCATAGTATAAGAGCATCAGTGCGATCCCAGCCACAAAGCTAATAAAGACACAACACAGTGCTGGCACCGCATAGGAGTCAGTGGTCTCCGGGTCTCTGTAAAAATACCAAAGGAACGTCAAGGCAGCATTCTCGGTCAGGACTATCGTATAATATGCAAACATTCGATATCGAGTCCGCCCTTCCTTGACGTTAAACCAGCAGAAAATGTACACAATCCCTACCACCATGTTGAAGAGGATCTCCTCCCACTTGGACATGCAGAAGTCTGTTCCGCCATGGATGATCCAGAAGGCCATGGCGCACCAGTGAACCACCACGAAGATCCCAAAATAGAGCTGGAAGATGGAAGCAAAGAGGGCAAAAGAGATCACTCGGGATGAGATGGTGAAGAGGCGCCAGAAGAGCTGGATGACGGCCCCTCTGTAGCTCATGCTCTTCTTGTCGTCCCTGGAGTCCCGCAGCAGCTTGTGATAGGAGGCTAGCACCCAAGCCAGGGACATCAGGGAAGTCACAGAGGAGACACCTGCCGGAAAGACACAAACCCACACAGTCAAAACCTTGGACATCAACTGCAGGGTACAGCGAAGCTGCCGGCTGAGGAGACGCCCACATACACCACGATCTAAAGGAGGAGGGAGAAAGAAACACAGAATCAGGAACCGAACTTGGAGGTCACAGCTGCTCCCTACGCTGACAACTCGGGAGATGGAGCTTTTGTTTCAACAACCCCATTTGCCATTTTGGGAGCTCATTGGCTCAAGGGTGATACTGAGTCAGTGTATTTTGCTAGGGGGCTGAGAGGTGGGGCCACATCTGCCATGGGCAGGCCTTTATGGGTTCAGTCTTAAGGAATCATGCGATTCTTGTGGCACACAGATGTGCGGCTGGCATTGGTGTCCCTGTCACCAGTAGCCTGTTCTCTTAGAGGAGCCCACAGGAGGAATCGCCAATTGTGAAGACCAAGGGTTTACCCACTGCCCTGAGTTCCGCACTGTTCTCCTCTGAGAAGGTGCTGGAATCATGCTTCTGCCTTTTTCTCACCTCACTCAAATTCCCAAAAGTCCCTTTCCTGAACCTTCTTCCAGTTAGCTTCTCCCCCACCTGCCACTCAAGGCCACCAAGATCCAGGACACTGGGATATCTCGCCCGTTTCACAGACTTCCTCTCACACCCACTCTGGTCTTTTCGGTCTCTCCACAATCCCTGTTGCTTTCTCCAACCGACTGCTGCTCAGAGTACTCTTAAGCCTTGACTTGTGAAGCTCTGTCCTTCTCTGGTTGCCCTCTGGGTTCAGCAGTGGTGTCATTCGGGCTTTGGGGGTGCCTCTTCCCCTTACTCATTTTCCAAGGCTTCTGAGGCCTCTGCACTTTACTCCCTGCATTTCCTCCCAAAATGGGCAAATATTCAGAGAGTTTGAGTGTGCCTAATCCCAAGTCATACCCATATTGCCATAGAGCAATTTTATATACAACTCTGACTACTTGATATTTGCAACTAAACCAAATGAAACATAATCCATTGTTATTGAAGTCTCCCCAAATCCACCCGTGAACAACCAGTCATTATTCGAGTTTTGTCATACAATCTCCATTTAAGCAAGATTCCCCCATTACCAACCCCCAGCTCCCCGTGCATCAGTTGCACAGTCCATCTGGGGTCTCTTTTGTTGGTCTTTTCTCCCAAAATTTCACAACTAAATGTAAGTAAATGCAACAGGAGACCGAATACTGTCCCACTGGCAATGACCCCCTTAGGAAAGCCTTACCCTCCCACAGAGCACAGTTTCCCCACGACATTCTTCCAGGTTGAAATCAAAGTTACCCAGTCATTTTCTCCCTTAAGCTCAAAGATCAGATCCAGAAGCCCCATTCATCAAGACACCAGTTAAACTTCCCCAGAATGCCAGGCTTCTGCTTGTCTCTCCCTGGGACCTGCCCAACTCCCCACAACTCTCCAAAGCCCGATGAAGAATACAAGTCCTCTGCCACGTGACACTCTCCCAGCACTGACTCTGCCTCGCGCGTCTCACAAAGACCCCCTCCTTCCATCATCTCAAATGATGCTCAGAGTCCTAGCTTGAAGAACAGGCAATAAAAAAGTCTGTTAACTGTTACAATGGGCATGTGTCACTTTGATAGTAATAACAACCATGGAGATTTGAAACAAACAGGGGCAACACAATCCCAAGTTCTCCATGGAAATCTATCTGGAAAACATCTAAAGAGCATTCATGGCAATTTTCCTTTCACTTCTCTAGAAAGTTCTGAACATGACACATGTCCTGCTTCCCTTGTGGTACACACAGGGCATCTCATGTGTGTCTGCAGAGGCTGCACATGGTTGGCCAGGGAAACTTTTAGTGCTCACATTGTCTGTTAGGCTGCAGCAGGGAGGAGAACTTCCCTTAGGAGTAACGTGACGTAGGTTGTAGATTTCTGGAGGGCAGATGATGTACAATTACATTTTTTTTTTTTTTGAGACAGGGTTTTATTACCCTGTCACCCAGGCTGGAGTGTAGAGGCGTAATCAGTGCTCACTGAAGCCTCAACCTCCTGTGCTCAAGTGATCCTTCCGTCTCCCATACCTGGGACCACAGGCATGTGCCAGTGAGCCCAGCTAACTTTTTTATTTTTAATTTTTGTACAGACAGAGTTTCTCCTGCTTCTTCTCTTTTTTTTTTTTTTTTTTTTTTTTTTTTTGAGATGGGAGTCTCACTTTGTCACCCAGGCTGGAGTGAAGTGGCATGATCTCCACTCACTGCAACCTCCACTTGCCAGGTTCAAGCAATTCTCCTGCCTCAGCCTCCCGAGTAGCTGGGACTACAGGCACACACCACCATACCTGGCTAATTTTTGTATTTTTAGCAGAGACAAGGTTTTACCATGTTGGCCAGGCTGGTCTTGAACTCCTGACCTCAAGGGATCTGCCCACCTTGGCCTCCCATTGTGCTGGGATTACAGGCGTGAGCCACTGTGGCCAGCCTAGAGACAGAGTTTTAACATGTTGCCCAGGCTGATCTCGAACTCTTGGCTCAAAAAATCCTCCCACTTTGACCTCCCAGAGCGCTGGGATTACAGGCAGGAGTCACCGCGCCTGGCTGAAATCACACCTTCATAGTCTGGACCCAGCACTGAAGCACCCTCAAAAACTTCCATTAAACATCCTCCTGACATCCTTGCTCTCCAGCCGAATTCATTGCTTGATGTTCATCATGAACATCTCGTAGGTCCTGCCAACCCATAGTAATCAGATGGGAGTTCTATGGGAGCTGAGTGGGAAGAAGGCTTGATTGTTGTGTTCTTTCTGATAAACAAACTCTATTACCTTCTACTCAGAAAAGCATAAGTGCTGAGCTCATAAAGCAAGAAGGTGCAGCTCAGCTTCTGCTGGGGCCTGGTCAGATCCAGTCGAATTCTGAGCATGCTTCGAACAGACTTGGGGTGCAGAGTTAGGATCAACCTCAGCCTTCGTTGTTCTGACTTTGCTGTTCTCTGTGCTGTGACATTGGCCCTGTTCACACCAATTATGAATAAATGGGAATTCAAATGCCCATCAGCCACAAATTGCAAAGCCAAATAGAATTCTTCTCCATTCTTCCGCCTTCAAAGTTACCTACCCCATTTCCAGGTGTGTGGCTATGGTTTTGAAGACTGGTGTTCTCTTCCTGCCACTCCCTTCATGGCGGTGGTGCTGAAACTACTCTTGTTTTAGCTGACCAGGCACTGCAGTTGAGGCTTCTAGAATTTCTCCCAAGGGTACTGCACAAACATTCCTCAGTGTTGCAAGACATCACTGCTAACTTACAAGGAGGGCTTGGGAAATGGTCCCATGGAAGACTGTGATTCCAGGCATCTGACTGGGGAGTCTGCTAGAGAGCTAATGGCCAGCCCAGTTTTAAGTCTCTGCTTCATCTGTTCCTGACTTGGTCAAGTTATGAATGGCCAAACCTTCTATCCAGGGGAGCTTCTCAGACCATCCACTTTAACCCACCTATTCCACAGGAAGCAGAGGTGCAGGGGCTTGGGTGGCTTCCTCAAGACTGTCCTGAGAACCACTGGCCATCTCTGTGAGGACAGAATGCTTCCTGCCATGCCACTCTCCATCCTTTCTCCATCTGGTCCCTCTGTCAGTTCAGTTTTCCAGATATCCAGCAGGCAATACCTTTCTCAAGGTCCTTTGTACTGAAGGTCATCAGCCTTCTCCAATGGTGGGAGCCTGTTCTGGTGTCCAGCCATTAGCTCTTCAGAGTTGGAACGCCAGGCCACATCCTTGACACTGTGAAATGCTCCAAACAGTGAAAGGAGAAGGTGAACTTCCACCACCTGCCCAAGATCAAAAAGAACACCTTTGGCCACACAGAGCAATGGGGAGTCGGTGTACAGGCCTCGTGCCCCTGAAGTGCCTGCCCCTCTCTCTCTCTGCCAGCAACAGAGGCAGGGATGATCCTGTAAGGAGGGGAATTGCCTGGGGGATGTCAAAACTCTTACCCCCATCACTTTCTAATCCACCTCATCACCAAAGCATTCCCCATTCTATCCAAGGCTCTGGGCACATTTTCTGGGACCAGAGCTGGTGCAGTTGGTAGGCTGAGTTCATCCCTGAGAAGAGACCAGGAAAGCCAGGCCCACTTCAGGACCCCATTTGGGAACAGGTTTCTACTGGATGCTTAACAGAGGGTAGTCCTTGCCCTGGTGGGACTCAAAAACCTGTGATGGAGGGCATCAATGAACGTGTCTTCAGCCTGCCCCCCAGGAACTCATCTGGACGTGTCTGTGACATTGTCTATATCGTTACGTTTGGTCAAGGGACCAAATGTTCATGGCTCAGCCACTTCTGCATCTTTTCCCTGAACAAGTCCTGCAGCCCCTACAGGATCGTCACTGCAATTCTTCCTCAGAGGGCCATGAGCAAAGGGTGCCTTGAGGACAGCCTGTGAATTCTGGGGACTCAATTGGGGCAGGAGATGGGAAGTTAGGACAGAAGATGCACTTCTTGCTCTGAACCCTCCCCATCCGTGCACCTGATTATCCCAGAGAACCTGGCAGGATTCACTGAGCATCTACATGCATTTTCTTATTGAGAAGGGCCTGGGGAGGTAGGTGCTAAGTTGTGTCTCCCCCACAAAATCCATATACTGAAGCTCTAACCCCTAGGACTGCAGAATGTAGCTGTGTTTAGAGATAGGGCCTTTAAAGAGCCGATTAAGGTACAACGAGGCCATTAGGGTGGACCCTAACCCTATGTGACCGGGTCCTTCTAAGAAGTGGAGATTAGGACACAGGTACACATACAGGGGGATGACCATGTGAGGACACAGCCAGAAGACAGGTGTCTACAAGCCAAGGAGGTCGGTCTCAAGAGAGACTTCTCAGACCAGTAGCACCTTGATCTGCAGTGCTCTGTGACCGCAGCCTGAGCAGATGCATACTGTGCGGACAGAACCATGCACAACCACCGCCAAGTGATTCATCTTCAAAGCTTGCTGTGTGTTCTGTTACAGAGAGAGGGAGTGCAGGTTCTTCCTTCTCTGCAGTGGCTCACTTGGAAAATTTCCTTCTTGTCTGAAGTCAACTCAAAAGTCAATGCATTCTCCTAGGTAAGACCCAAGCACACAGGAACCGGCTGTGGAGGCCCCCAATGAAATTCCTGGACAGGCCTGGGAGCATCTACGGTTCCCTTCCACTTCCAGCTCCATCGCTTTCTGCATTCCGAAGATCAGACTAGAAATTGTTACACACTTCACGTTCGGCTGTGACAAGCTCTGAGCAGTGACCTTCACAGCTCCCTTTCCCTGGTGCAGACCAGGAGGCAGGGCTGGCAGCATGCCCACTGAGCTGACCTTAGTGCAGTGCAGCTCGCTGGGAGGTCACTGGACCAGAGACCCCTGGGGCTGGGGGGCTGGGGAAGGGCAACTCCCCAGAGAAAGGCTTGGAGAGAGGGCCTTTGGGCTCTGATCACCAGCCCTGGGGTCTCAGGTTCCAGAAATGGAATGGCCACACCTTATGACCGATGGCACAAAGCCGGAGGGGCAGTCATCAGGGAATGGCCTATTTGGTGGTTTCAATGCCCAGGGGTCATGGCCAGTTGGGGAACAAAGCAAAACGTGTGACTATGGGTGCCCTACCGAATGAGAAGCACAGTGACAGGGCGTCTTGCAAAGGATGAGATCCTAGAACCTGGAGGGAGTAGGTGAGGCGGGAGAGCAAGGAGGTACCACGGAAGGGGTCAGGCCAGGCAGGGAGGCTGTGACCGGGATGGGTCAGGGTGGAGCTGCATCAGGGGACCAGTCACATCTCCAATAAGGGTACCTGAAGGAGGAAACAATGTCCAGAGCTCCCTACAGGCTGAACGCAGCACCTGGAGGAAGACATGCTCCAGAAAGCCGCAGGAGTGCCTAGAGATGGTCACCAACTGCCCCTGAGCCAGAGCTGGGCTCAACTGCAGGAATGGGTTTTGCAGAATGGGAGGTGAAGGCCCAGCCCTGCCTCACCTACTCTCTGCCCGAGAGTGTCAGCTCATACCCACCACTAAGTTATGTGTCAGAAACACACTTGATGAAGAGGGACCTAAGCATGGGGCAGGACAGGAGTGGGAAGAGTCAGCTACGTGCAGTTCCCTAGATCCCAGCTTCCTGCCTCTTTCCTCCCCAGCTCCTTCTCCCTGGCTTATTCCCATCAGTGGGTAGCCAGGGTCAAGGTTCTCCCATTTACACAGCATAGGCCCTGGACCCTGTATCCTTTCCTGAAACTGTCCCTTCTCTCCTTGTCTCATCTTCTCCAAGCTTCCCGAAGGCAGGCCACTTGCCCTCCTCACTCTCCCACCACCTGCTTTCCTCCCAAATCAGCCCCGGTGGAGACCTGTCGCTCAGGTCGTGCAGCATTCGGAGGACTGCCTCGGTGCTTCTCCTCCTGGCTCTGTGTGACAGCTGGGATTGGGATCTGCTCTGTCCTTCTTCACACCCCACCCTTAGCTGTTCCCCAGTTCTCTTCCTGCCATCTCTTGAGCTCTTTATGGCAGCCTTTTCCTGCCAGGTTTCTTATCCCCATATTACAGATGAGGAAACCGAACCAGCAGTGAAGAGACGTGGATGTGGCCACAGCCATATCCTGATATTTGCATTCTATGTAATTCTGTGGCATTGTACCCCAGTGGGCTGGTTCTCTAGAGACGCTCCAAACAAGACACAGGTTTAGCTGGTTATCTGTCGGTCTGCACATCAAGGACAACATCTCCCTCTTTCAACCTGGGCCCCCTCCCTCCCTCCCTCCCTCCCTCCTGGGGAAGCTAACATTTGGGGGATCTCCACCATCTGCTTTTCAAATTCCTATTTTGTATTTTTCCCACAATGAGTTCCTTTTAGACAGCAATTCTTCCCCTTCCATCTGTCAAACTTCCCTCTGTCTTCCCACATTTTAAAAAAGTCCAGTTTCTTCTTGGAAATGTTCCCAGAAAACGATAAGGCAACTGCGTCCACTGCCTCTCTAAGCATAGCCCACTGTCTCCCGTCCTCGCCTCCCCCCAGGAGACATGGCAAGGGAGTGATGTGACAAACGTACTTTTCTATTTGGGCCACCAAGAGGGAAGAAAACAAGCATCCTGATGCCTTCTATGAGCTAGGCTCAAAGCCGTTAAATAATCTGCCCAAGGCCACACAGCTAGTAAGCAAGAGAGCTCATACTGAAACCCGAGACTATTTCACTCCCCAGAATCTGGATCTGTGCGTGCTGGAGTTGGCCAGTTGTTAAACTGTGGGCTGGCTGATGTCATGTTGCAGGCTTGAAATTGGCATGGTGGGAGTATTTACACCACAGCAATTGGCAAATGGTACAAACCAGAGCTCCACCAAATCCTGCTAAATGTTGGTTGTTAAACATTTACCAGCACACCACTGGTCAGGATCAGCCATCCTTCTTGAAAAGCTTGGTGAGTGTCTATGCAAATTAGAAGGGCCTGTCTCCAAATTCAATGCCTATTCTACATTCAATGCTGTACTTCTAGATGTGGTCTTCACATGCAGGGCACTACCTGGTTATCAGTCAGAATTAAATTCCTTAGTGCTAATGAGAAAACAACAACAAAAAAGCAATCTTCTTTTAAAACTTTTGTTGAAAATATGTACACAGGAAATATTAGGCTGGTGAAAAGTAATTGTGGTTTTGCCATTTTAATGGCAAATAACTTCAGGTCTAATGGGTTGCTTTGAGCACAGTCTTTCATAAGCACTGACATACTCGTTTTCATTACATTTCTGTACTTGAAGAGGGTGTGATTCAGATGTGAGGTTTCCACATGGGGTCACTTTAATGCACCTCTGACATCTCCAGATGAACCCTTAAGAAGGGTCAAAGAGTCCAGGCGTAGCGGCTCATGCCTGTAATCCCAGCACTTTGGAAGGCCAAGGCAGGTGGATCACGAGGTCAGGAGATCAAGACCATCCTATCCTGGCCAACATGGTGAAACCCTGTCTCTACTAAAATACAAAAAAAAAATTAGCTGGGTGTGGTGGTACGCATCTGTAGTCCCAGCTACTCTGGAGGCTGAGACAGGGGAATCACTTGAACCCGGGAGGTGGAGGTTGCCGTGAGCCGAGATCACGCCACTGCACTCCAGCCTGGCGATGGAGCGAGGCTCCATCTCAGAAAAAAAAAAAAAAAAAAAAAGAAGGGTCAAAGAGAAGAGACGGCAATCACATCTGTGGCCCTAGCCCTCAGGACTGACATACATGTGGCTGACGAGATTGGGAAAAACCCAAGGCTGATCCAAGTGATCCCGTGTAAACTTAAGAAAGGAGAATTTGGATATCTCAGAAAAGCCAAAATCTGGGCGATCACACCATCCCTTGGCTGGACAAAAAACTCTTTAATATAAGCGAGATAGGCCAAGGGAGAAAGAATATCAGGTCTTACCACGGTTTCTATGAAATATCTCTTTTTTTTTTTTTTTGCCTCTGAATTCATGCATATCATGTCATCTGTTAGTTTCTAGTAAATTCAATAACACTGATATCTTTCCTCTACTGAGCAGCCACCTTGACCCAGACTCTATGCTAGGCACTGCACATAAATTAATTGTTCTTCCTTAGCATGCTATCAGCAGCAGTAGACTGATTTCAAGATGAAGAGACAGGCTCACAGACTAATTAAGTAACTTTTCCACATCAAGCAGTTAAGAAGTTGTAGAACTGGAATTTGAACACGGGCCTGCCTGAATCCAAAACTCAGACTGTTTTTTGAATCACTGGGAAAGATCTCTTTCCATCCTCAACCACACATTAAATAATTATCATTGAGGCTTATACATCAGTTTCTTATTAATTTGGTTATCATATGTCAGCCCTCTGATCATCTCTGTGAGCACTGACAAAGTCAAATTTGTGGGTCTACACAGCGAAGGACCCACCCCTGGGAGGCCCTGCCTAGATGTTCAAGCCACTGCAAAGCTGGCAACACTTCTGTTCTGTCTCTCTTGCCTGAATTGCTGGAATGGCCTCCTAACTGGCCTCTCTGCATCTGCCCTCCTCTAAACACTCTATCCACACTACAGCAGCCAACATGATTAAGCTACAATGTTTCCCTCCACGTGGCTTCCGGTGCCTGGTGGGTCACTGATTTTCAACACGCCTTTTGTGTGGGAGGATGTACACGCCCACCCTGCTGGACTGAGGTGTGGCTGAGACTTGCTCTAGCCAGACACGTGAGCAGAAGGGATGTGTGGCCCTGCCGGGCAGAAGAGGGTGCTCACCTATGCTCCAGGAAGAGGCTGCTCCACCGGGACCCATGACTCACAGGTAACGAGCGGGAAGTAAATCGAAAATGCTTAAGGCCACTGGAACTATGGAGGTATTTTAAACTGCAGCATGGCCAGCCTGTCCTCACTGATGTGCTGTCACCCCAGGTAAAAGCTACAGTCCTCAGAAGGGCCAGCAGGGCTGCCCTGCCCTATATATATATATATATATATATATGTATATACATATACACACACGTATATATAGTCACCCATGGGACCAGCCTGCTTTCCCCTCCCAGGAATCTCCTCCTCCAACGGGTAAGCTGTTCTTAAATCTAATCTGTCAAGTTCCCTTTGCCCTCCCTGGGGTCCTCTCCTGCTGGCCCTTCAGACATGCTCCAGCCACACTTGCTAGTTCCGCTGCCTGGAACGCTCTCCCCCCTGGTATCCCTACGTTGTCACACAAATGTCATCTTCTCACCAAGACCTTTATGCAAAGACCAGCTTCTCAGCCAGGCCCTCCCCGACCACCACACTTAAAACTGCAACTCCCTGCCATGCTTTGAATGTGTCCCCCAAAAGCTCAGATGTGGGGAACTTAATCACCATTGTAGCATTATGTGTAGAGGTGGGGCCTTCAAGAGGTAGTTAGGCCATGAGGACTCTGCCTCCTGAATGGATTGGTGCAGTTAACACGGAAGTGGGTTGGTTATCCAGGGACTGGGTTCCTGACTTTTAAAAAGTAGGTTGGCCTGGGCATGGTGGCTCACGCCTGTGATCCTAGCACTTTGGGAGGCCGAGGCAGGCAGATCACTTGAGGTCAGGAGTTTGAGACTAGCCTAGCCAACATGGCAAAACCCTATCTCTACTAAAAATACAAAAATTTAGCCGGGCGTGGTGGCATGCACCTGTATTCCCAGCTACTTGGGAGGCTGAGGCAGGAGAATTGTTTGAACTGGGGAGGTAGAGGTTGCAGTGAGCTGAGATTGCGCCACTGCACTCCAGCCTGGACGACAAGGCGAGACCGTGTCTCAGAAAAAAAAAAAGAAAATAGTTTGGCCTGAGTTCTCTCTCTCTCTCTCTCTCTCTCTCTCTCTCCCCCCCCCCCCCACTCTTGCTATGTTAAGACACAGCAAGGAGGCTCTCACCAGATGCAGCTTCTCAATCTTCAGCTTCTCAGCTTCCAAAACCATGAGCCAAATACGCTTCTATTTTTTATAAATTACCCAGTCTCTGGTATTATAGCAGCAGAAAATGGACTAAGATACCCCTCAAGACTCTCTCCTGCCTTCTTGCTTTTTTTTCACTGTAGCATTTCATACCACCTTGATCAACTTTTCTCTTCTTGTTACTTTTGGTTTTTTAGTTCTACTATGTTCCACGGTGAATGCTAGCTCCCTAAGGGCAGGGCAGGGATTTGGTTTGGTCCTTCTGGAATTACATGCAAAACTGTGTGGGTTATTTTTCTCATGAAAGAGTCCACAGCTATTCTTGAATTCTTAAGCAGGCAAACAAGGGAAGGGATCATGGCCCCCATCCCTAGCCGCCATGACCTCCCACAATGCTCTCCAAATGCGGGAAAGGAAGTTCCCTGGGAGCTTTCATTTATGCCTTTGTCATTTAGAAGAAAACCTTGGGGGTTAAAGACAGAGAAGAAAAGGAATTCACATTTCCTGAATGTTTCAGTGCATCAGACATTAAGTATGCCAGACTCTGTGCGTATTTCATTGAATTTAATGGGACAATAATCCCGTGAGAATGCCTGTCAGTGTCCCTATTTTACAGAGGAAGGAATTGAGGCTCAGGGAGGTAAAAGAATTTGCCTAAGATTACTGTATTAAGCAAGTCTTTTTATTCTGAGGCTTTCACATCTCTGGGGGAGGGGTGGGGGGGACCTTGCTGACCCTGGAGGGACTGCCCCACCCAGGGTTAGCCAATTCTTAGTGAAAGTAAAAAACTCTTCTATGAGCATGCCTTTCACATGCAGACCAATCCATCCAGACCCACATCTCCCAACCATCTCCTGAATGGGCTCCCACCCTCCCGGTCACTATCCACCTGCCCTCATCTCCCCAGGGCCAGGTACCAGACAACTAGAGACAGCCCTGAGGCCTGCAGAAATCAATCAGACTGGCCATCCGAAGCAGCCTTCCTGTCTTACCCGCTCCTTCCTGTGGAGACCACAACAGGAGCCTTTGCCCATAGCTCTCCCCTCTCCCCTCTGTCTCCTGACTCACTTGGGTGCTTCTCTGTGTGACCCTGCACTGTGGCATGCCTTGTCCCCTCCTCTTGGGATCTGTGAGTATATTAAACTATCTTTTCTATGCTGGCTCCCTCTGATCTGTTGGTTCTGCCATGCCTAAATAATAATAAAACCTATATTTTGAGACCGTTACAAAATTAAGCTGTTGGAGAGGGGATTCAAATCCAATACACCCAAGATGACTTTGATGTCCAAAGGCTCAAATGCTGTGGAGTTACAAAGCTGAAAGCCCTTCTCAGCAGGCTCAAATCCAAGCTCCCATTCATGGGGCCCAGGGCTTCTGTGTCTGGGCCAGGCTCCTGGTCCCATGTTCAAGATCTAGTGACAATAATTTGCTTCCTGTGACAGGAGGGCAAAGTGGTTCTGAGGGTGTGCTCCAGAGCCAGGTTAGCTGCCACCACCTTCCTGCCACATGAGGCTGGATACCATCCCCATTTCCTCATCTGCAAAAAGGCAATAACAATTGAGTGCCGCCTCATGAGGGTACTGTAAGGATCAAAGGTCAAGTGGCTATGAAAGGGCTTAGCTCAGTGCCTAGCACAGAGCAATGTACACCACCAACATACAGGTGGGTGCCAAGAGAGACACATAGCCCACATACATATGCCATGTTTATCCTTGCTCATGTCATTCCCTCTACCTAGAATGATTTTCCTGATCTTTGCCTGGCCAACTCCTGCTCATCCTCCAAGCTCAGCCCAGGCATCGCCTCCTGCTGGGGACCTCCTCTGAGCCCCCCAGGATGCATTGATTCTCACCTCCATAATCTCAACAGCATGCTGTGCATTTCTCCCCCATATCAGTTTTTTATTTTATTTTACTTTATTATTACTTTTTTTTTTTTTTTTTTTTTTTGAGACGGAGTCTCTGCCGCCCGGGCTGGAGTGCAGTGGCTGGATCTCAGCTCACTGCAAGCTCCGCCTCCCGGGTTCATGCCATTCTCCTGCCTCAGCCTCCCGAGTAGCTGGGACTACAGGCGCCCGCCACCTCGCCCGGCTAGTTTTTTGTATTTTTTAGTAGAGACGGGGTTTCACTGCGTTAGCCAGGATGGTCTTGATCTCCTGACCTCGTGATCCGCCCGTCTCGGCCTCCCAAAGTGCTGGGATTACAGGCTTGAGCCACTGCGCCTGGCCTTACTATTCCTTTTTAAAGATAGAGTCTTCCTCTGTCCCCAAGACTGGAGTGCAGTGGTGTGATCGTGGCTCACTGTAACCATGAACTCCTGGTCTCAAGCAATCCTCCCACCTCAGCCTCCTGAGTAGCTGTGACTACAGGTATGCACCACCACACCTGGCTTTTTGTTGTTGTTTGGGGAGATAGGGGGGCTCTTGCTCTGTTCCCCAGGCTGGTCTCGAACTTAAGCCTTAGTCTCCCAAAATGCTGGATTACAGGTGTGAGCCACCATGCTTGGCCATAGAGACTATTTCATAGTCACACTTTCTGTGCAGTCTCTCTCTCTCCCTTCCTTAACTGAGACTTCCCCGAGGATAGTGCTAACATTTATTCTTGATGATAGAAGCACTGTCTTATCCATTCCTGTGACCTCCATGCCTGGCACAGAGTGGACACCCAACAAATGATTCCTTAGCTGACACCTACACAGACACACTTTCCCAATCAATGCCACAAATGCAAAATCCAGGTGGCGACGCTCTTGATGCCCTGACCACAGGATGCTGTGAACAGAACCCCCTTTTTCTGCTATCTGCCCTGGATTCTCTGAGGTCAGCAGGGCACAGTTCCTTCCATTGCTCAGTGAAATCGACCTTCCCCAATGTGATAGTTTCCTAGGGTTTCTGTAACAAATTACCACAAACTTAATGGCTGAGAAGAACACAAATGTTACTAGCACACAATTCTAGAGGTCAGAATCTGTAATGAATTTCACTGGTCCAAAACTCAGCTGTGAGCTGGGCTGTGCTCCTACTGGAGGCTCTGGGGGAGAATCTGTTTCCTTGCTTTTTCCAGCTTCTAGAGCTGCCTGCATTCCTTGGCTCATGGCCCCTTCCTCCATCTTCAAAACCTATGGCGTAGCATCCTCCGATCTCTCTTTTGGCTCCATTGTCACACTGCCTTCTGTCTCTCTGATCTCCTGGATCCTTCTTATGAGGGTTCCTGTGATTATACTGAGTCCACCTGGATAATCCAGAATATTCTTCCCATCTCAAAGTTCTTAATCACATCTGCAAAGTCCCTTGTGCATATAAAATGACATTTATAGGTTCTGGGGGTTAGGAGATAGACATCTTAGGGGGCCATGTTCAGTCTACAACACCCAGAATCACCCATTTAACAGTAATGCAATGGTTCTTAACCAGGGTGATTTTGGCCCCTAGGGGACATTTGTCAATGTCTGGAGACATTTTTGATTGTCATAACTCGGGGTGCAGGTGCTACTGGCATCTGGCAGGTAGAGGCCAGGGATGTTGCTAAATACTGCAATGCCCAGGAAAGCCCCTTACAACAAAGAATGACTTGGCCCCAAATATAATAGTGCTGAGGTTGAAACTGTGATAGGGTATGTCCTCAATGTTCTATATCAATTCAAAAACAAACAGTGAACTTGACTGTGTCTAATAACTGAAGATTTAGACCTTTCAAAGAATTCCCCCTGAGAAGTGGTGGGTATCCTAAGGGGCCCAGAGGTACAGCTGCAGGGACCTTGGGAAGGCCATGAAGACAGCATCTGTCCAGCTCCGACAAACAGTAGCTGACTGGTTCCTAAAGAACTTACAGTTTCTAAAGAAAGAGTCACCAGCGCAATCTTCAGCACTGGTCCCAAATGCATTTCTTCTATAGCTGCAGGAAAGCAGACATGTGAGAAACTACATTGTGGCTCTCCTGGACCCTGGGCTCTTCTGAGCAGCCTACTGGGGGCTGGCGGCCACTCTGGGAATATGGTGGACAACAGGGAGGTACCAGACCTCCCCTCAAGGAGTTTCAAGGTCAAACACCACGGTTTAAAGGGCCCAGGAGGAGGAACGCTAAATCCAGCCCCCTGCTTCACTTGTCTCTTCTTTTTAAGATTCTGTCAGGGATCTCAAAATACCATCTTCACAGCCAGCTGCATAAAGGCAAACTTTAGAGATTCTAGAACAAATGTCAGCCACCCAGCTGGCATGGCACAAGGCTCAAGGGTGCCTGGATCCTGGCTGGCCTGGAGCAAACTGTGGAGATGGCTGTCTGCTGTCCCTGGAGAGTGCCAGGAAATCCATTCTCATTGAGGAGCAACAGCTGACCAGGCACAATGCCCTGTTGCTCTCGGAAGCGGCTGTGTTTTGACAGAGGCAGTGAGATGCTCTGGAAAGGACATGGGTTCCGTACAAACAGAGCTGGCTCAGGTCCAGCCATGTAGACCTGGGCAAATGCACTGACTCTCCAAGCCTCAGTTCACTGTTTGGAAGCCGTGGGTAGAAACATGGATTCTGAGTATATATACATATAGAGAGAGGTTGTGTATGTGTGTGTATATATACAAACACACATATATATATACACATATATATATAGAATACGTATATATATGTAGAGAGAGGGTGAGATTGTATATATACCTGTGTGTAGAGAGAGAGGGTTAGTGTATATATGTGTGTGTGTGTGTATATATATATAGAGAGAGAATATGTATATAAACACAGAGCGTGAGATTGTATAAAATATGTCTATAGAGAGATGGACGGTAAGTATATATATATACACACACACATAGAGAGAGAGAGAATATGTATATACGTATATAGAGAGAGGGTGAGATTGTGTATATATATATGTAGAAAGATGGGGGTGAGTATATATATATATAGAGAGAGAGAATATCTATATATATAGAGAGAGAGGGTGAGATTGTACATATATATGTAGAGAGAGAGAGGGTGAATATATATATATAGAGAGAATATATATCTATAAAGAAAGAAAGAGAGGGTGAGCATATATATACACATAGAGAGAGAAAGAGAGAGAGGGTATGTGTATATAGAGAGGGTGAGTGTGTATATATATATATATAAAGAGTGATGTGTATATATAGAGACTATGTATGTATATATACGGAGGGTATGTGTACATATAGAAAGACAGGGTGTGTGTATATGTTTGTGTACATATAGAAGGTGTGCATATATAGAGAGAATATGTATATATAGAGGGAGGGTGAGATTGTATATATATACGTAGAGAGAGTGAGCATATACATATATATGGAGAAAGAGAGAGAATATATATATAGAGAGAGAGAGCACAAGAGAGGGTGAGTATGTATACACACACATATATACACACACGGAGAGAGGATACATATACATAGAGAGGGTAACTATATATATGTGTGTGTATATATATATATATAGAGAGAGAGAGAGCACTAGAGAGAGGTGTATATATAGACAGTATATGTATATAGAGGGTATGTGTATATATAGAGAGGGATGGTGTGTGTGTGTGTGTGTGTGTGTGTGTGTATACATATTATATGGCGAGAGAGGGTGTGCATGTGTATATGTATACAGAGAGGGTGTGTATATACATATATAAAGAGAGGGTGTGTGTGTATATATATATAGAGAGAGGGTGATTATATATAGAGAGAGGGTGAGCATATACATATGAGAGAGAGGATAGGTGAGTGTATACATATATATATAGAGAGAGAGAAAGACAGAGGGTGTGCATGTGTATGTGTATATATATAGACAAGGTGAGAATATATGGAGAGAGAGGATGTGTGTGTATGTGTATATATATGTGTGTATATGTGTATATATATAGAGAAAGGGTGAGTATATATAGAGAGGGTGTGTATGTGTGCATACATATATATAGAGAGAGAGGGCGAGTATATATATAGAGAGAGAGAAAGAGAGAGGGTGTGTGTGTACATATAGAGAGAAAGAGAGTGTGTGTATTTATACATATAGAGAAGGCGAGTATATCTATAGAGAGACGATGAATGTATATACATATATAGAGAGAGAGAAAGAAGAGAAAGAGGGTGTGTATGCCTGTATATATATAGAGAGAGAGTATATATCTATATAGAGAGGGTGAGCATATCTATATATATATGTAGGGAGAGTATATATATAGAGGGTGTGTATGTATGTCACCTTTTCTGTGTATGTATGTGTGTGTGTATATATATATATAGTTTCTGTCTTCATACTCAATATATATTTGAAATTACATTGTTCATATACTTGTTCATTGCCTGCCTCCACTAAAACGTAAGCCCCAGGACAGAGATCTGTCTGCCTTGTTCATCTCTGTACCTGCAGAGCCTGGCCAGGGTCCCCAGCATCCTCTGTGAAGAGATTAGGCAGGTAGGGTTATTCTCAATTTATAAGGCAAAAATGAGGCTCACAGAGGTTAATCGTTGCCCTGCCCCTTAGCCAGGTACTCTGCCATGAGTGCCCTGGGAGACACAGCCTGCCCGGTGAAAGCACTTCACTCAGCCAAAGCCTTGGTAAGGGTGGAGGCCGTGTGCACCCCTCAGCTATCGCTCTTGGGCGCTTCCTTTCTGCCAAGAGCAAATGTCATCACTTCTGCTTCCTAACACCCCTCTGCGATAGAAGAGATCACTAGGGTTTACAAACACGATCACTGAAGCTCAGGGAGGGAGAGGGATCGGCCCTGGTGCACTCAGCCGTCAATGCAGAGCAGGTGTGCAAAACCAGGCCCCTTTGCCCCCATTAGGGGCTTCACGTGGTGTTCAAGGGAGGCACCTTTCCTCTCAGGTGAAAAGAAGTCTGTGGAGGTTCCTGATAAGCAGAGAAGGACCCAAAGTCCTTGGCGACTGCTGGTGAGGGCAAGCGGTGAGGAAAAGGATGGGGTCCCAGCAGCAGCACGAGGCGGGAGGACCTGCGACGGGGGCCCCACGATTGTGTTGAAGATAACAGGTTTGAGAAGCCAGCAGCACTCGCACCAGGGCCTGGCAGCCTGGGGTGCAAGAGGCCGGGAATGCAGTCAGGACTCTCCTTTGGTCAGGTCCAGGCCCAAACCTTGGCTCGGGATGGCCCTTGGGCAAATTCCAGACCCCTGGAACTCCTCTTGGTGTTCTGACCAACCTACACCTCAGACTGGTCCAGTATCGAATGGGTCTATGGGAGTACACTTCCCAGATGAAAAAGGTGAAGCTCAGAGAGTGCCCCCCTCCCCCAGCCCACCGCCGTAATCACCACCCGTAACCATGCTTTCCTGTCTTAGCAAGGCAGGGGGTGGGACAGCTCACAGGGAGTCACCCCGGTGTCCCTTCTGGAGCCTCTTCCTGAGTAGTGCATCCCCAGTAGTGAGAGGGACATAAACAAGAAGACAGTGTTCGTGAAACTCCTGGGCTTTTCTTGCTCAGATTCGTAAATAACGGGAAAGATCTGTTGGAGGTCATTTAGCCGTGGTCTTTCCTGCAGCTGGAAGCTCCCACGAGGTCTCGGGTTCTTGATGGCCTCTGACGTGAGTGTCTTATAATTAAGGACCGCTGCTGCCTACATGGTACTGTGACTCCCGCAACGCTCCTCTTCCTTAGGCCAGAGCTGAAATGGGCTTCAGGAGGCCCTTCTGTCTCCTGGCATGTTTCTGGGGCCCAGAGAAGATGAGAGTGGAGAGATCTGAGCAGTCTCTCTTGCAGCCTCCTGGCTCAGCTGACTTGTGAGGGGGGCTCCTTAACCCAGACTCCCCATGTGGGAAAGTGGGGGAAATCTCACAGAAGAGCAGCTCCCTGGGCAAGACCCTTGGGCAGGCCGGGCTTTGGAAGCAGAGGGCTCCCCGCTGGCCTCCTGGGGAGCCCCTGGTACCCATTACAGAGGTCCCCCTCCTCTCTCCCTCCTGGCTGCCCTCAGACACTGGGAGCTCTCCCTTTGCTCAAGGCCTTTGTCTGGGCCACTCCTCTTTCTCAGGACACTGTCCCCCAGGTGTCTGTCAGCCTGGCCGCCTCCCCTCCCACACAGCTCAGCCCCGCCCTCACCTCACTGGTGCCTTCCTGGTCTCCCTATTGAAGACCAATAGGGAGCTGCATACAGCTATTCACTGCACAGGGCTCTGCCTCCCTTCCCTTCTCTCTTCCCAGCTTTCTTGCTCTCCGTGCACTCCATTTTCTAATAGAGAAAACATTTGCTTTGTTTATTGCCTGTCTCTCTACACGAAGCAGAAGCTCCACGAGGGCAGGGTTTTCTGTTTTGTTCATTGCTATATCTGTCCCCAGCTCCGGGAACCGTGCTAGGCACACGGTAGGTGGTTAGGGAAGTTATTGAATAAGAGAGTCAGTGGTCCACCTGCAGTAAATGCTGAGGCTTCTGAACTTGCCGGTGTCAGAGCTGCCCCCACGAAGCCACCTGGCTCACTTGCACTGGCTGAGGAAGCCTGCGCTCATGTCTCTCTGTTCCAGCATTTCATGTGCAAACATTTCCAAGTCCCCAGTTGCTGCTTCATCTGTATTCACTGTCATGAAACCCAGAGTTTGCCTTTCTCCTGTGTTTTTTTTTTTTGTTTTTTTTTTTTTTTTTTTTTTTTTTTTCTGCTGCTTTAAGAACCCTCCCTCTCGCCACTAGTTGGTAGGGCGACCTCAGTACAGGGCCTCAGAACGGCATGCAGGTTCAAGCCAGAGTGGTGCAGTGCGAGTGTTTAAGTCTCTGTTTAAAATTCTTGCAAACTCCGTTTAACAGGGTAATGGTTCAATGTATTGTTTAACAAGAAGCCATTTGGAGCTAGAGCAGGACTTGCTATAGACGCCAAGCAGATTCCAAATGGCATCTCCTCAAAACGAGAAGAGAAACATAAAGTTAGAGAAAGGCTGTCCCTGGGGGAAGTGGGAGAGGCCAAGTCCGTGTTCTGGCGGGAGGAGGCAGGCAGGTCTGCTCTGCGTCTCTCTCCACCTCAGCTGTGGGTGAAGATGCAAACCAGCCGGGGAAAGGGGTCAACAGGGAGTTGGGCATCTTTCCCTTGATTTAACTGCTCAGGGCCAAGGCACAGCAATGCCACGAGCACCCAGAAGTGGAGCTCGTGTGCTGGCAGAGGTATGCGCTGCCAGGTCTGAAAGCCCAGTGTTCCTTGGAGATGGCCAACCCCAAGATTGGCACCAATAGCCATGGAGAAGGAGGGGCTGTGCTCAATTTGGGGTCCACAGACAGCGTGGAGCACTGGCAAGTGGCCAGGACATGGGAACTCCCTGCAACTCTGGATCAGGTGATTCATTATGTAATGTCGTTTGATGTAGTGGATTGGTTGTTTTGGGAACAAATTCTACTTCTCATTCCTAAGGAAATGGAATGGAAAATTCATGACTCTGGTGCTGAGCTCAGATCCAATACATTCACCTCACACAACCAAATCACCACCCCTTTCTGGGTGGCAGCTTCACCCTATTTTAACCAAGATCCCAAAGTTTGAAGTAATCACCTTTTGTGTCCTTGATTTAGAGAGGGTGACAGCTAATGTCCCGTATGAACAGAACTGGAAAGAGACAAAGTCTTTTCATATAAGAAAAAAAGAATCTCCCACAAAGAGAGACGTGGATGTCGTTCACTGTGGGGGCAGGAAAGAGAGGAGGCCATTCAACTGATCAACTGATCCAACAACTGATCCAACCGCTAAGAGTCGGGCCCCTCGGCCCTCCCTCCACCTGGGGACAGAAGCAGGCTTTACCCATAGAAGGGACACTTGGTCAGGGAGACAGAGCAGTGGAGCTGATGCTTCCTGTGGGATGCTTTTCATCCTCATCAGGGAAAAAAAGAAGGAAGTGCTTGCCAGGCTGGAGCCAAAAAGAAAGGCACAGACATTTCTGCTTAACGGGAGCAGAGAAAAGCAAATCGTCCTTCTGAGTTGTTTGGACACAGTCAGTCCAAGCTCTCGCTGGAAATAGAGGTGAATGTGAAGCTCAAACACAGGCCTCTGGAAGGGCTTTTGATATAAAAGGAGCCTGCAAGTAAAGCTGAGAAAGAAGAAAACTAGCAAGGAAGTTAGCACTGAAGAGACACAAAGCAAGATCCCTAATTTTATCTTAGAGCTCCAGGTTTGTTTAAAGGAAAACCAGGGTTTATATGCAGGGTTTACAATTTTCTCATGCTTCCCTGTCTTAGCAAAGATGCTTTTCTTTGGTACAAATTTGGTACCGGTGTCTGTGGTTATGGACGTCTAGGTGGGGAGCAGGGAACCCTCTGGGAGAGGCATGGCATTTGGACGACGTCTTCTAAGTGTTGTGTGACCTGCCCAACGGCAGGCCCAGGGTGGCAAGAAGTACAGGAGGCTTTTCTAATTATCCTCCTTGCTGTGTGACCTGGGCAGCTTCCTTCCCTCTCTGTGCTTTGGCCTCCCTGTGTTAAACGGGGAGGGGGCTGGATGGCCTGATGGGCAGCATCCACTCCCAGGAGCTCCTGCCAAGCGCTGCACGGTGGAGTGGGACCGCGTGACTTTACGCAACATGTCGAGGTCTGCTTTTGATTGTCTCCGAGAGAATTCCTTGCTCTAGGAAGAAGTATGTTCCCGATGTGTGTCCCCTGAGCAGTAATGGCCTACGTGGCACCAGCTGGCCACGTTCTGGGATAGAGGTCACTCTAGTTTCCAGCCCCAGCACAAGCCTGATCCCACCTGGGGATGCCCAGTCTTGCCCCCGCTGAGTTAGAGTTTGAGGGGCACACAATGGCTCAGAGGATATCTGAGGGCACCCGGGGTTTCCTCTGAGGGTTCCTGAGGTGCCCTGATTTTTCAGGGCCAGAGAGATCTAAGGAGACCGAAGAGACCTGCACCATATTGGAAATGTAGGACACTGGGTTTTCACCGTGAACCTCTCACTAACTGAGTCCATCACCTTGGACTAGTCCCTTGATCTCTCTGGGCTTCAACTTCCTCATCTGTAAAAGAAAAGGGTTGAACTACACATTTTCTCAAATCCTTGTTTCCAGCACAAAGATTCTGTGCTTTTATGTGTGGGGAGCCAGGTAGACAGGCAGCCTTAGAAGATGCTAGAATCTTGTTATCTATCAATAATCTCAGGGTCTTCCAATGTTTGGGGGCCAAAATGATAACAGTATCATCCCACATCCATCTCCTTCTCCAGAGCCACCCATCCTGTCCTAAAGTCTTTGTCTAGATAAGCTCTTTTGACCTCTGGGTCAGGATAGAAATGATCTCCAAGGAAAGGCCAGGCAAAGGGCGGTGAGCCCATATGTGTCTTTCTCACTAGCAGGGTCCTGGGGAGCTGCAGGGTCCTTGTCCCAGACCCATCCCCTTGCTTCCTGGCCAGGCCAAGCTTAGCTCCATAGTAGGGCAGTGAGGCTTCCCCCTGAGTGCTTGGAAGAGGCTCACCTAAGAGGCTCTGGAAGACTAGGAACATTTGCAAAAAGCCAATCGTGGGCAGAGACTTTGGGAGCAAGAGGCAGAAACATCGCCTTCTGACCATGTCACTGTGATGGCATCTGGGACACACATACATGTGTATGCTGGAGCTGACATGCCCAGCTTGGCCACGGCACATGCCGCCCTCCGCTCCATCCCGGCAGCAGTGGCCGGTTCCCACAGAATCCACACCAATCTATCTGTCTCCTCCAGACTCAGCCACAGACGTCCTTGCCTATGGGCACAGGCTTTAGAGCAGGACTCCCTAGGTAGAGATCCCAGCTCTACCACTTCCAAGCTTGAGGCATTGTGCATGGTACCTAGCCTCTCTGCACCTCCATTTCAATGTCTGTAAAATGGGAATAAAAAGTGTCCACTTCAGAGGGCGGCTGTGGGACATTAACTGGTTCCTTAATCCATGTAGCCTCCCCAGACTAGTCTCTGGCACACGGTTGAGCTCCCCTAAAATCTTAATGAGCATTTTTGACATCATTTTCATTGTTCTCCTCATCACCACCGCCGTCCCACACTCGCTGCAGTACACCCTGTGCCCTGGGCACCAGATGCTCTCAGTCTGCCCTCTCCATGCTCTTGCAGGCCTCCATTCCTTGGTATCTGTGGTCCCACTGTCCAGAAAAGCCTCCCAATGTTCTCCTTCAAGTGAGCTCTTACTCATCCAGCAAGAACCAAATCAAATGTTACCCCCTCTGTCAGGCCCCCAGAAACAGTTACTCCCTCTTCCATGCTCCCGAGGAACCTGCGTGTGCATCTGTTACAAAATTTAAGATGCGGAGTGCCAGACCATAAGCTCCTGAAGGGCAGGCATCTTCGCAAACCTGTCCCCAGCAGGTCTGGTCTGTGGTAGGTGGTGCTGTGATGATGGGGAAGTGGCCATTAGAGCCCTCTAAGGGGAGGACTCCTCAGCAGGAGTGTGGCCAAAAAGGTCGCCCCAGGCCTTGTGGAGGAAAGGGAGGTTCCCCACGCCTGGCGCCTGCCAGTGTTCATACAGAGCCACCGGAGAATTTCCAAAGGAGGGAGGAGGACAGAGCCATCACTTTTCATCCATTCCCCAACCCCTGCTTCCCCACAGATCTTCCTTCCAACACACCCAGTGAGAAACCACCCTTTCTATTACCACCCCCAGTGGCCCTATTGCATCGTGTTGGCTCGTGCTCCAGAAGACCTCAAATCTGTCCATTGCATCCTTCCCCAAACACTCTCCATCCCAAAACCTCACACCTGGCCCACCACGGCCTCCAACAGGTGCTCCTAGCTCAGCCCTTGCTTCCCTCCCTGTGCAACAGAAAAGGGACCTTCTTCAAAAGCAAGGCTGGCCGTGTGCTTTTCCTCTGCAGCCCCTCCCACTACCCTTGGAATAAATCTAAGCTCCTGGGGTTCCCCAGGCCCTTCCCAATTGGGGCCCTGCCTTTCTCTCCATCCTCTCTCACCCCAACTGCCAAGCTCCAGTCATGCTGGGTCCTTTCACTTTTTGGAACAAGTCAGGCTTTCCTTCTCTCAGGGCCTTTGTGCAAGCTCCTCCCATTGCCCAGAAGGCTGTCTCTGCTCTTCCCAAGTTGGTTCCTGCTCATCATTTGTACTCAGCATAACTGGCAGCTCTCTGGAGGGGCTTTTTCTGACCCCCTGCCTAAAGTAGTCTTTCTCCAACCCAACCCAATTGTCTGCTTCAATACACTTACCACCAAGTGTTGTCTAATTGTTTTTGTGCCGTGTCCCCCGACAGAATGGGAAATTCATGACAGTATGGATCATGCCTGTTATGCTCCCCATTGTTCCTCCACACATAGCATGGCTCCTGGATAACACATCTTTGCTGAGTGGCAGAGTGTATCATGTAGCCAGAATATGCCAGGTGACGCACTGTGGAGGTGGATGTGGAGCTCATTAGACCTTCGCAACAACCCAAAAAGTACTTGTTATTCCTAATTTACAGATTAGGAAACTCAGGAAATTAACTTGCCCGGTGCCATAAGGTCAATACATGGCAGAGCTGAATCTGCATGCAGCCCTGTCTGACTTTTCATACTGTACTGAACTGCTTTTCCAACCCTGTCACAATCCAGAACAGGAACAGAGCCTCAGCAGACACAAGACTCACCACCGGCATAATGTGACATGTCAGAATTATGTGTTCCCATCATTTATTTGTTACTCTGTTTACTTAAACTTTCAAGACATCAGACTTAAGGAAGACCCTGCAGAAATGTCCAAATGACTCCAGCATAATAATTGTATGATATATTACTATTATTTCCCTTGAGTCTGTATTTATGGGGAAACTGGATATAAGTGTGTCTTGCAGGCTGAATATTGTTCTCTTAGCCCAGTGATTAGAGAGAAACAGATGGTGGAGAGATGGCAAGGGAGGGATAGACTGGCATTGGCAAATCCATGTAAAACTCACCCATTAAAGTGGTAGTCATAGCGATCTTTCCAACCATCTACTAGCCCTAATGGTACACAGTGGACAGGAGTCATTAGAAAGCCCACCAAAGCAAGGTCAGTGAGCCACAGGTCTCACCAGCAAAGACTGAAGGCTAATTCAGAAGGCACATCTACAATAAAAGCACCACTACCACCACCAAGAAAATAGCCAGACATCCTACAAGGCGCTTGACATTTGTCATGTTTCATGCTCATAACAACTCTCTATGATAGGTAATAGCATTATCACCATTTTATAAATGAGAAAAATGAGGAACAGACATGCTCAGTAACTTGCCTAATGTCAAACAGCTGTCAAGTAACCCCAACCTTCCATGCTGGGGAGTCACCCCAACTTTCCACGCTGCAACCCTCCAGGCACCCATGTGACTGGGAGAGGCCATGCCATCAGCAGGTCTGTTCCAAGTCCACAAATTTTCTCTCCCCTCTTCCAATTTCTGATGATTAAACTGATTTACTTTAAAGCTTGTACACTTCCTGCAGCTTAAACAGATGGGAATGGCATCTACTAGCATAACAAAATTGTCTGGTGATGAGGACTCAACTCTAGAAGTTAAGAGAGAAATGCCAAGCCCCTTACAGGCAGCCCGTGCTCAGTGATGTCTAGTGTCCTTCCTTCCTATAAACCCAGCTAATGCTATAGCCTCCTTCTTGGCTTACAGATCCACAACCCAGTGGCAAGGATGGCTACTGGCCTTTGTTTAGTCCAACAGGTCCCAAATATATTTAACCACGAAGGGTTGTATTGAGAAACACCCATTCCACATTCCAAACAAACTTGGTGAAATGCTCACCTGTCCTCCCAGCTTCCAGCACAAAAACAGGGGATTGCAGGGAGGAGGAGCCAGGAGGGGCTTCCCTGGGGTGAAGGCCCAAGAGCAGCGTGACACTGGGTCACTCCTGGCTCCTTTTCCAAGGGGTCGGCTCTTGGCAGCATGCCCAAGTGGCTCCTGGCTTTGCACAGACCCTGGTATCAATGGGCTGTCACATGAGAGGACATTTAGGAAGCAACATCCACTGCCCCTTGGGAATCCCCACTGGCTTTCCTCTCCAGAGATGTGGTGCCCAGCCCTTTCTGTTTATAATCTGAGAAACTATTAAAGAAAGGACAGGCATAACAAGGAGGCTGGGACACAGATGATCCAGAAGGCCAGAAAGGGAGAGAAATCTCCGTAGGACCTGGAGTATGCCAGCCCATAAACTCCTGAAGTTTGGCGTCTTTGCAAACCCATCCCCAGCAGGTCTGGCCCATGGTGGGTGGTATCATGATGATGGGGAGGTGGCTGTCAGAGCCCTGTAAAAGGATGACTCCACCTGGCCCTGGAAGTAATAAACACAGCCCCTTACGTGCCTGTGGAGTTTGCAAGTTTATAAAGTGCTCTCTTGTGCATTATATCATTGCATCCCCACTGAAAATTAGGTATTATTCTTCTTTCTTCCAGTATACCAAAGAGAAAATGGGACTGTGAAAAGACAAAGGTCCAAAATCATAAGAGGGTATAAGTAGCGACCAGGTCCCTGGATTTAAAATGCCCCATCGGGAGCCCACCTGTGCCCCACCCTGCTAGCTGCCCTATCTGTTTGGGGTGTCAAGATCTGGCCAAAGGTTGGAAGAGGAAAAGATGAGAGGAGGCATAACTTGGCAGCCCTGGTGGTACAGAGTGGGGAAGATTTGAAACGGAAACAGCAAAAGGCAGTTTAAATAAGCAGAGTCTGCTGTGGTTTGAAGGTGTCCCCTCCAAAGTTCAGATGTTGCCAGTGTGACAGGATTAGGAGGTGGGACTTTTGAGAGGTGATCAGGCCATAAGGACTCCTGTCTTGTGAATGGGATTGAGGGCCTTATAAAAGAGGCTTCATACAGCATGCAGCTAGCTTGTCCTTCTGCCCTCTGCCATGTAAGAACACAGTGTTCTTCCCTTCCAGGGGATGCAGCCCTCATTAGGCAGCTGAACCTGCAGGCACCTTGATCTTGGACTTCCCAGCCTCCAGGACTGGGAGAAAATAAATCTCTGCTCTTTATAAATTATTCACTTTCAGACATTTTGTTATAGCAGCACAAACAGGCTAATCTGGAGCCTCAGACAGCAGCTGAGTTGGTTTTGAGAAACAGAAAGACTCAGATGGGAGAGAAAGGTGTCCCTCTCCAGTGCCAGCAAATCTGCCCATGAGATCATTGTTACCCTGGGCTGCAGGGCAGCAGCCCTGGGATCTGAGGGCAGGTTGGATATGGAGGCCTCATCAGGGAACGGGCATTGCCCTGCCAGTCAGCAGCTCATCCTGGCACCAGGAGCTGCTACCCAGGGTCAGCGCTCACTTCCACAGAGCTCCTTTATGGTTAGGTTTGTAGAGCAAGAATGCATATTTCAAAGACATCCCTATGATGCTGGTCTTGCTCCAGAATCAGTCATCACATGAGTCTCTTGGTGCTGAGAACAAACGATGTTGTTCAAATTGCTGCATGTCCATGTTCACACAATGGGTTTTCTCAGAGATCCTGTGAGGCAGGGACTCCCATGGCCACAGCTGTGGGCAGCCAATCACACCAGTTCATTGCCAAGTATACAGCCTGGGTCCTCGGGCATCCTGAAGTTGGAGCATCAGCAAGGTTTCCCTGTGTTCCCAAGCTCTTCTCAGTGCCCAGGAGATAGTGTGTGTGCATGTGAGTGTGTCCAAGAAAGAAGGGAGGGACCGGATGAACGGTCAGCCCTGCCATCCTCCACGTGGCTTCCTGCTTAGCTTCTTCATGTCCCAGCTGGAGCCGGACATCGAGTTGGCTCCTTCCAGCTCTCCTGTCCAGGCCTCGGTTGCTGGTCCTGTAGGCACTGGCTGGGCTGTCACTCCAAGAAGCTGGAGTCCCTGGGCCACCGGAGGCCTCTTCCTGACAGTGAGGACTGCAGATGCCAAAGGGCAGATGTTGGCTGGTGTCACCCAACTGGCAGCACCTGCTGAAGATCCCCAAACTCCTCCTGCTTCTGTGGGTGCCCAGAAGACAGAGGCTGTGGCTGCCTGGAGCATGCAGCTCATGCTTCCTGAAGCCTTGTCAAAGGGCGGAACTGGGCCCTCAGCTCAGTGTGGGTTTCAGGCCTGGCTTCCCCTGTGTCCAGTCCAGCGGTCACATGGCCCCTTTTCCTTGCTTCTGTGATGGACCAGCAGGACTGTAGTCAGCACTTGGTGGGATGGACAGATACCCTGGGGCCCCTTTTTCCACCAGGCAGCCTCCATTGAGGGCTGTTCTTGTTCAGTAGATGGGACATGAGGCTTCACCTGAGCTGAGTTCATACAGGACAGGCAAGCCTGTCAGCAGCACAGCTGGGTTCATAACCAGGTCCCCAGGCTTTGAATGCCACCAGCAAGCTACCAGCCTGAACAGCTCAGTCTTCCACTGGCTTTTGAAGATTAAATCCCCTTTTTGCATAAGCACCTAAGGGGATTGGAGCCTACAGAGGGCCAGCTTGGAAAACGTAAGGAGGCACATCTGCTCAGAGAAAGGCCTGGGGCGGCGTGGCTGTTCTTGCCAGACTGTGTTGCTGAGGAGGTCCGCGTGGGTGTCCATGAAGGTGGTGACACAGAGGGCCTGCTGGGGCACCAAGAGGACCTGTGGGCTCTGGAGGTGAGAACCTAAGAGACCAGGAGGTCCTGCTGGCCAGGGAGAGCTGGGGTACGGACAGCAGACCCCTCCCCACGGCTGCCTGGCTACCCAGATTGCACGTGCTCACTGAGCGCTCTGCTGTCAGGAACCTCTGAGCTGAGTGTCTTCAGCAACTTCTTGCCTTGATAAACTCAGTACCTCCCAGGACAGTTCGTGCATGGCTCCATGGACTGTCTCTCACCCACTGAATGGATAACCGTCTCCCTGCAACTTCTACCCTTTGGGATGATCCTTCTTGCCCATGACATCCCTTCAAATGTCACCCCATGTGTTGCCGCTTCCAGCACCCTCCTCCTCCTGGGCCCTCTCCCCTGCTGGAACTTGAGCAGAGTTACTTAAGCTGCTTTACAAATGGGGCTTACACATGAGCTTGGTTCGAAGCAAGAGCACCACAGCTTAAGGGTCTGAAACCGTTAGTGCTGCCCAACATGACGGCCCCTTGTGGTCCCGCGCTATCTCTGGCCTGTGGCTCCCCGTCCCATAGACGTGCAAATGCCTGGCTTGGGTCAGCACCCAAGAACAGGGGCCACTGCCCCTGATGGGGAAACCCAGAGCCCTCTACCCTGCTGCGTCCTGGCTGGCTCTGCTCTGCTCACATTAACGAAGCGGCCTGGAGGTGCCAAGCCAGCCCACATACATTCAGGACATGTCTGTGCCGCTCTTGAGTGTGGTGTGGGGCCCATCAGCACTGCACTGGGGGCCGGGCGTCCTGGGAACTCAGGGCAGGATGGGCAATGCCCACAGAGCGTGCCAGGCACACAGTGTGTGGGGGGCGCCCGTGGTCCCCAGGTGGAGGGCATGCCGGGGTGGCAGGGCGCGGCCGGCGGGCACTCACAGGGCAGGGTCTCGGCGCTGTTCTTCTGGATCATGATGCAGAGCTGTAGCACCAGTTGGGGCGCGCTCTCCAGGAAGGTCTCCAGGAGGCGCAGCATGTTGACGTCTGCATATTCATACATCATAGCCCAGTAGAAGCGTCGCTGGTGTTCCTTCCGCCGCTGGCTCTGAATCCCCAGGTACATGGTGCGGATATACCTGCCCGGAGAGATGGGGAGAACACAGAGAGCATGGGTGGGTGCGGGGGCTCCAGAGGACCCTTGCCATCCCCCTAAAACGAAGAGACCCAGCATTCCCCGCCTCCTGCCCCGACCCTGTGCTCTGAAGTTCCCAGAGGCTTGGACGGGGCTCTGGGGGTCTCCCGGCAAAAGGACATGATGCTGAGGCATGGGGGAGGGGAAGGGCAGGTCAGGAAAGGATTTGACCCCTCATGGGCTCCTAAGCAAGTCCTCCTCCTCCTGGTCTCCATTTGCTCATCCAGAAGATGAGACTGTGGGGCACGATGCCCTCCCAGTGCCTGCAGGTGGGCATCTTAGCTGAGCCCCGGGACAGGGGTGGGCTTTCTCAGGTTCAGGACCCGGGGAGGAAACAGTCCAGCAGGGTCGTCACCTCTGTTGTTCTGGAGCAGGAAAGGCAGGGAAGGGGGTGAACATTTGTGAAGCTCCTACTACGTGCCATTCGCTGGCTGACCATGCCCAGGTGGTAAGTAGGAGGGTATAGTTCTCACATGTGACAGACAGGAAATAGTGCGGGCTCAGAAAGGTCACCCCCACCCTGTTGCTGGATAGTGGAACAAGTAGGAATCACACCCAGGCCACTGGACACCCTCTCTGGACATCAGGAGGACCCAGGGCCTGCCATGGAGTCTCCGTCTCAGGAGGGCCCAGGACACAGGTGCAGATCCACGGCCCGCCCTCTTGGGACCACGCCCAGGCTCTGTGTGGGAGGGCTGAGGGGGCAAGGAAGCAGGTAGAGGGAAGAGCAAGGCTCACAGGTCAAGCAGGCCTGGACTCACCACTTGCTAAGTTGGGGACCTTGAACTAGTTACTCCAGCTCTGTGTCCTTGTCGCTCATATTTCATATGGGGACAGAATGAGAGCATCGCAGGGTGCATGGGAATATTAGTGAGA
Source organism: Macaca fascicularis (assembly GCF_037993035.2). Taxonomy (NCBI): domain Eukaryota; kingdom Metazoa; phylum Chordata; class Mammalia; order Primates; family Cercopithecidae; genus Macaca; species Macaca fascicularis. The sequence continues at coordinate 9,984,549 of NC_088382.1, read as the reverse complement.
TGATATGCACAGTGGGCACCCCCCCAGGTCGTATGCTAACCCCAGCCTCATTTTCACCAGAACTCTCTGGAACTGTGTCTCCAAGGCAAGAGAAGGACTTAAGGCACCATCCAAACTCGGCCAACAAGCTCCAAGTCTGGTCCAGGGGTGAGGGTATGGACAGGGCTCACCCAGAAGCAAGGGCCAGAGTGCATAGCTCTGTAGGCCCAGTCAGGATCAAAAACAGGAACCATAAACTGGGTGCCACCAGCAGTGGGAGAGAACCACACGCCTGTCCTTGACCGTCCTGTGGGATGGACGTTCTAGGACCCGCTACTGTGCCCTCTGAAATGCCGAGCCTGACTTGTAAAGATTCAGTGCATGGCTGATGCCCTATCCAGGCCCAGCTGGCCTTGGGTATTACCAAGAACCCACTCAGGGCTGCTGGATGGTCCGTTTTGTCGCTGCCACACCGCCAGCCAGCTCCCAGCCACTGCCCCTCTTGCCTGGAGGGATGCAGGAGTCTCCTCACTGGTTCTCCACTGTCTACTCTTACCCCTGAACAACCCATTCTTCAAACCGCTACTAAGCCACAAGGGTGACCTCAAACACACATGCCGGCTGCAGTAAGCCCTGCTCGCCATCTGATGAGGGGTGCCTGGCTTCTCTCTAGATTCCTAAGGGCCTTTGGGGGCCTGGATCCTGAAGGGACCCAGCCAGGGAAGCTGCAATGGACACCTCATTTCTCTCCAGACCTACCCTCTGAGGTGAGCAGAGGCACACCCTTACTGAGAACCAGAGGCTGGCATTTCAGTGATGGCCCCATCAGGGAGGGACCTGGGAGGAAAGTCAGAGCACCAGAACCCCCGGGCCAGGTCCTTCTAGGTATACAGTCCTTGGGGTCCCTGGCCCACCTTGCGGGTTGGGTCTGGTTATCACCATTCAACACATGGGGAAACTGAGGCTCTAGCATGAAATAAAGCACCAAATTCTGGTTCTGTTCCAGGTTCTTCCACCTGCTGACTGTGGCATTTCCACAGGGCGTTGCCTTGCTCTGGGCCCCTGCCTGTGAGTTCACAAAATCAGGAAACCAGGGAAGAGGCTCAGGAAGAGGAACGGGGAGGTTGCACCTGGTCTCAGAGCTCACAGTCACTAAGAGAGGCGAAGGGAGAGACCCAGAGAGATAGAGGCAGAGACATAGAGATAGACAGTGAGACACACACAGAGAGACAGAGAGAGAAGTAGGAGGGAGCTGAAGGAGAAAGCAAAGGTAAGGGGAGCAGTGTCAAATTTGGGGACCTGAAGGAGAAGACTGCCTGGAGGAGGTGATGGCAGAAAGAAATGTGTGCAGGGAGGTTACTGGAAGCAGATGTCATCATCGGTATTTTGGGAGGGGCTGAGGGTGAGCCCCTGATGGAGGGTGATAGAAGGGTCAGGCTGATCAACCATGATGGCAGTGCAGGGAGGCAGGGCATCAGGGGACACGGATGCTCCAGCTGAGGCACTGAGGCAGGGCTGCGCGCCCAGAGCTTTGGCACACCCGTGTCCAGGAGAGCCGTGTGCCGAGTGGAGCCTCAGTGCGGTGGGTCCCCCAGATCAGAGCTGCTCCCTGTGACCCAAACCCGGCTCTCTCAACAGGTGGCACCTGCAGCACACAAGCCATGAGCCATAGATCACTCCAGGCCCCAGACCACAAACCTAATGGTCTCAGGGGTACACTCACACTACAGACTCTGCTTCTTCTAGCCTCACAGGTGGTCCAGCAGCTGGAGGGATGGTTATACGGCAGCACTAACCCTATCCATCTGGGTCCCAAGTCAGTAATGCCAGTGCTCAGGTTCACCCAGGCAAAGAGAGCACCGGTTCTACCCCTCGACCCCACGTTGTCCCCAAGCCACAGGCCCCTCTGCCCACCGAGGCCGGGGAAAAGGAAAACAATGAGCCCAGAATATGCCAATTCAACTGGAATGCCTGCCGGGGGAGCCAATCTTGACGCTCTCCTGGGTGTGAGCACCCCAAGGTGTGGGAAGAGACAGGGTGAATGGAGGCAAAGCGGGTGCCACTCCTCCCTGAGCCAATTGTCAAGCAGACGCTGGGGCCTAGAGGGCACCACGGTCCAGGCAAAACCGAGTTTGGACAGCATGGTGCCTCCTGGGTCACCCACACAGGCACCGCAGGGACTGTAGTAGGGACTGATCACAGCCCCGCCCAGGAGTTCCTGACAGCCAGGCCTCAACGCAAATGCTCATCCTTTCCAACTGCTCCTGGTGCAGCCCCTCCTCTGCTACTCTTAAGTCCTTGGGTCCCCAGTAGACAACCGAGGGGTACTGCTTTGCAATATATTTGGGTCTGGACACTGGTCTAGTCCAACCCCTACTTTATAGGGGAGGGCCCCAGTGCCAGAACGCAAGCCACTACCACCTCAGTCACTCAGTGCTGTGGGGCCCAGAGGAGACCAGAACCCAGGCCTGACCCCATGACCTTGCTTGTCCCCCACAACACGTGCAAAGCCCCTGCCTCTCATGCAGGAGGATCCTGGCAGCTCCTGCAATCACGTGGCCGCTGCTGTCCTGGAGGCTCTAGGATTCTTCCTCCGTCTCCTAGCTTTCCCTGGTGTCTGTCTCCCTCAAGATCTAAGGAGCTGCCAAGAAACAACCAGGCAGATGGGTGGGGTGGGAGGAAGGCATAAGGCATGCCCCGCCCCCCAAAACCCCTGGGCCAGCGCTGCTCTCCCTCGGTATCTCAGTTTCCTGGGTGACCTCTGAGGTTGCCTTGAGGTTGCGCTGCCAGCCGCCTTCTGCAGGGCCTCCCACATCCCCTCTGCAGAAGCGGCCTCGGCGCGCGGCCACACGGTGGCGCCAGACCCTAAGCGTCGCGGAAAGACGACTCCAGGCGGGTGATCTCATCTTACAGGCCCGCGCCCTCTTCTGCCAGGGCGCGGGGTGCAAGCCCATAGGTGCGCTCCGAGGTGGGAGGCAAGGCGTCTGCAGGACACTCAGGATTGGCTGCCATTCCTCCAAGCCCCCTCTTTCTCCACCTTCCTGGAGGGTTCCAGAAAGCTTACCGCACCCTTCTCCAGGAAGGTAGCTTGGGAGTGAAGACACCAACTCTCCTCCCCGGTTTGCTCCCAAAGTCGGTGTCACCTCCTGTCACGCCATATCTCCCCTAGGAGACTCGGATCATGAAATGCACGGGGGTGAAGGCAGCAATGCCACGTGTCCTCAGGAGCAGGGGCTCAAGAAAGCTGGGCCTGGTCTATGGTCTGCAGGACTGGGCGACCTTGAGCAAGTCACCTCCCATGGCTGGGCCCCGCTATTCCCATCACAGGAGGGGCAGGCAGGAGGGATCTCCAAGCCTCTGCCAACATCTTATAACTTTGTCTTTCTTCAAGTCAGTGACCTCACAGAGCACAAAGGATGGCCTAGCATCTTTACAAACAATAATATCTCATGTTTGTGTGACATTCACTTGTGCCAGGCTCTATTATGGGCATTTGGTACCTATTACCTCATTTAATCCTCACAACACCCCTATGAGGTAGCTGCAATATTACGTACCAATTATTCATTTTACAGGTGCAATATTATGGGTGCAATATTACCTATCAATATTTATTTTACAGACAGCAAACTGAAGCACTGAGGTTAAAACATTCGCCTTGCTCTTCCCAGCTAAGTAAGTAGCTGAGCAGGGCTTCAAGCCCAGGCAGTCTGGCTTCGGGGCCAGTGCTGTTGACAGCTCCTGCCCACGCACCTCCCAGAGGTAGACCATGTGTCTCCTTACTTCTGAACTCAGTCCAACTTGCCTGACAGTGGGGAAGAACGGAGTTTGCCCAAAACACCTGGGCTCCCGTCCAGTTCTGCCACCTGGCTGTGTTACCTTGAGGGACATCTCCTAACTTCTCTGAGTCTTAGTTTTCACATGTATAAAATGCCTAGTCCAGAGTAGAACCCCAGAACACGTTGGATGAATCAGTGCATACCATAGTGCCCCCTCAGAGGGTCACAGGAGCCTTAAATAAGACCATGCCTGTGAGCACAGACAGGAGTTTAGAAGTCGCCATGCAGATGGCAGCCATTACTGCTCCCTGAGGTGCTCTGTTCCTGTGTTCCTTGCAGCCCACTCTGCTTATATCCTTCCGGTTCTGTTTCCTTCCCTTACTTTGTAAGCCATGGAACTGTTTAAAGCTCCTGTTCCCTCCAACAGAATTATCTAGTCCTCTGAGCACAGCTTTTTTGAGGGAGACACAGTTGTCATCTTCTTTTTCCTGCTGGCTCATCTGAGGCTCAGAGAGACTAAGTGACTTCCCTGAAGCCACACCATCAGTCTTGGTTCAGGAAAATCAGAGAAGGTCTTGCCCAAACTATGTTGCCCCTCTGGGATTGGCTATGGCTCTGCCCAAGACTGGCTGGGGTAGAAAATAAGTGATTTCTACAAGGGGCAGGGGACTGAACAGATTTGCCTATCTGGGCCCACAGTCTCCAGCTGCTTCTTAGGACACTCTCAGAAACAGCATTGAAATTTCTGATTGTGGATAACAACCCACCTTCAAAGCCCCAAACAGGGGTGAGCTCAAGTTTTGTGGGGTCTGAGACTTAGAGAACCCTTCTTTAAGGAAAATAGTAAATTCTACCAAACACTTAAAGTAGAAATTGCACCAACTCTACACACTGTTTTCCAGAAAATAAAAAAGGAAGAAACACTTCCCTGTTCGTTTGAAGAGGCTGGCATTAGTCTGATACAAAAGCCAGTCAAACACAGTACAAGAAAATAAAACTACAGACAACATCTCCCATAAACATAGATGCAAAAATCCTCAACAAAATATTAGCAAATTAAATCCAGTAATATATGGAAAGAACAATGTACCAGAGCCAACTGGGGTTTATCTTAGGAATGAAAGGCTGGTCCAATATTCAAAAATCAATCAATGTAATCTATGACATTAATAACCATACAGCATAACAATTGATGCAGAAATAAAAGTAACACAATTCAACATCCATTAATTTTCTCAGCAAACTAGAAATAGAAAGGAACTTCCTTAACCTTATGTAGATAAAGGGCATTTATGGAAAACCTCAGTTATCTTCCTTAATGATAAAAGACTGAATACTTTCATCTTAAGATCAAGAACAGGGTTATGATGTCTACACACACCACTCCTATTCAACATCATACTAGAAGTCCTGTTCAGTGCAATAGGTCAAGAAAAAGAAATAAATACAGAAAGTATATACAGATTGCAAAGGAAAAGGTAAAACTGTCCCTCTTCGTAAATGACATGATCGTCTACACTGACAATCCTAAGCAATCTATTAAAAAGCTCATATAAATAATTAGTTAATTTAGGAAAGTCTCACAATACAGGGTCAGCCTATAAAAGTCAATTGCATTTCTATAAATGATTAATGAATAATTGGAAATTTAAAAATTAAAAATATATACCACTTAAACTAGCTCCTAAAATGAAATTCTTAGAGACAAATCTAACAAAACATGCAGGATTTGTATGCCACAGCTGCAAGATGCTAATAAAAGAAATAAAAGAAAACCTAAATGATAGAGAGACATACCATGTTCATGGATTGGAAGATGCACTATAGTGAGATGACAATTGCCCTCAAATTAATCTATAGATGCAACACAATTCCAATAAAAACCCAAGTGGGATTTCTTTTTTAAATACAGACAAGCCAATTCTAAAATTTATATGAAACTAGAATAGTCTAAACAATTACAAAAGAGAATAAATTTGAAGAACTCACACTACCTGATTTTAGGATTTAGTATAAAGCTACAGTGCAGTGTAGCATTGGCCAAGAGAGAAGCACAGATCAGCAGAACAGAAGAGAGTCCAGAAGAAGACCCACATAATTATGGCCAATTGGTTTTTTACAAAGGTATAAAGACAATTCAATGTTGATAGTATTTTCAACAAACGATGTAGTAATAATTAGTCATTCATATGCAACAACTAAGTTAAAATGTATCACAGGTTAAAGTGTAAAACCATAAAACTTTAAGAAGAAACCATAGGAGTGATTTCTGTACCTTGTACCAGACAAAGGCTTCTTAAATATGACAGCAAAGGCATGATCCATAAGACAAAAAATATAGAAACTTTATCAAAATTAAAAGCTTTTGCTCTGTGAATGACGTTGTTAAGAGAATGAAAAGACAAGCTACAGATTGGGAGAAAATATTTGCAAATCACATATCAGACAAAGAACTTGTAGCCAGAATAAACAAAGAACTCTTAAAGCTCACTAGTAAGAAGACAAACAATTCAATTTTTTAAATGGGTATGATATTTGAACAGATATTTTACCAAAGACGATACACACAATAGCAAATAAACATGGGGAGAAGGGAGCTGACTGTTACAAATAAGTAGGGAAACATATATTAAAATCACAGTGAAAAAAAACCCACAATAAGATAGTACTTCATGTCTGTTAAAATATCTAAATAAAAACCCTGACACTATCAAGTAATGACAAGAATACAGAGCAACTAGAATGCTCATATATTGCAGTGGGAATGTAAATGCCACTGACAGTCTGGAAAACAGTGGACAGTCTCTCATAAAGTTAAACGTACTCTCCCCATATGACCCATAGATCCCTTTCTAGATATTCTAGAAATGAAGACTTACGTCCACACAAAAATGTGTACACAAATGTTTTAGCAGTTCTTTTCATACTTGCCAACTATCCTTCAGCAGGTGAATATATAAGCAATTATGGTAATCCATACTGTGGAATACTACTCAGGAATAAAACAGAACAAATCACTGATACACACAACAACCTGGATGAATCTCCAAGGCATTATCCTGAATGAGTGAAGTCTGTCTCGATAGTTGTATACAGTGTGATTCCATTTATATGATACTCTGCAAAGGCAGAGGGATGGAGAACAGATTAGTGGTTCCCAGGGGTTGAAATTAAGGAATGATTTGCTTAAAAGTGGGCACATGGGAGAGTGTTCTGGGGTGATAGAACTGTCCTGTGAGCTGATTATGGTGGTGAGTATGTGAATCTGCATATGCATTGAAATTCAAAGACCTCTACAAACACACATACAAGTCAATTTTACTCTATGTAAATGTTAATTTATACAATTGTCCAAAAAAGAATCTTGATTTTTTAAAAAATGTAAAGAAAAAGAATACAAAATTACATATTCAAAATTGAGTACAGGGTCCCATAAGAGGCCCATAAAAGTGAGGGGCTCTAAAGTTTAAGCTTCAGTGGGGCCGCAGGAAATCCATCCATCCTTGAGCACCCTCTGGGGGGACCTTTTCCAGCTTTTCCCAGGACCTGCTTCTGCAGCCTTCTGGAAGGAATGAGCTCACAAACTCTGAATGGAAAGGCCCAAAGGAAACTTCACTCCCAGCACAAGCAAGTATGAGGGCTTCAGAACCTCCACTCCCCAGTAAACAGCTGACAGGCCCAACCAGGCAAGAAGGAGGCAGGAAGAGCCCTGGCAGAGAAGCATCCAGGCCCACCCACCACACTTCCCGCTTCTCTCCCTTCTGACAGATGTCTCTTTGGGCCTGGCCCCAAGGACCCGTGACTGAGAGGAACACTCTACTGATGACTTCACAAGGCTACCCTGACCTGTTTGAGGAACAAATGGGTGGGGATCACCAGGATTTAAGGAACGGCTGCTTCCCCAGTCCTATCCTAGAGGCCCAGTCACCTGCGGCCAAGCCAGCTCCTGAGACAGGTGACCTCACTGCCTACTTGGGCAGCTGACCTGGGCCCACTGGCCTTAGCAGTCTCTAGCTCTCACCCCTCAAGCGGCTTCTTCAGAAACCTGATTCCGTGAATGCTTGTATCCCACCTGGGGATTCACGCAGAAGTGGCCTAAGACTCCAGGCTGGCTTTGGTCCTTAAAGCTTCCCCTAAGTCTCCGGGTTCTTGAAATTCCTGCCCTAATGCAGAGCTCTGCTTTCTACCAGAGACCAGGGGCCTCGCCCACCTTCAGGCCTCCTGGGCACTGTGAGCAACGTGGAGCTGTCCTCAGAAGACATTCCCGAGGCCAGGGGCTGGGCCCTGCTGCCTAGGAGGTTGTCAAAGTGTCCTTGAGAGAACCGCTCTTCACTGGGCATCGCCAGCTTCTCCATGGGTGTCAGGGGTCCACAGCAGCTGGCCTCCCCCTCCCTCAGGTGTGTCCCCTGACCGTGCACATTGTAGCACAAGGGGTCTCAACCCTGGCTGCACCTGAGAAGCGCCTGGAGTGTTTGCGAGAAATCCTGCGTCGATGTGTAATGCAATGTACACCTTTCCAGGGAGGGCTGGTGGGCAGGACCGTGTCTGTGCTGATCACTGGCATGGCCCGTCATGTAGCAGAGCGCCTGGCACATGGCATGCCCTGGACCCACATTAGTGAAATGAAGGAATGGGGGAAGGGAGAGGGAGAGACAGGGAGGGAGGGAGGGAGGGAAAGAAAAGAGAGGGAAGGAGGGAAGTGCCTAAGCTGAGAGGCGGCATCATGAGCAGGAAAAAAGGAGGTCTGGGCACCACACTCACAGGACTCTCACTGCAAGTCACTTAGCACCCCTAGACCCACCTTCCTCCTTGGTTAACTTTCGAGAATGCCACATAGCGCATGCTTTCAGGGCTCCGGGTTCAGGGCCCGCAGTGGTCACTGTGGACAACCTACAGTGTTCCCTCCAGAGCCCATGTGCCAAACCGGGAGGGCTGCAGCCCCAGGAAGCCATGGGAAACTGGCTGGGCAGAGGCCATAGTAGGCCCCGATTTTCCCCTGTGACCCCCAAGTGGCACAGCAAGCCCTGGCAGGAGGCTGAGTTCCTCAGGGGAGACCCCTGTTTGATCTCTTTGTGGGCACCTGCAGATGGCTGGTCTGGGAGCAGAGCTGGTTCAGAGCCACGCAACACAGGTCCCTCCCTCCTCCTGGGGCTCCCAAGATCTCACCAGCTGCTGGCTTCTCCCCACTATCCCAGGAGCTGCCTTGGCCAGCAGCAGTGTCACATATTCAAGACATGAATAACTTGTACGTGACAACCAGCAGTACCCCGAGATGCCACACACATCCCCTTTACAATAGGCTGGCGGGCCCATCACCAGTAAACTGCTTTGTTCCATATGTGGCAGGTGCTGTGACCCACTGATTCTTTCCAGCAGAAATCGATCAGAAGGGCAGCTCCTTCCCTTCAGCTGCTCCTTGCCATCAGCTCCAGGCTAGGTTACGAACAGGAGGCCGAGGCTGGGGTCATACAGGCACATAGCTCTGGTCCCAGCAGCCACAGTGGCTCGGCCACCAGGCAGACTTCTCAGACACCCAGGGAGAGGGTGAGGGGGCTCCTCGATGACTCCTGGAGGGGCCTCAGTGGAGGGGAGTCTGATGAGGGTACCTTTCCCACTGCCTCATGACACGGAGACCCCTCCAGGCCCTGTCCAACAGGCTCCTTCTACTCTCTCTCCTGTCCTTCCTCTGGGTTCTCAGCCTCCTTCCACCAACACCCTCCACCTGTGCAATCCTTCAGCCTGTGACTGTCTGCAGGTTGGTGCCCGGGGACAGGAACAGAGGGGACAGTGTTACAATCAACACCACACAAAGTGATACCGCTTAGGAGCACTCAGCATGTGTGAGGCCTCCTGCTTCTGCCCCGACCCCAGGATGGGCACCATGGGTCCTGTGGAGATGGTGAAACTGAGGCGAAGGGACTGGCTGATGTCACCCAGCTGGGTCTGCTGACCCCATGCACTGGGCTGTTGCCAAGCACCTGCGTGAGCTGAGGTTAAGGTCAGCCACTCCTGCAGGACCTTCAGCCCTGTAGGCAGCCCCTGAGCCTGGTTTTGCCCTGCACTGTGTCCCCAGCCCCTACCAGAGGTCTGCTCCTGGGAAGATCCATGGGGCCTGTGCTGAGTGGCTGTGTGGTAGGGCTGGGCTTCAGCTCCAGCCTCCTGACCTCAGAGCCTACAGTCTGTGTGGCTATGTGGCCCGGGTGCTCATGGGTGCTGAGTGTCGTGGAGGTTGTGAGGAGGCTGGGGAGCTGAGATCCCCGCAACAAGCAGGGCCTTAGACCATGTCAATTGCAATCCTTGGACTCACCAAGGGAGCCCTGGAGGCCCCAGGCCCAAGGTCACAGCAGCAAATAGAACCCCGACGGCCCCTGCAGGGCTGCCTCTGCTCCGGCAGCCATGCCTGTGGGCTGCACTCTGACCCCTTCGTGGTCAAGAACTGTTCAAGCTGTTTCCAAAAAGGCCCAGAAAGCCGACCTCAAAGGCAGAGCACAGCTTTTCTCTGAAGCTGATAATGGCACAGTTATCCCCTCTGAGGGATTTTTACTCAAACCGTCTTTACCCTTATCCTGGGAGGATGCAGTGTGCGCTATCTTACACATACACACAACCGCACCCATACACACACCTCCCACATGAACACACACACTCGAACATACCACACACAGATGCATACACACACTGCATCCACACTATGCATACACTTTACACACAGGCTACTCAACACGAAGTACATCTACCCACACAGTCACACTCCACACAGCTGCGTTGTGTTTGACAGAGCACACATGCACACACACATGCAAATCACCAAATATCCATACATGCAACACACAGCTCAGCTTCCATCTGTATGGATACCTGTGGACACACAGTCACGTCCGCCATGGCCCTGCGTGCACAGCCAACCTGGATTGCTGCAGGCAAGGTCTCCTGCCTGTGCTTCCCCTCCTGCTCCCAGGACTGCCTGCTCCCAGTCACTCGCCATCACCGTGGCCTCCACAGGGAGGCAGGGAGACCGGGCACACAGAACAAAAAGCCAAACCCACATTCAGCTGTTGGACTCACCTCAGAGAGGACAGCAGGAGCGCTCAAATTACTAAGTAAGCACGAAGTGAGCAGATCCAGGGGTTCCAAATTCATTATCACGCTGCCCCCATTATTGAGGACAGGGCTAAGCTAGTTGCCACCAAAGCACTCGCGAGCTCACTGATACCCCAACTTGCCAATTCTCCCCTGTCTTCCCTCCGCCGTGTTCACACTATACCCCTTTCCCTTATCCTGTGCCTGGCTTATTTGGGAGTCTTGACTTGTAGCCGCAGCAAACCTGTTGAGACATTGCAAGATCGCATTCTCACCTGACGCACCCTTCTGAGGGTGGAGCAGTTGCCTCCTTGTGTGTCCTTTCCATGTCTGACCACATCCCAGGGCGGCAAGGGTCTAGGGCCAGGCGGCCACATGCAGTGGCTGCAGGAGAAAATGGCTCAAAGGAGGGGCCAGGGGGGCTTCAGGACCTCAGGCTGCGTGGCCCAGTTAGGCACCGTACCTGTCTGGGGCTCTTCTACCTGCCTCCCATTCACCCTGCCCAGGTCAAAGCCTTAGTGGCTGCTCCCTGGGATCACAGCTCAGGAGCAGGCTGCAGGACAGAGCAAAAGGCCTTGGCGCCCTGCCATACCATTCGCAGATCTCAGGAGCATCACTCTCTGAGCTGTCACAGACAGGACAGGAGACAGCCTGTAAGCCTTTGCCAGGCAAACAGGCAGTTACTATGATGACCAGTCCCATTTGACAGATGAGGAAGCGGAGGCTAAGCTAGATTAAGTAACCTGGGTGGCCCCCATTGCCTCTGCACCCTGGAGTTCAGTCTCCCATGGTTGACTCCGACCTGCCTTCCCGCCTGTCCCCCATGACTGCTCCTGCCCTCCAGCCACATCCATGGCTCTCCATCCCCAGACCTTCCTAGGGGTGCCCCTCTCCGTGTCTGCTCCTGCTGTCCCCTTTGCCTGGAGATCCATCCCTGGGCAGGACCAAGCTCCCTGCCACATGCCTGCTCCCTGATCTGGTGAAATTCCTCCCCTTGCTCATCCTCCCGTAGCTCCCATTTCTGTGCCAGGCACAATGGAAGCGCTCTGCATCTATCAACTTGTCTAAGCCTCCAGGAAGCCTTAGGATCGTCCTCAGATGAAGAGACCAAAGCAAGAGGATGCGGCTGCCGGGGTTCACACCCAAGTGGTTGACTTGAGAGGGAGTGTTTCTATGCCAGGGCACTGTGCTCTCCTGCCCCCTTTCTCTTGTTCTCTCCCCCTCTCATTCACTCCTGTCCACACCCCTATGAATGAGATCATCTGCAAGCCCCATTTTACAGATGAGGACACTGAGGCTCCGGGAGTTCAATGGCCCACCCATGCTAGAAAGCCAGGCGGAAACCTCCTGCTGCCCGACTGTGATGCTTGTCTCTGTTTCCCACCCTGGAGGCCTCTCTCCTCCAATATCCGAGCTCTCCTTATCCCCCACCCTGCACCCGGTCACTTAGGAAGAGAGAAGCCTCTCCAGTTAGATTTTAACCCCCAGGAGGGGCATCCGTATACCCAGCGCCCCTCGGCCCGCCATGGTAACATCCAATCAGAGTGCACGAAAGTGAGTTTTGCCCCAGCTCTGATGACTCTGATGGAAGCTGGTCTCCTTTGACCAACAGCTGCCTGTAACTCTAGCTTCGAATACATGAAATAGATGTTCCCAAAGGTAGATGACCAGGGGCAGCAGCTAAATTCAAGCAGGAAAGATTTGGGTTGAACACAAGAGAGAACATAGCGACCAGCACAGCTGGTTGAACCTACAATGAGACAGGTTTCCTGCCCCTCCCTGGACAGTTTAAGAAAACAGAAACAAACCTGTCCGATGCTCACCACACACAGAAGGCAAGGGTTGGACCCACGGACCTCTCGAGAATTCTCTCCACTCCAGCTGTTCACCACACACCAGGGAAGGGTGCCCCACAGCCACGCACAAATCCCACTTTCAAACTCCCTCAGAACCACTCAAAGGCAAGGTCTGGCAGCGCAAGGGACCTGCAAAAATAATGCACCCATGTAGCCACGACCGGGGCCACAGACCTCTGGTTCACAGACTCTGAGTATGAGAACAGACTCTAGAAACTTCCACAGCCTGGCTGGCTCTGAGAAACTTCTATGCTCTCCTCCACCCTGCACACCCCCCACCCCCCAACATACCCTAGAGCAAAGATGCCTTCTGCACAAGGAAAAGGTGGGGGCCCAGCTGCCAACCCAGCCCCTGAGAGCACATAAAATCAGAGCTATTTTTAGCCCTTCTTTCCAGCATCCCTGACATCAGCTGAACAATGGTGGCAGGCTCAGGGCGCATGTCTGAGAACGCAGGGATGAAATGGCATTTCTTTCCAGGGGCCCAAGGGATATGGCAGGCGAAAGCACCCCGAGGCTTCCGGGAACAGAGGCAGCTGCGGTACACGTCACCATGCAGTCTTTCTGGATGTAGGGTCAAGATCACAGGTGACTTCCCTAAACATCCCAGGGCTCAGGAGAGCATCGCCTGGGTGAAACTGGCTCCACCCCATGCCACCCAGCCTCATTTCCCCACCAGCACAGTAGGGCTCAAGCCACTATGGCCTTCTCCAAGATGTTGCAAAAAAACTTGATTTAGAAGGCCAACATGCTTTCGGGCACGGTGGCTCTTGCCTGCAATCCCAGCACTTTGGGAGGCCAAGGCATGCAGATCACCTGAGGTCAGGAGTTTGACACCAACCTGGCCAACACGGTGAAACACTGTCTCTACTAAAAACACAAAAATTAGCAGGGCATGGTGGTGCACACTTATAATCCTAGCTAACCGGGAGGTTGAGGCAGGAGAATTGCTTGAACTTGGGAGGTGGAAGTTGCAATGAGCCGAGATGGCGCCACTGCACTCTAGCCTGGGCAACACAGCGAGACTCCATCTCTAAATAAATAAATAAAAATAAAAAGACCAAAATGCCTTGGCAAACCCATGTGTCGGAGAAATGTGGGTTTCCCTTTGTTTCCCCATCTAAGCTCCCAGAAGGACAGGGACCAAGGTTTTGTTTTTTTGTTTATCTTTGTATCTCTGATATGAGACACACTACCTGGTACTTACAGGCATTTGATGTTCTCTAATGAATGAATGAACACATTGGGCAACTTCTTAATAAAATCCTTGAACTCTGGAAGGTTCATATATCTCTATTCCAAGCCCCCAGGGCAAGGGTACTCAAAGACCTTCCCTTCTCCAGACTCTGGCCTAGCCTCGCATCTCTGCTGGGGAACCTGAGAGCTGGGCGGTATGCAGAGCAGCTCATGGGAACTCCCAGCTCTGCTCCTCCCTTCCCTCTCCTGTCCCCAGGTCTCACTCTCCAGCCCAGCCTAAGTCCCCAACCCGGAGTGAATATGGGGAATGCATTTGATTCCTCTCTAGCCCCCACGCACTCTTTCCAACCAAGCAAGACAAGCCCCTTGCTGGTGGTGCCCCGTGATTTTTGGCGAGGAGTTGTGACCGCTGCCATTCCCATGATGGGAAAGGCCACTCTGACCTCACTCAAATTAGAGCTAAAGACCTCCTGGCCACACGCTCCTCCCGGTGTCACTCTACCTGCAGCTTGCTCAGATGAATCTGACAGGCCCCAAGTAGCCCTCTGTGCACACAGGCTGCCCATGGGGAACAGGGGTGAGACTGGCTCTGCCCGCAGGAGGGGAAACATGAATAGGTGATCCAAGCACTTCACAGCTAGGAGAAAGGACCCCCAACCCAAAGTGAAGTCACCCACACTCCACTGGGGCCTTTGGATCGTGTAATGGACACAAGCACTTGAGCAGGCTGCAGAGCCCACCGGGGCAGTGGACATGCTTGTACCCTTGTGTAAGCCTCAGGCGCAGGGTGTGGCTGCAACACGCTACTGTCCTTTTTCGGCCCATACTGGGCCTATCATTAATTAATTTATCTAAAACACTAAGGAGGTTTTTCATCCGCCTCTCCCACCTCTGGGGGTGGCGTGTCCTGCGGTTTTCCCTCCCTGTAGACGATGCTGTCCCTCAATCTGCCCTAAACATGCCCCTTTATGACATTCCTGAGCACTCTACTGCAGGGATCCAAACCCCTCTCAGTCATATTCAAGCACTCAGCAGATATAATTCAGCTCCTACTGCACGCCAGGCCCTAGGGTAGGCATAGGGGACCCAGCATGGTCCCCGTCCTCATGCCGTTCACAGACCAATGGAGGAGATGCGCATCAGGAGCTGGCAACAAGGTTGGAACAGCAGGAGAGGCTTCTAATTCCATTGCTAGGCATGAGATATTTCTATCAGAGGCATCTGAGCTGAGTGCTCAGGGATGGAGAGTTCACCAAGCAGCTAAGGGAAAGAAGGTGCTGCAGGTAGACAATTCCAGAGGATCAAAATCCCCCAGGTTTGCGTGGGGAGAGAGAGAGGAAGGAGTGAGGGGAGGCCAGGCTGGACAGAAAGGGCCTTGGGAGCATGGATGCATGCAGGATGCAGGCACAGTGGGGATCAGATGGCATGTCAGGAGGCTCACTCTGGCTGCAGTAAGGAGATGGGTTGGAGAGGAAGACACAGTAGCCCCAGGGACTATGAGTGAGGAGAGCTTGCTCCATGGTGGTAATGCTGGTAAGGGGGAAATCATAGCTCTCAGTGGCAGAGGAAAAGCCAGAAAATGAAGACAGGTCTGAGGTTTGGTTTGGTTGACCACAAGAATGGTGTTGCCATTCACCGGGATGAACCAAAAAGGAGAGAGAAGGTTTGGGAGTGAGATACTGGGGAATGTCCAGGCCAGGAGGCCATGTGTGTGTCTCTGTGAAGCACAAGATGAAGATGTAGGCTGGAGATGCAGACAGTGGAGTTGAGGAAGCACAGATAGCAAATCTGGGGGCATGGTTGGGGTCACCCTGGGGGATCGAGGGAGAGCAGCCCAGGATGGAGCCCTGAAAATGCCATCGCTTAGCCTCCATGGAAGAGGAAGGTCAGAAAGGACCAAGATGGCCCTGGTGATCAGGGAAGAGAAGCACCACTTAACCAGACCCAGAGAAGGAGGAGAAAGACAGCACAGTGTAGCCGCCAGGGTCCTGGACTGGGCTTGAACCTAAGTATTGGCAAAGGTGATCTTTCACTCATCATCTAAGATGTTTTGCCTGCATCTTCTCTCAACCTTCAGTTTTTGAGGCTGAAAAGTCTGGTCTTTTGATCCAGTCCCGTGAGAATGGCCCATCACCAGGGGAACTGTGGATCCTTTTGCTCTGGCCTCTGCTCAGTTCTGCCCTCATTCTGGGAGCCAGGAGGGCTTTGGGGATGTGACCACACAGGTGTAGGGACCCAAGAGCCAAGGGAAGAGCCTTCCTGGGTGATCTTTTCAACTCTGGGCTCAAATGCTCCCTACCTTCTAGGATGAAGTGGCTGTCAGGCCTGGGGTTGGGTAAGCAATACCTTTCAAAGTCGTGTAACCAAGTCCAGGGTGCAGGGTGGGTTAGGGAGAGGGTGACTGCAGAACAGCCACCTTTCCCTCAGAGAAGAGGACTCAGGATATAACAGCGGCTGCCATTTGTATGCCAGGCACCACCAAAATATCTCACTGGTTCCTCACAACAACCCTATGAGGTAAAACCAGTATCCCAGCTACAGGTGGAGAGGCTGGGCTTCGGAGAGGTTTGGAAGCTTTCCCAAAGCCACACAGCAAGAGAACTAGACCACTGGGATTTGGGCTCAGGTCCGTCCCCATCCAGGAGACAGACCCTCTCCCTCAGTGTCCTGCTGTCCCTCATCCCATGCAGCTGTCAGTCCTGTGGAAGATGCCAGTACTGCATCCACTGTGTGTGCTGAGACTTAGGCTCTCGAAACCTCTGCCAGCTGAGAAGGTTGCTATGTTCCACTGCCCTCTGCCCTGGGTGAGTGGCCTCAGGAAGCTCTTCCCCTGTGTTTCCTTATGAGTGAGATGAGCGGTGAAGACCAGGTGGGCTCTCAGGTCCTGGCACTACTCTGACTCTGCAGACCTTGTAGGGCCTGGTCAGCTGCCCAGAGATCTTTCCAGCTCAGTAGCTACCCTACAGGACCTGGGCTATCCTTGCAGGACTTGGTCTGTCCCATCCTCTAGCATCTCCCACCCTGCAGAACCCGGTCTGTCCCCTCCTGTAGCACCCACTGCCCCCCACCCCCAGCTGGCTGCTTTCCCACAGGGAAGGCCCAGCACCTCCCATCCCAGCATGTAGCTGTGGCTCATCAAGCCCTCCTTGTATCCGCATCCACCAGCCCCATTCTGGGAAGATACGCTTATCTGTGCTGCTTCCTGGGACCTCCCTGGGAAACAGGCTCAAAATAGAAGATGGCATTTAGCGGAGTTTGCACAGCACCACCCAGGGTGGGCAGTGACATTTCCACATCTTAGAGCCCAAATCTTCAGGTGATCGCCAGTTCCCAGCGCTGCCCTGGGCGGTGCAGCCTCTCAGGAGGTTCCCCAAAGTCAGACCCGGGGCAGGGCAGCAAAGGCCACATCTCCGCTGAGTGAGCCTCACACTCACGCTGCCCTCTCCTGGCAATGTCTCCACATGCTGCTGGAGACACCCAGGGAGTCCAGGGTGAGCACTGGCTAGAGGAACCTGGGTCCCGGGGCTGCCTCTGCAGGGCCGGTTCTAGGGCCTGGGGCAAATCCCCCCCCAACTCCCACTTCCAGCATCCCCCTCCATAAGATAAAGAGCAGAACAATTGTTTCTAAGTCCCTTCCACGTCTTGAGTCCTAAGGGCCAGCTTAGCAGACTTTCCATAACTGCCCTGCAGGGAGAAGGCCTGGTGACCCAGCATGGGCCCCCTTCCTCTGGGGTGAAGCAGCACCGTGGATGAGGTTCTGAGAGGCAGGGCAGCCCCTTAAAGACTTAAGCAGGATGGAGAGCAGGGGCCAGCCATACCACAGAGTCAGGGCTGGAGCTCCCCGGGGCTCTGAGCTCTCGCTTTGTAGCCAGGAAGGCACACCTGTTCCTAGAACAGTCACCTGAAAAGAAGACAGGGAGGCCCCCCATGTGCCAGACCTGAAACCAGGCACTCAAGGCTAGCGGGGGACACTGTTAGTGCTCTGATAGGGGAATGTGACTGAAGCAGTATGTCTATTGTTATCCGCATTTTATAATGGGAAAACTGAGGCAAGCACCATTAAGTAACTCATCCAAGGACGCAAAGTCAAGGACCGGTGCCTACAGACTGTGCTGTGCCCAAAGCATGGGGAGCTCTGAGGGCAGAGGAGGGAACTCCTAGCCCAAGTTGGGTTTGGGGGGGGGGGGCGAGGAAGATTCCAGGAGGAGGTGAAGTCTGAGCAGCATCTCTGAGCTGGAGCAAGAGCCCACTTCCACAGGCCGGGAGTCCCTTTCCCAGCCCAGCCTGCCTCGACTCAGGAGTCCGCAGGCTGCGCTCACAGCTCCTCCAGCATGGCCCTCTCCTGGCTCCTCTGCATGAAAAAGAACCCACAGGGCTGCAGCTGGAAGCTTTCTGAGGTCAGAAACTGAGCATCCTTGCCCCTCCACCCTTCCTGGCCCAGGAATGCATGCACGCGTGACACACGGCAGGATGGATGGAAGTGGGGGTGGCCGAGACCAGAAGAGATCACAGCGGAGAGGGAGGGGCACCTTCCCAGTAGGCAGGGGTCCGACTCCACCCTGTCGCCAGTCAGCAGCCCTCACCTCCTGCTGCCGTCACCGCCTGGCCAATGGATAGTGCAGGGGGCTCCTCTGTGCTCCCAGCCCCCAGCCTCCTCTAGGGCCCTGCTGAAGCCAGTGTGGTGCAGGGCCAAGCTCAGAAGGGCCTCATTTCCCCAGGGAGCATGAGCTCCTTGTAGAACCTGCTAGAAGCAGAGCACACCCACCCTCTGCCAGGGCTGGGGGAGGGTGATTGTGGCAGAGATCACGGGTCCAGGCCTTTCCGGTCATTCCCACTGACCAACCCTGAGATGGCAAGAACCACATCAGCATCTTGAGCCTCAGTCACCTCATTCGTAAAGTGGGAACAAAAGTCTCTTGTTGGATTCTCTCTTGACTTCCAGCAGGTGCAAATGAAGAAAGGGATGTGTCCCCACAACAGTTTTAGTCTGAAAATCCCTGACAAGAACAGAAAACCTAGTCTCCTAGACAGAGAATGCTTAATAATTCATTCGTTCATACCTCAGCACATTCCGAAAAGAATTTGAGATGGCGAGAACATATGATCCAGTTGGCAAGCACCACAGGCCCTTGGCTTGCTAGCCAAACCATCGCCTCCCAAGGTCATCCAGGAGTAATTGTAGAACACTTTCCAGGGCAGGCAGCTTGCTAGAAGTTTCTCAGATGCCGTCCTATCAAAGTCTCACAACTGCCCATTGCACAGGTACTATCACTACATTTTTCTACACACGAGAACCCTGAGGTGCAGAGATGGTAAGTTACTTGCTCAAGGCCAAACAGCAAGGATGGGGAGTGGGGATTCCCATCCAGGACTGACTGTGAGCTCCAGAACCTCAGCAGCCTGCTCTGACGTCTTCCTGTGCTTTCCAAATGGTCAAGGGCCAAACGGAGTCACCCATCCATCTACGACCTCAGGGCTGCTATCCTGGGTCAGTCCCTTGCAGCAGGTGCCCAGGAAGTCTGGAGGCCACAGCACCCCAGGTCCCTGCCCTTGGAACTCAGTTTCCAGGCAGAGGCAGACAGTGTTCAAATGAGCAAAGAGTGTTGGAAAATCATGCTCGGGGACAAGGACTGTGGGGAAAATAAAACAGAGGGATAGAGAAGAGTGTGTGTGTGTGTGTGTGTGTGTGTGTGTGTGTGTGTGTGTGTGGCCTCCACAGTGGTGATGGGGGAATGCACACCAGAAAGGGACAAGGTGCTGAGCGACACACGGGTAACAGTCAGGCTGCAGCTCAGAGAGGGGAATGGGTTTGCGGTGGAACAGCAAGAAGGCTGGGGAGGTGTGAGTGAAGACAGAATGACCGGCGGCTGCATTGGGAGGAACTTGGTTTTACTCCCAAATAGCAGTAGTGGCCTCCGGTCCATTTCACACTGCATGGCTTCTTTCTGATCTTGCCCTCTTACACAAGCCCTGCACTTTCCCAGACCTCGGGGTCTTCACCTGCAGAATGGGACGGCTGGTCCTTGACCTCACGGCCCATCATTCTATTCTGCTCCAGAGTCTCATCTTCCCCTGGGAGTGGGGACCTGGGAGGCTGCCACCTCTTCTAAGTAGGCTGCAGCACAGCAGGTGTGAAGCGGCGCAGGCAGAAACCACCCCAGATGCATGTCAGTGGCACTGGGAGAGGGAGGAACGAGATTTTTCTCCTGACCTGGGCAGCCCGGGCCCGGGAGGGAGCAGGGGTGGCAGCTGTTATGGGGATGCCAGGTGGGGAAGAGACCCCTGCAGAAAGGCTGGGCTGAGTGGGGACAACAGGAGTACCAAGAGGCCACAGCCAGCCCCCTGCCCTCCTCTAGTTGGCTGAGAAAAAGCCAGGATCAGCAGGGGAAATTGTGAGCCAGTGGGTGGAGGAGTGGGAAGGAGAAGGACCAGCTATAAAGGGCATATGCAGCATAGGTCCAGAGTATGACCTCCTGCAGCCCTTCTGCCCCTCTCCAGGCTTTTCCAAAGCCTCCATCCCCACCCCAGGCCTCAGCCCACCTGCCTCAGCGGCTGCCTCAAGGCTCCTGCCCAGGAAGGGGACCCAAGTTCACCCACAGGGCTCCCTGTGACATTCCTGCTCTGAAGTGATCGGGTAATGGGGTAGTGACCTGGGAGGCAGCCAGTCAGAGTAGAAAGAGGTCCACTTACCACCCACATCATCCATGAGCTTGCTTATTGTATGCATAGTCCATAGACCCCCAACAAGCATTAATACAGTCAGTACGTCAGAACCTCCCATACTCTTAGCATCCTGTGATGTGCTGAACTGTTATTTCCTTGCATTATTATATTTGTTTTTTCTTTTGTTTGAGACATGGTCTCATTCTGTTGCCCTGACAAGCAACATCACAGCTCACTGCAGCCTCAAACTCTTGAGCTCAAGCAGTCTCAAGCAATCCTCCCACCTCAGCCTCCCCCATAGCTGGGACCACAGACATATGCCACCATGCCTGGCTAATTTTCTTTATTTTTTTGTAGAGATGATGCTATAGTTTGAATGTGTATCCTTGCCCAAATCTCATGTTGAAATGTAGTCCCCAGTGCTGGAGGTGGGGCCTGGTGGGAGGTGATTGGATCATGGGGGCAGATCCTTCATGAATGAACCTGAGTCTCCTCTTAGCACAGGGGTCCCAACCCCTGGGCCATGGACAGGTACTGGTCTGTGGCCTGTTAGGAACCCGGCTGCACAGCAGGAGGTGAGTGGCAGGTGAGCAAACATTACCACCTGAGCTCTGCCTCCTGTCAGATCAGTGGCAGCATTAGATTCCCACAGGAGTGTGAACCTTATTGTGAACTGCGCATGTGAGGGATCTAGGCTGTGTGTTCCTTATGAGAATCTAATGCCTGATGATCTGTCACTGTCTCCATCACCTCCAGCTGGGACCATCTAGTTGTAGGAAAACAAGCCCAGGGCTCCCACTGCTATGTTGCCGAGCCCCACACTGTTATATTTGAATCTGCAACAATTCAGTGGGTCTGGTACTATTCATCTTAATTTACAAGTGTGGGAAAAATCTAGATGATCTGAATCCTCTTGCCCTCCTTTATATAATAGCTGTATTAATTTACCCTTTTAAGACGTAAACTTCACCAGTTTCAGTATTTCCACAGAGTTGTGCAACCATTGCCACCATATAGTCCCAGAACATTTGCATTATCCCAAAAAGAAATCCTGAACTCTCCAGCAGCTGCTGCCTGTTCTTTCCTCTCACCACAGCCTCTGGCAAGTGCTAGTCTACTGTCGTCTCTACGGATTAGCATATTCTGGACATTTCATGCAAATGAAATCATGCAATATATGGCCTTTGTGCCTGGCTTCTTTCACTTAGCATGTTTCAAGTTTCAGCCACAGTGTAGCATGCATCAATACTTCATTCCTTTCTATTGCTGAGTAATGTTCCATTATATGTATATACCATATTTTGTTTGTCATATTCATTAGCTGATAGACATTTGAGTTGTTTCCACTTTTTGGCTGTTATGAGTAATGCTGCTATAAACATTCATCTACAAATTTTCATATGGACGTATGTTTTCAATTCTCTTGGGCATAGACATGGTAGCGGAACTGCTGGGTCACACGGTAACTTTATGTTTAACTTTTTGGAGGAATAAGCAAGCTGTTTTTCATCATGGCTGCACCATTTTGTATTCCCACAAACAATGTGAGTGAGTGTTCCAATTTCTGCACATTCTTGCCAACCCTTGTTATTGTCTTTTTGTTTTTAGCCATTCAAGTGGGAGTGATGTGGTATCACAGTGTGGTTTTGACTTGTATTTCCCTAAAGACTAATGATGTTGAGTGTCTTTTCACGTGCTTAGTGGCCATTTATATATCTTCTTTGAAGAAATGTCTATTGAAATCTTTTGCCCATTTATTAATTGAGTTGTCTATTATTGAGTAGGAATTCTCTATTTATTCTGTATATAAGTCCCTAATCAAACACATTGTTTACAAATACTTTCTCTCATTCTATGGGCTGTCTTTTCTCTTTCTTGATGATGTCAAACTTTCTTGATGTTTTTCTTCTTTGAAGCACAAAAATTTTTCATTTTGATGAAGTCTAATCTGTCCATGTTTTCTTTTGTCATTTGTGCTTTTGGTGTCATATTTAGGAAGGCTTTGCCTAATCCAAAATCATGAAGGTTTACGCCTATGTTTTCTTCTAAGAGTTGTATAGTTTTAGCTTTAACATTTAGGTCTATGATGCATTTTGACTTGGTTTTTGTGTATGATGTAAGGTAAGGGTCCAATTTCATTCTTTTTTTTCTTTTTCTTTTCTTTTCTTTTTTTTTTTTTTTTTTTTTGAGACAGAGTTTTGCTCTTTTCTCCCAGGCTGTAGTGCAATGGTGCAATCTCAGCTTGCTGCAATCTTTGCCTCCTGGGTTCAAGTGATTGTCCACCCTCAGCCTCCCAAGTAGCTAGCATTACAGGCAAATGCCACCACACCTGATTAATTTTTGTATTTTTAGTAGAGATGGGGTTTCACCATGTTGGCCAGGCTGGTCTCGAATTCCTGACCTCAGGTGATCCCCCAGCCTTGGTCTCCCAAAGTGCTGGGATTACAGGTGTGAGCCACTGCACCTGGCCCCCAGCTTCGTTCTTTTGCATGTGGATATCCAGTTGTGATTATGGCAGTGCAAGAACAGCCTAACACAGATGATTGCTGCTCACTGCAGTCTTGACCTCCCAGGCTCAAGCAATCCTCCTACCTCAGCCTCCTGAATAAATGGGATTACAGGGGTGTCCCAACATGCCCAGTTAATTTTCTTATTTATTTATTTTTTTTTTTTTGTAGAAATAAAGTCTCACTGTGTTATCCAGGTCAGTCTTGAACTTTTGGGCTCTTGTGATCCCCCCAAGTAGGCCTCCCAAAGTGCTAGAATTACAGGCATTCACTATCACATCCAGTCTCTGCCTTTTCAAGGTAACATTTATGCAGTGAGGACTCTAAGTCAGATATAGGTCTAAGCATGTCATGTGTATTAACTCACGTAACATAACCTATGAAATATTCTTCATAGTCCCATTTTACAGGTGAAGAAACTGAGGCAAGTAGTTTGCCTAAGGTCACACAAGTAGTAGACAGCAGAGCTGGGAAGTGAACCCAAGCTATGTGGTTCTGTTTCCCCTGCCAGACACCCACAGAGATGCCAGAAACATGGGAATGAGCTAGCCTGAGTCTCCCCTTTCTAGAGAAGAAGTTGGGGTGCAGAGAAACTTGTCTGAGGCTCACTGTAACAGAGGTAGAATGAGATCCAGGCCCACACTGGACACTTCCTCTTCCCATGCGGCCCTGGGTATTTATTTCAATGTCATGTTGCCTTGACAAAATGCTGAGAGGGAAGCTGTGGCCATGGGGTGATTCCTTGTTGCCCTGGGCTTCAGGGCCCTGAGTGGCTGCTGGGTGAGAGGGTGAGGGCACGACAACAGAAAGATGGAGAAGAATGGGTGGGAACCCAGCTCTTCCTTTTACAAAGGAAGAAGGCTGAGCCCTGAGAGGGACGTGCCTGCCCAGTGCTCCTGGCTCCCTGGCCTGCGTTTCTCCTGCCACCTTGCTGCTCCCCCCTCACAGGTCCTCTCCTGGGGCCCAGTGATGCCAGGAGGAAGTAGGCAGAAAGGAGCTGGGACCCTCTCTTCCTCTGACAGTTTTCTAGGGCTGATCCTCAAAAGTGAATGTGCAGAGCCTTCCCCTGTGGCCTCCCTCACTCCGATTGTCATCGCAGTCATTTCATTTCCTTTTTCTGCCCATCTGAGAGGCACCCCGGTATGGACAGTGGTCGGGGACACTAGTGGCTTACTAGGCCTCTATCCCTGGGTCTTGGGGACCCATCTTCAGGGTCTGCCCAACACCCCATACAAAGCAGGCACCACACCTACCCCTTAGAGAGGTTCCCCAAGAAGGCCAAGAGTTTCCCTGAGGCTGGAGAGGATGAAGGGCCCAGGCCTCAACTTGGGAGTTCAGCCAATTATCAACAGAGAGGACAGTGCTAAGCATGGTGATCAGATACCGCTGGAAAGACAGCTCAGGGACAGCTCCAGGAGTCAGGAGTCTACAGCCCTCTTGGGGCTTTCCGAGAGCGCCAGCATCATCATTGCCTTTAGGAGAACAGGAGATGTCAAAGGGAAGCATGGCTCCAATGGTTTCAAAGGGCTTGAGCCAATAATCACAGCACAGTGCTGGGCTGCCCCTTTGCACCTCTGCTGTGGCCAGTGGGGACAGAAGGAATTGAACTAGAAACTGGGATTAATCTGTCTTCAGCTTCCCAGATACAGGTAAGACCTCTCTCCTCTTCTGGGCTTGCAAAAGCCTGAAGGTGAGAGCTTCCTTAAAATGTGTACCTTGGCATCTTGCTTTTCTCACCCTAGTCCTGGCCCTGTCCATAACTCAGTTATTTTTATTTATTTATTTTTTTGAGATGGAGTCTTGTTATGTCACCCAGGCTTGAGTGCAATGGTATGATCTTGGCTTGCTGCAACCTCTGCCTCCTGGGTTTAAACAATTCTTGGGCTTCAGCCTCCCGAGTAGCTGGGATTACAGGCACATGCCACCACGCCCATCTAATTTTTGTATTTTTAGTACAGATGGGGTTTCACCATGTGGGCCAGGCTGGTTTTGAACTTCTGACTTCAGAAGAACCAACTTCGGCCTCCTGAAATGCTGGGATTCCAGGCGGGAGCCACCGCGCCCGGTCATAACTCAGTCTTCGACCTGCCCCATCCAAGCTGTGTTCCAATCCGGAAAGCCCAGGGAGGCCTTTTCCTAGGCAATGGGTTCAGGCACAGCAGGTGGGTACAGGTAGAGTCTACTCCAGGCATGTCCCCATTGGAATACCCCATTCCCTTCCTTCAGGCCTTTCTACTCCCTGGGGTCCACAGACCTCAGGGAGCCTCTTGTGGCCCATGATGTGCCCTTCTCCCCACCTGCTCCCTAAGCAGTGACAGGCTGCAGTGACTGGGGATGATACATCAATGTCTTACAGGCTCCCAAGAGACAGACAGGCAGACCCTGGTATGCTGATGGCACAGTCACCAACAGGAAGGAAAATGAGATGAGACTGCAGGGCAGATGGAGCTTCCACCTGCCAAGAGCCGCTGATGCCCAGTCTTACTCTGGGCAGCATGGCCCCTTCCCTCCCGGCCATCCAGGAGTGGGGAATGGGACTTGCCAATGCGGGGGCCTCTCCTTATCCCAGGATGGGCCTCTCCATCCCTCCTCAAAACAAGCGAAACTGGAGAGTGGGGAAATCCACACAGATCATGTTGGTTTGGGTCCAGAAACTTGAACTAAACCAAATTAGGATCCAACAACGATATCGAATCTAAAAATGATCCCCAATGTGATTTTTTAAAAACTGAATCAAAGTGTTAAAAAAAAAAACAACTTGGTGACTATAGTTAGATGTGTAATTAAACTTTGGTGCTTTCTAAATCTACTGAACTGAAAGGAAAAAGAAACCCACGTGATTTGGAAAGTGGATTAGCCTACTTTTATGTTGTGTGATCTTGAGTAAGTCACTTGCCCTCTCTGGGCCTCAGTTTCCCTCACTTGTGTCAGACTGAAAAATCTGAACAGCTATCATTGCTGTTTACCTAATCCCTGAGTCTCAAAATAGTCTTCAAATGGACTCTGCCAGCCCTTCCATGAGGTGCAAGTTCCCGTTTGGACGGCAACCAAGCCAAGTCATCTGGAGGAGGAACGTTCTCTGTGCGCCATCTGTGAAGAGCCTGGGAAACAGAGGCCCGAGTGCTGGGGCTTGGGGCGACTGCGACTCTTTAGAGCCGGCACTAATGCGATTATGGGATTAGGATGTTCATCTTCATTTTCACTGTGCTTCATTTGGTGAAATCAAAAGTGACAATGGGTTGCCCGGTGGGTGCTGCCATTCTCCCAGGAGGGCACACATCCAGCTACTCAGGGCAGGGGTCATCCTGAAAGCTGGATATCACTGGTTTAGGAGGCTTTCATCACCTGGGACACGGTGTGCCAGCACCCATGAGCGAGAGATCACCCATATGATCGCCACGGGAGCCAACATTCCCCTTTTACAGAGGAAGACACAGGCAGGAGCGCCTGGACTCAGCCTGGGCCACCCGCTGATGGAGGCAGTGGCCATTTTTGCCTGCATTTTCTCAACTGTGAAATGGAGCAACTCAGTCCTCCTTCTCTGTCCTACAGAGAAACGATGGGCTCATCACTGGATGAGAAAGTACAACTTAGCTTCCAGAGCTTCTGCAGAGAGCAAACAGAACAGAAGCCTTTTAGGAACTATTATTGTCATCGCAGTCATTATCCAGCTCTGAGGGAGCTGAAGGCCTGGATGCTTTATCGTGAGAGCGGGTCTCACCTTGTGTGCAAAAGCTACATCTGCATTTCAACAGGAAGGCATCAAGCCTGAGAATAGGGCCTAATCTGCCCACAGACTGGGGGAAACCATGCAGGGCTTTCTGTAACCAGAGTGTGATGCTGACACTCTGGGTTGTGACCACCTCTCCTGGGTCACTGTGGGTGTTGGCTCACTTTGTGGGTCCTTGGACTGAGCTCATGTGTAGATAATGACAGTTCATGCAACTTTCCCTGAATAACTTCTCCTGGTCACCGGATCTCTCCAGTGTCCCTCCCTCCCCACTCTATGGCGAGGCCTGGCCTGGAGACCACAGAAGTGGGAGAGGATCTGGGTCCCTTCTGCTTGCCATGTAGAAAGGGACACTGGTTCTCTGTGACCCAGAGGTAGGGGGCACAGGAGAAATGGGTAGATGTTATAGGGAGACTGGTTTTGGCCAGTATCTTAATCAGCTCTGGTTGCTATAACAAAATACCCCTGTGTGGCTTAAATACTAGATGTTTATTTCTCACAATTCTGGAGTCTGGGAAGTCTGAGATGAAGGTGCCAGTGGATTTGGTTCCTGGTGAGGGCTCTCTTACTTGCAGACAGCCACCTTCTTGCTGTGTCCTCACATGCTGGACAGAGAGAACAAGCTTGCTGGTGTCTCCCTCTTCTTATAAGGACACTAATCCATTGCTAAGGCTCCACTTTCATGACCTCATCTAAACCCTTGATTTCCCAAAGGCCCCACCTAATACCATCCCATTGTGGGTTACCCTTCAATATATGAATTTCACAGGACACAAACACTCTGTCCAGGGCATCCAGTATTGGAAAAGACAGAGGAACAATCCTCTCAGAACAGACACCACCTTGCGCCCTTTCCTCTGGTGTTCCAATGGCAGGAACCCTCTAGGAGGAATCTGAGAATGGGTGGGAAGTGGTTCTCCTTCCAAACATGAGTTTCCGTGACCAGGGCTGGAACTATGGCGAGGCAATGAAATGCCCGGAGTGCAGGATTTAAGGCAGCACTCACTCTCAGGGATCACTCCTGGGATTGCAAAAGCCTGAAGGTGGCAGGGGGGGGGCTCCTTAAAATTTGCACCCTGGCACCTTGTGTGTCTTACCCTAGTCCTGGCCCTGTCCATGACTCAGTCTTCAACCTGCCCCATTAAAACTCTCTTCCAATCAGGAAAATATATAGAGGTCTTTTCCTAGGCAGTTAGTTCAGATACAGCAGGTGGGTGCAGGTATAGCAGGCGGGTCAGGAACTGCGGAGGTACAGTCTACTCCAGGATGTCAAGGGAACTCTCAAGCCCATTAACCCATAAACATCAGGCATGCTCGTAGCATTACCCTGGCAGATGACTGCCCCAGTCTCCGGGTCAAGATGCACGCTTACTTCCAAGGCCGGGGGAGGAAAATGATTAAAGTAAGAGAGAGGGAGGACTTTCCTTTGATCAGGGAATATTCCCACGCCTCCACAAGAAAGGAAAATGCAAACTCATCGAATTTCCACTCTAGGTCAGCCGTCTGCCGCTTCCGCATCGTTATCTTATTTGATCCTCAACACAGCCCAGCCACAGGGGCGTCATTCTCAATTTACAGATAAGGAAACTGAGGCTTTGGGACAAAGGATTTGTCCAGGGTCATGCAGAATCCGAGAATCATAACCTCAGGTCTGAGACCAAGGCCAGCGCCTCACAGTCCCAAGGCAGGAGGTATCATTCCTTCTCACTCCCTCATCTAATCACCCGTTCACTCCTGCAGCACACACAGTGTAAGGGCCTGTGAAGAGGCAGGAACAATTCTAGGAGCTTGGAGATCGCTTGCATCCCAGTGGGGACTGAGAAAGTTAAAAGTCAACAACAAACAAGTAAACAAACAATAAGAGCCATAAATGAAACATGAGAGACAGCGAAGACCAGGCCAGACTGGCTAGATGGGTTAGGGCCAGGGGCATTTGTCCCGAACACTGAGTGAGGAGGAGCCAGCCAGGCAAAGATCGAGGGGCAGAGGGCATGGGTGCTGGGGTGCAAAAGGCGAGTATTGGAGGCACGGCAGGCAGAGAGAGCATGACCCAGAGTGAGGGTGGAGGGGAAGGCTGTGAGCGGATGAAGCCCAGCAGAAGAAGTTGCATTTTTTTTCTAAGTACAAAGGGAAGTCACTGAAAAGATTTAAACAGTGAAGCTGCAAGATCCAATTTACCAATTAAGAAGATCACTCCGACTCTGGTGTGCCCACCAGCCGGGACGCTGGAGGCCATGTGGCAGCCAATTGCTCACTGGCAACATGCCAGGCAAGAGGAGGTGGTGGCTTGAGTGACAGTGGGAGCTGTGAGTCAAGAGACATTGACGATGCTGCAGAATGCCTTTTGGGCAGAGCTTGGGCCTGGCGTCCTCAGAGTGTGGCTAGGGGCGGCTGGGGAAATAGGAGTCGGGGTGGAATCACTGAAAGCCAGAATCCAGGCCCGGCCTTGGCTCACAGAGTGAACACACAGTCCACACTTGATGAGTGAATGAAGAAACCGAAAGAGAAATTCAGGACTGTCTTTTTGGGCAGAACCTCCTTCACGTGGTCCCACCCACATGGGTGGCACACACAGACCCAGCACACCACCAGCTTCCTGGCAACACTGTGCACAGTCTGAGAGGCGGGCAACTGCAGCCCAGCGAGCTGGAAAAATGGGATTCTGAACTCTGGTTTGCTCCTTTTAGCTTTTTAACGCGGAACCTCCATCGCCTCATTTGCCCACAGTTGCCCAGTTCTTATGCCAGGCAGGAGCAAACCTGCCTTCTGAGGGGAACGTCGCCAGGAGGAAGGGAGCCCAGTGAGAGTGGCTGGTCCTTCCACCACCTGAGGGGCCGAAGAATCATTGTTTCATGGACAATAACATGGGACATTTAGTATTCACCCAACACAAATGCATGGCTATTATACACCACCTTTCTGAGAGTAAAAGCTATCCCTTTTATTTGGGGGGAGGGCATGAAAGCACTTTCTCCACTTAAAATGCTGGTCTTACTGTGCATTGTTCTTTGAAGTACAATGAAAACCATCTTGGCCTAATCATGACTTTCTGTGGGGTGACAGAGTGGGAGGAAATGGCCCTACCTAGGAGCGCAGAGGGGACTTATTTTCCATCTTTTTAAAGAAGTAAGAAAATGCAAACCATAAGTAGGCTTAAATGCTTCCCCCACAGCTCCAAAACTTAATATTATCATACAATAGAGCTGCTATCAAGTCACATAGTACAACTCTGTTCCCTAACCAGCTTTGGGGGACACCATCATGCCACATTTCTGAAGTCCCCGACTTGTAGTCCCCATTTGCCATGCTGGACTGGGGATCAGGCTGTGGTGAACCCCAAAAGGGAGGTCCCCTGGTGCTCTGAGAGGTAGGACTTGACTTCTTTCTTTCTGGTGTTGCAGCCCAGGGAGGATTTCCGCTAGAAGGCACAAATGTATTTTTGTTTATTTATGATGTCTTACATCTTTTGGAACTTGGAAGGAAGGTTGGTTCAATGTTGCTTATCTTCTCTGTTCCATGTTTAGGTTGATATTCTGGTTCATCTGTTTGTTTGTTTCTTTGTTTGTTTTGAGACAGAGTCTCACTGTGTCATCTACACTGGAGTGCAATGGCGTGATCTCAGCTCATTGCAACCTCTGCCTCCCGGGTTCAAGCAATTCTCCTGCCTCAGCCTCCCGAGTAGCTGGGATTACGGGCCCCCACCACCACACCTGGCTAAGTTTTGTATTTTCAGTAGAGACGGGGTCTCACCATATTGGTCAGCTTGGTCTCGAACTCCTGACCTCAGGTGATCCACCCGCTTTGGCCTCCCAAAGTGCTGAGACTATGGGCATGAGCCACCGCACCTGGCCTGGTTCATCTGTTTTTGAAGCCGGATAGGATCTCAGTGGTGGCCCCTGTTTGAATCTCTAAGTAGTGACTGTGTTTTGAGCCTGTCCTTCAATCCTTTCTGGTTCCCTGGCTCCTGCCCAGTGCCCCTGCAGTCGGCAGACTTAACGCTCAATAGTGTCAGACCGAGCACATCCTACTTCTCCTCTCTCAGCCCTTCCAGGGGCAGCCAGTTCAGAGTCCAAGCCAAGTCCTGAGACAGGCCCTACTCCCCCACTGGCCTTCTCCACCTCAAACTCCTGCTCATGTGGCTGCAGCCACACTGGCAGCTGTCGGCTCTGACCTGCTCTACCTCAGGGCCTTTGCACTAGCTATCCCCTCTGTTCAAATGTCACTGTATCAGCGAGGTCTTTCTCGACCACCCTGTTTAAAAGAGCAGCCCTGCCCCAAATGTTCCACCTCTCCTTATCTGCTGTACTTTTTTCCATAGCCATTTCCACGGATATCCCTAAACACGGCTTTGCTTCGATACCTGCCTCCAGTCTTCCTGCTGTCACTGGGATGACCAGACAATATGGGCAGGAATTTTTGCTCAGTGTGAATCCACAGTGTCTCAAATAGGGCCTGACACAAAGAAGACCCTTCCTTTTTTTTTTTTTAAGATCAAGTCTCACTCTGTCACCCAGGCTGGAGTGCCATGGTATGATCATGGAGCACTGCAGCCTCGACCTCCCGGGCTCAAACAATCCTCCCACCTCAGCCTCCCAAGTAGCTGGGACCACAGGCAAATGCCATCATGCCTGGCTAATTTTAATTATTTTGTAGAGACAGGGTCTCCCTATGTTTCTCAGGCTGGTCTTGAACTCCTGGATTCAAGCAATCCTCCCACCTCCCAAAGTGCTGAGATTCCAGGTACCCAGATAAGAATTCTCTTCCTAAGTAGCTGCTGAATGAATGAATGACGTGAACACTGCATGAACTGGGGTCAGTCCTGGATTCAAATCCCAGCTCACAGCCGAGTGCCACTAGGCAAGTTAATTCACCGCTCTGAGCCTTCATTTCCATGTCTATAAAATGGGCAACAGAATCCCCGCCGCAGCGGGTGGTGGCAGTGACCGCACATCAGCCTCTCAGCCCTGGGCCACCAACACAGGGTACCTACCACTCAAGATCTTGTGCCTCAGTGGGCTGCTCAGCTCTGAGAACCTTCTCCTGCGGTCCTGTCTTGCATTTACCCCCCTGACCTACCTCGCCAGGGCAAGGGCTGCCTGAGCTTCTCCTGTATCCTGTGGGAACACCTTGATTGGACTGTGGTTGTGGGAGAAATGAATGGTTGGTTCTAAAAACCCAACATCCCCATGCTTCCCTGGGGCTTCTAGGACACCTGTCTGCTCATTTTTGCAAAACGGAAGCAGGTTGAACCCCTCGGGACTGTACTGATGACACGGAGCCTTCTTTGGGCCGGAGCGTAGACCTGGAGGCTGTGAACCACTCATGAGTGACGTTCCTCAGTGGCAGGACCCCGGATTTCCCATTCAGGGCCTGAAACAACCATGACACACATCATTCTCCAAGGGCAGCCCAGTTCACCCAGAGCATGTTGGGGTCTTTCAATCAGCGAAAATGGCATCTCAACCGTCATGGGGCATTTGGACAACATCCTGGTCTTGAAAATAAAAATGAAATTGCCCCCCGAAGTCCTCCCAACAATCAGCACCTGCCTGTCCTAGCCACTCCCGGCAAAGTCACATGACCTCACCTGCAGGAGCTTGCCTGCCCACCCTGGAGTCACCTGGTCAGGGCAGGGGCCCCTCATCCCTTGATTGCCCCAGCAGCTGTAGCTGGGCCCACTCTCACTGCCAGACCTGCTCTCACTGCACAGGGAATGAGTCCTGGGCTTAAACCTGCAGTATCCTCTAAAGCCCTTTCCCCTGACATAGCCCACGTCTGTGGGAATTGCATTCGGACTTAGTTTCCCCAGCCAGCACTCCAGGGCCCTGCTAAACCCAGAGTCCACAACCCCGTGCACGTGTGTTTACAGCCTTCCTCCACTAGGGGTCCAACCCTCCTCTTTACATTGCCTTCCCTTCCCTCTCTCTTGAAGGGACTGTCCAAGGGCCACCAACTGGATTGGACCACAAGCCTGCTTGCTGGGCTCTCAGCTGTCCTCTTAGGAAACCATATTGCCAAGGCCCCAGAATCTGAACGCCAGCAAGCTCTGGCCTCGTGGATGGCAGGTCCCCTGGGTCCTGTGGACACACGTCCATCTTAAGTCCTTCCTTCCCAGTTCTGAGAAAGCCCGCTTCCTTCCAAGTTCGGCTTATCTGAGCTCTGACAAGCACGTCAGCCCTGTGGGCATGGATGCAAGTAGGGCACGTGTCCGTGTCCTCGATCCTCTCACTACAGAGATGCGGGAGCAACGGTGGAAGGCTCCCCCGAGCACCATGGTCCCCCAGGGATCTGGGGGTCCCACAGACTTTCCCACTCAAGACACAGCCTAGAGGCAGCTGTCTGCCTGGTTTGCCGCTGACCACTTCGCCTAGCATGGCACCTCGTGCACAGAGAACATTTTGCTGCACAAACGCAGGGAGGAGGAACACAAGAACATTCCCAGTCATCGAACATGAGCTGCTCAGGCACGCAGGGGGCCTGTGGGACGGGTTCCCGATTCCCCTCTTTCCAGACAGAAAACTAAGGCACCAAACAACTCGCTTGAGACTTGGGAGAATGAAGGCTTGGTGCCTGGAAGCGCCATCTCTCTCTTTCCGGCAGCTGCAGGGTGTTACCGGGGCAACAGACGGCTGTCTGATGGGATTTGGCAGTTTAACTCTTATTCCGCACAAAACACGAAAGTGAGAACCATTGAACAGATGTTCTTGCTTCCGACCGTTCACGCAATGGAGAGGAGCTCGTGATTCATCTGGCCCGGGCCAAGTCCACATCATTCCTGTCTCACACCCAGCAGGTGTGGGCCACCTGGTCCCCTGGGAACCAAAGAATGGCCTTCAACCTCCCAAACGCTAGGATTCCTCAAGGGCAGCAAGCTCACCTTCCAGCCTGGGCTGAGGAGACTGAGCTGGGATCCTTCTGAGGTGCAACCATGCCAGGCCTAGAGCAGCGGTTCTCAAACCTGAGGTGCATCCAGATAACTTGGGTGGGGAGGAGGATTGCTAAAACATAGCAACCATGCCAGGTCCAGAGCAGCGGCTCTCAAACCTCGGGTACATCCGGACTACTTGAGTGGGAGGATTGCTGAAACACTAAGAAACACACAGTTTCTGATTCAGTATGTCTAGGGTACGGTCCAGGAATTTGCATTTCTAACAAGTTCCCAAGTGATGCTGATGCCACTGGTTCATGGACCCCCTTTGGGAGCCACTGGTGTATACAGCCTTCCCTCTCAGAACACGGTGCCTGTACCACCACCGTCAGCATCACCGAGAAATGTATTAGGAATGCAAGTTCTCAGGCCCTGCCCTCAGACCTCCAGAATAGGATCTCTGGAGATGGGGACCGGGAATCTGGGTTTTAACAAACCCTCCAGGGGATCTTGGGGCACACCGACAACTGAGAAGACGTGGTCTAAACCTTGGCCACCTATGAGAATCGCCTGAAGAGTACTTCCAGTGGACAGGTGGCACTCTCATCTCTGGGGATGGGTCTCAGCCCTAGTCATCTTTCAATCTCCCCAGGCAATTACGAAGCTTGAGAACCATGGGTCTAGAGCCTCACTACTCAAAGTGTGGTCTCAGAAGCAGAGATACCAGCATCTTCCGGGAGCTGGTTAGCAATGCAGAGGCTCCACCCCTGCATCTGCTGAGTCAGCCCGCATTCCAGCGAGATCCCTGCGTAATGGGTCTGCATGACAAAGTGCATGATCCTCTGATATAAAGACCCTTCCTGCCC
Organism: Macaca fascicularis; assembly: GCF_037993035.2. Taxonomy (NCBI): domain Eukaryota; kingdom Metazoa; phylum Chordata; class Mammalia; order Primates; family Cercopithecidae; genus Macaca; species Macaca fascicularis. The sequence continues at coordinate 9,950,024 of NC_088382.1, read as the reverse complement.
ATACTCGCTGGCAGTGCAATCTACGAGTAAAGCATTCATCTTCTCTGGGGCTCAGTTTACTCATCTGTGAAATAGGTTCACTATGTAAACTAGGTAACAGACATCCCTCCTATGGCAATTGTGAGATTCAGTGAGATGACGCCTGAGTTGCTTCACTGTAGGGGCGTGATAAGCTGCAGTGGGAAACTCACACGCCTCCCAGACAGCCTCAGTGCCCTCTCTCTAGCCCTTCTTAACTGCCTGGCCCCTGGGTCTGATGTTTCTTGGGGCTATGCCAGGAGGTGGGAGCTGGAAAGGCTGGGGCTACCCATAGAGGCTGCACAGGAGCCAAGACCAGGTGGACAGTGCAGGCAGCACCAAGGCAGAGGTTGGGGAGCGTGGAGTGCCTGGTCTGGGGCAATGGACTGACGCCAGAGTGCCCAGCCCTGGAGCTGGAGGCCAGGCTCTGATCAGAGGAAGTGGGCAAGGTAACAAGAGGTGGGGAGGGTTGTCCGGGAGCAGCAAGGAAGCAGGGCAGAGGGTCTGCAGCGACTTGCTGGCGCCAGCCTCTGCATTCAGCAGCAAACCTCCACGTTGTGCACATGTACCCTAGAACTTAAAGTATAATAACAAAAAAAGAAAAGAAAAGAAAAGAAAAGAAAGCAGGGTAGAGGAACTACAGCGACATGCTGGAGCCGGCCTCTGCATCTGTTTTCCAGGAGGCTCCTGGTTGGGGTGAGGCCTCAGGTGGTGGGTGCAGGCGGGACAAGCCCACTAAAGTCAGAGGACGCGCTAGAGAGCAGGAGGACAGTTTCCAGTCTGCCTCGGCTCCGCACTGGACAGAGCTCCAGAGCCCTAGGAGATTCCATCAGAGCCCAGATGGAGACCTCAGCCCCTCAGCCCTCACACAGCGCCCTCCAGGCTCAGGGGCCACCTGTGGACAGGCAGAGGCCCCGCAGCACACCACAACCTCTCCTGTGAGTGAAAGGCCTGGTGCTGCTTCCCCTGGTGCCCAGGGTCTGTCCCCCTGGATCCTAGAGCTCGGGCAGGTGGGAGTCACCTCTCCATTCCCTGCCTTGTGTCCGGTCTGTGTTGGTGTTTGAACCGGATCTCCCACCGCTCCTAGGCCTCCCGGGTTCCCTTCCATCCTCTGTCAGTTGCCCCAAGGGTTCCCCGCCATCCTCCGTCAGCTGCCCCCACTTCTCTCTCTGTCAAAGGGAAAAGCACCTCTGCAGACTGGACTCAGCTCACCCATTTAAAAACATTAGAGAACAGAGAACTTAGCATCTTAATCAATAAGTTAAATGAATCAATAGAATGTGTGTTTCTTTCCCTTCCCTGTGGGGCTGGTATCTTCCATTTCCCTCCAGGTGCTCTCCCCGGCTTCGTGCCCTCAGGGCTGGCCTATGGCCCCCTTCGGTCGAGTTGAGCCAATGTCGTGGGCTCCTCTGCAGAAGTCATTCTGGATTGCAGCGACCCTCCCTCCTCCTGTCCTCCAGGCCTAGGGTGTTTGTTCCTAGCTCCAGGGGATGACACCAGCCCTCGGTGTTTGCCCACACTCTACCCACCACTGTATTACCCTCTCCCCAGTTGCCAGCTCAGAGCATTCTCTCTCTCCTGCCCGACCCCATCTGATAAAACCACCAGGAGGAGAAAGAGAAAGAGATGGCGGAGTATAAAGAAAAGAAAATAGGGGACTGTGAGGAAGAACGAAAAAGCAAGAGGAAAATAGAAGGAGGAGAATGAGAAAGATTTCTGGGCACAGGGCTCGGGCAGTCCAGGGGCTCTGGGACTGGAGAGCCACCTGCCGGCTCGGAACAGCTGACAGCCGCTCCAGCAGTCTGCCCTCTCAGTAACAGGAATGGCTATCCTTTTATTCCTAACTTCCAATTTAGTATGTTAAACGAAGGCCTATTTTCTACCTAGAAGTTGAAGTTCAAAAGGGGGCAAAAAAAGAACTAAAATTGTTAGGAATTTCCTTAGGAGACTAGAACAGAGGGTCCTAAACTTGAGTGCACCAGAATCACAGTCTAATGTGACATAAATCCTGATTCTCAAAAACCACCCCTAGAAATTCTCATTTCCTGGGTCAGAGGTTGAGTCTGAGAACCGGTATTTTTTACAAGCACCGCAGGGAACCTGAAGCAGGTGATCTTAGCTGCCCCTTTGAGAAACTCCAACTTAGATGCGCGGTTCCTGAAAGTCTCCATCACACCCATAAACTGCCAGCTTGCCGCCCACTGTGTTTGCTTTTGGAGGCTGTCCAGACTCTTAGAAATTATGTTCCAGTGTTCTCAGATCAAGTTAGATCTGGTTGAGGATGTCACCCAGTGGTATCCAAAGGAACTCCGGGAAAAGGACTGTCCAGGAATAGATGTAATTAAAGATGATGGATTTGATTCTACACATTAGTAGATACAAGATCTCCCTGTGAGCCAAAAGGACATGGGAAATGTAGGTACCTGTCCTATGCAAGTGTCCCTGGCCAGAACCCACAGCTTAAGGGGAAATCAAGAGAACGTGGAGTAAGCCCAAAGGAAGACCTAAAACAGAGTCGTGGGCTGGCAGGACAGTCATCCCAAAAGGCCAGAGGAACTGTGGGAGCACAGCCTAGAAACAAGCAGTGAGTAACATTCTTTAGCGAGAGGAACTGAACATGAAAGATGGAAACAGGAGCCCCCACGCACTGGGGCTGAGTTCGAGGCTGCAGCCTCGCCCCTAGCCAGGAGGCCACAGTATACAGAAGAAGCTGATGTCCCAAGAGAGCTTACTGCCAAGCCTGACACTCACCTGCCTGGGGTGGTTTATTTGCAGTACAGCCCGAAGATGAGCTATGCCACCGCCCCGTCTCTCACCTGTGTGAGAGGAACAGGCAAATCCTCCTCTAAGCTCCCGTGTGGGGTCTCTACCGAAACCCCATGCTGACCCCAGAGGCCCACAGACCCTGCCGAGTTCACCCTGCTCAGGTGGTAAGTCAGAGCCCCAAATGCTCGCCACAGATGGGTGGCACTTGTGAACGATTTCACTGGGCTGTCATCTCGCATGGGAGTGGGCTGTTGAGCTCTGGTCAGACGCCTCTGGCTGCTCTCTGTGCTCCGGGACCCCATAACTGAGTATGTCACCACACCTTTTCATGCGTTCTCTGGAGGCGATGGCAGACAGACCCAGCTCCTCCACTGTACAGACACATCTGCCATCCAAGAGGACAGGGGACCAGGTCTTGGGAGAGCGGTGGCCTAGGGGATCGGTGCTGAGGTCGTAACAGCCCTCTGCATCTTCATCTGTCCAGTGAGGGCACCGGACCAAACATTTTCTGGGATCCTTTCTCACCTGAATTCCCTGTGTCTGAACCTAACATATGATAGTACGAATATTTATTCTCCACCATGTGACTGGCACTGTCCTAAGCACCAAGACACAAAGTCTCGATAACACAACAAGCTCTCCTCAGAGGCTCTGGACAGGAAGGTGTCACAGCCCAGAAACGCCCCGGCCTCACTGAGATGTTTGATGTTTGCAAGACACAGTGTCTCAACTGTTCTTTCCTGTGATTCTCAATGTTTTTCCTGATCAGGGTGGATTGTTAATTCATTAAGCATTTATTGGGCCTCAGTTTTGTCTGTAACATACATAGACTAAACTATTTTAACTAGAGAACTACCTTCACTGGGACAAAATGTAATATTTTTGCCCTTAGACTTTATAAACGAGTGAAATGAGAAAGACCCTTAATAAAAAAAAGAGCTCTGTATCATTAACAAAATTTCAGCCAGACTTTGTTCTTTCTGCCTTTGATATGAAGACTCTAATAGATTCCAGTGCCAGGAAAAGGTCTCCTTCCTAAAGGGAATCTGAAGCACCCTTTTATCAGAAAATATAACATGTTTCCCTTTTTGTCTCAGCTGCCAGGAAGCTCAGAAATAAACTGAGTGTTCAACTGCAGTCACATTCAACTTAGGAACCTGGCATGTCTCTGACCTCCTCTGCTTGGGGTTTTTAAAAAATTCTGTATTCTTTTAAGTGTCCTGTTCTTGTATGTTTTTAAATTATGAGCAGCCTCCATACATTTTGGAGTTGAGTAGGGATCAATATTCCAGAGGGGTCACAGAACGGAAAAACTAAATGAGACCATAACTTCCTCTATGGGAAGAAACTTGGGCCCAGAGAAGGTGAGCAACTTACCCGAGGCCAGTCAGTTGTCTGGGAACTCAAGCCTCGAGGTTCAGCCAGTCGCCTGCCCAGTGGTCCTAACTACCTTCACTTTTTGTACCATTTTCTCAGGACCATGGAATTATCCCCTCTTGCCAGTGGGGACACTAAAGTCCCAAAGAGAGGAGGGATGTAGGCTCTGCACACAAAGGAGGCAGGGGACACTGGCCACCCACCACCTCGTCCTCTTGCTCAGATCTTGGGCCACCATGGAGCCCACTGTGGGCATGAGGAACTTACCCACTCAGAGAATGCGTGTTGCTTGTTGCAGTACGTCTCATATACAATCAAGGAAATTTTTCTTGGGGCCAAATTTATTGTTGATTTCCAAAAATGGATTATTCAGTCTCATCTCCTTGCCACATCTCTTTCCCTCCACCTCTGATCAATCCCACTGGACCCTGACCCCAGAAGTGACATTCAGTTGAATGCATCAGTGTCTCAGACCTGTTGTTAAATATTTCTGTTCCGAGTACCAATCGCCTCTGGCTGGAACACCCTGAGTGCCTTCGGACCCCGACTGCTTGGGGGTTCATCCAGGCCCAGCGGGGGCCTCGGGGTGACCTTGTTTTTTATTTGACTCTAGGTTCTATTTTGATTATCAGCCCAGCCTAAACAGAACAGAGCTTTCTAGGAAAAAACAACATGAAGTTCGGGGTTTAATGTGAGACCAGTGTTTGAGTGTCTGCTTTGCCAATTACTGACTGTTAGCAATTACCCATTCTTTCCTGCTGAGCTGATTCAAGATGGAAAGGACAGATATGTACAAGCACTCCGTAAACTCCAAAGGGTGCTGGTTATCATCGTATGGTCTTGGGATGAGTCAGCAAGCCAGGAACGAACAAGCTTGCTAATGGGTACTCCTGACCGAAAAATGGATGGCTGAGCAAAATCCTTATCGTGGAATCATATTCCACCTTAAAAGGAGGGATTTCTGGGCTACAACATGGGTAGACCTTGAGGACATCATGCTGAGTAAAATAAGCCAGTCACAAAAGGACGAATACTGTATGATCCCACTTACGTGAGCTATTCAGAGGAGTCACATTCAGAGACAAAGTAGAACAGGGCTTGCCAGGGGCTGGGGAAAAGTGGGGACTGGGGAGTCATTGTTTAGTGGGTACAGAATTTCAATTTTGCAAGATAATAAGAATTCTGGAGATGGACGGTGGTGATGGTTCACAACAGTGTGGATGTATTTAATGCCACAGAACTGTACACTTAAAATTGGTTAAAATGGTCAGTTTTATACTATGTATATTTTACCATAATGAAACATAATGAGCACATTTTTAAAAGAGCTATACCAAGAGCCCTATGCACAGGTTGTAAGGGAAAGCTTGGCGTGCCTCTGGGAGGACCATTCATGAATTGTTTATGGAGTCTGGGACATTAAGTTTGCCCATTCAGTAGGAGTTTGCTGTTTCTGGTTTCTTTCTTTCTTTCTTTCTTTTTTTTTGAGACGGAGTCTCGCTCTGTTGCCCAGGCTGGAGTGCAGTGGCCGGATCTCAGCTCACTGCAAGCTCCGCCTTCCAGGTTCACGCCATTCTCCTGCCTCAGCCTCCAGAGTAGCTGGGACTACGGGCACTACAGGCACCCGCCACCTCGCCCGGCTAGTTTTTTGTATTTTTTAGTAGAGACGGGGTTTCACCGTTTTAGCCAGGATGGTCTCGATCTCCTGACCTCATGATCCGCCTGTCTCGGCCTCCCAAAGTGCTGGGATTACAGGCTTGAGCCCAGCCTCTGGTTTCTTGAGAATGTCCTTGAGAGACGAGGCTTACGATTAGCCTCTTCAAGAGTGGAGTATTATTGAAGATCATGCAGAATGTTCCCTGAGAACACGCATTATAGGACTAGAGTTTTAATTAAGAGGAATTGGTGAAACATCTATTTTGAAAGAATGAGCTTGGCCCATGTTATAAGCTGAGAATTTAAAATAACCCATCACTAATGGTCATAGATGTCCCAGTATATTAGCTGGACAGAGAGAAAATGCCACACTGGCCATTCCTCCCAGGTCAGTCATCAAAATGCCCACTGCCCTGAAAACCTGCAAAGGGTTCCCCTAAGTGGGTTCCATGGGTTCCCTGGCCCCTGGACCCCAGCCTGAGAAGTAAGGAGGGAGTGATATTATCTGAGAGCTCAGTGTGCACCCGCCAGTCTTTCCCATACATTCTTTCATTCAATATTCCCAACCACTCTCTGAAACCTATTTTATCCCCATTTTATACATAAGAAAACTGATGCTCAGGGAAAGCATAAGGCCACTGATCCTTCCTTCCTGCCTGCCTGCCTGCCTTCCTTCCTTCCTTCCTTCCTTCCTTCCTTTTTCTTTCTTTCTTTTTGACAAAGTCTCACTCTGCTGCCCAGGCTAGACTGCAGTGGCACTATCTCGGCTCACTGCACAACCTCCACTTCCAGGGCTCAATGATGCTCCTACCTCAGCCTCCCAAGTTGCTGGGACTACAGGCGCACGCCACCATGCCCAGCTAACTTTTGTGGGGGTTTCTTGTTGTAGAAATGGGGTTTCACCATGGTGCCCAGCCTGGTCTTGAAGTCCTGAGCTCAAGCAATCCATCCGCCTCAGCCTCTCAAAGTGCTGGGATTACAGGCGTGAGCCACCATACCCATTCGCTACTGCTATTTCTTGAGTGTTTGCTTCTTGTTAGCACAGTGCATAGATACTTTCTAAATGACTTCATTTTTCTGGATCATTCTAGTTTTTTTTGTTTTTTTTGTTTTTTTTGTTTTTTTTACAAATGGGAAATTAAAGTCCAGAGAGGCTAAGCCATTTGCTTAAGATCACACAGGAAATGAATGATAAAGCTAGATTCAAATATGTATTTTTGCATTGGTCTAGTGATCTCTGTCACTCTCTCCCAGCTGGCTCTGTGAGGAGGTGGTGGGGGAGGAAGAGTAAGTATCCCAGGAGGTACTTGGCAGCTTACTGGGCTCAGCAGATGCCGGTGGGCTCCCACATGTTAGTTGTAAGCAAACAGAGTGCTGGACATTTCTGGCTATAGTGGATAAGCTAGGAATTAGAGTAAAACATGCTGCATCTGAGAGGGCCTGTGCCTGATGGGAAGACAGGTGGGGAGCACCTTGGCCACAGTCACAGCGAGACCAACGCCAGCTGATTCTCTCCTGAGTTTCCATCCAAACCAGGTGAGGGCAACAGAGTTTAAACCACCAGCTCAGAGGGAGGCAGATGCTCCCCAGAAAGGCTAGGGTCTCTCTGCCCAATCCTAAGCCTGGACCACGGGCCTTGCCAGACTCCAGTTCCCAGGCAGCTCGGCCACATACTGAGCCGTCTTTTTTTGCAGGAAAAGTAATTTTTTATTTCATCCCCACTCCCAGCTTGCTGGGGAAGAGGGTGACAGTGAGGGGCTGGATTAACCAACACTCAGGCCACCTGGAAAACTCTCATATTTGTCCTCATTCTGCCCATCTCCCTCCTGCCAAGAAAAGTTACCCCAGTGAGGTTCTGTTTCTTCTCCAGGAGCTGCTTCCATAGGAAAAGAAGCCCAATCATTGTGGCAAGTAGTGAAGGAAGCGCACAGAGCTCGAGGTGGGAACGCCTGGGCTCCTGGGGGATGGGAGTTGGTGTTCAGCAGGTGCAGATGTCAGCCGGGGAGGGTGAAAAGGTTCTGGAGATGGATGGTGATGATGCTTGCATGACAACATGAATGTGCTTAATGCCATTGAATTGTACACTTACAAATGCTTAAAATGATAAATTTTGTGTGATGTATATTTTGCCAAGCTTTTTTAAAAAAGAACAACTGTGTTCAAATCCCAGCTCTGCCCCTTGCTGGCAGGTGACCTTTGGGAGCTACCTATCTCTCCTAGAGGCCTCGGTTTCTCTCTCTGGAACACAGCCCTTGCTGCCCCGATGCTCCCCGTACTGCAGGACCCAGACAAAGCCCTGGCAGTTGTGCTCATAGCAATGGGGGACCTGAGTGGAACTAGCACCCTTCTGCAGCCAACGATCCCTTGGCTGCCCCGTCAGGGGGAGTGTGGGTGGCACCATCCCAGGCTACTCCCCCATCACCCAGCCTTGAAGGGGCTTCGAGTAGCTTCTCCCAGCAAAGAAGACAGTGGCATTGAGGCCAGTTGCTGCCCACCAATGAAAGCAAGTCCAGCGTCCTCCCCAGCACGCCTAAAGGCAGGTGCAGGTGCAGTGCCCTGCAAAGCAAACAACAGCCAAGAGCCGCCTTCGGTCCTCCGAGCTAGCCAGAGCCATGTGCTTGCCCACTGCGAGAGAGTTTCCATGCTCTCGCCCACCACCTGCCCTGGGCATGCGGCTGAAAGAAGGAAAATTACACCTCTGCTGGGGCCCACGCCGTTGCACAGCGTGTGTGGCCTCGCAGATCTGTGTGACTCCTCTGTGGGCTGGAGGAAATGGAGAAATCTGTCCCAGTGAAGTTTTCAATTAAAGGCGAAACAAAGCCCCACTACAGTAGCACTGGCCGGGGGGCTGGGAGGCCAGAATTCAAAGCCCAGCCCAGCCCAGCCCAGCCCAGCTGATGGCAAGGCCAAGTCACACTGTGTCTGCCTAGGCCTGGCCACCTCCACCACATTCTGTAGGGAGACTTGGGTTCAGATTCTGCTCTGCCACTTGGACAATTCACTTAATCTCTGGGCCTCCCTCATGGGAACACAGAGGTATCAAAAGCACCCCCCAACCCCGCCGCCGTGTTGTGGGAGGGTTTAGTGGGGCCATGAGCAGAAAAGTCTATTTGTTGAATAAGTGACTGATTGTAAACAAGCCCACCCAAGACCCCAGCAGGGTCCTCCTTCCTTCCCCTGCCATGGGCCTCTGACCCCATGTCATGGTGGAGGCTCAATGAAGGGAAAGCTGCCGCCGGAAAGACCAGTTCCCAGAGACTCAGAGGGACGCAGGCAGCAGCTCATCCAGTCCCCATTTGCAGGACGGGACCTGAGAACAAGACAAGCCTGCAGGTGCCCGTCTCTCTGTGCCCCCGGGTGGTGTTAGGGCTCCCTGTGCACAGAGGCCTGCAATCATCTGGACAACACATGGTTACCGGGTGTCTGCTATGTGCCAAACGATGGTCACAGGAGGGGGAGAAAGACAGTCTCCACATTCAAGAATACAAAGTCCGTGATCCAGGAAGACAACGAGGCAGCCACCGTGTCTCATTTCTGGATGAATGAATGTCACAAAGCCATGGAAGTGGTTCAGTGGCTTCCATATCACTAGGCTACCTCACCCGTCTCTCTCTCTGTCTCTCAGAACAGGCCTGGGATTTTGCTTGCAATCCTCCAATATCCATGTGACCCCCACGAAAGCAGAAAACATCTGGTTGCCTGAGCCCAGTGGGCTGCGGGGCTACACTGAACCAAGGCCGTCTGTATGGATGCAGGAGGTGGTCCCTGCTGAGCATGCATGCCATGGACGCGGGTCGTCTTCCCCGGCCCACCCGACCACAACACCGAGGCCAGGGCCAGAAAAGGATGAACAGCTGCCAAGGGCTAAGCAGGTTCAAAAAAGGCCAAGTGACACGCCTGAGATCACACAGCTGGTGAGGTTTTCTGACTTTGCCTCCCCAAGAGACCTCGTCTCATGGGCAATCCCTTTAGAAGCAGCCTCAAGACCTCCCCAGGTTGGGATGCACTGCAGAGGTTGTCCAGGCCAGCACCCTCATTTTACTACGATGGAACCCAGGATGTGTGGCCTGCCTGAAACCGTGGAGGTTTTCAGTAGCAAAGAAAGCTCTAGAACCCAAGCCTCAGGGGTCCATTGGTCTCCCCCCATCCCAGGGACACCCTGCCCTCTGGTGGTCAACTGGAGAATACATGTGGAGAATGACAAATTCCCTAACCCCCTGCACAGGTTAAGAGATGAGACTCTCTAATAAGCCAAGCGGTCAGCCAGTGGGCCTCGGGAGGCGGTAAGTCCCCTGCCACCGGAGGAATCTGGGATGAGACTAAATTACAACCCTGGATGCGACTCAAAATATGTAATAACAGAGCTATCCAAGCCCCAGCCCATCAGCATGAGCCATCTTCAACAGCCAGGACGGCTGGGGCTGGGCACCCCCACTAACTGTTGTTGCTGTGACCACTCTCAGAGAGAGATGAGTGCTAATGTCCCTCTGCCTCGAAAGGTCTATCATGGAGGCGGGTTCTGAGATAGAGACAGTGCAGGGACATAGAACGAGAAGCTTTGGAATCAGGCAGTAACGTGGGAAGGTTACTTGACCACTGTGACAGGAGTAATAGCACTTACCTTCCAAGTGTGTGTGAAGGATCTAGTGAGCTAATATTTGAAAAGTTACATTTTGAAAAGCTAACTTTTGAAAAAGTGTGGACCCTCAATAAATGGCAGCCGTTATCTTGACAACTGGTGGTGATACAGGCGATGACTCCAGAACGCACCTTTTTGGCGCAGAAACTGTCACCTACATCTCTCCAGCTTTCAGATTTTTGCTCTTTTGATTAACATTATAAACCTAGTGGGTCTGCCTTATTTAGCCTCCTTCCCATTTCATCAGCAGGAATGATGGAAACAGAAAGGAACTGGCCTCTATTTCCCATGCACCTGCTGAGGTCCTGGTGACACTCAATGAGGGCCTGGCCCCATCCCCGCTACCACCACCACCTAAGCCCTAACTCGCCATGATTCAGAACAGATTCATAGGAGAGAATAGATTTATTGCCTGATATGCATATTTAATGACTTTCAAGGATAGTTCATAACTATACCATGCAATTTATTGGTATTTAATGTTATGCACTAATGAATAATTTTTAAGCCATCCAACACTGGCCAATTTGAGAAACTTAATATAACATTCAATAACTCTTGTCAAGACTTAATAAATTTCCATGGATTTATATATCCTGTGAAATGCAGTCCATCTCAAACAAATTAAATAATGCATTTGATGATGTGATGGAGGAGGGGGAAGACAATTTGTTGAAGGCTGATTTGATGGGAAACAGGCATATTTTATCACTTGGGCTTTTTATTAGGGTCTCGTGCATTCTCTTCCAGAGAAAGAAACAGGCACCCCAAGACACTCAGCCCAAGGTAGTGAAGCCAGATGCAGACCATTCTCTGCCCCTAACACAGATGGAAATGAGCTTCCTCCAGCCTTGCTTGACCCTCTTCACTTCTTTGCCTTGGTTCTTTGCTTTGACAAAGAGGCCCACCCTCTGCTTCAGCCATAGACCCCAGTCCCCCTCCCTGGCCAGGGGCAGCCAGACAACTCCTCCCCCAGTGCTGACGCACTGCCTTGTCCCATGTCTTCCTTCTGCCTTGGAAACTTCAGTGGCCACTGCAGCCTGTGGGCAGGGCCACACTGCTTAGCTGGATGTTCCAGGCCTCCCAGACGTCACCCTGCCACTGGCCCAGCCTCAGCCCTGTGTCATCTCACAGAGATGGTGCCCTTGGGCAAATTACTCTGCTGCCATGTCCAGACCCATCTGTCCACCCCCTGCCTGGAATGCCTCCTGATCATCTAATTTTTCCTGTCAAAGCCTGCTTGACTTTAGGGACCCAATCCCATCTTCAATGTCACCTCCTCCTTGCAGTCTTCCCTGCATCCCCCAGTAAGAAAGAGCTCACTGTCCCTGGGAGGTTCTGGGGGTCTCATGGCACATCCTACTCTGCCCCTCCTTGTTTCCTCCCACTAGGAAGGGCTCCTGGGAGGGCCAGGCCCATTAACCTAGTCCCCCAACCCCCAAGGGCCCAGTGAGCTCAATATGAATTTGTTGAAAGAATACATAAGTTAACCAAATAATGTTCCTTTGTGTTTGCAGAAAAATGAGGAAGCAAGCAGAAGGCTTAGGTCAGCAGCTGCAGGGATCCCAGCGGCCCCAGGCAGCCAGCATGTTCCTGGTTCCGGGGGGACCTGCCGAGAACCCAGGCCACCTCCCAAGGGGATAAGGCAGCAGGACCTCCACACTAGAGCCAGTCCCTTTGACAGTCTCTCCTCTAGTCAGGTCCTTTAGAAAGACCCCCAACCCTCTAGGCCCTGAAGCGGCCAAGACAGGTGGTCGAGCCACTTCATCTACCTGAGCCATTTCCTTCTCCATAAAGTGGGTTGAGTGCACCCTGGCGCCTCCTTGGGTGACACATGAAATCATAGGTCTGCAGGTCCCTTGTGGACAAGGCAGGCTGCCTGAAACGGACAATGGCCACAGCAGCTCCTGACCCTCTGGTCCCTGTGGCTACTTGGACCCTCCATATGGGTTTTCTCTCAGCTCTGAGCAAGGGCCCTGTGCTGAGGGGAGAGGAGATCCGGGGCTGTGTGTCACACACAGACTTCCAGGCTGAGGTCTTTCCAAGGACAGAGGGGTCTCTGGTCCTCTTGATGTTTGGGGGACTTATAAGGACCTCTATTGTGACCCCAAGGTAAGGGTCACCAGGCAGGGAAGGTTTCTTTGGGTCCACACACCACAACCCAACCCTGCTGCTGCCCCATCATGGCTCACACCAAACCCTGAGGCAGATGTCTCTGTCCCAAGGAAAACCCCATCCTCCAGACCAACAGACCGACAAGGGAGCTTGGAATGAGATGCTCTACGCAGGCCTGGAGCACAGAGAGGGAGTGGCCTCAGAGGGAGCTTCAAGAGGGGGGAACGTGGAACGTCTGAGCTTGGTGCTAAGGATGAGGCTGCAGTTCCCCACTGAGAGGGACCTTCCAGGCAGAGGGGGCAGCCTAGGCACCGGAGTGATCAGGAGGTCTGGGGAGGACTGCAGCTTGCAGGGCTGCAGGGGAAGGGGTTAGATGGGGATTGATCTGACCTGGCTTATAGGTAGGAAAGGCCACTCAGGAATGTCAGTTCCATGAGGACAGGGATGTTCATTCATTGTGTTCATTGTGTATGGTTTCTCAAGAAAGAAGGAAGTCCAGACCTCCTGATCACTCCAGGACCTGGGCTGCCCCCTCTGCCTGGAAGGTCCCTCTCAGTGGGGAACTGCAGCCTCATCCTTAGCACCAAGCTCAGACGTTCCACGTTCCCCCCTCTTGAAGCTCCCTCTGAGGCCACTCCCTCTTTGCGCTCCAGGCCTTAACGGCAGGAACACGCCTAGCACATTCCTAGCATGTTGTATGGATTATGACTGATGGATTTTGATACCTATCTATCATGTGTCTACCTATTATCTATCTACCATGGATTAGGACTGATGGATAATGATATCTATCCATGTTATATGGATCATGATTATGGATTATGATCTCTGTCTATCTGTCTGTCTGTCTATCTCTCTGTCTATTGACCTACCCAAGTTTGTATGGATTATGACTCTCGATTGTGATACCTATCTATCATCTATCACCTATCTATCTACCGTGGATTATGACTGATGGATAATGATATCTATCCATGTTGTATGGATCATGAATAATGGATTATGATCCCTGTCTGTCTATCTATCTATCTATCTATCTATCTATCTATCTATCTATCTATCTATCTATCTATCTATGGACCTACCCAAGTTGTATAGATCATGGCTGATGGGCTGCAGGCTGGAGGGACTAGAGACAGGGATGCTGGAGGTGGCAGCAGGACTCCATAAGCTGTTGCAGAAAAAGAAAGAAGAGCCCAACATTGTTCTTCCGTGTGTTTGAAGGATCAAAATATCAGGTAGCTGTAGATGCTTTTCCCATTTTAAACTCTGACCCCATTATCTCCCAAAGCCTTTGTTGTCTTCTACTCTCCCACTGTCAACCAGGCCCAGACAACAAGACGGATGCTCGTGAGCAAAGGAACAGCTCTGCAACATTGAAAGATGGGCAGCTGTGGCCATTTTTCCATGGAAAAAATGTGTGCTTGTCCCCAGTGCATACATAGGAGTAAATAGATTTTTGAGAGTGAAGTTATGAATTGCTCCCATGGCAGGATTAACTCTAGCAATAGTCCATGTGTTTTTGGATCCACTGCATGTTCCAGGTGAGGCCCATGGAGGCCCGGAGCCAAGATATAGCAAAGAACCAGAAGGCAGGGCCAAGTAGAGGAGATATTTCCAAGGCAGTCAACAAGGCTTGGTGATGATCAGATTGCGGGTGAGGAGGACGAGCTTTGGAAAGAGATGAAGAGTTTCCAGGAAGTTGCCAGATCTCTCTGAACTCCACTGACAAAGACATTGGAAAGAAGTCGTTTAAAAGCAAAAGATATTCTACCATTTTCTAAATCTAAAAATTAATAAACATATAGGCCCAGGGATCTAGAATAAACCTCCCAAATTTAGCACTGACTGCACTTTCCAGGTGATAAAACATAACAGAACTTCTATGAAAGATGCCCAGGCAGTGTCGTTGCCCAGCTTCCCCTGAAAACTTGGTCTAAAGACTCAAGCAATTTCTTCCTTATAGCTAAGTTTAATCCTTCATGTTCTAGCTTCAGTCTTTTGCCAATTATTCCTTATTTCTCCTGTGGAAGTGCCACCATTTTGTGGTTAAGTAGAGATGTCAAAGTGATGGCTGATAAATAGGAAGATGGGCAAATCCATGAATTGTGCTTTCATTCCAAAGGTTCATTGTTTAGGAAAAGCTCATGGCTTGGATTAAGTCTATTCAGAATTCTGACGGCCAGTTGCCTTTATAAAACAAGGCTCATGCCATTCAAATAAACTTTCATGCACTAAAGGCTGTGATCACTGCAGAAGCCTTAGTTGCTACCCCAACTTAAGGCAGTTACTAGGGTAAGGGGTTTAAAGGCAGAAAAGGCAATCAGTGAAGTCTACACACATCAACTCAACCCTTGTCTGATGTCTTTCCAATCAGCTCTGTTTCAAAGGCAAATGGTAGGTGGCAAAATTAATATGTGGCAGCAAAGTAAAACAAAATAAAAGATACAGTGAGAACTGTACTTTCTCTTTGACTTCTCCCAGTTGAAAATAATTTCCAAGAAAGCAAATGAAAGGTATGGTTTCTCAAGAAAGAAGGAAGTCCGAGGAGATTTCCTATGTATCCTGTTTTTTCTGTCAAAGATGTCATAGGATAACTCATTCAAAAATGACAGGCACATCAACTCTCTGGGCTTCAGGTCCCGCCTCTAAGAATGAGAAAGCACAATGCTCTTTAAGAGCAGCTTCCTGCAACATGAGTGCTTCTCTACAGTCTGTACCTGGGCCCTCGATGTATGTTTAACCCACCTCCCAGGCTGAGAAGGAACGTTAGTAGCCCTGTTGTGACTAAGGGAAGATGGGAGAAATGTTCTGTTTGCTGTCAAGTTTAGTACTGGTGAAAAGTTCGGGAGATATCTTCCCGGAGTCAGGTCGCTGTGTGAGAGAGTGATGTGGGTGCAAGTCTACAAAAGAATCTGAAACTGATTTGTGGCCAGCATTCGAGGCCCTGACATTTCTCTAAGATTCTAGATGCTGTGACCTTAACCTGCTGTGGCTGTAGGTGTTGAAATGACCTAAGGAAGGTGGAGTTTGGCACAAGGACAAGAAGGTATTCAGAGAGTGCAGCCACAGAGAGGCATAGCTTAGGGTCTGAGGACAGGCTGAGCCAAGGGCACCAGGGACAGCTGGCCCCATTGGGACCCCATTTCTGCTCCTTCCTAGTTATATGGCCTTGGGCAAGCCATTTAACTTCTCTAAGTCTGTTTTCTTATTTGTGAAATGAAGGCCCATACCAACTAATTTACAGGGTTGTAAGCATCAGATGAAAGAATATATGAAAACATCTTGCAATCTGTAAATAATACTGTACAAAAATATGCTGAGAGTAGATCTTGAGAAAAAAATAATGCAATAAAATAACCCAAGGAAAGTAAAAGGGCAAAATTAAAATTATTTAAAAATTAATAAAATTAATGAATCAAAAATGTTTTAAATGTAGAAGTGATAAATTCAAGACCCGCTTTTTTGGGAAAAAATAAAAAAATCATTAGTTAACATCATCAAGAAAAAAGGAAGAAAGGACAAACATACAAATTAAGAAACAGTGATAGGGAAAAAACCACAGACCCAGAAGACCTTAAAAGAATCATGCAAAGCCTATTTGCTCCATTCTATAAAGATCAATCTGTAAACCTGAATGAAATGAATTGTCTTATAGAAAAATACAAATTACCAAAACCAACCTCTGGAAAGATAGAAAACATAAAGAGAACAATTATCACAGATTAAAAAAAGTCATCACAGAGCAGAACACACTGAACGAACTGGGCCCACTAGGTTTTACAGAAAAATTCTATCTAATCCTTAAGAACAGACAACAGCAACACTATTTAAACTGTTCAAGAGTATAGAAAAAGAAGAAAAGCTTACATATTCTTTTTAAAAAACTAGCATCACATTGACATCAACCTCCCTAAAATAAAACATAAATAAAACTATAGGCCAATCTTACTTGGAATATTATTGCAAAACTCTTAAATAAAACATTAGGAAACAAAATCTACCAGCACCGCAAGAGAATGACATACCTTAGACAAATGAGTCATGTATTGCACAAATACAAGGATGTATTAGAAAACCTGTTTTCATAACTTCACATATTAATAGATCAAAAGAGAAAAATTATACAACCGTCTCCATAGATACTGAAAAGGCATTTTCTAAAATTCATATATATAGATGAAGAAATGTATGTGAAGAAAACATTAAAACTCTGCTATGCAAATAACAGACTTCAAGAATGGAAAGACATCTGATGTTCTTAGGAAGTCCCAACATTGTAAAGATGTTGATTCTCCTTAAGGTAATTCATAAATTTAATGTGACCCCAATAAAAACCAGTGGATTGTGGGTTTTTTGTTGTTGATTTTGTTTTTGTTTTGTTTTGAAACAGGGTCCTGCTTTGTAGCTTAGGCTGCAGTGCAGTGGTGAAATCTTAGCTCACAGCAACCTCCACCTCCCAGGCTCAAGCAATCCTCCCACTTCAGCCTCCAGAGTAGCTGGGATTACAGGCACACACCACCATGCCAGGCTAAATTTCTTTTTCTATTTTTTGTAGAGAGGGGGTGATACAGTTTGGCTGTGTCCCCACCCAAATCTCATCTTGAATTGTAGCTCCCATAATTCCCACATGTCATGGGAGGGACCTGGTGGGAGATAATTGAATCATGGGGTGGGTCTTTCCTGTGCAGTTCTCATGATTGCCATTAAGTATCATGAGATCTGGTGGTTTTACAAAGGGGAGTTCCCCTGCACACACTTTCTTACCAGCAGGCCACCATGAAAGACACGCCTTTGCTCTTCCTTCCTCTGCTTCTGCCATGATTGTAAGATTTAAAGGAATATTGTCTAGATCACTCAGCTGATATATTTGATAGAACAACAATTTAAATCCAGGTGTGTCTAGTTCTAAAGCTTGTTCCCTTAACCATGACACTCTACTGCCTCCCACACACCTACTCTTGCTGATGACAGAATTCTATCATCTTTTGATTAAAAAAAAAAAACTGTCACAAAACTTTCCCACAGCCTTGAGATCATGAAGTGTAACCACTAAACCTCTTTCCTTTTTTCCTTTATAAATTACCCAGTCTCTGGTATGTCTTTATTAGCAGCATGAGAACAGACTAATATACGGGGTTTTGTCATATTGCTCAGGCTAGTCTCGAACTCCCGAGCTCAAGCGATCCACCTGCCTTGGCCTCCCAGAGCGCTGGGATTACAGGCATAAGCCACTGCACCTGGCCAGAACCAATGGATTTTTAACTAGATAAGCTGATTCTCAAATTCGCATGGAAAAATGAACAAGCAAGAATATTTAGAAAATTTCTGAACAAATTAAGGAGATGACTAATGGATGATAAAAATATTACAAAGATACAGAATAGTGGAAACAATATAGTACTGGCATAAAAGATGTAGACAGACCTACTGGAGAGATTACAAAAGACCAGAAACAGACTGAAGAGCACACTGGACTAGGATAAATGTGGTGTTTCAAATCAGCGGAATAGATTATTTAATCTACATCTGGTGGCCCAGAAAATTAGATATCTGGAGAAATGAAAAGTGGGTACCAACTTCACAACATATGTATGCTAAATAAATTTCAGATGGATCAATTATGTAAACATAAAATGAAATGATAGAATTAGAAAATCAACAGAAGAATATTTTTATAATCTCATTATTTAGACAGCCTTTCTAAATATAACATGATGCCCACAAAGAAAAGGATCTACAAATGTGTTTTTTAAAAAAATTCCTGCATGAGAGAAAAAAGGGCCACACAATCAAGACAACCAACTAGAAAAAAACTGTAACAACTATGAAAGATAAAAGGGCCCCCGTTATCTTTATACTTCACGATCTCAAGGCTGTGGAAAAGTTTTGTGAGAATTTTTCCTTACAAAAAGATGATGGAATTCTGTGATCAGCAAGAGTAGATTTTGGTAGTTTTCGAGCAAGAAAAAAGTGTCTGGGAAGCAGTAGAGTGTCACAGTTGAGGGAACAAACTTTAGAATTATACACACCTGTGTTTAAATTGTTGTTCTATCAAATATATCAGCTGAATGATATAGACTATTACTTTTAATCTCACTCAACTTCAGCTTCCTTATCTGTGAAGTGAGAATATTAAGATTTTTTTCATAGGTTTTTACTGTTGTTGTTTGTTTCTTTTTTCTTTTTTTTTAAGAGATAGGGTTGACACTGCCATCCTGGCTGGAGTGCAAACATAGCTCACTGCAGCATAGAACTCCAGGGCTAAAGCCTTCTGCCTCAGCCTCCTGAGTAGCTGGGACAACAGGTGTGCACTACCATGCCTGGCCATTTTTTTAACATTTAAAAAAGTTTTCTCTTAGAGACAGGGGGTGGAGGGGTCTCACTATGTTGCCCAGGCTGGTCTTGAACCCTTAGACTCAAGTGATACTCTCACCTCAGCCTCCCACATCATAAGTTTGTTTAAGGATTAAATAAAGTGCATGTAACAGCTTAGCCAAAAGCATGATATGTAGTAATCTATAAATATTACCCATGTATTAAGAAAGTAATGTTTAAGCAGCTTCGAGTCTTAAAGAAACTACAGAGTATAGTTAACAGATGCATCTATGTGTACATTGAACAATTGGATCCCACAATTCTTTGTACTGAAGAGGCACTTACAGTCCTGGGAACCTAAAGTGGTACTACTAGTTGGTCAATTCACTCAAAACCTCTCAATAGCCCACTGGATAAGAGCAGAATCATTATCAATTTACAGTTGAGAAAAATGGGAAGCCATTCTTTCTGCTGTTCAGGCCCCAAACCACAGTCAACTTTGACTTCTCTCTCTCACATACCCCATATCCAATGTATTATTATATACTGTTGACCACAAATATATGTTTAGATTCCAGCCATTTCTCATCATCCCTTGTGTGACTATGCACAACCCAACCCCTATTTCTCACCTGGATTACTGCTGTGCAGTGGACACTAACTGGCCTCCATTCCTCCACACATCCCCACAGTGTATTCTGCACTGCAGTCAGAAGGACCATGTTAAACTGTAATCATACCCTATCTCTTCTCTGCTCCAAACCCTACCATGACTTCCCACTTCACCTAGATTAAGACCCCAAGTGTTTACTATGGCCCCAAGATTTCCATAATAAGGGCCAAATTTCCTCCAGGACATTCCATGTACCACCTCTGTCATCTCTTGTCTTTCCCAAATGGCCTCCTTTCTGGTCCTCCAATGTTTCAGGCAAGCTCCTGCCATGGGCTTTTAGCAGAATCCTGGGCTACTCTCTCATCAGCACCTTCAGGGCTCACTCTTCAACTCTCTCAGGTCTGTACTCAAGAACCACTTTTTTGAGAGTACCCAGGGGTTAATGATGTTATCCTTCCTACTTTGGACAGGCCCAGGGCTGTCCCCTTGTTTTCCATTGAAAAAATAAAAAACATTATTTAAATCAACTTAATGGCCATCCCCTCTAAAGCTTCACCCTCCCCTCCAACTACCCACCAACTTCATATCCCCATCCCCTGCTTTGTTTTTTGCTCCTTATCCCCACCTAACATTTTCCTTATTGATTTTACCTATTATCAGACTTCCTTCTAGAATGTAAGCTCTATGGGAGTATGGATTCTTAGTCTGTTTTGTTTGTTACTGTTTCCCCTGCACCTAGCACAGCACATGGCACAAAGTAGGTGTTCAATTAATTTTCTTCAACGAATGAGTAGGTGAATTAACTCAGTCATTCTCTCTGAAATACTCAGTCATTTTGTTTCGTATATCCTGGTCTCCTTTGCAACCTTCTGTTTCTTGTTCTGTGGAAATCCCTGGCAAGCCTTACAGACCACACAGAGACACGACCTCCATCTCCAGGAGAACTGAGGACCCGCACTGTCATGTAGATGCAACTGAAGATCAGAAATGGAAGGAATGCTCCATTCCATGCAAGGTCCACACAGAAATGAGAGCTATTGAGGTCCAGGACTGTAGAGTCCATGATCTACTGCTGACAACGGCACAGCCCTGGGCTTGTCTGGGACATGTCAGCTGCTCAGAGCCTGGGAGAATGAAAGTATCACAGTCATAGAAATCGGCACCAACTTGGGGCACCACAGGAAGAAAAGAGGTCAAAGAGAGTTTCTGGTCCCAATTTGTCACAAAACATACCCTCAAACCATGTGAACCATGATTCTATGAAGTCAACGTCTGGAATCTGTCAGAGGCCTGCTGCGGAGCTAAGGTGCACATTCCCTTTGCTGTCCGGTGGCTTGTGGAATGTTTCTTGATGACCCAAAGTCACAATGTCTTGGGCAGCTCACAGCAAAAGGCAGAGGACAGTACCCCAGACACATAAAAGACTTGCTTGATACTAGCAATAGATTCCATCCCAACAATCACTGAATATGACCACAGGCAAGCTATATCCTTATGTTGACTCACCATGACCACCTGGGTTAGGTGCCAAGAAAGAGACAGCGGAGTGATATCTGTGGCCTAGGCAGGGCATGGGCTCTGTGGAGGTTATACAGGGAGCTGGGTGATGTCTCACATGGGCAATATTCAGGTAAGTCTAGACACCTAGAGAGCCCAGTGGCTAAATAAAAGACCTATTTTCTTGGATTAACAGAAATGAGTAGTGAGATACCATCAAGGCTGACAGAATTCTACATGGGCTAATACTTTTCTTGTAATTCCTTTCGTTGAATTGTCAGTAAGAAAACAAGACAGCCAGAAGGGCCATTCCATGGTGATTTACCATAGGACATCATAGTTAACTAAAACTCAACTAGCCCAAAATCACAAACCATATGAGACCCGAGATGATTGATACCTACATTATATTTAATTTTAAAAAGCAAATCCATTTCAGGAATTGAAAGAAGTCTCAGGGAAGGAGAGAAAAGGTTAAAATGATGGCTTTCACTATATAGCACGGTGGTTGGAAGAAAAGGAAATCTGGGTTTCAACTGATGAATAGGTAATGTTCTGTAAGTTCCTTAGCCTCTTTTAATTTCAGATATATCAATAACATTGGACCAATATCAGTATCTACCTCACAGAAGTTATGAATGCTAAACAATATATCCAAAGCATTTAGTATAGTGCCTAGCACATAGCACTGTGCAGAAGTATTATTAATAACATTTTGGTGACACGGGATGCAAATATTCTGTCTGGGTCACAGACTATTAGGAAGAAGTGCCACCTTATGAATGGGAAGTAGTCTCACAGATGTCATGTAAAAATGATCTAGCCAAACCAATCTGTCACTTCTGGTTATCTTTTGGCTGAGCTCTGTTTGCTTACCTGTAACAGGATCAGATGAAGTGTGTCATGATTCAATCTGTATCTAGGGAATCAGAGGTCTGCAGAGCAGATCCCAAACTGGGAATCGGGTCATGGACGCTGCTTCTGTGTGTGATCTACAATAGGTGGTCATTATCTCCCAGACAGCAATGGTGCACCTTGTAAGTGCTGATTGAGACCGCAGTGCCCCCACCACTATATTAAAACAAGCAAACAAAAAATTTTGTGACAGTCAGGAATTTGAATTAGTAGAAGTTTATACTTGCATGTGATTTTCAATTCAGTGGCAGCAAAGACGTGCTGTAGTACAAAGGCGTCTCTATCCAGGGGCTCTTAGAGAAGGAGGCTGCTGTGGAGTTCTTTCTGTTAACTCTTACACCGGAAGCTGGGGCTGGGGTACTGGCCACGGTGCTGAAAAGCCTGCTCTGGTCCTGGTGGGAGCTGTCCGTGGACACAACTCACTGTGGCTGGAAGATACTAAGAGTGTGGAGCTGCTGGGGAATGATTGTTGTTGTTGTTGTTGTTGTTGTTGATGTTGATGTTGTTGCTGACACAGGGTCTCACTCTGTCACCCAACTGTGCAATCACGGCTTACTGTAGCCTCAACTTCTCAGGTTCAAGCGATCCTCCCACTTAAGCCTGCAGAGTAGCTGGGACCACAGGCATGCACCATCATGCCCAGTTAATTTTTAAATTTTTTTTTGTAGAGATGAGGTTTTGTCCTGCCTTCCAGGCTGGTCTCGAACTTCTGGGCTCAAGCGATCCACCTGCCTCAGCCTCCCAAAGTACTGGGATTACAGGTGTGCATTACCATGGCCGGCCACTAGGGAATGTCTTCTTTTTTTTTTCTTTGACAGAGTCTCACTCTGCCACCCAGGCTGGAGTGCAATGGCGCGATCTCAGCTCACTGCCACCTCCACCTCCCAGAGTTCAAGTGATTCTCCTGCCTCAGCCTCCTGAGTAGCTGGGGTTACAGGGACCCACCACCATGTCCAGTTAATTTTTGTATTTTTAGTAAAGATGGGGTTTCACCATGTTGGTCAGGCTGGTCTCAAACTCCCGACCTCAGGTGATTCGCCTGTCTCGGCCTCCCAAAGTGCTGGGATTACAGGCGTGAGCCACTGCACCCGTGAACCACCCCGGCTGGGAATGTCTTACTGTTATTTTCACATCCGCAGTAGGTGGGAGTGGGGGAGAAATGCTGGTCATGGTGCAGAAACGTCTGCTCTGGCACTGATGGGAGCTGTCCATGGTCACAATCCACTGTGACTCAGCCCAGTTCTCAGTGTTCAAAGCTTTCCTGTAGCTGCAACTGCCTCTTTCACTTTGGATTCCACTTAGCTCTTGTTGCTTACTTGGTTAACTGACTGACCTGGGGATAGTTATGATTCAGAAGCTATCCACAGAAATAGGTTCTATTTCAAGATTAATTTGGATGTTAAGACCTGAACACGATGAGTCTATCTTTTCTGTGTCCTCAGGGTTGCCATAGGTCTTAATTTGAAGCAAAACAACAGCTCAAATCAATACAAAAGCATACTCTAGGGAATCTTCCAGCAAAGTGTGACCCAGGTTCAAGCAGGGTTCTCTGTGGACTTGAGTGGGCAATCAGTGGTTAACCTCTGGATCCAAACAAGACCAGAATCATGATTTCTAAATTTATTTAAAGGTAGAGTTGCAGAATTACTGTCTTTGGTAATTTTCCTTCAATGTTTTTCTCCCATTCCCTCTCAATTTTCTTGCCCCATTCTGTGTAAAACAGCATTTTTCTTTTTACACCTGACCATGTTATCTAAATTGGAATTGGCTCAAACACTGTTCTTCCCTGTTTTTGCTTCCAAATAAAGGAAATGGGTAAAGCCTACTATAAAAACAAAAGTAGAAAAATAAACCTGGATAATTCTATTCCCCACTTAGATCCTGTATCCACATTCTAGCTTCCTGTCTATAAACAGGTGGCCAACAACAGATGTCATGAGACAGCCATGTGATAGTACAGCAGGAAACAGACCTGGGCGTGAGTCCTGCCGCCAGGCCTCCACAGTCTAAATACCAAGGTCTGCACTATTCAGGGGATAGAAATCTATAAATAGCAGCATGATGATATCATCATAACCCTGCCTGTTGCTGTTCAGCCGTCAAATGTTTTTAAAGGAGGTTATAACAAATTAATAGATGGTGGTAAATTCTATAGCCCCATTAACCATAAATTAACTCTCTCTCTCTCTCTCTCTCTCTTTCACACACACACACACACACACACACACACACACACACACACCAGAGACCAACAGATTTTAGTGGCTGCTTATTAGAATGAAGACTCCATCTATCTGAAAGCCCATCCCTCTGACTGTGCCAGATCTCTGTATCTAACTGGTCCCTAATTCCCTCTCCGTGTGGAGGGGCAGATGTGCTTCTTTCATCAGCTCGCTGGCACTGCTTCTAAACACGGTCTCTATTCCTTCAGAGAGTGAGAAATTCAGGGCTCAACCTTGAATGAGCAGCAGCCTGCAAACCTTTCAGATAGATCCAGCTTGTTAAAGGGAACTCTAATCCCTCTTGTTCTTATCATGGAGGAAGACCTAGATTGGACATCAAGAGAAAGAACCTAGAGCAGATCCCCCCTCTCACCACTGACCTTGAACAAATTCCCTGACCTCCTTCCTCCTGTTAGCCAAGCAGTGACTGTGCACCAAGTCAATTCTGCATCCAGAGAGAAAGTCTCCAAGAGACACATGATGCTGCAACTGACGCAGGAGATGGGAAGAGGAGATGGTCCTTGAGGCACGTCCACAGCCCCTGGGACAACGCCACCAAACAGATGTCTCCATGATCTCACGAAGTTCCCGAATGATGCTAACCAACCCCCACACCGACCTGAGGTGGCAAACTACCTCAGAAGGTCATAGAATGTCACCTTTCCCAATGACTGGATCCTTCACATGTCTTTTAAAAATGGGTGTCTGGTCTGTAGCAAATAACACGGAGAAAGAGAAGTGGGAGGTGGGAAAGAGAGGCAAGATTATTTTTAAAAATGTATATATGTGTGTATCTACATTTATATAAATAGCAACCAGAATGGAACACGGAGGGCTCTTACTATTTTAAAGACAAGCTCCAGTAGTAAAGTAATCTTCTGAGTGACGCCACTTTTTGGCTGGTAGCTGTCACGCCCAGGCAAGGCTGGGGTGCTTTTTATTCAAGTCACATTGAATGCCTCTTACCAATCCATCCATCTTAATCAGCACCTACCACTTTCAGCAGCGGCCCTGCAGTCAGGAAGCCAAGGGGACGGGGGTGTGAGGGCAGTGGCGAGAGGTGACATCATAGAAGGAAGAAGGGAAAGAAAGGGGGTGGGAAGAGCTGGTGAGGAGGGAGGAGGCGGGGACCCAGCTGTCCCACACCTCTGCATGCCTCCTTCATCTGGATGACGCGTTCAGCCAGGTGGCAGGCTGAACGCTGAGCCGGCCCAGGGCCTGTGTCTTCAGGGTGGACACGCTGCAGTGCTCAGCAGTTCCAGAAGCAGGTGCCCCTGCACCTGTGGCTACTGAGGCAGGATGCAGAGGAGGCGGTGCTAAGCAGGGGAGAGGCTGGGGGCTGTCCCTTGAATCTCCCCTCTGCTCTGCTCCTAGATCACCCTATGCTGGGAGCCCCTTTGTCTTCCAGCAACCTGCCCCCAGCCCACTTGACTTCTGACCCACTCATGCCACCCCTGCTCCTCCTCTGTGGTCCTTTGGAACATTTCTGTCGTGTCTTCAGTCACCTCCAAAAGCCGTTATTCAAAGAGGGACTGGGGCTCCCTGCCTCACTCAGCCTTAGCTATATAGCCCAACACCTGCAGCCTCAGCCCACCCCATGGCAATCAGGGTGGGGCCTGGAGTGAATTCTGCAGCTGCAGACCTGAACTCCGCAAACCTCTGAGCCCACCAAGCCTCGGTCTGCCCTATCATGAGGCCTAGCTCCTGTTCGGTGTTTCCCTGACTTTCAGTAGCTGGGACCCACTAGAAACTGCAGTCCCTTTGGCTGGGCCCCTGAAGGTCCTGCCGCTCCCTGGACATGGTTCCCCAACCTCTAACTGAAGCTGAAGTCCTCCCTGCAAAGAACCCACCATGCAAGGTGGTTTCCCACTGTCATCCTGCCAGGGGTCTCCTAAGAACTAAACCCTGGAGAAATTGCTACCAATGTGAATCTAGCCTGAGCTTGTCGTTCACTCATTTTGAGCTGCTGCCCTGTCTTCAGAGGCAGCCTCAGCTAAGCCAGGTCCCCCAGCCTGGCTCCAGGCCCCTCTCCTGGGGACGGCACTAAGCCGTGTCCTCTGGATATGACACCCTCCATGCAGCACTGGAGGACTTGGGCTTGGGTCTGTGGAGTTCTAGCTTCTCAAAATGCACAGTGAATGGCAGACCAGCAGCAAGATTCTTTGCCAGAGGAAGGGCAGAGGTGGACACTGCAAGATGCCTGTCCTCATGCCTAGTCCCCACAAGGTCACATCTGCTCTAAGAATCAAATCTGGGAACGAGAGTCCATGATCAGAGTTGGGAGTAACCTGTGTGTTATTTCCACACTCAGGTGCCTCTGAGCCTTAAGAAACTAATATGCATTGAATGTCTATTTTCCACTTATCTGTTTCTTACTCCATTTAATGAGCAGAACAGCTATGGAAGAAAAAAAAATACCCATTTTACCAATGAGGAAACTAACTCAGGACTTTAGCAACTTGTCTGAGTTATGGAAGTAATTAACAATAGAATGCAAATAAAAATCAAATTCCAAAGCTCATGAGGCCTCCCCCTAAATTTTAGCCCAGGAAAAGGACAGCAGTGGGTGGGAGAGCAAAAACATGTGGATGGGGGAAGAGAAGACAGGGATACACAGAAAACACACTTCCAGGGTCACAAGTCACATCTTAGCCAAGGCCATTCAAAGAGAGATGAGCTCAAGCTCTGTGTTACATTCGCCCATCTATGGTGGGGCCTCCTTGTATGAACAGCATTGTCTGAGAAGGCCCTGCAGCCAGCGAGACTCAGGCTAGGTCAACATTGCAAAAAGCCTCAATGATTCATGATGACACAGGATGTACAGATGAGCGCATTTTTGCCTTTACTCTCAGTGTATGCTGGTAAGAGGCAGGAGACAGGAAAACTCCACCTGTGAGCTGTTAAATTTGGGGCATCGGCCGGACATGGTGGTTCACACCTATAATCCCAGTGCTTTGGGAGGCTAAAGCAGGTGGATCACTTGAACCCAGGAGTTCAGGACCAGCCTGGACAGCATGATGAAACCCTATATCTAATATATATATACACACACACACACACTATATTTACTGTATCTACTATATGTACTATAACCCTATATCTAATATATATAAACCCTATATATAGATATATAACCCTATATCATATATATGATAGATGTATGATACATGATATATATGATATATATGTGTATATATGAGATATATATATATAATTTATATATATAAATTAGCCAGGCATAGTGGCACATGCCTGTGGTCCCAGCTACTTGGGAGACTGAGGTGGGAGAATCATTTGAGCCTGGGAAGTTGAGGCTGCAGTAAACTGTGATCATGCCACTGCACTCCAGTCTGGATGACAGAGTGAGACCCTATGTCAAAAAAAAAAAAAAAAAAAATGAGGGTGTTAATTTTCAAGGCTGAACTAGAAATCAGGAAAGCTGCCTACAGTGAAGACTGCACCAGGCCAGAGAGTGAAGTAAATGGAGGACAGGAGACTCTTCCAGGCCAGAGGCTATAAATGTGAGAGGGGAATCCTTCCTCTTTGGTGAACACCATCATGGTGCAATGAGGTTCGAGCACCTGCAGTTGAATCAAATGAATGGCTTGCAACTTATACTGGCCCGTGACCTTGGGCAAGCCACCTCTTGTTGGGCCTCCATTTCCTTGTTATATGATATAAAGGGATTTAAATAGATCCTCTCTAAAACGCCTTTCACAACCAAGAATCTGGAATTCTACACTACAGATTCATATAGATATAAATGGAGAGAGGGCTTTTAAAGGTAGCAATGCTTAGAAAATGAAACGCTTTTCTTCAGTAATCATTATCTGTTACCAACTTCTCTGGTCAATAATCTTTCTCATAGAAATTGACTAAAATATTCCACTGTAACTCACTGTGATTTTTTACGTTCTACGAAGAGGTACTCCTGGGGGTGTGCAGAACAGCGGACCCCCTCAGCTGCATGTGAGCTGGTGTCAAAAGCTCCGGCAGGCCCTCTCCTCCTTCGTCAGTAATTTCTGCCACTGCTCACAATATTTTGTTACTGCTCCCAGCTAATTTGAGGGAAAGCTTTGAATTGCTTTTCTATATGCTCTGCTTTTTTTCTTACCTTCTTCGGAAGCAGCAGAAGTTAAGTGAGAAGGACTAGAGCATATCTCTAAACTGCTAAGAGCAAGAAAGAAAATTTTCCCAATTACAGGTTTTCTTTACAATTTTCCTCTTTGAAGAACAAAACACTATGCACCCCCAACTCCATCCTCTTAGGTTTTTGTCTTCTGTATCTACAAATGGTGTAAATGGAAATGTGTGTGAGGGGCAGCGGCAAGGGGTGGGTGTGTTGGGTGAAGACTGTTCTGGTCCATAAGAAAACGGCTGGCCTTAGGGAAAGAAGAGACTAATAAGAAAAGTCTGGGCTCGGCATGGTGGCTCATGCCTGTAATCCGAGCACTTTGAGGGGCCAAGGTGGGAGGATCACTTGAGGCTAAGAGTTTGAGACCTACCTAAACAATATAGTGAGACCCTGAATCCACAAAAAAAAAAAAAAAAACAAAGTTAGCCAGGTGTGGGGGCACATGCCTACAGTCCCAGCAGCTCAGGAGGGTGAGGCAGGAGGATGGCTTGAGCCCAGGAGTCTGAGGCTGCAGTGAGCTATGATGGCACCACTGGACTCCAGCCTGGGCAATAAAGAGAGACCCTGTGTTTATTTAAAAAATAAAATAAAATAAAAGCAAATGTCTGCTTTTAACTCTGCCCCTCTCCCCCATCAAACACACACACACGTACCCCACGACCTTTCTCGTCATCTGCACTTTCTTTCCAGGAAGGGCATTCAGTGTCCTCATGTTTCTTTTCTCAAACTCCATCATCAGCACAACCTTCACAGCTTTTATATATGCTTTATTATCAATGACTCCATCGAGCAAAGGCACACAGAGCATCGAATAACGGCCACCATGCTCACCCAACACCACATCTTATAAGTATCTGCTTCTTTCTGTGCACCAGATGCTGCTCCAAGAACTTGACCTGTTTTAACTCATTTAATCCTCAGAACAACCTCTCGAGGTGAGCACTGTTACTATTTCCATTGTACAGACTGGGGAAATGGGGTACAAATGCTGTCCAAGGCTACATAGCCAACAAGTAGGCAGCCCGGATGTAAACCCAGAGTGCAGGGGTCACAGTCTGAGCTCAGTCCCCTCAGAGCATTTCACAGACCCTGCCTTATTCTAGCTGGTGAGATGACCGTAGGAAAAAATGATTAAGATGCCATGTATAGAGTTTATCCTTACAAATGAGATGAGGTTTATGGAGAGGAGGCCATTCCAGGGGAGGGAATGGCCAGGGCACAGCCTAAAGTCATGAGCCTCTGCAGGAGGGGTGTGGAAATGCAATGAGGGTAAAGTGGGAGGTGCTGGCAAGTGAAACTACAAGGGGGTTTGGGTCCAGATAATGAAAAATGATGAAGACAAGGAAGGAGCAGGAGCTAAACAAAGCTGTCTCCCATCCCTCCCAGAGACTCCACGTTCACAAGTAGCACTGCCTGGAACTCTGCACTAGAATGTCAGGCACAATTGGGGCCAGAGGGGGAAGGCAAGAAAGCAACTTGACCATAAAATAGCACACTGAGAGGCACCTGCAGTCTCAATCACAGGATGCTTCCCATAGCTGAAGAGGAATTTACAAAGATTCTAATCCCGTCCTGTGTTTTACAGAAGAGAAGGCTGAAGCCACAGAGGAGAGGCAACAGGTCTGAAGAGACACCTATGCGTGCAGCGGGACGACAGGGGGTTGGGGGTCACCAGCTCCCCCAGAGAGGGTCCAGCACTCACTTCTAAGATTCACCAGCTCCCCCCATCAGAAAGGGTCCAGCATCCACTTCTAAGATCACCCCTTCTCCCACTGACACAGCTAGCCCTGCACAAGCCATTCCCAAGCAAGCTCCCCAACAATATAAGGAGAAGAAAGAGGAGGAGTGGCTACACACACACACACACACACACACACACAAACCCCTCTTAGTTGTCATTTTGAGCCTAATTGTTTTAACACCAGCTGTCACATCTGCAGAATTCTTCTCTGGTACTAGTGACCTGCAAGCCCTAGAATAACGAGTCTGTGTTTAAAAATAGCCCAAATTCCTAGAATTCACTTCTCCTTCTCACTCTCCCTTCTTCATCTTACTGGCAGGCCTGGTAAGAACTCCACTTCAAATTTATGAGTATAATGTCAAGAAAATTTGATTCAGATTTATTAGAAGTGGTAGAGCAAAGCATGGACAAGAGCAGGAGCTGATGAGGCAGAGACCTGGGCCTGTCTCTAGCAGAGCAGGCTGCAAACTTTGGCTGACAGCCTTGAGCCCCAGGTGATTGGCTCTCTCCAGGTCACCCAGCTAGGACACTCACTGCCTCCACCTCCCCCAGCCGGCTCCATTTCCGCTGGGCTCTCTGCAGAGAAGCACCCCTACCCCTGCAACCTGACCACTCTCTTTTGGTGGTGGACTCACCAGCTCCCTACAACTGGTCCCAGATACCACGATTCTGTTCCTTCTGCCTCCAAGCAGCATGGCAGCAGGGGAGAAGCCAATTATGCAGCCCCATGTACCCAGGATGGAATCCTGAAGCAGCTGTCGACCAGCTGAGAATCAAACCCCCGAATCTCTGTGTAACCTGAGAATCAAACCCCCGAATCTCTCCAAGCCTCTGATTCCCATCTGGAAAACCTAGCTCCAGTGACTGTTCTGAGGGCAAACATAAAGGACCAAGTACCCTCGTCTCAATGCTTGGAAGAAAACAGACTCTTACATATCCGTTCCTTTTCTTCTCCCTCCTAGGTCTAGCTGCCTTACTCTTTCAAATCCATCAAGCATGCATTAATACCAGGACAGGGATTTCAGTCCTAAGGACCACTATGTGTATGAAGGGCTCAATTGTGGGATTATTTATGCCCATTGAGAAAGTGGCAGCAAGCTGTATATCCAACATTAAGGAAATGACTGTTACGATTCACCCCTTGTATGAAAATAGTACACAGGCATTCCAATTCTATTCTATTGGCTAAGGAGATGCGTATAATAAGGTGTTAAAAGAAAAATTCAGGATACAAATTGTATTTATAATATGTTCTCATTAATGTGAATGAAAATACTATAATAAAATGAGGCAAAATGTTGACAGACGGTTTCTGGATAGTGGACTTACTAGTGAGAGTTTTCTTTTTATTTACACTTCTTTATTTTCAGAAGAAATTTTTTCAAGAAATAAATCACTGGTCACCAGATTCTAGTTTCAAAAAAGAAGGGTTTGGTCAATGCTGTGGTGAGGGGAGTCTCCTAGCCACCAAAATAAAAGTTCTAAAAAAGGATGTTCTGCAGATGTAACCCAACAAGGAGGTAGCATAAAGAGAATAAGGAAATGAACCTTATTCTCTATGCTGTTTGACTGGTGCAGGTGACTCAGGACAGCATGAGATGCTTAGCTCCAGGCCATGATGCAAGTCAAGGCTGAGGTGGGAGAATTGCTTGAACCCAAGAGGCAGAGATTGTAGTGAGTCAAGATTGCACCACTGCACTCCAGCCTGGAGAACAGAGCCAGACTCCATCTCAAAAAAAAAAAAAAAAAAAAAAAAAAAGGCACATATTACATGTTTTGGGGTCTCATGATTCTATACTAGAGCTCTCTCTGCTGGTTCATCGCCTCATGGTGGAGAAGGCTGTTTTTAATTGGATATGAAGGACTGGAAGGGAAGTAAGATGCATAGCCTGGAAAGGAAATTCCCAGATGAGATTCCACAAACCCTTTCTGGACACATGGTCCAGAAAGCGTATCCCTCCAGCCATCACCCAATGCCTACACCCCTTCCTTGGCTCAGCCTTTGCTTTTCTGGCAGCCAAGTGTCCTCTGCCCCCTTCCTCTGCTTCAGAAGGTGGACACCACCCCCAACTGAAACAAACCTCAAATATGAACTCCGGATTTAGGAAGGAAAATGCAGAACAATGGCTGGCCTCATAGGATGACTTCGCACATGGGGAGTGAGAAACTGAATCCTAAAGTTGGCTGAACATGTGCTATGTGTTAGGTGCCATACACAAATGTTCTCCTGTTCAACCACAACTCAGTGAAGGAAGAACTCCCCTTCTGATGGAGAAACAGAGGCTCAGAAAGCTAAAATCTAACTCGTTTAGGGCCAGCTAGTGAAGAAACGGCCTCTTCATAATGCACTGCTCTGAGGCGCCCTCAAATAGAAGCTGAAGTAGACAGCGAGGAAGGGACCAGGGCTAGAATCTCGAATATTCAAACTATTACCTCTGCAAAGACAGGAGTTTATCCCAATTGAGCAGAAACTTGTCTAACATGTAAAGAAAAGCTCCTCTCCACCCCTGGAGCAGGTCCTTGGATCCCAATTCTGGGCCAGGCAGGCCTCCCCCTACCCTGCCTCTGGACTACCCAAGAGTCAGCAGGGCCCCCCATTCCCGGAGATGAGGGCTGCAGCCATTGCTGCACCGCAGAAGCTCAGGTAGAGTTAGAACAGAGGGGCAGAGAGAGAGACCCGTGTGTTAATGAGAAGCTGGCCGAAGTCCAGAAGGACTTCCTGCCCGGCTCCTTCTGAACCTACCAGCCTCACGGTGGGCAGAGCAGCCCAGGCCGGCAGCTCACTGCCAGTCAGGGGCAAGTGGCATTGTGCTGTGGGTCTGGTCTCACCGTGGCCCGGAGAGACCTTGGAGAGCCCTGGTTCCTCTGCTCTTCAGCCTCCCCAGCTCCCCACCATACCCCTTGCTCCCCACAGCACTTCCTTCCAGCAGATCTCAGTTTTCTTTTTCTTTTTCTTTTTTTTTTTTTTTTTTTTTTCTGAGGTGGAGTCTCGCTTTGTTGCCCAGGCTGGAGTGCAGTGGCTTGATTTTGATTCACTGCAAGCTCCATCTCCTGGGTTCAAGCCATTCTCCTGCCTCAGCATTCCAAGTAGCTGGGACTACAGGTGCCCGCCACCATGCCCGGCTAACTTTTTTGTATCTTTAATAGAGACGGGGTTTTACTGTGTTAGCCAGGATGGCCTCGATCTCCTGACCTCGTGATCCGCCCGCCTCGGCCTCCCAAAGTGCTGGGCAGACCTCAGTTTTCTAACCAGGCCAATGGGATTATAAAGATAAGTCTTCTCTTCTGCTTTAGGAAATGCCTTAAGAAGACAAATCCATGTCATTACTATGTGAGTTAGAAAAAAAAAAAAAAGTAACCTCCTTTGAGGTTCCTGCCAAGAAAGTGCAAATGCTTCCGCCTCTGTGCACTTTGTCAAAGGTATCACCCCACTGGGAATGCCTCACCCTCCCCAATCCTGAGAGGGCCAGGCCCGTTCCTCCACAAAGCCACTCCCCTCTGAATTCCAAAAGCATCCCATGGCCCACTTTCCTTGTATTGTAAAGATTGTGTCCATCTTTAAGTGGATGTGAAGGGCTGGAATGGAAGGGCTGGAATACATAGCCTGGAAAGGCTGAACCATGATCTTTGCCAGCACTCAACCAGCAGTTCTGCTGGCCTGGAGGAGGCCCGTGGGCAGCAGTACACAGTGTTTGCAGCTCTCTTCACCTCCAGGAGAAGGCAGGAGAAAGAGACTGGAGAATCTAAGCCAACCGATACACTGAGCAAGGGGGAAGGGGGAAGGTGTGGTGCACACCCAGAGCCCTGCGGCTGGGCGGGGCTTTGCCATCTGGTCACCCCCGCAGCCAGCACAGGAAGGCCTTTGGTAACATGCCTGACGGGAGACACAGACGTGACAAGTAATCATTCTCACCACCCCGACCATGGGATGGCCCAGGCGCAGGGGATGGTGCAAGATCC
This sequence comes from Macaca fascicularis, assembly GCF_037993035.2. Classification (NCBI taxonomy): domain Eukaryota; kingdom Metazoa; phylum Chordata; class Mammalia; order Primates; family Cercopithecidae; genus Macaca; species Macaca fascicularis. Next base: position 9,916,052 of record NC_088382.1, on the reverse strand, counting down.
ACGGCCCCAAGCATTGTCTTCTTCCACCCAGCGCCACCACCATCATAGCCAAGGTGTGGGCTCAGTGCTAAGCATGGTACTGTGGAAAGGTGATAAAAGGGAAATAAAACACAGTCTCCCTCCTCAGGTGCTGGTGCCCATTCCAGCTGGGATATAAAACTCACCGGTGGAAACAGTCTGGGTATGGTTACAGAGCAAGGTACTTCTGAACGAAAACCATGGTGTTGAATCAGAGGCCCTTGTTGGATAGGAGGCCCTTGTTGGGGCATCAAAGCCCAGAAAATGGGGGTGACTGGCTAAGGGGACCACTGAAAAAAAAAACTCCAATCTAACGATTCCAAGTCAGGGACGCTCCCTGCCTCAGCTCACAAAATTCACAACTTGGGAGGACTCAGAAGGAAAGTTCAGCCAACCAGGTTAATTCAGGAAGCATCAACCCACCACCTGCCAAAGCAGGTGAGCCTTGAAATAATACAGTACATACTCTATGTCAGACACCAAGGAAGCACAGATGAAGCTGCACCCCACCTGGCATTGTGGTGATAAAGGTTCTAATAGACGAACAAGTACAACATCATTGTCAACACCATCATCACCACCACCTCATCATCACTACCATCACCACCACCACCCTCACCACCACCACCCTCACCACGACCACCATCATCATCATCATCACAGCCATTCTCACTACCATCACTACCATCATCATCATTACATCACTAACAATATCATCATCATCATTACCACTATAATTATCATCATCACCATCACCACAATCATAGTCACTATCATCACCATCAATCACCACCATCACCATCTTCACCAGTGTCATCACTGTCATAGCTACCAGACGGATACTAATACTATTATACCTAATCTGTGTAAGTACTGGGGAATACATTGTCTTTAATCCTCAAATAATCCTTTTAAAGTAGGAATTATTATCTTCATTTTACAAACGCAAAGTGCGGCTCAGAGAAGTCATGCAGTCTGCTCAAAGTCATACTGTAAGAACTGGGATTCTGGAGCAGGTCTTTTGGACTACAAACTCTGCCCTCTTTCTGTCATTCCAAGCTGCCTCCATCAAGAAATAATTATGCTAACACATAATAAATGCTCTAACAGGTATATGTATGGAGGACAGAGAAGGGTGTGGTTAATTCTGCCTGTGATGTGAGCAAAAGGTTCACAAGGGAGAAAACAGTCCAGGTGAACCCTCCAGAGGGCTTTCAAGTTCTGCTGGTGGGAAGAGGGATGGCCATATACTTCAAGGAGAGGAAACAGCAGGTTGCAAAAGCAGGGAGTGGGGAAGGAAGGGACGGTGGCTGGGGAGTAGTGGGTCCTGGGGCATCACAAGAGTGAGTGAGCAGAGCAGTGACAGCAGGATCAGAATGTGAGGACCTTGTCCACTGAGCCCTGAGCTGCAGAGATGAAGTCTGGGAATTATGAGGAGCCCTGGGAGTCTTGGGCTGGGACAGTGAAATGCTCAAGTCTATGTTAAAAAGTTCCCGCGGGGCCGGGCGTGCTGGCTCATGCCTGAAATCCCAGCACTTTGGGAGGCTGAGGTGGGTGGATCATGAGGTCAGGAGTTCGAGACCAGCCCGACCAACATGGTGAAACCTCGTCTTTACTAAAAATAGAAAAATTAACCAGGTGTGTTGGCGCACACCTGCAGTCCCAGCTACTTAAGAGGCTGAGGCAGAAGAATCACTTGAACCCAGGAGGCAGAGGTTGCAGTGAGCCAAGATCATGATGCCACTGTACTTCAGCCTAGGCAACAGAGCGAGAGTCCATCTCAAAACAAAGAAACAAACAAACAACAACAACAAAAAACCTCCTGTGGGACAAAGATATATTGACCAGGTGGTTTATTATCCTGTGGTTTACAAAAAGTAGCAATTGCCTACCAGGCCAGCAAATAGGCAGCTGGCTAAACAAAACTTGCTACTCATCCACAATGGAACCCTCTGCAGTTATTAAAAATGATGATATCTATGAGCCAGCAATTCCTCTTCTGAGGATGTATCCCAAAGAATTAAAAGTGGGGACTCGAACAGATCATTGTATACCCATGTTCACAACAACATTATTCACAATAGCCAAAAGGTGGAGATAACCCAAGTGTCCAGCAAACAATGAATGGATAAACATGTGGTCTACACACATGATGAAACATTATTCAGCCTTAAAAAGGAAAGAAATTCTGGCCCACGCTACAACATGGATGAACCTTGCAGGCATTATGCTCAATGAAATAAGTCAATCACATAAAGACAGAAATTGTACGATTCTACCTAAATGAGGTACCGAGAGTAGTCAAATTCATAGGAACAGAAAGTAGAATAGAATGTGGTACAGTCCCCCTGCAACCTTATTCATGGGAGATATGTTCCAAGACACCAGTGGATGCCTGAAACCGCAGATGGTACAGAACTCTATATATACTAAGTTTTTTTCTTATACAGTCACGTTGTGTAGGGCAGGTAGTGTGTCCAGCATAGATACGTGGAGCAAAGGGATGATCCACATCCAAAGCAGAATGACGCAAGATTTCATCCTGCTGCTCAACATGGCACACGATTCAAAACTCATGTATTGTTTATTTTGGGAATTTCCCGTTTAATATTTTTGGACTATGGTTGACCTTGGGTAACTAAAACCATATAAGGTGAAATCTTGGATAAGGAGTGACTACAGTAGATATATATATATACACATATACACACACACACATCTCTCCAATGGAAGGGCTGGAGGGAAGGCGGATGGGGAGTAGTTATTTAATGGGCACAGAGTTTCCATTTGGGAAGATGAAAATGTTCTGGAGATGGACAGTGGTAATGGCTATACAACAACATGGAGGTACTCAATGCCACTTAACTGTACACTTAAAAATTGTTAAAACGGCAAGTTTTCTGTTATTTATATTTTCCCACAATGAAACATGATGATATAAGTGTCTATTAACATGGAAATATGGTACGATGTGTTCATTAAGGAAAAATACAATACATTATATTGTAATCCTATTTTACACATGAATTTGCTAGCAAAAATATTACAAGATAGGAATCAAATTTAAACAGTGGCTATCTCTGAATTCTGAGATTATATTTTATTTTCCTCTTTTTCATATCTACAGTTTTCAAGGTTTATATGATAGACATATATAACAAAAATATTTTCTTTCTTTTTTTCTTTTTTCTTTTGAGATGGAGTCTCGCTCTGTTGCCCAGGCTAGAGCACAGTGGCACATTTTCGGCTCACTGCACAGTCTGCCTCCTGGGTGCAAGCAATTCTTGTGCCTCAGCCTCCTGAGTAGCTGGGATTACAGGTGCCCACCACCATGCCTGGATAATTCTTGTACTTTTAGTAGAGATGGGGTTTCACCATGTTGGCCAGGCTGGTCTCGAATTCCCGACCTCAAGTGATCCGCCCACCTTGGCCTCCCAAACTGCTGGGATTACAGGTGTGAGCCACCATGCCTGACTAAAAATATTTTCAATTAAAGCGGAGAGAAAGAAAAATAAGAGATTAATTGGTGATTGATTCAAGATTGAAGGGTAGGGTGAGAAATAGGCTGGGGAGAGAACAAATGGAAGCAGAAGAGCCAGTTAGTGGCCTCTGAGTGAGACACTGATTCCTTCATTCAGCGCCCACTGTGGACAATGTGGCACTGAGAGGAGGCCTTCTGCCTGGGTATCATTAGGGTGGAGGGAACAGTGTGCTGCCCCTATGGTCACAATTGTCATTGTCCATCCCTTACTGTGTGTTGCATGTCTGAGACATGCCAGTCATTGGAGACACCAGTGACCAACATACTTTTTCTGTCCTGTGAGAATGTATATTCTATTGGTGGGAGACAGAAAAGTAAACCACCAAGTGGAATGGAGTAAGGCATCTGTGGATGAACAGGGTTGGGGGTATATGCAGAGTGAAGACAATGTCCCTGCATTGCTGGTGTCTGCAGACATGCAGGCGGAGCCCAGGGCAGTGAGGCTCAGTGTTCCAACCAGAGGGAACAGCAAGTGCAAAGGCTCAGAGGACCCAGAGAGCTTAGTGGGACATTACAACCAGAATTTGTAGGATTTCTGTCCTTGGAGACCTTACAGACCAAGCCAGATGGCTCTCTCTAGCTGGATATGGAGTTCCCTGTGGCTGCCACTGCAAGTTACCCTCCCAGCTGTCAGCTGCCTCCTCTCTCTTGGTTTATAGAAGCCCATCTCTATTCTAGCTGCAACACATAGAGTGTAGACTCTTTCCCTAGCCTCAGGGCATGAATATGATTGGTCTAACTCAAGCAGTTCATCCTGTTTCCCTTTACTAGTGATTAGCGTAGGAACAGACATAAGACCAAATTCTGGGTAATGGACCCTAAGAGGAACCTACTAAGGTGGCTTCTGATCAGGATTTAATTCCTGAATAAGAGGAAAGAGCTGCTACAAAAAAGGCTTGTTTTATCTGTCTTCTTGCCTCCAGCCTGGGATGCTGTTCTGATGCTTGGAGCTGTGGCAGCCAATGTATGACCATGAGGGATAGGCCAGGAGAGTCACAGAGACAGGGATTCAACATCCAAACACTTTGGAACGTCTAGACCATTCTTGGCATTGTCCATCTCCAGTGTCTCGTCACGTATGATAGTTAAATGCCTTTGTTTTCGAGCCTCTCTTCAGTATTCAGTTCCTTGCAGCCAAGTGCATCTTAAGCAACATCCTTGCCTCAAGACTAGGGGCTAATGTGCAAGCTTCTGTTGCTCAGCAGCAAAGCCTGGGTCTCAAGGATCATCTGATGCCTAAAAGCCAAAATCACACCTACAGCAGCAGACCTCTGCTGCGGCCTCTCACATGGACGAAGAAACACAGCCAGTAATGTCGTTTCCATTCATCTCTCCTCATCATCGCCATCAACACTGATGAGTCGACTGCAGCACAGATTATGCCTGACCCACAGAGGAAGACAGACTGGTGGAGTCAGCTCTTCCCTCTCAAAACAAAGCACACTCGGTGGAAGAGGCAGGAAACAAACAAACCAACAAAAAGCAAAAGGAAATCTACCCAGATCTTACCTACTCCTGGTTGCTGTAACGGTTGGGGGCAGGGGGAACAAAGGCAGCAGGACAAGGTGCCTGCAGTCTGTCTCTGGTGTCCCCTGGCTTCCTCAGCTCCCCTTCTCAGCTCCCCTTCCTCAGCTCCCCTTCTCCTCTCTGGGCTTGTACCTTTTCCTAGCGGTAGGAGAGCTAAAATTCAGGAGTGTACAACCAGCAGGCAGGGAGCTTGAGCCCTTGGAAGCAGATGGTGGGGGTGGAGTGGGGGGAGGGCAAAGCAGAGCAAAGCAGCGTGGGGTGAGCCCTGGATGTGTGGGTGCTCCCTGGGAGAGAAGACAGGGAAGCAGGCACTTGCTTTTCACTGACTGTAGCATTCGGGCATTCACACAGGAGCAGGGCAGTGAAGGACCTCACCTGTGCACCTGGGGAAGGTTGTCAGGTTTACTCTTTCCTTTTACTCTCACGATGCCCTGTCCTGCTCAAATACCCTCGGTGGCTTCTGCTATCTACAGAATGAAGCCCAATCTCTCTAGCTTGTCTTCCACAATCCATCCCACTCCACCAGCCTCATTGGCCACTTGGCTCCAACATGATGCAAAAAGGCCCAAGGGTGGCCTGAGCACCTGGACACTGAGGCAGGGAGGCAGTCCAAGAAAAGTCCACAAACTGCAGCCAGGCCTTCTTTGCTTCTTTGTTCCCCTCTTCGTCAGGCTGGACACATCCCCTACGGGGGGCTTCCCAGGCTTTTTTTTTTTTTTTTTTTTTTTTTTTTTGAGACAGGGTCTGGCTTTGTCACCCAGCCTGGAATGCAGTGGCACAATCTTTGCTCACTGCAACCTCCAACTCCTGGGCTTAAGCTATCCTCCCACTTCAAGCTCCTAAGTAGCTGGGACCACAGGTGCATGCCACCATGCCTGGCTACTTTTTTCTTTTTTTGGTAGAGATGACCCCATTACCCAGGTTGGGCTCAAACTCCTGGGTTCAAATGATCCACCTGCCTTGCCCTCCCAAAGTGCTGGGATTACAGGTATGAACCACCACCCCAACCTCCCCAGGCTTTCCAAAGAGTTCACCAGTGGACACATGTCTGGGCTGAGTGCTTAGAGGAGCCCTGATGGAGCCAGGGCCAAGCGCTCATATCACTGAAAGCCATTGGTCACAGGCCCCCCGGCCCAGGGAGCATGAGGTCCTGCAAATACTGTAGCTTGCTAGGGCTCTAGCAGCCTGGGTCCCATCACTCTCTACCAAGGCTGAGGGAAATATCTTGACGTGCACAAAGGTCTTCCAACTCAGAAACAGCAAGGACCTGAAGGATCCATTCCTTTTAGATTGTTGTCTAAAGTGGCATATAGGGGTGTTGTTACCACAGACAAAAAGCCAGGCCCCAAATTACACCTCTCCTGGGTAGTCAGCAGCTGTGTGTGTGTGCGGAGTGTGTGCGCTGTTCTGGAGCTTCTTGATCTTTAGCTAATCATTCCATAGTCAATCAATCAATCAATCAAGTTCTGTGTGTGTAAGTGGTGTATGTCTCTTTCACCCTCTCATTGAAAAGGTAGAGGGTTTGGCCGGGCATGGTGACTAACACCTGTAATCCCAGCAATTTGGGAGGCCAAGGTGAGCAGATTGCTTGAGCCCAGGAGTTCAAGACCGGCCTGGGTAACATGGAGAGACCCTGTCTCTACAAAAAGTGCAAGAATTAGTCAGACACTGTGGTGTGTACCTGTAGTCCCAGCTACTTGGGAGGCTGAAGTGGGAGGATCACCTGAGCCTGGGGAAGTTGAGGCTGCAGAGAGCTGAGACCATACCATTATACTCCAGCCTGGGTGACAGAGTGAGATCCTGTCTCAAAAAAAGGCATAGCACAAACAAAAAATAGTTATAGGTTTGATGGAGATAGCATGAGCTTAGGACTGAGACAAATTTGGGTTCAAAACTGGTCCCAGATCTTCTATAAAATGTCTAACCAGCACTCAAAAATATCAAGGTTATCAAAAACAAGGAAAGTCTGAGAAACTACCAGAGTCTAGAGTAGTCTGTGGAGACATGATGGCTAAATGTAATGTGGCATCCTGGAGGGCGTTCTGGCACAGAAGAAAGGACATCAGGGAAAACTAAGGAAATCTGAATAAAGCATGGACTTTAATTAACACTAATGTATCAATATTACTTCATTAATCATTGACCAATGTTCTCCACTGTGAGGTGTTAAGAGTGCAAATGGTATGGAATGTAGGGGAACTCTCTGTAAGACCTTTGTAACAATTATATAAATCTAAAACTGTTCTAAATTAAATGTTTATTAAAAATATAATAATTGTGTTAGTCTGTTCTCACATTGCTATAAAGAACTACCTGAGACTGGGTAATTTATAAAGAAGAGAGGTTTAATTGGCTCATAGTTCTGCAGGCTGAGGAGCCCTCAGGAAACTTACAATCATGGTGGAAGGTGAAAGGTAAAAGGAAGGAGTCGTTTCTCACATGGCCATAACAGCAGGAAGAGAGAGAAGCAGGAGGTGCTACACACTTTCAAACAACCCAATCTCATGAGAACTCACTTGCTATCGCAAGACTGGCAGGGGGGAAGTCCACCCCCCAAGATCCAATAACCTTGCACCAGGCCCCTCTTCCAACACTGGGAATTACAATTTGACATGAGATTTGGGCAGGAACACAAATCCAAACCATGCCAATAATAATAGTAATAGTAAAAACTGGTCCCAGGCACTTATTCATGGTATGACTTTGGGCAAATGACTTCCCTTCTTTAAGCCTCAGTTTCTTGTTTATAAAATGAGACAACAGTATCTGCCTCATGGGGTGGTATGACTACTGAAAAACACAACACATGCAAAATGCCCTAGCACAATGCCTAGCACACAACTGACACTCATTAGACATTTGTTTTTAAAATCCCAACCAAGAAATGTATCTTTGATTTATTATAACAAATAACAACCAGTCAATATTCAAAATTTCTTAATTTTCCCCAAAATGTTTTTTATAGCTTTAAAAAAATTTTCCCCCAACTCCAAGATTCATGCTTTCTATTTCATTGTCAGGCTTCTTTATTGTCCTTTTTTCTAAAACAATGCCCCCTCCCACCTTTTTTTTTTTTTTTTTTTTTTTCCTGTCATGACATTGACACAAAGTTAAACCAGGTAGTCATGAGAAGCAAAGAACAGAGCTCCCCACCACAGCCGTGGTACAAGTGGGGCCGAAGACTGGCTTGAATGATATGTCCCCTCTTCACTCATGTGACCTCTGGATATGTTAACTATGCCCAGGGCCAGGACTGCCTTCTCTATGCCAGGCATTTTGCTGAGCACACTGTATACATTGCCTCCACATCTCTCAGCAACCCAATCAGTCAAGATTATTATTATCCCTGTTTAACAGATGAGAAAACTGAGGCTTGGGCCAGCTCATAGCTTGCCTGAAGTCCTACAGCAGTCATCAGCAGAGCTGGGATTTGAACTTGACTCTAAACTCATGCCCCTTTCCCTACACCACAGTCCCTGCTTCCTGGAGTCCCCTCCTACAGGAATGGACTAGCACAGAAACAAGCATTTCAACAATACAGTGACATCAGTGCCATCACACAGCACGCAGGAGAGGCACAGGAACCACCAGAAAGGAGGCCCTTCTTGGGGTGGCCAGGTAGGCTTCCTGGGGGAGGTGGCATCCCGCTCTGCAGTCACTCAGTGGATAGGCTGTCACCAGAAGGGCACAGGTGCACAGCGGATGAGGCTGGAAAGGAGGTGAGCACCAGGCTGAGGAGGGTCCTGAACATTTTCATTCATTCTTTTATTTGTTAATTCATTCATTCAACAAATATTTACAGTTTCTTCTAAGTGCCAGGTCTATTCCAGACACTAAGAAAATAGCAGAGAAGAAACAGGACAAAAACCTCTGGCTATGTGGAACTTAATGTAACACAAAAGAGAGAGTAAACAAATAGGTAAGTAATGGAGATGGCAATAAGTGTTGCAGAGAAAGATAGAGCAGAGAAAGGGACAGAGAATGCCCGGGGACAGAGGGCTGCGATGTGGGAAGGCCTCAAAAGATGTTTGAGTAAAGAGCTGAAGGAGGAAGGGAACTGGTTGCGGGAGTGACAGGAGAAGAATATTCCAGGCAGAGGACACTGAGCTAAGAGCTGGGACTTGCTCCTGGGTCCACTGCAAGGCAGCACATGACGCTGGGGGGTAGCACGAGGGAGGGAGGCCAGTGAAGTGCAGCAGCTCAGGTGTGCACCTGCTGGAAGCCACAAGCTTGGAGATGGTGCAGGAGGTGGCAGGGAACGAATGAGCCAAAATGCTTCCACAGGTGGGGTGTCCACGTGTCTGTGACAGGAGCTCTGAGCTATTCTCATCCCCACTAAGGACTCTGAAGAGGAGAATTTAGGACACAGCAAGCAGGGCCTTGCAGTCCCTATCAAAGCAGATGGAAGAGTCCACCTACCTCAACTGTGCCCAGGGCTGGCACTGCAGAAGCTACCACTGACCTGTCATTCAGGCCACAGGACCCCACCCCACTCCCCAGCCTTGACAGCCAGTATGGGGACACAAGGGACAGTAATGAACCCCCAAGCCCCTTTGGGACCTTAGCTGCTAGGGAACTGCTATGCAGATAAATTTCACCTGGCAAGTTACTTAACCTTTCTGATTCTCCATTTCTTATTGTAAAACGGGGATAATGATAGCACCTATCTCTAAGAAAGACTACACGAGTTAATATATGTAAAGTGTTCATAACACCATTTGCATGTAGCAGGAGTTCAATAGCTGTTAGTGTTTATCATTATGAGTGTAGTTGTTAGTGCTGCTATTATCATCACTATCACCATCGACAGCAGTCCCTAGCTACATCCTTAATCTACCCAGACATTTCCAGTACCACGGGGGAGGAAAAAGAGCTGGGAAATGTGAACTATAGAAAAAGTGCCCCCCACATCTCCCCCTAGCTTTCAGGCTCCCTCCACTGCCCTCTCCTTTTCCTCCAATCTGCATCCCCTCCTTTTTGAGGGTTAATCTTGTTTTAATCTTTTCTTTGAATTCATCCTGGCCCAGATGTAACACATCCATAAGTACATTAACAGCTCATTAACTGCCACAAACTAACACATTTTATCTCATGTCAGGCCACGTCTAATCAACGGCCACAATAAATGCAACTCCATTCTCACAAGCTTCTGCATTTTCAGGACACCTTTCGTCCAACGCCTTGCTGACATCCCAGGCACCCCAAGGAAAAGGTGGTATCTTGCCAAGTTGTAGTATCTTGGCAGGTAAGAGCCATGAGAGCCCTAACAGGATATTTGTCTGTAGACATGCCTTATCCCTCAGCTTGAAGATGAAATGAGACCCAGGGAGGGGAAGCAAATTTCCCAAGGTCACATAGCAGGTTGGATGCCAAGCTCAAACGAGAACAGGAGTTTCCAAGCTAACATGTATCAAACCCTTAACACCATGAGGCATTTAATCCTCATAGAGACCCTAAGAGCAGATACCATCTATACCTTCATTTTACAGATAAGGGCACCATGGCTTGGAGAGGTTAAAGGACTTGCCCATGGTCTCTAAGATGAGGCTGAGGAGGCTGACCTTAATCACCATGTGGTTTTCTAAAGCTTTCTCCAGCAAGGAGAGGAGAGGAGAGACAGGTGGAAGGTTTACTTTAGCCCATCACAAAGTGAGATCTAGGAACATGAACCCTGACGGCCACAGAGGTGAAGCTTCAGGAAGCCGACTCTGGTGTTTATCTGAGATACGTGTTGCATTTCCCCAGCTGCCTCTAGGGGCTCTGTCTGGGTCAGCCTGGCAGAGGCAGGTTCCAGATGGCAAAGGACTTAACAGTCTTTGTACCAGCAATTTGTTGCCACAAATTCATTAAGAGAGACACATAATACGCCCCCCTTTTTAAAAATTGCAGTGCCTAGATCTGGCCCCTCATCTGTGTTGCTGGTAGGAATGTCCCCATCCATTAATCAAGCGCTCCTAGAATTAGCAGGGATGGGAGGGCCTCCCCCAACTGGTATACAAACCAGCACCTTCATGTTTATACCAATTCCCCACCCATGCTTTGCAGAATGGATTAAACGAAAGTCAAAACCTACTTCAGCAGGGTTCCTTACACAGAACGAATTTGCTATCTGAAGTCCTGGGGCCTCTTGAGTCATCCTGACCATGGCCCTGCTTTCCAGCCCACCTGTACCCGAGCCACTCATGGGAGGGTCCCTGTGAAGCCACCAACATCCAGGCCCACAGGAGAGGCCCAAATCCATTCCCAGTCACTGCGTTAAAAGTCAGCTTTGTCCAAATGTGCCTTTACTCACACGGCAGACAGGCCTAACGGGCCAGAAGGGATTTGTTAGGCTCTCCAGATCCATCATAATCTGTGTTTAAAGTTCCCCAAATGCCCATTTAGACAATCCACATTTTCTAATAGCCAGTAAATACTCCAGTACCTACCGGGTCAGCATTTTAAAAGGTCCTTAAATAGCTCATTTGCATAATCCATATTTTCAGAGCTCCTAAGCATTTGTCCTCCCTACGTAATCTCAATCTTTATTATGTGTGAGGAAGAAAAGGCTCCAGAGTATAGCGGCCCTTCACGCCCCTTCTGGGAAAACTGTTTTAAAAATGACATTTTCAAAAGCAGGCACAGACCCAGCCACAAAAGGAAAGTATCTAAAGGAGAACTGTTAACCTGTGCAGGCCTGTGAATGATCTTTCTGTAAAGGCAGGAAAACCCCTGCAGGCTCCCCAAGGACACTAATTACACAACAGGCCCTGCCAACGCTTCCGGTAAGGTTGGAGCCTCCCCTCTCCCATGGGTTCCCTCCTGGAGGCCAGGAGGTGCAGGCAGGTTCCCCCAACAGCTTTTCCGCAGCACCTTCCCAGGTTTAGTCTCAGCTCAAAGTCTTCCCCGGGGGAAAGGAAAGGCAACTTCCTAACAAAATGTAGGTCCCAAGATTGAGGATCACTCAAGGTAGATATGGGGCAAAGCCTTTGCCTCGTGGGTAACAGCGTGGATCCTCTGGTAGTCATAAGTAAAGACCCAGAAGACAGTGAGAAAAAGCCCTTTTGGGATTTCCGGGACCCCAAACCTCAGTATCCCACAACATACCCATGTAACAAACCTGTATGCGTACCCCCTGAATCCAAAATTATTAAAAACATGAATCCAAGACAAGACGGACCCACACTGCTGCCCCTCCACTGTCTCAGAGAGGAAAAGCTATGTCTTCATCAGAAGGTTATCCAAATTCCAAACCATCTTCAGCCACATGCAAAACGCAGATGGTCCTTGCCAACGCGATGCCGAGCCGAAGAAGCAGACGCAAGAGGGCAGGGACTGGTGATTCTGTTCCCTCAGATTTCCAGAACAGACAAAACTCATCGAACAGACAAAAAGACCAGGGAAGTCGGGGCCTGGGTTGGGAGGAGGCGCTTGGGGGCGCCTCTGATCGCGTGATCTGGGTGCCCTGCACCTGGCCGTGTTCACTCGGGAAATGCTGTGAGCTGCATTTTTTTTTTTTAAGTAACCCAAATTCTTTTAGTTCCAATTTCAACTTCCTTAGCATTGCTCTGAAATCCTCTCATGCTGCACTTTTATTTTTACTCTTCTGAGCACATCCGGGATGCCCAACTCTCTGGAAAGAGGGATTAATTTTTTTTTTTCGGTCCAGATTTTTGAGATTATTTAGGAAAGGTTTAGGGGAAGGAGAATATTTATAGCAACAAGGACGTGTCTAAACGCACTGGAGGCTTCTTTGCCCGGAACTCCCACATCTGCTAGAAACCACCCCCCACCACCTCGGGGAGGGACCCTAAAGAGAGTTAGGGGAAGAGGGAGGAGAGGGGGACGCTGGCAGAGAAAAGCCGGCCAGGTCTGGCTAAGGGGATGAGTGTCTGAAGCCAGGGGGCTCTGGGCTTCTCCGGCCTCAGGCAAGCGGAGGGGCTGGCTGTGGTCGGGACCCAGCGCCCCCCAGGCGCTCCAAAGACTGGCTGAGCTCAGAACCAGAAGGAACCAGGGAGCAGAGAAAGCCGGGGGCGGGCTCGGGGTAAGAGAGGAAGGGAGTGAGATGAAGGTGAGAAGTGGGAGGGGAAGGAGGGAAACGGAGAGGAATTGAGGGTGGGCTCCGCGTATCTAGAGCAGTCCGCGGAGGACGCTGCTGCTCGCCGGGGAAGTGCAGTGCCCGAGGCGCCCCAACGGTGGGCGGCGGTGCCAGCTCAGACCCACGCCTCTCTCCAAGTCCCGAGTCCTGCGGACGGGGCTGCAGGGCGGGGTCCATGACGGTGGGCAGCAGGGCTCAGAAGATCCGGCGATCCGGCTCGGTTGGTCCGCAGACCCCCGCTAATGCCCCGCACCATTTGCACTCCCCGCCCTCTTCCACTGCGCACCCCCAAGCCCCATGCTCGCCCGTCCTTCCCCCTCGGTGCTCCGCCCTGTGGCCCACTCGCATCCCGCTGTGGGGGTGCAGCTCCCCTGGCACAGCCCGACGGTGGGAGAGGGCGGCCAGCTGGACCAAAAGCCCCGTCCCCGGACGGGACCTTCCTCCCCGCACCCTCACACGGCGGTTTGCCGGGGGCCTCTGCGTCCCTCTGCCCCGCGCCGTGGATGGGGAGGGTCTGGGCTCTGCGCCGCGAGGCAGCGCGACGGCTGTGGGCGACTTGGCGTGCGGTGCTGAGGACCCTGGGGGAGTGTGCGCTGGGACGCCGGGGGCTCGGGGTCTTCGCGCCACCGGACGCAAGGGGAGTGGCGCAGGTCTGGGGGCGGGGTCTCTCGAGGCGCGGACAACAAGCCGGATCCTGAGCCCTCCGCTCCGAAACGGGGAGCGCCTTCACCCACGCCTTCCCTCCCACCCTGCCTACCCTGCTGTCAACCGGAAGTCCCCGTCCACGCCCCGACAGCGCCTCCCTCCGGCCGGCTGCAGCGCCTGCCCTCGGCAGGGGGCGTTCCAAGGCCCCGCCTCCTCGTCACCGCCGCGGATTACGTCACCCCAGGCCCCCGGCCCCGCCCCCGCCTCTGCCTCCGCAGCCAGCCTTGGGGAGCGTCCTGGCCTGCGCTTGCTCCCCAACTCCTCCTTGCCCCGCTCTGAGCCGGCGCGTCCTTGCTCTCCCGCCACTCTTCTCTCTCGGGCCAGCCGAGCCCAAACCGCCTCTCCTCTTCTGCTGTTTTTCCAGTTTCTTCCTCACTTTCACCTCCTCGGAGACCCTCCACCACCCAGATCTTCAGCAAGCAAGTCACCTTTCCTTTAGATAGACAGACAGGATAGAGATAGATTAGAGAGATTAGATAGAGATTAAACTGATAGATAGATGTAGATGATAGAGATTTGCATACATATGGATAGATCATAGATAGATGGATGATAGATTGATATGATATGGATGATAGATGGTTGGATAAAGACGATAGTTATAGATGATAAAAAGGCATAGATGACAGATATATATAGATGACAGAGATAGATAGAGATGATATATAACATTGTAACACGTATACATAGGCCACAGATAGGCAGTAGGTAGATAGGTAGATGGATGGATATGCATATAGATATAGGTATATGTCCTGAAGGGACAACCCGGACCCCAGGCTGGCCAGGACAGTACCCAGGCTTTGGCAGCCTCCTCAATAGACATGAAGCTGCAGGTTTTCAGCTGCTTACGCCAGGCAAACTGTAAAGTGCTTTAAACCCCTGGAACTAACCACAATGGCATCTTAGCCTGGGAACTCAAGTGCTGGCTGCAGGCAGTTTGAGCACAGCTCCAGGGCTGCAGGTTTGCCTGCAAGTAACACCAGACATTTGTTCATTCTCTCAAGCATCTGCTGAGCCTGTTGCAGCTGCCTGTGGCTGGGTCCTAGCACTCAGAGACCCTGCGCCTGCTCGAGAGGGGCGGACATTATGGTGGGCATCAGAGATACCCACACAGAGCCTCACCTGATCCATGTAGCAGTGCCCAGGGAGAGGGCAGGGAGGGGTGCTGGGAAACATGAGAGGGGCAGACATTTGACCTGGGTCTTGAGGACGGGCTGAGGTTCCCAGGAGAAGAAAAACCACATCAGTCAGAGGCACCAGTAGGCGACCATGGGAATAGAGGGTCTCGTTCCTCCTGGGCCAGGAAGCAGTTTGGTAGGGCTGGATCCCAGGATCCTGAGATGACAGTGGGTGCTGGGGTGGAGCTTGTGCTCAGAGAGGAGGAAAGCTGGCTGTGGCCAGGTTGAGAGGGGCTCTGAGAGCCTGTCTATTTCTCCTGTTCGCATCTCCTCTGTTATACCTGTCCCGAGGCACCTGAAATGACAAAGCGTGCCCCCCGGCAGTCCTCTGGGCCAGGACTTCAAACCTATACACATATGACAATCCCAGAGTCAGACAGTCCCCTTTCAGGAGCAGCTCTGGATGTCAAAGGGTTATGCTGCTGTCAGCAGCCCCTCCCTCTGTCTGACCTGAATCCCCCCACCCACCCAGGGACAGCCTCCCCCTCAGGGTGACTCAGCCCCTGGCTCCCAACTCCCTCCCTGCCACCAGCTAAGACTGTAACTGGTTACCATAGCGACCTCAAGGAGCCCGGTTCATAGCCCTCCTTCCTGATGAGACCTGGATGTCTAAATTGCTCCTGAGATGAACGCTGTGCAGTTCCTCACCTGCAGAGATATTTGACAGGCGGCATGCGAGCGCCTTCCTCCCCTGTACAAACTCAGGGAGGGAGTGATGGCAAGAGAGGGAGGCCAGATGACAGATACCTCCACCACCGGGCCTCCAGGCTAGCACTTCCTCCATAATATGGGGGTCCCCAGGGAGAGGGAGACAAAGGACATGAAGGCAAGAGTTTAAAACTACCAAACAAGTTTTGTGTCCCCAGGAAAAACTACAGGTAATACCAAGATATTTTCCATTTTTCCAGGCCATCTTTGAGAATGCACTTGGGAGGGATGGAGGGTTATTTGTGAAATGTTGTCTTTCTCAGCAAAGTTTTACACACGCACGTGAACACACAGAACACCAAAAGATTCTTCCTGAAACATGGTCCATTGAGCTCCTGCCCCAAACTATCAATAGCTCCCCACTGCCAAAAAGGGAGACCCAAACTCCTTTCCCTGGCCTCAGCCTCCTTTCTACCTAGCAACCTGCCTTGCTGCCCATAAGAACTCCTGTCCCGCTCTACATGCCACACCCTCAGCAGACCACTTCCTGCTTCCCAAAGACGCTCTGTCTCTACTGCCACCATGCTCGTCTGGAGCTGACCCTCTGCCTGGGCCACGCTAGCTCCATGTTCACTTCCTCAAGCTCAGTCCCAGTCCACAGGCCCCCTCACCCACTCCCACCCCCCGGTTAAATGTCACTCCTTCCTGGTGACACTTTTGGAGTCCTATTAGAGAACAGAGTCTACCACGCATCACTGAGATCTAAGTGTGTCTGTCATCTCTATGGCCTGGGCCCTAAAAGGCCAACATGTTTCATTCACTTTCCTGTCCCTTCACCCCTCAGAGGGTCTAGCATGGGGCCAAAAGCCAATGTGAAGTGCCTGACACTGACCCACCTTCTCTCTCCTCTCTGACTAAAATCTTCACCAAAGATGAGTGAGGAGACCATGGATGGGCAGACACTTCACATTCACCCAGGGAAGCCTCCATCCCCTGGTAAAGAACAAGAACAGGGGAGCTGAACCCTTCACCTCTGGACTTCAGGACCATCCATTGTAACTGTTCTTCCTCTGTCCCAGCTCTTCAGAGCTGTGACTGGCTGGAGGGAGGTAGGCTGCTGGGCTGCATCCTCTGGGGATGAAGACAGGGCAGCCTGGCCGTAGGCACAGGAGGCAGGACTCAGGAACGGGCTGCTAGAACGTGCAGGTGACATTCCAGCTGTACCCAGGCCCAGGTCCAGGCCCCAGTTTCCACCCAGAGGTGGTGTGAGTAGTGTGGCAGCTGGCTCTGGCCACCAAGACATGGTGAGCTGAGGCTGCAGGGTCGTAACCCTGGCAGGCCCCAGCTACACCTACAGACACAGCCCTCAGAGGCAGAGGCTAACACAGTTAATTGGTTCCAACCTTCAGCTAAAAGGTAGGAGCATTGATCAGGCACCCGTGAGGCCCAGAAGCTGTGGCCTCTGAGGATGCTGTACTTCCATGTAAGCTCAAACCCAGAAAAGAGAAATCCGATCAGAGGTTGTGGTGCTCACTTCCCAGCCGGGCCAGAGCGCGGCAGAGAGGCGGCAGGCTATAAATAGTGGAGGGACTGCCACTGATAATCCACTGGAGAGGAGAGGTAGGGCCCTCTTCCCCCAGGCAGGAATGGCAGGCCTCTCCAAGGAACAGCGGGGCCTGTCAGAGCAGAGGACGGGAAATTGTGGCCTCATCCCCACCCACCCAAGGCCCAGTCCCCTTTCCCTGTCTGCGAAGGGCTTGCTTCTGCCCTGACTCCGTGGAGCATGGGGACTTACAAGGCAGGCATAGGATGAGGGGACTTCAAATAAAGGTGTTGGGAGTTGAGTTCAGGCTCTCGGTGGAGCCAGCGCTTGGCCAGAGTTCATATGATTTCAATGTAGGAAGCCGACACTGACCGTGCACCCCGACACGGAAACACAGGTTCACTCTCCTGTCACTCAGCCGTCCCTCCAGAAACTCATCCATCCATCCATCCATCCAAATATCTAGTCATTCAATAATTCATTTGACAAATGAGAACTGAGTCCCAATGATATAGCAACCCCTGTGCTAAGTTCCTCGCGACCTCACCTGTAAACGGTGCTGCTTCTCCCTGTGCTTCACGGGGGGCTTGTGAGAATCCATCGAGGAAAGAAATGTGCCTGCAGCCTGGGAAGTGTCACACATGTATCAGCGAGTTGTGGCTTTGACAGAGAGAAGTCTTTTGGGTGCTTCCAAGAAGGGAACTCCCCAGCCCCTAAGAGCTTCCTTTCGTTCCTTTGGTCCTCAAAATCTCAGCCAAGGAGGCCTTGATTGGCCTTCATGGGATAAGGCTTTTCAGGCCAACTTTGAACTCTTAGGCCTTTTTCCTAATCTGAGGGTCTAGAATATAATTTTTGAGATCCTTACTGATGTGTTTCCCCCTAAACTTGCTGTGTGCACTTGGGCAGGTCAGATGACCTCTCTGTGCAACAGTTTCCTCCGCTGTAAAATGGCGATGACATGAGTAAGTATCTCTTAGGGCTGTTGTGATGATCAGAGAGTCAACATATGTGAAGTGCTTAGCATAGTGGCTGGCACAGGTAGGTACTATCTACGGGTGAGCTACTTGTGGAGATGATGTAACCTGCCCCTGGGAAATGGAGGTTCAGGCTCACCTTTTACAAAGGGACCTAGGGGTCCTATGAGACAAATGCTTCTGGCTTTAAGATACATCAAGCCGGCCGGGTGCGGAGGCTCAAGCCTGTAATCCCAGCACTTTGGGAGGCCGAGACGGGCGGATCACGAAGGTCAGGAGATCGAGACCATCCTGGCTAACACGGTGAAACCCCGTCTCTACTAAAAAATAAAAATAAATTTAAAAAAACTAGCTGGGCGTGGTGGCGGGCACCTGTAGTCCCAACTACTCCGGAGGCTGAGGCAGGAGAATGGCGTAAACCCGGGAGGCGGAGCTTGCAGTGAGCTGAGATCGCGCCACTGCACTCCAGCCTGGGCAACAGAGCGAGACTCCGTCTCAAAAAAAAAAAAAAAAACATACATCAAGCCCTAGTCTCCTCAGATCTTAAACCATCTCCACACAACAGCTGCCCTAGGAAGGAGTCGTGGGTTTCTCTCAGAGTCTCAGACCAGAAACTCTGTGTCCTAAGACACTGCAGCCTCTTATAGGAAGGCACTGCGGGTCTCACGGTGAGAGGAAGAGTTACACAGAACCCTGTCTTCCCTCTTCCTACAATCATGTGGGTAAAAAGCTTAGATTTTTCTTGCGCTTGGAGTAGAACAAGGGGTACAGCTAAAGTGATGGGCTGCTGAGAGTTTCTAGCTGCTGCTGGATTCCAATAAGTTCCATCGGATTAAGAATGAGCTTAGTGTATAATGTATAAACCCACGGGCAGAGACACTGCCTTGTTTAAGTAATGGTTTACATTCATAACACAAATATAAATGGATAGTCATTTCTTTCTTCAGGGTCCAGCACAATTCATTAGTAGCTTCTAGCCTTTTGTCTCTTTCAAGCAGAAAACAGACCCAGCTCAGAGAGCAGTGGCTGGGTCTGCTCAGGACCCAGGAGCCAAAGCATACAGGATCCCAAAAGCTCCAGAGTCCTTAGAGACTTTGTTGTCAAGCACATCAGAGAGAGTGACTGCTATGTATTCTTGGTGCTTCTTTTCATCCATTCAGAGTCTCAAATGTTCTCTCTTCACTTTCCTGCTTCATTCAACTATGCTAAGACTGACTTAGCCTCCTGAGATACTAACGTGATAAGACACAATCCCTGCCCTCAAGGAACTTTAGGGTACACCTATCTCCCTAACCTTGGCTTCTTGAACTTGGCCTTGTTCCATATAAAGCTCTTTCCTCCTGTCTACCTTCCTCCCACCATCATTGCTGGTTGGTACCAACTGCTCACTTCTATGTTTCTAGTTGCATTTTCTTAGCCTCTGTCTCCAGCTGAGCACTGGACTGCACACTGCAGAAAACAAAGGGGAAGAAACAAAGGCACTGGCCTGAAGGAGTTCATGGCCCACTGGGGAGCTTTTTCAGAAATGTAACCAAAGAAGCCCCTGCCCTGGAGAGCTTTCAGTCCACAGACAGTGCATCCTAGATAGAAAGGGGCCCTCTCTTAAAGAAGTCCAACCCTTCTCATTCATGTAACTATGGCACAAAACAGTAGACGCCAGTAGCACAAACAGTTCAGAGAAAGATGCTGCAGAGTGGTGTTGCCTTAGCATCTCTGGGAAAGGTGCACGGGCTGTAACCAAGCCCCGTTGTTCCACCTGGGTGACCATGGCCATTGCTAGGGGAGAGCAAATTTACATGTGGACACAGGTATTTATGCTCTGCCTGCAGTGACCTAAAACTCTCTTGCTGTTCCAACATGTCCAAGCAGTCCCTCTGGGTCCAAGGCAGAGGGCCCACTCTAAGTGGGAGACCACATAATGACCTTATACAAACACCAGAAATTAGCTCTTAGACACATGAATGGGACAAAGCTAAGTTTCAAAATCCCAAACTCAGTCACCAGTCAATGGACGAAGCGGGCGGCAGGAGCAGAGGAGAATGCATGTGCTTCCACCGGTGTCATCTTTTTCCATCCTTATGACCCACAGAAGGGTGACATTATTCTCCTTTTACAGATGCAAACACTGAGCCTCAGAGAGCTTAGCTTGCCCAAGGCCCTGCAATTAGTAAGTGGTAGAACGAAGACACAAGCTTTTTATTTTTAAAGCTGGGTCTTTTCAGCTACACCATTCAGACTACAAAAGTAGAGAGATCATTTTCATTTTTTATTTGTTATAAATATTTCATTGATCAATATTTAGTTCCTCAGGCACCTGTGTAAGGTCCTCTGTGTCCCAGGGCAGGAGGCTGGGGCTCTAACGCAAGGCTGTGATCCACAGACCCACAGGAAAGGCGGTCACCTCCCTCCCTTCCCAGCCGCAGCAGGGCTGGTGCTGCCGTGTCAGTGCTCCAAGGTCCCCGCCGAGGCAATTTCAGCTCCAATTTGCTCAAACTCCAGACCAAAGGCTCAGTCTCAGCCTCTGATGTGCCGAACAAAACCAGAGACAGGAACTCATCTCAATCACTGAGTCAGCTGGCGGTGAGAAAATGCGCAGGTGGAGAGCTGGGGAGGGCCCTCCCTCCGTGTCCCCATTTCCTAGACTGCGCTGGCCCCTGCGTTCCCTGTGTTTTCTGCACCTGGGGCTGCCCCCAGAGCAGGCACTAGAACCCTCTGCAGATCCTAGACCCTGCTCTGCCCTGGAAGCAGTGAGGCACCTCACAGGTCCCCAAAGTCATCTGAGGCTGGTGGCCTGGTAACCAGTTTGACAAACACTGCAAGGGTTGCAGGGTGCTGGGCTGGGGCAGGTGAATGCATGGGTGGGCAGCACTCCTGTGAATGAGGTTGCCTTTTTTTTTTTTTTTAAGAGACAAGGTCTCTGTCACCAGGTTGGAGTGCAGTGGCATGATCACAGCAAGAAATCCTCCGACCTCAGTCTCCTGAATAGCTGGAACTCTAGGCAGCACCACCACACACGATTGATTTTATTTTTTGTAGACATGGGGTCTGGCTGCATTGCCCAGCCTGGTCTCAAACTCCTGGGCTCAAGCAATCCTCCTTTCTCATCTTCCCAAAGTGCTGGCATTACAGGTGTGAGCCACTGTGCCACCTGGGACTGCTTTCTAAAGAGATTTTCTATCTTAGAATCTACGGTGGCCACTTGAGGAGGGGCTGTGAGAGGTGGCATAAAGGTCTGGCCTGTCCCCCTTTATTTAGGGTTGAGGAACCCCACAGCAAGGGGCTGCTAACTCTGCCTTCAGCACGGCTGGGAGCAGATTCTTTCCACTGGCTCCATAAAGGCCTCCTGCGGATCATTTCTCCCCTGCCGCGGAGCCACCTGCAGTGCTGACTGTCCCCTCCTGAACTCTGTGCCTCTATGCCTGCCTTCATTACCAGGGTACGAGGTCCTTCTCCAGCTAGGTGGATTGGTTCCCAAAGACTCCGGAATAAGGAACATTTGCAGACAGCGAACTTAAAACCCTATGAGAATAGGGTGGGGGAATTGTGACTGCAGATGAGCTTAGGAAAGTCCTTAGATGTATTTCTTCACATGCATCACAGCAACACGCAGCCCGATACCAAAGACATGGTGCACATCCTTAAGTCTTCATGAAAGCTAATCAACAATCAATTCCCAATTTCCATTCTTTGCTCCAGAGAGGAATTCTCTCACCCTCAAGTTTAAATGAGATATTAATGAACTATTTTTGCCTGTTGCGGACAACATACCTGTTAGGAGGTAGGGGTGTGTGTGTGTGTGTGTGTGTGTGTGTGTGTGTGTGTGTGTGTGTGATTCTCCATCCAAATGTTTACTCCCTTTCTCATTTCATGACTTTGGGTTGTTGACTCCCGTCTCTTCCCAACTTCTGCCCTACCCAGTTGGGTGACCTGGGACAAACTCCCCAACCTCCACATCTGTCTCCTTGTTAGTGAAATGGGGCTATGACAGAACCCATGCTGTAGGGATGCTCTAGATTTAACTAAAATAATCCAGGTAAAATGCCTAGTCAATTGTCTAGCACCTAATAAGCATTCAGTCAGTGGTAGCCATTACTTTCTTACTGATAAACTCAAATATCGCAACCTACCAAGTGTCTGACTGTCCTCAGGGCTTGGCCGCTCCAGGACTTCATCTGTCCCATGCTGGCACTGTCAGAACTATGCCCATGAGGCCGAATCACCCTAACTATTTTGAGGCATCCTCGCTCCCACATTTCCACCATCTGTTGAAGGTATCTCCTCTATTGGTCCCCAGGGAGGCCCAAGAGGGCCAAGTCACAGATGGAATGAGGAAGAGAATCTAGAACTGATGCCTCTTAAAGACAGTGCAGACTAGCAGACGGCCGCAAAACCTGGGTGTGGAGGCCCTGGGAACTTCCAGAAGTGGACTATCCATCCCTTCTCCTCCCAGAGTTACACACACATCCCAAGTTGAGGCAGCACCTGTGACTGGCCTGGCTGCATACTCACCATCAGGTGGTCAAGACATGCTCTGTACAGTGGCTGCCTCAGGCCCTGTGGCTCCCAGTAACCAAAGTCCACAGGAGGGGTGATGCAGTCAGGTCACTCCAGGAAGTGAGCAGTGATAGGAACAAGGGGTCCCCCCATCTTTCTACGAGGCCTTGGAGCCGACTGGAGTGTGTTACACAGGGGTGAGCAGGACTTATTTCACCACAGGTTCAAATGCCTGTAACAGATTTCCAGACACTTCTGTTCCTGCCTCTTCTCCCAAACACACAACCATCTGCAGGAACCCGGTACTCACCTCCGCCAGATTCATGTCTACTCGAATAAAAACTTCAATTCAGTGGTTACCTTTGATGTCCCTGTGCCTTTCAACACATTTTTACATAATCTGACTTTAGAGCCTTTTCTTTATAACATGCTTCCTTTCTAAGAGGAGCCAATGCCTTTGGTTAATGGAGTCTATTAAAAAAATGCCTATTGAATACCTGCTAGGGCCTGCTGAAAGCCAGACACTTGGGGTGCAGGGAGGGGTTGGCAATGGGATAGAGGAAGCTGGAGACACATCCTTTCCCTCCAAGAAGCTTAGAGTGGGGGCGGCCTGGGGGAGACGGAAATTCACACAACTAATGCCAGGCTTGGTAAGTACATGGAAAGAAGTGAACACAAATTACTTCAGGAACAAAAGCCTAATTCCTGTGTTTGCATGGGCCTCTGATTTCAGGTTTGTGAATTCATGAGTTAGGATTTATTAATATACATCATGGTGCATGAAATAAAGCTCTTGATCTAATAATACTAATACACGCCAGATAGAGTATGAGCTGGATGAGTAATTAGTGAAGCTCTGGGGTGTGACATGAGCCCTGCTTGTGGAGGGAGGCATAGCGCTGCCTATGTTTATATGCAGCCATGCACCCAGTATGGCAGCCACCAGGCACACGTGGTTACTCAGCACTTGAAATGTGGCCGGTCCAAACTGAAATTTGCTGTTAAATACACATGAGATATCAAAGACCAGATATCGAAGAATCAGTACAAGAGATTAAAACAGCTCATGAATACATTTTATACTGATTACATGTTGAAACAATAATATCGTATACTGTCATGCACCAATTAACAACGGGAATACATTCTGAGAAATGTGTCATTAGGTGATTTCATCATTCTGCGAGCATCACAGAGTGAGTTACACATGCCTAGATGGTGTCGCCTACTACCTACCTACCACACACCTCGACAGTCTAGCCTACTACCCACCTAGATGGTCTAGCCTACTACACATTCAGATGGTCTAGCCTACTACACACCTACCACACACCTCGATGGTCTAGCCTATTACCCACCTAGATGGTCTAGCCTACTACCCACTTAGATGGTCTAGCCTACTACATACTTAGATTGTCTAGCCTACTACACACTCAGATGGTCTAGCCTACTACACACTCAGATGGTGTTGCCTACTACACACCTAAATGGTCTAGCCTAGTACACACGTAGATGGTCTAGCCTACTACACACTTAGATGGTGTTGCCTACTACACATCTAAATGGTCTGGCCTACTACACAGGTAGACGGCATTGCCTACTCCACACCTAGGCTATACGGCAGAGCCTGTTGCTCCTAGGCTACAAACCTGCACAGTACATTACTGTACTGAATACAGTAGGTAGTTGTAACACAGTGGTAAGTATTTGTGAATCTAAACATTTAAACATAGAAAAGGTACAATGAACATACAGTATCATCTTATGGGACCATCCTCATCTATGCAGTCCACCATTGACTGAAATGTTATTATGTGGCATGTGACTATGCATATTTGATTAAATAAAATATGTTATAGACTTAAAATTAATTTCATCTACTTCTTTTTACTTTTTTTTTGTTTTATTGTAGCTACTGGAAAATTTAAAACCCCAAATGTGATTCACATTTATGGTCCACCTTATATTCCTGTTGACCAATGAAGATCTAGAGCATTCATATTCATTTCATCATTTCATTCTCACCACTATGCTACAAAGTAGGCATTCACCCCATTTTACAGTCAAGCTAATTGAGGCTCAGAGAAGTAGTAAATTACTCCAAGTCACATCACATTAGGCTTCAGCAACTCACTTGAGCTGATGACTGTCTTGGGCCAGTGGCTCAAAGCCTTGCAGCAAGATGAAGGCCAAGACAACCATGTCTACTGGCGGTGTGGCCTGGGGCCAGTTATTTGCTCCATTACTTGTAATGTGGTGGGTAAGAACGGAAGGAGAGTAGGTACTCCGTGTTTAACGAGTGAGGACAGTCATCACTGTGTCACACATCTTAAAAATATTCCCTCCACCTGGCGCCTCCTACCTACAAGGCCCACAGTTACAGCCTTTCAGGCTGGGCTAGCAGCCCCTCTCCTCCCCCATTATCAACATCCCACCCGCCAGAGTGGTACATTTGTTACAATTGATGAATCTACATTGACACATCGTCATCACCCAGAGTCCATAGGTTACATTAGGGTTCATACTTGGTGTTGAACATTCTGTGAATTTTGGCAAATGTATAATGACCTGTACCCACCATTACCTTATTATCATACAGAGCAGTGTCACCGCCCTAAAAATCCTCTGTGCTTGGCTTGTTCATCCCTGCCTCCCCCCAGCCCCGGCAACCACTGAGCTTTTTAATCTCTCCATAGTTTTGCCTTTCCAGAATGTCATCTAGTTGGAATCATACACGAAGCAGCCTTTTTGGGGTGGCGTCCTTCACTTAAGAATAGGTTCCTCCATGTTTTTTCATAGCTTGGTAGCTCATTTCTTTTATACCACTGAGTGATATCCCATTGTTTGCATGGATCGCAGTTTATCCATTCACCTGCTGACGGACATCTTGCTTGTTTCCAAGTTTCAGTAATTACGAATAAAGCTGCTATATGCAGGTTTTTGTGGACATAATTTTCAACTCCTTTGGGTAAATGCCAAGGAACACGATGCTGGATTGTATGATAAGAGTATGCTTAGTTTTGTACAAAACCACCAATAACTGTACCATTTTGAGTTCCCACGAGCAATGAATGAGAGGCACGCGACTTTGATGAGCTCATTGCCGTGTTATTCTTGTTAGTAGGAGCTCCACCTTTCTGGCCAGACCCCAGCCATCCAATCTCACTGGGACTCCTACAGGTAGCATTTGGCACTCGGTGGATGTACCTTTGCTCCTTACTAATAATTACAGCTCATAGCAAGCACTTCATATGAGCTGGGAACTGGGCAGAGGTCTTTCCATATCTTGTCCCATTGACCCTCACAGCAACCCTACGGGCCAGGCAGTATGACAGTCCACATTTACATACAGGACAACTGGGTCTCAGACGTGCTCAGTGGCTTGTCCAAGGTCACACTGCTGGCAGGTGGCAAGGTGGGATTTGAACTCTCTGCAAGTGACCCCCTGACTAGGCTGCTCCCTGGTGCCTGTCTCTCCATCTTACTTAGCTGTGAGCTCTTTAAGGGCCAGGACAATACCTCATTTTCCTGGAAGTCACCCCTACCCTGTGCCTGGTGCCTCACCTGTTAGGACACCAGTGATGCTGGCTGGGTCCTCAATGGCTCTCCCAGTCCTCTGTCGTAGGCTCTGCTCTTTCATGTGAGTTGTCCCCAAGAACCCTGCCTTGTCTCTATCATCCCTCCCAGGCCCCTTCACCCTCATAGCCCCAGTTTTCCTTTTGGGCTGTTGACCCCCAAATCCCACACCCAACCTGGTCTTGTGCAAAGACCTCCATTTCCCTTTGTCTCTGAATACTGTCATCAGTTGTCCCTTTAGGAGACCCTTACAGACCCCTCATATTCACTGATATGGACTGACTGTGTTTCCCCAGATCCATATGTTAAATCTCCAGCCCTCAGCGTGATGGTATTAGGAAATGGGGTGTTTGGGGGTGATTAGGTTTAGACGAAGTCATGAGGATGTAGCACCCATGATGGGATTCGTGTCCTTATAAACAGAAGTGCACTAACCAAGGAAGGACATGTGAGCATACTACCAGGAAGAGGATGTGCCCTCCCGTCCTCACCAAGAACTCGGCCATGGTTGGCACACTGGTCCCAAACTTCAGCCTCCAGAACCAAGAGGAATCAGTGTCTGCTGTGTGAGTCACCAGTCTCTGGCTTTCTTCACAGCAGCCCAGTTGACTGACATTTGCCATGACAGAAGAGGACCTCATTGTCCCTCCTTGCCAGTCCCCCCATTTCCTCACCTCAATGCCATTTCTACTTGCCCTTTTGCCAGTCCCCTGAAACCCAGGACTCTCTAACTCTTCTCTCTTACTCTAATTTTCAATTCTCCATTTCCCCTTCCAAAATCTCTCTTGGGTTCTTTCCTTTCCATCCCTGCTCCACGATCCTGCCTCAAGCCATTTTCTGTCCATAACAGAAGAACTCTAATAGTCCATGTGGTGTCCCCACCTCCAATCTCCCTTCATTCAATCATCATACACACAAATCTGCAACAGCAATACCACCTAAACCATGTAGATCACTCCACAAGCTGCTATGGCTCCTTACTGCTGCTTGGATAAAGTATACTCTGTTCTAACATTCCCAGTCTGCAGGAGTCTCACCTCTAGCTGCAGCTGTCCCAGCTCACTCTGCACAGATCCCTGCTTTGGCTCAGTGCCCCCCTCTCTGTTGCCTGCCCAAGTTGGGCTCATTTCCACCTCCAAGTGGCTCCACATACAGTTCCCTAACCCGGACTGCCTTCATTCTCCTTCCTTTTCCATCTGGGTGACAACAGGCGTTCCAGAATGGTCCCAAGGCCAGCCACAGAATCTGCGGGTCATTCTAAACTGCCCAGATGGAGAATGTACATGCTGCCATTGTTTCTCTGCAGATGCCATCAAACAACAGGCCTCTCTTGGTAGCTGGTGTATCTTGCTCACCAACAGGATGCCCTCCAGTGAGGAGATGCCCAGCAATCCTCAGATTGCATACCCTTGATCCTTGATCGATGTCAAAGTAAAAAGTAAGCCTAGTGACAACCCCCAGCAGAACAGCCTCCCTCTTGAGAAATCTAGCATGTGCCCGAGTGCCAACCCACCAGCAATGACCCCTGCAAGGGTCCCTTACAACCTCAGATCCCACAAGTGAGGGGGACATTCCTGGGGGTGGCGTGAGGGGAGGGACTCAGTTAATGCCTTGTAGACAGCAGCAGGTTCCCCTAGGACAGCATCTCCCTCACGGGTGGTAGTTCCTCACCTCTGCCAGCCAGTCAGCCAGTCTCTCCTAGGTGTGGAGGGTGGGGATGGTATGAAGTGAAAGGTCCATACTCCAATGCCCTCATCTGAAAGCCCCAGAACGAGGAGGTCAGCCAGGGAAATGCCCTCTCAAGCTCCTCATTGACCACCTATGTCACTACCATTCAATACATGTGGTATGTGTTACAAGTGTCCTGTGAAGTAGGTACTCTTGTGGTCATTTTAAATATTAGAAAACTGAGGCTCTGGGAAGTGGCACAGCTAGTAAAAGGCAGAGCTGGTAAAGTGCACACCTACTGGCTCTCTCCTGGCTCACAGCAAGCCCGTTCCATCTAACTGCTCCCTTCATTCACAGGGGTGAACCATGGTGGTCTTGTTTGAGATGTCCCTGTTCACTGGCTGCTACTGATTGAACCAGAGGTGGGCTCCTGATCCAAGCTGGGTCAATGAGAATTTGGTATTGGGAGAGAAAATGCTGAGACAGAGAAAGAGCGAGAGTGAGACAGAGAGAGAGTGCAGGCAAGAACACAAGAGCATGAGGGATCTTCAGACTTCCATCTCCTGATCCACAGTGACCCGATGGCTCAGCTGCACCCTTGCCTTGGGTCTCCTAAGATCCCCCCTTGGGGCTTATGTAGCTCAGTGGGTTCTCTTCATCTAGAAGGAGAGTAAGCAACAAGGTCTGAGGCAGGCCTGAGCACAGTACTGGAGCTGCAAAGACAAGTGTAGCCCACAGGGGTTCGTGGCTGCAGGAAGTTGGGGCCCACAGCAGAAAGAACCACTCCAAGAGACAGGCCATGAGAAGAGAACAGTAAGACTAGAGAGTCAGGGACACTCAGCAGGGATCTGCCAGCATCCCAGGACTGTGCTGCTGAGAAGGGGTTGTACTCTGAGCTGGGCCAGGGAAGGAATGGAGAGCAAATGGATTTCATGCAGATTTCAAATGAGGCCTGATTGCAGCATTCTAGAAGAAGACATTTGCTAGAAAGCACAAGTGTCACCACCTCCTCCAAATCCCTCCTAACTCCAGCTAAAATAAACGTCACGGTGAAACTAGGACTTCATTCACATGGCCCTGCCCGTATCTTCATTCCTATATTGGAATGGAAAGTACTGATGCAGAATCCATGTCTGGTTTATTTTTGCGGCCCAAATCACCCAGCCCAGTCCCCAGCCTATCCTAAGGAAGTCTGGAAGGATGCCTGTTGAATGAGTGCACATGGAGATCCCCCCATGTGGCCTGGCCACAGCTGTTTCCAAGCAGGTGTGCGTGTCCCCATTCAAGGCTTCTGAGACAGGGCTCCCCAATGGGGCAGGCAACAGGTTTGCCACAGAGGTCCCTTACTACTCCTGAATCTAGAGTGCTACTGCCCCTCTGGGAGAATCTTGCCTTTGCTCATCTAGTTTTTCTTCTGCTTCTTTTACAAATTGGCACCAGACGCAGGGCTGAGAGCCAGATTAGGGAAGAAAGCTGTCAAAAATATCTCCCCTCCAGAAAAAGCAAAGGAAAACAACATCTTGGTGGGTTTTTCCAGAGGAAGAAAAAGTGAAATAGTTTCTTTTTGCCTTCTATGTGTTGCCCGAAAATGGCAGTTTTGCAGAGAGAAAACATATTTTCCCGAGCAAAGCTGTTTGTGGTGTGAAAGATAGAGTGTGTGTGCTGAGTACAAAGACACAAATTGGCCCGAGGCTCAGCTACGCATGCTATTTTCACAGGAGTTTAGATTAGGGAGGAAGGGGTTGGGGAGAAGAAAAAATAAAATCTTTGTTTTGCGAACATGGAAAAAAAATGTTGACCTGGATCAGATTCAAACCTGGTATCTGGCACAAGGCAGGGCTGTAATAGAGATGTGCTGAATGAAGGGAGGGAAGTTGAAGGCAACACTGTTTGCCCTCCCCAGGCTTGCCAGAGAAGGTACAGGCTTACTCCAACAGCAGGATGGCTGGGGAGCTGGGGCCATTGCAGACTGCAGCTAGGTCTGCTCCAGGGCATGGTCAGGTACCCCTCCAAGCCCTGCCTCCTGCCCTCTCAGGACCTACCTCACAAGGCTCCTGAGAAGACTAAAGGAGGTAATGCCCCCAAAGGTGTTGGCACTGGCCCTCTCCTCATAAGCACTGAGGCGCAGTAGTGACTTTGCTGGTGGTGGAGATGGTGATAGTGACTGTGACCATGAAGAAAAAAAGATGACAACGATGATGATGGTACCCATGGTGATTGTAGTGGTGATAATGGTGATGGTTATGATGATGAAAACGGTGATCAGGACGGTAAGGATGATGATGGTAATAATGATGAAGATGATGATGATGGTAATATGGTGGTGACGATGGTAATGGTGATAATGATGATGATGAACAGGATAATGAAGATTGTCATGATAGTAATGATGATGATGGTAATAATGATGATGAAGGGGTTGATGGTGATAGTGGTGAGGATGATGGTGACGAGGATGGTGGTGGTAAGGATGGTTATGATGGTGATGGTGGTGGTGATGGTGGTGATAGTGATGATGATGGTGGTGATGACGACGATAGTGGTGGTGATGATGACGATAGTGATGGTGATGATGGTGATGGTGGTGATGATGATGGTGGTGATGAGGATGGTGGTAATGATCATGATGGTAATGATGGTGATGATGATGATAGTTATGGTGATGATGGTGATGATCATGGTGGTAATGATGAGGATGGTGGTAATGATGATGGTGGTAATGATGAGGATGGTGGTAATGATGATGGTGGTAATGATGGTGATGATGATGATGGTGATGATGATGATGATAGTAATGATGATAGTGATGGTGATGATGGTGATGATGACGGTGGTAATGATGATGATGGTGGTAATGATGAAGATGGTGGTAATGATGATGGTGGTAATGATGGTGATGATGATGGTGATGATGGTGATGATAGTAATGGTGATGATGGTGATGATGATGGTGGTGATGATGATGGTGGTAATGATGAGGATGGTGGTAATGATGATGGTGGTAATGATGGTGATGATGATGGTGATGATGGTGATGATGATGATAGTGATGGTGATGATGGTGATGATGACGGTGGTAATGATGATGATGGTGGTAATGATGATGGTGGTAATGATGATGATGGTAATGATGGTGATGATGATGGTGATGATGGTCATCATGATGACAATGATGGTAATGATTATGGTAATGATGATGATGGCAATGAAGAAAAATAAAATGAAGAAGATGATCATGATGACAGTGATGATTATGGTGATGGTGATGATACTGTTAATGGCCCCTGCCCCATTCATTATGGCCACTGCTCCATAACCTCTTCTTCCCTTCATTGCTCTACCAGTCCCTTGGAATCAGAAAGGCCTTTCCCTAAAGTCTACCTGAAACAGAGTCACTCAAAGGGTTGTCTGAGAAGCAATTGAATGAGAAAGCCTCTGGGTGTGTGTGAATTATGCAGATACCCAGATCCACTCAGATCTTTGGATTATGACTCCCAGGGGTCCAGAAATATACATTTTAAACAAGCTCCCCAAGTAGTTCTTCCATATACTAGACATAGAGAACCACCCATAGAATCCAGCTCCCTCATTTTACAAATGAGGAAACTGAGGCCTTGAGAGAAGCAGGTTGGCCAACCAGGAATGGCAGAGCCAGGACTATAACTACATCCTCAAATTTCAAGAGCAGTCCCTTGTTGCTCTAGCATGGCCTGTTCAGTCAACAGTTATGTGTTAAGTGCCAACTGTCTGCAAAGCACTGTCCAGGAACAAACCAAATTAGAAAAAAAACAAATCAGATAAAACGCATGCCTCAGGGAGACATGGCCTGTGTGGGGGATGAAAGAATAATGGGGAATGGTGAGTGCCAGACAAGGGGAACAGAGAGAGGCTGAGGGAGTTCAACAGGAAAGGCTGCTTAGGGTGGGAAATGAGAGGCCCGAGGATCTCAAAGATCCAGGAAGATGGCATGGAGGAGCCAGCACTTCAGCTGCAGCTTTGAAGGACGAGCACAGTTCAGCCAAACAAAATAACAAGAAAGGTGCCACAGGCCGAGAGAGCAGCATGAGTAAAGGTACAAGGCAAAATGTCCAGGACATTTATGGGGAAGGGGAAGAAGTTTCATGTGTCTAGAGCTCCAGTGAAATGCACCACATGAAGCACAAGGATGGGGGGAGCCAGAGAACATGGGGACCTGATGCTGAGCAGGTAAGATTGGCTTTTACTCTATGGGCAACAGAGAGCCATGGCAGGCTTTCCAGGAAGGAAGTGACATGCATCTTAGACAGGTCATCCTGACAGCAGCTTAAAACTAGATGGAATGGGAGACAACTCTGTCCCTAAGCTCAGCGCCCTAAAGATACCAGCACATGACTGTCAGGTCCCCGCTGGGACAGCTGCCCTTCCCTAGGCCTGCCCATTCTCTTACCTCCCTCCTGCCTCTGATGGGGCAGGGGTGATGGGTTGGAAGCGGGTGTGTGCAACACTTACCATGGCCAGGGCTGCTCTGTGCTCTGTCCCCACCCAGCACACCAATCTCCATCCATACTGGCCAGCCTTGCCTGTTCCCTCACAGTGATGCATAAGCTGGGCTTCTCCTGTGGTATGATGCTAACGTACTGGCCAAACCCTGAGAGGCCACATATGGTGGGTGAGGGAGGTGGGGCCGCCAGACTGCCAGTCAGTGCCCTGAAGACTCTGAGTTTCATATGCATACACATTTAGTAGTAGTGTGACTCTGGGCCAGCTCCTGATTCTTTCTGAGCCTCAGTTTCCTCATCTGTAAAATGGGGATGATGATACTTACCTTAAAGAGCTGCCATGAGGTCGAAAGACAAACTATGACAAATAGCCAGTGCTGTGCCCAGCCCAGTGTGGGTGCAAGCTATCTGGTGGCTGCTCGGATGATGATGATGACGATGACAACGATGACGTAGCACCCCATTTCCAGCTCACACCATCGGGATCACCGCCAGCATCAGCAGCATCATCAAGCCATCTTCCTGCGTTGTGGCAGCTCGGGCTCCCATTGGCCATGCAGGAGCCAGGAGATCAAATCATGAATGGGCCTCTTTGCACTTCAGGCAAAGTGCAGTTCCAGGAAAGACAGAAGATTAAGGCCAAGTCTCTGCACCCAAACAGGATCCAAGAAGTGGGGTAAGCTGGGACTCATCAGATTTACAGAAAGGGAGGAGGAAGCCCCAGGGTGACCTGGGGAGGAACCCCAGAGGCCTAAGAGCAAGTTCCGCTTTCTGCAGCTGAACTTCAAGAACCCAGCTGCGTCTTGAAGTTCTCGCTAAAGAATGTGGAGACCTGAAATGTCCTGTTCTGCATGAATAAGCATTTCAAAGATATTGATTACAACAGCTCCTTACATGGGTACAGACAGTGGTGTGTAATTTACCAAACATTTTCAGATCCATCATCCCTGTGGGGCGGCAGGGAAGAGATTAGTGAGTTGATGTGATAGATGGGGAAACTGAGGAGAGGGAGGTAAGTGGTTTCCCTGAAATGTCACAGGTCACATAAGGAAAAAGGCAGGTCTGATTCTGCCTACATCTAGGGCTGCTTTTTGTGTATATCACCAGATGCATGTGAGAAATCTGAGTTGAGTTACCTGTAAAAGTCTTTTTTTTTTTTTTTTTTTTTTTTTGAGACAGGATCTTGCTCTGTCACCTAGGCAGGAGTGCAGTGGTGCAGTCACACCTCACTGCAGCCCTGACCTCCTGGGCTCAAGCAATCCTCCTGCCTCAGTCTCTTGAGTAACTGGGACCACAGGTGCCCACCACCATACCAGGCTAATTGTTTTTCTTATTTTTTTTTTTTTTTTGTAGAGACAGGGTCTCAGTATGTTGCCTAGGTTGGTCTCTAACTCCTGGGCTCAAGTGATCCTCCTGCCTCAGTCTCACAAAGTGCTAAGATTACAGGCATGAGCCATCACACCCAGCCTGGAAGTTCCTTATTACCAGGCAGAGAGAGAAGCAATTCCAAGCTTATAGGATTCTAGGAAAATTTCTAATCCAATCTCTTCATGTCTCAGGTGAGAGGAGGGAGACCTGGAGGAAGCCACTGTGCCCCTATTTAAAGTAAGAAAACCCCAAAGAGATCTTCCCTGGTCAAACAGTTTCCAAACCGTTGAATGTGAATCTTGCTACCAGCAGCATGAGCATCAATGGGAGCTTGTTAGGAATGCACGTTCTCAGGCCTCACCCCAGACTTGCTACATCAGCATCTCTGGGTGGGGTCCAGGAATCTGCATTTTAACAAATTAGTCAGGTGGCTGCACAGTAAATTTTGAGAATTTAGCCTGCTTAATCTGATGCATGCTAAGATCTGAAAAACACTGCTCTCACGATTTGGGGGTGGGGGTTCTTTGGAGAGTTCAACAGAAATTTAAGGTTCATTTTCATTATGTTGATGTAACTGTGTTTTTAAACCACAATTTAAAAACAGCCCTTAAACCCTAAGTTACATACCAAATTTTAACAACTGGGAGGCCACCTTGGGCCACAGACTTAGGTCACATTTTCATGTCTGAACTCCCTGGAAGGAGGCTGCCCGTGTTATTCTGTGAGCACAAGGCGGGGCGTGCCCCATCCTGAGCAGCACACACTGGGCACACTGACTTCAGCTGGAACCACTCTGGCAAGCTCTCTCAGTTAGCTCTCCCCTGCTTGCGATGCCCCCTAGATTGGGTATGAAAGTCAGCTGAGAACGTCGGTGCCTTCTGCAGGTTTTTGTATTTATTATGATCCTACTTATACTTACGATGAGGCGTGGATATCATTTAATATGTGACACAGAAACAACACAACACTTGTCAAATTTCTGCATCTGTTTCACCCAACAATTATAAGTTGAGCTGTTAAAAAAAGAAAACTTTTTACCATCCACAACCACCACTTACATGATTACAGGAGTTATCAAGAATTTTAATACTTTTTTCTTTTTTTAAGACACGGTCTCACTCTGTCACCCAGGCTGGAGTGCAGTGGTAAGATCTTGGCTCACTGCAACCTTCACCTCCCAGGCTCAAGTCATCCTCCTGCCTCAGCCTCCTGAGTAGCTGAGACAACAGGTGCACACCACCATGACTGGCTAATCTTTGTATTTTTGTAGAGACCAGGCTTTGCCATGTTGCCCAGGGTGGTCTCCAACTCCTGGGATCTAGCGATCTTCCACCTCAGGCTCCAAAACTACTGGGATTATAGACATGAGCCACTGCACCCAGCCTCAATGGTGTATTTCTTAATACTGTGTCACCCACATGTAAAAATGATTGAATGGGCCAGGCGCAGTGGCTCATGCCTGTAATCCTAGCACTTTGGGAGGCCGAGGCAGGTGGATCACGAGGTCAAGAGATCGAGACCATCCTGGC
Source organism: Macaca fascicularis (assembly GCF_037993035.2). NCBI lineage: Eukaryota > Metazoa > Chordata > Mammalia > Primates > Cercopithecidae > Macaca > Macaca fascicularis. The sequence continues at coordinate 9,880,725 of NC_088382.1, read as the reverse complement.
CAACATGGTGAAAACCCATCTCTACTAAAAATACAAAAATTAGCTGGGCATGGTGGCATGCACCTGTAGTCCCAGCTACTTGGGAGGCTGAGGCAGGAGATTTGCTTGAACCCAGAAGGCAGAGCTTGCAGTGAGCCGAGATCGTGCCACTGCACTCCAGCCTGGGTGACAGAGCGAGACTCAGTTTCAAAAAAAAAAAATTAGCTGAGTGTGGTGGCACACACCTGTAGTCCCAGCTACTCAGGAGGCTGAGGCAGGAGAATCACTTGAACCCAGGAGGCAGAGGTGAGCCGAGATCATGCCACTGCACTCTAGCCTGGGCGAGAGTGAGATTCTGTCTCAAAAAAAAAAAAAAAAAAAAAGATTGAATGCTAAGACTAATGTCTAAACAATTAACTACCATCCCTGATTTCAAATTTATGTGTCATCGAAAGGGGTCTGTTTTTCTCATTTGTAAGTTTAATAGCAAGTAACATTCTAAGTTTTAACCTATGGGAACTTTTATATGAAAAATGTTACTTGTATCTAACTTCTTTAGCAGGGAGCTCGTGTAGGATTTAATTTGAGAAAAAAGTGCCTCTGCTTTTTAAATATTAGAAAATTACTAACATTTTAGGACACCCCTCTCATTTTAGTTAAGGAGTCTGAGTCCTTATGACGTCATGTGAGTCACCCAAGGTCACACAGGTATTTTAAGGATAATTAAATGAGAGAGCAGGGAGACACTGTGTGGAGGGGCACTAATAAACTGTGGGGAAAAGGGAGGAGTACACTTCATGGACTCAGAGAAGTAATTGTAGTCAGCGTGTGTGTGTGTGTGTGTGTGTGTGTGTGTGTGTGTGTGCACGCGTGCGTGTTTGAGGCAGGGTCTTGCTCTGTCACCCAGCCTGGAGTGTAGTTGTATGATCACAGCTCACTGCAGCCTCAAACTACCAGGCTCAGGTGATCCTCCTGCCTCAGCCTCCTGAGTAGCTGGGACCACAAGCACTCACCACCACACCTGGCTAATTTTTTTTATTTTTTATTTTTGTAGAGCCGATGCCTCCCTATGTTGTTCAGGCTGCTCAAGGACTTCGAGGCTCAAGTGATCCTTCCACCTCAGCCTCCCAAAGTGCTGGGATTACGAGTATGAGCCACCATGCCCAGCCGACTTTAGGCATGTAATAAACTTAAGTGATTTAGATTGGCTCAGTTTGGCCACAGGCAGCTAGGTGAGCTTCTGCAGCTTTAGCTACCTGCTTACACTCACTCATTTCCCACTAGTGCTGCTTACCACCCAACTCAGTTGTCAACCCCACCCCTGGCTGCAGGGAGGGTGGGCACTCAGACCCTGCCACTCAGAGCTCATGGTCCCCATGGAGTGGCGCAGGCCCAGTGAGAGCCAGGGAGACCTCAGGAGACTTTGGCAGGAAGAAGCCTGGAGTGTCATCACACCGCCAAGGACAAGAAGGGAAGAACACGCCACCCCACTCAACTGCCCTAGAAACACAAAGCTAAGGGGAGGCCACCAGCCAATGTACTGAAGTCATACAATCCATTCCAGATCTCACTCATGGTGTGAAGCAGAAAAGAGGGAGAGTGCAGATCCAAAAGGCAGGAGGAGGCCACACCAGAGGGGGGACTGAGGGCCTGGGAAAGCTACAAAGAGTGGCTGGGCAATGAAGCAGAAGGCTCGGCCGCCTCGGACAGGTCTGCAGCAGCCGTGGTTAGGCCAAGGCCAGCCTTTCCCTGCTTACTGGACACACTGTGTGTGCAGGATGAGGGACGCGCACTGCCCATGAGGAACTTCCTTTTCTCTTCCAAGATGAGGATAGTGGGCCTTGATGGTCCCATGGCTGGGGCCACCAAAGAACTTGGGACAGAGACCAACACACGCTGGCCCCAACGTCCAGGGGAATGGAACAAAACCTTCTGGTGGGAGAGGGGATAGCCTGACAGTAACAGTCCCAGCCTGGTGGCCCACACCCTCCACCAGGACTCCCACTAACTCCCATCTGTCCTCGCCCCTTCCCAAGGATGGCAGCTGAGATCACAGGGGCTTGAATATGCACTTGTGAATGAATAAGTGCCCTTCCAGGCCCTACCTGGGCATACAGTCCCCACCTGACAAGCACATGGAGGCAGCCCAAGCAGAGCTCTACAAACGCTGGGGACAGCTGCTCTCCAAAGAGCAAAAGGACATTAGCCTGTTAGCGGAACAAGCTTCCCGTCCATGCCTTAAAAGCATAATGCGTTAACTGCTGAGGTGCTGAATTATTTATGCCACCTGGCTGTGGTTTCCCACCTTACAGCAATCGCTCACTTTCCTATCCCCATCCCACCACCCTCTGCCTCCCTCACTGTCAAGAGGTGAGGAAGTAAGAAGAAAACAGTTCCAGGCAGTTCCCTGGGAAGGGTGAGACCTTGCAGTAAGGACCCAGGCCGGGGGGCCCTACTTTCCACTCCCTTGTCCATAAGGTCCACGATGTCCTACTTTCCACTCTTGCAGGAACAGGACCCTTTCTGCCCAGAGCTACAGCCCTGCCTTAGTCCATCAAAATTACCACAGCCTCACGCCTGGAATCCCAGCACTTTGGGAGGCCGAAGTAGGAGGATTGCTTGAGCCCAAGAATTTGAGACTAGCCTGGGCAACATAAGGAGACCTCATCTCTGCTAAACATAAAAAAAAAATAGCCAAACAGGGTGGCACCGGCCTGTAGTCCCAGCTACTCAGGAGGCTGAAGCAGGCGGATCACTTGAGCCCAGGGGGTCGAGGCTGCAGCGAGCCATGATTGCACCACTGTACTCCAGCCTGGGTGACCTTGAGATCCTGTCTCAAAAAAACAAAACAAAACCTACCACAGCCTGGGAGGCTTACAAACAACGGAAATTCATTTCTCAGTTCTGAAGGCTTGGGAGTCCAAGAAGAAGGCAGACTTGGTGTCTGGTGCGGGCTCTCCTGGTTTGTAGACGATGTCTTCTCACTGTGAACAAGCCCTCCTCAACAGGGCACTAACCCCATCACTGGGCTGCACCCTCATGACTAATCGCCCCCCAAGGCCCCACCTCCTAAGACCAGCGCATGGGGTTAGGATTTCAACACATGCATTTGGGGGACATAAACACTCTGGTTGTAGCTAACAGCCTCCTGTAAAACAGAATCATTGCTTGTAGCATCTCTCTCACAGGCACAACTCAGGGAAAACCAAATCTCAGTTTGGGGGCCTGAAGAAGATTCCCAGAAGCAGGTATCTATGTGTATCAGGCAGATGCTCAAGCAAATGCTTTGAACATCTCCTCCGTGCTAGGTGGGGCTGCAGAGACCTGGGGCATGGTGGACCTTATGGACAATGGCCCATTCCACCCTCTCAACCAGCACTGGTGGAAGTGGCTGCCACCCCCGCCAGGATAAGAGGAGAGATGCCACTGAGATATGAGGGACAGCTCAGTGTACCATACATCCCTGCAATGCATTTTAGAAATGTTATTCATGAGGACTTTATAAAAACTTGGAGGATGCTTGTAACAGAGCATTAAGGGAAAACAAGCAGAACAAAACTGTGCAAAGAGCATGACATTGGGTCTGGCACGGTGGCTCACGCCTGTATACAGTCCCAGCACTTTGGGAGACCAAGGCGGACCGATCACAAGGTCAGGAGTTCGAGATCAGTCTGGCCAACATGGTGAAACCCCATCTCTACTAAAAATACAAAAATTAGCTGGGCATGGTGGCACGTGCCTGTAATCCCAGCTACTCAGGAGGCTGAGGCAGGAGAATCGCTTGAACCTGGGAGGCAGGGGTTTCGGTGAGTCAAGATTGTGCCACTGCACTCCAGCCTTGGTGACAGAGCAAGACTTCATCTCAAAAAAAAAAAAAAAAAAAAAAAAAAAAAGGATGATATCCAGTTAGGTTTTGGGAATGATGCTGATGATGCAGATGCAAAGGGAGGAGCCAAAAAAGTTAACAGCTGCTGGTATATGGGTAGTGGGGTTGTGGGTCATCTTAGATGGGACTCGAGGGAGAAGAGGAAAGGGGCCCAGGGCCCTGGGGGCTCAAAGAGGCTTGAAAGAAACTCCTCTGCCATCTGGCCCAGGCCAGGGCAGGGAAGATCCTGGGACCTTACACTACTGGTGGAATAAGACTTTAAAAACGGTCTAATACATTGATATAGTTCAGGAAGTTTTCTCTCTGTGCAAACACATATACACACACACATACATATATAAACACACAACACACACAAATGCAAATGTAAGCCACACATGTATATACACCCACACTCATTGTACTATATAGATATAAGTATGTGTATAAAGTCCTCTTCCCACCCCACTTGGTCTCCCACAGGTAAACACCATACTGTAATTTTGCCATGGTCCTTTATGATTAAATAAGCAAGTACACATGCACCTGTCTGATTGTCCCATTTTTACCAATAGGAGGCATTCTAAACATACTGTTCTGCCTTCTTCGTTCTTTAAATCACAGCAGAGCTGTGGCAGTTTATTGCAGGTTGAGTCTCCCTTATCCAAAATGCTTGGGACCAGAAGTGTTTGGGATTCCTATTTTTGTTGTTGTTGTTGTTGTTATTTTTGATTTTGAAATATTTGCATTATACTGGTTGAATATCTGATATGCTTTGGCTGTGTCCCCACCCAAATCTCATCTTGAATTGTAGCTCCCATAATCCCCACATGTCATGGGAGGGACCTAGTGGCAGGTAATTGAATCATGGGGGCAGATTTTTCCCATGCTGTTCTCAAGATAGTGAGTGAGTTCCCATGAGATCTGATGGTTTTATAAAGGGCAGTTCCCCTGCACACACTCTCTTGTCTGCCGCCATGTAAGACATGACTTTGCTCCTTCTTTGCCTTCTGCCGTGATTGTGAAGCCTCCCAGCCAGGTGGAACTGTGAGTCCATTAAACCTCTTTTTCTTTATAAATTACCCAGTCTTGGGTATTTCTTCACGGCAAAATGAAAATGGATTAGTACAATATCCCAAATCTGAAATCTGAAATGTTCCAATCAACATTTCCTTTGAGTATCATGTGGGTGCTCAAAAAGTTTTGGATTTTGGAGCATTTGGATTTTGGATTTTCCCAGATCTGGGATGTGTCACCTGGACTAACATTTGGATCCCAGGAGTGGACCCTTCCATGGCCCCTGCCTTGGCAGAAGTTGGGGGAGGCAGCTCCCTGGGCCTCCCTAGCACTTAGGCCCAGAAGAGGCCTCCCTACACTCCTCTTCCTGCCAGGCGTCTGGAACTCAGTGAAGCAGGGCGCAGGAAACTTGAGATTGGCCAGCCCCACCAGCCCAGGGCAGTGACGGTGCCCAGGCTTGTGCTGCTGCAGTGCTCTTGCCAGCCCTGGGGGGCTGGGGCCCACCCAGAGGGGTCCTGGTTGGAGGCCTCCATGGAGTACTCAGAGCATGCAGGGCTCCCCAGAAACTCCATGCATTACGAGAGGATAAAATATTTAAACCTATGCAATATAAAATATTAACTTAATTATCGTAAATAATACATGCCCAATGCGTCTTTACTGAAGAGAAGGGAAAAAAAACGAGATGAACACTCTCAGCACGAGTACTCGAGCATCAGCGAGGATGCGAGGTGGAGTGTTGGGAATGAGTCTCCCCTGCAGCAGGAACTCAGCTCGCATGCTTGGAGCTAAGCAGCTGGATGCCTGCAAGTCTAGGAAATCATCCATCTCCTCCTGGGACACCCAGCCTCCTCTTCCTGCTCCTTCAGGGAGCTGACCCTGATCTCTTCCTCCTTTACCTACCCAGGACTCTCTGGAAGTCCCTCCTTCTCGCTTGGCCTTGAGGAGTTCGTTTTAGGCCCCCCTGTGCCTCAGTCTCTGCCCCAGCAGCTGCAGAGCCCCTGGAGGGCAGGCACTGGGTCTTGTACTTCCCCTGGGCAGAGTCGGCCCAGGAAATCTCTACTGAATGAATGAGTGTTCCCACCTGAGAACTAAAAAAAAAATCCTAAGCCTCCCAAACCACTGAATGGAGCCACCCACCTCTTGGCTAAGGGAACCCCAGAGAAACCTTAAAAACCAAGTTCCCACCCATGACAGGACAGGAGGTCGGATGCACCTCATTATACGTACTCTCTTTTCCATTTAAACAGTAGACACAACTGACCAGCACTAATGTTAGAGATCATAAGACTGACAGAACAGACTCTTTGTGGTGATAAGATACCCAATTATAAACAGGACCTAAAGCCGGGCAGGCAATGGTGAAGTCGGGCACCCCTACACTTAAAGAATCAACTAAGCTCTAATTGCCACAGGGTCTTCTTTTTCTCCAGCAGCTAAACACTGGCCTTGAGATAAGCAATAGTAAAACACTTGCAGCTCCACCAGACAGTGACTAACTGAACCCCTGTTCCACCAGCCATAACTACGGCTTTGACTGGTCAAGAGACTGATTTCAGTAACTTTCTCCTGATAAGACCACCAACGGTGGACTGGTTCTGGCTGGTTTATAGAGGCTGAGCACTGAGTGCCTTCATGTCCTTGCCTCACCTTTTAACGTACAGGACCTAACTGTAATGCATTTAAATGTTAAGTCTCCACCCCAAAGTGAACATGGAACATAACGTGCATGTTTGCTTACTATGCGTGCATGCATTCCCCCTTCATGATTATTCATAGCTCCTCCCAGAACCTGTTGAATATGTATACCAGCCGACCCCTACAGCAAAAAATTGCTTGCTTTTGGTTTTCAACTAGTGGTTGCATTTCCCGCCAGCAGGTTGCGATCTCCTTCTTAAGAAATAAAGCTCTCCTTTCTAAATTCATCAATTGTGTGATTTTGCAGCTGACACACCTGTGGCCCTTCCATCGCCAAGGTCAGCATGAAGTGTGCTTTATGGCAAACACATCTACAGATGTTCCCTCAGATCATCCTTCCAACAACCCTGTCTTATAAGCAGGCAGGGTGATAATTTTCTCATTTTTTTTTTTTCTTGCTCTATCACCCAGGCTGGAGTGCAATAGCAGGATCTTGGCTCACTGCAACCTCCGCCTCCTGGGTTCAAGTGATTCTCCTGCCTCAGTCCCCCAAGTAGCTGGGATTACAGGCGACCGCCACTACTCCTGGCTAATGTTTTGGATTTGTAGTAGAGACAGGGTTTCACCATGTTGGGTAGGCTGGTCTTGAACTCCTGACCTTGTGATCCACCTGCCTCAGCCTCCCAAAGTGCTGGGATTACAGGTGGGAGCCACTGTGCCCAGCCAATTTTCTCATTTTACAGATGAGAAAATGAAGGCTTAGAGAAGATAGGTAGCAGGCTGAAAGACAACATTATCTTTCTAAGCTCAACTCCAGTGATCTTTGCTTACTTGTAACATTCCCTTATTTGCTCTTTGTGTTACCGTTCCCACACTCAAATTATTCTTTTTTTTTTCCCCTAGAGGAAGTGTCGCTGTGTCACCCAGGCCAGAGTGCAGTGGCATTATTTCAGCTCAGTGCAACCTCTGCCTCCAAGTTCAAGTGATTCTCCTGCCTCAGCCTCCCAAGTAGCTGGAGAGTACAGGCACATGCCACCAGACCTGGCTAATTTTTGCATTTTTTCGTGGAGACAGGGTTTCACCATGTTGACCAGGCTGGTCTCGAACTCCTAACCTCAAGTGATCTACCCACCTTGGCCTCCCAGAGTGCTGGGATTATAGGTGTGAGTCACTGTGCATGGCCTCAAATCACTCTTAAAGATATTAAATATATCAATCTGATCTTGATTGTCCCAATAATGCCAGAGGGGAGGATGGGCAACTATCACGATCCTGGCTCCTACTTCTTAGGGTCTGTGTGACTAGTAATAAAACTATTTTCTCTTTTAATCTTCCATTTCCTCATCTATAAAACAGAGATAATACTACTACTGACCTCCTAGAATTATTGGGAGGGTTAAATTAAATAATATGTGTACAGTGCTTAGTGTTGTGGACAGCTCAGAGAAGATGCTTGAGTCTAGCCATCATCATGAAAACTCCATATCACCAACCACATCAGGTCTTTCTCCTGTTCCTATCTTTTTCCTGCTCCCTTCCTTATTGAATTTCCACAGTCTCCACCACAGAGGCAGTGCACTGGTGTGACTTGGGGGTTACTACAAGGAAAATGGAAGAAAATAAACGTTTACTGTATCTCAACACTTGTAAGTTAAAAAAAAAAAAAAAGAAAAGAAAAGAAAAAGAAAAGGAACAATAGCCAGAGCCATAGTAGGATGGCTGTTATCAAAACAACAGAAAATATCAAGTGTTGTCAAGGATGCAGAGAAACTGGAACCCTTGTGCACTGTTGGTGAGAGAATGTAAAATGGTACAGCTGCTGTAGAAAACAGTATGCAGTTAAACAGAGAATTACCACATAATCCAATCCCACTTCTGGGTATATACCCATTAAAACAGGGATTCAGGCTGGTCACGGTGGCTCACACCTGTAATCCCAGCACTTTGGGAGGTCAAGGTGGGCACATTGCTTGAGGCCAGGAGTTCGAGACCAGCCTGATCAATATGGTGAAATCCCCGACTCTACTAAATATACAAAAATTAGCCGAGTGTGGTGGCACGTGCCTGTAATCCCAGCTACTCAGGAGGCTGAGGCAGGAGAATCCCTTGAACCTGGGAGACAGAGGTTGCAGTGAGCCGAGATTGCACCACTGTACCCCAGCCCGGGCAACAGAGTGAGACTCTGTCTCAAAAAAAGAAAAATAAAGGAAAAGGGAGGAAAAGAAAAGAAGAAAGCAGGGACTCAAAGAGATATTTGTGCCCTTTATATGAACATTATAATGTTCCTAGTAACATTATTCACAGTAGCCAAAAAGTAGAAATAACTCAACTGTTCACCAGTGGATGAACGGATAGAGAAAATGTGGTTATTATATACAGCAGAATATTTTTCAGTTATAAAAAATAAGGAAATTCTGACACATGCTACAACATGATAAACCTTGAAGATGTTGTGCTAAGTGAAATAAGCCAGCTGCTTACTCACAATAGCCAAGATAAGGAATCAACTTAAGTGGCCATCCATGGATGAATAGATAAAGACAATCTGAGACAGATAAAGATATAGATACATAGATAAATCTTTAATGGAGTCTGATTCAGCCTTAAAAGATAATCAAATCCTGTTATTTGCAACAACATGGATGAACCTGAAGGACATTACGCTAAGTGAAATAAACCAGGCGCGGAAAGACAAATAGTGTATGATCTCGCTTATGTGTGGAATCTAAACAACTCAAATTCATAGAAGCAGAGAGGAGGATGGTGGGTGCCAGGGCTGGGGAGAAGAGAAGGGAAACGGGGGAGGGCGGGTACGGTGTTGGTCAAAGGGTACAAAGTTTCAATTCAGCAGGATGAAAGACTTCTGTAGCTCTAACGCACAGCATGGTGACTACAGTTAATAACGTATTGTCTACTTTAAATTTACTAAGAGAATAGATCTTAAATGTTCTCACAGCAAGAAAAATATAACTATGCGAGGGGAAGCTACATTAATTAGCTTACTTGATTAACCATTTCACAATGTATACACAGTGTATCAAAGCATCACATAGTACACCATTAATACATAGTTTCTCTTTGTCAATTATACCTCAATAAAGCTGGGAGGGAAAGCACAGGTCATAAAACTAGTTGTAACACAAAAGATATGTTAAGAATATTTTATTTTCCAATTTTGCATCATGGACACCATGAGGCTTTCATGGGTTTCAGGAGTAGGATGGTGATTCCACTACTGTGTACATTTTTTGCTTTAATGCAAATATAGAACTAAATTTAAAATACATCATTGGCCCATTTTCCATGAAAAAGAAACCAGTCACAAAAAGACAAGTTCCACATGATTCCACATCTGTGAGATCCCTACAGGAGCCAGATTCACAGAGACAGAAAGTAGAATGAGGGTTGCCAGGGGCTGGAAAAGGGGGCATGGGGAGTTGTTGTTTGATGGAGACAGAGCTTCAGTTTGGGAAGATGCAAGAGTTCCGGAGATGGACAGTGGCGATGGTTGCACAAAAGTGCAAGTATACTTAATGCCACCAAACGATATGCTTCCAAATAGTTAAAATGGTAAATTTAATATATGTACTTTACCACCAAAAAAAATTTGGCCTTAACAACAGTGAACATGCAATTACTGAATCTCACTACATGACCCAGGAACAGGCTCAGTGGATGACACTTCTTTCAGTTAATCTTTACAACCTTCTGATTGGTGTTGAAAGTCCCAATTTTACAGATGGGGACGCTAAACTTAGAGTTACCTGCCTTGCCAAGAAAATTCTCAAACACAGACATGTCAGACTCCAGCGCCTGTGTTCTCCTGACTGCAACCCTGAATAGCTCCACCTCTTCAGCAGCCCAGGGTGATGGCAGGGGGACTGTCTGTATCCCTCAAACACACACACCCCACACTCAGTCACCGCAGCAGCCAGAAAGCCACATGTTAAGCTGGTAACACTCAGCCCTGGGGAAGCCTGGCACCTCGACACTACGGGGCTAAACTTCTGTATCTCACTGGGGGGTCACCTCACACCATCAGCAAGTGGAATCCGGTCCTTGTTTCTCAACTTTCTTTGTCTGCGGTTCTGAAACATCGGGCTGTTTAGGGCAGATCACTCAGGAAGGAAGTTCAGGTCTTCTCTGCATGGGAGGGAAACTACTGCTTTCTTGCCTTCTCTCCCCGCCCCGCCCACCAGAGTCCCTGTGCTCCTTTGATGAAATGGTTTCAGACTTGCAGAAACGCATATTGAGGTCTCTTAATGTGTATAAGCAATACCAGACAGCAAGGACACCTGAGCGTGTGTTAAAAATACAGGTTCCTGGGACCAACTCCTATGTGCCTGAGTGTCTTGGCAAAACCTGGAGATCTGTATTTTTTAAAGCCTCCCCGCCGAGCCAAGGATTCGGATGAGCGGTGAATTTGGAGAAGAGCTAGCCCAGGGGTCTCCACAAATGAAGGGAGCCCTGGAGGGTGAGCCCCCTTCCTGGGTGACTCTGTACTCCACAGGCCTCTGGTCCGCAGTGTTTGTGCTACCCCCTGTCCCATGAAGCCCCAGACCTCCCGGTGGCTGTCCCCATGGCACTGTCCTGCCCACTCACCCCAGCCGGCCCCACCTGTCCGTGAATGAAGCTGGCTTGGCTGGCTGCCCAGGTGCACAGTGGCTGAGGTGGCTGCAGACTCTAATCAATGAGATCAACAGGATGTCTGCTGAAGATGAGTCGGGACAAGATCCCATGACTATGCCCTAACTGGCATTCCAGAGGTCACTCTGCTGAAGTGCCTGGCCTTCGTAGCAAGAAGCTTTCCTGGGGGAGAAAAGGGCTCTGGGCTCTGGGTTGCTCAGGAGCCCATTGGAATGGACGCTCTGTTCGCCTTTGCACTGCACAGCAGCTTATTCTTGGAAAAGGCACTTGAGGTTCTAATGGCTGCAAGGCACCCACTGGCTTAATGAAACCTGCTTTTGGTATCTCTGCTGCCTCTTTTAATTCTTGTTTGGGGAGTAGCCAATACCTCTATCTGTTCCCCCATTTCTCAGGACATGACCCGGCAGGAGGGTTCAGAGTCCTTCCAGGCTGGGACTTTGAGTCTATTTGTGAACAGGTGGATGCCTGATGGAACGCAGTCCCTGACGGGGCTGGCTGCTTGCTGCACCTCTCTGTGGGGGGCTGGGAATCAGCCTCCTCCAGGGGTGGCTCTATGTGAAGACCTACCAACACCTGAAGACCCTACCGACACCTGCACGAGGGATTCTTTACTGGGGAGCCAGAGAGAGGGAAACGGATCAAGGCCCCGGAGCAGGCTTGGCAGCAAGACCCATCCTGCAAGGAGGGCTGCCAAGGCCCGCTGAGGTGCCCACCTCCCCGTGAGCTGGCAGGGCAGGCGCCAGTGTTAACACTGGAAACACCTGGCTGATAAAAACCAAAAACCTTCTCTCAATGATGGGTGAGAAAGAAAAAGAAAAAAAAGAACCAAATCTGTTGGACAGAATTTTTCTAGTCTTTTTCTACTTAGTTTTAAAAGCCCTTCAAGAGTCACCCAGGGGCAAACAGTGCGTACACACGGTCAGGACAGAAAGTCTGTGTCCACTGCAGAGAGGCTAGAAGGACACTTCTCCCTTCTGTGCCTCAATTTACCATTGCAAAACATAGCGTCCATTGCCTTTCCCGGCCCCTTGTGAGGAAATCATATTGCTGTAACCACAGAGATCTCGCGTTTCCACTAGGAGTTTCTCCCTGGCCTTGAGCAATACGCTCTGGTCCTCAGGGTTTTCACTTGCAAAACAGAAACATTTGCAAGGCAATATCAGGGCGGTGCTGTCGTGGCTAGCACAAGTGTACCATGTACTCTATGTACTCTATGAGACCAGCAGATTCAGTGAAGCTGACTGAGTAACAGAGACAAGCGTGCCAGACACAGGGAGGGGTAATGTAACTGTGACAGGATTCAAGAATATGGCCAACATCAGCTACCGCTGAGATTGCGGCTGATCTCGGCAATCGTGGCGTCCACATTAAGTCCTGGTTGGAGCGAGTCACTTCGTCCCTCCAAGCCGTGATCTCCTCACCAGTGTAAAATAAGGGGGTGGGCCTGGGTGATGGTCTCAGAGATCCCTTCCAGCTCCGACAGTCTACAACTCTATGAAGAACAATGAGAAAAAGACAAGTGTGTTGACAGAAACATTTTTAGGTCCCCAGCCAAATCTAAGGGACAGAAAAGGGAGAAAAGAGAGGGAAACAGAAGACAGAAAGAGCTTTCATTAAGAAAAAAAAAAAAAAAAAAAAAGGAATCTGACTTGATATCCCAGAAAAGCTATGAAGGAAGAGAAAAGAAGCTACGGGGGAGGAAAAAAACACTTGAGGATACTTTTCTTTCAAACAGAAGAGCGGTTTGGTAGAGAATGGCTTCCCTTTTCTACCACCACATCCACTCACTCCACACATCCAGCCACTCGCTCACATATCCCCTGCCTGTTCTTCCCTCCTGTCACCACAGATGGATGACCATGTCCCCAGAATCACTGGCCCCATTCCTCAACACCTATCCTCCATTCCCCAACGCTACTCCCCACTCATCCCTGCAACCCCCACTCTTCTCTCTGCTGGTCACCCTTATCCTCAGAATAACAGCCCAGAGATTTCAAAAATGAAAGCATCCTCTGACCTCATATCCCCTCCAGCTATGACCCTTAATTCTCTGGTTCTCATTGGAGCAGAACGTCTCTAAGAAGCTACCAGTATTCACCAACAGCCCCTGCCAGTCTCTCATTATTGCCAGAAAGTCACCAAAGCCCTTAGTCCTTCCAAGTCTGATGTCCAGCTCTCAGCTGCCCTCTCCCTTGGCCTTGTAGTAGCATTTAATTCAGTGGATCACCCGCCATCTGCTGGACTCCTTTCTTCCCTTGGGCTCCAGACACTTCTTCCTGGTTTGCTTCTAGCTCACTATCCCCCCATCACCCTGCTGGCTTCCCCACCTCCTGTCCTCCAGGTGCAGCAAGCTCAGACCTCTGCAGCTGCCTGTCTCTCCAGTCTCCCCCTCAGGACTCTCTTCCCGACCATGGCTTTTAACATTATCTAGACACTGATGACTCCCAAAGTGACATCTCCAAGCCCTACACCTCCCCAAGGGTGTTTCGCAGGCACCTCCAACTTTCCAAATTCAAAACTGAACTCTTAAGTTTTCCCCTCCAGGCCTGTTCTTCCTTCAGGCTTCCCCAGCGGAGTAAAGGACATCATCACATTATCCAGTTGCTCAAGCCAAAAAAACAAGGCAAATCTTTGGCTCCTCTTTTCCTCACGCCCCATGCCTGATCCTTCTTCCCCCACCTGCAGAACGTATGTCTGCACCCCCAACCTCTCCCTTCTCATCCCACCGGCTACTACCTGACTCAATTCACGGGCAGCTTTTCCCCACTGCCTCCACCCTACACAGCAGCCAGAATAAAGGATTTGAGGTTGAAATAAGACTGCAGCCCTCCAGTGCTGAAAGCCCTCCAATAGCTTAGTCTTTTTTTCTTAGTCTGTTGTTTCTTCTAAAACAACAACAACAACAAACAACAAACAAACGAAATGGGATATATGTGTAGAACGTGTAGGTTTGTTACACAGGTAAACGTGTGCCATGGTGGTCTGTTGCACAGGTAGGCGTGTGCCATGGTGGTCTGTTGCACAGGTAGGCGTGTGCCATGGTGGTCTGTTGCACAGGTAGGCGTGTGCCATGGTGGTTTGCTGCACCTGTTGATGTGTCCTCTAATTTCCCTCCCCTCAACAGCTTAGTCTTATACTTCAGCATAAAATCCAATGTTCGTTCCACTGCCTGCCTCTCTGTCACCTTCCCCAGACCCCTCACTCCTCCTGCTCCAACCAAACTGGCTTCCCTGCTGCTCCTTCCACTCTCCAAGCAGGTTCCCACCTCAGGGGAACTGCGCTTGCAGTCTCCTGCCTGGAAGGCTTCTTGGATCTGATGTGCTCCTTCCCACCACTGAGGTCTCTGCTCAAGGATAGGAGCTCAGAGGGGCCTCCCCTGACTCCCAAAACTAAAACAACCCTATAAGGCACTATCTGTCCCCCAGCTCTTGTTTCCCAGAGTACTTGTCATCTGAAATGAAAATGTCTCTTTTGTTTGTTTATGGCCTTCCCCATGAAAACGCAAACTCGAAGATAGGAAGCTTGTGTGTCCAGTTTCCTGTGGAGTCTCCAGGACTGACACTGGCTGGCATCTGGCATGTAGATGGCGCGAGGTAAGGCTCTGTTGAATGGGTGAGTTGGTGAAGGGATGGGTGTGCTGAGGGTGGGGGCATCTCCTTTAGCCCTGTTCCTGGACATGAGGCTCTGGCCGTCTGGCCGGTGGGGGAGCCCAGAGCCCAGTTCTGTCTCCCCCTGGTTTTCTCTCCCCATTGCCCCTACCCTGAGTTAAAGTTGGTGTCTGCTCTTCTCTTCCCCACACCCAGCCCGACCCCTGTTTCCAGTTGGAATGGCCTTGCCCACCGGGAGTGAGCCCAGAGCAGCACACTCTGGGAAAGCTGGAGGACCTCTGGAGGGCTCATCAGGATTCCTCTGCTGCCTACCCTCCTCCCACTCCCCTAGCAGGGGCTAAAGTCTCCTAGGCCTCCTGCCCGCCTGCAGAAAGCCTTCTGGGCTGTCTCGTACCACTGGGCACCTGCGTCGCTGAAGCCCCGGCCAGTGCTGCGCGTCTGGGATGTTTGGTCACAGTGCTGAGGGACTCAGTCAGGGGTGCCAGAGAGCACTGCATGGGGCGCAGCCTAGGCGGGAGGGCTGAAGCCCAGCTGACCACCCAGGGTGAAGCCGATGCCTCCCAAGAGACTGCAGGCTTCCTTCTGAGCCCCCGCAGGCACTGCCCAAGAGCAGCAGCCTGGGATTCACTACTAGGCTGCCATGTGCCATCATGGAGGAATCACTTCCTCTTCCAGGCCTCAGGCACCTTGCTACTTTAAAAACATAGATGGCCAGGGCTAAGGGCAAGGGCTTATTTTATTTCCAAAGTCTCTAAAGTCTCTGCATTAAGCAACCCCGAGGTCTCCGGCCCAGCACACTTAACCCTCTCCTGTGAGTGGCCCGACTCCCCTCCCGCCAGGGTAAACACATCAACCACAGCAGAGATCAATCCAGGTCCTCCTGGCGCTAATTAGAAAGAAAGCTGGCTCCCAGGGAGCTGCGTCTCTTCCCCATTCCCAGATGGAGGAGGTAATGAATGATTCATGGCAGGAGGAGGGGCGGCGTCCCTGCAGGTCTTGGTCACCAGCTCCCAGCAGGCGCTGCCCCTCCTGCACCCCTTTCCTGACTCTGGCTCCCTGAAACAGATGAACTCTGATTGACTGGCAGTGCTGGAATTTATCAATGGCTTGTTCTCTCTGGAACCAGCTTTCATTGATCTAATCTGTTCCTAGCCCTCTGTTCCTGAGAATTCCCACAGGGACCAAGAATCACTTGTGCTGTCTTGTGGATAAAAATAAAAACATACCCCAGCTCACATGACTTCACTTTTTGCCATTCCTTCTCTCCAGCAAACATTCCCCCATGCCACCTAAGCAAGGAAGAGAGGGGAAGATATTACCTAGGTCTTTCCGCACTCTAGAATTCCATGATTTTAACATGTGTACATGGAGCTTTCAGCCACGCACAAACATGCTTTCTGGAGGGAACACAGGAAAATGCAAAGAACTGCTGAACCAATGTGCTACAAAGACAGAACTAGAGAGGATGCTTTTCCTTCTTTATATTTCCTCTAACATTATGTGATAACACTGTTTTGTGCAAAATAAAATATGGTAGGAATGCTGGGTAGGGAATCAAAGGGTGAAAGTTCCAAAAACGCAGTCATGCTTGCTGGGAGGTGTCATTTCAGGTGGTTAAATGAAGTTAGAGGTTTGAGAGAATTGCATGCAAGGGCAGCCATATCCCTCTCCCTCTTCTGGACATGGCCATTGTTCCAAAGTAAGCCGTATCTGGGCAGCAAGTGCTGAGCAGGACCAGAGGTGGAAGGAGAGAGCACACAGTAAGTCTGACCTAACTACTAACCCTCCTCTAATGACCACTAGAAGCCACAAGGCCTGAAGCCTGGCTCACAGACTATGTGCCCTGGACAAGAACTCCATCCATGTACCTGTATTCAAGTTGCACACTGTCCAAATAGGCAATGTCCTGGGGAGGCGTGCCGTTTACATTGCAGACCAACTTATCTGAGAGCTGCGTGCGTGGGTACAGAGTCCTGCAGTAGCAGTGAAGAGCTACATAAATCCACCTGGCAATGTTACAAGTACACACGTATGCCTGCCTCATGGGGCCCTTTCCCAGCCACACTCTGGGAGGGACCTGCAGTCACTTCTCCTTCCTGCCAGCCCTTTAGGAAACCCAATTCCTGTCCCCACTGAGGGAACACCCCAGAACATTTGCCTATCCTCGGTGGTGGGTGGGAAGGAGGAAGGGAGTGTGGGCGGATGGGGTGTGATATTGCTGGTGTGTGTGAGGGTCCAAGGGCGGGGGCTGCCAGGGTAGTGCTCATTGGGGCCCTGGGAGCTCCCGGGAGGGCCAGTCCGCCTCATACAGGTGTCCAGGTCACACTAAGGTGAGCCACCCAAGGAAGAGGCCCTTTCCTAATTCATGCAAAGGCCCTGTGGGTTAGTGGAGGCCTGGGCTTGGGCCAATGCTGTCTTCTCTGCAGAAGGGGAATATCAAAATGCAGCCAGAGGGGGCCGTAGACAAGCAGATGGCCACACCCAGAGGCTTTGCTTGGATGTTTGTGGGAGGAGGTAGTAAAGAAAAAATTATTCCTGACACTTACTAATATGGTAAGACTGACTGTATTCAGGAGGACTGCCACCAGGTATAGCGACTACTATCCTGGGGTTTTCCAGGAAGTGAGAGATTGGGCTCAACTCTGATGACAACAAAGACAAGTAGAGATTCACAGCCCAGAAGCAGCATGGGGTAGATGGACGGATATCACTAAGAGGAAAGTGAAGGCTGGGGGGTTCTTGCCGCAAGCAGGCCAAGGCAATAAGATCCCTAGGGTGGGGCAGGAGGCATCTGATCAGATATCAAGGGTGGGGGATTTTCACTAAAATCCTGACCCAGCAGGATTCTTGCTAAAACTGGAGTAAGCAGGCCAAGGCCAGAGCCCAAGGTCGGGGCTTTGAGGGCTCAGGGGAGCCTGCCTAGAGGCAAGTCAAGGGGTGTCTTTGAGGAGGCTCCTGGGTGTAGGAGAGCCACAGGCCTCGCTTAGTCCTGCAGGGAGCAGCACGGGGTTCTGCCGGCCCCGCCTTATAGTACAGCAGCCCCTCTGGGGAGTCTGGCCGCTGCCCCCCAATCCATGTCCCAGGACAGCTCTGTCTGACAAATAACAGGTTTGGTGCTCGAGGCGACTGCATGGATGGGGCCTCTTGGCTTCACCTAGGACTTTGCTTGCAAAGGGCACATGGGGCTTTCCAGAATGACCTGCACAGCCTCACGGTGACCTCCCCTGGTAGAGGCAGCACAGCGGGCCCTGGAGTTCACTGCACAGGGAGGAAAGCCATGGGGTGGAGGGTGGGCAAGAAGCCCTGGCCGGGGGACCCTGGGTCACAGTTCTGGTCACACAACCTCCTCGTAAAACCTGATTTCCTTCATACCCCACCTCCATACACTTTGTGTTCCAGGCAAACTAACCTCAAGTAGCAACAGCAGGAAGCCTGTCTGAAGGCCCCCTCCCCTGCTTCGGGGTCTGTGCAGCCCTTGGGTCCCGACTCAGGATTCCTCTCCCGCCCCACTTCTCCCCAGCGTCCCCTGCTGGATGCCCCATAGGAGGCCGTGGATGACGTCCCAGCTCCTCCTGGACCCAGTGCTGCTGGGGCTAGGGAGCTTCCTCCTCTAGGAGCGCGAGATGAGAGCCTTCCAGAGGCGTCCTGCCGCACTCCTCAGGCTCCAGGAGGCAGAAGCAAGCTGAGCCTGATTACTATTCCCAGGGGATTGCTGCCTGCTTTTTATTTATGCGTTTACTAGGAAGCTCTTTATTTACATTGCTGTAATTTACATTTCCCACAAGTGCCTGCCTTTCCCATCTCCTTCCCTTCTCCACATTGCTAAACACGGGTTCCCCAGTTGCTCCCGAACGCCGGCAGCGCACAGGCTCTTCTGAGGACTCCTGGGTAAACATCCCCCGTGTTCACCCGGAAAGTGTCGAAAGGGTGGGCAGACATTTCTGTGCACATAGCAGGCTCTTGGCACTTGGTTTGGAGACGTTCAGCTACCCCAAACGCAACTCCTCGAAGAGCACCATCCCCACAAAGGCACCTCTGGCTGTCTGACCCCAGCTTCCCTGGAACTGGGGAAGGGCAGGTCATTGGCGTCACTGCGTTCCGGAAGCTGAGTGGTCTACGGAGGCAGCCACACAAGTGCGGCAATTAATGTCGCCATTGATTTAGGTGAAGTCTGAAGGGTGCTCGTACTCTGTGTGACCCCACTACCTTTTCTTCAATGGGAGAGGGAGCCATGAACCCTTTCCCAAGTCTTGCAGTCTTGGGTGCATCTGCCTTCCTGACCCTCCCGTCTTCCCAGGCTCCAGCCAGGGGATCAGCTGGGAGGATGCAACTCTCTTTGCCCCTTTCAAGCCTCTAGTCTCACCCTTCAGGCCTCTAGTCTCACTTCTCCCAGTCCAAGCTAAGAAACCCGCAGGCAAGGTGGATTCTACTCCCATGTTGGTGCCCACCAGCCTGGGTCTGACGCCTTGTCCTTGGCTGCCTGGAGCCCACTGTGCCCTTTCTCACTGCCAGGGTGCTCCCTCCTGCCTGGCTGCACTCCCTCCAATCTGTGCACAAGCTGCAACCATGCCACGATCTTGAAGCACAGCCCAAATCACACTCTTGCTCAAAAGCCGTTCTTGACGCCCCTAGACCCAATCTAAACACAAAAAATCTTCCTATGACTCTCCCTCTCTTCATGGATCCTATTTGTCACCCAAACTAAAGAATAAGGAATAACATCCTTATCCCTTATAAAGAATAACATCCTTATTCCTTATAGAATAAAGAATTACTCTACAAGGAGCCCCTGTACTCCATACTGCCTGCTTTATTTGTCTTTGTCACACTTGTCACTGTCTAACTCACTAGATACCTTATTTATTTCTGGTATTCTCTGTCTCCCTCTCCCGCTAGAATGTAAGCTTGCATGAGAGGGCTTTTTGTCTGTTTTGTTCACTGCTTTGAAACAAACAGGGCCTGGCACAAAGGAGAGGCTCAAAAACCACCTTTTGAATAAATGAATGAACAAATGGACGAGAAGTGACATTTGTCCAGCGGTCCCAGTTTTCTGCCCTCATCACATGCATCATCTTGGCTCATCCTCACGACAACAGGCCGAGGTAAGTGCTTTGCCCTCACTTCACACATGTGAGGAAGTCCCATGAATTCTCAAGGTCACAGAGGCTGGGCAGGTGTAGTTTTGTTCAGCAGGAGTCCCTGCGTTGGGTGGAATGAAGGAAGGACCCGGGCTCCACTGGCGACTGTGTCCAAGCTTGGTCTGATGTCACCGTCTGTCCCTGTCCTCACCTTCAACGCCCACCTGTCAAACCCCACCTCCATAATGCTCTTCCTGACCCCTTCAGCGGGTCCTTGGGCTTTTTGTTTTTTAAAAAAACCTTTTGGCCGGGCGCGGTGGCTCAAGCCTGTAATCCCAGCACTTTGGGAGGCCGAGATGGGCGGATCACGAGGTCAGGAGATCGAGACCATCCTGGCTAACCCAGTGAAACCCCATCTCTACTAAAAAATGCAAAAAAAATTAGCCGGGCGAGGTGGCGGGCGCCTGTAGTCCCAGCTACTCGGGAGGCTGAGGCAGGAGAATGGCGTAAACCCGGGAGGCGGAGCTTGCAGTGAGCTGAGATCAGCCACTGCACTCCAGCCTGGGCGACAGAGCGAGACTCCGTCTCAAAAAAAAAAAAAAAAAAAAAAAAAAAAAAAAAAAAAAAAAACCTTTTATTACATTCATACCTACATCCTACTACTAAATGAGGAGTTCCCGAGGACACAATGCACAGACATGAATCACAGCGCTGACACCTGCTCCATCTTACAAACACTGAAGGTGTAATGAGTGCTTGTTAAATGAAGGAAGAGAAAGAAAATAGCTTGAAAATCATTGTGTCTGTGTCTTGTCATATGTCTGTGGCACATGTGTTGCCCTTAACTCTAAATGACCACCTTCATCCCAAACTTATTGTATTCCTGGGAACTATTCTAGAATATTCGAGGACTGAATATTGGACTGTGTCTCCCCCATTTGAGTTGTGTTCTGCCCGCACCCAGCGTGACCCATGTGGGAGGGGCGGTGTCTTTAAGTTGAAATGGGTGAATTTTTAAGTAGGGTGGGAGAGTGAATCTCCCACAACATTTTTTCTCATTTTCAAAGGACTGTAATTGTGGAAGACAGTGTGGTGATTCCTCAAGGATCTAGAACCAGAAACACCATTTGACCCAGCAATCCTATTACTGGCTATATACCCAAAGGATTATAAATTATTCTACTGTAAAGACACATGCACACATATGTTTATTGCAGCACTATTTACAATAGCAAAGGCTATTTGCTATGTAAATGAACCAACCCAAATGCCCATCAATGATTAGACTGGATAAAGAAAACGTGGCACATATACACCATGGAATACTATGCAGCCATAAAAAAGATGAGTTCATGTCCTTTGCAGGAACATGGATGAAGCTGGAAACCATCATTCTCAGCAAACTAACACAGGAACCGAAAACCAAACACTGTATGTTCTCACTCGTAAGTGGGAGTTGAATAATGAGAACACATGGACACAGGGAGGGGAACATCACACACCGGAGCCTGTCGTGGGGTGGGGGGCACATATCCCAGAACTTAAAGTAAAATTTTTTACAAAAGAAAGGAATGTATATTCACTGTGGGATATTTAGAAAACACGAAGGTGTACAGAAGAAAACACAAATGCACATTGTTCTTAATCCGCACAACTTTGCTGCCAGGTAGGTGGAATTATTCCCGCTTTACAGAAGAGGAAACTGAAGCTCAGAGAGCTGAAGTAGCGGCCCAAACCCTTGGGCCAGTAAGCCGGGCAGGGCCAGGCTCTAACCCACCTGTGCCTGAATCCAAGCCCAAGGCCTCCTATCCAGACCAAGAGCTTTGCAGGCTCAGCATCCCAGAGCTTGGATCCGCGGCGTGGCGGCCAGGGTTTCGAGGGCTCCCGTGGTTTGGGCTCTCTGCCCCTGCGCTCCCCAAGCTGCGACCCCCTGCGTGGGCCAGCATCGTGTAGGCCGGGCCCAGCACTGTCCTGGCGCTTCAGAAATCTTTGTTGAGCGAATGAATGAAGTAACGAATGACGGCAGTAAACACAATGAGCGACCCGGAGGCTCCGGCTCGCGTTTTCCCTCTCCAACCCCCAGCGAACCGGAGCCGGGCTGGCGCCTGAGGGGAGTCCCCGGTCGAGGGCACCGCGCAGCTCCGCGTCCCGGCGCCGGCGCCGAGAGGGAGGCCCCGCCCTACGGGCAGCTGCGGAGCCATCTGCTGCGCGGGCGGCGCCGCTCCAGTGTTTGTTTACAACCCGGCCCAGCGAGCGACAGGAGCTCGGCTCCTCTTCCAAGCGCGCGGCGGTGCCAGTGGGGGAAGCGCAGGGCGCGGGGGGCGCGGGGCGGGACAGGAGTGGGGGGCGCGGGGCGGGAGGGCGCGGGGGGGGACAGCCGCGGCTCTGCTTCCCGGCTCCCCGGCCCACGCCCCCCGGACCCCACCCCGCGGCGCCCTCTCGCCCCCTCTAACCCCCTGCGCGACCCCTTTGGAGCGCAGTCCACAGGGACAGCAGCATTTCCAGGATCCAGGAGTGTTCAGGATGAAGGGACGTGGCGCGCAGGGTGGCACCTAAAAAACAACGCCTCTGCAGTGTCCCTGTAGGTGACAGGATGGGTGTTGGGCATTTCACAAAATCTCTAAGTCCAATAGCTCGCCCAACTCAGGGGATTCCCCTTTTTGACAGTGGCCAGATACAGGCAATAAGGTCTGGTTTTTTTGTTTGTTTTTGTTTTTGTTTTTGTTTTAGACGGAGTCTCGCTCTTTCGCCCAGGGTGGAGTGCAGTGGCGCGATCTCGGCTCACTGCAAACTCCGCCTCCCGGGTTCACGCCATTCTCCTGCCTCAGCCTCCCGAGTAGCTGGGATTACAGGGCCCGCCACCACGCCCAGCAAATGTTTTATATTTTTAGTAGAGATGGGGTTTCACCGTGTTAGCCAGGATGGTCTCAATCTCCTGACCTCGTGATCCTCCCGCCTTGGCCTACCAAAGTTCTGGGATTACAGGTGTGAGCCACTGCGCCCGGCCAATTCCTTTTTTTTTTTTTTTTTTTTTTTAAAGCTTTCTGATGTAAGTGCACTTCTGGTGTTACCATTTTTACTGCCACTCCCCACAGCAGCCACAAGCTCAGGGTTGGATCAGAGCTTGGGGAGGGTGGCAGGCGGAGATAATGAGAAATAACGCTAAGTTCTGGGCTTAGGGGTGCTAGCAGGTAAAGGTAAGTGACATCAGGACAGTGACTAAGAGCCAGACTTTGGCGAGACAGCTAGTGTGGGGAGGAGACAGTCAGCAGCAGGGCTTTCCCCTCCTCCCGCCTCCCTGCCTCCATGCCTCCACCTCTTCAGGCCTCCCCGCCTCCAGCCTGCACTGCAGACCTTCCCTAGACCATACTGGACCTAGAGCCCCGGCCTCCGCAGCCCCGCTGTGCCTTGATGGTGCCACCCGCCGGGAACTAGGGGTGCTCCCTGTACTCCCAGAGGGACAGTTGGGAGACCCCGGCCTGATCCTCGGATGCCCCAGGACTCGTATCTACATGATTATTGGTCTGTTTGGGTTTTTCTCCTTGATACAAGGGACTAGGATGTTACAAGGGACTAGGATGTTACAAAGTCCTGACAAAGAGGAGGTTACACTTCCCACACACAAAGGAGCTCCCAATCTAGAAGGGGAAGACGGGGAAGACAAAGTGGACAGGAATCACCGCTATTCAATGCCTGCCTACTATGTGCCAAGTGCTGAGTTTGCTGTTTCTCTGGCATTTCATCCAATAAATACTTATTACATCCTGCACTGCACTGGGCTCTGTGGATGGAGCAGAAAACAAGTCTTGTAGATGAGAAGAGAGAATTAAAATAATTCCAATAATAGTATGTGTGCCATAAAGGAAATACCTCTTTTAATCCCAATACAAACCCTGATGAAGGGTAAATATTCTTATCCCCATTTTACAGATAACGGCTCAACAAGGAGAAACAACTTGCCCAAGATCTCCAAGGCAGGGTTTGGAGCCATGTCTGGAGCCTGTATTCTGAAGGTAACGTCCACCTAGGGGCGAACATTGGAGATGGCTCATCTGCCAGCTCTGGATGAAACAGCTGGGCCACAGCACCATGAATGGCAAAGGTTCCTTGCTGGGGCTAAAGCAGAATAGATGTCCACTTGGCGAGTGCTGTTTTCACAATTCTGAATCGGCTGGGTGTGGTGGCTCACACCTGTAATCTCAGCACTTTGGGAGGCCCGGGTGAGAGGATCACTTGAGCCCCAGAAGTTCGAGACCAGCCTGGGCAACATGGCAAAACCCCATCTCCACAAAAAGATACAAAAATTAGTCAGGCGTGATGGTGTGCACCTGTAGTCCCAGCTACTGTGGAGGCTGAGGTGGGAGGATCACCTGAGCCTGGGGAGGCTGAAGATGCAGTGAGTTGTGATCATGCCACTGCATGCCAGTCAGGGTGATGGAGTGAGACCCTGTCTCAAAAAAAAAAAAATTTCTGAATCAGTAAAAATAGGAATAGACACTGTGACTAGGAGCCACCATCTGACAATCCCATTTGGGAGAAGCACAGGCCTGTCTGGGTGAGTCTCCCTCATGCATATCTGTTCATTCATTCACTCATTCAACACGCCCTGAAAGACCGCCCTGCCCTGGTGGAAGGGCATGTCCTGGGGGCTGTGGAAGTACAAAGGAAAGAGAATTAAACATCCATTCCCCTCTTCCAGGAGCAGAAGCCCAGGGTGAGGCCAGCCCATTAAACCTACTTGGCCCATAGAAGGAGAAGGAAGGGGGCTGGGCAGAAGAAGAGGCAGGAGGGCAGCCGTCGGTGACGGTGCGAGGACATCACTGGAGGCTGTTAAAATGAGTCTGTATGCTTGGGTCAGGCAAGGACGCAGCCAGCATCAGCTGCTGCTGCTCTTAGCTTCCCTGCCCGTGTCCCTCGGCTGGCCCTGCTCCTCCCTCCAAAGAACAAGCAAGAATTCTAACAGGGTGAAACCAGGACAGTGGCTGGCTCACACATCCAGGGGAAAATGATCTGAAAGCACCGCATTCCATGGGACAGACAGGGCAGGAAAACCAGGATGCTCAGAGAAACCAGACCTGACAGCAGACGGCAAATAATATCCCATCCGGAAGTATGACAGGACAAGAGGAGAAGCTGCACACGTCGGCCCATCCTGCCCTGGGCTAGTCCGTGCCCAGGCACTCGGGGAAGTGGACCATGGAGAGCAACACAAACTATCACATGCCAGGAGGCCTGGGAGCCAAGGCCAGAGGGTGGGGAGGAGCTGCAGGCTACTCAAAAGACCCAGGGGGCCAACTGTGACATGTGATCTCTAAGCCAAATATTTATAAATGGAATCAGATCTCCTCCTAGGTTGATGCCTTTATTTGTATGTTCCTTCATTTAGCCCCAACTCTCCTTATCCCCCTGGTAAGATCTTATAAATCAAATGCACACACACCAATACATCCAGCTCCATGAGGTCAGGAGGTATTTCATTAACACCATCTCTCCTCTACATGCCTGGTCCAGCAAAGACCCAGGCAAAATGGGGGCTGATTGGCCAATTAAATGCACTAGTGAGGGAGAGCTTCTAGTTAAAACAATTTATCTAGATCTTTTAAAAGCAAAGAATCCCACAATAGTAAACATAATTACTCTTTAATGTGATCTGGTTTTTAGTTGGAGTTTCGTCTATTTTATGGAACAAACTCTTTTTTTAAATACTGTGACATAAACAGCTACGTACTTACGAAAACTGTTCTCCTTTCCCTGGGCACAGAGCCAGTCCCACCTCCCAGCCTCCTTGGCAATCAGCGTGGCCATGTGCCTGAGTTCTAGCCAATGGGAGGTGAGTGGAAGTGGGTGTCCCTTCCAGACCTGGTACTGAAATTCTCCCACAGGTAACTCTCTATTCTCTTTCCTCATGCATTGGCTAGAAGTGAAGGACTCCAGAGCCCCTGGAGATGGAGGATGGAGGAGCCTGGGTTCTTGAATCCTCACATGGAGTGCCAGCCACAAATTGGCATTTGGACTCCTATATGGACAAGAAATGAATTTAAATCCTATTAAGGCTGGGTGCAGTGGCTCATGGCTGTAATCCTAGTGCTATAGGAGACCAAAGTGGGAAGATCACTTGAGACCAGGAGTTCAAAACCAGCATGAGCAACATAAGTGAGACCCTGTCTCTACCTAAACAAACAAACAAATTAATTAATTAATTAATTAATATAAAATAAGATTAGCTGGTCTTCAGAGGGACAGAACTAATAAAGAAAAATAAATCAAAGTTAAAAAAAAATAATGCAAAGAAAGAACAAAAAGGAAAGTTAAAAAAAAAGTCCCACAAGACAAAATTAGCCAGGTGTGGTGGTGTGAACCTGTAGTCCTAGCTCCTTGGGAGGCTGAGGTGGGAGGATCACTTGCATCCAGGATTTGGAGGCTGTGCTGAGCTATGATCTCACCATCTCACCTCCGTATTATTCCTCCCCAGCTCCCCAGGTGATGGAGCAAGACCCTGTCTCAAAAACAAAAACAAAAACAAAAAACAAAAAACAAAAGTCCTATTATGCTACTGAGATTATGTTATGGCATTGCTCTATTATTACAGCACCCAGCATTAGTCCAGCACAAGCACTTAAATGCATAACATGGCTGGCAAGTCAGGCTTGGGTAGGGGAGGTACTGGTAAGGGTTAAATTTTAATATATGGGGAGAGGCCGATGCTAGGAACATCCATGGAGATGAGGAGTTCTGAGATTTCCTGATATGCTTGGCTCAGTAAAATTTTTTGGAATCCCCTCATTCCCTTTCCCACCTGCAACTTGTACCTGGCCACAGATACTCTCCATTTGCTGTTCATCGAGTCTCCCCATAGTGGCTACTCGACACTGGGATTTAACTGATGGCCCCAGAATGCATCTCTTTCTCTTTGAACTTTTTCCTCAAGCTAATAATTTCCCTTAATCTTCTGAACTTCCCATCGGGTCTGACAAAAAGCTTACTGAGTGCCTTGTTCCGCCTCTATTTCATGCAACCTTCTGAAGTTCTCTTTTATATCAACATCCATCAGTCCTTCCCTTTCTACCGCGTTTGGGTTCTATCTCTTTCATGCATCACTTCCCCATGTTGCTTTCCTGCGTCCTCCAGTCTCACTCTGCTCTGCCCCATTTCCTGTTTATTTTCCAATAAATGGTTTCCTTCATCTTTCATGCATTTCCTCCCTTCCCAGTGCTCCAACCACAACCCCACTTATTTTCTGAGACACACTCCCTCCCCATTAATCTTTCACCTAGGAAAGAGAGGCTAAAGCTTTCCATTCTTGTGCATCTCTGCCTTAGTTAATTAGAGCCTTGTGAATAACAAACTAAAACTGTTTAACTAGCTAGTTTCATCCTGAGTCTTCTGCCCCTCGTGGTGGTGGGCCATCATCTGATCACATAGTTCATAATCTGTTATCGTGCCAAGAGGGAAGAAAGCTCCTGACATCTTAAAAGAAAGGAAGCAGAATAATTTATAGAAAGAAATAAAGTGCTTAGTCAAAAGTATACTGCAAGAATTGTCACTGACTTGTTCTCAGCTTTTCCCTCATTAAACTTTTCATTTTCTGCCATCTGTCAAATATAAATCAACTTCTGTCAAGTTTCCTTAGACATTTCAAATACTTGCATACTCTATTCTTTCATTCCCTTTTCCCTCCAGGCATTTACAATTCTTCAACTTCCAAAAAGAATTGTGATCGTTCATAACAGGAGGCACACAAATAATAAAAATAACTTGCAACGTGAAAGAACGTGAGCCACTGTAAAAAATGGCAAGGTCCATGAATCTACGTATCTCAGGTTAAGGATACTTATTGTCACTGAGCACAAAATTGATCTCTGAGCTAAGTGCACATAGTGTTAAAGACAAAGCAAAAAGGAAAACAGAAGAAGTGACAAAGACCTCAATGGTTAAAACTAGAAAGCATACTGTACATGACTTTACTCTTTGTTACTCTTGTAGAAAGTCTTTGAACTACTTTAAAAATATTTCCTTACATCCTGCCTATTTGCTAAAAGGATATGACACAGCATAAAATTTAAAAAATCATTATTATAAAAATAAAGACAAGACATGCTAAATGGGATATGTGGTAGAAGGGAGACTGATTATAACTTTCTTTTAAAAGGCTAGACTCATGGTAATGAACACAATTGAGTACAGACTTTAGCTCTGAGCTCCCCAGCACGCATGGCAAAGAGGGAAACACAAGATTATAGAGCTGATTTTTTTTTCTAATCACAGTTACAAGATAGTCACTTTGTAACTATGAACTATCAGAGCAAGTTGTCTTATGGGTCTTGTCAGTTCCCTTATTCTTTAGAAAAACTCTCCAGGGCTTCTATCATGTAATCTTCAAAATCCTTGGCCAGCTCCACCATCCAGTGGCTTCACCATATGACCCAGCTCTCTGCCTGCACTGAGGACATTACTTTATCCTTGGATGTAACGTTTCCCAGGCATTTAGGTTTGTGGCCATGATGAGCGTCATATTAGCCACACCAACTGCAGTCTCATCTACTTATTTTTTTCTTTCACTCTATTTGCATTTTTACTTAATAAGTTTTTTTATCCTGGGAAATCCCTGCTTTGGGAGACTAATAGCCTCAAGAACGTTTGTATTCCTTCCTGGCATGTGAACAACTTACTCCTTCCTCGCATTCCACCTGAACTGCGTCTTTCCCTCCAAGCCCGGCTAAAGTCCCATCTCTTCTGTGGAGCCTTTCCTGATAACGCAGCCTGGGAGCTGAAACATCCTCCACTGAGCCCAGGGCTGGCTCCTGCCTTCCTACTACACAGCAGCTGTCCTCAAATAGGCAGTGGCATTTTCCCCTAGCAACTGAGCACATCGTAGGTGCCCCATAATATGGCAATGTGGCAGGGCTGAGCAATGGATGTGCGCCCACAGTACCTGGGCTCCTGGGTAAGTCATGCTTCAAGCTTCAGTTTAGCCAGCTATAAAATGGCAAAGGGGTTGGGGAAGAGGGGGCTCTGTATTCTCGGAAGTCCCTGCCATCCTGAAGTCCCACCTTCTTTGGTGTCCCCCAAAGGCACCCTGACTTTGGCATTTTCAGCTGCTTCAGTTTTCCTTCCAGGGAGTCGCACCCATGGGTTCTTCAGCTATCGGCAGCCCTTCTTGTCTCTAAGACAGGCCTCCCTGCGCCTCGCCTCTGCCCAAAGCAGGCACATCCGAGTCCTGGACAGCCTTCTGACCCCCTCTCTCCTCTCAAACTGGGCTGGTCTCTGCCTGTTTGAAACAGACTATTTTTAGCCTCCATTTCTGTCTGCTCAATTTTTCTGCCTTCCACCATTTCTATTGCATCTTCAGGAATACACTGACATTTCTGTCCCTGGTGAAACATTTAGTCTGTTCCTGATTTTGGACATAAGCCACCAAGTCCTGGACTGTACAATGACAGAGTTGCTCCATTCTAGTTGTGGTTCTGCCTCCTGGCAGGTTCTGCACCTTTGTGGACGTGGCTTAACCACTCTGAGCCTTGGTTTTCACATTTATCCATTAGAGACGGCACCTGCCCCGGCTGACTCAAAGTTAGCAATCAATCAAGACAGCCCCAATCCCATGGTCTGCTTGACCAGCTCATGAGGCCAGTCCTGAGGAAAGCTTTTCCTCCAAAGCACGTGGACAGCACAAAAGAATTTACAAATCACTTTCTCATACACTGTCCTTTGAGGCATTGCAATCATTGTGGCCATTTTCTAGATGATGCACCTGAGGCTCAAGCAGCTTACCCAGGACGTGCATCCAGGTCTTCAAAAACCAGACCTCACACTCCCCACCTGCAACAGGCTGGCAGAACACTCGAGAGGCCCATCTGAGCTACAGGTGTCCGCACACAGTGGTCCCCAGAACCCACACTCCTGTCCCCCCACACTGAGGGATATGTGGGCCACTGTCACCTCCCCACAAGGGCTCGCTCCCACTGCAGTAGTGCGAGATGGGGCTGCAGAGGTGCACGTGGAAGCTTCATGGGGGTGCTGCTGTGAAGAGGCAGAAACAAGACCCGAGGGCAGGATGAGTGAGGCAACAGGGCTGTGCGACACTGCTTCATCTTGCCTGTAAGCTGTGGCTTAGGGAGCAGACAGTTTCGGAGAGACGTCACCCAGGCTGGCGGGGAGGGGAGAATGTCTGACGCGGGCATCTGAGTCATTCTGACTGAGGAGGAGGAGGTGACTCTGACTCTCCCAGCAGGGGCAAGGGCAAGAGCCTGGGGTGGCAGCTTGAGGTCCTAAAATAAACCTGCACATTTGGCTTGAGCTTGCATCCTCTGTGGATTCCCTTGCCTCCCGGACACCTGGAGCAGCCACTGTGGCAGACTGGGTAGAGCCCCCCGCCTGGGTGATCTTGACCCAGGAACCTCTCCTCTGGGCATCAGAGTCCCCTTTGAACATCAAAAGGGTTGAACTGGACCATTCCTGAGGTCTTTTTGAGTCTTAACGTTCTAGGATTCTAAATTAGTACTTTGGTGGTTATTGACTATGTCTGACAGTGAAACATTATTTATCTTAGACATGGGCCAAGTGATAATAGACATTTCTTGAAAGGTAAAGATTCCCCAGGTGAAAAATCCACCCACAGGGCTGCTTCTCTTCCTGTTACCAGCTGAGGGGGGTCGGGACAGGCGGTTGGTGGGTACCCACAGTCAGTTTCCTCTTCTTTCCGGGCCCCCTCCCCAAACTCCCTGAAGCTAGATGTGGCCACATGGCAGGTCCAGAGAATGGGGAGAGGAGTCTCCGCCACTTCCAGGAGCAGGCGTTTCAGAGGTGGATGTGCCTCCCCACACTTTTTCCCCAATCTGCCAGCTGGAACACAGGACTGCTCTGGGGTTGCACCACTGAGCCTGGGGGTCTCCCCATGACTGCAGCCGCACCCATGCTCACTGGGTAATGCAGTGACAGGATACCCTCATCGGTCTGCATAGTGAGTGAACGTGGGGTGGTTGCTGTTGCTCGTCCACCTCCCCTGCTGGATTCTGAGCTCTCTGGGGTTCAGGGTCACATTTGACTTTTCCTCCTGTCTCCAGGGCTGGCCTCAGCACCTGACTCAATAGCGGTTTGTTGATTTGGGAAAAACACACCTTCAACAGCCTCTCCCAGTCCATATGCTCTTTGTGGCCCTAGAGTTGGAGACTGAGTGCCCCGTGGCTGTCCTTGCCCCCTGGGATGGACCCTGGGAGGGCCCCTCCCAGCTCCACTCCATCATCTCAGACCGTCAGAGATAAGGGGCCTTGGTGACCACCTCCTCCAGAGGCAGCCTGGGGGCGTCTATGGTTATCTTGATGACTAAGGGCATCCCTGGGATATGGTGGGTGGGGGCTGGGCAGGCTGAACATCTCTCAGTGAGCAACAGTCCCCTCCATGAAGGACTGTCCTGCCCAAATACCATTAGTGTCCTGGCACAGATGTCTGGGACCCTGACACTTCTTGAGCCATTTCCCACTTTTTTCTTGCCCTTTTTGCCCTGCCGTCTACTAAAATCCCTTCTTTTCCTTGTCTGCTCCCTGCCTGCACAATGCTTTCTCCTCCCTCTCTCTTCTACAGAAAGCTGGCTGCTTCAGGCAGCCTGGAATGACATCTCAGCAGGTCCTGGTGCCCACACAGCTGTGTGGACATGGGCAGCGTGGGTTTCTCCTTTGCACACAGCCTGCCCACTCTGCCTTTCCCCAGAGAGAGGCTTCCCAGGAACACAGGTTCCTACAGGAGCTGCGGCCAACCCAGCCAGCTGGACACTGATGGTGTGACACCCACATGGGCTCCCACCAGCAAACAGCCCACCCCTGGCCAATGCAGGCCCCGCCCCCTCGTCATGCTCCCCTCCCCCCCCCACACACACATACACATCCGTGTGCTGGCAATAAGCACAACCAATTGCACTGGATCCCTGGGAGCCTTCTACACTGGTCATAACTGATTTCTTCCTTCAGAAAGGCACCCGCCAGGCAGAATCTGCTCCTTTGATCCGAATCCACTCCTGCACCTACATTCTCCCATCTGCCCCTCTCCAGGCTGCTCCTTTTCAATGGGGCAGTTTTCCCACTGCTCCATGGCCAGCCCAACCTTGGGGTCCCGAGGCTAACTTACAAGAATGATTACGGGACCTTCCATGTTTTCCCTTCCCCCAGTCTTGCCCCATCAGCACAGCTGAGACCAGCACCACAATCACTGCCACCAAGTGGGGCAGCTCAGCCCAGAAACATGGCCCTAGGGTCCTCCTTAATAGGATAAAGAGTAGAGGCCCCACTGTCTTTGATGAGGCAGGCAGGTTCTACTCTCTAACCTGAAAGGATATGCCAAAAAAGAAAAAATCTACATTTGGAGGGACGCACTCTGGTCCTCTGCCTCCCAGGAGCCCTGCGGTTCTTTCTCAGCCTGAAGCATGAGCAGCCCTCCTGGTCCATCCCCCACCAGAGGATGCCAGCCCTCCCGGTCTCCCCTGACTCCACCTGCAGTATCTCTCCTGCAAGGCCCTCCCTGGAGCCTGGCCAGGGCCGGTGTTGCCAGACCTTAGGGTCATACAGGCTTCAGCCCACACAGCTGTGCCCCGTCTGCCCTCCTCCTCCACTTCCTCTGACGACCCTCATGATGGGTCATCTAAGGGCCATACCCCTAACCCCAAGTGCCATCTTCCCCTGCCCCAAGCTGAGCATAAAAGAAAGTGCCCTAGAGTGCCATCGCTCCACTAACATTTCCAGAAGAGGGCTCCAGAGAGGATCAATAAGCAAACAGAATAAAGGGCGAGAGGGGAGCGTAGGTTCAAGAGAGTTCAGAAGTCAAGATTTCTTTACTGCAGAACCTCCAGAGCCTTCAATGCACTATTGTGCAACTGGATTTCCAAGAACGGGATGTAGCATGCGGTGTGGCCCAGACCACTGGCAGGCTAAACTTTGTGACAGGAGAGCTTCTAGGAACACACCGGGGAAAAACTACTTGAGTCAACTTTGGGTATCTTAATGTTCTCAGGAGGGCCTTGATATTGACCCAAGGATTAGTCAATAGAGGCCAGGCTGGTTCATGACTTCCGCCCTCCTGCAGGCGTTTCCCAAGCAGTGTTTCCTGAAGGGATCTTCTGAAGATGAGCCACGAATTAGGCAGAACTCCCTCCCCTCCCCCGGCCCCACAGCTTCGGCTTCCGCGTTCTGGACATGGGAGTCCTGGCAACACAGATGTGGGAGAAATAGAAAGAAGGCCCTCAGGGCAGTGCTGGAGGATAAGGGTCGTTAGTCTGGGGTCCCCGTAGTCTCCAGGACTGTCACCACTCAGGTATTTGCCCTGCATCTTGGTTTATGTTTTTGGAGAACCTGGATGTTATTCATCCATGCCTCATCAATCCCTGCTGAGAGGTTTAGGTGAAAGAGGGGGGCTGGGTTTGTACCAGTACGCTTCACTGAAAAAAATATTCCTCAGTGACTCTAAAGGAACATTTCTGCTAGATTTCACATATGTAGTCAAGAACCAGAAACTTTGAGAATTTCAGACCTGTTTTTGGGTAGGTGGAGAAGATCAGAGAGGGGCAAGTTGGGGTGGTGGTGGTTAAAAAGCAAGGCAAAATAAAGAAACAGAAAACCAGGTAATGAGTGAACAGGCTCTCCCCAAAGCTAGTCTTTAGGCTGGTTCCATCCTGAAAAATGCCAGTGCCTCACTAGTAGATCCCAATGGGCAAAGCAGCAGAAGGTCAAATGGGATAAAAATGTGAACGTAATGATTCCTCACAGTTACATAGCACTTTACAGTTTATAAAACACTTTCATACACATGATTCCATTTGAACTTCATAAAATCCTTACATAGGAGGCAAAGTAGAAAAGGCTCCCTAATTTAGAGATCATGAATCAATAATTAGGTGACTTGCCCAAGATCTCCCAGCTTATTGGAAAACCAAGGATCAAGACGGAAGCCTTCTGCCTTCCTGCCCGCCGCCCCTCATTCCTCCTGCTGAGCCCACCAGACCAAGAGTACATGGCAGGTAAGAATATCAAGGAATGAATGAGCAAATCAACCAACCCATCACTGGGGTGCCATCCCAAGAAGCTACATAGTCACTGGCACAGAGGGAGTACGGCTGAGGTGGCACAGAGGGTTGGCCATCTCCTCCTGGCCAGTTCATCTCATTCACTGGAACAGGGTCATGAACAAAGCAGGTGTTTATTAATGGATATTCATATCACATTCTCAAAGCTGGGCCCTGGGTGGGCAAAGCAGTGAGGTGCTGTGAGGTCTCAGAGCCTAGGCACAGTTGTCTCACGGTTTGTGGTCATTGCTCAGCATTTAGGGCCCTGGAGGTACTGAAGAAAAAAAAATTTGTTTTTGAGATGGAGTTTCCCTATTGTTGTTCAGGCTAGAGTGCAATGGCCTGATCTTGGCTCATTGCAACCTCCACCTCCGGGTTCAAGCGATTCTTGTGCCTCAGCCTCCTGAGTAGCTGGGATTCTAGGCACACGCCACCACACCTGGCTAGTTTTTTGTATTTTTAGTAGAGACAGGGTTTCACCATGTTGGCCAGGCTGCTCTCGAACTCCTGACCTCAGGTGACCCACCTCCCTCGGCCTCCCAAAGGGCTGGGATTATAGGTGTGAGCCACTGTACCCGGTCACTGAAGAAATATTAATAAGGTGAAGATGAGGCCTGTTGTGGGCAGAATTTGGTCCTCCCTGAATTCAGAGTGGAAGTCCTACCCTCAGTACCCCAGAATATGACTGTATTTGGAGATACGGCCTTAAGGGTGTAAAATGAGGTCGTATGGGTGGGCCCTGATCCTATATAATTAGTGTTCTCTTGGAGAAGAGATTAGGACACAGACTCACAGAGGGATGACTATGTGAGGACATGGGGAAAAGGCAGGTGTCTGCAAGCCAAGGAGAGAGGCTTTGAGGAAACCAACCCTGCCGGCACCTTGACTTAGGACGTCTGCTCTCAGGAACTGTGAGACAGTAAATGTCTGCTGTGGAAGCCCCGAGTCTATGAGCCCCCAGTGTATGAGCCCCGAGTCTATGAGCCCCGAGTCTATGGGCTCCCAGTCTATGGGCCCCCAGTCTATGAGCCCCCAGTGTATAAGCCCCAAGTCTATGAGCCCCTAGTCTATGAGCCCCGAGTCTATGAGCCCCGAGTCTATGAACCCCAAGTCTATGAGCCCCGAGTCTATGAGCCCCCAGTGTATGAGCCCCGAGTCTATGAGCCCCTAGTCTATGAGCCCCCAGTTTATGAACCCCTAGTCTATGAGCCCCGAGCGTGAGCCCCAAGTCTATGAGCCCCGAGTCTATGAGCCCCAAGTCTATGAACCCCTAGTCTATGAGCCCCAAGTCTATGAGCCCCTAGTCTATGAGCCCCGAGCATGAGCCCCAAGTCTATGAGCCCCGAGTCTATGAGCCCCGAGTCTATGAGGCCCAAGTCTATGAGCCCCGAGTCTATGAACCCCGAGTCTATGAACCCCCAGTTTATGAACCCCGAGTCTATGAGCCCCGAGTCTATGAATCCCGAGTCTATGAACCCCGAACGTGAGCCCCGAGTCTATGAGCCCCTAGTCTATGAACCCCGAGTCTATGAACCCCCAGTGTATGAACCCCGAGTCTATGACCCCCGAGTCTATGAGCCCCGAGTCTATGAGCCCCAAGTCTATGAGCCCCGAGTCTATGAGCCCCCAGTGTATGAGTCCCTAGTCTATGAGCCCCGAGTGTGAGCCCCGAGTCTATGAGCCCCGAGTCTATGAACCCCGAGTCTATGAGCCCCCAGTCTATGAGCCCCGAGTCTATGAACCCCGAGTCTATGAGCCCCGAGTCTATGAGCCCCCAGTCTATGAGCCCCGAGTCTATGAACCCCGAGTCTATGAGCCCCGAGTCTATGAGCCCCCAGTCTATGAGCCCCGAGTCTATGAACCCCGAGTCTATGAGCCCCGAGTCTATGAGCCCCCAGTGTATGAACCCCGAGTCTATGGGCCCCGAGTCTATGAGCCCCGAGTCTATGAGCCCCCAGTCTATGAGCCCCCAGTATATGAACCCCAAGTCTATGGGCCCCGAGTCTATGAGCCCCGAGTCTATGAGCCCCGAGTCTATGGGCCCTGAGTCTATGAGCCCCCAGTCTATGAGCCCCCAGTGTATGAACCCCGAGTCTATGGGCCCCGAGTCTATGAGCCCCGAGTCTATGAACCCCGAGTCTATGAACCCCCAGTTTATGAGCCCCGAGTCTATGAGCCCCGAGTCTATGGGTCCCCAGTCTATGGGCCCCGAGTCTATGATGTTTGTTATGATACTATTAGCAGATGAATACGAGGCCCAAGGTCAGGCTGGACCCAAGAAGGCGATGTAAGGTGGCCCAGCACCCTCTCCCCACTGGGCAGTAATCCAAGTGAATGTCCTGTCTGTTCACATCACAGGGCATTCACCCTTCCTTTCCTAATACTGTGTTCTCTGAAGATACGCACTACATCAAGAAAATCAGATCATATATAGACCTCCGAAGAGCTTGAAGTCCAGAATAATGTACAAACACACGGTCAAGATAAATACATAGAAAACACCCAATATTTTTAACACAGTGTGTCCAAAAGCCAGTGTGTGGGTTGACTGTTTCCCAGAGGAGCAAGCTCTCTGTGGTGACCACATCTCTAGCTAACCCTCTGACACCCAACAGTCAACCCACATCAGTGATGAGAAGTCACTTGTACAGCCAATACCGTCCTCTCAGCTCCACCCCCTCTCTGTTTTGGTAAGGTCTGTTGGAGAGGCAGCAGGGCTCCTCTCAACATCCACATTGCACGGGAGGATGTGCAGGCTTACAGAAGGTTATAAGGCTTGCCCAAGGTCATGCATCTTGCACTGGTGAAGCCACAAATCCACAGGTCTCATGTTGAGTGGACAGAGAAGGGAGAGAACTCCATGCCCCTGGGACCTTGGGTAGAGAAGGTGGGGGCTGTCCCTACCAGGCAACAACACATGTGTTAGGGTGGGGATACACTGGTGGTCAGAGGGCAAAACGGGTGTGGCCAGAGTGTCTGAACTGTGCCTGAAGCTGCCTGCCAAAGTTGCCCCCACATGCTAGGCCAGGCGCGGTAGCTCAAGCCTATAATCCCAGCACTTGGGAGACCAAGGAGGGCAGATCACTTGAGGTCAGGGGTTTGAGACCAGCCTGGCCAACATGGTGAAACCCCATCTCTACTAAAAATACAAAAATTAGCGGGACATGGTGGCGGGTGCCTGTAATCCCAGCTACTCGAGAGGCTGAGGCAGAAGAATTGCTTGAACCTGGGAGGCAGAGGGTGCAGTACTCATCTCAAAAAAAAGTTGCCCCCACATGCTAAAGGACGCTGTGATTAGCACATTCCAGAAATTAGGGTCCTGTCTATATTTTCCTGAGAAAGGCAATCATTCATTAGCTTGTCTCATTGATATCACCACCTTTCCCAAAATCCAAGTCCCTGTGGAATCCACGTGTCCTTGTATGAGTATTGGGATCCCTCCTGAGGCACAATAATTAAGGGCTGTAATGGACTCTGGAGACTGCACTTGCACAAACACTGGCTGGGGGTCGCCTATGTGCTAGGAACTGCATTGGGTCTTTGGGGGCTAGTTTATTGCAGAGATGCATCCTGCCTCCAAAGACCTCACAGTCACGCGTGGAGAAGAAGACCCGTATGTGAAGCACCGGCATACAAGGCAGAGTGCGACATGCCTAAGGTGTCAACAGTCCTGGGACAATGCCCCAAACCTGGCCATGCTGGTAATAACATTCCCTCCTCCCCTGAAACAGCCCAGATGTAGTCTTTCGCTGTAACATATGCACCGATCAACACTGAAGATGAATTAAACTGATGAAAATCAAACCCAAAGCCAGTGTTCCTTTCCAGACCAAAACTTTTCATCAATAATAGAGAATTAAAAGATGTCACTAAATTCTGATACCTGCATTGCACGTAGTTCAATCACAGGTTGTGAAAATTGATTCAGAAGTAGGAAGCCTTGCCAAGAAGCTTGTTCTGCTGGCCTTTGGCAGACAGAAAGGGGCCAGTGAAAAACAGACAGAGAGGGACCCATTCCAGAATAAAGCGAAAGCCCTTGAGGCCAACTATTCAATCCAGGCCGGTGACCCAGGGCTCCCCTACCCACTCAGTGGGCTGGGAGTCCAGGCGGTGGAGTCCAGAATGCCGCCAGGAAATGAGGCAGACACACAGAGAACACCCAGCAGTGGTGTTCTGTTCGGCTGGTTTGAAGAAGAGAATTGAAAAAGAAAAAAAAAAAAAGCATAGAGACAGATTTGGGGGACATCACCTAAGACTAGGAATTGGAGACTTTTAGTTGCTGAAGGCTTTTGAGCAGAAAGCTAAGATCTTCAAAGAAGCAGCTTTGAGCCTATTCTTAGAGCAACAGGGAACCTGAGTATCTCTCCCAGGTTCATGGCCCCAGTGATGGGGCTGCTCGTCTGCTCCAGCAGGAGCAGAAAGGAAGGAGCCAGGCCACAAGGAACTGCAGAAGCTGTGTTCCCTCTGTCTTGTATGCCGTTTCCCAGTCTTGGGTTTCCTCTGTCTCGGAAGCCCCCACATGGCCCCATGGCCACTGCCAGGTCACTGTGTTAAGTGTTGAGTTAGTGACACTGACGATGTAGCAGCAAGATCCACCCTGCAGGACTGCCCAGCCCTGCCCAGAGCTGATGGAGGCTCTGGCCTCATGCTTCATTCATTTATTTAATCAATCATTTCCTGGGCACTGGCCAGATACCAGACACTATGCCTGATGTGGCGATGAAGAAAGAAATGAAAGTGATTATGGAATCACAGTTCCATTCCTCGAGCATATGTCTAGCAGGGGAGTCCTTCGTTCCATCAACAAACATTCTCTGAGCACTTGGTATGTACCAGAGCAAAGCCAGGCACTGGAGATACCACCCCTGCCCCAGGAAGCACACAGTCCAGGGTGGGAGACAGGCAGAGAGATGGCGAAATGGAATGTGCTACCAGTCAGGTGGGCCCAGGTGCTTCGGGGTTTCAAAGTAGAGGCTGCGCACCGGGCCTGTGCAAGACGATCACAGACTGTTGCTGAATGAAGTTCTCATGCCAGAACCATCTGTGGGCAGCTGCCCTCTGGGTGCAGGATGAGCAAAACAGCACT
Organism: Macaca fascicularis; assembly: GCF_037993035.2. NCBI lineage: Eukaryota > Metazoa > Chordata > Mammalia > Primates > Cercopithecidae > Macaca > Macaca fascicularis. The sequence goes on along the minus strand of NC_088382.1, from coordinate 9,841,760 downwards.
GAGACCCAGGATTAGGGGAGCAGCGTGGCAGAGCCCTGGGAAAAGCTGCTCTAGGGCGGTGGGAACCTCTGCAGTGTCCCCATGGGGCAGCAGACCAGCCCAGGACTCAGAGCAGAGCCTGGGGAGAGGCTCTGAATGGCCCACATGACTTGGCTGGTGGCACCCTCCCTGGAGGCTGGGGCACTGGTGCAGGTGGGGAGAGAAGAGGATGCTGCCCCCGCCCTGCAGAGGCTCCCATAAGGAGCCCATCATGTTTAGGGTGGGGAGCACAGGAACCCTGCCATGGCTTGAACTCTGCGGAGAAAAAGTGTGGTTGTCTACAAGGTGCCACAGTCCCTCAATGAGAAATCTGAGCCTAGTCCCCTTGATTGGTCCTACTCAGGAACCAAGCAGATGGGGCACCGACAAAGAGCCTGGGCTTTGCTCACTCTGCCCTCTGAGCAATCCCTTTACTATGTCCAAGTCAGTTTCTCTTCTGCCAGTGAAGCTCCTTCCAGGGTTGGGGGTTGAGGAAAGTGTTTCCAGAAACACCCAGTAGGTGCTTGATTCCTCCTGGCAAAAGCTGACTCTTCCCAGCCCAGGTTGATGACGGGAAAGACTATCATGACCCCTACCCTGTGCACAAAACATTTCCAGCCACACTCACAACTCACCTCACAGCAATCTGGCAGGTGGATGGAGTAGGTACTATTGCTCTCAATTTATTGATTCAAAAAAGTAACTTGGCCAGACTCGGTGGCTCACATCTGTAATCCCAGCACTTTGGGAGACTGAGGTGGGTGGATCATGACGTCAAGAGTTTGAGACCAGCCTGGCCAACATGGTCAAACCCCTCCTCTACTAAAAATATAAAAATTAGCTGGGTGTGGTGGTGAGCGCCTATAGTCCCAGCTACTCATGAGGCAGAGGCAGGAGAATCACTTGAACCTGGGAGGCAGAGGTGGCAGTGAGCTGAGATCACACCATTACACTCCAGCCCGGGCAACATAGCGAGACTCCGTCTCCTCAATCCAAAAAAAAGTAACTTGATCTTGAGGAGATAATTGTACTCTGTGCTCACGAAAGCATGATTCTCAATAGCCAAAAGATGGAAGCAACCCAAGTGTCGCTTGACACATGAAGGGAGAAACCCAGCGTCCATACACTGGAACATTATTCAGCCATTAAAAGGAAGGAAATTCTGGCACACACTGTAACACAGGTGAACCTTGATGATGATATGCTAAAAGAAATGAGCCCGTCACAAAATGACAGATACTATCTGATTCTTCTTATGTGAGGTCCCTAGAGGAATCAGATTCATAGAGGCAGAAAGTAGAACGGGGGTTGCCGGGGGCGGAGGGAAAGGGGAGTGGGGAGGTGCTGTTTAATGGGTGTGGACTAGTTTTACACAATGATAAAGTTCTGGAGGTGGATGGTGCTGATGGCTGCACAACAAAGTGAACGTTCTTAACACGACGCAGCCGTCCACTTAGAATTGGTTAGGATTGTAGATTTTATATTGTGCATGTTTCACCATATTTTACGATTGTGACTTGAATCCGTATTTCCTGCCTATTGGGTCCCACCCTGACCCTGACCCCATCAGTGGAGGAGCAGTGACGCCGTGAGGTACCAGAAGACCCCACGGCCTGGCGCCAGGCCAGGGACGGGGTGAGAGTTTCGGGAGCTGTGTGACCTCAGCTTCCTTCATCTCTCTAAATTTCAATTTCCTAACCTATAAATTGATGCCAATACCTAATAATGACAGCAAAGCGCCCCCGGCACAGGGCAGACCCTGAAGAAAACCACAGGGGACAGTAAGGAAGGGTCCAGCCGAGTCCAGCCAGGATCCGGGGCCTCCTTGCAGGCAGCAATGGCAGCCTCCTTGGCACAGCCTGGCCACCTCTGGGCACGCAGAGGACAGGCTGTCCCGTGCCCACTGCTACCTTGAATCCCAAGGACAAGAAAGCCCAGGCCTTTACAAGTAATAGTTTGATTCCTTCATTCACTCAAAGCATGGAGGGCCGGCTGAGCGCGGCTCATGGATGTAATCCCAGCACTTTGGAGGCTGAGGCATGAGGAGTGCTTGAGCCCAGGTGTTTGAGACAAGCCTAGAAAACACAGTGAGACCCCATCTCTACCAAAAAATTAAAATTAGCTGGGCATGGTAGCAGATGCCTGTAGTCCTAGCTACCCAAGAGGCTGAGGCAGGAGGATCACTTGAGCCTCAGGAATTTGAGGCTACAGTGAGCTATGATCACACCACTGCCCTCCAGCCTGGGCAACAGAGCAAGACCCTGTCTCTAAGAAAAACCACAAGCATAGAGCATTGTGTGCAGCTGCCGGCAAGCCCAAGCAGCAGCGTGCAGTGGCTTTGGGGTCCAAAGCCTCAGCGTGGCCTCTTTCCCTGTGTGGCCTTGGGAGACTCATTTCATTTTTTCAAGCACCATCCAGAAAGTGTGGACACTCATGGCCCCTTCTGGGAGTGGCTGCAAGGTCACAGGGGGTCCTGGGCTCCCAGGGTCTGCACACTGCGGGGCTCTGTGACGTCATCTCCTTTACGCGGAGTCTCAAGTGCTTTGGACGTGAGACTGTGGCCCTCAATGAACAGTTCCTCTCTACAGGCACCTCATGCAAGGAGGAAGGTGAGGGAGGAAGCTGGTGGCTCAGGGTCAGGCAAAGGCCTGACGCTTCACTGTGCACCAGACTGGGCCCCATAAATCTCCAGGAGGCCTAGAGGCCAGTCGAGGCCTGGACTCCCTTTACTCTCCTTTGGCTGAAGCTGCTGAACAGCTGAGGAAGGAGCCTGTGGCTGTTTCCCCGCCCAGCTCCCTCTTATTAAGTGGGAACCCTCCAGCCTCTCCGGGAGGAGTCCCATCCTGTCTACCCAGCTGCAAGAACGCATCTGGGCACAGATTCTGGTCCCCATGGCAACCGCTCCAGTCTGTGTCAGCACAAATGGAGTCTGCTGCTGCTGCAGTCGCAAGAGGGGGACCCTGGCACGCTCCTCAGACCAGGGACCCAGGGAATCCACAGGAGAGAGGCTCCACCCGGGAGCAGCCTCCCCGTGTCTACTTGCACTGGTTGCCAGGCTGGCCCTGCTGGGCAGGGGAGGTTCTGGGTGGGCAGACCTGACAAGCACTGACCCTCCGTGGAAGGACCTCAATGCGGACCTTGAGCCTGACCCCAAACCACTTCAGACAGTGGCGCTGTTAAAGCCCTCTGGGGAAACATACTCTGCAGCCTCTCTTGGTGCCTGACTCTAGGATTTATTCAGTCTCGTGGAGTCTACTGGGAAGACAGACCTATTTTTTAAATTTCATTTGGAAGGATCAAGTAGGGGAAGGAATTCCAGAGGGAAAGGAGAGCTGACACTTATTGAATTTCTCGCTGTGTGCCCTGAGACTTTATTGACATTGTCAACTTCAATTGGCACCATGAGTCTAAGGGATGTTGTCTTACAGAGAAATGAGACGCAGAGAGCTCCTGCCACTTGTCAAAGAACACACAGCTTTTAAATACTCATGCTGGCACATAGCTTTTAAATACTGGTGCTGGGATCCACACCCAGGTGCCATCTGCCATTCTGCCTGTGTGTTCCCCACTATTCCACTTGCTGCTGACCCCATGTGACGCAAGGCTTCTTCCCATCTGCCAGGAACCTTGAGGTCACTGGTGAATCCTTGAGTCCTAAGGAAGGGAGGATATGGGGAAGGAAGTGCAATGGGGTGTGACAGTGGCAGCCTTGCTAGGGCCTGAGGGTTGTGGCTCCCTTCCCATGAGTCTCAAGACAAGAGGGTGCTCAGTGGAGGCCGCCCATGACAGGGCGAAGGCTGGGCTCAGTGGCAGTCCAGGAAGGTGCTAGCAGTTGGCCTTGAGAGCCCGTTTGGAAATTCTGGGTAAGCACAGAATGATGAGAGAGGACCGTGATGCCAACCCATCCAGCCCCACAGGCCTCCAGCCTCAGCACCATAGGGGCAGAGTGGACATCCCCTCCCATGGCAAGCAAGGCCTCCCAAGTGGGGCCAGAGGCCTCATCCTCATGAGCCATCAATTTCAGCCAGCTTAGGCTGATGGCCAAACACAACTTCCAATGGCCAAGGCAAAGGGGACCTGGGTCACATCAGGACCACTCTGGGGCAAGGAAGAGGGAACAAGATCAGAGGAACAGGGCGCTGCAGGGCCATAAGAACCCCAACCCTTCTGCAGCCTGAATTCTGCCCCTCCTAGGCAGAAGGCTGTGCAGGAGGACACAGTGCAGATTCCTAGCCACCTACTCCCAGGGAGGAAACGCCTCCTTCTTCCCATGACAAAGTGGCCTCTGGGCAGCTCTGTGTGTGTCTCCTGGCTTGTCTGCAATGGCAAGAGGAAGTGTGTGTGTCAGAGGCAGGGAATGAGAGATGACTTAACTGTGTATCAATTGGGGGAATAAATGAACACATTTTGGTGCATTACAGTATACTGAACAACAGAATAAGTGCAGCTTTTAAAAATAAAGAAGCAGCATTCTATTTCTGACTTAAGAACTGTCCACAGTGGATAAAGCAAGTTGCAGAACAATATAGTGACCATTATCCCATTCTTGAAAATAAAATCTGTCTATCTGCATATGGGTTTGATGAAGTATCCACGTAAGATCATCTGGAAGTCTACACTGCACCAATTGTTAGTAGCTGTCGCCTCTGGAAGGGGAAGAAGGAACTGGAACTGGGAAAAGGGGCAAGGAAGAAATAATATTGGTTTTACTTTATACACTTCTTGGAATAGTGTTAGAAAGACCAGGTAACATTGTTGTGATAAAAAACAACAACAACAACAACAACAATAAGGGGCCAGGCACGGTGGCTCACATGAGCCTCTTATTCTAGCACTTTGGGAGGCCAATGTGGCAAGATCGCTTAAGCCCAGGAGTTTGAGACCAGCCTGGGCAATATAAGGACATCCCATGTCATCTCTACAAAAAAGTTTTAAAAAATTAGCTGGGCATGGTGGTGTGCACCTGTAGACCCAGCCACTCAGAAGGCTAAGGCAGGAGGATCATTTGAGCCCAAGAGTTCAAGGCTACAAGGCTACAAGTGAGCCATGATTGTATCACTGACTCCAACCTGGGCAACAGAGTGAGACCTCGTCTCAATACATACATACGTATGTACATACATACATACATACATACATACATGAAATAAAGTTGAAAAATAAAGTAATCATAAAAGGTCCCCAAACACTTCTAAACAAGAGTGCATGCTTGAGATCAGTCCATTTTTTGAGTGAGCAATTCCCTAAACTCTTGGCAGAGACCCATCTCAGAAAGCAAGAAAAGAAACACCCACTTGAATTTTTTAGATGACACTGACTGTTGGTTCAATGCCTTAATAGAAAACCCTGGGCTTCCCCAGTCATTAAGTCCCCATAATCAGACAGCTTCAAGCAAACGAACACAAAGCGATCTCTTCTCACACAATTTGTCCAAGCTACAGCCGATGCCAAATCAGGGATGTGTGTGTGTGTTGTTTTTTTTTTTATAAGAAAGGACAGGCTTTAGAAACAAGGTGGGGAAGGAGAAAGAAAAAAGAGATCAGTACATGTCAAAAGAGGTATCTTCTGCAATTCCTCTGACCTGATTATTGGGCTCATTTTAGAAATTTAACTATTTATCTATTTCTTGTTCTCTGAACAGCAGACAGTAATAATCAAAACTTTGGAGATGTAAAGTCATCACTTGCCACTGCTGTGAGTCTGTCCCCAGTTCATCATCACAGTGATGGTCTGGGCAGGCCTCCCAGGTGGTCTCCAAAGCCACCTTCACAGCCCGTAGGCCAAGAAGTCTTTGTTGAGCACTGGCTTATGCTAGGAAATAACTTGGAGGAGAAGCCAGGTGGTCCCCCACCCCAAAGAAGCATGTAACCTAGTCAGAACGACACTACCCCCAGAGACAATGCAAGAACACCAGAGACAAGCTGGGTCTGGCCACTCTGTGGCTTATGCAGGCCACTCTGGGCACTGTTTGCCTGTCGAAGCTGCCAACCTCTTTGGAGAGGAGAATAGAGTTATTATCGCCTCCACTGTACACATGTGAAAACTGTGGATCACAGAAGAAGATCCATACGACAAGGAAAAAAAAAATTCACAGGACGTATCAATGGCAAATAATCAAGAAGAAAACTCACAGGTCTGTCATTATTTGGGACAAAAACCTCCACTGCAAAACTTTCAATAAAGGTGAAACCATTAAACGTTAGGTAGCAGCAACGTACTGTTCTAGGGACTGCGAGAAGCAGTCTACCTCAAAATGGCATGGTTTTGCTAAAGCCAGATTCTAAGAAAAGTAAGGATACATACGAAAAGCATTAAAATCCCACTCTGAAAACTGACGATTCCACGGAAAATTAGAAGGTACCAGGAAAATCCAGAAGATGGACTTTAACTTTAGCTTGACCTCAGCTTCCTAATGCATTAATCACTCAAATGGAATGAATCTGTTCCTGCCGGGGTAGAATTACACAGTTATCTGTTATCCAATGTCAAACAGGTTATCCCTTGATTAAGGTCTTAGCACGGATGAGAATTTTATTGAAATGATTTCCATTATCTGCACAGCAGTTCATCACAAATATATTTGGCCCAGTGTATTTCAAATGTGATTTGATCACACATCAAAACGTGGACATTTAATTCATTTTAATCGAGAAATTAAATGCATCTGCCTTGCTTCCTCTCCTGGGGCTCTTTCATCTCAGGAAATTCCCACACCAGCAGGTCTGGACAAGTCATCGGCAGTAACTTCACTCAGCCTGAATTCTTCCCCCTTTCCCTAGGGCTCTGACTCCAAGTTCTGATCATCAAGTTGAAAGGGAAACTTGACAATCAAAGGAGATGTAAACAAGAATAGTCTCTGTCAGTTCAGTGGAGAGAGAGAGAGAAGCTTTAATGTGCACTGGTCAGTCGGGGTTGATTCTGCAAGTGTTCATTAGGAATCAGTGGAATTTCCACTGTTTCCCTGGTGTCACTTGGGCTACTGCCTCTTGGCCTGTATCAAATACAGCAAAGGAAAATGGTCCTTGCCTCTCGAAGTGGGACTGGATGCCAACCAGCCCGAGAGGCAGTGGGTGGTTCACGGTTCTGTTCCCACTGGAGGATACTCTTGTCTGCCTACCCTCTCGCCTAAGACCTGGAAGGAAGTGCACGGCCAAGGGCACCAGCTGGAGGGGAGCTAGCAGTCAGACCAGGGCAGCATAGGTTTTGCAGACAGACTCACTTCCTTGCACTGCCAGAATATGCTGCTGTTGGGCGAGGAGCCGTGACCTGGGCAGAGGAAATTCAAGGAGCCAATTTCTTCTCTGTACATAGAAAAGGTGGTCCTGTCCTGCTTGTTGGGGGGTCATCTCTGAAGCCCAGCTCCACTCTGTACCATCTTGCTAAGAACCAGGAGTCTGGAACATCTCCCAAAGTCTGCGTGGGGCTCAATATCATGTGCAATCACTTTGCACCCCGTTTCGAATGTGGGAGCAAGAGTCAGTCAATGTTGGAAGGGCTTAGTTAAGACAGCTAGTAAACTTCAGAGCTGAAATAATGGCGTATTCAACCTGCAGCCTGGGAGAAAGTCAAAGAAGAGTACTCTGTCCCAACAGCGGTCCCCAAAGTCACGCTTCTGCCCTCAGGACCCCGGCTTTCCTCAGTTCCTTTTGATTGGGACACAGCTCAGGTTTGATAGAGCCTGGCCGCCGGGCTGGGCCTTTGGGCCTTCCTTGAACACTCTCCGGAACAGGAGACTGAGTGATGTTGAAACTCTGACGTCTCATGGTTCCAGAACTGAAGACGAGACCAAGAGCAGGAAAGTGGAGTCCCAGGCAGTGGCCTCGAGTATTTCTATTATTTCTATTTCTGTATTTATTTCTCATTTTTATAGCTGCTGCAGCCAGGTCGCCCTAGGCAGGGCTTCCTCCCCGCCTCACCTCCCGGCCCTTTCTGCATAGGCAGCAGGCAGGACTCGTGTGCTTTAGAATTCTCCTGCCCTGAGGTTTCCGATCCTGTGAGTCTCCCTTGGAACTCGGGGGCTGCTGCTGCTGCAGAACTAGGCCACTCTCCAAGCCTCCCTCTCCGAGTCTCGGCGGCCAGAGGGAGCCCAGCACCTCAACGAGCCCGTGGGGTTCCTCTGCACACTGCCATTATCCACCACACACATGGCTCAGCACATTCACCCAGTTGCACCACTTGGAGTTCAGTGACTCCCTGGACATGCCTTACAGGAGCAAGGAAGGAATGGGAATGCCTCCTGTTCCCCTACTTCCCCATACACCGGCCCGCGGTGCAACTTTCCCCAGCTTACTAGGAAAGCTCTGGGGATGCACAACCTGAAAGGCAGCTGGGAGCCACCTGCCAGGGAATGTCACCACTGTACCCTCGTGCCAATCGCCCCTGGGACTTGACAGGTGGCTGCATCCTCATGTGGGACTGGGCTTTCTTTTTATTACACCCCCGGTTGGGCTATTCCCCGGCTTCAAGTTCTGCATCTCCAGAATGCAAAACTTCACCAGTGCTGGGCTGGGTTTCCCCTTGGGGGCCTGGGGATGCTTCCATGAGGAGAGAGGACAGGAACGAGTTCATCGAGAAAAGGCCAAATGCACAGAGATATCTATCTCAGAATTATCTGTATAAGTAAAAAAAAAATCGGAAAGTGATCTAAGTGTCCAATAGGAAGGGAGGGCTTAGTATCAACAAGAGCTTTGGAAAGCTGCTGTAAAAGTCACTGTGAAAAGCACACCACCATATCACGAAGTGATTTGAATATATTAAGAAAGAGAACATGGAACTGAATGCCCACTATGATTAAATGTTTTAAATTTTTGCAATGAAATGCAGAAATGAACAAAGTTCTTGACATAGATTACAAGTTTGCTGTTTTGTTAAAAAAAAAAAAAACTCCTTTAATACTATATTATTTTTATCATAAGTAACATGAAAAGAAAAACATTAGGAGTCTGGAGAAAAAGGGACCCTAAATGGGAATCCCTAAGTCCAGGCTTCCAGCCCTGTCTCTGCCCCATCCGCAAGCAGACGGCTTTGGATACCTCCCTCTAAGCCTCAGTTTCCACAATGATACACTAATGGGTTCCACTGTGTGATTGCCTGGGTATCTTCCAGATCGGACTTCCCAAGGTTTTGTTCATCCACAAACAGTGCTTACTGACCTAATTAGGTTATGACTTCAACCATTGATATTTACTAAACCAAGAGAGTTAGAAATCTGGTCAGAACGCCATCTGCATACACTGCTCCCAGTAATTCTGAGCAATTTGCCACGTACGATTTCAGCCATGCTTGACTTTCCAGGGCACAAATAGAAACTACTATATTGCTTCAAGGCTGAATCACTTAGCACTTCCCAGAATTCAGATATGATTTATACTGTCATTTTAAAATAAAACTCTCCTGTGTCTAAGAATTGCACTATTTACCATAGAGCATTTCCTAATTTTGGAAGGAAAAAAAAAAAAAAGGAAAATATTTATTCAGAAAGCACTTCATATTTACATAGCACCTACCGCTAATGAAACATCTTATCCGATCTTAATGATGAGATTAAGGTGTAAATTTAGAGCTCCACCCACCAGCCTGGTGTATTTCTTATTCAGTCCAAGTCTGTTTGAGATAAGTTACCAGACTTCAGCTTTCAGAGTTAATGTGTGGGAGCTATTTTTTTCCCCTCTAGAAAGAAGCACTTGCCAGTAACATTTTAGCTATTTCCCAAGGCTCAGAGAAGGTTCTCCATACTTTTCTATGTTGGAGGTGGGACTGCAGCCAGCGTGGAGGGAAGAGAAAGGTTACTTACACTCGATGGGAACGAGTTCTACTGTCCATGATCTTCCTCACGCATTTGCAATTGGTCAGCTCCTAGGAAAACAGTGGCTTACTCCTACAAAAAGAAATCTGCTGAAGAACAGCAACCACGGCACACCACCATCTCCAGGGTAAATGCCCTGCAACCACCTGCATCCAGGTGCACCTACACAGTTTCCCACCTCCCAGCTCATCCCTCCGTCCAGCCTTTGCCAGTCTTCCTTCGTCCCCTTGGCTTTGTCCTCTGCCTCCTCCTTCCAGAGTCTCCTTTGCAGCACTCCCTGGCCTCCCAGGCACTATCTCCCCTACTTGTCACCCAAGAGCAGTTGGCACAGAGCTCTGTGGGCATCACACAGACCTCCTCTCATCACCCTCTCGGGTCCACCTCTGCAGCCCCCACGCTAGGTGGGAGCCTCATTGTCTCTCTAACTGCGGCAATAGGCAAAGTGCGTGCTCTCACTCACAGTGTCCCTGGAGTGCCTGCTCTGCGTGCCACATGCCGTGGGGTGTGGCTGCTGCTCTCAAGGAGCCCACATCCCCCTGCAGGGGACCTAGCCCATGCAGAGTGCCAAGTGCATGTTTGTCAGATATGAGAGGTGTGTGGTGTGTGTGTGTGTGTGTGTGTGTGTGTTCATGTACGTGTGTGCATGCGTGGACTGCATTAATCCTCATCCCAATCTCCTAAGCGATCTTAGTCAGAGGCAGGAGAATGGGGAGTGGGCACTGGTGGAAGAGGAGGGCACCAGAGCGGGGGATTATTCATTGTGGTGCCCAGGAAAGAGTGCCTGCCATAGGATGATCTCCCACAAGGCTTCCCTTCTGCCCTGCCTTGGTCAGCATTGGGCAGGCCTCCCACAGGCCTCTCCTCTGAAGAGTCCAATTTCAGACTGTCAGCATGGCCCTGGGACAGCAACGGTCTGGTTCCGCCAGTCTCTCCCCCTCCTCCTCATATCCCAGCTCGAAGCCACTGCTGCCAGAGGAAGGGCCTGCAGATGCCCTACCTCACATCACTCAGGGAGTCTGAGAATGCTCAAAATCTACTGAGTCAGAATGTCTGCAGGTGGGACCCAGGAATCTGAATTTCCACCAACTTCCTGGATGACTGTTGTGCTTACTAGAATTTGAGAATCACTTACTTAAGCTCTAAGCTTCTTAATCAAAGTCTCCTCCTTGGCAGGGGGCCCGAGTGCCCCAGAGGACACTCTCACGGTCCCACCAGCTGCCCACTTTCCCTCATGGAAGAATAGGACCAGAAGTCAAATGTGTTTGTTAAAAAGAAAAAATATATATATATTTAAAACCCAAGTATAATTCATGATCCTGATCCAGACACTTGCTAATGCATCAACTTACTGGTTTAGGAACAGTTGCTTAAATGTCAATTAGTTATTTGAGAAAGAAAATCACATTACAGGCAAACATAGAGCTTGTACTTGGCCTGACCTGCAGGACATTCTGGATGTTAAAGGACTCAGGAGACCCAGCCCAAAGCCTGGGCTGAGAATGTGCCTGGCACACAGTGGGTGCTATTCGCGTTATCCATAAATGGCAGCCTTCAGCAGAGGTGGGCTTTCAACATGGAGACACTCATCAGCCTCACACCTTGTCATTTTATCATCACAGTCATGGAAAATCATTCCTAATGGGAGGCACACACTGCGCCCTGCCCAGCCCACATTAAGGCAACCCTAGACCGACAAGTGTAAAATGTCAGATAGAATAAAAAGCTTTCAATGACAGTAAGTCAAGTTGCACACACTAGAAAGATGCGCTGAGGTTAAGTGACTTACCTCAGCTACAAAGTAAACCCCCAGCAGCGGGAGGAATATAATCCAAGTCTCCAGTGTCCCACTCTGATCCTATCTCTTTTCTAGATCCCGCTGCCTCTCCAGTGAAAGGGAAGACTTCAAATGAAAAGTAAGCACAGTAGCTTGTTCTGCTGCTAATAGAGGCAGTGGCGCGGCTGCTGCCAGCATCCTCTGAAAAGATTTAACACTAGAAATATTCGAAACAGAACAGAGGCGTCAGAGGTCACCCGGTCAGTCCTGTCCCGCAGGGATCAGTCCCACCTTCTTAGCGATCTCCAGGCAGCGGCTCCGTGGTCTCTCAGAAGCTGAGATGGGCCCCACAGAACTCTGCCTTTACTTCCAGGACTGACGCGTGGGCAAGTAGAACCAATCAACCCCGAACTCCCCTCTGCACTCTCCCTGGTCCTGCCCTCACTCTACTCTGTTTCTGGGTCTAAACTCTTGTACACTCTATATGTCTTCCTCTCTAGCTCACCTCTTTTCCTCCTCTCCAATCCTGTAACACCGTAGTGTGAGACTTTGGTGTTGAAATATCACTAAGTCTACCCTTGGAGGAGGCATTCGACCACTGTCCCAGCAAAGATCCCACTTGGTCTTCACTATTGGTGAACCATCCACATGCTCTTCTCCCTTTCTTCCTTGCTAACAAGACCCTGATCCTGATTCTTCTCCTCCCCTCAGGGAAGGGCACTGACCTCAGGCTCAGGATGAATTCTAATTTGCCCATGTCAGTCTCAGCAGTCCCATTCCTCTGGCCAGGGATTAACTTTCAGCACAGCAATGTGATGAAGTTTGGCCAAGGAGACATGGGGAAGGCTGAGGGGCTTATGGACAAGGTTTCCTCCTTCTTAAAGACAGACACAGAAAGAAACCTCCTCTCCTTCCTCTGGACATGGTCCTGTCTCAAAATGATGACCAGGAGCAATGAAAGCATCTTGCAGCCACCCAGGGAACCAGCCTGACATTCTGAAAACAGCAGAGCAAAAAGATGGAGGGAACCTGGACTTTCAGTGTCATCTCTGAGCTACTGAATTAGCTAATCCTAAAGTCACATATCCGGCAACTTCCTGGGGAGAGCCCAAACCATTCTTCAGACAGTCTGTGAACATCTGATCTCACACGCAAAGGTCATCTCCAATGATAAGTAGTGAGTCTCCATCACTAGAAATGCTCGAGCAGAGGGAGCAGGCAGAGCAGAGACGTCTGTCCTGAAAAGGGTGAAGTCTGCATAAAGACTTCATCCACCCAAAGTTTCCAAAGGGCCTACCTGGATAAGGAAAAACCATTAAAACAAACGATTTGCAACTGATTTGTTGAAAACATAAGGTATTGCCACTGTCAGATGGAAAATTGTTTTCCAGGAATGTAGTTGGAAGAAAGGGATGCAAACAAGATTAGTAGCTTTAAGAATTCAGATGGTTGGCCGGGCGCGGTGGCTCAAGCCTGTAATCCCAGCACTTTGGGAGGCTGAGACGGGCGGATCACGAGGTCAGGAGATCGAGACCATCCTGGCTAACCCGGTGAAACTCCGTCTCTACTGAAAAATACAAAAAACTAGCTGGGCGAGGTGGCGGGCGCCTGTAGTCCCAGCTACCCGGGAGGCTGAGGCAGGAGAATGGCGGGAACCCGGGAGGTGGAGCTTGCAGTGAGCTGAGATCCGGCCACTGCACTCCAGCCTGGGCGACAGAGCGAGACTCTGTCTCAAAAAAAAAAAAAAGAATTCAGATGGTTGTTTGAAAAAATGCTAAGAAAATTCTATTCAGTGTCAGGTCAGAAAGATATTTCGGGCTCACACCTTGTAACACTGTAATATCAGAAGACATCTTCAAGTCCACACCTGTGTATCAGCTTACATGTAAAAGAGATGTTGTTAAATATCTACTTGAGCCCGCCCCAAAAAAAGGATTTTACAGAAACCCAATCTGACATAAAATGATCATTCTGACCCAGATCCCCTTACGGTCTGACACAGTCAAGCATAAAGCAAACTGTTTCATTACGGACAATTTCAGATCATGATGCCAGCATTATTTATTTGGTCCACATCTCACGCTGCTTTGTCATGTTACTCATTTTTTGTGGTACTGTCTTCCCTCTCCAACTACGCGCAGCGTCCCCAGAGAGGCAAAATCATACCTGAAGTACACGCTGGAGTCTAGGTTTTCAGTAAATGAAAGGGCTGAATGAATGGCCGGAGTGGGGCCTAACATCTTTCCTTCCTTCCTGAGGTGACAAAGACAGGAAGGAGTGCAGGGTACTCCTATTAAAATCAATGAGCTAAAGACACTAAATATTTAGATTCAAGTGATGAGGATTAAACTGTAATCTTAACATTGATTTCTACATTCTAAACATGCAACATGAAACTCATTTATTTCTTCAGCCAATATTTAATGAGCTCCTGTAAGTGCAAAGCATTAAAATAGAATAGAATGGTATCTGCCCTACAGTGCCTAGCCTAGCAAGATTAAGTGAACTTTAATGTGATCAGTTCCATGTTAGAGGTATAAGGCAATATGGGATTTTGTGAAAGGTGTGATTATTTGTGGCAGGGCAAATCAGGGTAGATGATATGTGCCTTGCACATAGAAGATGCCCAATAAATAACTGTACGATGGATGGCTGGATGGGGCAACATTTCGTAGGCTTTGAAAGGGGTGTCATGTAGTCAGAGTAAGGGACAGGAGATTCCAGCCAACAAAACCACAGAACCCAAAGCAAAGGGGCAGGAAAGCATAGGACGTGACCTGGGACTCTACGGCTGGAATATCAGGTCCACTGGCACATAAAGCTAGAATGAGACCAGGGAGTGGAGGGCCACAAGTGGCACACCAGGGTGTTCAGACCTTGTCCAATCTAGAGTGCCAGATGCAGGGACTGCAACTCGACAAGTCAGCTAAAAGGAAACTTTAGAAACCTGCAGTATGTGATGAAAGCAATATTTATCACACACTCATGCCAGGCTGGGGTTGAGTGCTTTTTAAAAATGAAGTAGGCTGGGCCAGTGGCTCATACCTGTAATCCTAGTGTTTTAGTAGGCCGAAGTGGGAGTATTGCTTGAGCCTACGAGTTTGAGACCATGCTGGGCAACATAGCAAGACCCCATCTCTACAAAAAAATTTTTTAAATATAGCAGGGTGTAGTGGTGCATGCTCATAGTCCCAGCTACTAGGGAGGTTGAGGCAGGAGGATTTCTTAAATCCAGGAGCTCAAGGCTGCAGTGAACTATGATTGTTCTACTGCACTCTTGCCTAGGTGATAGAGTGAGATCTTGTCTCTAAATAAAATAAAATAAAAGTGAAATATTTCAAAAATATAAGTAAAAGGTAATAATATTACAAGGAGCACATGTATACCCACCCAGCTCTGTCAAAATTTATCATTTTGCATAGTTTCATTTTCAAGAAATAAACCACTTAATGTGCAATTAAAGCTTGTCTTCTCCATCATATTCCCCTTCCTGGAGGAACACTATACTGAATTTTTTGTTCACCATTCCCATGAATATTCTACTGTTCTTACTAGATATATACTTATTCATATGCACACACATATGTAAACATATATAGTAGTTTGTTTTAAAATTTTATGTAAATGGTTTTATACTGTAGATGTTCTATGTTGCTTTGTTTACTCAACTTTTTTTTACATTTATCCATGATGACACAAATGTGGCTTTAACAGTTGTACAGTATTATCATAATCTATTAAATGAATATTTGCAATTTATCCAGTCTCCTTTTTATTTTCCCACACACAGTCTTGCTTAGTCACCCAGGCTGGAGTGCAGTGGTGCAAATTATAGCTCATTGCAGTCTCAAACTCCTGGGCTCAAGCAATCCTCCCACCTCAGCCTCTCATGTCGCTGGGACTAGAGGTGCGCACCACCAGGCCCTGCTGAGTTTTAGTCTATTTTTTGTAGAGATGAGGTCTCGCTATGTTGTCCAGGCTGGTCTCAGATTCCTGGGCTCAAGTGATCCTCTCACCTCAGCCTCCCAAAGTGTTGGGATTACAGGCATGAGCCATTGCGCCCACCTCCAGTCTCTTTTTAATGGATTGAAAAAAAATATTTCCAACATTTTTGCCACTAAAAGCAATGTTGCGAAGGATAGTCCTGGCAATGAAACTGGCAGATGACAGGAGTGTAGACCCTTAATTTTATTAGATATTGCTAACTTGCTCTCAAAACGAGAGTGGACCAGTTTACACATTCCGTAGCAATATGCTTATCAGTGCTTGACACACTTTCCTACATTTTATGCCATATGACAGATATGAAACAGTATGTTATTGTTTTAATGGCATTTTTCTGGATTGCTAATAAGGTTGAACATCTTTTTATATACTGATCTTTTGATTTCTTCAAAAATTGCCTGTTCATATTTTTTGCCCACTTTTATAAATTGGATCTTTTTTCCTTATTGGGTTGAAGGAGGTTCTTTATAAATTCTGAACACCAATCTTTTGTTAGTTCTATGTCCTGCAAATATCTGCCCACCATCTGGGGCTTATCTTTTAAGATTGTTTTTGGTGTTCATGTGTCCTGGATATAGTTTTATTCCTATCTATAACTCATGAAATACTTAAAATCAACCCCATTTGATAGATGAGAAAACTGATCCTGTGTGCTACATTCACCCAGCTATAATGGAAAAGAAGCACAACTCGACCCCAGGTCTCCATAACCTTTGCTTCCTCCAAGTTCACTTCTAGGCCATCCTATCTCTTAGGTGAGAGGTAGGAATGCTTGTCTGTACCAGCAGGTGGCACCAGGAATGGCATGAAAGGAACCCAGCAAGGGCTATTGCTAGAGAAAAAGCAAGAGGAAGGCCTGGAGTGGTGGCTCATACCTGTAATCCCTGGGAGAGGCCAAGTTGGGAGGATCGCTTGAGCCCAGAAGTTTGAGACAAGCCTGGCCAACATAGTGAGTCCTCATCTCTACAAAAAATAAATTATTTATAAATCAGTCAGGTGTGGTGGTGCATGCCTGCAGTCCCAGCTACTTGGAAGACTGAAGTGAGAGGATCACTTGAGCCTGGGAGGTGGAGGCTTGCACTGAGCCGAGATTGCACCCTGCACTCCAGTCTAGACAACAGAATAAGACCCTGACAAAAAAAGAAAAAAAAAGATAAAGTAAAAAGAAAAAGAAAAGTCAAGAGGAATTGATTGAGGACTGGATTACAGTAGCAAGGACAAAGATAAGGCTGTGTCCAGCCTAGGGGGTCCAATGGTACCATTAAAGATGCAGGAGTAAGGGAGGAGGCAGTGGGAGTTGATTTTACATGTGCTGCACTGAGGTGCTGGTGTTGTCTTACAGAGGAGTTAGAAATGTGGAGCAGGACCTTGGAAGTCATTTGCAGTGATGCCCTGCAGCTGTGGAGCCGGGTGAGTTACCTGCATGTGAAACTGAAGAAACTGAAGTCCAGCTCTGGTGGCCCCAAATCCATCCCACGCATGGGACTGTTCAAGTCCCCCAAAAGCTCCTCTCACACTCACTTTTCCTCCTTCTTTATCTGACACCCAGCACAATGCCAACATCATCGTAAGCATTCAATAAATATCTGCTGAATGAATGAAAAGTGTTATATTTCTTATACAGATCCACCACAATCTCTTATGCAAAAACTCTGTGGTTCAGAATTTTTTGGCCCTTAGAAAAGTAATCAAGTGTAACACACCCACTGGGGTCAAAGGTACAACTCCATTCTGCAGTTAAGCATAGAAATATTCATAGCAAGTGAGATAAAGAAAGAGTATAAATAATCTTAAATCATATGAGGTTGTGTTTTGCTGCCAAATGACCTCATGCCAAACTTAAGATAAAACTCTGAGGTTTTGGAATGTGGAATTGCAGATAAGGGACTGTGAACTCATTGCTTTTAAAATTCTTCTGACAACTCAAGAGTAAGAAATGTATTTTTCACCACAACTCATTAAGCATGCATGCACACACACGCACTTACAAATGTAAAAGTGAGCAAATGTTTTAGCAAATAATACATATCCTTACAACGTCGGAAGCACTTTTATTTTACTCATTTTAGTTTTAGATTTCTGGTTGCAACCCATTATATGGAGTTTGCAGCCCAAATGGAACACTTTGACCTGAGATCCCCCTTTAGGTTTAGAGGGGTAGGTGAGGACCCTGGCTGGAAAAATCTGATCCTCTGGAAGCCATGATGTGACAGCTCTGCAGTGGGGGCGGGGGTATCCTGGGTGATAAAGGTTAGAAAGAGAAACTGCTGATCTCACGTTTGAAGGGAGCTGGCCATGGTCCTGCCCTGCAAAGAAGTGCCGGGGAGACTGCAAGAAAGGCTGCGCAAAGCCCAAAGAGAAACTCTTCCCCCGGATGATCCAGAAGCTCATTCTGGCCTGCTTCTGGAGGAACCGTGGCCAGAAAAGAACTCAGAATCCCAGAAAAATAACCTCTTTCAATTTTTCTGACCTGCAATAATCAATAAATAGGTTTCTCGTCGTGGAAAATTGGAGCGGAAAGGGGCCTGACCGACCAAACCATCTAATCAGTCAGTCCGCCTCATCTTACAGGAGGCCATAAAGGCCAAGGAGGCCTGGAGCAACTGGCCCAGGTCTCTTTCTCTCTCTTTCTCTCTCTCTCTCTCTCTTTCAGATAGAGTTTCACTTTTATCAAGCTGGAGTGCAATGGTGTGATCTGGGCTCACTGCAATCTCCACCTCTCGGGTTCAAGCGATTCTCCTGCCTCAGCCTCCCAAGTAGCTGGGACCACAGGTGTGTGCCACCACACCCGGCTAATTTTGTATTTTTAGTAGAGATGGGTTTTCACCATGTTGACCAGGCTAGTCTCGAACTCCTGAACTCGGGTGATCCGCCTGCCTCGGCCTCCCAAAGTGCTGGGATTTCAGGCGTGAGCCACCGTGCCCGGATCCTCCCCAGCTTTCTAGTCCAGCTTTTATCTCAAGTCAAAGCTTCACCCACTGCCCTTAGCACAAAGATGGTTATGCAAGAAAAACTTCTCTGCAAGCAATTCTGGTGCTTCCCCGCTCCCCGCACTCCACTGTGGGTGGTGTGTTGTGCCAGCAGCACTTAGTGCCCGGCCACATCCTTAGTCTCCTAGTTGTAACAGTCGGATGCTTTGACAACATAGTCCTTTTCTTCTTGAAATTCTCTAAGATGCCCTTAAATTTAGTTTAAGTATTTTTACTTAAATATTGGAAAAGGATATAAAAAATAGTGTAATAACTACTTCAAGTCACGCCTATCTTTCCCTTTTTTCATTTCTTATAAGAAATAAATATACTATCTATAATTCAAAATTTGCACTTTATACTTCGGGGTCTTTATGTTATGGTTTTTTGTTTGTTTGTTTTTGTTTGTTTTTTTTTTTTTTTTTTTTTGACAAAGTCTTGCTCTGTCGGCCAGGCTGGAGTGCACTGGTCATATTCCAGATCCACTGAATCAGAAAATGTCTTTGAAAAAGACCTTCCATAAGCCCACAAACTTACAAAGGAGCAGAGCCATGTTGCACGTGATATATACACAGATATGTATCTCGGCTCACTGCAACCTCTGTCTCCCGGGTTTAAGCGATTCTCCTGCTTCAGCCTCCTGAGTACCAGGGATCACAGGCGTGCACCACCATGCCCAGCTAATTTTTTGTATTTTTGGTAGAGATGAGGCTTCATTATGTTGACCAGGCTGGTCTGAAACTCCTGGCCTCAAGTGATCCTCCCCGCTCAACCTCCCAAAGTGCTGGAATTACAAGCCAGAGCCACCACACCCGGTCATTGTCTACTTTTTGTTTGGGGCATTTGTAATTTCCCTCTCAAATGGATCAGAGGACCTCAAAAACAGAAAGGGACCTCTCCTGGGAATCCCCTGTCTCCCAAACACCCCACTTCAAATCATCCACTGCAGTGCAGAGAGTGGGGGCTGGTGGGACCGACATTGATGGAGTGGTTACTAGCAGCCAGACACTAGGCAGATGACCACACCTACTCATCTTCACAGCCCTCTGAGGTGGCCTCAACGTCAGCATCATCAATGTCATCATCAGCATCATCATTTCTGAGGCTCCAAGACCCCCAAGAAACTTGCCCAAAGCCCAGGCCTGCCTGCACCTTCCCTCTCCTCTCCTGCAGGCTGACTGCTGCCTCTAAAAAACACGGAATGCCACTAAAAAATAGGTTGAAGGAGGAAGAGCATCAGAAAGAACAGCTAGTGGGTGCTGGGCTTAACACCAGAGTAACGGGATGATGTGTGAAGCAAACCACATGGCACATGCTTACCTATGTAACAAACCTGCATATCCTGTACACATACCTCTGAACTTAAAGTGAAAGTTGGAAAGAAAAAAAGTAGGTTGATACATAGGCAAATTTCCTTATAAAATCTTTAACGATAAAGCCTGCAACTCCGGGCTAGAGAAACAGGGATGTATTTTCAATATTAACTCATGAGTAGAGTTCAAGTTTGTGCAAAGACATAACTGGGCATTTTTGGTTGGCTTTCTTTTCCCAAACTGCAAATATTATTTGCAAGGTCAACCCTCCATCTCAAATGAGATTCTGCTATATATCAAACAGCAATGAATTTTGGTTTTAAGAATTATGCAAATGTAAGGTATTATTAAATATATTGTATCTTCTAAGTTTTTTTAAAAAGCTACTTGCTGTAGTGTTAGTAACACCTAAGGCAAGCATGAGAATTGGCATGGAAGTCAGAAATGACCACATGCCAGTCAAATAGGTAACACTGACTTGTGAGATTGGTGCTTTCAGGCACCAGTGCAATTTTGCCGGGGCTCCCCTGGCACACACTTCTGAATCTGCTTTCTTCTGGAAGCTAGAATTGCAGCCTGATTCTCCTAGTGAACAGATGTACTGACTGTGACAAAACGCACCCGCCATGCCAATAAATCTAATGAGTAACTCAAGCCAAAATATCTATGTATATATCATGTGCAACTTGGCTCTGCTCCTTTGTAGGTTTGTGGGCTTACAGAAGGTCTTTTTCAAAAACATTTTCTGATTCAGTGGATCTGGGATATGACCCACACATTGGTAACATCTAAAAGCTCAAACAGGTGATTCTGATGCATACATCTCGTTAAGACTAGACCATATTTAATTCATGGTTGTATGTTCCTCAAAACACTTGCTACCAATTAGTAATTCCACTGTTTTCCAATTAAGTCTATGATTAAAACTAACTTCAATTGTCATTTTGTTTTCAGATTGGGAAGACATTTTTAACCACAAGAGCAGAAGAAATAATAAAATAAAAACTTGACAAATTTGACTAGATAAAAGCAAACTTTTCTGAATGTCAAAAATGCTATCAACAAAGCTAAAGAATACATGAGGGAAAATATGTGTACCAGTGACAAAAGTTAATAATTCTTCCAACAAATATTTTTAAAATATCTTTTGAATTGGTAATTCCACTTCTAAATATTTACCCCAAGAGAATAAGCAGAGATGTATACAAAGATTCAGTACAAGGATACTTCCTTGTGGCATAACCTATTACATAATAAGAAACAGCCTAAATGTTCATCAATAACAGATGACTGGATAGGCTAGACGCATCCATCTGATGGAATGCCAACTAGCCAACAAATACTTTTAATCATATTTCAAAATTTGGTGAAACATTCAAACAGTTTTACATTAAAGAGTAGGTTACAAAACTTTAATAATAAAAAGATTTTACACTTTCCTTTAATTTCCAATTTTTTGCAGTGAACATGTATTACGTTTTTAACAAAACACTATTAGAACACTGCACAATGAAGGCATTCGTGTATCTGAACTGAATAAGGTATCAAACGGATCAAAGCTTTCCGTGCTACCATTGCACTCCTCAGTGGCAAATGCTTGGAAAAGGAAGATGGACTGACGTTAGTCAAGCAGCCTTTTCCTGGAAAAAGTAACCGTGAGAGTCAAAGGCCCCCATGAGGTTCACTTTGCCCCACATCCCATCAACCCAGGACAGGCAGGCCTCCTGCCAACAGCTGGGTCCTGGGGCTCCAGCCCACAGAGTCTGCAACTGACTTCCATGCTGGTGTCCTCTTCTCTTTGTTTTGCAGTTTTTAGCTGTTTTTCAACAAATACCATATGAAGAGTATGCATACTCAAGACCTCACTGAATGTCACCCAAACACCAAATGAAAATCTAGCTGGAGTGAAGACATTTGGTTTCCGGATGGCAGATTCTGAGAGATTTCGCCCACTTGCATATGATTTGCACATCCTTTGTACCATCTGATGAGAATGGTGTGCTCCATCAATCAATGCCACTGAGTTCTCAAGTTCCAGTTCCATCCAGAAGATGGAAGGTTGCCTAGAGTCAAGTTAAATCTGATTTCCTCAGAGATAGTCAAGTACGTTTGTCATTAGCAACAGGACACTTGCCACGTGACATGGCAAGGCTAAGAACTCTCATATAGACTTTCTGTCTCCTTAGCCCACTCGGTCCCACTCATAATCCCTCAAGAGACACACAGTGATAATAAAAGTATTTGTGTATTTTCCCTATTGGATTTCCAGAAATGTCATTTTCGTCACACCCTCCCACTCACCACTTCTACATTCAGGATGTAATACCACAGCCAGAGTTGGTACAATGCAAACATTCCATGAGAAGTTAGAAAACTTGGGTTCTAGCATAGACTTGAGCAATATGCCACTTTGAACCATTTTCTTATGCGTAAATGTAGATAATACCAATACTGCTGAACACACAGGGCAATATTTTTTTTTTAAAGTCAATAAATCTTGGTTAAAAAAATTATACAGGCAGTGGCTCACACCTGTGATCCCAGCACTTTGGGAGGCTGGGGTGGGTGGATCACCCGAGGTCAGGAGTTCAACACTAGCCTGGTCAACATGGTGAAACCCCATCTCTACTAAAAATACAAAATTAGCCTGGCATGGTGGTGCACACCTGTGGTCCCAGCTACTCGGGAGGCTGAGGCAGGAGAATCGCTTGAACCCGGGAGGCGGAGGCTGCAGTGAGCCAAGATCATGCAACTGCATTCCAGCCTGGGGGACAAGAGTGAGACTCCTTCTCTCTCTCTCTCTCTCTCTCTCTCTATATATATATATATATATATATACACACACACATATATATATACACACACACACAGATACACACACATACATACACACACACACACAAATGTAAAGTATTACTAAATATATTGTAAATTCTACTTTTTTTTTAAAAAAAGCTACTTGCTATAGTCTTAGTAACATCTAAGTCAAGATAAGAATTCACATGGAAGTCAGAAATAATCATGTGCCCATCAAATATGTAACAGCAACTGGTGAGACTGGTGATTTCTGGGAACCGGTGCAATTTTGCAGGGGCCTCCCCCAGCGTACACTGTTGTGAAAGTTCTTGGCAAGCTGGAGCCTTGCTAGGCTGTGCAGTTTACAGACCAGCAGCACTGGCTTTGCCGTCCAACTTGTTAGGAAGGCAGAATCCCAAGACCCACTCCAGAAATACTGAATTGGAATCTGCAATTGAACTAGATCCCCAGTTGACTCACACAAACACACACACACACTCATACACGCACAACACACAGGCACACACACACGCATGCACACACACATGTACGACACAGGCACACATGCATATGCATGTACACACACACACACACACACACACACACACACACACTCAGTTTGAGGACTGAGCTGGAGGCCTGTCAATCCTGGTAGCATTATTTCTAAGAGCTGGTAGGTGAGCAAGAGGACCCAGTGGACAGGGTGAACTTGAGGTCCTATTTTTAGCAGTCTTTAGTTTTTCCTGATGTTGCTAACGTCATGTGTACTTCTCACTCACAGAACACGAGGTGTCAGAAAGCACACTTTGGAACTGTATCTTGGTAATTTCACAGCTGAGACAGGAATTCTGTCTCATCAGAGCTATGCCGAAAAGCTTTCTCCATAGGCTAGGATCTCATGCATGTTTGAATTATGTTCCTGTTTCCAATTAAATATCCCCTACAGAAAGGTTCAAGGTACCTCTTTTAGAGTATGTGAAAAGTTTATTTATGAATAATTTATTTATTGCTTGCATAAGTGATAAGAACCACTTAGAAGTCTTGTTCCCTTAACTATTAGTCGATTTACATTCTTAGAGGAATAAAAAGCTTTACTTTCTTTTGAATCTTAAGTGGGGATAGGAGGGAGAAATACAAATTCTGTTCCATTTCAAAAGTTGGTTTTAAATAGACTTTGAGTCTTGGCAACTTCTGGAATATTCCCCCATGGAAATAAAATGATTATGATTTCCACCTAATCCAAGCTTTCCACCTAATGGGATGCGGAGTCCTTAAGTAAGACTTCCAGTTCTACTCATTGTGTTTAGTATGCAACGATTAGTCTAGAAACTATCGCGAGATCTTATGACCACAAAGTGGCTGGGAGGATGGCACGGTAGAAGGCCACCACTGAGCAACTCTAAGTATGCAAGTCCAATCAGACCACTTCCAGAAGCTCATGTAGGTATAACCTATAAAGAGGTATTAGTAAGAATTTTCTTTACTGGTATGGTCTAGGAGAATAACGAGCTTCTTCCCCCTTCCCTAGCCCCTGGGCACCCTCAACGCCCCGCCAGGTAGGCACACTGTCCATTTCCACCCTCCTCTGTCCAAAGAGGAGCAGCTGCTGCCTCCCTGGGAAGAGCCAGGCACCCTGTTACAGCTCCCGCTCCACTGAACCACATTTCCTCTCTTCAAAGCTCTTCTCTTAGCTGGGGACAGCAGGAGGGCAATCGTCCAACCAAAGTCACACTGAAAATCTGTAAGCTTGGCGAGGCCGTCCAGCTGACTTTTGTCACCCTGGCCTCTAACACAACAGCCGCACCATTGCTGCTCCCCAATATAAATGATGAATCTACTAAAACATTTTTAAAAGATGATGCTTATCATTAGCACAAGTCAACCTTCAACTGGGGGAATTTTAGGCTCTAGCTTCAAGTGAAAATTCCGGGAGAGAAGGGGCTGGCGGCAGGAATGGCCCTGCTGCTCAGGGCAGCCCTGCCTGGAGAGCCAGCTCTGAGATCAGCTTCCCTCTTACAGTTGCTGGATGTTTCTCCTAACTCCCTCACTTTCTTTACTTCTAAATCCAGATTCTTTAAAATCTCCAAGTTTCCTTGCAACTCCTTAGGCAAGGGCAGTGAAGGATTTACTCATTCACTTGCTCAAATATTATATAGGTATTGAATTTCTAATGTATCTCAGGCATTGTTCTAGGTCTTGAAAAAACAGCCACCCACAGAACAAAGCCCCTGCCCTCCCTGAGCTTATAGTTAGTGGAGGAGACAAAACTATAATGTGAGGTCGTGATGGAGGCGATGAGGAAGGGAGATCATGGTAGAGCTGCCACTCTAGACAGGCTGGGCAGAGCCCTATCTGCGGAGGGAACAATTTAGCAGAGATGGAGCCATGAACGCATGGGGAGGCGCATCCTAGACAAAGAGAGCAGCAAGTGCAAGGGTCCTGAGGCACGGGGGAGTCAGGCACCCTGGCAGGGTGGGCGCTGGGCGGGAGGGGGGTGCAGCCAGTTTTTCAAGTAGTGCTCATTTTTTTTCTTTTCGTTTTGTTTCGAGGCAGGGTCTAACTCTGTCACCCCGGCTGGAGTGCAGTAGCGCAACCTCAGCTCACTGCAGTCTCGACCTCCCCGGACTCAGGTGATCCTTCCACCTCAGCCTCCCAAGTAGCTGGGACTACAGGCATGAGCCATCACCCCCTGCTAATTTTCTGTATTCTTTGTAGAGATGGGGGTCTTGCCACGTTGCCTAGGCTGGTCTCGAAACAAGGCTCAAGCAGTCTACCCACTTCGGCCTCCCAAAGTGCTGGGATTACAGGTGTGAGCCACTCCACCTGGCCTCATTTTTTAAAAAGAATAGAATTTATGACTTCCGCCTAATCCAAGCCTTCCACCTAATGGGACATGGAGTCCTTAAGTAACACTTTCAGTTCCACTCATTGTGTAGTACGCGACGATTTAGTCTAGAAACTATCGCGAGATCTTATGACCACAAAGTGGCTGGGAGGATGGCACGGATAGAGGCCACCACTGAGCAACTCTAGGTATGCAAGTCCAATCGGACCACTTCCAGAAGGTGCTTTCCCCTACAACTAAGACAGCATTCACACTTAACCCTTGTAACAACTTCCTACATTGAGAAACACAACATAATTTTGCGGTATGATTTTCAACTTCTCAGAAAAACGTGTTGTCTCTTTGATCTGCCTAATTAGGCTACTCGAACTAGGAATCAAAGCGGTTTCTGGGGAGGAAAGTAGAAAGTTCTGTTTTCAGTTTGGCTATGATTTGTTCCAATCATTTTATACTACAAAAGCTTTTGTTGGGGTTGGCCTGAGTCAGTGCTTTGAAAGCTGGCTGCAAATGCGCTTTATGGGCAGGTGGTGCTGGGGGCATGCACTGGGGAAGTGGTTAGGAGGCCAGTTTCCTCACCCACCTGCTGGGTACCCTTACCCACCATCTCCCTTACCCACCCTGCAGTGGTACCATGCACATCTGAGGAAAGAGGCTGTCGCTAAAACGCTTTGAAACCACACGCGTGCACACACACAATGCCCACAGGGAGTATTTGCAGTACAGAATTCTAGCACTGTGCACCTCAGTTACAGACATCTCAATTTTTCAAAGTGTCCATAATTTCTAGCAAGAGATATTGGGTAAGTGCAAAAATTATACAGGCGAGTCACTGAAACTGAGTTTATAAGAGTCAAAAATTGGAGAGAACCTGAATAAAAAGAATTGTAAACCGCTTGACTTCCAGCAACAGGGAGTTGGTTACATCCGTGCAGAGAGGCCTTGAAAAAGATGCCGTGATCGGATAACGTACACTGCACACGGCTGAGAACAAAGGAATCTGAAATGACAGTGAATGGAGTATTAGCAGTAGTGAGCTAGTGAATTTTGTTGTTTATTTTTATGCACTATTTAAAATTATTTACAAATTACGTCATTTTTATAAAATAATTATCTGAATTTTGGAAAAACAAGGATGGAGAGATGGAAGATAGGAAATTTTTACTAACCACCTTCTCTTCTGTTCCTCACCTGCCAGAGATTAAAAACTGGGAACCCACAAGAGCCAATGAATTTTCCCCCTCCTTGGTGGAAACTCTCACAGGAGAGAAGCCCCGGAAGACGGAAGTGGCTTCTCCTGTGCAATTAACTCCCACTCCTTAGCATCAAGTTTGCAGCCCTCCCTGATCTGCGTTTTAAACACCCTTGGATTTGACTCTGCTCACCATTCCTCATGCTGTTTAGTTTGTGGATTTATCTCGGCCTGGAGTGTCCTCCTAAGCCCTTTGGGGATGTGGGTCACCCTTTAAGGCCCCATCTAGAAACACTCTCCTTCCCTTAGTGGAACCGCCACAATCTTAAGTGTTGTATCTTGCAGTCTAGTTTGTTACAATCATGCCCACCTCCATAAATAATGTCACGGAGATGCCACCTGGGCTAGGCTTTGCGGGAAAAAAAAAAAAAAAAAACCTCTGGGCAAGAGGAATGACAGCAGGAGAAACAAGCAGGATGTGCCCAGCAGCATTTAGAAACAGCAAGGGCTTCTAGATGGGTCCAGGAGTGGCTGGAAAAGCAGTAACTGGCTGGAGAAATTTCAACAGTTCTTTTCCTTAAGACAAACCTCTGGGTCAATCCCAACTGACATAAACATCGTCTTTCTCACATCTTTTTCCCTAAGTTCGTACTGGAATACTGAGACCTGCCCTCTATCCCAGCCCAGCATCCCGAGGACTTGCCTGCTCTTTCCCATGAGCTCTCTCATATTCGAATTCACTCATGCCATTCGTTTACCTCTGCTAGAATGACAACTCCACACTTTGTGTCTTTTGCTTCCCAAGAGCCCAGAACAGTGCCTGAAGCCTAGTTAAGCATCATCAATGTGCAAAAATAAAAGAATTTACTTCAACATTATGTCCAGCTGCACTGTGCTTCTCAAGTTCCCCTACTTGAATAGCTCTCTGAGAAGACAATTCCGCTGTACTCTCATTCCGAAAAAGGTGGGGAGAGACAGGAAGCGAGAATGGAAAGGGACAAATTCCAATTGTCGAGAAATGTGATCTTTTCAATAATTCAGCAGAACCTAAGTCTATGGAAAATTCTGCCCACTTACAACCAGAAGTCCACCGAGGCACCAATGCAACAGTGTGCTAAAACAGTTATCTTGTGCCACTGAAAGGATACTTGAGCATTCAAAGTTTCCATCAGGCAAGAGGAAGATGAGGAGGGACAGAGCTGACAAGGGAAGAGTTAATGTGCAGTGCTCAGCACTCATGAAAACCTACAGAGAAACCAATACTGCCTGTCCCTAGCTCAGAATCAGTGCCCATCCCTGGGCACTTCCCTTCCATCACTGCCTTCTTATTCTTGCTCTAAGTTTCAAACCTGTAAGGTGGTCATCAACCTCATGACGAAAGAGAGCCAGGAAGGTTGGAGGCAAAGACCAGGCACACAAAGATGAGAGAAACGGCTTTTATGGAGTCTTTTACTCCACTCAGACCAAATTCTCATTTTTTTTTTTTTTGCCAGAATTTAGGATTGATATATTATATATAACACTAAGTATAAGATGGGTTTTAGATCAGCTGCTGATGGCAGTTTTTTAATTTTAGAAGAAATTGCAGCTACTGAATTATCCTACTTAATCTCAATTTAAACAGATAAATCTAAAAAATAAAATCCAGGGAGGAGACAGAAACTACAATTTGTTACAATGACTTACTAGAGAAATGAACAAAAACACAGAAATTGCTTATGCTGCTAGATGTGAAAAGCAATGCTCCAACATCTGCCTTAAACTTCCTAAAATCATCAAGAAATCCAACCATTCAGGAGTTCAATGAAGCCACCCAGCCAGAGACTGGCTGAATCAGGCCCTACAAGAGACAAGGGAGACAGTCCGAGCTGTCCCAGAGTCACATAGTCGCTCACATTTGGAAAGGTAATTTCTTATTTCTGAAAGTGGGAAAACTACCTGACAATAATCCCAATATTTTCTAGATTCCACAAATGGGGCTTTTAAAATGGCATGCTAATCAATTCTGTGATGTGGGTTTCTAAGGTCAAAATGGGGCCGTAAAAGGTCACTGACAACCATTCAGGAGGTAAAGAAAATCCTAATTCCTAAGGGAGAACTTCTGAGATATTGACTAAAAATGAAGCTTGGAGGGAGACTGAGATAAACTCCCTGCTTCTGTGTCATCAAGGGACCCAGTCAAAAACTTGTGCTTCCTCTTCCAACTACAAAACTGCAAATCTACACAATTTTTAGTCATGTCATATTTTAGGCAAAATCATTTCACTCAGTATTGATTTAGCATCTTTTCTCTGCTGCAAAATTGGGAATGTTCAAAATAAATTCAATTCAAAATTTTAATGGCAAAGTAATGCCTTCCAGTGTTGTGGAATTTAAAAGCCCTTGCTGACAGCTGTCGTACCCACGGGAGGAGATGCGGAGTAATACTGCAAATGAAGTCCAAAATATCCCTCGTACCAATTTCATTTTATTCAGTAATTTCATTCTTGCTTTCAAGTCCCAGAGAATACAGAAAGCAGGTGTCTGCCTCACTAATCATAGCCCAGGGTTTAATAATTCAATGTTGGGCCTCCTTAGAAAAAGTCTCTAAGGGAAACACTTAATGTAGCGTATGGCAAGCTTTCCCTAATGAGCAATTCAGCACGAGTTTTGCAAGATCCTGGGAGATAAAAGGACACACTCTGGAGAATTGTGAATCTGACTGGAGATCACTGACTTCCTCTGAACTTCCTGCCTGCCGGCATCCATTGAGGAAGGGTATCAATCCCAATTTTAAACAGGCCAAGGAAGAAATCTCAGTATCTTTCTTGGAAATTTTCTCCTTCACACAGTACATATACAGCACTTGGCACAGTGGCTGGCACTCAATCGGGCGAGGTATAAAAATGGGTATTCAGCCTAAATTTTTCTGGAAAATGCCCTTCTACTGGCAAGATGAAGGCAATCGCCACACAGCCCGAATACCTCATGGATTCATCCTTGGTTTCTCTTCCTTCAGGGTCCTTTTGTCCAGTTCTTTAAAGCCAATTAATAAAAGTAGTCTAGTCACACAAAACTATGACATAGGCAGTCAGTCTTAAACTTGATATTGTGGATGATCAGAAATAAAAATAGCACAAGTTATAACCACTGCATCAATTTTGGTCATTTATTAGTGTTCAATTAGTTTTTTTGCAGGTTGGTGGCTATTTTACAGGTTGAAAAGTTATCCACATCACTTCTTGGCCTTTCGGCTAAGATCAAGCGTGAAAAGTGATCAGCAAGGTAGTGTAAATGATTTCCTCAACGCCGTATTGTAGTGGATCTTTGCGTTATCTGAGGTTTCAGTGCTTTTTCACATGTAACTTTTGGAAATCTGTTCAAGAGATTTCCAGAAAGTGTTCTTGGTCAAGCATTGGTTGAAACAGGATGGTAACGGCTGTACTTTTAACCTCTACCACACTCGGTTTTTAAAACAACGTCTCCCATCACACAGCAATGCTGAAGTAATTATCTAAACTTTCCCACACTGTTCTCGGACACCCTGGTTAGTGTCCTGTGAGTTATGGGTTATGAGATAAAGAAAAGCAAACAGGTCCTGTAGGCAGAATTGAAACCTGAATATGCTAATATTTATTGCACAGTTCCAACAAACAGCAGCTCTCATCCTTCTGACTTCACAAACCAATAAAAAAATTTTATATCTTTAGAGAACTCAGGATTACAAACTTTTTTATTTTACTAAATAAGAACATACCGTAGAGAAAAGGACATGAAGGTTTAAGGAACAATTTAAGGTTGAAAAAAAATTGGTGAAGTCCCCATCCTGTCCTTTTCTTTCCTATTTTGCCACAGGCTGGCACCCGCCCTCCACCGGTCATTCAGGAAATGTGGGGGCTCCTGGTGCTCAAGTCCCCTTGAGCTTGGCTCCAGGTCTGCAGGACACACCAGCCCTCACCACTGCTGAGTCAAGATGGGGGTCTCCCCTCACTCCCTTCCCCCCTCATTTCTACTGACTCACTCTCACTGGTGACTGGGTAGAAAAGTTGCAGAACATTGATTTAGATCATCATATTTATATGATCTTCTTCATTTCCTTTCAACTCACATGGATTTTTTAAAACAAAATTTACTTACTAAAACTCCTTCATAGTACAAAGCTATTTTATTTGGACAAAGTTGGTTCCAGGCACAGAAAAGCTTGATATTCACTTCCAGTCACCCCAACCTCAAGCACTTGGTAATTACAGTCAAAAGATCAGAAACTCTCACTGGAGAAATACATGGACCCTGTTTACAATATTTTTATATGTGGAACACAAACATATACAAGCAGCTTCTGAGAATACTTGTACATTACATGAAAAGCAAAAATAGTATCATGCTTTAAAATGTTTCTCAAAAAATAATTTCAAACGACCAGGCTTTAAATAATTAGGCCATTGAATTTTTATTAGAGGAAGAGTCAGAAAATGATTGTAGACTATATCCTTTTACACAATGCACATTTGTAGGATTTCTAAAAGGCAATATACATAAAAGAGAAATTTTAGAATAATATCCTGTTTTCAATATGTCAGGGTAATTTGCTAATATGTTTTTAAGAGTTATGTTAGTTTTAATTTTTTTAAAGTAATACATACCTGGATAGTCAATGAGGGTTCAATGCAGGTTCATGTGGGACCGCAAATTTGCCCTATTTTTTGATGAATCTTGCTTTCAAAATCTTATTATAACATGACCACTTTCTCTGTACATGATAGGTTTTACTGGCATCTGGGGGTCATACACGGGTCTCTTCAACTACCTCCTTAACTCAGAACTCCAGAAGACAGTGAGCTCCAGAGAGGCCAGTGTTGGGTCTTCCCATGCCTGAGGCACACTGAGGTCCATTCCTGGCCTCAAGGGAATATGGTGGTTGGAGGGAAGAGTGAACACCAACACCCAGCAGAGGACCTGGCATGGAGAGATGTCCAGTGGAGACAACTGTCATCCACACAACTAAAAGGTTACCTTTAAGATACAATGCTGGCTGGGTGCAGTGGCTCATGCCTGTAATCCCAGCACTTTGGGAGGCTGAGGTGGGCGGATCACTTGAGGTCAGGAGTTCAAGACCAGCCTGGCCAACATGGTGAAACCCCATCTCTACTAAACAAACAAAGAAAATTAGCTGGGCATGGTGGCAGGCACCTGTAGTTCCAGCTACTCAGGAGGCTGAGGCAGGAGAATCACTTGAACCCAGGAGATGGAGGTTGCAGTGAGCTGAGATCGTGCCACTGTACTCCAGCCTGGGTGACAGAGTGAGACTTTGTCTCAAAAAAAAAAAAAAAAGAAAAAGAAAAAGATACGATGCTGCAAAATGTTTACAGGCAAACCTTAGACAACCCAGATCCCTAAGCCCACATCCACATCTATTCTATTTCCCCCCAAGAACCTGCAGGAAGGGAGACAGAAATGAAGGGCAGCAAGTGGACTCTTTACAGTGAGGCAACTGAAAACCTCCCATCCCCAGAGCAAAACATGACAATGGGAGGGAATACGATGGAACAAACTGTGATGCTTCTATCTTGACTTATGACAAAAGGGCTAAAATTGGGCAACATTTCAAAGGGCTAGAAAGGAACTGTACTATGATTACTTGGCAAAGAAAAGCAACATAGATAAACAGGATTCCAATTTTTTTTTTTTTTTTTTTTTTTAAATAAGAGATAGGGTCTCACTCCATCACCTGGGATGAAGTGCAATGGCATGATCATAGCTCACTGCAGCCTCAAACACCTGGGCTCAAGCGATCCTCCGGCCTCAGCCTCCCAAACAGCTGGGACTACAAGTACACACCACCACGCCCAGCTAATTTTTTAATTTCTTGTAGAGACAGGGTCTTGCTATGTTGACCAGGCTAGTCTTGAACTCCTGGCCTTGGGCAGTCCTCCTGCCTTGGCCTCCCAAAGTGCTAGGATTACAGGCGTGAGCCACCACACCCAGCCCTAATCAATTTTAGACTCCTTTGTGCTTGACGTTATCCCCACATTTGTATCAACCAGCAGGGAGAAGTAGTGAGGACAGAGAATGCAGATGTGGGCATGGATCCACTCAGGTTCCTCTTGCAGGGGCACTCTCTCTGTAGATGCGAAACAGTGAGGCACACGTTGTAAAAGCCCAAACACAATACTTCAAAAGCATGCACAGAAACCCCTTCACATCTGAATACATGACGTTAACTTTCAGGCCAAGTGGACTGACCTGGCTCCCCTCCTGCTGCTGGGTTCATCCGCAACAGACAGCAATGTTTGCGAGGTGAGAGTTCTACTTTTCTTACATAAAAGGTCTGTTTTACAAGGTTATTTTATCTGGTTACCAGTCCAATGCATAAAAGACAGTGGTATCCTGTCTCACATACAAAGAGCCATGCGCCTGGGATGCCTCCCGAATGTGCGGCGGCACCCTCTGATGGTGCTCTTCCATCTCTCCACTTGTCCCAATATTACAGTTTCTTCAGGCTGCTTCATTCTTCCATGATGTGCCTCTCAGTGAGGCTGTATTTTGCAGGAAAGTTCCAGCGAACGATGTAACAGGTGGAGAATCCCAGATCCCAAAACAGAGATTGGAACCATGCAAAGAGACCCTTGTGTTGAAACATGTTTCTAATCAGATAACCGGGTGCATCTGTTCTGTTAAATGTCCACTACACTTATAAACAAATTAACCAAATTCAGAAATAACCATACAATTGTAAAATCTGAAAGGAATAAGGAAGGAATTATCTGTGAAACTTGCCCATTTTCCTGAAAATGTGCTGCAGATTTAAGTGTTACGAAACAAAAGAATCCTAAATTTCCAGTCACTGCTATAATTTGAAGTACACGTTACACCGTAAATCTGATACCCCAAGACATAAGAAAAAGTCACACTTAGGGAGAAAACTTTCATAACTGTTAGAAATGTTAGAAGAAATATGTTCATTTTAAAAACAGGACAATAGTACTCAACTTACGAAATAAACCCACTAAGCCAGCAGGAGGCATCGCCTAGGAGGACTGTGGCTCAGCACGCCTTAGTGCCTTGGACTCTATTTCTATCACCTGTGCTTCTGGGGCAGCCCTTTGCAGACAGTTTCTGTCCATTTCATTAGGAAGCTCTTGCCGTGTGGCTCAGTTCTATGCTTGGAAAGGCAGTGAGCGACCTTCAAGACCTGACGCTCCATTCCAAGGCGACAGAGAATCAATCACGCATAGGCGCGAGAACAGAGTCAGATCGCCGGCCAAGGTAAAATGAAGACGATCTTCTGGATCGGGGCTTCCTGACACGTGACCAGGGCCAGTCCCTACACCCACAGAAACCACACGAATATGTATGTCTGTGCAGTCTTCCCAGGAAAAGGATCCATAGATTTCTTCAGATTTTCCAAAGAGTTTGTCTGAAACTTCCAAAATAAAAAGAACCATTGTTTTGTGCTCATTTTCTCTGGGTGTTCCTATGTATTTAGTGCACCTGAACTCATAAGGATGTGTTCATCCCTGGGTAAAGAGTAAGATTTCTGAATTCTCAGTGATATGCTGGGCTGTGAAGTGCAGTGAGCCAGAAGGTGCAGATTCCCCAAGTGACACATACGGAAACACTCTTCTAGTACAACTGAGGCCAACACAAAATCAGAGTAAAAGTGTAAGGTTTTATTTGGAACCTTATTTCCCTATGTCTAGATCTGTTCTATTTCTAGGAAGTTTCTAGGAAGCAAGCATCAAACCCTGACAGTATTCATGCCATCATCTCCACTACGTTCAGTTGTCTACATTATTTTCTAAAGTTATCCAACAGGGAGAGAAGACCTTTATTAATAATATTTCCCTAATATCTAATATACTTATTTTTAGCTAAGTTAATCTTTGAGCCACATATCCATTCAGAACATACCAGAACAAAATCAAACTCACTGTTAGGAAATGTATCAATATGCCACTAAGATCACATGCCACTACTCTTAACACACTACAGCCCGCTAGTGTGAGCTACCCAACATCAGAACGCCTACAGCTCCAGGCCCTGCATGCACCATCTCATCCACCCCAGGAAAGTCACTTCCTTCCCTGAGAGCACTTTAAGTGAGCTCTGGGCGAGTTTATCCCCCAATCCCACCACCATTTTTATTCTTAGGCTCTGAAGTTTTTCCCTCTTGAGTCTCTTTCATTTGTACTCACAGTTTTCAGAATCTAAGATGGTCTTTAAAATATTCATTCCAGTAGGGACCAAGTTTTCTCCTGCCTGGTTAATTCCTTCCGGGTGTATCAAATGCCTGGGTCCAGTCAATATTGTGGCTAGAATTGGCTAAAAGGAAACACCTCTACTGACGAAAGTATCACAGAATAAAAGTTTCTAAAAGTCTGTCGTAATGAGAAAGCGGCTTAACAGGCAATAGAGGTTCAGATTAAAATTTAACGTGACTTTTAAAAACCTACTTAATGTGGGTTTTTTGTTTTTGTTTGTTTGTTTGTTTTGAGATGGAGTCTTACTCTGTCGCCCAGGCTGGAGTGTAGTGACACAATCTCGGCTCACTGCAGCCTCCATCTCCCGGGTTCAAGCAATTCTCCTGCCTCAGCCTCCTGAGTAGCTGGGATTACAGGTGCCCACCACCGCATTCGGCTAATTTTTGTATTTTTAGTAGAGACAGGGTTTTACCATGTTGGCCAGGCTGGTCTTGAACTCCTGACCTCAAGTGATCAGCCTGCCTTGGCCTCCCAAAGTGCTGGGATTACAGGCGTGAGCCACTGCGCCTGGCCTTAAAAAACCTACTTAATGTTTTCACTGTGCTTTCTATTAAATACATTATCAGCCAATTTCTCTTAAAATGAGCAAAGCAAAAAGGAGCCAGGGGTATTGAGGTAGACTATTCAGCTTCCAAAAGCCAGCTAATAGAAATGTTATGAAAACTTCTGCTATACACTAGTTTCAGAAATACTGCATAATCCACCAACAATGAAACTTCCAATAAACGAATATATGAACATGCCACTGAGCTTCTACTCAGTCTCTATAGTTCCGTGCATTCTCTTCATCCTTTCCCCTTGATCCATTTCCAAGTTGCTCTGAATGTCGTCTTAACAGTCAGTCTTCCCCTGTTTTGGTCAATTATTTGACCATCATATGTATCTGCCCCAGAATGCTTCTCAAGTCTCTTAATCCCAGGAACAGCTAAGAAAAAAAGATAACTGCTCAAGGACTTTCTGACTCTCCTATCAAATACAAATTTTCATTCATTCCAATGGTCGAGAACGCATTAGTCTACATTCTGAAAGCAGCCCACAGTTTTAAATAGCATGTTCAGGTACATGGAACACACTCAACTTTCCATTTTTTAAAGGATAAATAATCTTTCCTGGAGATTAAAGTTTCTTTCCTTCTCCTCCCTTTCATTCACACTGTCTACCTTTTGGCCACTAATTTTGCACTAACTCATTCACCCAATAATAGAAGGAGGTGGCGGCTGGAGGGCCACTGAACAGCTTCTTCTCCCTCCTCATTGGCACTTCTGCCCTACATAATAACATCTCATTTTGAAAACTGGTAGCATTGTGCCACAAGTATATTTGGATATAATGTGGGTGGACTTTGTATATTCTAATACAGGACATTCCGAGACCGGTTCCAGATTGAAATTTCGTCATTACTGCCTTTAGGATTGTCACTTGATGATTTATTTCTTCCTGAAAAATAACTGCCTCTGATCTAAGTAACTTACACTGCAAGCAGATAGAAAAGACAAGAATAGGCATAGGAGGAATTACATAAACTGCCTGGGAAAACTGAGGTTCGTAAGAACCCCAAAACCTTCAAAAGATAATTGTCTCCAAAGCATGACACTAATACTGACAGACATAATGTGAGACATGCATGTCAACCCAGAAGTACAAGATCATAATTATCTGTGATTATATATACTTTAGTGAAATCTACTGATTCATCTAGTAAGTTACTAAGTATGCGAAAACAACATAATTTCCAGAGTTCCTAAATATTTCCAATATATTGAACTTAGGGATCCAAGATTCTGAACATGCCATCACCAAAAAAAATTGCAAACCTAAAAAACAAAAAGGAAACAAATTAAACAATGTCAAAGGAAAGACTTTCTTAGAAATGGTCAATATTTACTTTTACAATTTTCAAAACATTTTAAGTTAATACTTTTTATCATCTTACCATTATAAGCTCTTAAGTCTAACATTACAGTTTTATTTAAAAACAAGGCAGTTTTCATACAGCAAAATAAATATTACACAATACTCATACACACCACCTATTTAATTATGGAATATGTACTGGGTCAAAATATCTTCATATTTACAATCTGAGCCTTTAAAGTGGCATTAGTTCTGTCTTTATTTTCTTTTAAAAGTTGTCATCATGGTGACAGAAATTCAGATGCATAAATAAAATTATAGATTTTGTTCACCTTTAGAAACTCTTTTTTTAGTTGAGTAATAGTGGTTAAAGTCTTTGTGCTTCTATTACATTAACTTTTAGCACATGAACTAAGAAAGACGCTCTTCAAAGCTGTTCTAACCAAAAAGAGGTAGGCCTTTTTTGAAAAAGAAAAAAAAACTTTTTGGCAAAAATTTCCAAAAATAAAAACATTAGTATTATTTCTTATTAAAAATATTAATATACAAAAGTGAGCTGTATAAACAAAACTTTTGCTGTAGGCTTAAAGACCATGCTACTTAGACCAGTTTATCTAATTATTCCATAGAAAATCAAGAGTTCAGAGTTCATATTTCCAAAAGCATAAAACAACACATCAGGAGATATGGTAAAACAAAGAACCACTGAGTGCACACTGGTTTTTCTTTAAGAACAAGGCAAAGCTGGCCCGGGGAAGCAGAAATTATTAACAGCCCACACACATAAAATCACTGCTCTCCCAGTCAACCTAACGGGGCCCAGATTTCCATGGCCAGCTTGTGAGTAATTTTTTCTTAGTGTATGTGAATAATTCTCCCTATCATTACAGAAAGCCACATACATGAAGAAAAAGAACACATTTTATAAATGTTAAATTACTGTCAACATCTGAGATTAAGCAGTAAGAAAATACTGTTTGTAGGGCAATTAAGTAACATAGAATAACATGACAACTGAGTCTCTAGAAGAGAAACATGAAAATAAAGATGACTTAAAAAAAATGATGATGTTTTCAGTTCCTCACAATTTGCCTTCTGTAGCACCCTCCAGAATGAGATGAAATTTAATTTCCTCAGCATCTCATCAATTAAATGACTGCACAATTTAGGCTAAAGATAAGTAAATCTATGGTACTATATTTGTTATTAATGCTGTTACATGTAGTAAAAGAAATGAAGCAGCATAAAGAACCACTTATTTGAAATAACAGCTTAGTGTGAATCTGAACTCCAAGTAAAAACCTTATTGGAATTCTATTTTTAGGAGAGTTAAACATAGTAACTGCCTTATAAGCACTGCTACCTCAACATATTTAAAAGGACATGGTCCATCAGAATACATTTAATAATTAAATAACACTCCCCTCCACCCAAAAAAAGTTTTACTAAAATGTGAAAAGAAGCCATTGTATTATCTTCAACTATAAAATATATTTGAACATATAATCTTTCAAAGCTAACTGATACAACTAACATTCTCCATAGGCACTTCATATTTTAAAAAGTAAAATAAACACACACATATACATAAAACATTAAAATTCTTTAACATAGAAAAAAAAAGTTGTGGCAAGAATCCTTACTTTCTAGTCTAAAAACCTGTAAGTCTGGATTCCCTTTTAAGAGCAAACCCTACTGTTTAAAAAAAATTATTTCAATCTCTAATTCCTAATGGCTCAGGTTTTTTTCATATAATAAATACTTTGCTGCTGATTAGGTAGCTCACAAGAGCTCACTTTAAAAAGCCATGTTTAAACAGCTCTAAAAGGTTTAATTAGCATTTATGATGTAAGCCCTTTTGTAAAACATTTGAGCTAATTTAGGTAAGATATGTCAGTATGTTGTTTAATACCTTTGGTTTACAACTTTAAAATGTTTTTAATCTTGAAGAGGAAGGAACTGGGGCAGCACAGACACGGAAACACATGAAGGCCTCGCTCTCGCTGGCTTTGCCATTTACCATTCGGGCTGAAGTGGTTTCAGGACGAGGCGATCGCTCACCTTCTAGTCAGAAATCAGATGACCTCAAAACAACCTCATTTCAGGCTGAGGCCTCATGTCTTTCGCTTAGAGCTAAAAATAAAAATACATGTGAATGAACAAATGAGCATGGAATGAAATCTCTAACATGACACTAAAATATAGAATATTAGAAGCCATTTTTATCACAGAAAAATGAAAATGCACACATTTCTACACAGAGAATCACAATCCTATTTTGAATGGAGTGGTGCCCTTCTTATCCTGTTAGCCGCTGGGTATCATAACAATTGAAATCCAAGTTGGTTCTACAAAGCTAAAGTCATACTTGATTCATTTCCTGAGATTATAAAACATTTATTTATTTATTTATTTGAGACAGAGTCTCACTCTGTCACCCAGGCTAGAGTGCAGCAGTGTGGATCTCAGCTCACTGCAGCCTCTGCCTCCCAGGTTCAAGCAATTCTCCTGCCTCAGTCTCCCAAGTAGCTGAGATTACAGGCGCCTACCACCATGCCCGCTAATTTTTGTATTTTTAGTAGAGATAGGGTTTCACCATGTTGGCTGGGCTGGTCTTGAACTCCTGACCTCAGGTGATCCGCCTGCCTCGGCCTCCCAGAGTGCTGGGGTTACAGGTGTGAGCTACCGCACCCGGTCAAACATTTATTTTTTATAGAGTTAAATTTAACAATATTTCAATGAAGTCAGCCACTTAGATCATATATATATATATATGTGTGTGTGTGCCAGGGCAAGAAAAGGCAGTGTAATGCTAAACCGTAACAATAGCCTGGCCCTCAGAAATATATTTTTGTGTATTCACAACTCTTGGTTCCAATAGCAGTTCTCGTAGAACATGAAAATAAACCTGTTTCTCCAACCAAAATAAGGCACTCACTCATTCAGCAAATAGCAAATGTTTCTAAGCACTGGAATTAAGTGCTTGGTATGACAGAACAAGTTCTAAACCCATCAGCGAGTCTGGAGTCCTCAGCCATCTATTTCCTAATTTGGGGTCTCAAGTCTGTGCTATGATGCTAAGGAGATTCCACAAGAGGTAGGAGGGCAGTATGTATTAAGTGACAACAGAATGAGGCTGCAGAATTTGAAACCAAATCCACTGAGAACTGTGAATCTCTCTGCTGTCACTGTCAACGACCTCAACTCATCATGTGTCTGTCTCTTCAGTGTGAAGCTTATGTTTTCAAAATCCTACTTTAATCCTGGAAATTAATTCTCTCTCATTTGGAGAATGCTGGTAGTTTTGGTACCAAATATAATGCCTCAGGCTATTTTGAAAGGTTAAATCTGCCAAGTACCTTCAAAAACCACTTATTTTAAGAGTACTTCATTCCACTGAAGCCATAATTTACAATTCAGAAATTCTGCTGCTAAAGTTATACTTAAAGAATTGGCCCTAGCTATACTACAAAGAAGACAAATATGTTACAGAATGTTTTACACCATTCATCTATTCCCATTAAATATTATTCATAAATTATGACATAGAGTCTACACTAACATTATTGTTCAATGTTTTGCATTTCTCTGCTGGTTCTACATATACCAATGATATTTTTTAATTTTGTGGGAATATGATACATTACCAAAAAACTCAAAATATATGCACCTGATTCAAATTAAGCTCCATGTTCATCTTAACCCATTGATGCCTAGTGTTCCATTACTGCAACGCCGAGCTTGTGGAATTTATTTGTATCCTATTGCTTAAGGTCACCATCAAGGCTTGATTTTTCACAAAAAAAATTGCAACCTCCAGCATAAATGGGTTAAAATCAGAAGAATAAATACACTTTTGAGATGGCTTATGTTCCATAATTTTTCATGGAGTCCAACTAAATTTAATATCTTGACAAACATTACCAAGTTAAATGTTTTGACTCTGAAGTTCATAGGCCTCAGAAAATACTTTAAAGTAATATACTGCAATTTACGCTTAAATACTTAGAATAAAGAAGACAAGAACTATGGGGAGTCATATCTGGGTTTTAAGCAAATCAATAAGCTTTGAAAGTACATTTCCCACAGATGTTCATAAGATGATTCTTAAGTTTTAGATTTTGCTGCATTCAAATTTTAAACATGGAAAACCATATGCTGGTCTTACGTGCAAGCAGCGAAACCCTTCCTCCTTTCCCGTGTATGTCAGACGGCCCTGTTCTTTTCAATTCATAGGAAGCTTCAGAGAAAACGTAACTAATTCATAGATACCCTTTTTCTACTCTAAGTCTTAAACGTGCTCCTCTATGTATCCCAAATTTGTCCTGTGTCAACACAGAGATCCTGTCGGCTACCCACAGCTCGACTCTTACTTGATTTTTTTCTTTGCCTTTCCTTTTTTTTTTTTTTTTTTTTTTTTTGAGACAGAGTCTCGTTCTGTTACCCAGGCTGAAGTGCACTGATGTAATCTCGGCTCACTGCAACCTCCGCCTCCTGGGTTCAAGCGATTTTCCTGCCTCAGCCTCCTGAGTAGCTGGGATTACAGGGGCCCATCACCACATCTGGTTAATTTTTGTATTTTTAGTAGAGATGGGGTTTCTCCATGTTGGCCAGGCTGGTCTTGAACTCCTGACCTCAGGTGATCCACCTGCCTCAGACTCCCAAAGTGCTGGGATTACAAGCGTGAGCCACCACACCCGGCCTATTTGCTATCATTCTTTGGCAAGAACTAAAAGCAGCTGAGTCTTCATTCGCCTCCCGAACTCAGATGTCCCCCTTACATCTCACAACCTCATCCATGCTACAGTCACAGCTGCCATTTCCCCCTTTTGGCTTCAACCACTTGATGTTCTGT
This sequence comes from Macaca fascicularis, assembly GCF_037993035.2. Taxonomy (NCBI): domain Eukaryota; kingdom Metazoa; phylum Chordata; class Mammalia; order Primates; family Cercopithecidae; genus Macaca; species Macaca fascicularis. The sequence continues at coordinate 9,800,097 of NC_088382.1, read as the reverse complement.
AATACAGGTTACAGTCGACAACAACTGCAACACTGTCCTAATTCCACAACTTTCACTACTTCCACTTTAGGCCTTTGATGATAAAATAAGGAGACTGAATCCTCAGAGGTATGTTTCAGCTTACTAACTATATACTCAGTCTTAAGTTTTACTACTCATAAAACTCCATCCACCACTTCAGTAATATTACACTGTCTCCCATTTAAGAGGATTGATGAATTCTAGTGAGTTAGTTACGAATTTAGACTAATTACAGAGTCAAACTTCTATAAAAACAAACGCTATTTATTTAAGAACATTCAACGTCAAAGATATTTTCATGAAAAACTGTCTCCTTAGTTTAAACTGGATCTTTTTTGCAGAAAGGATTAAGCCCCATGACACACTAGAGGTGAACCTGCAACCTGAACACTGTAGTCCCTCTTAGAAGTTTTCTTTCTGCTCCCAGCACTTGACAGATTCTAAGATTTCCTGTCTGACACATACGCCTCATCTCCTAAACCAGCAAAAACCAACAGTGTTCTTTATTTCTGTGGGAATCCCGCAACTTCACATATGCAGCTTGCACTCTAAACACAATACATTTATCAGTCAGAAAATCCCAAATTGAAGGATTCCACAGGAAGAAAACATAATGTCTGAATGACAGCATGGAGACAGCGGCTGGCCATTTGGGAACCTTAAGGCTGCATCTCTATCTTCATTCCTTAAGTCAAAATAAATTCCAGAAATATCACATTTAAACTGAAAATGTGAAACCATAAAAATGTTCAAAGAAAATGTGGCTGAAAATTTAAAAAATACATTTTAAGGCACATGAAGAACTTTAATTATGACATAAACCCTAGGGGCCAAAAAAGAACACAACTGATTAAAAAGTGGCAAAAAAAAAAAAAAAAACCATTTATAAACAAACAACATAAACTGAAAAAAAAACTGTAGTATTAATACGGATAAAGTTCTTATAAATTCCCAAGAAAAAGAAAACCCCATGAAAACTTGTGCAACAATTACAGACAATTCATCAAGGAAAACAAGACCAATAAATACAGAAAAACACCTTCAAACCTACTCAAAAGCAATATAAATCCAAATGAGATGCTAACAGAGTGACAGGGATTACCAAGAGTGTGGGGGACCAGGCACCCAAACAGACCATTAGGAGAGGTATACACCAGCACTGGGTTTTTGAAGAACAATGACGTTATTTACCAAAATGTTAAAATATGCATGCTTTTGACCCAGAAATTTAACTTCTGGGACCAGATTCTTATTTCTTCTCACATGTAAGCAAAAATATTTGTATGAGGAGGTTGTTTATAACTACAATACAGCAGTACTATTAATATATAAAAAATGAAAGAAAAAATCTGCAAAACAAGTCCAATGTCTGTCAAGGAAGCTGGTTTAAAAAAAACATTACCTTTCATGTAGCCAGGGAAAAGTGTCCTAGATCTATTATTAAGTGCGTAAATGATTCTGCTGAACAGATCTACAACGCCATTCATTTCAAAAGTACTATTTCTAAAAACGAGCTTAAGAGACAAGAGTAAGACGGAGGAGTGAAGGAACACAGGAGGGTTACCCAAGAGCCTGCGAGGCACAGGAGAATGGGAGAAAGAGCTTTTCGCTTGTCACTTTATCTGTCTACAGAATTTTTCTAACATGAACAATTACTCCTTTGATAACAAAAATGTTTTTCAAGGATGCTCTGCTATTTCAGCATTTCACAATTCTACGGATTGAATTTCTCAAAATGGAAAGAGATTGAGAGCCATGAGTCAGGTCTATCAGGAGTCACTTTGGGAATGCTGGAATTCATTTGTGAAGCAGAGGTGCTGGGATAGCCCACTGGGTGGTGACTGCCAGTAGGCGTGAGCTTTGTGCTTCTCTCACACGGCCACTGCTTACCTCTCCAAGGCTCGCCTATCTGCACACTGTCTTGCAAAGTATACTTGCATGCAAAGTGCATGTTCACTCCTGACTCCTATAAATGAGGGGCAGGCCTCAAGGTCTTGTGTTTGCTCTTAAGGACTTAATGGGATATTCAATATTCAATAGCGCAGAGTGTGCCACAAAGTGAGTGATAATCAATTGTTTTTTCATCTCTTCCATCCCAGAGACAAGGCCAATCCAGGCGCACTGCTGTTGCCACAGACTCTTTCAGTGATCTTAAGACTCTAAACCCAGCTCCTTTGAAAATATGGTCTTGCCTTTTTATGGGACAACCACTATTACAGACAGAAGACATGAAACCGGTCAGGCAGTCCGGTATCCTATGAAACTATTTGTCCATTTTACTTTACAGAGCTCACACTTGCCCCAAATCAACACTAACCAGAGATAGAATTCTTTAGTTATATAGCTGAACCATTCATCCGGACGACAGGAGGCATAATCACGCCAGCATGACTAGATTTTGGCCCTCACAGGCCCCCTCCACCCGCCCAAAATGACAGGAGTCTCACAATTACAGTTTCGTTTCTGACGACTAGCCAATGGATGTGTAAGCAGTGGCAGGTATAAGATTTCAACATTTTTCCACTGGCACTCTTATTTAGAAAATAAGATATTCTTTAGATATCAGGCCAATTCTTTAGATACCAGACCACTATAATTGGTAAATAATGTCATTGTTCTTCAAAAAGTTAGTGACAGCTTAAACCTCTCCTACTGGTCTGTTTACCATTGGTAATCACTGTCAATCTGTTAGCATCTCATTTTGGTTCATATTTATTTTGAGTGCAGATTGACTCATACTATTTAATCTGATTTGGACCCTCACTAATACTTGGTATGGTTGATTCTGTTTTCCAAGGGAAAACTAGGCAGGAAAAAGTAACACACAAGTCATTATCTAGCAATGGAATAAACAAGCTCACTAACACAGTAAGTTAAAATTTAAGTGATTAAAAAGCCCATGCCTCTGCCGGGCATGGTGGCTCCCACCTGTAATCCCAGCACTTTGGGAGGCTGAGGCAGGTGGATCACCTGAGGTCAGGAGTTCCAGACCAGCCCGGCCAACATGGTGAAAACTCGTCTCTACTAAAAATACAAAAATTAGCCAGGTGTGGTGGCTCATGCCTGCAATCCCAGCTACTTGGGAAGCTGAGGCAGAAAAACGGCTTGAACCTAGGAGGTGGAGGTCGCTGTGAGCTGAGATTGCGCCACTGCACTCCAGCCTGGGTGACAGAGCGACTCTGTCTAGGAAAAAAAAAAAAAACCCCATGCCTTACACACAAATAAAACTATTTACAGTATTTCTCTTGACAACTTGCTTTAAGTTACCAACAACAATCTGATTACGAACCTTGTCATTATAAATATAAACTAAAGGTTTTTTTTTTTTAAATCAGCAAATTCTTTGTTGACAAATACTGTAATCCAGAAATCTGCTTTTCTACTTCATATTGGACAGTCAACTAAAGTAGTCACATTGCACAGGGATATGCCCCACCTTCGAGACCATCTGCTACAATGTGAAGCATGACAAAGCTTCTATGACAATATCATCACCAACCTCAAACTGGAACTAATAGAAATAATCGTAATGGATATACACGGGGATTAAAAATTCAAGTGTGCAGAGTTTAAGATACTTGATTATATAAAGTTTAAAATACTCAAATATATCTTTATGCATATATACATGTCTGTATTTCATATTTTTCAAGAGGTTGAATCTCCTGAAGAAATCCAATATGCACCACCACCCCGGGAAAAAAAATGAAAACCGAAAAACAAAAAACTCTCCTTATCTCACTGTAATGCCAGACACTATTTGGAAATAAACACACCTAGGCAGTTCCAGTGTCCCGTGGTCCCCACCTGGCATCTGCACTGTGCTCTCTCTTCTGGGACTGCCCTTTCCTCCCTCGTGATGTTCTTGGCTTGCCACCTCATCTCAGCAGAGGATTGGCTCCAGTGCCACCTGCTCAGAGGGACCGCCCTGAGCAGCCTCTCTAAAACAGTCCTGTCTCTTCATCCCATCCCTAGCAATCTCTAGCCCCCTCCTGTCCTGCTTGAGCTCTCTCCCTAGCAAGATTTCCTATAAACATACTATATTTTTACTTATTTATCTTCCCTACTAGAATGATTCTAATTTCCTGGCATTTACATATGAAACTATAGTTTAATCATTCGAGGGAGAAAAAAGCCAACCTTAATGTTATTCTATTATCAAGCATATTCATCTTACCAAAGAGGAAACTGAAATCCCTCCGTTTGGCAAAACACAAATGAGGATGTGGCTAAGTTTCTACCCTTCATCTCTAATGGACTCTTGAGATCATCAATAACTCACTCAGCTGTGGGGCCAACCTGATGTGAACACAGTACACACATCCAGTGAAACACGGGATGTAACTGGCAGAAATAAGCACATACATTTTTTGAAGTAGAGAAGTCACAGGCAGAAGCTGAAAAAACAATTATTATATAGGCGCCATAGAATTAGAATAAAAATCTTTGTCAAAGCTCAACAAAATACTGAAATTGATTGGTAAACTGATCAAGCAACTATAAAAGCCAACATGTGAGTACAAGAGCACTTTAGGATTGGTTGAGGTGAACAGAAATGAAAAAGAAGAAAAGAGAGTTTAAAACACTGCAGGGGGGTAGGAGAAGGTTGCGGGGGAAGCACAGGAAGCCCACAAGAGGAAGCAAGAGCAGACAGGGATGAGAAGTGGGCAGTGAGTAAAAGATGGCTCCATCATTTCCAGGGCATGATGAAAATGCAGGGCACTTTTTTAAAAAAGTATTGATGCCAGTAGGAAAACGTGAAAGCAAGCGTGGGGCCATGAGGGAGTGCACAAGTCACGTGCCCATGACTCTGGCCCGCTCACTCTGCTAAGGACCAAGCTGAGGACCAGAGGCGAGGCAACCACTGCAGCTCTTCTTGCAAGAGGGGCCAGGCAAGCGCGGACCATCTCCTTAGGTACAGAGACCCTAGCACCCCGCACGATTTACAGGACACATCAAGGCCCAAAGACACCTTCAGGCGCGCCCAGGTTACTGTTTTTAGGTAAAGGGGAGGGAGGACAACACACCAAGATCTATAAACATAACTCCATGGTTGAGTCTGAGATTAATTACCACGGAACAGTGGGAGCTTACTAGGCAGGAAACATACAGAACTGTGAAGTTTTGTTGCAGGGCCATAACGGAGATGATCTGAAGCCTGTCACCACCCAGGGAAGATCCTCATGGCTTCCTGAGACCTACGCACTCTAACTGAAATACCTAATAAAGAACAGCAGGAAGGACGGAGAGGACTTCTCCCTGTTCCTTAAGTGCAGTACAAATTCCATACCTGCAAAAAACTAAAAACAACTGTGTTCCCTTCCCCAATCCTAAATTCCTCTCTAGGTTAAATATTTCCATTTCTGTCTACTGTTCTACATCTATGCATCTGTACCTACATCACTCTTCAGTTTACCAAAGGCTCTCATAAAATGTCCAGGACCCTCTTAGAATGTTTAGTACGAAGTACAACAAAACGGATGCTCTCCCGTGTTCTGAGTGCTATACTTCTACCCATGCAGCCTAATGCCATGTTGCTTCTCTGGTACTACCTCCTAGTAACTCACAACTTGATGGAAACTCTAAATCTCTTTGTCTTTCTCGCAAATACCAAGTAGGTCTGCTCTTCTACAACCTATACTTTGGCGTTTTTTTGATGTGGTTTTTTTGTTTGTCTGTTTTGAGACAGAGTCTCGCTCTGCCGCCCAGGCTGAAGTGCAGTGGCATTATCTCAGCTCACTGCAACCTCCGCCTCCCAGGTTCAAGCGATTCTCCTGCCTCAGTCTCCTGAGTAGCTGGGATTATAGGCGCACACCACCACACCTGGCTAATTTTTGTATTTTTAGTAAAGACGGGATTTCACCATGTTGGTCAGGCTGGTCTTGAACTCCTGACCTCGTGATCCGCCCAACCCGGCCTCCCAAAGTGTTGGGATTACAGGCGTGAGCCACAGCGCCCGGCCTACTTTGGCGGTTTTTAAGTGATAAAGTACAAAACTCTACCTTCTGTTATGCTATATTTTATCTTGTTTTTGGCCTATCTTTCCAACCTACTCAGTTACTGAAATTTTTAGTTCTAGAAACAAATATGCCATTTTTCTGGTTTTCGATTATAGAGATTCAAACTTACAAAATGCTCCTTCATTTTACTTCTCAGCTTTGCAACGCAGGGTCATGTCACTTAAGGAAAACACCTTATATCTCACAAGAGGCCTTCTAGAATTGCAGTCACCTGCTGAATCTCCAAGATCCAGTGACTAATTCTCACAGGGTCAACAAAACAATCTATTAATGAACAGAGCCATCTCTGGAGTCACTTTTAAAGGACTGAACCACTGGACTAAAGCCAAAATGCCGATTCGACAATGTTAAGTGAAAATTATAACAGCAGAGACCAGGAGATGTTAGAATCCTGGGGCCAATGTATGTGCCCCTCCCACAAGCCCCACAAACAAGTCATGTTGGAAACTGATATAAACCAAAGTGACTCAGATGATGGAATCATTTGCTCAGTGTGTTCTCTCCATGCAGGCACGCCACACAGGAAACGAAGCTGTAATCCAATATTTAGTGAGCAAAGAAATCAAAGCAATTGGTCATCTAACATATATTTAACAACATCAGGGTAAGTTTGTCTTGTGTATCACTCTTTACAACAGGGTTATACTCTAGGACAGTGGAGTACTAAGGGTACTCTAGGTGGTACTTGGATAAACATCAATGAAAATTGCATCACTTTCATGACTAACCAACTCCCTTCCTGCAATCCCACTTCTTAATGAGATGTACTAGAATTCCACCAGGCTGTGGTCCGATTCAGCTGGCCTGGAGGTGGTTATTGTGTCCTACAAGCTCTGGAGTCACACTGGTTGAGTTCAACGCCAAGCTCTACTGCTTTCTTTTCTAATTATGTGATCTTCAACAAGTTACTTACCTTTTTTAAACTTCAACACAGAATAAGTTACCCATCTTTTCTAAACTTCAGTATTAGTTTCACTATAGCAGATGTAACAAATTACAATTACAATTACACTTATCAGTGGCTTAACCTAACACAAATCTATCATAGTTCTGTGGACTAAATGAAGGTGTCGGAAGGGCCACATTTCTTCTGGAGACTCTAGAGGAGAATCCACTCCCTGGCCTTTCCAGCTTCTAGGGACCACATGTATTCACTGGCTTGTGGCCCCTTCCTCCACCTTCAAAGCTAGTGGTGTAACATCTTCAAACCTCTCTCTAGTTCTGACCACCCTGCTTCTCTCTTTTACTTCAGAGGCCCCTTGTGACTACATCAGGCCCATCTACCCAGATAATCCTGGATAACTGCTTCATCCCCAAATCCTTAATCACATCTGTAAAGTCTCCTTTCCAATGTGAGGTGACATATTTATAGGTCTGGGGATTGGAATGTGGACACTGTGGGGGGCACCATTAATGGATCTACCCAGGGCTATTACAGTATAGTTTTAACACTGATTTGATGTTAACCAGTCGAAATTTAATGAAGCAATACAATTTTATCTTAAAATTTTGAATACTGTTACCCAAGGAGGACACGGCTATTTCAATGCATAGTTCATACTAAAATTAGACTGCACTTTTCTATTTCAGTTTTCACATAAAATGACATGCATTTGATTTATCAGTGGAGGGGAAAAAATAGAAGAGTTAAGCAATCAAAGTCTTTACAGCTTTACCAATTAATATGGGACTAATTAAACAACAAATTAGCTAGTATAAAGTTAATATGTAAAGGAGAATCTGAATGTTTGGTTGAGTTTTTTCTATTAGAAACAGGAAACCACACTGCTCTGGTTTTCACCTTACCCCGCTGGCCAGACCTTCACACTCCCCTTTGCTGGATTCTTCTCCTCTCCCTGACCTCTAAAGCCCCAGAGCTCCCAGGCTCAATTCCCAGGCCTTCCTGTCTACACTCACTCCTGTGGGAAAGTCATTCAATCTCAGGGCTTTACCATCTGTGCTGACGCTCCAGATCTTACAGGTCTCAAACAGATCCCTGAACTCCCGTCTCCTTCATCACATCTGCCTACTTGATAGCCCATCTCAGATGTCAAATAGGTATCTGCATATTCAAAACCAAATTCCTGATCTTCCCGATGACCATAGCCTGGTGGAATTCTAGTAGTACATCTCATTAAGTGGGATTGCAGGAAAGGAGTTCGTTAGTCATGAAAGTGAGGCGGTTTTAATGATGTTTATCCAAGTACCACCTAGAGTACCCTTAGTACTCTACCGTCCTAGAGTATAACCCTGTTGTAGAGAATGATACACAGGATGAAATTACCCTGATGTTGTTAAATGGCTATTCATCAAATAGCTATTCCATCCCATTAAAAATCTTAGCATCATCCTTTCCAACTTTCTTTCCCTCACATCCACTATGCCCATCAGCTGACCAAATTAGCTCACGTTCAAAATATATCCAGAATCTGATCACTTCCTACCACCTCCACTGTTACCATCTTCAGCCAAGCCACCATCATCTCTTGCCTTGGTCACTGCTAACTGATTTCCTTCTATCCTTGTTCCCCTGGCTTGTTTAATACAGCAGCCAGAAAGTCTTTTTTCCAAAAGAATTAAGATTTTTGGTTTGTTCTGTTCTCTCTTTTTAACTGAGGTGAAACTTACATATAGTGAAATTAAGCAGATCTTAGGCTTCAATTCAATGACTCAGATGGATCCATGTAATCAAGACCCCAATCAAGACAATACTTCCAACTTTGGGCTATGAAGAATACAGGAGTTTCTTTCAGAGTGATGGAAACATTCTGCAACTAGACAGAGGTGATGGTTGCTCAACATTGTAAACATACTCTTACATGCCACTTAATTGTTCATTTCACAATGGCTAATTGTTATGTTATGTGAATTTCACCTCAAAAGGCTCTCTCTTTATTTCTGTGAGAAAATACCCCTGATGTAAAAAGCTAAAAGGTTTATCACTGCAGCTGTATCATTTCAGGCATCAGGTACTTAAGTGATTTTTCAGTTTTACTGATGGTACTTAACAACAAAAAAATCTTATCACCACCAAATGTTTCTTGAGTGGTTCACCCTTGGCTTTAAATGTTATCAAACAGTGGAGAGCTGCTCTCTGCTTCCACAGGAGGACCACTAGATGCCCATCTTCAAGAATCAGTAACTAACTCTAGAACCCAATGAGAATATTCATGGCACACAAACAGTCATGGAATACCATGCACTGTTAAGAAGACGTTTCTTAAAATATTATATACACTTAGTGTCAGACACTTTATACGTTACAAAACCTTGATTCTACCAGAATTTTAATTCATCATAAATCTATAATTTAAGGATTTTGCATTTGCATCTAATTTTTTAAATCGATGTGGGAAGGAGGACAGGAAACAGGACAGAGGGATCTTTTCTATCCAGCCAAGCCAACTGTCTTTAAAGCATAATCCTTTCCATTTTCTGCCAGTTCACAATAAATGTGTGAAGACAATTCGATCTTCACTTTTTAAAAAACCAATCTCAGCTGCTTGATATATAACAGGAGATGAGGAAAAACGGTATCTGAGGTACAAAGCTCAAGTGTCAATCTGAATTCTTAGTTCCAGATTGAATGGGAAATCCCTATCACATTTCTTACAGAAAAGGCCTGATAATAAAGTACTGAAATTAATTCTCCAAAGCCACAGAAAGGTAATCTCATTACATATTCAAAACACACACTTCTGAAAAGACAAGTAGGTCCTTTTCACTTCTAGAACTAGACAGTGTTTAGCATTTAAGGAAGTTAAGTAACACTATTTTGTGACTGGTTGTGTGTATGTGTGTATGTATTTAGGGTTATTAAGATGTGTGCACTCAGTTTACAGTTTAATTTTTTTTAATGCTTCCAAAATGACAGATTTTTCAGCAAATAGTTAAAATTCAGTTCCTCTTCAGTTACTGGTCAAGACCTAAGTTCAGGATTTTTACGTTTTCCAAAGCACAAGTGTTTTAACACCGTATCTACACTAAGCCATGTAGTAGTGTGATCGGTCTTTAAAGCATCCATCCACTCTCCTTGGAACCATCAGGATCAGGGGCGAGAACCAGGACATGTGTGTTATACACAGATAGTGCAATGGACAAAAACAACAAAAGAAGGGTTCATTAAAAGTCTGCACCCAAGTGCTGTTGTCTCTGTTGACTTCCTTAGGCTAAAGGGCTAGGGGCTGCCTACTATGGCTAAAACTTGGCCTTTTCTCCCTCCCCTGTTTTTTGTTTGTTTGTTTTTTAAAGTAACTATCCCCACCTAAGGATGATGTAAAAGGCCACTCAGGAGCTGGTATCTCTTTCAGACAAAGGTAGAGACTGTGGATCTTCCATCTATCCAGCAAGCCAAGGGATATGCTGACCAAATGAGAAGTACCACGGACGCCGCACAGGGGGCCTTTGTAAAGAACACTGGACCCACGTATGTACACAACTCCCAGAATCAACACAGCTTCAGGACCCCAGTCCCCTAAGTATATGCCACTTGACTGCAGCAATGGTAACAGTAACCTTGTGGAGCAGCAAATGTGTCCCCAAATAGTAGATTTTATAGTCAAACTACCTAATTCTGAGCAGAAGACCAAGAAATGATGTCATGACATCACATACAACATAAGCACATCTCATAAATCGCTAGTTATGTAACTGAGGACCCTGTTTTAGAGATGCTATCCCAGGAGATTTCTCTTCTAGCTGTGGATGGTAATCCTTGTTCACAGCTATAATAATCTCAATGAAAAAAACACTCTAAATACTTGGCATTGTATTGAATTCAGCATTTGTACACTCTGGTTCATGTCAGTGAGCCTCCTTCATTTTCCCTAGCTTTATAGTTCCCAGCCTTTTTCTTTATTTGTTACACAGATGATTCAACTGTATCCTATTTCTGTTTCTTTTTTGGTTCTTAATCTGGATTACGCCTCTTTAGCTTCCTAAGTGGAAATGTGTGTGAATTTAGGAACTGAAATTTACTGGAAAGATATAAGATACAAGAAAGAGTAATTAACATAGAAGGCATGACGGAAATCATTTTTTGAGTTTTTCTTTATTTTTGATGTTAAAGAAGAAAATTCCTGAGAAACAAACTTCATGATGTCAGTAAAGCTAATTTTTAAAAAAATATTTCTGAATGGTTTAAAAGCATAAAATTGAAAAGGTAAACAAAGGTACACAATAAAAAGTTTACCTTTCATCCTTGTCATTAGCCACCAGTTCTCTTCCCCTGGAGTAGCCAGTGTTGTCTGCCTATCCTTTTACACAGTGATGCAACACATTCACAACAACATTCTGGTCAATGACGGACCACATAGCTAATGGTAGTCTCAAATGATTATTCACACTATATTTTTACTATACCTTTTCTATGTTTAGATATGTTAGATACACAGATACTTGCCTTTGCATTACAACTGCCTACACTATTCAGTACAGTAACATGCTGTACAGGCTTGAAGCCTAGAAGCGACAGGCCATACCAGACAGCGTAGGTGTGCAGTAGACTACCTCATCTACGTTTGTGTATGTCACTCCATGATGTTGGCGAAGAACCCCTAACTATGCATTTCTCAGAACATTATTGTTAAGTGATACATGACTGTGTATGTTTTTTCCCTAGAGCTGCTGGCTCAAAGACCCATTATCTTCTCTGCATTCTGTGCTCTGATATAGTGGGTCTCAAACTTCAGCACTGCTGCACTCTACTGCCCCGAGATTCTGATCCAGTAGGTCTGGTGTAGGGCCCTAAAATCTGCATTCCTAACAAGCTCTCAAGTATGCCAGGCCCACACTTTGAAAAGCCCTGATCTAATAAAATCAAGTAATCAATTGTTTTTGAGACAAGGTATCTTCAAAATCAAAGTGAATGCATCACAGTCACAGGTGGTACTTAGAGAGCTACTGTCCAAACAACACTATTCCGCAGTCTATACTAGTTTCCTCTCAATCAAACCTAAATAACTTTCTTTTTTTTTTTTTGAGATGGAGTCTTGCTCTGTCACCCAGGCTGGAGTGCAGTGGCGCGATCTCAGCTTGCTTTGCGATCTCAGCTTGCTTACCGCAACCTCCGCCTCCCAGGCTCAAGCAATTCTCCTGTTCAGCCTCCTGAGTAGCTGGGATTACAGGCACCCGCCACCATGCCCGGCTAATTTTTGTATTTTTAGTAGAGACGAGGTTTCACCATGTTGGCCAGACTGGTCTTGAACTCCTGGCCTCAAGTGATCCGCCTACCTCGACCTCCCAAAGTGCTGGGATGATAGGCATGAGCCACCACGTCTGGTCAACTTTCTTACTTAAAAGCTGTCATACCCAGTAATGGCTTAATCTTCAACTTTTACTTTCTTCATACTGGCTTTGTCCCTTCATTCATACACACACACACACACACACACACACACACACACACAGAGACACATTTTTTTTTTCCTTGGAGGTCTTTTTTTTTTTTTTTTTTTAGTTACACTTCTTTTCACCTGTAATGCTTTCTATGATGTGCAAAAAAAAAAAAAAAAAAATCTTCCAATGGAGATGGCAGAAATAGATGCCCTAAGGACAAAAGTTCCTCTTCAATTTAGACTAAAAAGATACAAGTAAAAAGAAGAGTTAAAAGTAAATTTACACATTTTCGAGATAAAAAACCTCTGTAAGAAAAATGGCAAAAAGTAATTCACTTGACATCTAATGTTCTAGTGAGGAGATAGTTTCAAGTTGTACTGCAAAGCAAACATACGAATATAGTTGGCTTTAAATACAAGCGTACAAGGGAGAGGGTGTGGGTACTAGGAATTGAAATTTAAACACACATTTATGAAAAGCTTATTGCTTTCAGGCATCAGAACTAAGGTATCAAAATATGATCATTGCTCTGTTTGTAACCAGCTAGAATCACAGGTTGACAGATCTACAAAAATACGGCATCAACTTCACATCAGGCCCTCCTTTGTGAGAGGCAAGGTGGAAGTGCACTGCAGCGATACTCATTCCTCTGTAATGATTAGGGCCTCTGAGCTGGACCTAACTCAGAGAATCCTGGGGCACAGCATGTGAACAATACCCTTAAGATCTGCCTCCTTGAGAGAGGGCAAAAGCTAGGATGAGACCAAGCTCTCCTTCAGAACGTCCAAGACCTTTCAGAGTATGGACCTTGAGCTGGCGGGAATGGTGTTTCTCTCAGAGTACACACTCTCCAGGGAGATTGAAAAAGGAATAAATGCTAACACAGTACAGGCTAGGACTCAGCAAAGAATTGTGTGTCTAAGAATAGACTATCCTTTGCTGGGAAAAGCATGCTGGCAGGGTTATACCTCCTCCTTTGGAAATAGGGAGGCAGCTGAAATACCCTATGTCGAAAATCCTCCTTGTCCTCAATAGCCTGATTCCTTTTAAGACCAATGTTACTTCCCTAAGAAATGTCAGGTCTTACAACCACCCCACACCCAAAACATAATTAACTCTATGTTTTCTATTATATCATAGACCTATTCAGATCATGTCATCTTCTACTAAAACCCAGCAAGACTTCCTCTCATTTATGGAATAAAGTCTAAACCCCATAACTTTGTCTATGGTGCTATTCATGACCTGGTCTCATCTTTTTTGACCTGATCTTCTATCAGGTAGCCTCATCCTGCAATTACTTACACTTCCCCTAAAGCATCCTTCAGGCCCATCCTTCAGCCCTGAGTCTCAGAACATGCTGCTGTTCTATCTAAATGGCTTTCATCACCACACCCTGGTTCCTGGTTCATTTAGAGAACTCTCACACTCTACATTCAAAACAGACAAGCTTCCCTTCCTTCATGACACCTTCCTTGCCCACCCTTACCCTCTCCTCTATGTCCCTACGCAACCCTCTCCCACCTCTTTCATAGCACTGATCACCGTGTGTGTTACTGCTGTCCATCTGGATTACCTCCTTTTCCATACCCTATCCCAATGCCGTAAGGGCGTGGAAAACAAAGACTTCTGTCTTACGTATCTTTGGCCAAAATTAGCAAAAATTAAAATATCTGAAACTAATAAGTATCCGCAAGGATACAGAGAAATGGGTAGCATCATACACTGTTGGACAACTTGGCATTGACTACTCCAAGTGGAAACACTGTACAAGTTAGAATTCCATGCACTCATTTCTGTCTCCTATGCACAATGGCAGGCATTCAATAGGTGCCATATAAATGTGTGGAATAACATCTTCATTTGTTAGATTTTTAGGGAACTGAAACACAGAAGACTTGCATTTCGTATTTTTTTTTAAAAAAAAAGATTGGATGGTCCTTTTTACTGTGAGTGGGAATGTAAACTGTTACAACCATTTATGAAGGCTATTTGAATACATACACACACACACACACACACACACACACACACTGCCCCAACACAATCTACTAGGGAAATAATCATGGACAATACTATATTCACAAAAATGTATGCTGTGGTGTTATTTATTTATAACAGCAAGAATTAAGAAAGGCCTAAATGACCAATAACAGATCAACTAATTAAACTATAGTACAACCACAATAAAATGCTATGCACCCATAGAAAATTATATCATAGAATGAGATTTAATAATACAGAAAGATATTTCCATTACACTCTGCTAAGTAAAAAGGCTGGGTACAAATTTTGATTATATTTGTTTCTTTAAAGTATATATGTCAATACATGCATAGAAAAAGCATGAAACTTTTTAATTGACAAAAATATTAAGTTTCTGCCATCCTGTAATTTAGAATCTCCCCCATGATAGATAGCATAGAGTTACCAAAAGTTAATCGTGATTTATTTACAGTTTAATATTGCTATCTTTAAACATCATTGTAACGATTAGGACTTAAAGACCCAAAGAAGGATGACTTGTACTACAGTTTAATTAGTTGATCTATTATTGGTCATTTAGGCCTTTTTAAATTCTTGCTGTTATCAGATATCAAACTATATTCTAAAATTACATTAATTAAAATAGTGTGGTATGAACAGAGGAACAGACAAATGGATGAATTCATGAAAAAATGTCTGAAAACATGTACATGTGTAATTTCTGAGGTGGAATTTCAAATAAAAGGAGAAAAAATTCAAGAAGGAAAAGGAGAAAAAAGTGAAAAAATATCATACAGAAAAAAATTTCATATGAATTCAAGATCTAAATACTTAAAAAAGAATAAAAGGAAGACTAAACAAGATAAAAATACAGAAAAGTACATTTTTAAAAGTGGACAATCTTTCTCCCAAAATGCAAAAAACACTTAAAAAGGTTGATAATATTTTAAAGGAATAGATTCATATATTGCTTATATAACTCAAAGATACCAGGGTTTCGACAATTCTAAGGGGCATTCTTTTATCTGTGGAATTGAGATATTTCTTACAATAGATGGCACCTTATAAATTATTGCCATTTTTTTTCTTTCTTAGGACATAAAAACTGGTGCATCCCACCACCGGAAGTATCTGCAAGCCAGTAAAAGAGGGTGAAAAGCTTTATGGAACTTTATGTGTGGGACTCACATGCTGGTTTCCTCCATTACTATGGACTGAATGTTTCTGTCTTTCAAAAATTCCTGGCCTGGCGCAGTGGCTCACACCTGTAATCCCAGCACTTTGGGAGGCCGAGGCAGGTGGATCACCTGAGGTCAGTTCAAGACCAGCCTGGCCAACACGGCAAGAGCCTGTCTCTACTAAAAATACAAAAATTAGCTGGGTGTGGTGGCGGGCACCTGTAATCCCAGCTACTCGGAAAGCTGAGGCAGAAGAATCGCTTGAATCCGGAAGGTGGAGGTTGTGGTGAGCCGAGATCGCACCACTGCACTCCAGCCTGGGCAACAAGAGTGAAACTCCGTCTCAAAAAATAAAATAAAATAAAAAAATAAAAAATAAAAATAAATAAATAAATAAATATAAAAAATTCCTATGCTGAAGCCCTAACCCCCAGTGTGATGGTACTTGGAGGTAGGGCCTTTAGAAGGTTATTAATTAGGTCATGAGGATGGAGCCCTTGTGAGTGGGATGAGTACCCTCTCAGTAGAGACGAGAGAGATGGTCTCTTTGCCACGTGAAGACAGCAAGAACGCATTCCCTCTGCCAACCAGGAAGAGGTCTTCACCAGGAGTCAACTCGGCTGGCACCTGAATCCTGGACTTCCCAGACTTCAGAACTGTAAGGAATACATCTCCATTGTTTAAGCCACCCAGTCAGTGATATTTCTGTAATAGGAGCCCAAACCACGACACCCACACAGAGAGCACCTACACACAGTGTGGTTACAGGCTGCATCATTTCTTTTTCTTTTGGCATATTTGCATATTGTCTAAATTTTCTACAATGACCCACCACATGGATTCTTTTAAAAGAAAAAAATGGTAAATATGAAATAGAATAGTGGTGTTGACCCTTAACAGGAAAAAGACGGCAGAAGACACCATGTTACTTACAGTAGACTACACATGTGTGTGAAATTTGTAAATAAAAGATGAATACTTATGTCACCACCTTCCTCTCTGATGTTTCTGAAACCAGAGCATATATGGTTAACCTTGCTCTAGCTCCAGTCCATCCATCCATCCATCATCAGGCTAAAACATAGAGCTGTAGGCAGTGGAGAAGAGCTGTATGTGGTGAGGAAAGTGGGAGAGACGAATTCCAGAAATGTCTACTAAAGCAGTGCATTAAGTTTTAATTCCTTCAAGAAACCAATACGTATCGGAGCATAAGTGAGAAAAAGAAAATAACTGTAAAAAATACAAAGGAGTCCGGGACAATAGAAATCTTTCTTCATTCACATATTCTAGAGAGAATAGTGAGAAGAAATTCTCTCTCCAACGTGGACAGCCCCTCACATCTTGAGCCTTCATGGAAGTCTTATCTAAGAATAGAATCTCTGCTACACTAACCTAGGAGAGGGCCAGGCAACTGCTGCCGTATGCCCATCACCCCAGTGTTCTGGAAGAAAAAGATGGCAGGGAGAAGTTCTCTTTAGAACCAGCTCTTCCACACCAAATGAACTCATGAGACAATGAATGAAAACACCATTCCACAGTGTGAGCGATGCAATGTGAAGCGCAAGCAGCAGAGTCTGCTGAAGAAGCTACTCCCCTGAAATAGGAAATAAGAAAACCAGTTGGCTCTGAATCAAATCCTGTTCCGGTCCTTTTTCTCTTTACCATTTCCCCTTAAAATTCGGGCTTCCTGAACTGCACCATAATTCTAGGATCTTCAATTAAGGCAAATGAGGATATACTAGAAAACACTGATATATTAAATAAACTAAAGAATAAGACTTAAGTCCAAAATCCTATTTTGTGACACAACTCGCCCTTACACAGTAAACCCACCAAGCTCATTCTCTCTAATGCCCTGATGAAGCTGTCAGCAACCCCTTCTACCTCTGAAGACATCAGAGCAGAAGGGTGGGCTCCTCCATCGCTGTCTTCAACGTAAACAACATTCTTAGGGAGAATGCTTGCCTCTACCATGGAATCTGAGTACATGCCATAAGCACCTGCTCAAACCTGACTTTAAGACCCATTCCAGAAAGATATTATAAATGCAAAGATCATATGGAGATCCTGCAGGTACTTCAACAATTCATCACCTACTTAGGACACAGGTATGTGATGTCTCATGTTGAAATGCTAGCAGATGATAAGACTCTCCCACCATTTTCTCCCATTAGTATGAACAACTATGAGTTAGAACCACCTTATTGAGGGAACAGGACACTGGTCAGGCATCTAACATAAAAACACATCACCACATTTTATGAACAAGTTTCCAGCTGTTAACAATTATCATTATAGGATACTGTAGGTACCCAAACTGTAGTGAACAAGTGCTGTGATTTAATGTCTCTCTCTACTATTGGCTCTCAGATGGTTTGGCTATATGAGTTTTCCATTCTATATTTGATTTCAGATTCTTACTAAAATAATTAAGCGGAGAAAGTGTTAAGAAGAAAAACTGTCTCTCATTTAATTTTAATCCTCCCTCCTGGGCCTTCCCCAACTCTATGCAACAAAGGCTGCATCAGTTTTTTAAAATAATCCGTTTTTTAAAACATCAAAACTCAAATATTCTTACAACCAAGGGGTCTCCAGGTTGATGAAAATGGGGAGATTATGATTCCTGTAGCCAGAAGGACAGTTAAATTCCCAGTCCTCTGAATTTTCACAAAATGACTAATTTTATTTGAAGCGTTCTATATTCCTAAATAGACAAACTATATAAAACAAATAACATATGTTCCAAAGCCCGAATATTTTTACAATGAAGTATCTGGGCCATTTCATTGGCATGCTAAAAAAAAAAAAAAAAAAAAAAAAAACACCACCACCACCAAAAAAAACCTGACCTCAAGATGAAATTTTCAATAATATTCATATTCACTACTATCTAGTTAGCTAGTGGCCACATTTTGGATGATTTTCAGTTACTTGTTAATGATTAATAAAAGCAATCAGTTCTCTAACCCACTCTGTGGCGATTTCACAATAAAACCATTAACCTTTAAGAGTAAATGCAAATTATAAAGCTTTAACAGGCAATTTTACTCTCTTGGCATCCATGACAAGGGTGTTATTTTATAAAACATTCTTTCCTCCATGAAATAAGATAAAATTATTCACTTTTCTGTACAAAATTATAATTTTCTCTAAATGAAATATAAAAGCAGAATAAGTAGCAAAACCCGAACTCATAGACATCATTTGAATCCTGTCAACTCCAAGGCACAGGCAGGGAGGAGGCAGTGACCAGGCCCCAGCAGTCACTGCCCCTGCACCAGTCACTAGAGGCATGGGCTCTCGGGAAGGGAGAACCCCCAACAGCCTGGGGCACTCACTGAAAAGCACAGCAGACCCATTTCTCACCAGCAGCTGCTACTAGGAGGGGTCTGGCCACTCCAAAGAGCCAGGGAGCACAACCCAAGGGACTAGACAAGCCTCCCCTCCAGGAACTGGAAAACAGATGCTCCAGGGCTACCGCTCCAAGCCAAGGCCTCACACTGAGGAGAAAGCGCTGGCAGTGGATTCAAAAAGGAGCAAAACAGGGACACGGACAAAGAAAAGGCAGGCAAAACTGGGAGAGGGGAAGCAGCAAATCTGCACAAAAGCCACAGCCGAAGGAGCTCTAACAGGGCAGCGTATACCTCTCTCAAGCCTCCTTCCATGAGTTGAGGAAAACTAGTGTCACATACAAACAAGCACCAAAAGCACTGAGGTCAGACCCCACACAAAGTTACTACAAGAGAAAGATTTAAGCAGCAAAATCCCCACAGACAAAAAAAGCACACTGAGGAAAACACAATTCAAACTGAGCTAGAACATGTTAAAATGATACAAGCCATGAAAGAAGGTAAGTCAGAATGATTTCCTTTTTAAAGTTCAAAAAACAGGCAAATCTCTAGGAAGTACAAATAAAAGAGAAACTTGTTTTATACATAAAGATTATATGGAAGACAAGAACACGTAAACACAAAAATGCTTTAAGAGAAACAGGTGGCTCAAAGAAGAAAATGTTTTAATTAATAAAAATGAAGAGATAAAAAGAATGCAAGAGAAGGAATAAATACTAAAGACAGGCAAAGAAGATCTAAAACAGATAACAGGAGTCTCTGACTATAAAAGCAACAATGAAGCGATGGAACAGGGCAAACACTGAAGACTACAATCCAAGGAAAGTTTTCCGAATGAAAAATGATCTGAAGCTATATACTGAGAGAACATACCACCTATCTAAGACTATCAACCACAAATGGCTAACACCAGATTAACAAAAAGTCCTTTGGGTGTCGAGGTAAAAGGACCACGTGACTTACAGAGAAAAATATCACTGCATATTTCCAGCAATAGCTTATGCCAGAACGAAACAGAGAAACATATTTAAGATACTTAAGGAAAGAAAACGCAAGCCAATAATTTTATCTCCAAGAAAAGTGACCTTCAAGTATCAAGGGGATAGTTATCACTATGCAAGGATTCAAGATATGTTGTTCTTAAGAACCCTGCCTGAGAAATCTCCTAGAGAATAAGCTTCAGAAAATCAACATCACTCCAAAGACATATATGAAAGACTGCTATGAGTATAAACTGATTACACAGTTACTTGCAGAATCAAGTTAAAATGAGAGCTAAGAGGCAGAGATTATAACATGTGATGGCTAAATGCTAAGTCAACATAGTACAACAGACACATAGGAGAATGGGGAGAACAGATGCAAAAAGACTTTAACTGTATTCGGTAGTCATAATGGAAGTTATGTTATTTAATAGTACTGAATAATAGAATAATAGTACTGTTATTCACAGACTTCCTATGTGTATTGTGGGACAAAGCAAATAAGTAATTCTATGTTACTCTATCATCACGTGTTATGCACTGAACATGTCCCTCCAAAATTCCTATGTTGAAACACTAATCCCCAACACCACCACAGTGGGAGGCAGGATCCTTGGGAGGTAATTAGGTTTAGATGAGGTCATGAAGGTAGACCCCCATGATGGGATCCATGGCCTCACAAGCAGCCTTAACTAATGCACCATGTGAAGCTGGAAGCCAGGATTCTCAGTGTAGAAAAAAGAAAATAGAGCTGTAATATGTAAGACACGATGCAAATGTCCTGCAGTCTTTAGAGGATAGGTGGCTTGCAAAGAGAAGTCAGATGCATACTCTTGACATGGACCCCAGCTCTGAGGACTCTCAGACCAGTGCTCTTGGCTCAGCAACCAGGCTCCAGTTGGTTACGTCACTGACGGCTCCACAGCTCTCCCCCAATACGAGCGATTGTGTGCCCAGTATCAGGAGTGGAACGGCAGCTCCTGATGGGAGCCTACCTCTCTCCTTAGCCCTTGACTGGTGACGCTAGCCACACTCTCAAAAGGATGACAACTGAGAGGAAAAAGGTCCAGGAGTATAACCAATCTATGCTACTAGAAGGCAGGACAGTAATTACCTTTGGTGCAGTGGGGAACGGGGAGTGACTGGGGAGGGGTCTGGGGTGCTGGTGACGTTTTGTTTCTTGATCTGGTAACTGGTTATAGGGATGTCACCAAATTACCACTCTGAAAATTCTCCAAGCTGGACATGTAAGATTTGTGCATTTTTTCCATTTATATACTATATTCCAAAAAAAAAAGGAAAAAAGGAAACACCAAAACAAGTTGTTCTGAATTGGAAGTAAAAATATCAGTATGAACTCAAGATGTTTTATTTTTATACACACACATACATTTCAGCCCTGTCTGCTGGGAAGGCACAGAAGCAATGATAAACCCAGGAACAATCTGCATCCAGCATCTATACTGAGGTCTTGAAGTGTCATTTCCAATTAAATAAAACCAGCACTTCTTTGAAAATGGTTGATTCTAGGCCTGGGCAAGAAATGTAGACAACGAACCTGAAACATCTTGACATACCAGACAGCAAGAAAGCTAAAAAGGCTTGTAAGGTCCGATCAAAAGGACTCAGGAGTCAATTTAAGGAGGCTCCCTCTGGCCAACTGGTACAGTTTGGATGTTTATCCCCTCCAAATCTCATGTTGAAATGTAGTCACCAGTGTTGGAGGTGGGGCCTGGTGGGAGGTGTTTGGCTCATGGGAGCAGATCCCTCATGAATGGCTTAACACCATCTCCTTGATGATGAGTGAGTTATTGCACTGAGTTCACACGAGATCTGGTTGCTTACAAGTGTGTGGCACCCCTGCTCCTTGCTTCAGCTCTTGACATGAGAGATGCCTCCTCCCCCTTTGCCTTCCACCATGACTGGAAGATTCCTGAGGCCCTCACCAGAAGCAGATGCTGGTGCCGTGCTTCTTGTACAGCCTGCAGAACCATGAGCCAATTAAACCTCTTTTCTTTATAAATACCCCATCTCAGGTTCTCCTTTAGAGCAACACAAGAACAGCCTAATACATCAATGATGGAACAATGTGAGCTTCAATGAGGATGAGAATGACAATGAATTGTAACTTGTCGACTATGCTGAAAGCTCTGAGATCTCAATGATTTTTTTAAAAAAGAAAAGAAATGAACTGGTCACTTTCTAAGGATGACAGGAAATCAGTTCATTATTTTGAAAGCTGTGTAAATAAAAGGAAAGAATCAAATATTCATCTTGACTTTCCTAAATAAACTCACCAACCAAATAGAATAGGAGAAGCATCTTCTTATACAATTATTCCAGTTAATAAATGAAAACAGAATGACAAAATCAAACACCACCATTTTACAGTCCTTAATAAATAAATCTAGGCAGTGAGCATCAATAGGAAAGAAAGAAAGGAAGGAAGGAAGGAAGGAAGGAAGGAAGGAAGGAAGGAAGGAAGGAAGGAAGGAAGGAAGGAAGGAAAAAGAAAAGAAAAGAAAAGAAAAGAAAAGAAAAGAAAAGAAAAGAAAAGAAAAGAGAGAGAACCAGACTGTATGCATTCTGATAAAAAACAAACACTGCTCAAAACTCCCACGAACATCAACAGTAGGACTGTGCCTATGAATAGCCTCTGCAGTCTGGCCTAGGTGACATGGCAAGACCAAGTCTCTTATTTAAAACACACAAAAAAAGAAAAACACACTACAACATATAATTTTACTGAAGGGATTAAACCCAAATCCGACAATGTAACTGGATTCTGCTGCCAATCTGCAGAAAACACAAGAGGACAGAGGAACATGTTGAATTATACCAGCAGAGCACAGACTGAGAAACGGCATTAAATGGCTGGAGTGATACCTATAGATCAGGAGACTTAAAAGACAGAGTCTAAAAACATTGCCAAAACTAAATTATTTAGTGTCTAGGAACATATGATGGGGTGAAGGAACTATAAAGAAATGTAAAGAAGCAACTACTAGGAAAATCAGAAGAGTGGTTACTTTGGAGGAAGGGAAGGGATTGTGATTAGGATGGGACACATACAGGAATTTCTGATTTCCTGCTGTGGTCCTGGATGGTGGCTAAAGGGGATTCTCTTTACAATAATCCGGTAAGCTACTGCATTAGACTCTGAGGGCTACCATAACAAAATACCGCAGACTGGGTGACTTCAACAACAGAAATTGATTTTCCCACAGTTCTGGAGGCTGGAAGTGCAAGATCTAGGTCTCAAATGAGTTGTTTTCTCCCGAAGTCTCTTTTCCTTGGCTCACAAACAGCCACCTTCTCCCTGTGTCCTCACAGGGCCTTTCCTCTGTGCATGTGCGTCCCTGGGGTCTCTTCCTCTTCTTTAACAAGTTGCCAGCCAGACTGGATTAAGGCCAACCCCCAATGGCCTCGTTTAGCCCTAGTTACCTCTTTCAAGGTCCTGTCTCCAAACACAGTCACACTGGGGGTTAGGGCTTCACATATGAATTTGCCGAGGGGGCTTGAGGGATGCACAATTCAGTCCATAAACGCTGCACATATTTATTTGATGTAGTTTCGTTTTACAATAAAAAGGTGTGTGTGTGTGTGTGTGTTTGTGTCTAAAGTAGGCTTTTCAGGTCTTCTCTGCTCCCCCCCAAAACCCTCCTGAAATAAAGGAACAAGCAGGTATAACCCCAGAAGGAAATACAGAAGTGATGATACTAGATGAGAGATGGTCACATATGAGAAAGTGGGAAGAAGACAGAGGGGTCCGCTGAAGCAAAGTCGAGAAGCAGGAAGTAGACTCAAAACTCAGAACCCCCAACATGGCACATGTATACATATGTAACAAACCTGCACATTGTGCACATGTACCCTAGAACATAAAGTATTTAAAAAAAAAAAAAACTCGGAACCCTAGGAAGTTCAGGAAATGAAAGGACCAGATAATCTGGAGACCAGGGTGCAGGATGTGCAGGATGGGGCTAAGAGCTTGCCTGGTAATGATTTTGACTAATGAGCAGTTTGAGTCCCAGATGCTTTCCTGCAGCAGTTACCTGCGGGTAACTGTCTTCCCTCACTCAGGCAGACACCTCGATATCTGCTCTCCAGATATAGACCCAAGTATAGGGTGATGTCGGGAGCAAGCACCCCCAAAATCTGACCATAAACTGGCCCCAAAACTGGCCATAACAAAATCTCTGCAGCACTGTGACATGTTCATAATGGCCCTAACGCCCAACCTTGAAGGTTGTGGGTTTACGGAATGAGGGTAAGGAACACCTTGCCCGCCCAGGGTGGAAAACTGCTTAAAGACATTCTTAAGCCACAAACAATAGCATGAGCAATTTATGCCCTAAGGGCATGTTCCTGCTGCAGTTAACTAGCCCAACCTATTCATTCAATTCGGCCCATCCGAACTTTTTACACTGAGAACTACAAAATAATTGCTAAGATAAATTAAAGAGGATCTAAATAAATGGAGAGACATGCCATATTCATGGGTCAGAAGGTTTAATATTGTTATGATTTCAATTCTTCCCAAACTGATCTACTAACTCAACACAATCAATCAAAATCCTAGCACACTGTTTTTGTAGAAATTAACAAACTGATTCCAAACGCACATAAAAATGAAAAAGGACCCACAATAGTCAAAATAATTTTGGAAAGGAAGAATAATGTTTGAGGACTTACATGACTTCAGGACTTTATAATGAAAAACCTAGTGAGAAAGAGTGTGGTGTGGGCATCGAGACACACAAAAAGATCAATGGAACAGAATCAAGCTCAGAAATACATATTTATGGTCAATTGACTTTTGACAAAGGTGCAAGGGCAATTCAATAAAGAAAGAATAGTCTTTCCACAAATAGTAACAGAAAACTGAATATGCATATTTTTTAGAAAACAAAATACAGCAAAATCACACTTCATACCATATACAAAAAGTAATGTAAAATAGATCACAGAACTAGATATTAAACTTTATAAAACTGCTAGAAGAAAATTATAGGAGAAAATCTTTGTGCCCTTGGGCTTCACAAAGATTTCTAAAATATAACAACAAAAAGCACAACCTGTTAAAGAAAAAATTGGCCAAGTGTGGTGGCTCACGCCTGTAATCCCAACACTTTGGGGGACTGGGGCAGTCGGTCTGCATGAGGCCAGGAGTTCAATACCAGCCTGGGCAACATGGCGAAACCCCATCTCTACAAAAAGATTTTTAAAAACTAGCCGAGCATGGTGGCATGTGCCTGTAGTCCCAGCTATGTGGAAGGCTGAGTTGAGGGGATTACCTGAGCCTAGGAGGCAAAGGTTGCAGTGAGTCAGTAACATGCCACCACACTCTGCCTGTGTAGAGTGAGACCCTGTCAAAAACAAACACACAAACAAACAAACAAAAAACTAACAAAATGGGCTTCACCAAAATTAAAAACTTCCACTCGCTACAAGATAGTATTACAAGAATGATACGGAAATAACCTCAGTGTCCATTGTTAGATGAACAACTAAATAAAGTGTGGTAAACACACACAATGAAATAACATTCGTTCTTAAAAAGGGAAATCCTGCCATTTGTGACTAGATGGATGGACCTGGAGGGTATTGTGTTAAATGAAATAAGCCAGACATGGAAAAACAAATACCACATAATCTCACTTATATGTGGAATCTAAAACAGTCAGACTCATAGAGAGTAGAATGGTAGTTGCCACAAGCTAGGGAGGGGGAAAATGGGGAGGTGATGGTCAAAGGGAAAAAATACAGCCTGTAGCCAACAATACTGTGTGGTATACTTAAAATTTGCTAAGAAGGTAGATCTCATGTTAGCTGTTCTTACCACAAAATTAATAACAATAATAATGATAATAATAAATAAAGGGGGTGAAAGGAAACTTGGGGTGATAATGGATATGTTTATGCCCTTGATGGTGTTAATCGTTCCAAGGGCATGAACTTATCCCCAAACTTATCAAGTTGTATAAATTAAATATGTACAGCTTTTTATATGTCAATCATTTAAAAAAGAACTTGTATCTAGAATAAAGATTCCTCAAAACATCAGCAATAAGAAACCAAACAACTCAAAACATGGGCATGAAATCTCAACACATACTTCACTAAAGAAGATATATGGAGGGCAGCCAGGCGTGGTGGCTCACACCTGTAATCCCAGCACTTTGGGAGGCTGAGGCAGGCAGATCACAAGGTCAAGAGATCAAGACCATCCTGGCCAACATGGTGAAACCCTGTCTCTACTAAAAATACAAAAATTAGCTGGGTGTGGTGGCACACGCGTGTAGTCCCAGCTACTCAGAAGGCTGAGACAGAAGAACCACTTGAACCTGGATGCGGAGGTTGCAGTGAGCCAAGATTGTGCCACTGCACTCCAGCCTGGTGACAGAGCGAGACTCTGTCTCAAAAAAAAAAAAAAAAAAAAAAGAAGAAGAAGAAGAAGAAGAAGATATATGGATGGCAAATAAGCACATGAAAATGTGCTCAACATCACAAGCCATTAGGGAGTAGCAAATTAAAGAGACACCATTACACACCTAATAGAAAGGCTGAAATCACAACAGTTGATCTTACCAAGTGCTGGCAAGTATTACAGGCTGAACTGACCCCTCTGAAAATTCATAGGAAGGCCTAACTCCTAGTATCTCAGAATGTGGCTGTATTTGGAGAGGAGGTCTTTGAAGAGGCAATTAAGCTAAAATGAGGGCTGGGTGCAGTGGCTCACACCTGTAATCCCAGCACTTTGGGAGGCCAATGCAGGCGGATCACTTGAAGTCAGGAGTTGGAGAGCAGCCTGACCAACATGGTGAAACCCCATCTCTACTAAAAATACAAAAATCAGTTGGGCACAGTGGCACACACCTGTAGTCCCAGCTACTTGGGAAGCTGAGGCAGGAGAACCGCTTGAACTCAGGAGACTGAGGTTGCAGTAAGCCAAGATCACACCACCGTACTCCAGTCTAGGTGACAGAGCAAGACCCTATCTCGAAAACAAACAGACAAACAAAAAAAATTAAAACGAGGCTATCATGGTGGACTCTAATCCAATCTGACTAGTGTCCTTATAATAATAGGAAATTTGGACACAGAAAGTGACACCAGACGTGCAAGCTCAGAGAAAAGCCCACGCGACAAGGAAGATGGAGGGCGGCTGTCTGCAAGCCAAGAAGAGGGGCCTCAGAGGAAACCAACACTCCCAGCACCTTGACCTTGGACTTTGAGACTCCAGAACTCTGAAGAAATACATTTCTGTTTTTTAAGCCCCCCAGTTGGTGCTTCTTTTTTATGGCCGTGCTAGCAAACAAATACAGAAAGGATATGAAGCAACTGCAATTCTCAGACTACTGATGGGAATAAAAATGGTTCAGCTACTCTGGAAAACAGTTTGGCGGTTTTTTAAAATCTTAAACATATACCTATCATATGATCCAGCTATTCCACTCCTAGATATTTACCAAGGAGAAATAAAAACACGTCCACGCAAAGACTTGTACACAAATGTTCACATCATGTTTATTTGTAATAGCCCCAAATTGCAGACAACCCAAGTATCCATTAGCAGATGAATGGACTAACTGGTGTTTCCATATGATGCAACACTTCTGGCCAGTAAAAACGAATGAACTATTAATACCACACAACAACATGAATGAATCTGAAAATAATTATGCTGAGTAAAAGAAACTAAACAGAAAAGAAGACAGCGTGTAATTCCATCAACATAAGATTCCAGAAATGGCAAACTAATATATGATGAAAGAAACATCAGTGGTTGCTTGGAAATGAGGGATGACAGGGAGGGGATTATAAAGGCACATGTGGAAACTGTGGGGGTCTCAGGACCTGAATGTTTGCGTACCCCCAAAATTCAGATGTTGAAAGCCTAACCCCTAATGTGATGGAATTAGGAGCCCTTGGGAGGTACAGTCATGTGTCACTTAAGATGGGAAAACATTCCGAGAAATGCATCATTAGAGTACACGTACACGTGCCTAGATGGCATTGCCTATGACACACCTCGACTCTATGTACAGCCTATTGCTCCTAGGTTACAAACCTGCATGGCAGGCTACCATACTGAATACTGTAGGCAACTATAACAAAACGGTAAGTATTTGTTTATCTACACATAGAAAAAAGTACAGTAAAATACAGTATAATTGTATGCGACCACCGTCGTATATGTGGTCTGCTGTACGCCAAAATGTCATTATGCACATGACTCAAATTCAAAACATCAGATTTTATACTTTACATGTTCTGTACATCTCATGTTCAGAATGGTTCTATATTTAAAATCACATTGCATCATACTTTTGTAATATGAAAAAAATATATTAAAAGTTAATGAGTTGAAAGTATTTCAAGAATGCCCATGTTTCATGTTTAAAAAAAAACCCCACTGTTACTGTTGCTGAGAATGTCAATTAGTACAACCACTACAGAAAACAGTATGAAGATTTCTCACAAAACCAAAAACAGAATCACTATATATGATCCAGTAATCCCATCACTCAGTATTTGTCCAAAGGAAAAGAAATCGGCACATCAAAGGGATGGATGCACTCACAGACTATTCATAATAGCAAAATATGGACTCACCCTAAGTGTCTGCCAACAGACAAACGGATAAAGAAAGTGTGGTATATATACATGACGAAATACTATTCAGCCATAGAAAAGAATAAAATCATGCCATTTTCAGTGCCATGGATGAAACTGAAGGTTATTATGTTAAGTTAAATAAGCCAGGCAAAGAAAGACAAATACTGCATGTACTCACTCACATGTGGGAACTAAAAAATTGATCTCATGGAGGTAAAGAGTAGAATGTGAGATACCAGAGGCTGGGAAGAGTTGGGTAAGGGAGAGGGCTGGTCAATGGATGAAGACAGGATGGCTAATGGATACAAACACACAGTTAAAAGGTATAAGTTCCAATGTTTGATAGCAGAGTTGGGGGGACTACATTTAGCAACAATGTTTTGTGTATTTCAAAGTAACTACAAGAGAACTCAAAAGGTTCCCCAAACACAGAAATGATAAGTACTCAATGTCATGGATACCCTAAATAACCCAAGTAGATCATTACACATTCTATCCATGCAACAAAATACCACATGTACCCCATGAATATGTAAAATATCATGTATCAATTTTTAAACCCACTGTTGTTTTATCCTTTGTGCATAAGCCATTTGTAGAAAACAAGGTAAAAGTAAATTTGATTAGATAAGTACCCTTACCCCCGGAGTTCTGGAAACTTCCCTGATTCCATCCCATTTCTTAAATTGGAATATCTAACTATCTGGAAAAGAGGAGCTGGACAGAACCATCTCTTAAAATTCCTTCCAGGCTGGGTGTGGTGGCTCATACTTGTAATCCCAGCACTTTGGGAGGCCAAGGAGGATGGATCACCTGAGGTCAGGAGTTTGAGAGTAGCCTGGCCAACATGGTGAAACCCCCGTCTCTACCAAAAATGCAAAAATTAGCTGGGTGTGGTTGCCGGCGCCTACAATCCCAGCTACTCAGGAAGCTGAGGCAGAAGGGTCGCTTGAGGCCGGGAGGCAGAGATTGCAGTGAGCCAAGATCAAGCCACTGCACGGGCGACGGAGACTCCATCTCAAAAAAAAAAAAAAAAAAAAATTCCTTCCAACCTTGAAATCAGTTGTTTTTTTCTTCTCTTTTCTTCTATCTCCTCCAACCATAATAAAGATGTGTGTTGTTCACTTTATTCACTGAATGCAATTTTGTGCTATCTTTCCTTAACTTAAAATTATGTTAGAACTCCTCCCAAGAAAAAATAAACCCAAACTAATATGCTTCATGTAAGACTCTTTTGAGAGTAGCCCTTAAAATGTGCCCCTTTTACCACATGCCCTAACCTCTTCAGGACATTTTTCCAGTTCCTCTTTCTCCCCAGCAAGTGACATACTCATTGGATATCTGGAAAATAATAATTTTTGTCCCAAAAGTAGAGAATTTCTACTAGTGAAAGTATGCAACCTTGAAATTATTTATTTTTTCCTTCCCAATTTTAAACCATATTTATTGAACTTTAAGCCAAGTTCATGTATACTCATAAAAATATCATCACACACTGTGCATTTGCTAGGTGTATATAAAGAAAATATTTACATGTACTTCAGAAAAATATTTTGTAGGACTGCAGAAAACTGATTAAGAGCGAAGAACATGAACATCATTTGCTGTAATTTTCTATTATCTGTTCTGTTGAGAACGGCAAGATTTTAATCTTGGTTCATGATCAGTAAGAGCAGATGTAATATAATTCTACCCATGTGAACAAGATGTGACATTTCCCTAAAAGCTCATGCTAAACCACGCAGCACTGATAGCAGAAGCAACGGTGCAGTCTGGCAGCACAGTGGATTCAGATCAGATGAACCGAGGGTCTCAGTTCAGAAAATCCAGACCCACCACCCATTTGACAATCTTTCAACAAGTTTTTTTTTTTTTTTTTTCATTTTCTCAAGCTTGTTCAATACATCCATCCACATTCCCTTCTGCCTTACATCTCCCTGCCCCGCCTTTTAAAATGCCATTACAAATCAGCCTTTACATGTTCCCAGTAGCTCCCATCAGCAACGGGAAGAACAACTAATAAACCCGTACTAATATTACAATTTTGGCTATGTAAAAGCAAATGAGATCATTCTTAGTACTTGTTGGGAAGGAAAAAAACAAGTCCTGTTCAAAAGGATATTAAACTGAAGACTACTACTTAGAGTAAAGAAGATCACAGGAAAAAGGCAAACAAGGGTAATCACAAAACTTATCAACAAATTACTATAAAAACAAAGTGGTCCCTTTTTTCTCAATTTACATTAAGGTACACAGGATTTTGCTAAAGTATACAGAATTCAAATAAGAATCTTAAGAATATTTTCCCAGTAGTAAAAAGTGACACTCTTGGGAATCTTAGGGCCGGAATGCCAAGGACCACAGTGCTATCAGCTGTGAGATACAGGCTGTGGGGAAGTGTATGACCCAAACTTCTCTGAAGCATTTAAGGGCTCTTTGCTTCTCTACAATTGTCCTTCCTGAAACATTCAGAAGGTCCTCAGGCCTCTGATTCCAGAAAATACCTTGGCATGTTGCTGCCCTTATCTACGCCAGTCAAGGTGGAACACATTTTTAAAGTTAAGCGAATATATTTAGTGGGATTTTTAAAAAGCTAGATACACAGTAAATCATGGGTAAGATGGAGGAAGAGTCCAAAGAAAAGAAAGAAGAAGGAAGGGAGAAAGGAAAAGTAAACTACCTCACCATGTAAGTGTAATCATTTCCTACCAGGATGAGATGTCTTGCCCCTGAAGAACTTTCCCTGAACGTTTGTCCTAATAAATATAAATTTTGAACGAAGATTCTCATTCTCTTTTTAACTTCAGTAACACCTAGTTTGCTTTATTTCACTCATTTGTTTGCTTGTGAATAACAACTGAACAGAACTAAGTTAGTAACCCAGAGAACTAAAGTGCCATGCCAAGAAATGACATGTTGATTCTCAACTTTGGACAGAGTACTTCTTTTCTGGTCATTCCTTTCAGCCACTGATACAAACAAATAAAATCATCCAGTCAAAATTTCGAATGATGAGAAGTTTCCTAAGCAGTTCTAAGCACACTACTTTTACTTTCCATAGTTCAGCAAAATATTACGGGATTACTGGGGCTTTAAAATGGTCCAAGCTGTAGCCCACAGATCTGCACTAGCTCACAGAATGCCACGGTTTGGTTTGCTTCTGACTGTGATCACAGAGTAATACTAACGAAATCTTGCTATTTGAAAGAATTATTAATTTTTGAATTACAATTAGAATACAATTAGATTATTCCACATTACCCAGTGAATTATTATAGGTGCCAACATTCACAGTTTAATCCAATGAAGAAACTGAGCCTATATAAAAATAACCGCGACCAAAGTAGAAGAAAAGCTACATGAACAACTGAACTCAATCTTAACGGTTCCTTCGGATAACTACTCTCTATTGACCCAAATAAACCAATTTACTGGGTCAAGAGAGAGCATGAAGGAACTAAGGCCTCTGTTAGAAATGAGGAAATATGAAATTACTCATGCATGTAACATGTATAACATACAGAACAAGCATTTCTCAAAATGTGACCAGTTTCAATAGGTTGGATAACTTCAGCCCCCAAAACTCTATAACTACTGCTTTTTGGAAATAATTAAAAATATCTCAATACAGTTTAGAAACTTTGATAAAATAAATATAAAAGTAATAACATCAAATAAACTGGTCTTTTGTTCATTTGAACTCCTGACATGGGGATTATAAGCCACAACAGATTTCTTTTTTCAAGTATCTGAAATACAAGGAATGATTTTTTTTAAATGAGTTGCAATACACCAACCAGTACAGGGCTGGTTTCTGTGATCTCCTCTTAATTGGCGGCAGCAGTGGTAACCATCTAATTCTTAGGATGGACAACTGACTTTTGAATATCTCAGTAATGAGTTCTCCATTCTTTGATCTGCTCAAGCCAAAAGCCTGAAGAGGTCTCTTGGACTCCTTCCTCTCCCTTTCTTGCATATTTGTATCCAAACCATCAACAGATCCTCATGCTCCTTTCCTCCCATATATTTCCAGACTCCAACTACTTATCATCCCTACCACCATTACCAGGGGTGAAGCAAACACTCCCTCTGGACTACTGCAAGTATTCCTCCTAATTGGTCTCTCTGCTTCCACCCCTGCCCTTCAAGACCATTCCCAACATAAAACTCAAAGTAATCCTTTTAAAAGCCTAGGTGGGTAGGAAAGAAGCTGGCCTTGCCCAGAAGAGACATCTGGCCTTTGCCCTCAGCTAGTGGGAGGTAACCTGTGTCATATCTAATAGACGTGTCCTTGTTTAGGCCGGGGTTGGCCACACTGGATCTTAGGGTAGGGTTGGCCATACGAGAAGGACCAATCATGTGATTTAGGGTGGGAGCTCTGGCTCGCACGGTATCAGCAGACGTGGTGATGGAGCTCAACTCTGTGGGCAATCAATCAATCAAACATGCTACCTCAGGAAGCTCTAATAAAAACTCTAGACACCAAATATCAGAAGAGATTCCTTGGTTGGCAACACTCCACATGTATGGTCACATATCAGGACCAGGAGGGTAACACTGCCCAGACTCCATGGGAGAAGAGAACGGAAGATTCACATGAGAACCTTCCCCAGACTCTGCCCCGTGGCTTCCTTTGGCTTACTTTGATCTGTATCTTTTCCCTTTAATAAACCATAACAATCAGTGTAACAGCTTTCAGTGAGTTCTATGAGTAGTCCTTCCAGCAAATTTTCAGACCTGAAGGTGGTTTTGGAAACACCCCAAACTTGCAGTTGGTGTGAGAAGTGAGAGCAGTCTTGGAAATCACACCTCAAAACTCACAGTTTGGCTAATGCTGGGAAGGTATCACTTTATTTTTTACAGTTTTCTTCAAAATTAAGTAAGAGTTTCTAGAATACATGTAATCTTCCTTTTCTGTTGGTTCCTTCTCTGCCTGTAAATAGGGTCTACCCTTCAACTTTTTAAGAGAAAACCAAAGTACCTTGTCTTCTGTCCTCTTTTCTTTCCATCGACTGCCTCTAGCCTCTTCAAATCTTCCCAGTAGTCTACACTCAAGGGAGTCAAATTTTAATTCTAAAATTCTATCATATTCTCATATATCTGCTGTATAACATGTCTACTCCTCCAGGAAGGGAAAGACAAATCAAGAAATATAAAAGATTTTCAAGCAGCACAGCTTCATATTATCTGAGCTGCATTAGAGATTAAAACAAACAGCAATCTTTTGGCCAGAACCACGGTTTCATCCTGAGGCCCCCAACCACTGGCACCTGCTTCACCAGTCTTGATATTGCGTACTCCCACAATTGTGCTCATTTTACAAGCTCATTTTATCACTCAGAAAGATTCCACTTGGCTTGGCTACAGTTACCAAAGCCTTACTGTCTTGCTTCAGGCTTCCAAATTTTAAATGGCACTATTTAACATTTGCGCAGATTGGATTCCTTGCCTTATTAGTTAATTAGGGGTCAAGTATTCCACACTGGTAGTGTGATATGTTTAAAACTGAAGGGAAAATTTTGTTTTTAAACCAGTATGACCAAAGACTTTATAATGTGAATATTTTAAAATCTTATTTTATAAAGTAAACAAGGGACCCCTCTCAAGAGAAAAAAATTAATAAAGACTTCACAATAGTTGTACGTTATCTTCAGGATAAGGAGCCTTAATAGAATTCAAGATCCTTACATGGGATTCAAGAACTATATGCACACAAATATAGCTTTACACTTCCTACAAGAGGCAACAGTTGTCTGTTTTATACACAGACACAGTTTTCTCTGGACAATTTCTGCAGTATCTCAGCACACAGAGCTTAACAGGTCCTTACAAAGCACCGTCCTCATCACTTGCAGAGACACTGGCACTACAGAAGTCTCACTGGCCTCCCCACCTTACTCAAACCTCCCACCCATCTATTTTCCACTCTGTCCCACTCCATTCCACTGCAGTCAAAGTGATCTTACTAGAAATGCAAACATGACCTGTCATCCACGGCTTTCCTGCATTTTCAGGATAAAGTCAAAATCTTTACAAGAGTTTGCACCGCATCGTCCTCATCACAAGGTATCTCTCTCTGCTCACCCAGCAATCTCTCACACTGTCCCCTCGGCCTCAAAAATTCTTCCCCCATGTTTCTCCACGTCCTTCTTACCCCTCAAGGTGCAGATCTCACCATACTAGAGAGGATGATAGCTTCTCACAAACAAGGTCACTCCCATGTCTACTCCCTCTGACAGCTTCCCTTTCCAACATGAACCACTCCAGTCCAATATGTCTTCTCACTAGACCGGAAGCTCGAGAGCAGAAACCATGTCTTTCTTCCTGCTACGCCCATAGTGTTTTGCACAGATTTGTTGAATGAATGAGTCCAGAAGCAGAAAATGTACTGACTCTAAAGGTTTTGAGTCTATTACTAGTTCAAATTACATAATTTTATTAACGGTTCTTTACAAAAATCCATTGCAAAAGGAACATCTTTCTTTGAAGTGAGTTATTTGCTTATAATTACGATATTAGACGGTTTTTCAACAATAAAACTTCAGTATCAGTTCTTAAGTGTTTGGAGTGAAGTGCATACGTTTTTCACCAGGAATTTAGAGCAGAAAGAATATAAATGCAAAAGTAATGGCTGCCTAATGAAGTTTTAAGTTAATTTCCAAAGTCAATTAATATCATGCCCAAAGGGCTTTACAACAACAATCAAAAACCTCTTTTTGTTAAGCATAGGGTCAGCCCTACGTTCAAACATGTGCAAAATTTTAATGTTTTATTCAGGAATGATTTCCTCATAAAAGGCTCAATTTCTTTATAAATAGTATCTATCAGATTAGAAATTAAC
This sequence comes from Macaca fascicularis, assembly GCF_037993035.2. Classification (NCBI taxonomy): domain Eukaryota; kingdom Metazoa; phylum Chordata; class Mammalia; order Primates; family Cercopithecidae; genus Macaca; species Macaca fascicularis. Next base: position 9,764,760 of record NC_088382.1, on the reverse strand, counting down.
AAGTCACACTGTACAGAACCGACTGAATTCATTTTTAAATAATAAACTATCTAGGACAAAATAAACTACCACAGACCCGAATTTCATTTCCCTCAGCACCCTAAAAGAAGCAGAAAGCAGAGTGGCTACTCTGGTCAAAGCCTGCAGCCCACAGCATGAGAAAGAGCTGTCGAATTTGTCTCATTACATACATTTTTTTATCCTTTTATATACCTATTCTGTAACCTTAATCATCTCAACTAAGTTTATCAAGGGCATGGATGCTCTGATATCTCTATCACCAGAACTTAGCAAAGACCTTAAATACACTAATAGAAGGAATTAAATAAGCACACTGAATATGTAACAGCAAGATGGAAGTTCAGGCCAGAGCTGAACTTACCCATAAGCCAACCATAAGTTTTGTGTAAGCTGATCATTCTAAATACAATCCACACAAGCAATTCAGTGCAAATGAGATCATGTCTTCCTTCTCTCCTGATGCAATGAAGGAAGCGCCTATTCTGTGTGAACGCAACCCTTTCACCTTTGCAGGAGCTATTTCAATTACCTGCTTTCCTTCTCTACCAGTTTTATTTAAACTTTCCTTTTATTTAAACACACTCGAGTCTCTCCCAACTTGCAACAAAACACTTCTTTGGGCCCCTCAACTACCTTTCTCACTGCCCAAGTCCTTCATACCCAAACTTCTTCAAATAGCAGCTCACATCTCCTCACCTCCTCCTCACTCCTGAACTCATGCAGGCACTATGCAAGTGAAGCAGTAAAGCGCTAAGCCATAAAACTCAAGATGAAAATAATTTACATACAAAATTATAAACAGTCATTTAAACATCTTAAGCATGATAAATTGAGAAACTTATCCAATTCTCTTTCCACTCTATGCCTTCTCCTACCTCTCTAATTTTACATCAAGCCCCTTCCCTCTTTACCTTTCACTGTGGCAAGATCAGAAACTGTACCAATTCCAAAGTGCATCATGCTTCTTTGCATAGGTCTTTGTCGGTTTTTCTCCCTCTGTTTTGAATGCTTTTCCAACCTTTGTGGATTTAACTCTTCGTCATTCTTCAAGGCCAAATTCAAATAACATCTCCTCTCTGCAGCTTTCTCTACCACCTCATCCAATGTAAAACTACACCTGACAGCATGCAACACATCCTATTCTATCTCCCTACCTGCCTGCCTCTTCAGCTGCACTGAATTCCTGGAGGGCAGACATTACATTAACTGAAATCATAAGAGTTTCAAAGATCTGTGAAATCCCTAAAATTGCGGGCAGTATTTTGTGTATCTTAATGTTTTTGGAGAAAAAGTCTATAGCAAATATCAGTCTGTCAAAAAGGCATGTGACCCCAAAGAAGTTAAAAATTACTGCCCCCAAAATTAGCGCAGTATCTAACACATATTAGACACCCATTAACTATCTATTCAATTGTCATCAAAATACTACAAAGTGACTGCACAGTGGTAAATCAAAATATCTATTTTGGGGTGGGAAAGGGAAAGACAAATCTCGCTTACAGAAGAATTCTAAATGACATAGGTAAATACTCCCCAATCCAGGAGGTGAAGCCTAACACCCCACCCACCACAGACACAGATGCACGCACGCACACATGCACTCACACACAGAGTCCTCCAGGGTAGGCTACACTTAGGAACTCGCTTCCAAGGAAGATGGGGGCAAAGGCAAAGAGAGTAACTTTACAGTAGGAAACCTGGCAAATAGGATTTTAACCAAGTGACAAAGATGAACCTCAGCCATGATGTCATGTGACTACCATACACGTTCTAATATGAGGTCATGAGCGGTCACTTCACCTCTGGGGTATTGTTTCCAAAAATCCATAGCCTAGTCTAATGAGAAAAAAATGTCAGACCAACCCAAATTGATGAATATCCTACAAAATGCCTGACTAGCACTCCTCCAAACTGTCAGGGTGATGAAAAGCAAGGAAAGACTGAGAAACTGTTGCAGCCCAGAGGAGACGGAGACATGACAACAAAATGCAAGATGGTCCACTAGGCTGAACCCTGGAACTGAAGGAAGACATACATGGAAAAACTGGAGAAACCCAAATAAAGCCTGGGGTATAACACTAACATACCACTGATGGTTTCTTAGTTTGGACAAATGTACCATGGTCACATACAATTTTAACAGTGGGGTAAGCTGGTGAGGTGTATATGGATACTCTGTGCTATCTTTAAGTTTTTCTGTAAACAAAAAAACCCTAAAATTATTTTAAAATAAAAGGTATGTATGTATGTATTATTTTAGAGATGGGGTATCTCTCTGTTGCCCAGGCTGGTGTGCAGTGGTGTGATCATAGCTCACTGCAGCCTTGAACTCCTGGACCCAAGGGATCCTCCCACCTCAGACTCTCAATTAGCTAGGGCTATTATGTGCATGCCACCATACATAGCTAATTCTTTGGGGGTTTTTTGGTAGAGATGAAGGTCTCACCATCTCACTGGGCTCAATCTCCAGGTCTCAAGCAATCCTCCCATCTTGGCCTCCCAAAGTGCTGGGATTACAGGCGTGAGCCAGCATGCCTGGCCAAAAGGTTTACTTTTTAGAGTCTTTTTATCTAGTTAAAAATCTCTCAGATTCCCAGTTTCTAAACTTCAAATAATTATTAGCAAACAGGTCAGTTATCCAATCTCCATTAAGCTGCATTAGATATGTTATAAATGGTGTTATACTCAAACCAAAGCAAAAATCTGTTGAGTCTATTACAATTATGAAAATTATAAATTACAACTTAAAAGTTGGTGATTGGTATCTATTTCTTGATGATGAAGCTTCAAATGTGTAATCAGTGACTTTTCAATTCTAAACCACCCAACTCGCTACATCCAAGCACGGTGTTGTGCCATGCACTGGGACGCAGTAAGGAGTGGGGAAAGGCAATAATCAATTGTTAGCCATAATGACAGGGGAAATACAGGGTGCAATGGAAGCAGAGAGCAGAAGCATCTAACAGTCTGAATGAGATTATTATGGAAGGACCAGGAAAAATGTAAAAGTAAAACTTAGAATAAGGCCTGAAGGATGAGAAGCATTAGCCAAGAAAAGAGGAAGACTGAGTGTACCAGAGAAAGAAAACAGCACCCACAAAGACCACAAGCGAGAGAACAGGGCCAGTTGTTCAGGATGGCTATTGCTGAAAGTGCTAGGCAGGGCCTGGCGAGAAATCAGACAACCAGATTTTCAATCTGCTTCAGGAGCTGTGCCTAGAAACTTGGCCTTGAGTTTCTTTAGCTTTCCCAACAATTCTAGAGCAACTAAAAACCTTTGTGTTTAATTCATTAGTTGCCATTAAGACCCTGACCAACACAATCCCTTTTATGAAAAGAATCCACCTCCATCAACAGCAAAACAAAACAAAACAAAACAAAAACAAGTGTTTAAACACAGGTCTCTGTGCTCATTTCTATTTATACAATCATATTTCCCTCCAGCATGTGCACAGACAGGAATGGCAGGCTTACAAGATGCAAAGATGATGAAACATGGACAGACACAGCTAACCCAATTTTTTAGGTTCTACACTTACGTTCAAGTACATCAACTGCACAAATATAGCCAGAGATGAGCCTAGAAGAAAGGGAATAATTACCAGAACACTAATCCCACCATACTGCATACAAGCCAAAAGTATAAAATGAACCTCTCAGTCTTACCCTTCCTGCGAACAGAGGACCCGCTTGCCTGCACTCAGTAGGACATGTGATTAAAAGTGTGGCTTGTGAGGCCAAACTGCATGGTTCTGAAACCTGGTTCTACCATTTACAGGCTGTATGACATTAGGCAAATTACTTACCTTCTTTAAGCCAGTTTCCTCCTTGCGACACATGGACATTAACAGTACTAGCTTACGAATTTAGTTGGATGTTTCAATGAGTTAATATACATCAGCTGTTACTAACATCCACTATATATACCCACAGGGGTATCCAATTCTCTGGAGTCCCAATGACAAGTCACCTTTTCTTTCACCCTCTAGAAAGCATGTCATCAGAGAATAACAAACATTATCTTCAATCTACTTGATCCACTGCTGCATATAATTGAAGTCATTCTCAAAACTTAATTTACTAATAGCATAGTCTGTACAACCCCCAAGTGATGACCACAATGCAGTCTGTTATGACAGCTATGACAAAAACTGACCTAGATCGCGAGAGAAAAGGACAGCTGCTGCCCTCACAGCTGCCCCGCCTCACTTCCTGCTAACAGACCCTGCTTCTGTTTGGCCATCAGCTTGCCATGTGCTTTCAGGCAGGCTGGGCCCATCCCCATTCCTTACATCAGCAGCATCAGCTTCAACCAGGAACTTGTGAAAAACACAAATTGTCAGTCCCCAATCCAACCTAGAGCAGAAGCTCTTCAGGTAGGGCCTGGCAATCTGTGTTTTGATAAGTTCTCCTAGTCATTCTGATGCAGACCAGTTTGAAAACCACGGACCAAGAACCACTGAACTAAGAATGGCAACTCCATATCTGTAAGTTTAGAAATGGGGTATACAACAATTCTAGCCAAGGAGGTGCAACTTCTAGAAATTCTGCTTACTCTTAAAAATGAAGACAAAGAAGGGACCTTATCTCTTCTGGCCTTTAGAATGTCGTTGATTAGAGATTTGATGCTTAGACCCTCTGTAGCTATCTCATGACCCCAAGGGCAAGCCAAAACAGATCCACCATGCTGGGTCCTTGATGGAATCAAGCCGATAAAATAACCAACCAAGAACCTGCACTACCTATAGGAGCTCCTGATATGTGAGATATTATCACACTTCATCAAATGCAAGGCTCGTCAGCGGTTAAGATGCATCATTATTTTGTTAATCATAGTGAGGAAAAAAATGTTGTCAAATTGATGCACCATGGTTTTAAATGGACCACGTGTCTCAATTTCAGAAATAATCACATATGAATAAAATGTACATCTCAGAAACAAACAGAAAAAAAGTAAATTCCTTATTGTTTCAGCCAGATGAGTAGGGGGTTTCTGTTGTTTGCTGCTAAAAACATCACAATTTATTTTTTTTAAAAGGATATTATGTTCAATTCTGAGTATTCAATAAAATGCAGCATATACAGATGATGGACAGGAATAATGTGAGTCTGAAGCTGAGATGGCCTCTTAGGGGGAAAAAAGGAATAATGGTGGGGAATCCTGAAATAAAAGGAAGAGACAGTGAAATATTTAGACAAAGAAAATAAATAAAGTTTAGAAGGAGGCATCATAACTGTCCTCCACTATCTGAGGGGCTCCAATACTGAAAAAGTAGACTTTGTGTAGCTCCAGATAAAGTGAGGAAAGGCTGACTAACCTCTGAATGAAATCTACCAATGTAAGGATGCCTTAAAAAATGGTTCACAGGCCAGGTGAGGTGACTCACGCCTGTAATCCCAGCACTTTGGGAGGCTGAGGTGGATGGATCACGAGGTCAGGAGATTCAGACCATCCTGGCTAACACAGTAAACCCTATCTCTACTAAAAAATACAAAAAAAATAGCCGGGCGCGGTGGCGGGCGCCTGAAGTCCCAGCTAATCAGGAGGCTGAGGCAGGAGAATGGCGTCAACCTGGGAGGCGGAGCTTGCAGTGAGCCGAGATTGCGCCACTGCAGTCCAGCCTAGGTGACAGAGCAAGACTCCCTCTCAAAAAAAAAAAAAAAAAAAAAAATTAGCTCGGTGTGGTGGCACGTGCTGCCTGGTGGCACGTGCTGCCTGTAGTCCCAGCTACTCAGGAGGCTGAGGCAGGAGAATCCCTTGAACCCGGAGGTGCAGTTTGCAGTGAGCGGAGATCGCACCACTGCACTCCAGCCTGGGCGACAGAACAAGACTCCGTCTCAAAAAAAAAAAAAAAAAGGTTCACACATTCAGAAACAGAATAACTACTTCAAAAATCAAGGGTGCGGCTCCTGTACTGGCTGCGAAGATGGCCCCTTCTAACTTTAAGATTTTTAAGATTCCATAATATTATAACCAGATTAGAATATAGCAAAGTTAAGAGGACTTGTTAAAACATCCAATCAAATCAAAACTGCCAACAGGAACTGATCTAGGCAGAGTACCTGGTAGAAATTAAATTCAAGAAGTCAAAGATATAAGATGGAATTCAAGGAACCATCACAAACGCTTCTGAGCATCTCCCTCCCTCCAATCTAAACTGCTCTCACTGGGGTCTAGAGTCATCTTGCCAGCACCAGTACCTACCTTGGTAACTCTTCTACTCCTTAAAGTGCCCACTCCGTGTCCATATCACAAAACTATCCAAACCCTCCCTTCATTCCTCTCCTCTCCTCACCCAAACCAGCCTAATTCCTGTCTAGTGCCTTTGCTCATGATGTCCCTAAAAACCTAGATTGTCTTTAACTCTTTTCACTCACCCGTAATTTGCGTCTCACAAACTACAACTGAACTACAACTAACTCAGTTCATGCTAACAATGACCATAATGCACACATCATCCCCATGCTGGAGCACGCTCACTCAGCAGAGCACGATTTAGTGCCTGGCTGTTCTTTCTTTCAGATGTTTTCATCTTTCTCATATACTGTAAACACTTTCCGTAGCTCCTATAGTTCTTTACTATGTTGGGAGCATTTTAAGTCCTTAGTAAATCTTACTGATTAGTCAGTCAATCACTTTGGAAGCTATCACAGAAACTTTCTCACTATTGGTACTTTAATATTTAATATACTTGTAAAATTATAAAATATTTACTAAAGTATATCATCAGGTGCCTGCAACTCAAAATTCTGGTTGGCTTCATTGAAAAAGACGGAAACGAAAGAATAAAGGGTTAGTTTGCCTTTCTAAAGATAAATGTTACTTACTTACCCAGGTTGCAGTAAATACAAGGAACTGAGCAAAATGAAAAAAAAAAGAAAACAAGAGGAAGGCCCACCAAAGGACCTATTCTCATCTTATCCCGCTTCACAGAGTTCTCTATCTAGAAAGCAATCCGACTTCATCATATTTTATATGAAAAAAAGTGACCCAGAGAAATAAAGTGATATGCCCAAGATAAAAAGTTCTTTTTTATTTGCTCACACAGGGACCCACCTAACTGTAAAAGGAAGCCAAACGTTTTAAAAAGAATGAACAAAGAAACTATAATCCAAGAGTTAAAGGGTAGAGAAAGCTGGGAAAGTTGAGAAGTGGCTGCTGCCTGTGTGCTGTGTTAAATGAAACGAGAACTGATCTGCTCACCACAGAGTAAACCCAGGAAAAGCCGCCCTCTCCCCCTTGGCTCTGAAGAGCTACACTCTAGCCTCCCAAACTCACTCCAGCTTTAGGGCCTTAATTTTCCAAATGGTGATACCAGATTCACCAAGGTCACAACCTAAAGTAGAGTAATCGTGATCCATTGTGGAAGGGAAAACAAAACAAACAAAAAGCCCTCAATTTTTTATTATAATCAAGTACCAGGTAGTTTTGTTTCAAATTTCATTTAAAAGCAGCTAAACTGCAAAGTGAAAATTTCAATAATTTGGCAGGTAAAAATTACAAAACGTATTTCCCTCTCCATAAATTACAAAGGAGAAACTTCACTATTTATTTTGATTATTTAAAACAGTCCAACTTGTGCCTTTCTAAAAATCTTAAAACATTCTTACAAAAGGCCTGTTGGTTAATCCAGTAAGGTATTGAACCTCCAGGTTTTAAGATGGTCTGTCAGGCTGACACTTGTGAGCCAGAAAAAGAATTTTGTAAGACGCCAAAGTGTTTCAATTTAATCCATTACCACTAATAGTGATGTTACCTCCAATACTCATATCCTAGCAAAGCTACAAGGTACGAGTGTTTTAGGACTTCACAGAAATTCCTGCAAATTCATCACTTACCTTATTCTCAGTCTAGCTAATCGTTTTGGACCATGATACTGCAAAAATGTCACTTACAGAAAAAGAAAACAGCTCTTCTTTAAAGAGAAACAGGTTATTTTATCTAACTGGTTCCGCTTGTACAGGAAAACAAGGAAACTAGAACCCTACTAAAAAAAATACAAAAAACTAGCCGGGCGAGGTGGCGGGCGCCTGTAGTCCCAGCTACTCGGGAGGCTGAGGCAGGAGAATGGCGCAAACCCGGGAGGCGGAGCTTGCAGTGAGCTGAGATCCGGCCACTGCACTCCAGCCTGGGCGACAGAGCGAGACTCCATCTCAAAAAAAAATAAAATAAAATAAAATAATAATAATAATAATAATACCACACTAAACCTAAAATTATTTTTGAATAAAATCAGTGCCATTTAAAATGATCACAAAATCAACAACTTTAATAATAAAAAAATTGTTAGAAAATATTAAACCATGCTCTGTGAGGGCCAGTCATAATAATCACCATTCTTTTAAACATGAGCAAATTTTAAACATACAGTTTTGTATAAAGTATAAGCATTGCATAGCTTGTATTACCCAAAAGAATGTATTATCAAGTATACTTCTATTTGCATTGAGTTCTAACAAATGACTACTGTTGCAGGGAAAATGTGACTGGCACATCAGAGACTTTACCTCTTGTCACCATTATCATTTCCCAAGTCCTCACCTAGGACTAAAAAGCTCACGAAATGCACCCAAATCTGCATATACCATGTCTTTCTTGGTCACATCTGTAACTATTTCCCTGCATCTGCTGGGGATAGGTAACTATGACAAAATGAAGTCCTATAATAAAATCTAAGGGCAAAAATTTAGAAAACTAATAGTAACAAAATATGCACTGAATGTGGTAGAGGCACTCAGGAGGAATAGAATGCATCGCTTTGTTGTTTACGTGGTCTGCTATCCCAGACCACATTTCTACCGCACCGACTTTGTGCTAGGCACTGCTTGAGCACATAAACTCATTTATTCTTCCTCTGAGGTAAATGTATCATTGTTATCACATTTTACAGTTGAGGAACTGAGGCAAAGAGAGTAGAGAAGCTTGTCCTACCTAGGTCACAGGGCTAAATGAAGGGTTGGAACTTAACTTTGTTCTAAATCTTCTCTGTGGTCCCTGCCCCAGCCCTCATGGGAAAATAAGCGCAGGCCAAAAGTAGAGAGACATCACAAAGACAACCATCCCTCAAACCCAGCTATGTAGCTAACTTCCAGACACGGGCTTCCAAATAGTAATGTGAGCATGTTTTGCAGGGCCACTCTCATGCTGATTTCAAGCGTACAATCCCCCTGCCTACAGTGGGGAAGATAAACAGGGCCAGGCCAGCACTCCTTCCACCCACTTCCCTTCTGGGTCTGCCTATTCACCGCCATAAAGTCAGAAGTCAATCATCCCACAGGCTTCAGCTTCAATTCAGGTAGAGCAGTGAGGTTTGAAAGTGCCTCAAGCAGAGCCCACAGTTCTCTGATCCTTTACAATATCAAACTCTGTAATTGTGTGGCATAGCAGCCATGCTAGGAACGAGGTCAATTACTTAGGTACTCGCTAGACTTTTTCCTTTTCTCCACCCCTGGTGTCCAGGCTCTTTTCCCAGCACTTACTCAGGGCTGCCATTAGCCCTTTCCCCTCAGTTTCATTGTTCCTGCATTTATGTCATTCTGAGTCTTCTCCCCTATGGGTTCCTGTGGGGAAAATAAAAGATCTGAAAGGGGAAAAAGGGGGGGGGAAATGAAATAAAGTGAAAATTCAAGAGGTTCTTGTTTTAAGTCCCTATTTTAAAAGATATATGGCTTTGTCACTTTCAAAAACCAAACATTACATTATAAGGTATGTAGCCAAAACACAATCAACAAACAAACACACGCAGACAGATACTACTAAATACACACACACATGCCACAATAGGTAGGATCTTTGTCTCTTAGGATCCCCCTTTTCTCTTCCATCCATTAATTCCTAACTACACTGTTCTTCTCTAACCATATAACTATTTCTCAGTTATAACCATATAACTATTCTCATATAACTATTTCACATTTGTCAGATGTGAAATATTCTCAAGACCACTACTAGCCTTGGATACCTGAGACCTGTCTCCCATACCAACACCATCATTTAATTAAGAAACAATGGGACTAAAGCTTTGCTTACAAGTCTGTAAAACAAAGGTCACCCCACTTACCTACCTTCCTACTTCACCTTACGAATAGGAGGTTCAAAGGAGAGAGTATGTGCTTAAGTACACCAAAGAACCAGAGGTACCAACAAGGTTAAGATACGCCTTGAACCCAAGAAAATCCCCTGAAGCAGCATGTCAATACTAAGTAACACAACCATTCCCTTGGCTATCACTTTTTTTTTTTTTTTTTGAGACAGAGTCCTGCTTTGTCAACCAGGCTGGAGTGCAGTAGCACGATCTTGGCTCACTGCAACCTCTGCCTCCCAGGTTCAAATGATTCTCCTGCCTCAGCCTCCCATGTAGTTGGAATTACAAGTGAGAATCACCACACCTAGCTAATTTTTGTATTTTTAATAGAGATGGGGTTTCACCATGTTGGCCAGGCTGGTCTTGAACTCCTGACCTCATGATCTGCCCACCTCGGCTTCCCAAAGTGCTAGGATTATGGGCATGAGCCACAGTGCCCAGCCGGCTATCGCTATTTTAAGCAAAGAACTGCAGGTGTACTTTCTTTGGTTTTAGGGAGAATTTTGACCAAATGATGTTTCCAGTTTAAGCCTGGACACACCAGGTGAGGGCAGTGAGGGATGATGAAGAAGATGGCATGCTTTCTTGGGCATCGGCATCCTTATTTGATTAGCAGAAACCGTAATTATAATTTATTAGTAACTCTTTGTCTAGTTTTCCCCTACTCAGTCTTCAAAATAAATGCAGTGTATTAACTCTTAGATTGTACTCTGGAAAAATTAACAGTGAATCCCAATCCAGTATCAAAATGATTCATCAAAGACAGAAGTGGCCAAGGAACACCGGAAAGACAGCATACGTTCTTGCATCGAAGAGCCTCAAACTCTTGTTGAGATGATCATTTCCAGCTCATGTACAATGCTAGAACTTGTCTTCTCCTAAATATACTGTGTCTTATACTATCTCATGTTACATGAAGGAACCACAAGTTCTGAAAAAGCCACATGCAATGACCACTGTTTGATGTTTCCTGTCAAATGACTCTACCTTTCCATATCTGTAAACTGATTTATATATATATATATACATAAAAATATATAGATGGAGTCTCACTCTGTCACCCAGGCTGTAGTGTAGTGATGTGATCTCAGTTCACTGCAACCTCCACCTCCTGGGTTCAAGCAAATCTCCTGCCTCAGCCTCCCGAGTAGCTGGGATTTACAGGCGTGTGCCACCATGCCCAATTAATTTTTGTATTTTTTGCAGAAATGGGTTTTTGCCATGTTGGCCAGCCATACTATCCACCAAAGAGAAAAAAAGACCATTGAACTATCCTTCAGTTTTCCAGTGAAGATGTTACTATAAAGTTGTATATAAACCAAATCATATTTATCACTGCTTTGGGTCATTTCAGGAGTGCGTGTTCACAGTGGGGGAAAAAAATCCCAAACTGTGGCCTCAAGGTGTCATAAGATCACAAGGCATCTGCTATGGTCTGAAAGTTTGTTTTCCGGCTAAATTCATGCATTAAAACCAAACCCCCAAGAACTGTGAAAGATAAAGGACCGTTGCCTACAGGCAACCTAGTCTATGGTGGGATTTTGTTATAGCAGCCCCAATGGACTAAGACATCACAAAAGCTTTTTAAAACATCCAGGCTGGGCGTGGTGGCTCACGCCTATAATCCCAGCACTTTGGGAGGCCGAGGCAGGCAGATCAGGAGGTCAGGAGATCGAGACCATCCTGGCTAACACGGTGAAACCCTGTTTCTACTAAAAAAAAAATGCAAAAAGATTAGCTGGGTGTGGTGGTGGGCGCCTGTAGTCCCAGCTACTCGGCAGGCTGAGGCAGGAGAATGATGTGAACCCGGGAGACAGAGTTTGCAGTGAGCCGAGATAGCGCCACTGCACTACAAGAAGTCCGGGCAACAGAGCAAGACTCCCTCTCAAAAAAAAAAAAAAAAAAAAAGAAAAAAAAAAATCTAACATCTAGTGTATTTAATTTAATGTTTACTTACCTAATATTTATCTATTTATTTATTTTTGAGACGGAGATTCACTCTTGTCGCTCAGGCTGGAGTGCAATGGCGCGATTTTGGCTCACCGCAACCACTGCCTCCCAGGTTCAAGCGATTCTCCTGCCTCAGCCTCCCAAGTAACTGGGATTACAGGTGCCCACCACCACGTCATGCTAATATTTGTGTTTTTAGCAGAGACGGGGTTTCACCATGTTGGCCAAGCTGGTCTGGAACTCGTGACCTCAGGTGATCCACCCGCCTCGACCTCTCAAAAAGTGCTGAGATTACAGGCATGAGCCACCGCACCCGGCTTAACTTAACATTTAATAGGGAAAATGTTAACACTAGTATTCAGCTAATAACTATACCAAAAATATAACAGAATAACAGAAATTGAGGTGATTGCCAGGGAGATACAGGAAGAGGGTCTGACAAGTAAGGTGGCATCTCTTGCCCGCAGTGTGTGTGGCGGTGGTAGAAGGAAAGGCTTCTGTGGGTTTTGAAATGGACTACTGCAAGAGAACAAGGCTGACTGGGAAATGTCGAAAAAATGTCAGAGCAGGCAATTCCAAGTGCCCATACACCACCCTGCACCTAAAACATCAAAAAACAAGCACCAACTGTCAGAACTCACTTTGTCAGAACTCTGGAAAACAGTCAAATGCTTATAGCAACCAACTGAACACTAAATCAAGAACTTCAAAGGATAGGAAAGCTTTATGGCATTCTTATTTGCCTTTGCCCTACCTCCTCCCAGTGTGATGGAAGCCCATATTCCAAGAATGGAACCCTGGTCCCTGGTTCCAAAAGGAACAAGTAGAACATATTCATAATTTTTGGTAACTCCATTCCAACCTGTCAGGGATACTTGAAGAACTGACACAAAGTTCATGCTTAGCTCAAAACTCATCCAGGCAGAAAAATGGTTGGCATTGCTCAAAAACAATCCAGACACCTGGGGTCAAAGACTACAAATGAGACATGCAATAGACCACCTGAGGCATAGGAAGAAAAGATATGAAGAAAGTTACCTCAGGAAATTAGGGCAATCAAAAGCATCCATATATATGGGTGAAATTAGAAAGCCACACACATGCTCAGAATAAAACCCAAGACTAGACCTTAAGTTTTTTCACCTTTGGCTAATTACTAGCCTAGGCACAAGTCTAGCTAACTGTTAAAGGAGGGCCCCAGTAAAGAGCCACTCTGTAAAAACTGGAAAAAGTATTTTTGTTTGTTTATTTGTTTTAGCCCCTGGCATTCAAGGAAATCTCTGTCAAAACACTACCAGGCTAGGCACAGTGGCTCCTGCCAAGCCTGGGTGACAGGGTAAGACCCCATCTCTTAAAAAAAAAAAAAAAAAAGAAAGAAAGAAAGAAAGAAAGAAAGAAAGAAAGAAAGAAAGAAAGAAAGAAAAAGCAGTACCAGAACATTAGCTCTAAGAAACAGAGACTTCAGTGACTACACAAGACAAGGAATATAATCCCTACAAAAATAGCTGGGAGAAGTCACTTGACAAAAAAAGAGATACATAAAACCAAAACAACAAAAAAAAGCAAATCTCGGTGAAAGAGGAGACTCTGATTTCCAAAGACACGACATTGTAATTTTCAAACACCCCATTTTCCAACAGCAACAAAATCCTAAGGCACATAAGGAAAAAGTATAGTCCATTCAAAGGAACGAAATTAACTGACAGAACATGTCGCTGAGAAGGCCAGACATTGTACTTACTATACAAAGACTTTACAAAGCAACTTTCTTAAATATGCTTAATATCAGTACGTTGTTGAAGTTGAGAAGGATACTATATTTGATTAAAGGATAAATTCAATCAGAGATATAATAATTATAAACATAAATACACCAAACACAAAGTCCCAAAATAAAGGAAGCAAGCACTGACACAACTGAAGTGAGAAGTAGAAAGCTCTAGAATAATAGACTTCAATACATCCTATTCAATAGGAACTTGGCCTGTTCAATAACAGATAGAAGAATTTGACAGAAGATAAATAAGGAAACAGAGAATTGTACAACACATAAACCAACTAGATCTAACAGACATATACAGTACATTTTATCAAACAAAGTAGAACACACATTCTTCTAAAGTGTACATGGAATACTCTCCAGAATAGACCATGTTTGTCCACAGAGCAAGTCTCAATTAATTTAAAAAGACTGAAATCATACAAAGTATTGATAGAGAAAAGTTACGTAGTTAGGCTAGGTCCTTGGCAAAACTCCTTTAAACAGAGAAACAGCCTGAAAAATCAGGTTGCAGGCACAGATAAGAACTTGCACAAACCTCCAGCCCACTCGGATACAGGAACAAGGCCCAACCCAGAAATGCCTTTGTTCTCTGTATAACCAGTGGGCTTCCAGGAAATAGTCCCTTCTTCTTTTGTGGGCATATACACAGTGGGCTCTGGTGGGTTCCGGTGGGCACTTTGCTTTCCTTTTTTGGACATGCTTTGGAGTGTTAGCTGAGCCTCTATGAATCATTGCTTCAGCCTCTGATTGGTCCCAGGGCCAGGTCCCAGGCCAAGGTCCTGGGCCAAGCTTTCACTTCAGCTCCTGAGTGGTCCCAGGCCAAGCTGAGTAGGCTTTCTCCAAGACCAGTCAGCACATTCCTTCCCTGTCCAGTCCATAAAAACCCCAAATCCAGCCTCATAGTTGGCAGCCCTCTTCCAGGCACCCTCTCTACCTCTCTTCCAGGCAGAGAGCTTTCTTCTTTTGCTTATTAAACTTTTAAACTTTCACTCCAAGCTCATCCTGTGTGTCCATGCTCCTTAATTTTCTTAGTCATGAGACAACTTCAGGTGCTATCTCACACTGACAGACTGCTACATTGTGGTGCATTGGTGAGACTATAACAGTATATTTTGCCACCATGATGCACTGACTCTAGAAATCAAGAAACAAAATGTAGTATATATCTACAAGATGGAATATTATTTGGTCTTTAAAAAAAAGGGAACGAAGCTCTAATATATATTCGACCATGGATACCTTGAAAACATTATGCTAAGTTAAATAAGCCAGATACATAAGGACAAATATCATACAATTCCACTTATATGAGGCACTTAAAACCGGCAAAGTCAAAGAGAAATTAGCACACAGTTTATTAGAGGCTGGAAAAAGGGGAAAATGGGAAGTTAGTATTTAATGGGTATAGAGTTTCTGCTTGGGATGATGAAAAAGTTCTGGAAATGGACAGTGGTGATAATTGCACAACACTGTGAATCTACCTCATGCCAGTGAACTATACACTTTAAAATGATGAAACTGTTTCTTTACCTTTTGGCTAAGATCAAGTGTAAAAATGGTTAAAATGACAAATTTTATGCTATATATATTTTATCACAATAAAAATTTAAATGATTAAAATGGTATATTTGTGTTAGTATATTTTATAATAAATTTTTAATATAAAAATGTGGGGAAAAGAGAGAGAGAGATGGGACAGTCATTGTGATCTCACAGACATACATAACAAAATTTCTCTTGGAGAGACTTGAAAATGGAAGTTTGCAACTTCTAGCTGGATCTGACATTAGATCTAAGTTGAACAAGTTCCTGGTTATTAGATAATGTCTTGTGCTGAAAAAAAGAATAAATGAGAGTGCTAAATTGCTGCCCTTTGCAGCTCCTCAAAAAGTTAAACACAGAATTATCATAAGACCCAGCAGCTCCACTCCTAGGTATATATCCAACAAAAATTAAGACTCACATCCACACAAAGCCTTGTACAGGGAGTCTAGCAGTCTTACTATGTTCATAAAAGTCAAACAGTGGGAACAACCCAATATTCCTCAAATGCTAAAAGGATTGAACAAAATGTGGTATATCCATCCAATGGAATATTAGTCAGTCATAAAAAAAGAATGAAGTATTGATTCAGGCTACACCATGGATGAACCTTATAACATTATGTGAAAGTAAAAGAAGTTAGTCACAAAGGACCACATTCTATGACTCATTAATGAAATGTCCAGACTAGGCAACTCTACAGAGACAGACTATAGGATAGCAGTTCCCAGGGGCTGGGAAAGGGAAAATGAGAAGTGCCTACAATGGATGCAGGGTTTCTTTTTTGTAGGATTAAAAATGTCCTAAAATTAGCACATTTGTGGTAATGGTTGCACAACTCTGTAAAGGTACAAAAAACACAGAATCGCACAATCTGTGGGTAAATTTTGTAGTACATGAATTATATCTTAATAAAAATGTTACACATCATTGCTGCCCTTCAACATTCTGAAATACATCTCAAGTGCTGAAGCAAAATCTCAGGGGGTGCAACAATAGCATCTGTGCATGGGAGTGCATTCTCAAAATTCTCCTTTGCTTTTTAAGTCTTTGTAATGTTGGAGAATATTCTGAGATTTGAATAGTTTACAGAGGAACACTAGGTAATTAACCTTTGCTGTTGTAACTAAGAATGATACTCTGTTCTATTACCCTTCACAAATGACTATTCCAACGTAAGAATTTAGATTAGCAATCTTGAATTCTTGACTCTTCGTAGTTTAGAAATTAGGAAAAAGAACTGAGAGAATGTTTCACCATCTTTACATACTTTGTTCTTGAAATCCTAAAGTCTGTGTTTTCACAAATGTCAGCTGCCTGGTTGGGTAGGGCGAAAGAACAGCTAAGAAAGGATCTGCTAAAGTGTGGTCAACCACACAGCCGACCTATATATGAGGCACTCTGTAACATGAACTGCCATTACAAATGTTGCCGGTTTTATCATTAAGTGCACACCCATGCATGTGCGAATGCACACACACACACACACACTCACACACAGTTCAAAAGATGCCCAATATATTGCCCTATTGACCACTAATTACCAGAGATTAAGAGTTGTAGCTCTCAAAATGCCATTACTTCATGCTATAGAGTTTGGGTATTTTTCCCCTCCAAATCTCATGTTGAAATTTGATCTCCAGTACTGGGGCCCGACGGGAGGTGTTTGAGTCTTCGGGGCAGATCCCTCATGAATAGATTCATTCCCTTGGGGATGGGGAGTGAATTCTCACTCTTGGTTCCCATGGGAACTGGTTGCTAAAAGGAGCCTGGCCCTTCTTCTGGCTCTCTCCTGCTTTCCTTCTTGCTGTGTGATCTCTGCACACCCAAGTCCCCTTAGCCTTCTGCCATGAGTGGAAGCAGCCTGAGGCCCACAGTGGAAACAGATGCTGGTGCCATGCTTCTTGTACAGCCTGCAAAATCATGAACCAAATGAACTTTTTTCCTTTAAAAGTTACCCAGTCTCAGGCCAGGTGCAGTGACTCGCGCCTATAATCCCAGCACTTTGGAAGGCCGAGGCAGGCGGATCATTTGAGGTCAGGAGTTCAACACCAGCCTGGCCAACATGATGAAACCCCATTTCTACCAAAAATACAAAAATTAGCCAGCCGTGGTGGCAGGTGTCTGTAATTCCTACTACTCAGGAGGCTGAGGCAAAAAAATCGCTTGAACCCAGGAGGCACAGGTTGCAGTGAGCCAACATCACGCCACTGCACTCCAGACTGAGTGGCACAGTAAGATCCCATGTCAAAAAACTAAGAAAAAAAAAAAAAAGTTACCCAGTCTCAGGCCAGTTACAATGGCTCACACCTATAATCCCAGCACTTTGGGAGCCAGAGGCCAGCAGATTGCTTGAGCCCAGGAGTTTGAGACTAGCCTGGGCAACATGGCAAATACCCATCTCTACAAAAAATACAAAAATTAGCGGGGCGTGATGGTGCACGCCTGTAGTCCCAGCTACTCGGGAGGCTGAGGGAGAAGGATCACCTGAGCCCGGGAGGTCGAGGCTGCGGCAAGCCGTGATCAAGTCACAGCGCTTCAGCCTGGGTGACAGACCCTGTCTCAAAAATAAATAAATAAATAAATAAAACAAAATTATCTAGTCTCTGGTATTCCTTTAAAGCAACACAAACAGACCAAGACACTCTACCAAGGTACATATGTTATGTCAGTTTGGCCACCTTCAGGGTGTTTCGTTCCAAATTTTAGATCTGCACGAGTAGCCTTTCTCAACGATGGCTTCCCATGGAAGTCACTGGATTATCATAATGGCACTGGCCTCCCTGTTCTGAGCAGTTTCCATGCACCCAGGCCTGCTCCCAAATACAACAGATTTGGCTTACCGTTGCCGGGAATTGGTCATGTAGAAAGCAGGGTTTTTCTTTACTTTTTTTCAACCACAGAAAAAGCTTCCACATAAATCAATTTTAAATCGCAAAGCTTTTCCTTTACTCCATGGCTTTCTCCAGATATGTCTGCCTACTCAGCAGGAGCAAAAGCCAGAAAGCACGCAGGCCCCAAAGAAAGACACCAAGAATAAAACACTACAGAAGATTCACGGGGAAAACATTTACTTTTACAAAGCAAAACCACAAGAAAGATTCTTGCAGGCAGGCTGGCAGCAGCGACACTGTTTCAAGTTATACATTCAGTCAATTGTATAAAATCTATTACCTGGTATTTAAGTCATCAACAGATCTATACTTTCCATTTACCTGATGTGGGGGCCAAAAAGGTATGACTTAAAAATATAACAGCTTCCAGAGAACAGAGTTGCGCTCCTACAAGATGGCACAGCATTGTCAGGACATGATTCTGGAGTCAGACTGACTCAACTGGAATCTCTTATTACGCTGCAGGATGTTGGACAACCTGCTGACTTCTGCGCGCTTGGGTTTCCACATCTGTAAAATGGGGGTCACAGTGCGTACCTCCCAGGGTTACCATGAGAGTTCAGTGAGTGACACACATGCACAGCACTGAGGCTCCTGTACATGGGAAACTCCCACTGTGAGGGAGTAGTTGTTACTGTGATTCCAATTACACCAGGACAGCGAGCCTTCTTGGCCAATCGTCCTGTTCAAGAAGGGTTTTCATCTACTCAAACCCCACCCACCAGTTCCCTGATGCCACTGCCGCCTCAAGAGAACCAGTATGTGACTGCCAGTATGTACCCACCCACAAGTCACTACTAGAATAAAGAAGTATGCTCACAGATCACTTGGACAGCTAGTTATTAGATGGGACACAGTGGGAAAAAAAGAGGGAAGAACATGACAACTTCCTGCTGATGGGGCTACCCTCGGCTGCTCTGGGATGAGGGGAGGACTTTCACAATTTATTCTATGCATATCTGTATTTTTCTCCGCCTTGTTGACAACATCATGTATTTCCTTTGTACATTTGCCTTTAAAAATTAAAACAACCACTGATCAGGTCCATCTCGATTAATTTCTATTAATCCTATTAATCCATGCAACTTACTGGCTAAAGCTCTGACAAAACAAAATGACGACAGCTGCCGATTATCACCCCTCAGTGAATGAAAATGACAGGGAACCTCAATTGCATTAAGAACACACGTGGAGATTCCAAACCCTTCCTCTCAAGGAGTAAGTCACTCGCTCCTCTTCCAGATGGCAAGCGGCACTCCAACAAAACCCACATATTTAAAACAAGTGTAGAAGAGTTTATTGTACATCCCTTTCCAAAACAGCTGCTCAAGAGAATGTACTTGTGCAGCAAGAAGGAAATCAGCGCATGTGTCCAGCTAATGAAATCTTTACGAGCTGAGCACCGCATCGACTCCAACGCTGGGAGCTGCCAGCTGCTGCCTAAATACTATTTTCCAGCATCTTCTGAAGGCTAGTAGTTACTCAAATAGATTTTTAAAAGAAAATGAATGCAAACTATTGTAATTATTAGATTATTATAATTAGACATTCTGTTCTTTCCTGTGAGGCAAGGAACAAAGTGGCTGCGACTATTACAAAGAGCACCAAGTGTCTTCCTCTGGTTACTTACTAACCAACCAGAGGTCACGCCCAGCTGCAGGACAGAGGCCCTGCCCTTTGCACTTTCCAAGTCTAGCTCTCACCAGGAGTCTCTGGAGCACATACGAGAGGACTTCTCAGTATCTCATCCACCGCACCAGAGAAGCACAAGAGAACGGATATCAACGGACCCCTTCACCTTCTCAAATGCCCCAAGTCTGCCTTCTGGACAAGACAGTATTTAACCAAAGTTCCACAGTAATTTGGAATCACTAGGTTCCCTTTTCCTCTTTCTAGGACTGGTAAGTGAAAATTTACTTTACAAAATTACAGGGGAGAGGAAACTGAAAGAATTTGTTGCTCTTCCCCTAAGCGGCCTGAGGTGATCTGTGAAAATGGTTCACTACTCACTTGACCCAGAAAACCCTACACGATCATGAAATCAAGAGGTTTAAATCTTCATGTTCACTTTACAAACACTTGTGAAATAACCCAGGCCATCAAGGTTGCATATATGAAAAGCCACCAGGTAACTGAAAGATGTCACTTTACAGAAATGGTGTGTATCATTTTTAGATTACAATGGTAGAGTCGGTAGGTGTGCCCAGGCCAAACAGTGGGGCTGGACGCAGGTGAATTTTTGCTGCACATGCTTAAAAATGGTGAAAGTAATGCTGAACTTAAGGGTTTCCATGTAGATTCTCTGGCCATTGAGCATTTCGAGGTAAACAAAGCACCTAAGATGCACCATTGGACTTACAGAGCTCATGGCTGGACTAACCCATACACGGGCTCTCCCAGTCACATCGAGATGATCCTACTGAAAAGGAACAAATTGTTCCTAAATCAGAAGAAGAGGTTGCACTGAAGAAAAAGATATCCCAGAAGAAACTGAAGAAATAAAAACTTATGGCACAGGAATAAATTCAGCATAAAATAAATGCAATCAAAAGTTAAGAAAAATAAAAAATCTGTTTGCAAAATCTGCTCAGGGCCCTCTGCTGTAAATCCTCAAAAAAATTAATTTCTGATTATCTACTTGAAGATAATCACTTCACTTTGAAGGCAGTATATGATTTTTAAACCCTGTACACTATGCTTCCTTCTCCTACTAGCCCAGTGATACCTCAACGTGGTCACCATACCTTCCAAAATACACCATACATCAGTCCATCAACAGTCCCCAAGGTGCTAATCAGCATTCGTCATGATCCATCTTTTTTTATTATACAAACAGCATAATCCAAGAACAAGAATACAGGTTAGCAACTTTAGTCTTCTCAAAAGAAAAACAGAAACACTGATTTACATTTAAAGCCTAACAAATCAATATTAATTTCTGACCCAAGAATGTGATGAGCTGCAATATACACTACTCTGTGGATGTAAAGCAAATGACCTTGTGAAACTCATTTTACAAGGTTCCCAACTTGTATGATGAATGTTTCCAAACTGACATAATCATCAATGACCTGTGCTTAGCATCTTTAAAACACCTTTACAAATTATCCCATTTTGAAACCTGAAAAATCTCACAACTGAAATAAACCTGGGAAATTATTTCCTACAATTGGCCAACATATGCATAAATCCTTTGTTTTGATCTTTATAACCGTTTCTAAGATTAATAAAATAGTTACTCTTATTTCTAATTTACAGAATCAGAAACTGAGGTTTAGTATTTCATATAATAAATGGTAAATGAAGATCTGTTATGTGTACCTTGTCAAAAACAAAAGTCCCCTAAAAGAAAACTTAAGCATGACACCAATACTTGGGAAAAAATGGTTTCAAATATACTGGTTAACTGGTGTTTTTATTAAAATATTCCTTTATGCAATCTATGTATATATTTTTAAAGTAATTATGTCAAGCGAGATTTTACATCAAATTCTTTTCCTAAACATTAAGATACTGCTCCACAACATTCCTCGTCCCCCAAAATTTTAAGACTACTCAATCACAGGGTGGGAGGCAGAAGAAGTCAGCCCCAGCTACTCTGGGTGTCATGGTGCCACAGCCTCGAGGACTCTCAGACCCCACCAGCAATTAGACCCCCCCAGCAGTTAGGGCATCTCCCTAGATCTGCAGTATCTTCCTCAAAGAAAACCACCCCCCCGCAAAGCCACCAAATCCGAGCAGGGGGCCTCCTCTGGCTGTCTTCCTGCTACTTTTAGGTAGTTGGATGCTGGGCAGCAGGGACCTCCTCTGGCTGTCTTCCTGCTACTTTTAGGTAGTTGGATGCTGGGCAAAGTCTGGCACCCTGGCAGCAAGATGCCCCTGCTAGCAGAGCAACAGAATCCAGCTGTGCCACTGACAGCCACTTTCAGTTTGGCCAATGCTAAGAGAAGGTGGGGAGGAGAGGGCAGTTCCCACGGGGCAAACATGCGTGCACGGGTGACAGGATGCCAATGTCATCTCATCCAAACCTTGTGCTAGGGAGGTGGAGTGTCCACTCTAAAGATAGAGAAGCTAAGGATCTGGGAACTTGTTCCAAAGCCTGGGACCAGGGCACTATGGAAATGGAGAAAAAGCACCATGTGCCAGGTTGAAGGGATGGAAAACGAGGGCACACCACACTTCTACGGGCTTCAGCACGCAGGTAGGTGCAACAGGCTGTGTAACCTCCCACAGCTACAAAGACTCTTTCCTGCTCTCCTACAGTGAAGCTGTAGATTTGCCAATGTTATGACCTGCATTACGGTATATTTTCATAAACACAAAATGTCCTTATCTTAAGGGTTACCTATACCCAAACTTCAAGGAAACAAACTGCCTTCATTTTTCATTAGTCATACTGACACTGGGTCAAGTACAAAAGAGTTTCAAAACCCATTATCCTAAGAAAAGACCATGAGTGTTACGGGTTCAATTCTCCCTCCCAAAATGATAGATGAAGACCTAACCCCCTCCCCCAAAAATTCAGAACATGACCAAATTTGGAAATAGGGTCACTGCAGATGTACTAACTTAAGGTGAGGTCATAATGGAATAGGCAAGGCCCTTAATCCATCATGACTGGTTTCCTTCTAAGGAGAGGAAAATGTGGACATACACGCAGAGGGAAAACACCAGTGACAGCAGAGGTAGATGCTGAGGTCAGACGGCTGCAAGTCAGGAACGGCAAGGGTTGACTGCCACCCCAGAAGCTAGGAAGGGGCATGGAAGAGTCCCGCCCAGAGTCTCAGGGGAGCACTGCCCTGCTCACACCCTGACTGCAGACTTCTAGCCCAGGCTCTGTTGTTTAAAGCCACCCAGTTCCTGCTATGAAATACTTTGTGATAGTAGTCCCGGGAGAAAACTCACACAGTGAGCTAATGTCCTGCTCCACCTGAGGCCCTTTCTGAGATGGAAAGCCTGAAGTCTGAGGTCCTTCTCCACTGCAACCCAATAAAAGGGATCCCATCGCGCCTGGGTTACTAACAGAGGCGGGAGATTGCCGCAGCACAGAAAGCAGAGTGCAGGGCCTAGTGACCGGGTGGGAGCCAGGCCTTCCAAACTCCAGGCAGAAGAGGCAAGAAACCACCCCATGGAGAAACAGCTTATCTTAATGAACACTATTAAGGGTAAAATTACTGAAAACTGGCTACAAATATGCATTCCGGTCAAACTAGTCATTTTGCACGCTCAACAACAAATCGGTCTACTCTAGAGAATCAGCTCCGGATGGACCTACAGCAACCTCAAGGATCAATAATAGTGAGAAACTTCAAAAACTACAAATGGGTCAAAAAACATAAAGTATTAAAAATGAATTATCTCATTAGTCTTATGTGACTTTGGTCATCAAGCAACTATGAAAGAGCACCACCTGAATTCCAACCAGAAAGAACTTTTCGTACATGCACATCAAGGTTCAAAATAAAGGACATATATGTGTATATATATACACGTATATATACACAGAAAGTTTCTAATTTTACATATGGTAGATAATGTTGACTTTATATATAACTCACAAAAGCAATGACAAAGCCCTTAGCTGCTAAAATATCAAGTGAACTCTTCTTGCCTTTTTTCTTTTTTTTAGAGACAGGGTCTCACTCAGGCACCCAGGCTGGAGGGTAGAGTGCAGTGGCACAATCACAGCTCACTGCAGCCTCGATCTCCTAAGCTCAAATAATCTTCCCGCCTCAGCCTCCCGAGTAGCTGGGACTACAGGCATACACCACCACACCTGGCTAATTTCATATATATACACACACACACACACACACACACACACACATATATATATATATATTTTTTTTTTTTTTTTTTGAGAGATAGGGTTTCCCATGTTACCAGGCTGGTCTCAAACTCTCAGCCTTAAGCAATCCTTTCGCAACAGCCTCCCAAAGTGCTGGTATTACAAGTGTGAGCCATCGCACCCAGCCCTCTTCTTTCAATTCATTTTCTGATTGGTTTTGGTTCTGTCTGAGCACTAAAGGAGTACAGTCACCCAAAAAGAACAAGCATCTAGCTAGAAGACCCATTGCAAGGTGGACGGCTGTCACACACGTAGCTTCCTTTAGGTAACTGTTAACTGACAATTTTCTAGAGGGTAATACTAGACTTTAGCTACCACACATAAAAGACAGATTAAAATAAACCTCTACATACTTTCAGTCTGCCTAACATTTCAAAGGCAAGAGATTAAAACCACCATCTGAGCCACCAGTCCCTGGGGAATGGCACAAGCAAACCCTCCAGGTTGGCTGAGGCTGTTCTCAAGGTACTGTCAGAATTAAATACTTCCCTGATATGTGTGTGTATGTGTGCACATGTACATTTGCTTATAGTTACATAATATGGTCTTGTTTCTCCTCCCTCAAAACACTAGTTTTTCAGTCCCACCCTTCATCGGAAGCCCAACTCAAGTTTCATCAGGGGACTCCTCCACCTTCCAATGTCCTCACCAACCATCATTCAGTTGCTCTTGGCCCAACTGTCTGGTGTCAACACTGTAGGACTTTCATGCTGTGTTTGTTCATTCAGAAAGATAATGCTCTCCACTATATACAAATTACTTTGCAGGAAACAAAGATGAATCAATACACAGCCTACCTTAAATGAGTTTACCAACGGAGAAAACAGATTATAAACAGGATTTTTTTTTAAAGTAGCCAGGCAGCTGGCTCATGCCAGTAATCTCAGTACTTTGGGAGGCCGAGGTAGGGGAATTGCTCAAGCCCAGGAGTTCAAGACCAGCCTGGGCAACACGGCAAGACCCCATCTCTATAAAAAATAAAAATAGCTGGGCATGGTGGCACACACCTGTAGTCCCAGCTATTTGGGAGGCTGAGGTGGGAGAACTGTTTGAGCCTGGGAGGTTGAGGTTGCAGTGAGCTATGAGAAGCACCACTGCACTCCGGCATGGGCGACAGAGCGAGACCCTGTCTCAAAAAAAATTAAAAATTAAAATAATAAAAGTATTAATTAACAAAAGTGCTTTGTCTGGGAAAGTTCAAAGTCAAATGTGATTATCTGGATGGAATGATCAGAACTAGCTTTCACAGAAGAGGTAACAAGAGAGCATAAAGAATGGCTGGAACCTGAACTAAGAACAGGGGAAAGGACTATCCAGCTCAGGTTTCTTAACCATGGCACAAGGAATGTTTGGACTAAAAAATCCTTTGTGGTGAGGGCCTCCCCTTGTATAGTAAGTTTAGTACCACCCTTGGCCTCTACCAACTAAGCCAGTAGCACCCCTCCAGCTGTGACAACCAGTCTCTAGACATGCCATATACCCTGCAAGGGTGGGGGAAGCAAAATCATCCCTGTTTGAGAACAAGTAAAGGAAACAGCACATGCAAAAGCATGGAGACAAACAGTACAGGGCAGGAAAATGATTTGGTTGAAATACAAAGGTGTCATGACTGGGACCGGCACAGTGGCTCATACCTGCAATCCCAGCGCTTTGCAAGGCCAAGGTGGGAGGACTGCTTGGGCCCAGGAGTTCAAGCCCAGCCTGGGCAACACAGCGAGACCCCATCTCCACAGGGGGGGAAAAAAAAATACAAAACTACAAAAATTAGCCAGCTGTGGTGGCCTGCACCTGTAGCCCCAGCTTCTCGGGAGGCTGAGGCAGGAGGAGCACGTCAGCCCAGGAGTTCAAGGCTGCAGCGCGTTATGATCGTGTTACTGCACTACAGCCTGAGCGACTGAACAAGACCTTGTGTCTAAAATATAAAAATAATAAAATGCTGTAACAATTCGCTATGAAAGTCGGGGCTAAAACACAATAATGACATACAGGGTTAGAAGTCTTCTGGAACCACAACACTTCATACGTTTCGTTTCAAAGTTTCGGATGTATTCTATGAATGAAGAGGAACTTGAGAGTAACGAGTGCACTAAGACTGGTTGATAATGTTTGGAAAGGATGGGAAATGCTGGTTAATGTCCGTCTTTGGTGAGGGGATTTTAAAGGGTTGTTGTTTAGTTAAACAATTTATACTCAGTATTTTCTTCATCAACTGAAGAGTGGCGAACGTTTTTCAGTCAAAAGCTTACATATGTATGATATTTCATAATGAAATTTTTTCTTAAAAACTTATATAAACATTTTTAGATTTCTTTGGTGCTAGACAATGTTTTGACTTTTAGACAGACTGTATTTCAGATGACATGCTTGCCTAATTTTATTCTTGAATATGGATAGCCTTTTTATACAAGCATATATCAACCTATAACTAGATTACAAAGTGACTATAGTTTTCTCCTGGTTCCACTCACAATGAGAACAATTATTTAATAGGCACATGTTTGTAACGCTTTAACATTGTTAGGTCTTTATTTGGAGAATTTATTCATACTTTGAACACGTAAGCAAGGCTTGTTTTGTACATTTATATATGTGGAAAGAGGAATAGATAAGTTATACAAAGGAGGAAAATTTGGCAAGGAAGAACCTCATCAATGCCAAGTCAAATCTTCAACACTGTGGGCCAGGTAGAAAAAGCTGTTAATACCTAACGTTCAGCAAATACTTACTATATGCATCAAGCACTATTCTGAGACTTGGCATGTGTTAATTCTTAACTCAAAACAACCCTATGACATAGTATCTTCTTCCACAAAGCTGTTCCTGATTTATTTATTTATTTATTTATTTATTTAATTTTTGAGACAGGGTCTGGTTCTGTTGCCCAGGCTGGAGTGTAGTGGCGAGATCTCAGCTCCCTGCAACCTCCGCCTTCCAGGCTCAAGTCACCCTCCCATCTCAGTCTCAGTCTCACCATGTTGCCCAGGCTGGTCTTGAACTCCCAGACTCAAGTGATCCGCCCGCTTCCCAAAGTGCTGGGATTACAGGCATGAGCCACCATGCCCAGTTTGTTCCTAATCTTTCTAACCAAAATAAACACTATTTACAGTATAGGGTTTTAGAGTCAACACCTTGCCCAAGTTAACTGGTCCGTGGCAGGGCTAAGGACTTGGGCTCCAAAAGGGAGGACCAGGCTGTTGCCCTTGCTATAAGGTGGTGGTGAGCCCCTACGACCACAGGTGACATCGTAGGAAGGGGAGTTTGAAAGAGCACTCTTCTGACTTAAAATACCACACAGGTCCTATATTGGAATAATTTCAGGCTTAATGGCACTGGGGTTGTCTTGTTAAACCCCGCCATTACAGGCATCACTGTGGCGCATTAACACCAGGACTAACTTTTTACCTGGTCATGGTCACACTGTGCTACAGAAGTGCGAGTAGTCAGTTTTAAAGTACTTTTAGGTGACATCTGAGACCGGTCCTCAGCTGGTCAGTGTGGCCAGGACACTGATAGGAGGCATACCTTGAGCTCAGATGGGTCAGCTGTGTGGATATATTAGCCGTGGTTTTGTTTTGTAAGTTGGGCAACAGTCCCGGGTGAGGAAGAGAAAAAGATTTTGTTTGTTCGTTCATTTGTTTGTGTGTTTCAAGTTGTAGTAGGGCTAGGAAGAAATAAAAATATCTAGAGTATTTGTAAAAAATGTTTTAATTCTGAAAAGCATACACAACAAAATTTACCATCTTAACCATTTTCAAGTGTACAGTTCAGTGGCATTAAATACACTCGCACTGCATCAACAGTCATTTCTGTAACTTTTTATCTTGTAAAACTGGAACTTTGCACCATATTAACAGTAACTCCACATCTCTCCTCGCCCCAGCCCCTGGCAGCTCCCTTTCTACTCTCTGTCTCTATGAACTTGACTCCTCTAGGGCCCTTTTGTAAGTGGAATCACATACTGTTTGTCCTTTTGTGGCAGGCTTATTTCACTTTGCAGAATGTACTCCAGGTTCATCCATGTTGCAGCATGTGTCAGAATTGCCTTCCTTTTTGAAGCTGAAATATTCCTTTGTACGCATCTCATATCCATTTTGTTTATTCACTCGTGTTGACGAAGGCTTAGGTGGCTTCCGCTTTTGGTTACTGTGAATAGTGCTGCTATGAACGTGGCTGTACAAATATCTCCTTGAGAACCTCCTTTCAATTCTTTTGTATATATATACCCAGAATTACAACTGCTGGATCATGGGGTAATTCCATGTTTCATTTTTTGAGGAATCACCATATTGCTTTCCACAGCAGCTGCCCCATTCCACACTCCTATCATCAGTGCACAAGGGTTCCAATTTCTCCACATACCTGTCAGCACTTGTTATCTTGTGTTTTTCTTTGTTTGTTTTTAGAGACAAGGTCTTGCTCTGCCACCCACACTGGAGTGAAGTGGCACATAACTGCAGCTTCAAAGTCCTGGGCTCAAGTGATTCTCTTCCTTAGCCTCTCGAGTAGATGGGACTACAGGCATGCACCATTACACCTGGCTAGTTTTTTGTTTTGTTTTTTTTTTTTAACTTTTTGAAGACATAGGGTCCCACCATACTGGGCCCAAGCTGGTCTTAAACTCCTGGACTCAAGTGATCCCCCCACCTCAGCAATCCAAAGTGCTGGGATTACAAGTATGAATCAGCACACCTGGCTTATTTTCCAGATTTTTTTAAATTATTTAAGATTACACCTGTGATAGTCAAAATGAACTACAATGTGAGGTTAACCAATTCATTTTTTATTTGGTCTTGAAAACAGGTCCTAAGACCTATGCTATTACTATTACTATAAGGCCCCTAAGTATGGTTTTTGGAGAGTCTGCCCAAGTGGGCTCATGAAGTGGAAAGGCTCAGGAAGAAGGGTTTAAACACAGTATAAGGATTATAACATTTGTAGTAGTATGAACTTTTGGAAGCAATGTACATAATAGTGTTTATCTGGAGCATGCTCAGACATGGTTTTATACAACGCCAACAAGTCAAGACTGTCTGTAGTCTGGACAGTAATATCCCCTGGCTACAACAGATGATTCCAGTGTAAGGGCAAGACTCAGCCGGCACCAGATAATATAAGCAAATATAATGAAAAGTGTTAAAACTCTATTAATAAGATCAGCTAGACAAAAAAATTATCGCATTCATAGTGTATATTTGACCTCTACCACCATACAGAGTCTGTTAAAGGTTTCAGAGTATAGTTTTATTCTAATTATAATTTGCAGTTTAATCTCTCAAGTACAATAGTCTGAGAAGATAATAATTACTTATTAGCCACACAGGTCACAGATTTTGGCTTTTTAAGAAGAAACAAGAGCCCTCATGCAGACCCTGGTACAGTCTCAACTGGTGGAGATACTATGGAAAGGAACTTTTAAATTATTAAATAGCCTCTAAATACATACATATATATATATACAGACACACATATATACACATACATACATATACACACACACATATTTATATTATTTCATTTATTAGTAACTTAATTTTCAAAAGTCAATTAAGAATGTCAGAAAATGTAACCTAACACTTGGAACTAACTAAACAGGTATTTTAAGATAGCTGACTGTTAGAAACTTCAGTGCTAGAATGGTAGATTTCTGTTTTTTAAATATTTTATGGTTTTCTATAAGAACTTACAAAACATACTGACCTGTTTTGACGAAAACATTTCTGGTTTGGTTTTACATTTAAGTCATATTTAGATATTTAACACCTTTATAAGGATTTTTATAACTTTTTTTCATTTTTGTAGATACAGGGATTCACCATGTTGTCCAGGCTGGTCTCAAACACCTGGGCTCATGCAATCAACCTGCCTCAGCCTCCCAAAGTGCTGGGAATGCAGGCATGAGCCACGATGCCCAGCCTCAATAAGGAATTTTTAGATCATTTGAATCCATCCCCAGAGGTTACTAACACACAAACCAAATAGAATTCCGTATATTTTAGTACACAGCACATCTTCAAATAACATCGTTTCATTGACCGTCATTTAGTTACACAGTTGATAAGAAAAATCCATTCCCAAACCAGGCCACTGTCTGGTGGGTTTTCTCCAGGTACTCGGGTTTCCTCCTGGACAAAGCTGAGCACATTAAGTTTATTAATGCATTTACCTGGGTCCAGTCTAAGGACATAAGTGGGGGTGTGAGTGTGCCCCATGATAGGATGGCACCCTGTCCAGGGTTGGTGCCCACCTTGTGCCCTGAGCTCCTAGGATAGGCTCTGGCCACCTGTGACCAGGTGCAATAAGTGGGTAAATAATTACCTCACGTTGTATTAATCTTTCTTAAATGTAGGTTATGGCTCACATTTATTTCAATGTTTAATGCCTGAAGTGTTTTTGGTCTTTACTTAAAAGTTTGGTGGTGTTTTTGTGACCAGAAATATGCCATAGAAACTTAACTTGTGCTTGCATCAATTAGCCTATGGGAAAACTGGCTTCCATATACATAGTTTCACTTAAAATTGCAGTTCCTAAGAACGCATTGATGACGTTGAAGATTTACTGTATAGGCTTTTAGAGTAAATTTCTAAATGTAGGTATAATTTTGCACATTTTTTAGGTATCTATTTGGTGGTCTATATATTCAACAGATGAGAACAAGTAGTCACTTTTGGGGATAGTTTCCTGGGAGATGGCACCCAATAAAGTCTCCAACGATGGGACAAGATTTTGTGAGAGCACACAAGCTGTGCTCACAAACCAAGATCCCAATCTTTCCTCAACCAGATGAAGTTTTCTTTAAGACCTGAAACATTGATGAGTCTTGGGCACAGGACTGTAATACTTTTCATTGAGTCCATGAAGGCCATTTTTACCTCAATGAAACCTCATCTAAAGAAAAATTATGGGCAGATCACGAGGTCAGGAGATCGAGACCATCCTGGCTAACACGGTGAAACCCCGTCTCTACTAAAAAATACAAAAAAAAAAAAAAAAAAACTAGCCGGGCGCGGTGGCGGGCGCCTGTAGTCCCAGCTACTCCGGAGGCTGAGGCAGGAGAATGGCGTGAACCCGGGAGGCGGAGCTTGCAGTGAGCTGAGATCCGGCCACTGCACTCCAGCCTGGGCAGCAGAGCGAGACTCCGTCTCAAAAAAAAAAAAAAAAAAAGAAAAATTATTTAAAACTCCAGTTGTATTGTTTCAAGATAGTTTAGTATATTTAGTATGGCTCACTCTTCATTAAACTTCACAAGTATTTTTAAAAGCTAATTTAAATAGTTACCTGTTTGAGCTGACCAACGGAAACAGGGCTCAGGCTATTTCTGTATGACCCTCAGACTAAGAATGATTTTTATATTTTTTAAGGGGACTGTGCACCAGAGGCCTTCTGTGGCTACACATCTTAAAATACTTCTTTACAGAGAAAGCTTGCCAACTCCCGAATCAAAACAGAAATCAAAGTTTTAAAGGGAAATTGTCTCTTGTACTCTGCAATACCATTTCTTTTATATATACACACACACAGACACATTCATGGCTCCTATCCCCTTCCCACTTTAATCTGGAGGGTACCTGATATACACAGAATTTTTTGAGTCTCTATCCACCAAAATGCAGGCTCCTTCTCCTGTGACGTGAAGGTGTTGCCCAGCCACCCTTGATCTAGGTATGGTCCACGGCTAGTTCTTCACAATGGCACATGAGTGGAAGTGATGTGTTTCACTTCACCTCAAACCAGGGCTTTTTTTTTTTTTTTTTTTTTTTGAGAGAGAGAGAGTCTTGCTCTGTCACCCAGGCTGCAGTGGCACAATCATAGCCCCCTGCAGCCTCAACCTCCTGAGCTCAAGTAGTCTTCCCATCTCAGCCTCCCAACTAGCTGGGAACCACAGGTGTGCCACACCACATCCAGCTCATCTATTTTTAATTTTTGTAGAGACAGGGTCTGCCTACATTGCCCAGGCTGGTCTCAAACTCCTGGGCTCAAGTGATCCTCCCACCTTGGCTTTCCAAAATGATGAGATTACAGGCATGAGACACCACGCTTGGCCCAAGCTAGAGTTTTTAAGAAGCAGTTATACTTTCTCCATAGTTTCTTTCCTTTCTCTGACTGAATGCTGAGGTGTTGAGTCCTGAGGATGTCAAAGCCACCACCAGCCATTCCACCCCATGATAAACAATACTGTTCCATTGTGTTCAGTCACTGACATTTTTGTTATTATAGCTATTGAGAACACAGGTTGTAATAATCATTAACACACATTGTGGATTTACTGCCTCTCATATTTAACTAACTTCTACTTAATTTGGAAGTTCTCCCAATCACCCTTCAAAAAGAAAGAGAAAAAAACCATGAAAACAGATTGTTTATACTGCAGAAAGCAGTCTGTTTATTCTACCCATCAGTCTTTTCCTTGACAACTGGCTACTGCTGCTCTTTTTTTGTTTACTGTCTGCTCAAATGATTTATTTAAAACCTCACTATAACCACATTTCAAATGAACCAAAACGTAAAACCATTCCTGCTTCACATGTGTTGTTCAAATGCCGATGCTGCATTGAGAAATTATAGCATCCCACCCAGTGGCTGGGTTTCAGAGGCAGAATGTGAAAGTGGACAAAAATAGCTCCACTTCAGTTCTTTATTGTAGACAAGGGCCAACAAAACATAAGAAAGGTAAGAAATGTCATTTAACCTTGAAACACTCTAGGATATCTCCCAAACAAGAACTTCCCAAAGCAACTGAAACTTGACATTCTCAAAAGCTGCATCTTGACACCATCGCTGATTCAAAAACATGTCAGAACTGCCACAACACATGTCTCTGGGATGTGGATTCCTTCCCACATGACTGGCAAAATGGGAATGACAACAGTATCATGCAAAAGGAGCGTTGGTTCAGGAGCCATTCTTCCCAGCATGTTAACGTTTTGAAGCTATTGAGGGCCAAGATTTTTTCACAAATAATATGAAAGACTTAGAAAAAAGAAAAAAAAGAAAAAAAAAACCCTAAGAAAAATCAATTGTATCAAACCACCTTCCTTTTGTGCAAGTAGTGGGCATGAGGGTGGCTGGTTTAGTCACCTCAGTATTTACTGGGCTCTCCATTACCCAGTGATAGTGTGGGGCACATGAAGGCTACACTCTGAAGCAGAGCTTTAATTCTGGTGAAACTGGCCTCCATAATAAACTAACATCTCCAAGAATGAACCTAAAACCCGGGATAAACATGTCCCAGGATAAAATAAGGCCTACAATCAGTTGGGTGTAATGCTGAGTGCAAGTGTCAAGGAAGAGTTAAGCCTCCCTGTATTTTTACTTCAATTGTCATTGCTTTTGTTAAAATTCCACTCAAAAAGTTACATAGTTTTAAGTAGTCTGGCCTTAATTCTATTTTTTTCCTATAGCCCTGTTATTTTTAGTGTATGATTTTGCAGAATGAGAGGTTTTTCAGGAATGTGTATATCACATTACAGCAGATATGAGCCCATCGCAAACTGAGATAGTGAGCTGAAATGCCAAGCAATAAGCAAAAAGAAACACTCCAACCTCATCAGGCCCCATCCAAAATCAGGTAACACGCCTGACACATATCACATTTAATCATAAAGGCCTGCTGGGGTACACATTGACTCTTCCCACATTACATCTCAGAAACTACCTAAAAATTATTATGCAGATCCTATCAAATAGTGGACACCCCAAACACAGTCCACAAATGCTACATTCAAATTCTCTGTTTTTCCAAACTCATCACATGATTGTCTCTAACTTCAGCTTCGTTTTGACAACTTCTGTTTAATCTGCAAACTGAGTAATGAGTCCTTTATTGTAGTTTATCTTTCCTTCCAACCCACAGCCATATATACCATCACCCTCCAGGCGCAACCAAAACCACTTGATTGCTGAACTTTGAACACAGAATTCCTTTATTGGAAGACACCATCTTTTCCTTCCGTTTTCTTCATCTTTGAAGGCAAAATGGCATCTTTTAAATGTACAGTGTAGGGTGATTTATAACTCTTCAGTTGACTACTCAAAAGCTGCTTTCCTTATGACCAAACAAAATGACAGATTTGGAGTGCTGCTCATTTTGATGCAGAATCATAATGAGCAGAGCATCTAACCCTCCCTGCCCTGTGCAAGTCCACAGACCCCAGGCCCCACCTCTGCCAGCCCAGCCTCTCCTAGGATTTCTGGCACTGAGCTTCTCTGTTACAAGGTTCTCGGATTTTCTCACCATTCCCATGTACGTTTAAATACTGGTAATCTAGGCCAGGCGCTGCGGCTCAAGCCTGTAATCCCAGCACTTTGGAAGGCTGAGACGGGCGGATCACAAGGTCAGGAGATCGAGACCATCCTGGCTAACACGATGAAACCTCGTCTCTACTAAAAAATACAAAAAAAATTAGCCGGGCGTGGTGGCGGGCGCCTGTAGTCCCAGCTACTCGGGAGGCTGAGGCAGGAGAATGGCGTAAACCCAGGAGGCGGAGCTTGCAGTGAGCTGAGATCCGGCCACTGCACTCCAGCCTGGGCAACAGAGCAAGACTCCGTCTCAAAAAAAAAAAAAAAAAAAAACACACAAAAACTGGTAATCCATTAGAATCACCTGCGGACCTTCTTTTATCCATTCCGCCCCTCTAAATCTAAAATGCCTAGTGCTAAAAAGTTGATCAAAAAAAAAAAAAAAAAATTCCCAAGTCATTCTAACATATGCTCCTTCTCCCTGATAACTAACTCGTATATATTGATAGAAATCAGCCTGCACAACTTTGCTTCTCATCCCTGTGTACTGCTTAGGGAACTTTCTGAAAACCTAGATTTTTAAAATATATAGATTCTTGGGCCCATCCCAGATCTCTTATGGTAGATTCCAAATATCTGGTTCCTCAAGTGATTCCAATGCACAGTCAAGGTTTGAAAACAGCTGCTTTGGACGGGTGCAGTGGCTCACACCTGTAATCCCAGCACTTTGGGAGGCTGAGGAGGGCAGATCACCTGAGGTCAGCAGTTTGAGACCAGCCTGACCAACAAGGTGAAACCTTGTCTCTGCTACAAGTACAAAATTTAGCCAGGCATGGTGGCTCATGTCTGTAATCCCAGCTACTTGGGAGGCCGAGGCAGAAGAATCACTTGAACCCAGGAGGCAGAGGTTGCAGTGAGCCGAGATTGCGCCATTGCACTCCAGCCCGGGCAACAAGAGTGAAACTGTCACACAAAAAGAAAAGAAAAGAGAAGAGAGGAGGGGAGGGGAGGGGAGGGGAGGGAAGGGGAGGGGAGGGGACGGGAGGGGAGGGGAGCTTCCTTATAACCTCGGGATACAACTGCTGTTCTCAATGTTTCCAACAGGTCAAGAGAGAACCAACATATTTGAGTGCAGTATTTACATGGGACCTGTGGGGTGGGGTATGCCAAACCTACATATTCCTTTCTGTAATGTGGAAGTCACAGGGTCAAAAGGTGCACCTACCCTGAGAAGGAGAATGAAGTACTGAAAACTATGTCCTAAGACCCAGAGGTATTAATATTACTCAGCTGTTTGATCCATCAGCAGTTACAGTCAACTACAAGAGTTACAAGCCTACCCCAAGCTCTGCAGTTTAATATTAATACATTAGACTAGACATCAGAGGTCTCAAAGAACCTCAGCTTATATACCAAGAGGCCCCAGGGGTTGAAGAATATCATTCCTCCATCTTCAATAAGCCAGAAAACAACGTCCCAGAGTAAAGCAAACTAATTCTGTCCCGCCCACAGCTTGGTGGGCTCTGGCTTCAAAAGTTGCCTCCACCAGTGCCATAGGTTACTTAATCACTTTAAGCCCACTTCTTCGTCTATAAAATGGGCACAAAATGCTTGTGAAAATTAAGTGAGACAATGTATATAAAAACAGAATATCCAATATAGTTTTCTTTCCTCCTTAATTTCTCTATGCCTCCTCCACTCTGCTTGAATTTTTGTCATACATTCTAACACACTAGCAGGGCTCACCTCAAGTTTACTGCAAGCATCACACACATGTCCTCTCCAACAACTAAACTAGGACATAGAGGGCCTTAGGGGGCACTTTATTTATCTTAGTTTCTCTAAAATGAACATGAAGCTTAAACTCATTAACTGTTGACTGGCAACTCATTCAACAGACCTGATAACTCAGCTCCTAGTTCTATTAATATGACAGCAGTGGCTATCAAACCTTAAAGGTTAGAATTACCAGGAAGCCTGTTTAAAATACACATCCCCACCACCGACAACTACTTAATAATTGATTCCAGCAAGGATTCTCAACAGACACCAAAACCATAAGGTAAAGGGTTTTAGACACTGACACTTTGCTAACATATGACTCCCCAGTTACCTACCGATAGCAAAGGGAAAAACTACCTTTATATAAAGAAATCTGGCAGTCGCAACCTTAACCAAGGGATAAAACTTAGCATCACTAATAGTTGGACAAAACAGGTATGGGGCACCTACTGATATGATGCAAATATGAAGAAAGCAGTACTTCTGACAAAAATTTGTGCCTGAATGTAATTCAGCTCCTAGATGCAACTTCAAGTTTACTAGACATACAGAGTGCAAATGGCACCTGGAAGAAACACTCAGGCAATGCAAAATATGAGCAGACAAGAGAACTGGACTGGACCCTGGAAAAAAGTCAATGTCATGAGAAAAAAAAAAAGGAGAGGGACTCTTTTAAAGAAACAGCAACGTAATTCATAAATTTTTACTAAGTCCCTGTTTGAAGGGGAGAAAAAAACCACAAATAAATTTGCTGGGGACAAAAACTAGGTAAATCTGAGTACAAAGCAGCTATTAGATGATTTTACAGAATTAAGGAAAATTATGGAAATACTGTTAATTTTCTCAGATGCAATGATACTGTAGCTTTGTAGAATTATTCTAAATATTTCATATTTGAGATGAAGTATTTAGAGGTGCAACATCAGGATAGGATATGTGTTAAATACACACACATACATACATACATATATATATATATATATATATATATTTTTTTTTTTTTTTTTTTGAGACGGAGTCTCACTCCATTGCCCAGGCTGGAGTGCAGTGGCGTGATCTTGGCTCACTGCAATCTCCGCATCCCAGGTTCACACCATTCTCCTGCCTCAGCCTCCCAAGTAGCTGGGACTACAGGCACCCGCCACCACACCCAGCTAATGTTTTGTATTTTTTTTAGTAGAGACGGGGTTTCACCATGTTAGTCAGGATGGTCTCGATCTCCTGACCTCGTGATCCACCCACCTCGGCCTCCCAAAGTGCCGGGATTACAGGCATGAGCCACCACACCCGGCCAAATATATCTATATCAACAACTGGCCAAGCACAGCGACTCACGCCTATAATCCCAGCACTTTGGGAGGACAAGGCAGGAGGACTGATCGAGGCCAACAGTTCAAAACCAGCCTGGGCAATATAGCAAGACCCCCATCTCTGAAAAAAAAATTTTTTTTTTTTTTTTTTTTGAGATGGAGTCTCGCTCTGTCACTGAGGCTGGAGTGCAATGGCACAATCTCAGCTCACTGCAACCTCTGCCTCCCGGATTCAAGTGATTCTGCTGCCTCAGCCTCCTGAGTAGCTGGGACTACAGGCACATGCCACCACACCTGGCTAATTTTTGTATTTTTAGTAGAGACACCATGTTAGCCAGGATGGTCTCGATCTCCTGACCTCGTGATCCGTTTGCCTCAGCCTCCCAAGCTGCTGGGATTATAGGCGTGAGCCACCGTATCTGGCCTACAAAAATCTTTTTAAACGAGCAAGGTGTGGTGGCACACACCTTAAGCCCCAGCTACTCAGGAGGCAGACGCAAGGGAATTGCTTGAGCCTAGAAGTTCAAGGCTGCAGGGAGTTATGCTCACGCCACTACACTCCAGCCTGGGCAACAGAGTGAGAATCTTGTTTCTTTAAAAAAAAAAATTACTGAAGCCAGGTGAATGGTAACAGCTATTCATTATACTGCTCTATTTCCCTGTGTGCTTAAAAGCTTCAGTAATAAAAATTGAGCAAAAATACACATTCCCTGGCCCAACTCCCTGAGGCTCTGATCCTGAAGTCTGTAGTTTAAGGCCTGGAATCCGCATGTTAATGGCCCCGTGCACTCTCCTAACACAGGAGTCTCTGCCACACTTGAAGAAACACAGCTGAAGTGAGAAAGCCAGGCGCCTGCCCTCTGGAGGGGCCTGAGTTCTGGATTGCCCTGCCTGCTCGACTTTACTGGCAAGCTTCCCAAGCTACGGGTTTGGCGTCTTCCTCAAATCTGCTGCCTTTCCTCATTTGTTCAGTGTATTTAAGACGGAAAGAAAAGGAAGCATCATGGTGATACGAATGTTTTAGCTCACCGACCCATGAGTGAAAGCGTCTGGCCAGGGCAAGCTGTAATTATCAACCCTACCTTTCCTCCAAGAGGG
This sequence comes from Macaca fascicularis, assembly GCF_037993035.2. Taxonomy (NCBI): domain Eukaryota; kingdom Metazoa; phylum Chordata; class Mammalia; order Primates; family Cercopithecidae; genus Macaca; species Macaca fascicularis. Next base: position 9,726,211 of record NC_088382.1, on the reverse strand, counting down.
TTGTGAAGAAAACAGTATGTAGCTCTCTGTGAACCGAATACTCTAATTTCTTCCTAGAAATGAATGATGAGCATAGTCCATGCTCTAAATCAATGACCAAGATAAAACAGATATTGCTTCCTCATTTAAACTAAGAAGACGAAAACACTCCATTCAAAACAAAAATTATTTTTAAAACCACTTGTTTAACATTCCAAGGTAAAAGAGATCAATGAGAAGAAATTTTTTGTTGGCAATCTGTAAAATACCATAGGGTGCAGTAGTATGTTTTGAGCTATATTAAAATATGCAATATACCAAGATCTATCCACATTAGAAATACAGAAATGAAAACTCTAATGTTGAAATTTTATGTAGAACTATATTGTCACTGTAACAATATCCACTGAATTCTCTAAGCAAATTCCATCTTTCCTAAAAATTCGACTAGTGCCAAAAAAGAACTTATACCTTAATCTAAAAAAAAAAAAAAATTCACTTAACAGAATTATTTCCTAAAAGAGCTGAAGTGATATGATAGTATCACTAAAAAAAAAATTGTTTTACAAACACTAACTTTTCAAAGTTAAAGAACACATCTCAAACAACAAATTACAGTAGGTAATTTTAAGGTTCTGACCCCCCACAAAAGAAATTAACCTTGGTAAACAATTCAGGAAAACCTCCAAAATACATGGCTTAAACAGATATGCATATATTGCTTTAGCTTAATCTACCAGTAAAAATTTAAAACAGATGACAAAAAAAGACTACTGAAAAATATAGTTTAATTTTAGCTGAAATTGCAAATTCACAAAATTAGCTGATAAAGTCAGCACAAGTTTCTCAGTAAATTTAGTCTGCCATAAATTTTGACATTAACTAATGAGATCTACAAAATGTCCCTATAGGTAGGTAAGTGACTCAAAATGAGAATTTGTTTAGTAAGTCAGAACAATCCATGGCAGGACTTAGAACTCTCTACTCCAAATCAGCACCTAGGAGACATATATACTTGCTTTAAAAATAGTTTAATTGATCAAACCAGACTGAAATTCCCTCTTTAACGCTATTTTCAAAGCACAAATACCTGTAGCATAATGAACTTTTTTACATTGAAGAGACATTAAAGATCAATCCATTTAACTCCTTGTTTGATAAATATGAAGAAACTGAGGCCAGTGGTTGTAACTTGCAGAGTGACAAACCTGACTTCTTACCTCCAACAGTCATTCCCTTCATACCAGGCTATGTCCTGTGCTTTTCTTAAATATCTCCAATAGTGGTAAGCAGTGGATTGTCTTTAGGCAATTAGTCAAAAGTCACTGAACTTGTTAAATGAGAGTATATTTTCATAAATTTTTTTAAAAGTTTTACTTTTTAAAAGTCAAATAAGAAATCCAGAATTTCTGATGAGAAGAAACTAGATGAACAGCACATCATGGGGAGTAAACTAAAATTTTAACCACAAACTTATTTGCAGACAGCTCGCTATAAAGCAAATCATCCCGGGGTGAAAATGGCAACATCGGAGACATAACTTCTTTTTGCATCCCACAGAATCTTTCCATCCCACAGAATCTTTCCAACATTCCAGCATCTACCTACTGCATAAGCCTGACTAGGCAACTGACCTTATGAGTAAGTCTATAGTCAAATGATGTTGAAGACAGAAATGAACAACTTGTGACTTCTAGTAGGCACCTGCCTGCTAGATTTCAGGAGCTCTGGCCTTCTTACAACACAGATTTTGATACTTCATTTCTGGATCCTTCTGGAAATACTATGCTGCATCACCAGTTGCAATTTCGCTCCAAAGCATGCCATTTTTTCATCCCCTTCCCTTGAGGATTTACCACAAATGTCAAGTTTTTAGGGTTACTGTTCACTCAAAAACAAGAAATAAATCTTCAGAGATGTTCGCTTCTTATTCATTCTCCCACAGGAAGGATCTCTGTCTCAATTTAACCCACTTACCCTCACAGCTAAGCATGTATTTCTGGATTTTTCAGATGGGAGAAGGAAGAAGGGAAGAAACCAGGAGAGGCAACTTCATGTGGTTAAATCTGCTCCTCCTTTTCCTTGATGGTACCAAAGGGTCTTGCCCACTGCAACATTATAAAAAATAATCATCCTAGTGTTTTTACAGTTTAACACTTTATGTTTACGCCTTTCATTCTTTTAGCACTTCTGTTTACCTAGAGATTCATTTTTTTTTTCCAACTGGATATTCGATTGCTATCATTTGTTAAATAATTCTTTTTCCATCCACTGATTAGCAATGCCACCTTTACTATGTACTAAATTCTCACAAACATATCTATATATGTATAGACTCTTCATTCTCCTTTGAACTATCTGCTTAATTTCTCTGCACATTGGTCTAATTATTGACACATTATAGCACATCCACTTCCTGATCGGGTAAGCCTCAACATTCTTCAAAGTTTTTTGACTACTCAAACTCATTTATACTTTTCTCAGATCAATTTTACCCAACTTTCCCCTCAGAAAAACCCCACTGAGTTTTTTTTTTTGAGACAGAGTCTCGCTCTGTCGCCCAGGCTGGAGTACAGTGGCGCAAACTCAGCTCACTGCAAGCTCTGCCTCCCAGGTTCACATCATTCTCCTGCCTCAGCCTCCTCAGTAGCTGGGACTACAGGCACCCGCCATCACACTCAGCTAATTATTTTTGTATTTTTTAGTAGGGACGTGGTTTCACCATGTTAGCCAGGATGGTCTCGATCTCCTGACCTCATGATCCGCCTGCCTCGGCCTCCCACTGAGCTTCTTTTTAACCAGAATTCTATTAAGCTTACGGATAAAATTAAAAAAAAAAAAAAATGCTATTTTTACAATGAGATTCTCACCCATTAATAAGCATATAAAACTCATTCTCTCTCTACTCACACACCCACACACCCCACAAATACAAGTATACAATCTATTAATGTGTCTATGATGGTACCCTGGCCCCACACAGATGAATTTCCTTATTTGTACGTATCTAAATATTGAATATTACCATTCTTAAACCACAAAATCTTAGCATTAGAGGGACATTACAGATCACTTATCCCAACACCACTCATAATCCCAGTTATGTTTCCTCAAGACTATTTAATAGATTCGTTTCAGATATAAACAGAATTATTATACCTTTCACACGCAACATAAACATTATTTGTATCTCACAAAAGGCAAAGAGAAGTGGGTTACATTTACTGAAGACTGTTTTGAATTTGCGAATTCTTTCAGAATGAGATTAATACTTGAGCTCAAAAAAAACAAAACAAAAACAGAAAACACGGAGTACCATTACATTAGGGCATCCCCTTGAGTAGCCCTCGAGACACTCGTGCTCCCAAGGTAAAGTCGTTCGTTATGGTGTTATCCGGGGGCCAAACTTAATGGTACCAGATCATTTCTTTCCCAATTCTGCCATCATATTTATTAAGAACACAAATCTAACATTCCTCTCCAAATGGAATAAGCCTGAAATCCAGTTCTCAAGTGTTTCTCAAGCGTGGGGTTCCCACATGATCACCTGTGGGTCTTCTAAAACTACGACTTCTTAGGTCCTCCCCGGGGAGTCTTCTTCAGCAGGTCCAGCAGTGCCTTGGCTTTTCTATTGAAGGGCTGCAACAGATTCTCTTCTCAGCCAGAACTAAGAACCACTATTCTAAAATATTCAACATGAACAAAGACCCATCATAGACAGTATCCCTACACAGAGGAGCAGAGAGGAGGGCAGGGGAGTGATTAAAAAAATAATAAAGCGTCTTCGCCAGCCCAGCAACATTCACTGCTGATTGTGTAGAGAGCTGCATATCCAAATTGCACCAGTCTCAAATCAGAAAACAACACTAAAACAGAGCTGTAGACTGCTCAGCTGGATGGTGCCATTATAAAATGAAAAATGCCTTTTCCTTTTTACTCCCCTGAAGGCAACCCTCTACCACATCCCATCTCACAAGATAAAGAACCACTGACCATCCTCTTAAATATGGCAAGTCGTATAAAGAAGTAAATTCCTTTTACTCTGAAATAGAAGGGTGCAAACACACACATAAAACTACATTCATTAAATGGGAGATTAATGATGTGGCCATGACATTTTGGTCAAATAACTGTTGCTTCTTGACTGAAGAGAACTGACAATGCACTAAGCAACCTCTAAAAGTAACACAAAAGCAGAGAAAGGACAATAGCTCAAGGGAAAACTTGCACACATCAATGCAATAAGCGAACTAAATCACACTGTTCCTAAAGCCAAACCCTCCAAGAAAATGCTCTCTATTAACAACACATTGTACAAAAGTGAAGCCCAATGTGACTCATGCTCCTGGAATACGTGATTCATATGCCTGTTATCCCCACGAAAAGCACCTGAAAAATAAAGCACATCAAGCTATACAGAGGTTGTTACATGTTTAGTAATTAGTGGGAGTAAGGCATGCATGAAAAAGACCTTAATCACACACTAGTGCTCTGCAAAGCAGGTTCACGGGGCCACATCATTCTACAGACAACCATTCTTCCATGCTCCAATTTCAGCCCAACCAAAAATACTTTCTTACATTTTATAAAGTCATTTGATAAAAGACGTCAAGTATTTGCCATCTTGACAGCAATGGCAAGATGCACAGAAGTGCCCCATCTTAATATCGAGGGAAACTAAATTTTATTAAATAGGTGTTGTGCTTTGTCCAAGCTATAACCAAATAATTTTACATTTTAAAAAATCTGAAGAGACAAGTATTCATGGTTTAATGGAATCAGTTTTGACAATGTACAACTTCACTGACATCTTTTCTTAGAGATGCAGCCCAAACCAAATGATAGAAATATTAGATCTTAACCTTTATGTCATGTGACCATAAGAGACAGCAAAATTTCAACAGCAAATATGATTAAGGAAACAACTATAAACCCAAAAGATCTTCAATAAAAATAGAGATGATGTATGTTCATACACATTGACAAGCAATTGTTTGCCAAAAGATTAAAACAAGAATTCCTCTAAAGCTTTTACATATGAATGATTTCAACACAAACAACATGGCTAGCAGGTATTAAAGCAGCAGACCTTGCTCCTGCAGTATTTCAAACAAAACCATCTAACTGGGAAAAAAATTTTTTTTTATAAAATCCTTCCTCAGTAAATAATACTGCTTTTGAAGTATAGCTATGTTAGAAGAAACAACTTACCAAAATTAGCATGTCTTTTAATAACTTAACTTTGGGAAATATTTAGAGATATACTCTAATCTTGAAAAAAGATGTAAAAAAAACTAGATAGTAAAGTCACAGGCACTTTATATCACTGCAGATGAAAGTTAAGATCAGAAAAAAAATACTACCCCACATACAACTAAAAAAGCTGAACTGACATTTTAAATGTACTTTTCAGTTTGCCCTAAAATCTGGACTTCCACTTTGCCCAGAAACAATTAACGTTTAGGTGAATGGAGGTGGGATTTTATTCTACTCCAACTTCATTCTGTCTCAAAGCTTAACTACTAATAAGTGTCCAGGACAGATTCCACTAGAAACAGTTCTCTCAGGAATTCTAACTTGACACCAACATTTTTATTGCCCACACTTAGAAGTTTACCTCATGGAGATAGTTGACTTCGGCTTGTTCAGCAGAAGCCGACCAGTACATGCTACTAAATTCTACTGGCATGTTAAAATCTCTCTTCCCCATACTTTTTGTCCCTCCCCAGCTTCATTCCTGGCATCTTAACAATCAGAAACCACCACCCTCCCCCGCCCAAAAAAAAAAAGGTATCTCCAATACCAAACACACTACCTTTGATTCGGTATGACTTTGAGTGTGTGGGTGTTTGGGAATTTAGATTTCAAATTTAAAACATATTTCAGAATTTTATTTGACCCCAAGCTATGCTTACAACAGCCAAAAGTTAATCAGCACTTTTCCTATTTTTATTCTCTCACTTCTTATAAACTTATCAGCAGGAAACAAATTATCTGCAGACAAATGCAGCTAGAGAAAAAGCTGTTTGGTTCAGCCTAGAAAGGCCAGTAAACAACTCTGGGTGGTGCAGGGCCTACGGAACCACCCTCACTTCCCCTAGCCTGAATTTGCATGTAAACCCAGCAGGACAAAGTTCTTGCATCTACTCTCGTGATTTGACTTAATTCAACCCCATGCTTTCCGAAATGTTTTTATTTAAATAAATTCCGCAAAGAGATCTGGACAAACCATTAAAAAGACAGCAGATTTTATTTCAGCTAACCTGGGTATATCTGTTACCTGAACTACTAAGTGCCTAAAATCTCCTACTAAGCTAGGAGTCAGGGCAGCCTAGGCAAAATGTCTTCTCATAGAAGCCATGCACTTGAAGAGCTCGCCCGCGTGTAATTTATCTTCAGTAAGTTTTTTTCTCTTGCAAATGCTTTCACCTGCAACTCACTGTTTCCAGAATACACACAAGCTAATTTAAGTAAGAAGGCACAGATGTACCCAGGTGTGAATGGGTTCATTTCCTCAGTTTAGCCAGGGAGGCAGTCAGTGAAGAAGGCGCCTGGCTGAAAGAACACCTGCAAGTGGTTTGTGAGGGACTGAACTGGCACACGGGAAATTTACAAAGGGAGAAAGGGCCGCAAAGCCAAGCTTGGGTCTTGTGTAAATATAAATCACTTACGCACTGGCCTGGCTACCAAAAACATCGTTCCCCCAGAATAGGTATCCAGGTGGCTAATTGGTTTTCTGGAGGTGAGAGTTAACACCAAACGCTCGCGCCCATCACATTTTATTCCATTTTTACCTGTCACTAAGAAAAGGACACGTCTAATCCAGTAAACCAAAAAAAAAAAAACAAAAGTCTTTTTTCCTTTCGGGAGAGCAGCGGTTTGGAGTCATTCACAGGGGCTGGGAGTGCGGGAGGGGGAAGGGGCGTGGAATCCAGGAGTGCTCGCAGGCGGCAGCGAGGGTTTTTCCACAGGGCCCCACGCAGGCCACTGCAGAGGGAGAACGGGGGAAGAGGGAAAGATGTCTCACCCGGGAACAAACCCGAGTGCGGCGGCTGGAGGAGGGAAGGCTTCCCCGGGCCGCGAGGTGGGGTGCAGCCCAGGGCGCCTGCAGCTGGTTACCTCGGGAGGCAGGGAAAAGAGGCGCCCGGGAACGGAGGTCTGCAGAGGAGACGGGGAGGGCGGGCTGAGGCAGGGACCCTGCCGAGTGCGAAGCGGGGATGAGGACGGGCCACCAGCAGGTCTCGGCCTCCCCGGGCCAAAGGCGTGGCCAGGGATCCAGATCAAACGCTGGTCTTTTGGAGACGCCAGGGGCGGCACGCGGCCGGTCCCTCCTTCGAGCCCCCCGCGCTGGGCCCGTCCGAGGGGCCGCCCCACGAAGCACCGGGAGGGCAGAGGGGCTCCGCAGGGCCGGCCCGCCCCCACCCCGCAGTGCTCTTACCTCCACACCTGCCCCATCTGCAGCAGGTGGATGACCGACTGCCAGATCCACACGGAGAGGCGGCACAGGCGCTGCGCCCCCGGCGTGGCCGAGACCCCCGCGCCTGGGACGCCGCGGGCCGCGCCGTAGACGGCCCCCATCATGGGGGGGCCCCGGCTGCTGAGCCCCTCCACGGCGCCCAGCCCGCCGCCCGTGTAGTCCTGCACGAACCAGCGGAAGCTCAGGCTCTGCACCAGCAGCGACGGCACCAGCACGAAGAAGAGGGTCAGCCCGAAGTAGCCGTAGTCCCCCTTGCGGTAGTAGTCGAGGGCCAGCCACAGGTCGGTGCCCACGTCCCCGAAGAACACCAGCAGCGCCAGCACGATCCACAGGCAGTCGAGCCACGGCCGCTCCACCTGCGGCGGCGGCGGCTCTGGCCGCGCGGCCGAGGGCGTCGGGGGTTGGCGGTCGGCGCCGGGGGCCGCGGGAGGCTGCAGCGGCTGGTCCCCCCCGTCGGCGGCGGCGCTGCGGCGCGGCTTCTTGCCCAGGAGGGAGCGCAGGCAGGCGGAGCGGCAGCCCCAGTAGCACGAGGAGGTGTTGCAGCAGTGGCAGATGTGCAGCGAGCTGCTCTCGCCGGGCTCGCTGCCGTCGCCGCCGCCGCCGCAGCCGCCTCCCCCGGGCTCCCCGTCCTCCTCGCCGCCACTGCCCACCGCCTCGTCCAGGTTGTGCAGCTGAGCGAAGCCCACCCCCACGCCACCGCCATCGGATTTCGCCGCCATCTTGACTCTCTTCCCAGCTCCGGAGGTTGGGGGGGAGGGACGGCGGGGGGGGAAGAAGGCAGGGAACGGGGAGGGGGGGAAACGAATGGAGAGGAAGGGGGGCGGGGAGGAAGCGGGGGAGCAAACGAACGAGGGGGGAGTGGGCCAGGGAACCCCCTCCGCTTCCGGGTAGTTGGCGTCACTTCCGGGCGAGCCCCCCAATCGCACGGCGCCCGCAGCTCCCCAGCCCTACCCTCCCGGCCAAGATGGCCGCCCTCCTGTGCCTCAGCTGCTGGGCGGGGGACCGGGGGGTTCTCCCCGCCAGGGCTCCCCTTCCCCTCTTCCGTTGACCCCGAAACCCATCAGGTTGACCCCTCGGCGTTTCAGAATCCGGCTGGGCCGAGTGAGGCGGTCCAAAGTGATCCCTGGAGGGGGCAGTGCCAGACGTTTTGGGGTCCCCTTCCTCAGCGTCGCAGCTCACAGCTTTCCTCCTGGAGAAACGCCCCCTAACACCCTCCTGGCTGCTGGTGGAGGGGCGGGACCTTTGAGGGAAGGGGCGGAGCTAGTGCAAAGCAGGTGATTACGTGTCACTTCCGGGAGATGGGATGACCTCATTGTGTAGTTAGACAACACCCCCAATCAAAATGTCTGTGTCTCACCTCTTTGGCTGTTTGTTTTCTTTTAAATTTCTCTTTTATTCTTCTCTTATTTTGAGGGTCTTTAAAAATTACATAAGTCAGATTTTCACAAGCAAGTTATTGATTCTCACTTCCATTTAGACACCTCTCCTCTTTTACCTCTGTTGACCTCCTGATTTTTCTGTCACTGACAACTTTACCATGTTTTGTAATAAAGTTTCCATCATTGCCTTAAGAAAACTTCAGGCAAAATTCAACTGGAAATCAGCCTGGTTGTGTCTTACATGTTGGAGCAAGGAATTGTGACCTTGAATGTTTTTTCTGCCCTATGGAAATATATTCTACCAACTTTTTTTTTAATATGCAATTTTTAAATTCTGTGATCTTAACTTGGAAAATGCAGAACTAGCCAGGGCTTAACCTGTATCAATTATTTGTTCAGGTTATTTAAATGTGTAAGGAGTGCCTTTTAGAATTTTTTTGGTGCTAAGGCGCTGTGGGTAAACATAGCTTTAAATGAGGAAAAAATATTATCAGTGTGCTATATCATTAAAGTAGGTGCAGGATACACTACTTAAACTTAGCTAACAAATTACAAAAGTGAAACAGCACCGAATGGATTTGAATTACAATGATCTTCCAGTGAAAGTATTTTTGAAGCCAGATAGCCAAAATAGGGCAAGATACATGGTTACAGTTGTTCCTGATCAGATGAAATGAACATTTTGAAGTTTAAAAAAAAGAATGAGGGGGAAAAAGTCCCTGGATTTTCTCCTTGACCTCCCTAGATTTTTGAACTCATTTTTGTGATTCTGTCTACTTCTCCCTTCAATAAAGTCTTCTAATAATGCCAATAACTGTCTTTAGAATGTTAAGAGTACAAATTACGTAATATTTGTATGGCTAGAGGTTCTATGGAAGAAAGGTGCCTTTGACAACTTCAATAGTTACTTTGATACTATTGAATACTATGGCACCTATGAATTTTGGGAGTGGCAGGGTAGATGGGGATACTACATTTTAGGACACAGCTTTTCATGAGTATACATGCCAGTATAAAATCTCTGAAGACTTTAGAAAAAGTACTAATAGTGAATTTTTACTCCCACATATTGGGAAGAAGGGAGTGATTCCAAAATCAACTTTTAGAAACAAGCCATATAACTGTATCCATGTATTTCATGCTATGATTGAAGCCTCATACTCCCTATGGTAGTAAAACGTAAGGCCAGCAGGTAAAGATTATTTCTGCATATAGATGGGATTCTGTTTCTTTGCTGAATTTGAATGAATAACACTTTACACGGCATAAATATAGAGTAGGATTGTCCAGGTATGGACCCCAATTTCACTAAAGTAGTAACATGAATAATGTGAGCAAGATTATCTCTTCAAATATCAGTTTTCACCTTTATATAATGGGAATAACAACAGTGACTTTTCTGAAAAGTTCATGGGCAGATTAAAGGCAGTAATCCTTTCAAGGATCTCAATATGATACCTGATAGGCAGTTAAGCACTAGAGAGTAACTGCTATTATTATTACCATTGTTATTATTATGTTTGCATAATACCAACATGTATCTACTTAAATTCTATCACTGAGTGTATTTGGTATCTCTAATAAAAGAAAGCATTTTGAAATGCTTCTAGAAAATAGGTGCAATTAATTTGTGCTTTCAAATATATTTTCTCTATTTAAGCTATGAGGCTGTGAAATGAGGTACAAAAGCAGGCAGTAATGGCATATTTATGATTCCTATTTCTCTGTGCCCTGAAAGAACATAATCTACTAGTGAAATTAGCTAAGTAAATTACACTCACTATATAAGGCTGACAAATGAGCTTACGAGTCAAAAGTGTTTATTACAATTGAAGTTTCAAGTAGATATATAAGATTATCAGACTGTCAAGTGATTTCAACTTTACATTTGCTGTTTCAACAATTTTATCCTTCTACTTTCTTTGGAAGAAGTATACATTATAGAACCCAGAAGGCTCTAAAATTAAAATCAGTTACAGTGATAATAAACCTCTCATGAAGACTCACTGAAAAGTTAACATAAATCTGGACTATGCATTGGATGGCACATTTTTACCTAGAATTTTGGGGGTGGTTTTTGTTCTAAGTAAGACAGCACTTAGCACAATGCTGAACACATAGTGGGCACTCAGTAAGTATTGATTAAATTATTGCAAACTAATTTTCCAGATAACTGAAATTTAAGTGCCAAAAAAAAATGGTATTTTACATTTTATGATGTAAATCTCCATAAAATTAAATCATTTATTACAGAGATACCTCAAAACGTTAGTTAAATTGGGGGGAAAGTGAAAGAAATACATTGCCCATTGGCTTGCTCTCTGCACATTAGGCAGAAAGTTGACCTTTTCTTGACAACTTGACCTTGAAGTGGCCTTATGCTAAGAGGCTCTAACAATTTATGTGCCTGCTCCGGCCTGCTAAGCACCACACCACTGTTGTTGAGGGTGGTGGTGGTGGTGGTGGTAGCGGAGGTGGTTTTTCCTAACAATATTTTTTAATCTCTGCTTTTTAAAATTTATTCAGTCAATTAAAAACTTTGGCCCCTGTATTTACTCTTTAATATAGGCAGAGAAGCCAAACAACAAAGCATGTTGGAGTTACTTGTAAAATAATACTAAATAGATAGTTAGAGCCTCTTCTGTGAGTAAAGTAAGAAAGCTTTAACATACAGAAATTGTAACATAAATTTTAAATGTTTAGAAGCCCTTTGGGGTTTTTCTTCCCAATTCTCTATTTTCAGAAAGGCAACAAGGAAAGTTAGTGTTGAATGCTATTATGTACTAAACAGTCTCCCATACGTGACTCCTTTTAATTATATGGCAGTCCAAAAAGCCCTGAGGATTAGTATTCCCATTTGAATGGTCTAGAAAACAGACTCGGGTCTGCCAAATGGGTTACCCAGAGTCACATGGGGAAGGGGAGCTGTAGATTAGAATCCAGGCAGATGTAATTCCAAAGCCTGCTACTTACCCTGCGATTGCCCTGGGCCAGGCAGCTATTGGCACTTCCAAATGAAATTAGTGTTACTTGTTAGTCAAAGTAGGGACCCTATTACAATGCTGGTATGCAACTAGGAGACATAACACTTCAATTCCAATATGGGGATAGGCCTCAGCAAAAGCGTTACAAAGAGGCTGTGTTGTATATTTTTCATAAGATTTTCCTAGTTTGAGCCTACATAAAGCTTCAAAAGAGTAGGTGGATGGTATCCTCATCAATTCTGTGCCTTGTATCTTATTGACTTCTATAGAAACAGGACTTCTTTGAGTGCTGAGGAGTAAGCTCATAGAACCCATTATCCCTAGAAGCTACATTTCTATATTCGACGTTAAGAATTGAAGTGCTAGCAAGCACTCTCATACCTTGTTGCTGGTGGTACAAAACAGTACAATCTTTACGAAAGGGAATTTGGCACTACTTACCAAAATTTCAAATGCAGGTATCCTTTGAGATAGCCATCCTTTTTGTGGGACTTTATCTTACAGATAAATACGTAGATGTCAGAAAGTACGTGTGTACAAGATTATTCATTTAGCATTGCTTACAATTGAGAGAAAGAATGGAGGGGGAAAACCCACATGTCCACCCAAAGGAGAGCTAGTTAAATTATGGTACATCCACACAACAGAATATGGTGCAGTGATGTTAAAAAATGATAGTTTTCTTTTTAATGATATACAAAGAGTTGCAGGATGCTTTGTTACACAAAACTCAAAGTGCAAAACAATAGAACATGCTGCATTTTCTGTAAGAAAGGGGAAGAGATAAGGTTATCTTTTCTTATTTTGTTTGTGTTTGCATAAAGCAACTCTGGAAAGATACCTAAGAAACAAAGTAATTACATGTAGGGTGGTGGTAATGGTGGAGAGAAATGGTGTGAGTAGGGACAAGGATGGGAGAAAGATAAATGTTTGGGGGGAAGTTTGGGGAGGTCATAGGGAATGTGCACACATATGTAGTGTCACAGAGATTAGTAGGAATGGGGGGGTAAGAACATCTGTATTCTCTAACGGTAACATCACTGAGTATTTTGTAAATTTTTTTGTCTCTTAAGAACTAGTTATAACTCTGACATCCGTGAATTGATTTAAACCCTTCTTGACCTTCTTTATATTTTTATCCACTGTATTGTCTAAGTAAGGATAACAAGCTTCAGGTATTAACTCCCCAAAGAGCAGAGTACAGTGTAACTTTATCATACATACACTTACCGTATGTGAAGTCAACTAATCATGCCCAACCAAAAGAAAATAAGGATAGCCGGGTGCAGTGGCTCATGCCTGTAATCCCAACACTTTGGGAGGCCAAGGCGGGAGGATCTCTTGAACCCAGGAGCTGGAAACTAGCCCGGGCAACATAGCAAGACCCTGTCTTTGCAAAAACAAATTTAAAAATTAGCCTGGCATGGTGGTGTGCACCCATAGTCCCAGCTACTTGGAGGGCTGAGGTGGGAGGATCACTTGAGCCCAGGAGGTTGAGGCTTCAGTGAGCTGTGATTGTGCCACTGCACTCCAGCCTGGACAACAGAGTGAAACCTTGTCTCAAAAAAAAAAAAAAAAAAAGAGAGAGAGAGAAAGAAAGAGAAAGAAGGAAAGAAGGAAGGAAGGAAGGGAAAGAGAAAGAACGAAAGAAAGAGAGGAAGGAAGGAAGGAAAGAAGGAAGGAAGGAAGGAAAGAAGGAAGGAAGGAAGGAAGGAAGGAAATGAGGATCAATAACAAATCAAATCATACAGGCTACTTCCGAGAATGAGCATAGAGCACATATCCCCAGGTTGAGTGTGAAATGGGAAATAGAACACTGTAGACCTCTGTTCCTTAGTTTCTAATATGATTGTCTTCCCAGGCAAAGTGGGATTCTAGGACTTAAAGATTTGTGTTTGTCCTCCCACATGCCCTCCCATTTCAAGCCAAATCTTTTCTCTGGTCCTCAACCAAAGATACAAGATTGTATCTGATGCTGGCTCATTTGGTCTTTTGGCCAAGTGATATGTCTCCAATGCAAAGAAAATTTGAGGTATACACAGTTCTTAGGCTCAGTGCAGACCTTAGATCCCAACCAATACTACCAGGACCCAAAGTAACATGAAACCCCACTGTGGTGTCTCCTTCAAGTTTAGACACTTATCCTGGTTATAGTATTTCAGAATGTGACAGACACCAAATTAAGTCTAACTTCATTCATTCTTTGCATCTAGCTTCGTTTGGTGCAAAGAAATATAAGAGATCATTTCTGCAATGTACAGTCCTATTGAAGACAGGAAATAGACACCCACCAACATGAGTCAACAAAACAGCATTATAAATAAGTCATGAAGTGATGCTCAAATTTACAGAACAATTAGTGACTAGAGAGTTTAACATAAGATATTCATTTGTGAACAAATATATAAGCACCTACTACATGTCAGGCACCATGCTAGGCACTGAAAACAAAACACATTGTTTATGGAGCTGACTCTAGGGGAAATGGTAGATAGTGATCAACCAAACATACAAATGAATAATTATAAAGATGAAAACAAGACAGCATTTATAAAAGATTTTTTAAAAACTAAGAGGTTTAAACAAAATGGGATCTACTGAAACATGAGGAATCAGGAAGCCAACTCTAAAGTGACATTTAAGTTGTAATTGAAACAGGAGGGACTATTTTTGGCGATGGCAGGGTCCAAATGCAGAAAGATACCCATGTCAGGGCCTGAGCTGTGAGCTCCTGGACCTGAGGCCAGTATGTGACATCATAGGCAAAAAGGAGAGGGGATCCAAGGGAGACTGAGATGGAAGAAAGAGGCATTCCAATTGTGCTAAGGAGTTTTTATTTTATTCTAAGTGCAAATGGAGTGGCACCAGCAATAGTAACAAAATAATTAGGGAGAGGAGCAGAAAGAGTTAAAGAAGGCATTATGGGGTGCAAGATGAGTTCACCAAAATGCTGGAGCTCTGGAGAGAGATGTAGGTAAGAGGAGGGGTAGATGTGAGACAAGGATTCCATGGTCTCCTATCAGGGCATCGGGCTGACCAGAGACAAGGGTCTGCACAGACAAGGGGTGAGGCTAGAGAGGGAAGATGCAGGTAGGGAGAAGGCTACGGAGCCCTAGAAAGTTAGGCTTGATGCTGGAGGCAGTGGGAGACCCTACAGTCAAAACAGCAGGGTGAAGTAAAGTGCTAAGGGCCCAAGGGCTTGGTGTAGGGTATGTGCTTTGGGCAGTCAGGAAGGGGAGAAAGGAAGGAGACTGGTGATTAATTCATCCTGCTGAAATGCTTCAAAGGGAGAATGGACTTTGTTATATTTGAGCCCCGTCAGAGCTCAGCCTTCATCATCTCGACTTTAAGGGTTTTAGCCTTTTTAGTTAACCTTACACAGAAGCCCCTCTATCCCACTGTCAGATTTCACTACACAAGTATACACTAGGTGCCTATAATACACCCAGGACTGTGCTAAACACCTGGAGAACAAATAATTATGTAAATATTCATGCCACGAAGCTAACTTTGATCCTCTGTGTGGTGGGGTCATATACTTCCAAGTGATGGTTAAATTATGCCCTTCTCTGGGTCTTCCTTTTTTAAAATAAAAAATGTTTTGTTTTTCTTAATCACAGGAGGCAGGCTCTATATTTAAATCTTAGCTCTGGCATTAACTAGCTGTAGTACTTGGGGCAAGGTACTTTCTAAACTGAAGCCTCCCTTTGTCAACCATAAAAATAAGGAGAATAAAATTTACCTTGCAGGGTGCTTGGGTTTCATGAAATAGCATGTGTAAAAAGCACCTGCTACTGATACATAGTTGGTCCTGGCCATTCACTTGAAGGTCTTCCACATTGCCAACTCCCTGGTCCATTGATTTGTACAATACACATTTTTTCCTGATTTTCCAGCATCGTGTGATGTCGCTGTGTAGGCATCTTGCGGGCTTTTGCCTTTCAGCACAGCATATGCATGATGCGTAAGCACGCATACAGCCCCCAGTCTCAATTCCTGACTGTGTCACTTTGGGCAAGTTACTTCCGCTCTTAGGTTTATTTTCCTAATACATGAAATGATGAGCACACTGTTTCCCCCACCAGTTTATTGTGACTTCAATGCCTGATGCACATGAAGGGCTCAAAAAATATTCATCCTCCCTCCCTAGTGACTTCTGCTATTTGCTTTCTATGGCTACTGTAACGAATTACCAAAAACGTGGTGGCTCAGAACATTACAAGTTCATCTGACAGTCTTGGAGAACCAGAACTCCAAGAGGAGTCTTACGGAGCTAAAATCAAGGTGTCGGCTGGGCACAGTGGCTCACGCCCATATTCCCAGCACTTTGGGAGGCTGAGGCAGAAGGATCACGTGAACCCAGAAGTTGGAGACCAACCCTGGCAATACAGCAAGACCCCGTGTCTACAAAAACTAAAGAAATTATCTGGGCATGGTGTCACATGCCTGTAGTCCCTTCTAGTAGGGAGGCTGAGGTGGGAGGATCTCTTGAGCCCAGGAGTTCAAGGCTGTAGTGAGGAATGATCACACCACTACACTCCAGCCTGGGTGACAGAGTGAGATGTCTCAAAAAATAAAAATAAAATAAAATAAAATAAAGTGTCAGCAAAGCTATGTTCCTTCTGGAGACTCTAGGAGAGAAATCCATTTTCCTGTCTTTTCTAGGTTTTATAGCCTGCCCCACTTCCGTCTTCAAAGAGGGACATCGCTTCACTCCAACCTCCGCTTCTGCCTCTGCATCTCCTTTTCTAACTCTGACTTGCCTTTCTATTTTTTTTAGGACCCACCCATATAATTTAGAATAATCTCCCCACCTCAAAATCCTTAAATCAACCACATCTACAAAGTTTCTTTTGCCACGTAAGGCGACGTAGTCACAGATTTGGGGGATTCAGTTGTGGTCATCTTTAAGGGGCCATGATTCTGTCTACCACGCCCTTTAGCTTTTTCCTAATGTGCAAACCTGAACTCATCACCCTTGGCCCTAAAATGAACCATCTCCTCCAGTTTCTCATTTTTCTTTGTTTGTGCTGCCATGATGCCAGCTTCACTGGGTCATGAAACTTCTAGCTGATGACACATAAATTCCAAGACGAGTGAGCCAGAATGAACTGGAGCACAATTCCCTTGTGAGAGATGATGAAAAGGAAGTTGACCACAGAAGAATGTTTCTATTGAAGGCCACACTGGTTGCCTTAGTCTGAGGACTAGGATTTAAATTCCTGATATCTGGGCCACGGCTCTTTCCACTACATTATGCTGATTCACATACCTTATAAAGTTGCATAGCTTCCTCAGTTTTAATGCTTGAAATCTCTTTTTCTTAATGGCAGGAATACTGGACTTAGAAGTTGTATTAGTTAGGGTTCTTCAGAGAAACAGAACCTAAGAGAGAGAGAGACAGACAGACAGACAGACAGAGATACCTATCACTGCAGGAAAGCCAGTGCTTTAATCAGTTCTTTCTTGAGAACTGAGGGCGGGCAGTGGTGTAAATCCCAGTCTCCCAGTCAGAGTCTGAAGGCTTGAGAACCAGAGCAACGGGAGAAGATGGATGTCCCAGCTGAAACAGAAGCACATTTGCCGTTCCTCTGCCCTTTTGTCCTATTCAGACCCTCCACAGATTGGGTGATGCCCACATGCATTGATGAGGGTGATCCTCTTTACTCACTCTACAGATTCAAATGTTAATCTCGTACAGAAACACCCCCACAGACACATCCAGAAATAATGTTTTACCAGTCATCTGGGCATCCCTTAGTCCAGTCAGGTTGACACATAAAAGTAATCATCCACAGAAGTTAAGAAAAAAAGTAGGTGTGAGTTCCAGTAACACCGTTTGCCATATACTATTTACCAGCTATATGACCTTGGGCTAATTCAGATTGAATCACAGTTCTCATGTAAAATAAGAATATTAATATCTCCTAAAATATTAATATCTTCTCTACCTTCCTACAAGGCTTGTGGTAACCTCTCTTGTAGGCTTAGTGGGTATCTTCTAAATCATAGAGGTGTAAAAATATAAGGAACTATTTTTATCCAAGTTAAGGCCTCCTACCTAATCTCCCTGACTATTCTCTTCTTTGACCATCCAGGCAGCTTACCAGCATCGGACTAATAAACCTAAAATACTATAATATCATCCTATTTAGAGAAGATGTCATGGCTCACTATTGCGTACCATACCAATCCAAACTGCACTCCTTCATTTGCAGATCTTCCATAATATCACTTCAACCTACAGAACCACTATTAGTTTTCACTATTGACTAGAACACACTCTGCTCAGGAAAATGTCCTCCTAGTCCACATTTACCAGTGCGCATTCCTGCACTGGAGCTCCTGGTCTTGCTTTAATTCATTTGCAAAGTCTTTCCTCCTCCCCCTTTGTCTACATTTCAATTCAAATCAGTAAGCTTAATGAGGGCCTACTGTAAAGAAGGCGTCATGTTAGCAAGGGCTCAAACTCCCTCTCATCTTTCAATACCTATTTCAAATTCCACCTCCTTTAGCAAAAAATGTTCTTGACTATTCCAGCACAGTATAATACCTTCTTCCTCTGAAACCCTGTAGCACTTAGAATCGGTTCCACACAGTTTATTTATATGCAGTCTTACATTCTCTTAATCCATGTGATGATTTTTTAAAATTTAGAGCTATAAGGAACCATCATTTCATCTAATCCCTCATTTTGAATAAGAGAAATCTGAGATTTACGTATTCAGGCAATACTTGAGTACTTACTGTGTGTCAGGCACCATCCCCAAGGAATCTATTGGTAAGAGAAATAGATACATCTCTCCTTGGGGCCTAGAAGCAAAGTCTCTGGAACTCCCAAAGAGTAAGTAGACACACACCAAGTAGAGGGCATAACCTGTGCAGAGACAAGGACAAGAAAGAGGAGCAATGGGGTTTATGAAACTGTGTGGTTTGTCCACAGCATTGGATGGAGCAAGAGGCATGAAAGGAGAGGAAGATGGTAAGTGTAGAAGGGAGCCAATTGTTGAAGATTCATAAATATCAGGCTTAAGATTTAAGACCAGGTGCAGTAGCTCCTGCCTGTAATCCCAAAGCTGTGGGAGGCCAGGGTGGAAGGATTGCTTGAGGCCAGGAGTTTGAAGCTGCAGTGAGCTGTGATTGCCCAACTGCACTACAGCCTGGGTGCCAGAGCACAACTCTGTCTCAAAAAAAAAAAAAAAAAAGACAAAGTTGATCCTATGGGCAATGGGAAATTATCAGAGGCTTTTATCAGAAAGGTTACAAAACCAAGTTTATGTTTAAGACATATAGCTTTGATGACAGTGTGGAAGTTAGAGCAAAAGTTGACGGGTACACTGGGCTAATTAATTAATTTGTATCCCTGTAAACCAGTATTTTTGTGGTTTAACACTTATTTAATTGAAACAGGGAGAAATGAATTTTCTTTTGATAAAAATCATATTCAGGAACTGATTAATTTTTCCTAGCCCAAACAGAATCAATTGTCTTTTCTAAAATTGGAAAAATAGTTCCCTCTACTATATACTTTTTCTCTCATCAGTTCTACTTTACACTTTTTTAAACTAAAGCACTTTGGGGAGTATATTTAGGGTTTAAAATTTAAATAATAAAATAAGTCTCTCCTTCCAAACACTCAGCACTACATAATGCATCATTTGGTTTTAAAATTTCAGTAGAATGCCAACTTTCAGTTAATTATAATCACAAAATCTTTGGGAAGAAACCCCAACAAAATATATCTGCCTGATGAGGATTTGTTTTCCTGCTCCAAAGCACTGTCCACTTAGGTATATGTAGTAGACAGAATGCTAAGATGACCCCCAATGATTCCCCTTCTGGTGTTTATGCCACTGTGTCATCCCCTCCCCTTGAGGGTAGGCAGGACCTGTGACCCACAGAACATGACAAAGGTGATGGGATGTCACTCTCCTGGATTATGTTACATCACAGAAGACTTCACCTTAGCAGACAGAAGCCAGAGACTCTCCCTGCAGCAATGAAGCAAGCAGCCAGGTTGAAGAAGCCCATGTGACAAGAAAAACTGCAGGTGACCACGAGGACTCAGGATCAGCCTCAAGCCATTAGCTAGCAAAAAAAGTGAGACCCTCAGTGATACAACCACAAGGAAGTCAATTCTGCCAACAACCTGAATAAGCTTGGAAGTGGATTCTTCCCCAGTTGAGCCTCCAGATGAGAGTGCAATCCCAGCCAATGCCTTTATCTCAGCCATATGAAAGGCTGAGCAGAGGATGCAGCCAAGCTTTGCCTTGAAATCCTGCCCAACACAAACTATGAGATAATAAATGTGTATTGTTTTAAGATGCTTAATTTGTAGTAATTTGTCACAGAACAATTGGAAACTAATGTGGCATGTAAATAGAATCAACTCCTATTTTGCTAGTTTATTTGGAGTTGTATGAAAACTGAACTAATACCATATTTCTAATTGAGACACATAGTTTCTTGTCTGTATTGACTGAATCCCCCCCACTCATACCCTCCTAGAGGCCTGTCTCTGTATCCAGCTCCTGGTTCAACCTTGAGTGAAAATGGAGACCAAGAGACAAATGAGGGTGCTCTTGTCATGGTATAGATGAGCTCCTCAAGGCCCATGCCACCACAGTAACATCTGGGAAGGAGAAGAGGTGACAGATGCAAGAAGCAACTCAGAGGCTTATTTTATATTTTGACTAAAGCATTACATTATGCATCCATCATATTGTACAGTCATAATTGATGCTTATAATGGTGACCCTAAGGCAGGATTGGCAGGCATCAAAGAAACACTGAGTAAAATACAAGATGTCAACAGGATTTTCAACGTTCTACTTATTAAGATGGAAGGTGGGTTCAGAGGTATTCATTTTATTATGCTTTATAATTTATATATATATATATCATTTACATATTTGTTACATATATGTCATGTAGATTCTTTTATATAGATCTCATAGTACAGAATTTGAACAGATAAATAAAGATCAACCTAAAGTACTTCTTCACTACCCATCTATTTCAGAAACATTACCCACCAGAAAAAGTTGCACTGTTTGAAGGAATAGAATGTCAGTTAAACAACACAAACTCTACTAACCAGAAGATCGCACTCCCTGACAATACCATTCATTGAGGTTGCAACATAAATGTGAGAAAAAAGAAAGGATAAAGAGCAAAAGGAACCAAGAGGAGAGGGCAGAAAAGGAAAAACCAACAGAGAAATTCTGTTTTATAATGCTAAAGATGGGAAGGGAAAGATCAGGATCAAGAAAGGCCAAGTTTGGTGGGAGGAATAGACAGAAGAGAAAAAAAAATGCAGCATTATATGGAACACAGACAAAAATAATTTACACATCACATGCAAAGTAGGTTTAGGGAGGCTGTGTAAAGCACAGAATTGGCATTTTTGGCCCACATATAGGCCCTTTTTGATGTACAACTTCAGAGGTCATGGCCACTGGATAACAGGTACAGCAATTGTCAGTAGCCATTTTCTGCTATATGTAGCAGGGAGTGCCTGCTTCATTTTAGCACTTGGAACCAGTGTTCACTGGGCAAAGTAACAAGGGAGATACAATGCAGGCAGGATATAAGGTTAAGACATAGCTTTGCCCTCCAGGGACTCTCCAAGTAGGGAGGAGGCAGAAGAGAGGCACCAAACAAAACTCTTAGTCCCAGATCTACATTGGCAGCCAAGAGCTGAACCGAGCAGGCAGACAGGTTTTGTTTGGCCAATACAATGTGTGGGTGGATGGGTGGGTGGGTGCATGTGTGGGTGTGTGCGCAAAAACCTGAAAACTTTTAAGCACCCTCCATCTAACTCAGTTCCTGCCATTCCTAGAAGTCACCATTCCCATGGTCACTTCACACATTCACCTACGTGCTTGGTCCTCGAAGGCACTGGAGTATGCAGTCCCCTGTGTAAGCAGATACATTTGATTCTTGGGTTTTGTCATTCTTCTAGTACTTTCTTACATAACAATTGCTACCATGATGATATTCCTGACTAGATCAAACAAGTTCTTTTCAAAATAACAGGTGCCACCCCCGGTTTTCTATGCTTTCTCTCTGCTAACGCCATTTGCCTTTGTTCCCAGAACTATGCTCTAGACTAATAGTTTTAATGATTTTCCAAGAATAATCCCTAAATCCTTTTCTTGATCTGTGTGCTGGAGGATTATTTTCTGCCCACATCACTGGACTGACCTTCTTGTTCTCCAATTAATTATTAGTTTGTCTACATTAAATTATACTTGCCATCTGCTGATAAAAATCACAGAAGTCTCAAAGTCCTTTTCAATGCTTTTCCTGTTTATTGTTGGTTTGTTCTGCCTCCTATCAGCTGAATCAGCTGAAAACTGGGAGATTTGGCTTCCAATTCTTTCTCCTAAGTCTCTCCTCTATAGTGAAACTTCCCTCTGAAGACTTCCTATAAAAGAAAATGTGTGTGTGTGTGCACGCATATGCGTATGTGTATGAGTATGTGCAGTTTTGAACACTTAAGACAAAAATCAGTATAGCCAATCTTCCTAGAAAAGTAAGAAATGTATTAAGTGATTTTGAACAACCTTACAATGGGTAAAAAAATAATGAGTTCTAAGAGAGATACATTTAAAAAAATAGTATAAATAAAAACAGATTCCTCAAAATATAGTATAGCAAAATCAACATGCAACAAAAGAACATGGGTAATAAGTTTGAATCACAGGGTGCAAATTTAGATGTGGAAGAAATAAGGCATTGTTTTATTTTTAATTAAACAACTGAGTTGCTATTCCGGCCCTAATGCTACAAGAGTGACAAGCTTTCTGCCTCAGTCATCCTGGGATTGTCCACCTGAGGATGTGAGAGTTCTGGGGTCTCACATAGGACAAATGCCTGTGCATTAGTCTGCTAAGGCTGCCGTAACAGATTAGCACAGATTGGGTGACTTAAGTAACAGAAACTTATTTTCTCACCATTCCAGAGGCTGGAAGTCCAAGGTCAGGGTGTCACTGGGGTTGGTTTCTCCTAAGGTCTCTCTCCTTGGCTTGTAGATGTCATCTTCTCCCTGTGTCCTCATCTGGTCATCCCTCTATGTGCTTCTGTGTCCGAATCTCCTCTGCTTATAGGGATACCAATTGTATTGGATGAAGGACCACTCACAGGACCTCCTTTTAATTTAAACGTCTGTTTAAAGACCTGATCTCTAAACACAGTCCCATTCAACACGTAGGTTTTAAGAGGTCACATCTCAATCTATAACAGGCTGGCATGGGGCTGCACCTTCTGGCCATGAGCCAGACATCCACACAGAGATAAGAGCCTCATCTCTGACCACTGGGTGCCAGGTCCTGCAGGCCTACTGCTGTCTGCTGTTTTTAAGTAGTATTGGGCTATCAGGACTCATTCATAAGACCAGGACCCTCTAGTGCCCAGGGCCCCACATTCTAATTACACCACACCCCATGCAAGATACCACCACATCTCCCTGCACCTCAAGGGGAGTGAGAGAGGCCTCTGCTATTCTAACACCCCCAGTCTTCACTTCTGTCATCCATATGGGAAGGTCTTCTTTTTTTTGGAAAGACCCTTGCTCTTCAGACCCTATAGTTCTTAATGAAGCCATTTCTAAACAAAGGCCTGGAAAGCTCGTAGACTCTTCCTGCTTCCTGCCTGCAGAAAGCTTCCTGGGGTGATGAAGCATTTGCTTGTATTGAAAGAAACAAAAAATATAAGAAAAATTAGGGTCTTAAAGTACTAGTTACATATTATTAATGCATATATGTAAGTCCATTATTCTAAGAGTTTCATCTATTATTGTATTTTTAAATTTTATGATTTTTTAAAATCAAGAATGACAGGGTCTTATGAAAATGGAATATATTAACAAATATGACAACAGGTATTTATTGGCTATTTACATAAAACTTTACACTTAGGACATGCAACATGCAAAGTAAAACATTTATTTTGGAGTATAAAACACAAAAATGAAACAAAAACTACATAAGATAATTATTGCATCTAAATGTTTTCTTTCAAAAAATACTTTTTTTCTGATTTGAAAATAAGGATACATGTAATTGGTTAAAAACTTGAAATACAGACCGGGCGTGGTGGCTCATGCCTATAATCCCAGCACTTTGAGAGGCTGAGGCGGGCGGATCACCTGAAGTCAGGAGTTCAAGACCAGACTGGCCAACATGGTGAAACCCCATCTCTACTAAAAATACAAAAATTAGTTGGGTGTGGTTGCGGTTGCCTGTAATCCCAGCTACTCAGGAGGCTGAGGCAAGAGAATGGCTTTGAACCTAGGAGGCAGAGGTTGTAGTGAGTGGAGATCATAACACATCACTCCAGCCTGGGCGACAGAGCGAGGCTCCATCTCAAACAAACAAAAACTTGAAAAACAAAGTAAAAATCATCAGTATTCTTACCACCCAGAAATGGCCAATATCCAATCCCTATTATACATTTAGATAGTCTTTATAACTAGTTGTTGCTCCATTTTTAATTCATTGATTAGGTATGAGATGTTTACTGTGTATAAGGAAATTCTTACAGAATTCTACAGAATTTCATACAGAAGAATTGGAATACTGCTCTTTTGGCCGCAGCTTATGTTATTCCAAGAAACTTCAGTTATCAGTGGCTGGACAAATCCCCAAGCTTTTGAACCACCATAGGCAGATAATGGCAGCAGGTCTAAAGCCACCTTCTCTCCCCAGGAGGAATCCAGCGATCCCATAGGGCTCAGGAAGTACTACCATGAAGCACCAAATGCTGTATCTGGTCATTAAAGGAAAACCACATATCCCATGTCCCATGGGCAGTAAGAGCAAGGATTCTGGAGCCAGGCTACCTGGATTTGAATTCTGATTCTACCCCACATCACCTAGGTGACCCTGGACAAGCTACTTAGTCCCTTTGTGCCATAGTTTCTTCAACTATAAAATAAGGATGACAACAACGACCTTGACTGAGATGGTTGTAAAAGAGAAATGAGCTGAAATGTAGACAGCTTTGGAAGGGTGCATAGAACATAGTAGGCACACAGGAAGTATTAGCTGTAATTTTACTTAATTTTGAAGTATTGTGCTACACATGTCCTGAAACACACACTTTTAGTCTTCGGATCCTTGTCCCAAATGAGTACACTATCAATGGCATGAGCCAATGAGCCAAAGAGGAGGAGCCATGAATAATATATAAGGCAGATTACCCAGTAAATCAGTTAGGGCAGGCTGTAATCTGCACACTTTCCAATAACTTGTGGTGATGCTAGATTCTGTTATGGGTAGATTGACTGAGTTAAAACCACCTCCCTCTCTGGAAGATTTTCCTAAAGAAGAGAGAACTTAGTTTCCCTCTTTTTCCCCATCTCCCACTTTCACACTCAAAATGCTTTATCTCAGGAAAAAAGAAAAGCAAACCCTTGGCTGGGTGTGGTGGCTCCCACCTGTAATCACAACACTCTGGGAGGCCAAGGTGGGTGGATCGCTTGAGCCCAGGAACTTGAGACCAGCCTGGGCAACCTGGCAAAACCCTGAATCTACAAAAAATACAAAAATTAGCCAGGCATGGTGGTGCATACCTATAGTCCCACCTACTCAGGGGGCTGAGGCAGGAGGATTGCTTGAGTCCAGGAGGCTGAGGTTGAAGCCAGCCATGATCACACCCCTGCACTCCAGCCTGGGTGATAGAGTGAGACCCTGTCTCAAAGCAAACCTCCAGGCTGGCAGCTACTGGAGACTTACAAGTTCACTTGAGAGAGGGAGGATGTGACAACTGGCACTAAGACTCCCAAGATTCACTCTCCATCCTTCTTTCCTTCTTATGAGACAGAATCTCACTTGGTCGCCCAGGCTGGAGTACAGTGGCGTGATCTCAGTTCACCGTAACCTCTGCCTACTATGTTCAAGCAATTCTCCTGCCTCAGCTTCCCGAGTAGCTGGGATTACAAGCGCCTGCCACCACGCCCAGCTAATTTTTGTATTTTTAGTAGAGATGGGGTTTCACCATGCTGGCCAGGCTGGTCTCGAACTCCTGACCTCAGGGGATCTGCCCACCTCAGCCTCCTAAAGTACTGGGATTACAGCTGTGAGCCACCATGCCCGGTCCCCTCCCCATCTTTCACCTCTACTTGTTTCACCAGATTTATCCAGGTGGTAGGAATTATGTCCATATTGTTCTCAAATTTCACATCTTGTAGTTTGTAACACCAGATGCTAACTGATCTCTTTTGCCCATAGGTCAAAAATTGTAGAGAAAGAACTCATTGGCTCTGCTTCCAGGTGCCCTCTCTTGGGCCAATTAATTATGGTTGGGGTAGTAGGGGATGAGTTGGGTCAGAACATTTCAGGGAAGGCTCCAGGAAGGTTCAGCCCCCAAGAGGAGGAAGATTCTGGGCAGGAAATTTCATAAAAGTCCAGAACAAACAGATTTACCATTTATACCCATTGATGGGTCTCCACTGATAAGAACACCCATCTTCAATATTCACTATTATTTTAAAAAAATTTTGGCTGGGTACAGTGGCTCATGCCTGTAATCCCAGCACTTTGGGAGGCTGAGGCGGGTGAATGACTTGAGGTCGCGAGTTCAAGACCAGCCTGGCCAACATGGTGAAATCCTGTCTCTACCAAAAATACAAAACTTAGCTGGGCATGGTGCTGCATGCCTGTAATCCCAGCTACTTGGGAGGCTGAGGCATGAGAATTGCTTGAACCCTGGAGGCAGAGGTTGCAGTGAGCTGAGACTGACCACTGCACTCTAGCCTGGGTGACAGAGCAAGACTCAGTCTCTCAAAAAAAAAAAAAAAATTAATAAAATATACTGTTAACTTAATGTACTTAAAATTGCAACCAAACTGGCTTTTAAACTGTTTATTTCAAACTCCTAAGATTCTGCTTTCTGAAGTGAAAGCTAGCATTTCCCAGAGGAGAGGAGAGTTAACAAAGCTCCTCATTTTCTAAAGAATAGAGATCAGAGCCAGCTCTTGTGGAGTGCACATTTGAAGATGTCTGATTTGAGATGAAAAGTCTATGAGTGTAATTTGTGACTTACAAGACAGAGGTGCTAGGTAAGAAGATTTTTGTTTGTCTGTTTATTGCTCTGCTTACCAGAAAAAGACAATAAAACTCACCTCAGTGAACTTACGTGCACCATGCACTGGGCTAGGAGTTCAACCCTCATTATTACTTAATTTTTACCACTCTCCTAAAGATAAAGTATTCTCATTTTGCCCATGAGGAAACAGAGCCAGAGAAGTAATTTGCCCAAGTCACCTAGCCAAAAAGTGGTGAAGCTGGGACTTTAATTCAGGCCCACCTTAATATAAAGTTCATGCTGTTTCCAGTATTCCCAACAATTGAAGTAGAATTACAAGAGAACCTGTCAAGGTTGGGGTAGGAAATAGGGTGGAATCCTTAGTACCACTGTGGCTAAAATTTCAACTTTGAAAACACAAAATATGAAGTTAATGAATTACACTGTACTTAGATTAATTTAAGGAAGTTTTAGGAGTCACTTCTACTATCTAACAGAAAAGGAAGATTTATTGCATGCATGAAGAAAACAAATAAGTAAAAAGGGACAACATGACAATTTATGTGTCTAATAGCTCAGAAACTTAAGGTTGCCTTTTTTTCTTAATGAAGTTCCAGAGTGAGTTGAGACATTAAGAATTAGAGGATTCTGGCCAGGCATGGTGGCTCATGCCTGTAATCCCAGCACTTTGGGAGGCCCAAGGCGGGTGGATCACCTGAAATCAGGAGTTCAAGAACAGCCTGGCCAACATAGTGAAACCCTGTCTCTACTAAAAATGCAAAAAAAAAAAAAAAATTAACCAGTTATGGTGGCAGGTGCCTGTAGACCCAGCTACTCAGGAGGTTAAGGCAGGAGAATCACTTGAACCCGGGAGGCAGAGGTTACAGTGAGCCGAGATCCGAGATCACGCCACTGCACTCCAGCCTGGGGGACAGAGCGAGACTCCATCTCCAAAAAAAAAGAAAAGAAAAAATGAAGAATTATAGGATTCCTTTAGGATATGTGGAGAATTTTTTAAGGTATAAAACAGTGGTTAGGGTTTTACCAGAATTCTTACAGGATTTTAGTGTTTTATTATTTAGTAGTAAGGAACTTCAAAGTTGAGGGTAGTTATGTGAAAATGTAAAATCATCAGCACTGTTGTCAGTGCTCACACTTACAATTTTAAAAACATAAGTACCAATCATATGGAATTTAATAGTCCCTGGCTCAATTAATACTTTTTAATGGTCTGTAATGAACACAAAAGGATGTTAAGTAAAATATTGAACATTTAAAAAAACATTTATTAAAATGTTTTATTAAAACATTTTGGTCTTTTCTAAAGGGAAATAAAGGATACAATATTTGCTTCCCTACACTTAATAAGCACTATACCAGGTTCTATCATTTTTTTTTCAGTCCATGCTTAAAAAGCTCAGAAAAACATTACAAAATGGAAATGTCAATTTTTCTATAAGAGTAAAGTAAATGATCAGTTACTGCCACCTCCCCATTGACTCAGGCATTCTTGAAACACATCGTGTAACAGAACAATTGGATGGGATCCAGGGCAGAAGGGTCTTGTTGGATCCGCTCCTATAAGCTTCAGTCGATGCCCTGAACCTTTTTGGGCCCCAGTTTCACTACATTAAAATAGAAAAAATAATATCATTCCCATACTTATATCTTAAATTTAGTAGGAAGATCAGGAGTGTGCAAAGTCTAGCTTATTCATCTCTCTTTCCCTCACCCCCAGGCCTGGTCTACTGGGAATATAATGAATGCTTAATTACACTGAGGAAGGAAATCCATCCAAGGAGTCTAAAAATAAAACAAAGCATCTGTAAACTCAGGTCTACAGTGCTCCTACCCACCATTAAACTTGTACAAGCATCTGGAAACAGTGTGTTTGTGTACTTTGTACTAAGAGATACCTGTGAATATCTTGTATTCACAAAAGGAGAAGAAAGAGGAGGGTGAAATCCAAGAACATACATGTAAAAATCAACTTAATTTAATGGTTTTTAAAAGGGTGTTTGCGTTTGTTTGTTTTTTTTTTTTCTTTTTTTTGAGACGAGGTCTCACTCTGTTGCCCAGGCTGGAGTGCAGTGGCACAGAAATGGCTGCTGTAACCTCAATCTCCTGGGCTCACTCAATCCTCCTGCCTCAGTTCCTGAGTAGCTGGGACCACAGGTGCACGCCACCACACCCAGCTAATTTTTAAACTTTTTGTAGAGATAGGGTCTTGCTATGTTGCCCGGGTATCAAGCAATCTTCCTGTCAAAGTGCTGGGATTATAGGTGTAAAAGGGTTAAATATAAATTTTAATTCACCCATATTTTAATTTCAAAACAGAACCAAAGGTGTTCAATTAAAAACTATAAATAACGAAAATAAACTTCAATTTAATACAAAGACTCCTTAAGGAAGGCAGGAACAGGGCCAGGAAAAGGAAGGAAATAGCCACCCTCCATGCTCACACTAGTCCAAACGCAAAGACCTACCTCATTTAGTAGAACTGCTTTCCCAAGGGCCTGGATTGGTACTTAAAATATGTTTACACTGCCTGAAACTCTTACAAAAATTGAGGACGGGACGGATTTTACTTCTTGAATTGGAAGGACAGGTGTTTTTGAAATCACTTCTTTTCATAACCTTCAATTAGCTAGAGGTGAGGCAACTCCACACTTTGGAATTTGGAAGGGAAGTATACTGTATCACCTTTCATTTTATTTAAACAAACAAAAGTCTCATGGAGAAGACAATCTTTTTTGTGGCTATCAAACTACCGTTTTTCTAAGATTCACTGGCCATTGCATTTTCACCACTGCAGGCAAAAGGGGGCCCCATAGCCCGAATAAATTTAGCCAAATGTTGGAAATTCTTGCATCTCTTTTTATTCATCCTCTCTGTACTAGTCCATTCTCAAACCACTATAAATATACCACCTGAGACTAGGTAATTCATAAAGGAAAGAGGTTTAATTGGCTCACTGTTCCACATGGCCAGGGCATCCTCAGGAAACTTACAATCATGGTGGAAGGTGAAGCAGGTGCCTATTACGTGGTGGCAGGTGAGAAAGAGAGTGGGAGAGAGCAGGAAAAACTACCATTTATAAAACCAGCAGATCTCGTGAGATTTCACTCACTATCGTGAGAACAGCATGGGAAACCAACCGCATAATCCAATCACTTCCTTCCCTCCACACATGGGAACACAAAGCCTTAACCAGATCACTACCCCGCCAGAATTGCTATAAAACATAGCTGTGTCATAGCTCTCTTCTAAAAAATGGTTTATGGGTCAGGCATAATGGCTCACGCCTGTCCCCACACTTTCAGAAGCTGAGGCGGGTGGTTCACTTGAGCCTAGAAGTTTGAGACCACCCTGAGCAACATGGCAAAACCAAAACCTCATCTCTAGAAAAAAATACAAAAATTGACTGAGCACGGTGGCTCACGCCTGTAATCCCAGCACTTTGGGAGGCCGAGGCGGGTGGATAACGAGGTCAGGAGATCGAGACCATCCTGGCTAACACGGTGAAACCCCGTCTCTACTAAAAAATACAAAAAACTAGCTGGGCGAGGTGGCGGGCGCCTGTAGTCCCAGCTACTCGGGAGGCTGAGGCAGGAGAATGGCGGGAACCCGGGAGGCGGAGCTTGCAGTGAGCTGAGATCCGGCCACTGTACTCCAGCCTGGGCCACAGAGCGAGACTCCGTCTCAAAAAAAAAAAAAGAAAAAGAAAAAATACAACACAAAAATTAGCTGGGTGTTGTGGCATGCACCTGTGGTCCCAGCTACTCAGGAGCCTGAGGTGGGAGGATCACTGGAGCCCAGGAGGTTGAGGCTGCAGTGAGCCGTGATTATGCCACCACACTCCTGCCTGTGCGAGTGCGAGACCCTGTCTCAAAAAAAATCTGACAGCTGTTCTCAACCCTGATTCCATTAGAACCATTAAAACACCTCATTACCCAGGCAACCCCGCCCCCTGCCACTCCCCTCCCGGAGTCCTCCAGCCTGATTTAATTGGTTATTTGAAATAGTCAGCTAGGATTGAGAACAGCTCAACTGTCTCTTTTCCTGACTCTCCCCTTCTCCATGTAGTGTGAACCATCCCTTTCACATGAGTTCCTAGAGCCTTCTCTACATACCCCCACCCTATCACATAGCACTGCCAGTTGCAGTTCGTGTTTCCTATCTACTCTTGTTAGACTTAAGCTCTCCTGGCACTGGGGTCTTAATTTTTATGCTTTTACCCCATGCCTTGGTATCCCATGGGAGAATTACCTGGGGAGCTCGTCCCAATACACACCTGTATTAGTTTATTCTCGCACTGCTATAAAGAACTACCTGAGATTGGGTAATTTATAAAGAAAAGAGGTGTAATTGGTTCACAGTTCTGCAAGCTGTACAGGTAGCATGGCTGGGGAGGCCTCAGGAAACTTACAATCATGGTAGAAGGCAAAAGGGAAGTGGGCACGTCTTACATGGCTGAAACAGGAGATAAAGGGAGAAGGAGGTAATGCTACACACTTTTAAACAACCAGATCTCATGAGAACTGACTCATCATCAGAGGAACAGCAAGGGGGAATCTGCCCCCATGATCCAATCACCTCCCACCAGCCCACTCCTTTAGCCTTGGAGATTACAATTCAACATGACATTTGGGCAGGGACACAGACCCAAACCATATCAACACCCAAACTCCGGAGAGTCTATGTGGAATTGAAAGGGTAGGTTCGAGCACAGGTGGGTGAAGGGGATAAGTTCTTGTGGTGCAGATGAGCTTCCAGGCGACTCTGATTGGCAGCTTCTAGCATGCCCGTCCCCAGCCTACCGCTCTGGACTCTGTCAGGTGTGACTCCTCCCTGTCTCCCTTGGAGTTGGTTCTGTCACAAAGTGCTGTCTGTTCTTCCTTCCTCCTTAATGTTCTCCAATTGCACACCAATTTCCCCTTTTGCATGTTTTGGGATGCCATAAGAATCATCTCTCAAGCAGTTTGCTGCTGTCATGCCCCTTCTCAGAAACGTACATGGGCTTCTAATGGCTTTTCTTTTCTTTTCTTTTTTTTTTTTTTTTTTTGAGATAGTGCTGGACTGCAGTGGTGTGATCTTGGCTCACTGCAGCCTCAACTTCCCAGGCTCACACAATCTTCTCACCTCAGCCTCCTAAGTAGCTGGGATTACAGATGTGTGCCACCACACCTGGTTAATTTTTGTATTTTTTTTTGTAAAGATGGGGTTTCACCAGGTTGCCCAGGCTGGCCTCAGACTTCTGGGCTCAATTGATCCTCCTGCCTAGGCCTCTCAAAGTGCTGGGATTACAGGTGTGAGCCACCACACCTGGCCTAATTACTTCTTGAGTTAAATTAATTTTTCCACTAATTTATCTAAGAGCCCTGTGTTCCCACCTCCTGGGTCTATAGTCTCTTCAGCTCAGTGCAATGCAATCTTCCCTCCTGCCTCTAGAGCTCTCCAAATTCCATTTTTCTATGTGGAAAAAAAAAACAAAAAACAAAAAACAAAAAAACACCTACTTTCCCCTCTCCACCAAACCATAGTATGGTTTCCTTAAGCAAAGAACAAAACAAAATGTGTTTAGAAATCACTGTGGAGGGCTCTCTCTGCAGAGCCTCTCCTTCCCATGTGACAAGCTGCTTTTTAAATCACTGAATATGTGTCTTTGTTCTTTTTCTTGGTGTATTTTGTTTTTGAATTTTTTTTTTTTTTTTTTTTTTTTTTTTGAGACGGAGTCTCGCTCTGTCGCCCAGGCTGGAGTGCAGTGGCCAGATCTCAGCTCACTGCAAGCTCCGCCTCCCGGGTTCCCGCCATTCTCCTGCCTCAGCCTCCCGAGTAGCTGGGACCACAGGCGCCGCCACCTCGCCCGGCTAATTTTTTGTGTTTTTAGTAGAGACGGGGTTTCGCCGTGTTAGCCGGGATGGTCTCGATCTCCTGACCTTGTGATCCGCCCGTCTCGGCCTCCCAAAGTGCTGGGATTACAGGCTTGAGCCACCGCGCCCGGCCTTGTTTTTGAATTTCTGTTTGGTGGAACCAAAATGGATTGGACGCAGGAGGATTTTACTAGCTGTGATGCCCAATCCCTTCACCTGGGTGGGCCTCACCGTTCCTGCCTCTGAAGTGGAGAGCATCCCGAGTGTTCTCCTAAATGCCGTGCTGTAGGATTAATGGGAGACGGAGCACGTGGAATGTGCTTTGTATGTTCTAAACTGTTTTCGAAACGCAAAACAGTGATAATTATTGTGATTATTTTCTGCCACCCAACTGCACTTCAATAGTTCCACGCACAGCTTTATACAAGTGCAGTCCTTCCTGGGAAGCATTTTAAGCTATTTTGCAAGAATGATGATACAAAATGTTCATGCTCTACCTTCATTACGTTATTACTCTAATGTTATTTACTTCATTCCATTTTTCTAACAAGCTTTAAGTTATTTGCAAGATCTGTGTGTGCCTTTCCTTGAATAAGGTTAAAAGTCAGCAGCTGGGATACATGAAGCCATGAAGCCACAACAAGGCACTGTTTCTCGACCAGGGGCTCATAGGAATAAGAATCCAGAGTATATGTTCCATTCTCCTTGGGGTCTTTCTCAGCAGTAGTTTTGCTTCTGAAGCATCTTGGGAGCCCCAAAAGAAAAACACCCCATGCAGCAGCCAGCCTCCCACCCCCATCGCTCCTTCATCTCTGCCTAAGCAAGTCACAATAATATTTGGGATTGGCAAAGCAACTTCCTTCCCCGGAGTTCACAGCGCCAAGCATCCCCTCGCAAATGCACACAGCACTCCTGCAGAGTAGGTGGGCGGCAAGCTATTTCCAGTCCTTTTCTTCTATCCCTACCAAACAGCCTTCGCTTTCAATAGCTGCACAAATGAGTGAGCCATTTTGGTTATAAGATTATGATTCGCCCATCACCCCCCATTAACACTATTAAAACAACTTTTGTCCTTCTTAAAATCTGTGCAGCCAAGTGTATGCTGAGTTAAAAAAGAACATAAAGCCTGTCCTGGACAGTGTGCGCATGGAGACCAGATGTTAGATAGGATTTCCTTTGTCTGGCTTTGGAAAACTCCCATAGGACAAATAGGATTAAGTGGGATGCTTTCCTTTCTCTGCAGGCTCCTAAACCTCATCCCTTTTATAACCTTTTATCCCTACATACCACCCTCTAGATCTCTGTTCTGCTGTCATGGTGGACGTCCAGAGATTCCTCTCTGTCTCCCTTATCCTCTGCCCCACCAGGATGAGGACTGAATGCTGTCATTACATAAGAGAGGATAGGCAAGCCAAATGTCAAACTACTGAGTTAGGGGCACCTGCAGGCTCCTCATTTCTTCATCCACGCAGGTCCTCCCAGAGTTTCCCCCGTCACAACTTATCTGGCCCACTCTTACAGCAATACCTCATGCTGTGGACTTCTCAATCCTCCATTTCAACTTCTTTATCCTGGGCTCCCTCTGTTAAATAACTGGGTTTACAAATGGACTGTTTTAAGTCTGCCACATGGAAGAATGGAAGGGAAGATGGCAGCTAGCATTTGTCAAGTACCTATAATAAGCCAAGGGCTGTTTGAGGCACTGTATGTATATAGTGTAATACCACTTGATTGTCACAGTAGCCTACATGTGCCTCTGCTCCATGTGGTCACTCAGGTATCCAGGTGATGGAGGTGTTGCCATTTTGTAGCTGGACTATCTGGACCCCATGGCTGTCTCAGTCATTGCAGCAAAAGAAGGAAGCCCAGAAGAGTCACACAAGGACTTTTCATTGCCTTAGCGAATGGCTAATGCTGACATTCCATTGGCTAGAATATTCACATGACCCTGCATAACTCACTGCAAGGGGACAGGAAAAAATAAAAGCATATGGAATGTTCAGTGAGTAGCTGTGGCCATGCCAGAGCAGTAGAAATTAAAGGTTAATCTATATGCCTGTATCTTTAAATATGCACATCACTTTTTGAATGACTGCATAAAACCTCACTGCATGACATACCTGAAGCACCTGGGCCTCTGTTTTTTTCATTTAAAGAGGTTTCCATCCATTCACATTCTTTGAACACTTATTCAGTGTTCAGGATTCTGAAGGTAGGGGACAAGAGTATGTTTACACATTCAGGGGTAAATCAGACACATGCCCAAATAAATTTAATATTTTAATAAAAGACAGATTTCAATGAATGGAACAGGAAAACTACCAAGTGCTCTAGGACTACAGAGGAAACAATTGTTTCCTGTCAAGGAGCTAGGAGAGGACTTTGAGGGAATTTATACATTTCAACTGGGCTTTAAAGACTGATTAGTATTTCCCAACAGGTTAAGGAGAAGAGGGGTAAAGGCCTTTGGGCAGCAAAGCTCAGGTGTTCAGGGCCCAGCAGGCAGTCTGACGCTTGGCTTAGGCTTGGTGTGGGAGGGGAAAGTAGGAGAGATGAAGCCAGAACACGTGCTGGATTCAGACAGAATCAGAGGGTCATGAACACCATGCTTGGAAGAGTGAATAGTGTGGGGGAAATGGGGAACACAGAGGGGCTCTGAGCACAGGGATGCCTTGGTGGGATCTATCCTAGACTCTTCTAGAGGCAGCCATCAGAGTATTAACTGATGATTTTTTTGTCTTCCTCCCTTTGAGAATTCCTAGGCTTCATGAACATATTTATTTTCCTTTTATCCTGGGGTTTGTAATCAAACATGAGTTTAATCTGCCTAAACACACATATCACAGAAGCAAAGTTTGTATTCTATCCAAAGAAGCCTGTAATCAGGCGTTCACACTCCCTCAGCTTTTGGGGTGTTTCCTTTTTTCCTCTGTGAAATAAGTGTTCTTGTAAAATATTACAATTTCAGGATAAAGATCAGGGAATACAGCCCAGCCCCATGCTGTAGTTGGATCCTGCCCTATGTTGAATTTGAATTGTGCTGAATCCGGACCCCCACTATAACTAAAGGCCAACTTATCATCTACTTGCTGTCTGCTTTAGCCCAGTTATTTAACCTCTCTGTGCTTGAGTTCCTTGACTTGGTAGGAAACAGTATTTATTGATTATTTGTTCCTTCCTTGAGTAAATATTGATCAAGTACCTCCTATGGGCCTGGAAATGTACCAGTCATAGAAGACCTTGATAAAAGCCTTTTATCTGCTTGCAAAGAAAGGAGGCAGAGAATGAAATGAACGAATGTGATTCACATACCTACTGTGTGCCAAGACATCTGCTTAAGGCTTCACGCGTGCTTGTTAGTGCTACCACGACTCCCGGGAGGCAGGGATTTTCCCCTTTCTATGATAAAGAAGACAAGAAACAGCCACGGTAACCAGCACGATGGCATTTAGCTGCCGAGCGGCAGAGCCAAGCTGGGAGTTGCGCAACTGTGGATCCCAAGGCCCACGCTGATTCTACTCTACCATGGTACAAGGGGCTGGTAGCAGAAGCTTTGATTTGCTACACAGCGTTTTTCTACTGAAACCCTCAAACCTATCGCTGGGCCTCTTGGTACCCATTTGAAGTAAGAAAGAACAATGTCTTGGTTTGCCTTTTTTTTTTTTTTTTTTTGAGTTGGAGTTTCGCTCTTTCGTCCAGGCTGGAGTGAAGTGGTGTGATCTCAGCTCGCTGCAACCTCCACCTCTCAGGTTCGAGCAGTTCTCCTGCCTCAGGCTCCTGAATAGCTGGGATTACAGGCACCCACCACCATGCCTGCCTAATTTTTGTATTTTTAGTAGAGACAGGGGTTTGCCATGTTGGCCAAGCTGGTCTCAAACTCCTGACCTCAAGTGATCCGCCCACCTTATCCTCCCAAAGTGCTGGGATTACAGACATGTCTTGGCTTTCTTGACAAGCTTTTCTGGATTGCATTTAGCTGTGATGGGTCAATTCCTGTAGTTGTAGGCTCTGGGCCACCTCCACAACCTCCAGGTGCCCTTCATCCCCCTGCAGACTTGCTGCTTCCACCAACCTATCTAGAGGCTTCCCTTGAATCACTATTTGGTCACTCCCTCTTCATTGTTCACAATTACCCACATTCCGAGTCCTACAATAAGCAAAGAAAGGGGTAGCATGTTCTAAGACACACGTGTTTAGTGTTGCTGGCAGATTTGTAAACTTATTAGTGCCTCTGCACACCATATAATTAAGATCAAATTATCCAAGGGTTTAAAATAGGGCCTGCTGCTATTGTGCTGCTGAAAGTGCTAAGGAACAAATATTTGCCTTTTTTATATAGATAGTTCTGCCTCCCTTTCCCTGAAATCCCCACTCTCACAGGGCTGGGAGCCCAACAGGGTTTACCTGGACCAATGAGGGGGCTCACTCTGCTGGGAAATTTGCTTTTAGAGATGGCACCACCAACGCTGAAGAGCATCTGCTGTTGCATCCCCTAGAAGGGGCCTGTGGTCAAGGCAGAGCAGTAGACAGAAGGCTGGAAGGGAAATGAGCCCCAAGAAAGAGGCTCAGATCCAGAGTCTGTGTCTTGGTGAGATTCCAACAGAAGTGCCTCAAGGTTAGTGCTTCAGAAGGAAGTGGGTGTGCAACTGTGTTGTAGTGTCTAGGACGGTGAGAGCTGGGGCTAAGATCAGTTGGAACAGGGATTCTCTAAGCATGGTGCTTGGGCCAGCAGCAGCCGGGGCACCTGGAATTATTAGAAGTGTGAATTCTCAGGCCCCGCCCCAGACCCACTGGATCCGAAATGCTGGGGGTGGCACCAGCAAATGTATGTTTGACAAGTCCTCCAGGGATGCTCATGCACTCCCAGGGTCTAAAGGAGGTCCCTGCAGGAATCCTGGTGGACAAGGGTCCAGATGAACAGTGGACCAAGGCAATGACAGTCAGGACGTAGAAAAACTGGAGGGAGGCCAGGCGCGGTGGCTCACGCCTGTAATCCCAGCACTTTGGGAGGCCGAGGTGGGTGGGTCACGAGGTCAGTAGATCGAGACCATCCTGGCTAACACAGTGAATCCCCGTCTCTACTAAAAATACAAAAAATTAGCCGGGCGAGGTGGTGGGTGCCTGTAGTTCCCCTACTCAAGAGGCTGAGGCAGGAGAATGGCGTGAACCTGGGAGGCGGAGCTTGCAGTGAGCCGAGATCAGGCCACCGCCCTCCAGCCTGGGCGACAGAGCAAGACTCTGTCTCAAAAAAAAAAGAAAAAGAAAAACTGGCGGGATAGGAGGATATTTGGGTGGAATCCTTCGTACCAATCTCATACCATTTTCCCACTTTATACCATGACCCATCCCCACCTTCTGCATTCTGTGTCCGTGGGGTCTTGGAGACACAGACCTCGTTTCCCTCTGTACTTCTTAGCTTCCTGCCTGGCCCTTCAAACACAAGTGGGGCTCAGGTGAGGGTTGGCATTGTCACCTGTAATGATTGGTCCAGGGACTCAGGGGTGACCTGAGAGAGTCCTAAAATGTCCCCAGCAGTGGGGAGGGGAGTTGCAGGAGAGCTGCGGGGGCTGGGAGATACAGCTGTTACCACAGCGACCCAGACCTCCCAGGACAGGTAACCAGAGAGGGAGAGAAGAGATGATCAAGAGAGAAGGAAGTGTGAG
Organism: Macaca fascicularis; assembly: GCF_037993035.2. Lineage (NCBI taxonomy): Eukaryota > Metazoa > Chordata > Mammalia > Primates > Cercopithecidae > Macaca > Macaca fascicularis. Next base: position 9,687,826 of record NC_088382.1, on the reverse strand, counting down.
AAGGGAAGGCTGAAGAAGGAACAAGGAGGATGAATAGAGGGAGGCAGGGAGGACTCGGGAAGGAAGAGAAGCAAGAGAAAGAGGAATTTGGGGGAAAGTAGGTGGCTCTAACATTACCTCCACTCTCTCCTTAAATCTCAGCACCCCCAGCTCAGGCGGATTCTGTTTCTGCCTCTCCTGATGTCGCAGTGCCTTCCTTGGTCCCAGTGGCCCCATACCTTCCACCTGCAGAGTGTATGCTTGGTCCTGGATGCCCTCTGCAGGTCCACAGGCCCCCACAGTACATCCCTGGGAGCCAGCACAGGTCAGCCAGATGCGGCCTCCCTATTTCCTACATCCTCAGCCCAGTCGCACCAGGCCTCCACATCACAATGCTTCAGGAAGACATTTTGCCATGGTGGTAAAGAATGTGGGCTTGGAGTTCTAAGTTCATACCTTTCCTCTGTTACCTACTGGCCCCCAGGATAGGGTCTAGCATATGGTGGAGCATAAATGAGTGAGTGAATCAACGAACTAGAGCTGAAACCTGGAGCAGGTTGATCGTTCTGAGCCACTCTCTCCTCCCTGTGAAATGGGTTAATAATAGCGTCTATTTCACAGAGTTGGTGGCAGAATGAACCACTATGTCAAGTGCTTATCCAGGTCCTTACTCAGGGGGTTGGAAAGGGCTTGCTGCACAGGAGATGGAAGCATCCCCACCACCCACTACAGCAATGCCTCTCAGTGTGGTGTGAGAACCACCTTCCTCAAAACCATCTGGAACAGAGGCTGAGGTTTAAAAATCGTCAAAAAGAGAGCTATCTTGGTCCTACTCCAGGCATAGTAAGAAGGATTATTTTTAGGAGGGAAGCCCAGGACCCTGCATTTTTACAAGCTCTCTGAGTGATTTTTCCACCCGTTCTAACATTTAAAGAGTGCTGTATTAAGGTTTCAGTTTACAAACTAAAACGCAGAGTCAACACATGACTATAACACCCCACAGTTGAAGACACCAGAGGAAGCCTTCAGGGTGGAAGGCGGACCCTCTTAAGTTGAATGTAGGAAGTAATGAAAGACCTTCGTGCTGTAATGGAGCAGCAAACATATTATCCTAACACCTGGTGCTGCAGTTCCTCTTGGAGATGAACTTTCTTGGACAAGCCTCTTGGTGTGGACAGTGATATCCAGAGGGCATGGATTAGCCTTGCTAAGACCAAAAAATAAATTACTGAACTGTTCTACATGGGACATGAATCAGAGACAAAGAAAAGAAGAAGGAATGGAGCCCTGAGCAACAGAGAAAGTGAGGCTGAAGCCATGGTTTGGAAACAACTTAGGGACTTTTGGAGAACAGAACTATATACACTCAAGCTATTGCACTGTTGTCATAGAAAACCCTGTTTTCCCACACCCACAGCAAGGGCCTCCATACCTACAACACTAAGTGTAAGTACACATGTATCTTGGTCTGTCACCTAGGCTGGAGTGCAGTGATGCGATCTCAGCTCACCGTAACCTCCGCCTCCTGTGTTCAAGAAATTCCCCTGCCTCAACCTCCCGAGTAGCTGGGATTACAGGTGCACACCACCCTCCCTGGCTGATTTATGTATTTTTAGTAGAGATGGGGTTTTGCCATCTTGCCCAGGCTGATCTTGAACTCTTGGCCTCAAGTGATCTGCCTGCCTCAGTCTCCCAAAGTGCTGGGATTATAGATGTGAACCACCACACCCGGCCAACTACCACCTTTATTCAGGGTTTATTCACTGACTTCCCTTTTCCCCTCCTCCTGTCCCCTGACCCCCGATTAGCAAATCTGTCGTCTCAGCTCAGTGGCATTGGTCAGCTCTACCCCTCCTTCTCCATTCCCACTGGCATTGCTCGATTTCAGAAACTTGCCACTGGTTGCTTCCTAAGAAGTCTCTCTGCCTGTATTTTCTCTCATCACAGCCTCAAACCAACCCTCATACTGCTGCCAAAGTTCACTGTTGGATGCAGTTTTAATAGTCAGAGGCAGCAAAGTGTGGGGACTAAAATGTATAGAGATCCTAGAGCCAGACTGCCTCAGATCAAACTCTAAGTCTCCCCTCTGATGAGCTGTGTCCTTGGGTTGGGCAAGTTCTTAACCTCTCTTTGCCTTAGATTCTCCATCTTTGAAATGGGGATGATAATAATAACACCTCCTGTTAGGATAGTCATGGAGATTATGAATTAACATGTGCAAAGCATGTTATTACCTTGCTTAAAAGGATTGTGTGGGCAATCCAAGGAACCAGGGATAAAGCTCATACTCTAATTTGAATTATCCCTGGCATTTAAAATCTTTAACATTCTGGCTGTTGTTTGGCATTCCCCACCCCATCTCTCATTATACCACCCTCACTCAGCCTAGCTCCGACCAAGCTATTTAAGTTCCTAGGATGTGCTGTGCACATGCTAACATCCATTATGTTATGCCAACACTTTCCCTTTTATGGAATGCCCTCCCAGAGCTAGCTCCTTCTTTCTTTTCTTTTTTCTTTTTCTTTTTTTTTTTTTTTTAGGGGGAAGGATGTGCTTCCATTCTAACCACTGCTTGGAGAGTTCCTATCTCTGATGGACACAAATACACACATAGACACACACAAACACATACACATACATGCACACACCCCACCTTGCTGGGATTTTGATTAGGACAACATTAAATATTACATCTTTCTGTCCAAGAACATAGTATATCCCTCCATACAATTTCTCAACAAATTTTTGTAGTATTCAATGTAGGAGAGGCCTTGCACATCCAGTTAGTAGCGTTTGATGCCATTGTAAATGGTATTACTTAGAAATTTCTGTTTTTCCATGTCTTGCTAATATATAGAAATACATGTGCTTTTTGTATATTAACCTTGTATCTGATAGCCTCACTAAATTTACTTATTATCCAATCATGTTGTCTGCAAATATGGACAGTTTTCTTCCTTCCTTTCCAATTCTTACACCACTTTTCCTTTTGTCTTACTGCATGTCCCGGAACTGTCTGGACAATGGTGAGTGGAAGTGATGACAGTGGATAACCTTACCATTCCTGATTTGGAGGGAAAGGTTTCCAAGAAAACTGGAGGACTTATAACACCAGAATGAAAACCTATGCACATCTGTAATAGTTAAGACAGTATGGTACTGGTGCAAGGACAGACAAGTAGACCAATGGAACAGAATGGAGAGCCCAGAAGCAGACACACACATATGTAGTCACCTGAATACAGTACTGGTGATGTGGAGGTGCAGTGGGGAAGGGTCATTTTTTCAGTAGATGGGTTCGTATCAATTAGATCTCCATATAAAGGAAAAAAAAATCATGATCCTTACCTCACACCAAACAAAACAACTATTGCTGATGGATTGCATATCTAAATAGTAAAAGTAAAACAACACAGATTTTAGAAAAAATAGAACATTTTCACGACCTAGAAGTAGGCAAAGATTTTTTTTTTTTTTTTTTTTTTTTGATGGAGTCTTGCTCTGTAGCCCAGGCTGGAGTTCAGTGGCATGATCTTGGTTCAGTGCAAGCTTTGTCTCCCAGGTTCATACCATTCTCCTGCCTCAGCCTCCAGAGTAGCTAGGACTACAGGCGCCCACCACCATGCCCAGCTATTTTTTTTTTTTTTTTGTATTTTTAGTAGAGATGGGGTTTCACCGTGTTAGCCAAGATGGTCTCGATCTCCTGACCTTGTGATTCACCTGCCTCAGCCTCCCAGCACATTTTGTTTTTTTTTTTTAGATGGAGTCTCACTCTGTCACCCAGGCTGGAGTGCAATAGCGCAATCTCGGCTCACGGCAAGCTCCACCTCCCGGGTGCACGAGGTGGTAGCCATAGCATTAAGAGAGTCAGAGGTGACCCATAGAATGGGAGGAGATATTTGTAATAGGTACATCTAACAAAAACTCTTATGCAGAATATATAAAGAACTCCTACACATCTATAAGAAAAAGACATGCCACTCCATAGAAAAATGGGCAACATACATGAACAGTCACTTCAAGAGGACATCCAAATGGCCAATAAACCTAGGAAAATGTGCTAACTTCATTTGTTATCAGGAAATGCAAATTAAAATCAAAATGAGATATCACTTTATGCCAGTCAGAATGACTAAAATGAAAAACACAGAAAATACTAAGTATTGGAGAAGATCTGGAACTCTCATGCACTGTTGATAGGAGTGTATATTGGTAGGACTACTTTGAAAACCTGTTTTACAGTCTCCATAAAGCTGAACATATGCCTGCTGTAATGACCTGGCATTTCTATTCCTAGGTGTATACACCACATAAAAAGGAACACATACTCACCAGAAGACATTTAAATGACTATCCGTAGCTGCATTAGTCATAGCAGCCAAACACTTGTACACAAGAGAATAGGTATTTTACTCCAGGGGCTACTATGTAGCAATGAGAATGAATAAAAATAGCCACACATAACAATACAGAAAACTCTTATGAGCATAATACCAAGTGAAAAGAAGTCAGATACAAATAAGTACATATTATATGATTCCATTTATATAAAGTTTTGAAATAGACAAACGATTCTAGGTTGTTAGAAGTCATGAAGACATACTCTTCAGGGTTTAGTGATTAGAAGAGAGTGTAATGGGGGCCCCTGAAGAGGTGGTAGCTGGCAATGTTCTTTTTCTTTTTCTTTTTTTAAGACAGGGACTCACTCTGTCATCCACACTGGAGTGCATGGTGTGATCACGGCTCACTGCAGCCTCAACTTCCTGGGCACAAACAATCCTCCCACCTCAGCCTGCTGAGTAGCTGGGACTACAGACATACATCATCACACTTGTCTAATTTAAAAACAAATTGTGAAGACAGAGTCTCACTTTGTTGCCCAGGCTGCCCTTGAACTCCTGGGCTCAAGTGATCCTCCTACCTTAGCCTCCCAAAGGGCTGAGATTACAGGCATGAGCCACTGCACCTGACCAATGCTCTGTTTCTTGATCTGGGTATAGATTCCATGGGTGTGTGTCTTTTGTAAAAAAGTATGCACCTTGTGAAAACACTTGTGACTTGTATACTTTTCTATATATATATATATTATATTTTAATAAAAAGTTAAAAAGCCAAGATAATGAAAAGAAAAGGCAAAAGAAGCAGAACCTTGGGCCCTACCCAGGCACACCGAATTCAGTCCCTGGGGTTAGAGCCAGGCTGTAGCCGGCCTCCAATGGCTTCCTCTGATCTTTACTTCCTAGTATTCACAATCTTGTGTAGCCAATCTCACTCACCAAATAGAGCTACCCTGTGTAACCAGTAGGATATTGTGGAAACAATGCAATGTGACTTCTGGATCTAGGTCATATACGGCATTTTGGCTTCTATCTTGCTCTCTCTCTCTCTCTGAGGAAAGCCACCATATCATGAGGACACACAAGAAGCTTTATAGAAAAGTCTGCATGGTGAGGAACTGAGGTCTTCTGCCAACAGCCAGCACCAACTCGCCAGCTGTGCGACAGGGTCTAGCCCCCGTCAAGCCTTCAGATAACAGAAGCCCCTACTGACATCTTGACTGCAATCTCATGAGAAATCCCAGTGTCAATACTAATACCACCTAGGAGAACTGCTGCCACACTCTAGACCCTCAAAAACTTAGGTGATATAATAAAGGTTTGTGATTCAAGCTGCTAAGTTTTGGAGTAGTTTGTGAAGCAGTAATAGATAAACAATACAGACCAAGACATACATTTTTTTTAAAACTCCTAGATTTGGAGGTGCAGCTATGGTCGGGAGCCTTTGGCATGGTATTCTGCTCCTATAAGTATAGCAGCTATCGTTTTGTGCTAGTGATACTCCTTGCTGGTCTTCACAGCTCACGTGTGTGCTCATTCAGTGAAGGAATGATGTTTTGTTCACCTGGGTACCTTCAGTACTCAGAGAGAACCTGGCACAGAATGAGTGCTCCATCAACATTTGTTTAATTGGAGTGGCCCTTCCAATAAACACAGAGAGTAGGACCTACCACTGCCATCAGCCACCTAAACTATTTCAATGTATCTTGGCCATTCAAATATTTTATTTTATTTTATTTTATTTTATTTATTTTTGAGACAGGGTCTTACTCTGGCACCCAGGAGTACAGGCTGGAGTACAGTGGTGTGGTCATAGTGCACTGCAATCATGAACTACTCTAGGTTCACATGATCATCTCATCTCAGCCTCCTGAGTAGCTGGGACTATAGGCATGTGCCACCATACTTGGCTAATTTTTTTTTAAATTTTTTGTAGAGACAAGGTTTCACTGTGTTGCCCAGGCTGGTCTTGAACTTCTTGACTCAAGCAATCCTCCCACCTCAGCCTTCCAAAGTGCTGACATTACAGATATGAGCCACTGCACCCGGCCTCAATATATTTTTTAAAAGTCTACTTTGAGCCACACACTGGGATCATGCTGGAGTTGCAAAGAAGAGGAATGTCAGCATTTGTAGCCAGGTACTTGGTCAAGCAGGAGACGTCAAGGCATCAGACATTGGAGACACTCAGGGGCACATGCCAGGGTTTGTCTAGGAGCCTCCGATGAGGTGACCAGTTCAGCTTGGGAGGGCTGAGATGTTTCCAAGAGTAAGCAACGCTGAAGCCATGACCCAGAGAGTGATTGGGAGTGTGCCAACTGGACAAGGAAGAAAAGGGTATTTGGAGAAGAGAAAAGAACCATGTGCCTCAGCAGAATGACTTGAAACCACATGCAGTATTGGAGTAAAATGGCAGGAAGGTGAGAGACGAATCAGTGGTAAGGAGGTTGGCTGTATTATGTGGGTAACAGAATCACCAAAACATGAAGTAGAATTTAGCATAACCCAGTTTACAATTTTAGAGAGATACCTCTGTTTGCGGTGTGGATGATAGATTATAAGGAAACACTGAAGATTGCAGGGCCTCTTGGAGAAGGTAAGGACTTTGTAATTGTCCAGGCAGGAGAAGGTATGGGCTGGCTAGGCAAAGTCAGGAAAAGGGGGAGGAGGGCACAGGTGTGAATAGGATGCTCCTACAGGCAGAGAATAAAGTTGAAGGACTGGAGTCTGAAGCTTCTCTACCTTCTCCGGTAAGAAGACTGGAGGAAGGAAGGTGAGTATGAGATATATTATCCAGGCAGCGTGTTCTTTTAAAATTTTCCTCCTAAGAACCAGACAAAGATGGAAAAGCAAAAAGGCGAGGAGGGGTGGGATTCAAGAGGAAACTCAGCACATATGCTAATGTCACTTGGGAACTGTAACCAGCTCACAATTTCCATCTATTATCATGGGTGAAAATATATTTCCAGCCGAAAAGAATAATTTTTAAAACATGGGTGTGAAATAAATGAGCACATGAAACCGTGTTGTCCAAAAAAAACCCAGCAGAATGTTTTCCTTAGAAAGCAGCCTTCGGGTGACACTGCCAGCAGCCTGCAGCCCCAGCAAGGATCTGTGCTTTTGTCACTCTGTGATTTGCAACGGGAAAGAAGCTCGCTTATCTAAGAAATGCATCTGAAACTCCAGGGCTGGCAGGTGCTTAAGAGCACTGAACAGATGTCTGTCGAATGTAACAAAACTCATAGATATATACTGGAAAGTACAGATGCACTACATCCTTTCTACCATAGTAGAGAAAATATCTCATATATGCATCAAAGGGCTTCATGCATTGGCCTTGCTGACTTCTTTTCTACCGGACTCGGAGCCCGCAATGGGAGCTATTCAGAGACCTGTGTTCATTGGCATTTTGAAGGACCTTGCTGACCCCATCTCCAAGCAAGACTGGAGCCAGCTAACCAAAGATGTCGGTATGGCTTCTGAGGTTCTCTCCAGTCTCATGAGCCTTGTGTTTGCTGGTGTTAATGCTGCATCCTGAGTCCCCCTTTTCTCACCTGTCTCTCTCTCACAAGTTTTGGAGCACTAACCTGTTGCCTCTCAGGCTCCACTGCTGTCTAGTCCACCAGTCTTACTGACAAGGCCCCAGGGTACTTTTTTGGCTGCCTGGCATCCCTTAGACACCTCTCCAAGTTGACTCTCCTCAGTCCTGGAATCCACCTACTCCTCTTTCTCTTTTGGCAGATACATGATGTCTTAGTCCATTTGGGCTGCTATAATGAAACACCACAGTCTGGGTAGCTTATCAACAAGAGAAATTTCTTTCTCACAATGTGGAAGCTGGAAGTCCAAGTTCAAGACATCAGCAGAGTTGGTTTCTCCCGAGACCTCTCCTTGGCTTGCAGATGGCTGTTTTCTTCTGTGTCCCCACACAGTCATCCCTCTGTGCATGGCTGTATCATAATTTCTTTTTTTTTTCTTTTTTTTTTTTTTGAGATGGAGTCTTGCTCTGTTGCCCAGGCTGGAGTGCAGTGGCATGATCTCAGCTCACTGCAAGCTCTGCCTCCCAGGTTCACACCATTCTCCTGCCTTAGCCTCCCGAGTAGCTGGGACTACAGGCGCCCACCACCACGCCCAGCTATTTTTTTTTGTATTTTCAGTAGAGACGGGGTTTCACCATGTTAGCCAGGATGGTCTCAATCTCCTGACCTCATGATCCACCCGCCTCAGCCTCCCAAAGTGCTGGGATTACAGGTGTGAGCCACTGTGCTCGGCCTGTAATCTCTTTTTATAAGGACACCAGTCATATTGGATGAGGGCCCATCCCAATAACCTCATTTTAACTAAATTACCCTTTAAAATCCCTATTTCCAAATACAGACCCATTCTGAGGTACTGTGGGTCAAGGTTTCAACACAGGAATTTAGGGAGACACCATGCAGCCTGCAACATGAGCTACTGTGTTAGACTCCTAACTTCTCTCTCTGCCTTTTTCCTCACCCCTCTGGTCCAGCTGCATGATACTTCAACCACAATCTTCCTTGAGCACAAGTCTGAGCACGCTGTTTTCCTGCTCAGTATCCCACACAAACGTTTATGACTCCCTGGCTTGTCAATAAGGACCTCCATACTCTACTCCAAGCAGCTTCTTCTGTAGCTTTGACTCCCACCAGCCCTGCTCTCAGAGCTCTTCTCCCATCTTGGCCACTTCCTCTATGTACCTTCTCCACATGATGACATGAATGGAGCTTGGATGACCTGCTCTTCCCACACTTCCTCCAACGTACAAAGTGGGCAATGGCTTTCCACAGGAAGACACCATGGCATGAGATGTTGACTTGAGCACCAAAAGACCATGGAGAAAATCATGATAAACCTGCCTGGGAAGCCAAAGGGCTGCTTGCACTTTTTAAGTCCTTCTCTCCATTTTTCTTCTTCCTTTTTTCTTGCCTTTTGCTCCTCCTTCACCAAGCGGATGGTCAAAGATATTTGATCATGTTTTTAAGTTGAGTGTGAATGGGATTGAATTCACTCACAGCTATTTGGGGGTTTGTTGTGGGAAGTCAGGGACCCCGAATGGAGGGACCAGCTGGAGCCACGGCAGAGGAACATAAACTGTGAATATTTCATGGACACTTATCAGTTCCCAGATAATAGTTTTATAATTTCTTATGCCTGTCTTTACTTTAATCTCTTAATCCTGTTATCTTCGTAAGCTGAGGATGTACATCACCTCAGGACCACTGTGATAATTGTGTTAACTGTACAAATTGATTGTAAAACATGTGTGTTTGAACAATATGAAATCAATGCACCTTGAAAAAGAACAGAATAACAGCAGTTTTTAGCGAATAAGGGAAGACAACCGTAAGGTCTGACTGCCTGCAGGGTTGGGCAAAAAAAGCCATATTTTTCTTCTTGCAGAGAGCTTATAAATGGACATGCAAGTAGAAGAGATATTTCTAAATTGCTTTCCTAGCAAGGAATATTAATATTAATACCCTGGGGAAGGAATGCATTCCTGGGGGGAGGTCTACAAACAGCCACTCTGGAATGTCTGTCTTACGCGGTTAAGATAAGGACTGAGATATGCCCTGGTCTCCTGCAGTACCCTCAGGCTTACTAGGGAGGGGGAAAACTCCACCCTGGTAAATTTGTGGTCAGACCGGTGCTGCTTTCCTGCTCTCAAATCCTGTTTTCTGTTGTTTATTTATCAAGACAATACGTGCACCACTGAACATGGACCCTTATCAGTAGTTCTGCTTTTGCCCTTTGCCTCGTGATCTTTGTTGGACCCTTATAAGTAGTTCTGCTTTTGCCCTTTTGTCCTGTTCCCTCAGAAACATGTAATCTTTGTTCTGCTTTTTGCCCTTTGAAGCATGTGATCTTTGTACCTACTCTCTGTTATTATGCCACCTCCCCTTTTGAAACCCTTAACAAAAAACTTGCTGATTTGAGGCTCAGGTGGGCATCATGGTCTTACTGATATGTGATGTCACCCCCGGCAGTCCAGCTGTAAAATTCCTCTCTTTGTACTCTTTCTATTTATTTTTCAGCCAGCTGACACTTATGGAAAATAGGAAGAGCCTACATTGAAATATTGGGGGCAGGTTCCCCAGATAGGGGCTTCCATGGACTGAATTGTGTCCCCTCCCAAATTTATATGTTGAAACTCTAACCTTTAATGTGACTGTGTTTGGAGATAGGACCTTTAGAATAGTGATTTAAGGTTTAAAAAGAATGAGGCTCTAATCTGATGGGGCTGGTGTCCTTACAAGAAGAATAAAAAATGCAAGAGAGCTCTCTCTCCACTTACCCACAAAGGAAAGGCCACATGAGGATGGAGCAAGAAGGCAGCTGTCTGTAAGCCAGGAAGAGAGCCCTCACTAGGAGCCAAATCTGCTGGCACCTTAATGTGGAACTTCCAGCCTCCAGAGCTGTGAGAAAACACATTTCTGTTAAGTTATACAGTCTATAGCATTTTGTTATGGCAGCCCCAGCAGACAAACACAGGGGCTTTCTCAAAAGGAGTTACGTCTTTTGCCTGGTTTTGCCGAGACCTGCATGGCTCATTCATCAATAGCTCTTCCTTTGTATGAGCCTCCTGGCTTGGACTCCTGATGTCTGTCCCTCAAGAGGTGGATGTAGAGTGATCCCTTAAGGAGGCCATTATCACTGACCAGTGACAGAGAGAGGAGCAAGCCCCTTTCTTTCCTGACCCATGAGACTGGTGTTGGTTAGGAAATATCAAGAGCTGTGAAAGGTTTGAGATTTCACCCTACTTGCAGTCTAAGAAGTTAGCCTGCCACACTTTCAAGGTTGCTGGCAGAAGACACAAGACTCCTGGGTCAGAGACAAAGGACTCCATTGCTCATAGCAATAGCAGTAACCGAGTGTCAGCATTTGTGTTCATCTCCCCAGTCCCAGTTCCTGCAGGCTAATGCGACAAGAGCCAGGTGCTGTCTGCAGAGGCAGTGGGTGACTTTCCTGGAGAAGAAGCTCAAGCTTTGGAAGCCCAAGTCTTTTATGGTGGGCAGTAAGCTTGTCTGAACTTTGCTCTGGAGGGATACATTATCTTTATCATTTTAGACAGTAAACAAGTAAACAAGCCTGCCCTTTGCTGCTGACGGAAACACTATCGCTCTCTTACAATGTTGCTTTGCCATACAAGCATGAGATACCCTGGTGGTGTACCTAGTGAGATGTATATGCTAGTGCCTCTGCTTCTCTGGTTGAACTCTGATTGACAATGGCACCTAAACACTTTCAATAAGCTACACTATTTATTATCCCTAGGAAATATTCCTTCTAGATAATGGAAATGGTCCTGGGACCTATACTTAAACACAAATATCTGGTATCCTGGTTCTTGACAATATGTCTATCGTGAAATGTAGGTTTCGACATGATTCAGAAGACAACTGCCATTGAAAAGATAGTTCGTTATCACAGTTCCTAAGAGAAGGGGCAAGGCATGCCACACCATGTGATGGTGGGAGTAGGGGACACATGGAGAAGCACTGGGGTTGACCAGGAGGCAAAGGTAGAGAGGAGAAGTATGGATGAGAGCCTTTACTGTGACTTCTGCAGGAAAGAATGGGTGAGGCAGGTGAGCAGGCTCAGGATTGGCTAGTGTGAATCCTTTCAGTGGGCTCTGGGGCATAAGGGCTGTTCCTAGTTGCCTGGATCCTAGCCCTGAAGTGGTGGTGGCCCAGAGTGCAGGAGCCCCACAAAGGAGGTGGTTGGGAGGTGGGGTCTAGGTGGGTTGGTTCGCATGTGAAAGGCGTTCTCACAGAAGAGCTCTTTGCTTCCACTAAGAATTGGCTAACCCTGGGTGGGGCAGTCCCTTCAGCATCAGCAAGTCCCCGAGACGGCCAAACCTCAGAATAAAAAGCCTTACTTAATATGACATCACACAAAAACTACACCTCACTGTGAAGACCTAACTCTAGAAGAATGTGGAAAACTAACCAAACACCTTGCCCGACATCATTACTCAACCTTTTGCCCTCTCGGTTAATCCAGGGTAGCTGGGCAGCGTATCAGCTAAGGACTTCCAGAGTTTAAAAGCATCCCACTATGTAGCTGGTCATCAGTCAGCAAGTGTTCCCTGAGTGGGCGCTGTGAGTGAGGCACGGGAGGGGGTGCTGGGGAGATGGGGGGGAACCAAGACACACCTGGCCCTACCTGATGGCACTTAGGGTCAAGCTGAGCCCATAACCCCTGCCCCCAACCTGGGCAACATTCACTTGTCTTCTCAAACAGGGGGAGCATTTCTTTGGGGAAACATGTGGGCCTGAAGACACAGCACATCTCTGCCCATGAGGCAGGCTGGGGAGGAGGGAAGACTCTGCCTTCTGGAACTTCTTGTTCCTATCAGAGGCATCTCCAGAGTTTTCTCAGCAGCCTGCGTGCATCTTCCATCAGGGACCCAGATGTCGTTTCTTGGTCACATTGGAGAAACTGTGTCTGCAGGTGGCTCAGCTCATCTCTGTGATGCTCTGCTGTGATATTTTGGAAAAATTGTTAAAGTGTTTTTGTAGCTTGGAAGGGCATCTAATTTGGGGATTCGCCTCTGCTGTTAGTCTCTCACTCGCCTTCTATCACATTCTCTGGAGGTAGGGCAGAGACTGATTTAAGCAATGCTCTCTCTTCGATTGGGCAAGGAGCCAGAATGACTTGCAGCTGTTGACTGACACACGCTGCCCAAGAAAGTGCAGGACACTCCTAATTATGCAAATACGAACTTCTCATAAAATAGACGTCAAAGCCCTAGTTTTTAAATCTTGTTGCAGTAAAATGTCTTAATTTGGGCTTCTGGAAACTACTACGATCATCTTAGGAGATGTATAAGTACATGTATATAAGACGTTAACATCACAAGATGGTTGTAGATCATTTGCCCATCTGCCTTGGTTCTGTAATTGAGAAAGCACAGTTCCTGGAGTCTGGCCTAAGCATGAAAACATGTCACGATGAGTCTAGGTTAGCAACAGTCTGCACAGTGCTTACTTCTGGGGGCGAATTTCAAATTAAGTTATTATAACGCCTTGCAGTGCACCTACGCATTAGGTCAGAGGCTGGTGTTTGGGAGAGTGCCTCCAGAATTGTCTGGAGTGCTTCTAGAAATCCCCTTCTAGGGCTCTGCTTTCAGAGATTCCTATAGGATGGGTCTGGTGTGCGGCTCGGGAGGCTATTTTTCAAAAGTTGCCCAGGTCCCTGTGATGAGAAACCTGGTTTGGGAACCATCGGTTTAGTCTGAGAGTTTTGCTTTTTGAATATGGTCTCCATCCCAGTAGCTCCAGCACCTCCTGGGGACTTGTAGACACACGAAGCCTACATCTTCCCGGAGTCCCCAGTGGATTCTCAAGCCCGTGGAAACGAGAAGCACAGGCATCCACAGGCCCAGGTGAAGCACGTGGAAGAGAATGACGATCTCGCTGCTAGTTAATCAGGAAAGCCTTTATGGAGACGTTGGAATCTTCAGAGGATAGAAAAAGCAGAGAAAAACCACTGCCGCTATCTGACTGATGAAGAAGCACAAGAGGTAATGGAGAGGCAGATGGATTTAGGGAACAAATGAAGAGTGTCCTGACTAAGTTGAACCAAAAGATGGAACACAAACTCTATGTCATTGGCATGTTGCAGCTGCCATCCATTAGATCATTGTGGTTGGCCTTCGTCTGCAGGGCACTATCCTGGATATTCATCAAATGTATTCACAGAGCATGTTAAGATGGCTTTTTGGAATTTTTACTTATCTAAGGGGCTGCCTGATGCCAAAGAAAGTATTGGGATACCAGGAGATTGGGCCTGGAACCAGCCCTGCATCCAATCCTTTCACTAACCCACTGCGTGTCCCTGGGAGAGTCATGTGGGCTCCCCGGGCCTCAGTTTGCTCATCTGTAAAGCATCAGCGGCTCCCAGTTTTAGCAGACCATGTACCCCATTTTGTAATAGATATCTGTAACATCCTCTGTCTTTGCCATTCTAAAATAAAAGCCATAGACATGACTACTAACAGGCATCATTTTTAAAGACCACTCTGATGCCCTACTTGTAATTTAAATGGGAAGCTGAGGGCAGGCATGGTAGCTCAAACCTGTAATCCTAGCACTTCGAGAGGCTGAAGCAGGACGATTACTTGAACCCAGGACTTCTAGATCAGCCTGGGCAACATAGTGAGACATCATCTCTACAAAACTAAAAAAAAGTTGGGTGTGGTGGTGCACACCTGTTGTCCCAGCTACTTGGGAGACTGAGGTGGGAAGATCGCTGGAGCCCAGGAGTTCGAGGCTGCAGTCAGCCATAATCATACTACTGCACTCCAGTCTGAGCAACAGAATGAGACCCCGTCTCTAAAATAAATAAACGGATAGATAAAAATTTAAAATAAGGCCAGGTCTGGTGGCTCATGCTTTCATGCTTGTGATCCCAGGACTTTGGGAGGCTGAGGCACACAAGAAATATTAACTATTGTTTTACTTAATTTTGAAATATTATGCTACACACATCCTGAAACACACACTTTTAGTCTTCTGATCTTTGCCCCAAGTTAGTCCACTATCAATGGCATGAGTCAATGAGCTGAGGAGGACTCATGAATACTATGCAAGGCCAATGACCCAGTAAATCAGTGAGGGCAGGCTGTAATCTGCAAACTTTCCAATAAGAACTCATGATGATGCTAGATTCTGTTATGGGTAGATTGACTGATTTAAAATCAGCTCCCTCTAGGGTGGATTTTCCTAAAGAAGAGAGCACTTAGTTTTCCTCCTTTTCCTTCTCCCACCTTCACACCCAAAATGCTTTATCTCAGGAAGAAAGAAAAGGAAGCCCTTGGTTGTGTGTGGTGGCTCACGTCTATAATCCCAGAACTTTGGGAGGCCAAGGTGAGTGGATCACTTGAGCCCAGGAGTTTGAATACACACCGGGCAAGATGGCAAAACCCCATCTCTTCTAAAAATAAGAAAGCTGGCTGGGTGGGGCAATGCATACCTGTAGTCCCAGCTACTCAGGAGGCTGAGGTGGGAGGATCATTTGAACCCAGGAGGTTGAGGCTGCAGTGAGCTGAAATTGCACCACTGCACTCCAGTCTGGGTGATAGAGCAAGACCCTGTCTCAAAAATTAAAAAAAATTTTTTTTTAAATAAATCAGAAGTTGAAGTAAAAGTAGGTTATAATACAATAATAAGTATTTCAGTATGTGAATACTTGGGCAGTATATTAACCATGTCTTCTATTTTCTGAATTGTGATGCTTTGACACTTGGGCCTTGTGATATGGTTTGGCTCTGTGTCCCCACTAAGTCTCATGTCAAATTGTAATCCCCACATGTCAGGGTAGGACCCTGGTGGGAGGTGATTGGATCACGGTAGCAGGTTTCCCCTTTGCTGTTCTCATGATAGTGAGTGAGTTCTCACGAGATCTGACAGTTTAAAAGAGTGTGGCACTTCCTTCTTCACTCTCTCTCTCTCCCCTGCTCCCACTATGGTAAGACATGCTTTCCCTTCGCCTTCCACCGTGATTATAAGTTTCCTGAGGCCTCCTACCCATGCTTCCTAATAAGTCCGCAGAACTGTGAGTCAATTAAACCTGTTTTCTTCGTAAATTACCAGTCTCAGGTAGTTCTGTGAGAATAGCAGTGTGAGAATGGACGAACATACCTTGCTTACCCCAAAGGGGGTGCTACCTCACACCAGGGTTGGCCAATTCCTAGCAACAGCAAACAACTTGCCCACAAGTATACTTTTCAAATGCAAACCAACCCATTCAGATCTCATAGTTTAACTACCTTCTTCATCCCCTCTCACACTCCAGGCTGCTATCCACCTGTCCTCACCATCCCAGGGCCAGGTACCAGACAACTAAGGGCAGCCCCTGTGCTCCAGAGCCCCTCCTCTCTCTGCTTCATGCCCAAGGCCAGTGCTTTGCCATGCAGGCCCCTGGGGCATGGTGCGCCCCCTTCTGGGAACCGTGAGTAACAAACTCTCCGTTCAATGGCAATCGTCACCTGCTCTGATGGCCTTACAATACCTCAGATTTTCTAGTAATAAACAATAGTTTAAAACATGTAGAACTACACTGCCAGACGTAAGAGAATGGCTTCTTGGCCCTACATATAATAAATAAGCTTGGGTTTAAGAAAAGTCAGAAGGTCAGGAGAAACTTTCTAGAATGAGAGAGAACAAGGAAGCAGAGGAACAGCTGGACAGAGGGACAAAAACCAGTATTTGCTAACAGCTGATTGGATTTCCACAGATCGGACAGAGAGGAAAATTCCTTCATTTGAGTAGGCATATGATACCAACATATATCATAGATCATGGAGGAAAATTAGGAAGTGGGATATTCTGGCAAATCAGCCAGGCCTTATTTTGAGTGCAGTGTGGAAACAATTCCCTGTTATAACATGGGATGTGGCAGTAATAATGACAAATCACAGCAAATGCATCTCTGAACTTGAAATCCCACCACAGGTTGAAGCATGCATTCTGTCTCAGCATGTCCAGCAGGACGTTGGAACGTCTTACCAGTCCTGGGTCAATTTCTCCTTGCGTGACCTGTCCTGGGCATTGCAGGACAGCCAGTGTCCCCCTGACTAAACATCATTAGTGCCCTCCAATCATCATGGCAACCAAAACTTCCTTCAAAGATTTTCAAGAGGTCCATGTTGACAAACCACTAAATCGGATAACTCACAAAGCACTCCCAGAACGAGCTCACTTTGATTCTAAGATCTCTGGGGAGTCACAGATAAAGGAGATTGCCAATATGCTTTAAAGTCCGGGAGTTACTCTTGTAGGCCATTGCCGTGACCTGACCAGAACATAAGACACAAAGGGGACATGAATCTAAGAAGGAAATATGACAAACCAAGCCGAGGTCGTTTACTTTTGAGAGCAAATCACAACCTTTAAGAGAAAAATCAAAAATTTACTTTTGGATCTTACTCTCAGAATTGTACGAGTAACTATAATTCTGGAAGTATGGTTCGGGGTGGGCACTCCTCAAGCCCCCAGGCTCTGAGGTGTGGAGCTGGTAGTGTGTCCATGGGGGTCAGAAGCTTGAAATATTGTGCTACATACACCAAGTATGCTCACTCCATATGTCTCTGGAGAGAGGCAAGACTAGCAGCTCCGCCCCTTGCTGTGTGGCTGTGGTCAATTTACTTGACCTCTCTGAGCTAATTCTATAATTAGTAATGCTGAACTCATATTCCTAACATACCGGTAGTTGTAGGGATTAGATATTGCACACAAAGGACTTAGCTCAGTGCATGGTACTTAATAAATGATGAATAAGCTATATGATAAACTTCATTTTTTATACAGTATCTGATCGTTCTCTTTTCAAATTGTCCACTAGAGGGTGCCAAACACCAGCCTGAAACTTGGAAAAGCTGTCGTCCAAATTCCCCCGGCCCAAACACTCGCTTTGCAAAACATGCTCTCAAGATCCTAAGCATTGATGTCAGGAAAAAGACTTGGCAGACTTTCCATTTGCTTTCCTCTTCACCCTTGAGAAGTCCTACACCTAAAATAAAGACGCTCAACTTCAAGACTGTTAGTTTAAATTACAACATTTCTTACAGGTGCGTAGACAGTGTAACTGTAATGTTGCCAATGGCTTTAAACCAGCTGCATACACACGACAGAGCTGCAGGGGCCGCCTGCCCCTGGAGCAGGCAGCCAGGGATGTGTCGTTTGTAGAGAATTTAAACACGATAACACAGCTGACTAAAAGTCAGTTTGCTCGTGATATCACCATGTGCTTGCAACTCTAAATAACATCAGTGATAAAATACTGTCCTGCAAAAAAAGACTTTTGCTGTTCAAAGTTCCAAATAATTTCTGCAGGTATGATTGTATTTTAGCAATATGTATGTAAGCTTCAATTTGATATATTTCTTACTTACCATTAATAATTTTAATGTATCTGGAAGTTAATTCTGAGAACTCCCCGTGGCACAGAAGCATCTTCCCGGTGGACTCAGCCACGTGCATTTTGTTCTCATCTGTTCACACCCAGCGCCAGCCCGTGATTGCACCTTGAGCTACAACTGTCTCCAACCCCTACATTTAAATAGTAAATTCAAAACAAACCATGATAACCCTGATTGTAATGATGAAAGGGGCAGATCTTGGGTTATTTTACTTTTGTCATTTTATGTGATAAAAAATTTTAAATTTGTGTTTAAACTTTAAAATCAAAACAGACAGAGAGCCATGAGATTAATTTTTTACCGCCAGTGTGCAAATTTAGTTCATATGTGATGTGCTCCTAAATTTGCATAATATTAAAATTAAAATGTACTCTTTCTTTAAATTGTGTTTTGAAACTAGAGATTGTTCAGCAGGTCAATTTTAAAAAATGAAGAAACTACAGACTGACTCAAGAAAACAATGATTACTACTGATTGCATTATTATCATTATAAAAATAATTTTGTTGCATGGGGAGGATGTTAAAAATTATCCACTCCAGGTGTCAACTATTCTAGGTCTGCTTTTGTCTTAAATCCCAACTAAGTTGTTTTGCACATCCAAGAAAGGAAGGCCGACTGCCCTGGGAGAGCCCCCAGTGATGCACTGAGAAGAACCCTAGTCATGGGCAGATGGGATTGGCTGCTCTCCTGAGCATACGCAATGCCCCTGGATTCCTAAGCCCTCCAAGCCCTGTCTCTTCCACTCCTGCGCACTTGGAGACCTTTTATTTAAGGAGGCCTTATTTGGGAAGATCTCGGAGCACTTTACAAATACCAACTTTGGTCTACAAGCTGGAGGAAGGTTCAATCTGTGTATCTCCTAGACGAAGGGGCAGGCTCAGGGAAGGGAAATTCCATTGAAAGCCTTGCTTTGAGTGTGTTCCAGCTATGGCCACACCATGATATATGCATGTTATTACACCCAGACCTATGTTTCAAGAATGCATGAGCTACCCTCCAATGGAACTTGGTCAGTTATTATCCAGCAACATAAACTGACAACTTTTCTATTCCCTTCTCCTTTGCATTGTTGCAGGTTTTCACGTTCCCACCCCCAAATTAGAGGGGTGAGGGAAAGCAACAACATTCTTTCCTATCCATAGTACATGTTTCTAGCAGCATAGCCAACTCCATTCCCCCAATAGCTACCAAGCTAGTAACAATTCTTACCATTTATTAAGAGTAGAATTACACTCCACATCAAACTGTTCTGTCTACTTTATTTCTAATTCTTGCAGTAACTTCAAGCAAGTTGCAAAAACGTCACCCAGCTAATGGTACAAGGAGCCAGCCCTCTTTGTATCTTGGAGCACCAAGCATTCTTCCAGGCGGGTATAGAAATGAGCTCATTCAGCCGGGCGCGGTGGCTCACGCCTGTAATCCCAGCATTTTGAGAGGCCGAGGTGGGCAGATCAGGAGGTCAGGAAATCAAGACCATCCTGGCCAAGATGGTGAAACCCCGTTTCTACTAAAAATACAAAAATTAGCTGGGCGTGGTGGCGCATGCCTGTAGTCCCAGATACTCGAGAGGCTGAGGCGGAAGAATCGTTTGGACCAGGGAGTCGGAGGTTGCAGTGAGCCAAGATCACACCACTGCACTCCAGCCTGGCAATACAGCAGGACTCCGTCTCAAAAAAAAAAAAAAAAAAAGGAAAGAAAGAAAGAAAAAAAAAAGAAAGAAAGAGATGAGCTTATTCTTCCCCCAACCCCCAAATCCTTTTTTGTTTTTTGTTTTTGTTTTTGTTTTTGTTTTTAAGAGACAGAGTCTCGCTCTGTTGCCCAGGCTGGAGTGAGTGGCGCGATCTCCGCTCACTGCAAGCTCCGCCTCCCGGGTTCCCGCCATTCTCCTGCCTCAGCCTCCCGAGTAGCTGGGACTACAGGCGCCGCCACCACGCCCGGCTAATTTTTGTATTTTTAGTAGAGATGAGGTTTCGCCGTGTTAGCCAGGATGGTCTCGATCTTCTGACCTCCTGATCCGCCCGCCTCGGCCTCCCAAAGTGCTGGGATTATAGGCATGAGCCACCGCTCCTGGCCTCCTTTTTTAAGTTCTAAGTTTTCAAATTAAAATTGTGGCAAACTACACATAAAGTGACATTTACTATCTTAACCATTTCTCAGTGTACAGTGTCATGGTCTTCAGTACATTCCCACTGTTGTACAACCGTCACCACCACCCATCTCCAGAACTCTTCACCTTACAAAACTAAAACTCTGTACCCATTAAACAATTACTCCCAATTTTCCCTTCTTCTTCTCCTCTCCCAAATCTTAAGTATAAAGCAGATAGTATTATTATCACCATCGCCAATTTTCAGATGAGGGAATGGAGGCATCGTGAGATTCAGTAACTTCCCCTGATCACAGCTGGTTGGTAGCAGAGCTATGATTCAAAGCCAGGTGGTCAGGCTGCAGAAGTCATGGCCTCAGCCACTGTACGGCCTCAGGCACACCCCACACAGTACTGTGCTGTGTTGTGCTGTCTCTTCTGCTGTTGAGCCTCTCTAGAAGATCAAGAAACAGTAGCCTAGAAAGTTGAAGCAAATTGCAGATTCTTCCTCGTAAAGGCCGAGGAGGCTCTGTGTTGAGACCGCTTGGATCCCAGGCTGATTAGCCTGCTGCACCTCCCCTTAGATTAGAGCAGTGACCCTGTCCTTGGTCCTGTCCTCTGCTCTCATCCACATCCAAAAGCAGCTCTGGTCTTCTCCCCTCAGTCCCAGGTGCAGTCCGTGGGTTCCAGCCTGCCTGTGACTAGGGAAGTAGACTGTACACTTTGGCCAGCGGGCAGCGGACTAGGCCCCACCTGGGATGTTCTTGCTTATCTGCACGTAACTGGGGGGATGCAGTCTGTGCTGCAACAGCCTGTGCTCCCTGTCACTGCTAAGGAAGCCCCTCTTCTCCCTTTGGGCCAGTGCTGCTCCGCAGGAAACCTCCCTCCTGCACACCGCCATCAGCTTCTATCCAACACTGAATGGGAGACTGAGCTGGACCCTTACCTGGCACCTGTGTTCAAGGAAGGGGTGCTAGGGAGATGGTGTACCCTCTCCCCCACATACAGATCCTTATTTCTTTATGTTTGGTGGGTAGGGAGATGGCATACCCCCTCCCCACATACAGACCCTTATTTCTTTATGTAGGCGGGTAGGGAGATGGCGTACCCCCTCCCCACATACAGACCCTTATTTCTCTATGTTGGCGTGTAGGGAGATGGTGTACCCCCTCCCCCATATACAGATCCTTATTTCTCTATGTTGGCGTGTTGGTCCTATTTTCAGCCATTTCAGTGAGCAGCCCTGAGGAAGAGCAGCTTCACTATGAGAGGAGTTAGTTAGAACAGAATTTTTCCCCAGTTGACCAATGTAAGCTTGCAAGCCTACCTAGAAGAGGAAGAACTTTAAAACTTTACATCTATTTCATCAGCACACCTTATTTTACCCGGAATAAACTCCACCACTGACCTCTGCTCACTCCACCACCAACACCCTAGCCCAAGCCCCACTGTCCCTCACCTGTACAGGCCCCTCAACGCTGCTACCTCCCAGACTGTTCTCCACAGGCAGCCAGAAACAGCCTCTAAACTGTCAACCAGATCCTCTAAGATCAGGAATGAGACAAGGATGCCCACTCTTGCCACTTCTATTCAACACAGTACTGGAAATTGTAGCCATAGCAATTAGGAAAAAAAAAAAAAAAAGGCAAATTAAAAAAAGGAAGTAAGTTTATCCCTGTTTACATGTGAAGGTGACATGATCTTATAGGTAGAAAACCCTAAAGATTCAACCACAACAACAAACAAAACCTGTTAGAACTAGTAAATGAATTTAGCAAATTGCAGGATACAAAATCATCACACAAAAATCAGTGCATTTCTATACACCAACAATGAACAATCCAAAAAGGAAATTAAGACAGCAATCCTATTTGTAATAGTATCAGAAAGAAAATAATATTCAGGAATAAAACTTAGGAGGCAAAAGGCTTGTACACTAAAAACTACAAAATATTGCTGAAAGACATAAAAAGACACACACACAAAAATGGAAAAACATCCCATGTTCATGAATTGGAAGACGTAATATTGCTAAGCTGTCATACTACCCACAGCAATCTACAGACTTAATGCAATCTCTCTCGAAATTCCAGCATTGTTTTTGTCAGAAATAAAAAAATCTATTCTAAAATTCATATAGAATCTCAATGAACCCTAAATAGCCAAAATAATCTCAAAAAGAGGAACAAAGTTGGATGTCTCACATTTCCTCATTTCAAAGCTTACTACAAAGCCACAGCAATCAAAACAATGGGGTGCTGGCATAAAGACAGACATACAGACTAACGGAATAAAATAGAGAGCCCAGAAATGAACATTTGTGTGGATGGTCAAATACTATTTCACAAGGGTGCCAAGACCATTCAGTGGGGAAAGGATGGTCTTTTCAAGAAATGGTGCTGGGAAAACTGGATATCCATATGGAAAAGAATGAAGTTGAACTCTTATCTCATACCACACACAAAAATTAATTCAAAATAGATCAAAGACAAAATATAAAAACTAAAATGATAAAACTTTTATAAGAAAACATACAGCAAAATAATGTCTTTATGATATTCCTTGGCAATGACTTCTGGATGATCACACTGAAAGTCAAGCAACACAAGACCAAATGAGTAAATTTTACTACATCAAAATGTAAAACTTTTCTGCATCAAAGTACACAATCAACAGAGCAAACTCAACAAGTCAACTCATGGGATGGGAGAACATATTTACAAATCATATATCTGATAAGGGGTTATTATTTAGTATATATAAAGAACACTTACAACTCAAAAACACAAAACCAACAATTCCGTTTAAAAAATGGACAAAGGACTTAAATAGACATTTCTCCTAAGAAGACATTCAAATGACCAATAAGCATATTAAAAAAATGCTTAATATAACTAATCACTATGGAAATGCACATCAAAATCAGATATCACCTCACATCTTCACATATCATTATGATGCCTACTACCCAAAAAAATGGAAATACTGTGTGTTGTTGAGCATGTGGAGAAATTGGAACCCTTATGCACTGTTAGTGGGAAGGCAGAATGGTTCAGCCGCTGCAAAAAGCAGTATGGTGGTTCCTCAAAAAATTAAACATAGAATTACCATATAATCCAGCAATTCCATTACTGGGGAGATACCCCAAAGAACTGAAAGCAGAGTCTCAAAGAGACATTTGCATACTCGTGTTCACAGCAGCATTTTCCGTAATAGCCAAAAGGTGGAAGCAACCCAGGTGTCCATCAATGGATGAATGCATGTACCAAGTGTGGTCCCTCCATACAATGGAGTATTATTCAGCCTTAAAAAGGAAGGAAATCCTGATAAAAGCTACAACATGGATACATCTCAAGGACATTATGTTAAGTGGAATAAGCCACACACCAAAGGATAACACTGTATAATTCCACTAATATTCAGCACCAGAGTAGTCAAATCCATAGAGACAGAAAGTAGAAGAGGGGTTGCCAGGGACTGGGGAGAGGTGAGTGGGAGTTGGTGTTTAATGAAAACAGAGTTTCAGTTTGGGAAGATGAAAGAGTTCTGGAGATGATGGCAGTGGCGGCTGCACAGCGGTGTGGTTGTCCTTAATGCCACATACACTGAAAAAATGGTTAAAATGGCAAATTTTATGTTATGTGTGTGTTTGCCAAATACCCCCAAAAAATCAGTCAGATTATGTGACATATCTGCTCTCAGCCCTCACTCAGAATACAATCCAAATTCCTTCTTCAGTGGAGCGGGCCTCACACTCCAGCCACAGGGCCCCTCCTCTCTTACGAGCCCAGCATGTTTCTGCCCCGGGCCCCTTGCAGTCACTCTGTGTTCCCTTCACAGGCTCTTCTCCCTGGGCATTGCATGGCTTATTCCCACATTTAACTAAGGACTCTGCTCAATCCTCACTGCCTTTGGCCACCCTATTAAAATAGCACATCCCTCCAACTCCACAGCACACCTTACTTTTCTCCATGAGTTTCATCAGTGCCTGGGATTATCTTAACCACTCGTTTATCCATTCATTACTTGTCTCCTGCAGTGAAATGTGCACTTCATGCAGGCAGGGCCTTTGCCTTGCTCACTGCTGTGTCCCCCTGGGCCTAGAATAGTGATGGCCCATAGCAGAGTCCAGGAAAGAGGAGTCCAACAATGAATGAATGGATAACGCCATACAACATCTGTGTTGGTGAAATTGACAGAGGTGGTAGAATTGAGGGTGACTGATGATGGAATGAAGCTCCCACAAGATCTCGAGAGTCAGTATGCTGGGCTAAATGACTAAGATGAAGCTTAGCAGGGGTGCTAAGGCTGCCCTTGGGGCAAAAGCCCAAGTGAGTACAGGACGAGGAAGAAACTGCTTCACAGCAGCTGCACAACTAGCAAACACTTGGAAGCTACAAAATGGTGGGAAGCTCACAGGGGGATCGATGGGCCTGCAGAAGCACCCCGTGATCTCAGGCTGCATGGGGTGGCTGGACAGGGGGCTGGTGTGCTCTGCCTGAGACACCCCATGGGGCAGCCCTGTCCTGCACTTTGCACTGAAGCAGTCAGAGGTTATTCAAGTACCTCTTGACCATAGGGACCAGGATGGCAAAGGCATTCCAAATTACATCCTCAACAATACATAGTTTCAAATAGCTCAAAGGAGGATATTGAACATTCCCAATACAAATAAATGATAAATGTTTGAGATGACGGATATGCTAATTACCCTGACCTGATCACTACACATTACATGTATAGAAGCATCACTATGTACCCCATGAATATGTACAACTTTTATTTGTCAATTAAAAATTAAAAATCATATTCTATAAAAACTAATAGAAGGAATGTTTAGCCCATAGATGGTAGATTTGGGAGCCAGACAGAACTGAATCAAATTCTGGTTCTGCCTTTTATTAGCTGCAGGACACATGCAGAATTCTTAACCTTAATAGTCTCTAGCTGTATGGCTGTCAAGGCCAATGTCGTAAAAGGTAAAATATAACTGTTTGATTTTGTAGTTATACACAAAGGCTTGTACTGTGTCCTGTAGAAAACTTGAAGAGTTATCCCTTAAAAATATACATCCATAGTCTTTGCTGGAATTGCCAGTGAAATGTACTTTATCAGGGTCCCAATATCATGTACAAAATGTAGCATGGAAACTTAATGCCCACTTTTTATAAATGCTTATCTATAGATGGGCATCCCAATTTGAGGCAACACATATATGATCAGAAGTATGAATGAATATAAATGATGGAGTATCATGATAGTAGAAACAGATAGAATATTTAGAATAGAAACCGCCCTAAATGAATAACAACTCGTGTATCTCTTCTGCTAGATTGATTATAACCTAAAACAGTTCTGTTCTGGATGATCTTGGTAAATCATATGCTTGAATCGTGACTGAAATCATCTTGAAAAACGTTGTTTTTAAAGAACCTAAAAGCTGGGAGTGGGGCCTCATGCCTGTAGTCCCAGCAACTTGGGAGGCCAAGGCAGGAGGATCACTTGAGGCCAGGAGTTTGAGACCAGCCTGAGCACCATAGCAAGACTCCATTCCCACAAAAAAATTAAAAACTAACTGGGCATAGCTGTGGATGCCTGTAGTTTGAGCTACTCAGGAAGCTGAGGCTGGAGGATCACATGAGCCTAGGAATTGGAGGTGGTAGTGAGTATGGTCTCACTGTTGCACTCCAGCCTGGGTGACAGAGAGAAAACCTGACTCCAAACAAAAAACAAAAAGAAAAAGCAAACAAACAAAAAGCCCTGTAGGTGGTACCCTTCAAAGGTGTTCCTTTTGGGATACAAAATTAATCTGGATCCCCAAACACAAATTATTTTGTATAAATTGGGGCCCCTCAGGTTCTACAGTGGAATCGCTGCAGTGGCTGATGAGGAGGACACAAAACAAGAGTCCTTCCACTGGGATTTACATGCTGGTTTTCCTCATCATGGGTTTGTCCTTCACGGCTCCAGCCTTCAGTGGAGTCAGGTACAAGCAAGTGATGACTTGCTGATGAAAACACTGGACAATGCAGTCTGGATTTTTTTTTACAAAAGTAGAAATATCAGAATGTGACAACTTAGAGTGACCATATAATTTATCAGCCAATTGGAATACTTTAGAGAGTGAGGGAAGCAGGAGAGGGTGAGTATGAACAGGTACACTGGGACTACAAACGTAAACCAGCACTGACCTTTGTCACTGCTGTGGCCAAAGCCATGAGGATATTCAGGCTTCAGAAGAGGCTCACCACGAGTGCCCTCCACGGTAGCAAGAAGGTCTGGCTTGACCCCAGTGAGACCAGCGAAATCATCAACGCCAACTCCCATCAGCAGATCCGGAAGCTGATCAAAGTTGGGCTGATCATCCACGAGCCTGTGACTGTCCATTCTCGGGCTGGATGCCAGAAAAGCACCTTAGCCCGCCAGAAGGGCAGGCACACGGGCACAGGTTAGCTCAAGGGTACAGCCAATGCCCAAATGCCAGAGAAGATCACTTGGATGAGGAGAATGAGGATTCTGCACCAGTTGCTTGGAAGATATTGTGAATGGAAGAAGATTGCTCACCACATGTATTACAGCCTGTACCTGAAGGTGCAGGGGAATGTGTTCACAAACAAGCAGATTCTCACGGAACACAATCACAAGCTGAAGGCAGGCAAGGCCCACAAGAAGCTCCTGGCTGACCAGGCTGAGGCCCGCAGCTTTAAGACCAAGGAAGCATGCAAGCTCGGTGAAGAGCGCCTCCAGGCCAAGAAGAAGGAGATCATCAAGACTTTGTCCAAGGAGGAAGAGACCAAGGTAAAAAGGCTTCCCCTTTGTCTGTACACCCTAACCACCGTGATTACATAGATCAGCCATTAAAATAAAACAAGCCTTAAAAAAGAAAAGAAAAGAAAAGAAAAACAGGACTGCCCTGAGAAAACTAGGATGTATGGTCACCCCAAGAGGAGTCCTTTCATGGGAATATGGCGTTGAGATGCACAGGCCTGCCAGGAGCTGTTTCATAAGGATTCAGTGTTTTTCTTGTGCAGGGGAATGAATTTTGATGAGTATAAAAGATGAATGAGAGGACCAAGACATTCCAATTCCACCCACTAGATTAGCCAGTTTGGTTTTTGACAGTTCTGTCCCTCTGTTTTACATTTTCCAGGTTTGGGAAATGCAGACATAGATATGGATAGTAACATTTTTAAGTGACTCAGTAGCCTACCTGATAGCCACAAGAGCTTGGCATGGGTTGAAGGTATTCTTTAGGTGGGAACCAATGACAAGCTGTATGACTTTCTTTGCAGGAAGATAAAGAGGTACTTTGCTGTGGGGAAAAGAAAGAGAGATCAGCCTGTTACTGTGTCTATATAGAAAGAAGTAGACATAAGAGACTCCATTTTGTTCTGTATTTGAGATGCTGTTAATCTGTGACCCTACCCCCAATCTTGTCCTTGCAAGAGACATGTGCTGTGGTGACTCAAGGTTTAATGGATTTTGCACTGTGCAGGATGTGTCTTTGTTAAACAAGTGCCTGAAGGCAGCTTGCTAGTTAAAAATCCTGCCCATCCCTGGGCAATGGAACATCTCGGTGTAAAACCCAATTGTATGCTCTGTTTACTGAGATAGGAGAAAACCACCTTACGGCATAAGGTGGGACTCGCTGGCGGGACTTGCTGGCGCAATGCTGCTAAGAGGTTTGTGGAGATGTTTACATATGCATATCAAGGCACAGCATTTTACTTTGAACTTATTCATGTCACAGAGATCTTTGTCCATATGTCTTACTGCTAATTTTCTCCCTAAAATGATCCTATTGTCCTGCCACTCCCTTATCTTTAAGATGGTAAAGATAATTAGGCGTGGGTCCTCTGTAAGCTGAGCACCGGTCCCCTGGGCCCACTTTTTCTTTCTCTATACTTTGTCTCCGTGTCTCATTTCTTTTCTCAAGTCTCTCGTTCCACCTAACGAAAAACGCCCACAGGTGTGGAGGGGCAGGCCACCCCTTCACTTTGCAACAAAAGAGGGCCTCACCACTCTGGAAACACAGGAGGACATATTCCTTAAGTGTCTAAAATCCAATTCATCTGGACCCAGCATGCTCATTGATGCCTTTGCCACACCTTTACAAATGTTCTAGGGTTATGCTGCTTGTAGGTGACACAGTTAGTTATATAAATAAAGATGTAATAAAATTTCTCTCCAGTGTTTTTGTACCCAGGTGCTGATTCTTGCCTTTTTTTTTTTTTTTTTTTTTTTTTTTTTTTTTTTTTTGAGACAGAGTCTCACTGTGTCACCCAGGCTGGAGTGCAGTGGTGCCATCTCAGCTCACTGCAAGCTCTGCCTCCTGGTTCAAACATTTCTTGTGCCTCAGCCTCCTGAATAGCTGGGATTACAGACACATACCACCACACCCAGCTAATTTTTGTATTTTTGGTAGAGACAGGGTGTTGCCATGTTGACCAGGCTGGTCTTGAACTCTTGGCCTCATGCGATTTGCCCTCCTTGGACTCCCAATGTGCTGGGATTGCAGATGTGCACCACCATGCCCTGCTAATTATTGTATTTTTAGTAGAGACTGGGTGTTGCCATGTTGGCCAGGCTGGTCTCAAACTCTTGGCCTCATGTGATCCGCCCACCTTGGCCTCCCAAAGTACTGGAATTATAGGCATGAGCCACTGCGCCCAACCTGATTCTTATCTTTCTAGCATGTGCATGTCTCCCCAGCAATGGGCAGGTGCATTGGTCTAGGCACCACCAAGGGGCTGTTTTAGCAAAATCAAAGACGGTGGAGATTCAAAAACTCTGTCAGGTTGTGAGTTTGGGGCTAGATCTTGGAAACAGCAGCAGAAAGTAAACTAAAAACTAGAAGAAGGGAACTTTTAGGGCAGTGAAACTATTTCCTATGTTACAATAATAATGGACACATGTCATGACATATTTGTCAAAACCCACGAAATGTACAACTCAAAGAGAGAAGCCTAACATAAACTACAGCCTTTAGTTAACAATAATGTTGTATTTCTTTTGGTATTTTTATTTTATTCAACGGTAACTTTTTAAATTTTAAATTTGTAAATTTTAAATTTGTAAATTTTTTTCTTGTGTTGGTGAAAATCTTTTTGAAATGCAATTTAATTCTATCTTTTCAATTGATAAATAATAATTATACAAATATGACAAATAATGTATGGAGTATGTAGTGATGTTCCCATAAATATAATCTGTAGTGATCAGATCAGGGTAATTAGTGCATCCATCATCTGAAACATTTCATCACTTCTTTGCATTGGGAATGTGCAATATTTTCCTTCCAGCTATTTGAAACAATATATTATTGTTAAGTATCACCATTTGTATAGAACACTAGATCGTATCAGGATTGGGTTGTCAGTTTTAACAAACATACCACACTAATACAAGATGTAAATAATAGGGAAATGTGAGGGAGCCTGGGCAGGGAGAGATATGTGGGAATTCTATACTTTCCAATCAATTCTTCTGTAAGCCCAAAATTGCCCTAAAAAATTACTAATTGTGCCTCACGGAGGAGAATCATGTAAGATGCTGGCCCAGACACAGTGGGCATGGCTGTGCCCAGTACTTTCCCTTCATTCATACCACACACCTGTGTCAGGGTCCTGGTGGCACCACCATACACTGCTAGCTAATGCCAGCGCAAGGCCTGAGCCTCTTCAGTGGCCACCCCTCCCAGCAGGCTCCGATGGGCTATCCCCACATCCTGCACCCTTGGACTGCTTGATGCCTTGCCCAGGATGGCCACTGTGGTTACCCCTGAGCTACTGGGGTGATGTGGATTGGAAAATGCCTCCCCTGCCATCTGCAATGCATTTCAGGAATCTCTTCCAAAGGTCATGAAAGTTTGAGCAGCAACTGCACTGGCTGTGGCTGCCTCGATGATCCCCTTCCATGGGCCGGCTTTCTACCTTCCTCTGAGTCACTCCTCCTACCCCTCACACCTGCTCCCTAGGACCACATCCCAAAAAAAGTGCTTAATGCAAGTCTTCATCCCAGACTCTGCTAAGGGGAAGAGATGCATTTAAGCGCATTTAAACCTGTGCATGTAGGCATGTGTCACACCAAGCAATGTTAAAATGACAACACTACTCAATTCTTTGATATTTGAATTTTATAAACAGAACTAATCTTATCAAGCATATTAAATCTATTTGTACTATCTTCACTTGAGTGTTATAAAAAATATATATACTTCTATGGGCAAAAAGACATAAGTCAAAACCATGAGCATGTACTTTCTTTCTCTTTGTTTATAATTTAAAATATTTTCCTTGGAAAATTTCCAGATACATAAAGACTATTCCCTAATTACTTCAGCTGATAATTAGCTAACGGTCTCAAGTCAGTTAGGCATCTTAGAAAATGTATTTTAATTTGACATTAAAGAAAATATAATCACTGTTATTATTAGAAATAAAACTCTTTAAAACCCACACAGTAAAAGTGAAGCGATGCTATAGGCTCACCTAATTAGCAGTGTTTTATATAAAGACATCAGTTGTTACAGCTCTCATTAAATAAATACATAGGTTTACATTTCTAATCTTAAATATATGGTGCTAGCACTGATAACCTACCTGACAAGTAGAAGGAACTTAGGATATTCTCTTTAGTCAAGCTTGAGATAAGATGATAATTCCAAAATTATGCATAAAGAGTTATATTATATTATATTTCACACTCTGATAAAATCAAAGAGAAAATATATAGCTATCTATTTTGCCAAAGTCTATAATTTATTAAGTATGCATGATGGATTTTTATATAATTCTTCTGTATTTATTTTTAGTAAGTAATATTGAAATCCTTTACGTTTTACCTAAATTTTTAACACAGAAGTGTGTTTTGTAAAAGCCACCGTCTGACTACTAATTGATGGCTTAATGATTATTTACATTTCTTTCTTCCCTTGTAATTCAACAGTAGGAACTCCATGTTATTAAACTAACATTTGCATTTTTTCTTTTTCTGATCCAAAAGCTTTTTAGAGAGAGATGTAATTTAATATTAGAAAACAGGAACACTTTTCACAGTGTTATTAATGACTTAATTGTTTATACATAGTTTAAATTTTTTTTAATTTTATGCTAATTAGGGTAATATATACCTTTATTCTTATCATCTTAACCATTATGAAGTTTACAGTTACAGATGTTAAGTATATTCACATTGTTTTGAAAGATACATACTTTTGATGAATGTCTTAATAACTAAATTAATTTGAAAATATCTGTTCTCATTTGAAAATCTCCTTTTCCAAGAAGGAAGCTATTGGATATTTCAGTTTCCAGAAGGCAGATTTCTTTAAACTGTTTAAAATACCCGTACATGTCATTACAACATGTAGCTTTTCAGCTAGGTGCATTTAGGCAAATTTCACACTTTATTTCTGTCGGCTGGAAAGGTTTTCCTAAAGGGCCACATGTCTAAAGCATTTTGTGTTTTGGCATAATTTCTTAAACTTTTTTGCACTTTGGGGAGTCTGAGATTCTTTATCTTATTCATTAATGTTCTTTGTAACTTCTAGAAACCATAGAAATAGGAGCTGTATTGAATTTGAAAGACTTTCCAACTGTATTTGCTAATTCCCTCAGGAGACAGGCTATCCCAGCTATTCCCATTTGCATTTCTGCACCATTTTGTTAGCTGTGCAAGGGATGTAATTAGTTCACACATCTGGTATCGCATGGATTGGCTGGTGTTAAAAGTTTCACAAATTAATACAAACCTTTTTTATTTTTGAAATTGAAGGGCTCTTAATTAGTTTAAAAATAGTTGTCAACTTGCTTATAACCAGCATTTGTATGTTGAACTTGTTCTCTTCCTAAAGGTGGGGAAGTGAGATTCGACAACGGAGACCTACCTCCCTAAGAGTTATTTGAGAAAGGGCGTTGTCGGGTCAGAGTCTGACTTCCGGTCCTGATTGCAGGCGTGGGTGGGGGGAATTTCCTTCGAGCGGCGTGAAAAAGGGGCGTGGGAATCGATGCAGGTGGAACAGTGGTTCCTGATCTGACTCAGGCAACCACTGGACATTGAGCATTTTTACATCCTCAGATTCAAGAGCCTCTTGAAAATGTCTAATTTTCATCATATCGAGTTCTTCCTGTGAAAGCCATGGCAAGTCTGGGTTAACTAGTAGTGCACTAGTTCTAGTTAGCTTAAGAATCTTTCTCATAATGCATGAACATGTAAAAACCAGGAATTTCTTTGGTGAAAAATGTGTTTCCTTAGAACCAGAAAAACCCATAATGCAAACGCATAAGAGAGATTTGAAAGTTGAGGTCCTCAGTTTCTCTAGATACATTTCAGGTGTTCAAGATCCACGTATAGCTAGTGGTGACCATATTGACATCATGGAAATATCTACTGGGCAGTGCTGGTTTAGACCATACTCTCTGAAACACAGCTTAGTACCGGGTAGGTATTCACCCAGCGATTCTGTGTATGTCTGCCTTTAGTAGCTGCTTCTGCTGTTTGCTACCACGACGGCCGCCTCCTCCTCCCGTGGTGGGTACGTAGGTTTAGGTTCTTGACCTCGCCACGCGAAAGAATTTGAGAGCGACTCCAAAATAAGAGTAGGTAAAGAAACTTATTGTAAAGCAAAAGTACCCTCTGAGAGGCTGAGTGGGCTGCTCAAAGGGAGAGACAGCAACGAGTGACTTAAGAGGAATTCCTTTTATGGGAACTGTTCGTATATATTCATAAAATAGCGGTGAGGTCAAGCATGCAAAGACAGACCTGCGGTTGAGGCATGCGCTCAGCATCTGCACGCTCTAACACGCAATGCATGTATCATTAGCATATAAAATCTCCGCCTAGGGGTGTGTTTTTTTACTATTGAAATGAAGAAAAGGTCACTATGAGCTAAACCTTGAGCCTAGCTGCGCAGGTGGAACCCTGGAGAAATCCTCAGCGCCCCCGCCCCAAGGCAGGAATTTTAGCTAATACCTTCTTGGGTTCTGGATGCTGATTGGCTGATACTGGGGAAGCTATATTATGAATAAGTCTCTTTCCCGGCCTGTACTAGTTATCAGGAGCTTGTAACCATCTGGCAGTCAGCTGGTGTCCTGCAGGACTGTTTGTCTTGCAAAAGAGTCAGGTGCTGACTTAAGAGGGTGCAAGGGATGCACAGCCCACTGGGCTTCACACCAGGAGAAAAGTCAGTAAGTCAGTATGGCCTCCTAACCTTCCTTATCCTGCTTCACTCCTCCTCACTCTTCTTTTTGTGGCCGTTTTATTGAGATGTAGTTTACATACTGTATAATTCATCAATGCAAAATGTACAATTCAGTGGTTTTTAGTATATTCACAGAGCTGTGCAACCATCACCATAATCCACTGTAAACATTTTCATTACCTCAAAAAGAGACTCCCATATGCTTTAGCCATCACTCCCCAATTCCCCCATACTCTTGGCTCTAAGCAACTACCAATCTATTTTCTGTCCCTATATTTTGCTAATTCTGGACATTTCATAAAAATGGATCATGTCATATGTGGTCTTTTGTGATTGTTTACCCCCCATGATGTTTTCAAGTTTCATCCATGTTGTAGCATGTATCAGGACTTCTTTTCTTTGTGTGGCCAAATAATATTTCATTTTATGGATATATCACATTTTGTTTATCCATCCACAGTTCATAAATATTTGAGTTTCCATCTTTTGTTTCATGAATAATACTGCTATAAATATTCATGTATAAGTTTTCATATGGACACACGTTTTCATTTCTCTTGGTTGTATACCTAGCAGTGGAATTGCTGGTCAAATGGTTACTCTATGTTTAGCTTTTCTGAGAAACTGCCACACTGTTTTCCAAAGTGACTGCATCATTTTTACATTCTCACCAGAAATGTAGGAAGGTTCTAATTTATCCACATCCTCACCAAAGCTTATTATCTTTTTGATTATAGCCATCATGGTAGGTGCTAAGAGGTAACTTTTTGTGGTTTTTAATCAAAAAAGAGTGTTGGATTTTGTCAAGTGCTTTTTCTGCATCTATTAATATGAGCATGTGGCTTTTGGTTTTTATTCTATTGATAGGGTGTAATACAATAATTAATTTCCAGGTGTTAAGCTAACCTTGCCTTCCTGGGATAAATCTCACTTGGTCATGGTGTATGATTCTTTTTATATGTCACTGGATTCAATTTGCTTGTATTTTGTGGAGGATTTTTGTATCCATAGTAACAAGAGATAGTGATCTGTAGTTTTCTTTTTTTGTGATGTCTTTGGTTTTGGAATCAGGGTAATACTGGCATCATAGAATGAGTTGAGAATCATCCCTTCTCTCCTGTTTTTTGGAAGAGTTTGTGAAAAATTGATATTGATTCTATAATTCTAATAATTTAAGTCTTCTCTCTTATGTCTTCATTGAATTCTGTCATTTTTGTTGATCTTTCCAAAGAACCAGCTTTTGGTTTCATTGATTTTTCTTTACCATTGTGTATTCTCTATTTCATTAATTTCCA
This sequence comes from Macaca fascicularis, assembly GCF_037993035.2. Taxonomy (NCBI): domain Eukaryota; kingdom Metazoa; phylum Chordata; class Mammalia; order Primates; family Cercopithecidae; genus Macaca; species Macaca fascicularis. The sequence goes on along the minus strand of NC_088382.1, from coordinate 9,652,984 downwards.
TTCTAATATTTACTATTTCCTTTCTTTTTTGAATTAGGTTTAGTTTGCTCTTCTCTTTCAAGTGACTTAAGGTGGAAGTAATTGTTTTGAGGATTTTTTTCTTTTTTAATATAAGCATTTACTGCTATAATTTTTCCTAGGCACTCTAGCTGAATTCCATAAGTTTTGGAATGTTGTGGTTTCCATTTTAATTCAGCTCAAAGTATTTTCTAATTTTCAGTTTTATTTTTCTTTTGATCTACTGGCTATTTAGGAGTATGTTGTTCAATTTCCACATATTTGTGAGTTTCCCAAATTATTTACGGTATTGATTTCTAATTTAATTCCAGTGTGGTTGGAGAACATATTTTGTATCATTTCAATCCTTTTAAATTTACTGAGGTTTGTTTTATGACCTAGCATAAAGCCTACCCTAGAGAAAATTCCATGTTCACTTGAAAAGAACACACACTTTGCTATTGTTTGATGGAGTGTTCTAGAGCTATAGCAGATTTTTTGAAACTCACTCAGGAAAATCTCAAATGTGTGCAGAAGTAGAGATAATGATAAAATAATTGTGAGTTGTGAGTTGAATTGTGTTTCTCCTCCAAAATATTGAATTCCTAGCCCTCACTATCTGTGAACGAAGGGTTTTTTGGGGGTAGGGGGCATATGATTAAGTTAAGATGAAGTAGTAGGGTGGGCCCTATCCAATATGACTGCTGTCATTTAAAATGGAAGAAACTTGGACACAGAGACAGATATGAACACAGGAAGAACACCATGTGAAGATGAAAGTGGAGATTTTGGAGATGTATCTACAAAGCAAGGAATACCAAAGATTGCTGACAAACCACCAGAAGCCAGGGGAGAGGCATGCAACAGGTTCTTGGCCCTTAGAAGGAGCCAATCCTGCTGACGCCTTGATCTTAGATTTTCAGCTCCCAAAACTGTCAGACAATACATTTCTGTTGGGCCAGGTGCAGTGACTCTCGCCTGTAATCCCAGCACTTTGGGAGGCCGAGGTGAATGGACCACCTGAGGTCAGGAGTTTGAGACCAGCCTGGCCAAGATGACGAAACCCCGTCTCTACTAAAAATACAAAAATCAGCTGGGCATGGTGGCAGGTGCCTGTAATCCCAGCTACCTGGGAGGCTGAGGCAGGAGAATCACTTGAACCTGGGAGGCAGAGTTTGCAGTGAGCCGAGATGGCACCATTGCACTCCAGCCTGAACAACAGAGCGAGACTCAGTCTCAAAAAAAAAAAAAATGTTGTTTAAGCCACTCAGTTTATGGAAAACACTTATGTACTCACCACTCAGATTCAACGACCTTTCAGCCTTGTATCTTCACCACAAGCCAGAGCTCAGTAGCTCCCGGGCATTATAACAACACGGACCGCTAGTCAATGACTCTCAGGTGAGAAAGTTTAAAGGCACAAAGACATTTTGGAATTCTGCCACAGTGCCCTCTGGTCAGGAGGTGAAAAACAAGCTCTGAGTGTTGGACTTCCAAAAATGTAAAAGACGAAAAGTCAACGGAGTTGAGCTGATATGGTTTGGCTCTGTGTCCCTACCAAATCTCATGTCGAATTGTAATCCCCAGTGCTGGAGGTGGGGCCGGGTGGGAGGCGATTGGCTCTTGGGGGTGGAGTTCTCATGAATGGGTTAGCGCCATTCCCTCGGTGCTGTTCTTGTGATAGTGAGTTTTGGTGAGATCTAGTTGTTTAAAAGTGCGCATCGCCTCCCCACTTACTCTCTTCTTCCTGCTCTGGCCACGTGAGATACCTTGCTCCCCCTTTGCCTTCCGCCATGATTAAACGCTTCCTGAGGCCTTCGCAGAAGCAGAGGCCACTATGCTTCCAGTACAGCCTGGAACCATGAGCCAATGAAGCCAATCTTTTCTTTATAAATTATGCAGTCTCAGGAATTTCTTTCTAGCCGTGTGAGAATGGACTGATCCATGAGCCTTGTCAAAATTTTATGATATGCATAGTAAACAATCAAATACCAGATTGTCTGGGGGATCTTGGGGGAAGGATTTTTAATGTCGAATTAGGTTGTTTGTCAAAATGATTCTAAAATGTTACACTGTGTGAAAGTTGTCAGAATCGAAATGGAGTTGCTTATGTTAAAAACCTAAACAATAGACCCAGGGAAAGGCATGAAGGGAGGATTCCCAAGTACAAATACCTGATAACAGCAATTATCCACAAGTCTGCAAAAATCACAACCTTGCATAAAAATATACTTCTGCGCACCGGGCGCGGTGGCTCACGCCTGTAATCCCAGCACTTTGGGAGGCCGAGACGGGCGGATCACGAGGTCAGGAGATCGAGACCATCCCATCTCGGCTCACACAGTGAAACCCTGTCTTTACTAAAAATATAAAAAACTAGCCGGGCGTGATGGCGGGCGCCTGTTGTCCCAGCTACTCCGGAGGCTGAGGCAGGAGAATGAGGTAAACCCGGGAGGCGGAGCTTGCAGTGAGCCGAGATCGCGCCACTGCACTCCAGCCTGGGCGACAGATGGAGACTCCATCTCAAAAAAAAAAAAAAAAATATATATATATATATATATTTATATATATACTTATATATATAAATATATTTATATATATACTTATATATATATACTTCTGCAAGGACATCTGCCCAGCAGCTGCCTATCTGACCTCAGTCTGGCACCGCCCTTATTATTGCTCTTTCTAGCCAAACGTAATTATCTTGAAACAATTATACAGCCCTCGTCATTTTTCTTCAAAAAACCTTTGTCTTCTTTTACCTCCTGCATATGCACATAGTTTATTATGACACACATATTCCCATTGCAGTACCCATTCCCAAATAAATATCATTTTCTATTAGAGAGCTTCTCTCTGTCTGTTATTTAGGTTAGCAGTTGTCGAAGCATGATTTTGAAGCCAGATCTTAGAGTGTCTTTGTTGTCAGGTTATCAGGTACTCTATAGTTTTCTGTTTGGGTGCTATTAGTGAAGTAGAGATCATGGCAGGTGGTAGTTATTGTCTGTAAAGCTTGCAAAATTTGTATTTGTTCCAAGGTCTAACAGTCCTTTTTATTTCTTTAGACATATTTAAATTTTTATTTTAATTTCTATTCCAATATCCTCGGTGTTTTTGAATGCATTTCTACTCTTTCTTCTTCCTCCCAACTCTCGCTCAAATGATGGCTTCCTCTTGTGTCTTATAGCTTGCTGTTGTGAAATTCTGTTCTGTGGAACAAATCTGTAATAATTTTTTAACTTGAGGTGCATTCCTCAAGAGAAGATTGTACAGTTGCTTTTGCAGATACTGGATATATTAGCAATCTAGAATATCTTTTTGTTTTTATTTTCTTCTTGTTGTTTTAAAGACAGGGTCTTCCTCTGTCATCCAGGCTGGAATGCAGTGGCACAATCATAGCGCACTGCAACCATGGATTCCTGGGCTCAAGCCATCCTCCTGCCTCAGCCTCCTGAGTAGCTGGGACTAGAGCTGCACGCCACGACACCTAGCTAATTAAAAAAATTTTTTTTATAGAGATGGTATTGCCCCGGCTGATCTTGAACTCCTGGGCTCAAGTGTTTCTCCTGCCTCAGCCTCCCAAAGTGCTGGGATTACAGGCGTGAACCACCACACATAGTACAGGATGTCTTTAAATTACGTTATCAGTTTGGTGTTTCCAGAACTCTTGGAGAGTGGAAATTCTGTCCCTAAACTTGTGTGATGGTAAAATACAAATTCTTAAAACATGTTTTTCTCCCCTTCACTCAGAGGCAAAATCAAGGTAGACAAGTTTCCTTACTAACTCCTTAAGAAAGGCAGGATTTTTTTTTTTTTTCATGTTACTCAGTGTGTGTCTTTCAGGGTCCCAGCCTTATGTAAAATAAAAAGGTCTACAGTCAGACTTCCCACCTTCATTAACACCTGAGAAATTAATGAAAGAGAGAATGCAAACGGTAAAGAAAAATCAATCTAGTGTGGGCACGACATTTTGGCTCCTTTGCTCCTGAACTAAACCGTGTAAATGGAACCTCCAGTCCCCAGACACTGGCAGATACTCGTTAAGCAACACTGTTTCAATGTCGTTGCTTACCTTTCTGAACTCATATGTTCCAGTATTTGTGGTCTTTCAGGATTTCTCTTACCTTTTGCCAGGCCAGCTATATATATATTAATTTGTTGTTTAAAAAATATTTAGACAATTATAGGTGTTTTTTTAAAATCAAAAGTCTCATTATGATTCCTAAGTCTGCCATATTGCTAAAAATGGAAGACTATAATGATTTTTCAAACTGAGAGCTCTCTCTGATCTGGAACTTATTTTTCCATTAGTTTGAGGTTGGGCTAAATTTCATTTCTGCAGATTCTAACAGTGTAAGGAAAGGTACAATGGGCCCTGAATGGGCGTTCTGTTAGGCTCTTTCATGAGTTCAGTTTGAGGGGCAAAATGACACACAAAAGCAAAGATCAAGTAATAAAGAGTTGGCTTTCACAGTTTTGATGAGTGTCTTCCATCCACCCTAGACCTGCTTCCTTTTGATACAAAAGGTGCAAAGCGACTTTTATTCTGTATTTCCTAGTGCTTTGTTGGCTGCATTTCCCCTGCCTCATACCTGAGCTTTTTCCTGCTGAGCTTCATGCACAAGGACCTTCCATTTGATCTTCATGGTTCTTCCAGGTAAGGCAGAACCTGAAAAAAAAGTGAAAGATCAGAAGGATGGGAAGACTTAAGGATTTTGGACTGAGTCTGGGTCCACATAAAGGTAACCCAGGGCTGCTGATAAGAGTAAGTGTAGAGTAGTTGATCAGCAAATCTCATCCCATCTAAAGACAGAAAGTTAGAATGCCAGGATAAATTCCATTGCAATCAGCTTCAGAGAACTATCCTAATTCTTTGATGTATCAAATATGTGTTAAATAAGTAAGAATTTGGCTAGGATTTCAAAACGTACGTTGTTATAGAGAGGTTGAAAGTATAACACATTTTCTTTCAGAGACAGGGTCTTGCTATGTTGTCCAGGCTGGACTGCAGTGGCTATTCACAGGCGAGATCATAGAACAGTACAGCCTTGAACTCCTGACGTCAAACAATCCTCCTGTCTCAGCCTCCTGAGTAGCTAGGACCGTAGGTGTTCGCACCACCATTCCTGGTTCCAGACAGCCTCTTTAGAAATGACAGAACATTAAATGAAGACTATCCACTGTTTAAAGGTTAAAATAGACAGTCTTTTTTTTTTAATCCTTTCCTACTGTTTGATCAGAAAAGTTTGCTCTGTCTACTTTTTGAGGACACTGTATTTTATTACCATCCAAATATTAGAAATAACTTATATCTATGTGATAGAAGTTTCCAATATTCTATTTTTACTTTTTCCTGCAGCAAAGCCTATATATTCTTTTCTGATATTCTGCTTCTGTCCTATGAAATCTCCCTTGTTTATTTCTTGCCATCTTGCTGATAATTATACAGCATTTTCCCTAGTCCTAACTTGTAGACCTTCCAATGACTACATACTTCTGATTGCTTTTACAGTCGCGATTACAATATTTCCTCCCCTCCTTTGTGTCCTGATTCTGTACGGAATCAGAGCAGCTTCAAAGACATTATCTAAGGAGAAGCAGAAGGCTTTTCCAGGCTGTCTTCAAGGCCCGTGCCTGGATGTTTTCCCCAAGTAATCTTTTTTACTTAAAATGTCAGACCATAATAGAACCTCAAATTAAATGGTTGCTCTTATGTGAAGAATGGGCTGGGTCTTGGGCTGGGTGTGGTGATGTGCATCTGTAATCCCAGCACATTGGGAGGCTGAGGCATGGGGATCACTTGAGCCCAGGAGTTTGAGACCAGACTGAACAACATAGCAAGACTGACTCTACAACAAAAATTTTAAAAATTATCTGAGCATGATGATGCATGCTTACGGTTTCAGCTACTCAGGAGGCAGAGGGAGGAGGATTGCTTGAGCCTAGGAGTTCAAGGCTGCAGTGAGCTATGTTCGCACCACTGCATTCCTATACTCCAGCCTGGGTGGGAGAGCTGTTTGCTAATCATTTTATGTTTTCCCAAGCTGTTCCAGGAATTTGGCAGGGAGTTAACATCAACTTATCTGTCTGTACTTGCTTTCTGAATAAACCACTCAAATGCTGAAGCTGAAGATTTCTCACCTGTATCTCGGAATGGAACTGAGAACGGCATTACAAGGAATGGAAACATTTCAGTGACCATCTCAGACACCCGAGAGACTCACAGACCGAGACTGGTGGGGCTTCTCTAAAAGTCAACATGGTACAATCTCATGCAATGGAAAGATGGCAGGTCTTAGAACTGAATGGCCTTGGGTTAAATCCTAACTCATCCACCAGCTGTGTGGTTGGGAAAAAGTCATTGTAACCTCTTTGAGTCTCAGTTCCCTCATCTGAATAATGGGAATCATACTAACCACCATGCGGCATTGTTTTGAGGATTAAACAGAATAAGGTATATGTGGTGGGCTGGAAAATCACTCTGAAGATATCTGGGTCCTAATCCCTGGAACCCGTGAATATTATCTCATATTTGAGAAGGCACTTTGCAGATGTGAGAAGGCTGAGAACCTTGAAATGGGAACTTTATCTTGGGTAATATGAGTGGGTTCTACATTCAGTTATGACTCTCTTTATATGAGGGAGGCCAAGGGACAATTGGCTGCAGAAGGAAAAAAGCAATATGACTACTGAAGCAACGGGATTTGAAGATGGAGGAAAGGACCACAAGCCAAGGAGTGCAAGCCACGCAGCTCAGGAAGAGCCTTTGCAGTTGGTGTTGCCCCATCCACACTTTGATTTTGGCCTAATGAAAATAATTTCAGACTTCTGACCCCCCCAGAACTATAAGAGAATAAATGTGCATTGTTTTAAGCTACCAAGTTTGGAATAATTTGTTACAATAGCCACAGGAGAAAAACACAGTATGTAAAAGGCCTGGTATCTAGTAATGCTCAAAAACTATCGGCTGCCACCCCCACTCCATTCTCCATCGTCTGCCTGTGCTGGGCACTATTCGTTGAGCTGTCACTGTATAGAGGCATGGGGGCAGTTGCAGCTTCAGGAGCAACTGGGGAGCTTGTAGAACAAGCTTAAGCCCACAGAGATTCCTATTTTTATTTTATTTTATTTTATTTTTATTTTATTTTAGACAGGCTCTCACTCTGTTGCCCAAGCTGGAATGCAGTGGCATGATCTAAGCTCACTGCAAGCTATGCCTCCCAGGCTCAAGCAATCCTCCCAATTCAGCCCCCTGAGTAGCTGGGACTACAGGCATGCATCATCATGCCCAGCTAATTATTATTATTATTATTATTATTATTTTGTATTTTTTGTAGAGTTGGGGTTTCACCATGTTGGCCAGGCTGGTCTTGAACTCCTGACCTCAAGTGATCTGCCCGCCTCGGCCTCCTGAAGTGCTAGGATTACAGGTGTGAGCCACTGTGCCCAGCTGGCTCCTAGAGGTTCTAATTCATTGGTTGGGGTTCAGGGTCCAGGAATCTGCATGTTCCCCCACGCCTAACCAGGACATCCTGATGTGAATGCCTTTCACCCCATAGTTTAAGAAACACTGCCTAGGATCAGTAATGGTTGGCTGTCACTGCCAAGGTAACTCCAACGGGACGCTGATGATCAGGAGGAGGCTCTGGAGCCAAAGCAGTCTAAGAGGCTGTGGGAAGCAACCTAGCACCTGCAGGCCCCGCCTCCTGCATTTCAGACACAGGTAAATTAAAAGACTTGAGCAAAGGCTAACACAGATTTTAACAGCTCAAGGCCACAACCCTAGGATGTCCCTAGTTCCCCTTAAAGTGACTTCTTGAAAAAAAAAAAAAATTGAAGGCTGCCACATGAGTTTACTGTTTGTTCTATCCAATATCTGACATAGGTCCCTTGCCTCCCTTTCTTAGAGCATTTACCAAAAAGGGCTTAATTGTGACTCTTCCTCCATCTTTGAGAGGTATAGGTGTGTGCTATGACTCAGAAGTGTCTCAAGGACCTGAAAGTGCTTCCCTTGAAATGTAACAATCGGCCAGGCACGGTGGCCCACACCTGTAACCCGAGCACTTTGGGAGGCCGAGGCAGGTGGATCACCGGAGGTCAGGAGTTCGAAACCAGCCTGACCAACATGGTGAAACCCCATCTCTACTAAAACTACAAAAATTCGCTGGGCATGGTGGTGCATGCCTGTAATTCCAGCTACTTGGGAGGCAGAGGCAGGAGAATCTCTTGAACTTGAGAGGCAGAGGTTGCAGTGAACTGAGACCACACCATTGCACTCCAGCCTGAGCAACAAGAGCAAAACTCTTTCTCAATAAATAAATAAATAATTAAAGAAATGTAACCATCAGGAAGGACAGGGCCCTGTCTCCTGCTGCAGACATGGAGGATCTAATCGCATTGGCACTAAGCCTTAGGAATTGTTCACTTCCTGAAATCTACCGAACCCCCTCCAGTAGGCCTCCGTACTCCCCCATTCCCCCTTTCAAATGCCCTGTGTACAAATCAAAGTTGAGTTCAGTTCATGCTGTACTCTTTTTCCTATTGCAATAGACATTACTGATTAAGACCTGTCCAGACCAGTTTAACTGGTGTCTGGCTTTGCTTGTTTTTGACACTGATGCTGACAGAATGCCTGCTGAAACCTTAGGCCAGGAGATGCTCTAAATTCAAAGTTATGAGAAACAGACTGTCATTGTTCATTCAAAGTGAAAACCTAGAGGTACATACAGATACACACACACACACACACATAGATACACATGCACATGTACAGTTACTTCTGAAACCAAGGAGAAAATGTGAAAGTGATTCCAGTGACTAAAGACTTCTCACCAAGGAAGAATTGACCAAAATGCAGCAGAAAGTCAGCAGAGCAAGGAACTCCTCTCCTGGTGTCTAGTCACATGCTCGTCCACTGCCTGGGGATGGGAAGTGGTAGAAAGCAGAGACCAGAGGCCAGCCTGTGGGATACATGTGTTGGGCAGTTTGCTGATTTTTCATTCTTCCCCTGTTCCTCACTCACTGTTAAAAGAAAAAAGTCATGCGATGCCACTTGTTAAAGCACAGTAAGGAAGACTTTATTCAAGAGCATTGTGACAGATGAAAGGACCACTGCAGTCGCATCTTGCAGTGGCGGAGAGAGACTGAGCTCCACTCCAGACACAGCCTGGGCAAGTGGGTGGGGTGGGGGAGTGGTTAGTGGGGTGAAAATTACTAAGAGGAACCACCAGGGATATGAGGGATTTCGGCTGAACGAACATAAGAGGATTCCTGCTGAAGGCAGGCAAGAGTGACCACACATCACCTGCGAAATGGTGGAGGATGAGAAACCTGGTCGGGTATCGAAGATGGGGGAGTCCTCACTAAATGGACTTAGCAGGGCTCTTTACAAGGTATTGCACAGATGGGCCTACAAGAAGGTTCAAGACTCTAACTCAAGCTTGGCCAAGCAATGAATCTTTGTCACCAATCCATCTCAAAAGTAAAAACTGAGCTAGACTAAGCAAATAAAGGGGAAAGATGCATTGAGAGTAAAAAAAGAGTAAAAAAAGACTTGAGGGTTAAATGTTTTTAAAAAGGATTTTAGTCCCTGTCCTGCCACTAACTAGCTGTATGCTCTTAGCTGAGTCATTTCATATCTCTGAATCTCCGTCTCCTCACCTGTAAAACAAGCTGGTTAAATTGGATGATCCAACTCCAACTCCATGCAGGCATATTTATCAAATGCTTATTATGTACCAGCTACAAAGATCAATGAACCCCAGCCCTTGCCTTCACATAGGTAAAGGAGTTATGAGTGCTTGAAAGAGCATAAGGAAAATTACTAGCCCGTAGATGGAGCCTGGGCAGGGAAGGAAGTGATGTTAAATAAGGACCGTGGAGACTCAAAGGCTCCCTGAGAAGGGCAGATTTATCATGAACGAAAGTCAGGAAAAGGAAACCACAGTCAAAAGGTGGAATTTCAGGATTTGAACATTTCAGATGCATGGAAGTTCTTCTTGATGTCAAGATGACAGTGCATAGACTTTAAATTATGAATGTGTGATTCAACAATTCCCATTTGAACTCCTACAAGTAACCCCTTAACAACAGAACAATCAAGTCTACAGCAGCAGTTGCTGTTGCCAAGTCTTTTGGTGATCTTAGGGATCCAACAATCCTCAAACTGGTAGGCGACTATGCTTCCCAGTGTCAGGCCCATTAAAATTGATCCACCAACTCTGCCACTCCCAACCACGTGTGGTGCTAAACCTCTACTCATATTGGGTGTTTAGAATTCCAGAACTCCACATTAATGCCTGTAACACTGTAGCAGGTCAAAATTTGACATGTTTTCTCTTAATTTCGCTTTTTAAAAACATTACTTTTGAAAAAACATTTCAGACTACAGAAAAGGTGAAACAACAGTACAATAAACATGTTTAAACCCTTCACTCAGATTAATCAATTGTCAACAATTTGCCACATTTTTTTCTCCGTGTGTGTGTATGTGTGTATGTATGTATGTGATATGGTTTGGATGTGTGTCCCCACCCAAATCGCACATTGAATTGTAATCCCCAGTGTTGAAGGTGGGGCCTGGTGGAAGGTGATTGGATCACAGAGGTGGATTTCTCATGAATGGGTTACCACCATCCCCCTGATGCTCGTGATAGTGAGTTCGTTCTCATATAAACGTGTGTAGCACCTCCCTTTTCCCTCTAGCTCCTGCTTTTGCTGTGTGACGTGCCTGCTCCCACCTTTGCTTCCACCATGATTGTAAGATTGCTGAATTCTCCCCTAGATCCCAGGAGATGGTGACACCATGCTTCCTGTAAAGCCTGCAGAACCATGAGCCAATTAAACCTCTTTTCTTTGTAAATTCTACAGTCTCAGGTATTTATAGCAATGCAATAACATACCAATACAGTGTGTATATATACATACACATACATAACACATTCATATACACAGTACATATAATAAATATATGTATATGCATGTTTTCGTAAACAATTGAAAGTAACCTGCAGCTATTATAACGGTTAATCTTCAAATGTTTCAGCACACGACTCTGGAGAGAAAGGACATGCTCCGCCATAACCAGATCACCATTATCCTATCTAAGAAAATCAACATAACTCAATAATGTCATCTCTCACACAACCCATGTTCATGCTTCCCCCAAAATGTCTTCTGTGGCATGTTATTCCTGATTGCAGATTTAATCAGGTTTCATGTCTCACATTTGGTGGTTACATCGCTTTAGCCTCTTTTAGTCTAGAGTGGTCCTCCTGCCTTCTTGCTTTTGTTTTTGTTTTATGTGGCATTGGATTATTAGGAGACTTCAGGCCACCAGCCTGTAGAAAGTCTCCCTGCAACACCCTTCCATGTGGACCTGACTGATGGCTTCCTCATGCTTCAATTCAAGTTAAAGTGCGGGGAAAGATCACCTCCCAGGGGGAGTGCACCTGTCATTGTGTCTGGAGCTCAGCACATCCGGGTGCTGCACTGCTATCCCTTGGCTATGGTGATGATCACCAGACATCTCCATTAGAAAGGTATGTTCTTCTCTTTGGAATCACTGAGTTACGGGTCGGGTCGGGTGCTACCTGCAGATCTGTCTTCTTGAGGTGATCATCTCTGAGAAAAGCAGAGCAGGAAAAGAAAAGAACACAAAAGGGGGAGAAAGTAAGGGACAGCATGTGGAAGGCGTGTCATAGTCCATTTAAAAAATAAAAAGATTGAAAATATAACTATATATCACATTTATAATTATGTATAGGCCTGGCCTGGTGGCTCACGCTTATAATCCCAGCACTTTGGGAGGCTGAGGCAGGAGGCTCGCTTGAGCCCCAGAGTTTGAGACCAGCCTGGGAAACATAGTGAGACTCCTCTCTACAAAAACAAAACAAAACAAAAATTAGCTCAGCATAGTGGCACATGCCTGCCTGTCATCCCAGCTACTCAGGGGGCTGAGGTGGGAGAATCACTTGAGCCCACGAGGTTGAAGCTGCAATGAGCCCTGGTTATACCATTGCACTCTAACCTGGGCAATAGAGTGAGAACTTGTCTCAAAATAAAATAAAAGGCTTCACTTAAATGGTGTGGAGAAACAGGAAACATGAAGTTAGGGAGGTGTGACTAAGACTTGAGAGCAGACTGAGGTTGTTTCACTATTTCACTGGATGCTGACCGTGATTTAGGGTCAATGACAACAACATAAACCCCAACAGTAATCACTGAATTATCATTGTTGACATTCCCACCTAGTTATCCTACTTCTTAATTAGGCCTTTATTTTAGATGTGTCTCTGTATTTTAATTATACCTAATTATATGTAATTGCATATTCTTAGTTCATTTCATTCTGGCTATGAGCAGAAAAGCGCTTTGCCAGAAAAGTGTGCTGACTTTCCACATGTTCTTTTTACTCTTCTTTCCAGTTGCCAGTGTGAATAGGGGAAGTTAATTTGTATAGACATGTTTCCCACCCTCAACAGGGGCCCTTAGACACTGCTCCTATTGAGAGGCGGGGTCTATGTCTTCTTGAAATTGGATGGGCGTTCGTGACTGTTTAGATCAGCAGAGCACAGTGAAAGCGACATTATGCGGCATCCAAGTCATAAAAAATGACCCAGGTTTCACTTTGTCCTCAAAATCTGCTATGTAGGCAGCCTCACTGCCCTGAAGCCACCATACTAGTAGGAATACCAAACCAGCTCCCAAGGAGACCATGAAGAGAGGCCCTGAGACTGGAGAGAGAGAAAGAGAAAGAGACAGAGTTGACTGGACAGCCCTAGTGGCTTCAGCCTCTCTCCACCAGCCTCCCGTTATTCCAGTTCCATCCTTGAACTGATGGGTGTTGTTTTGAGCAACTCTGTTTGGGGTGTTTTTAAATGTAGCAATACCAACAGGGCCTCCTCCTTTCACTTTTCCACTTTCTTCTAAGGTGCTAGATTCCTGTTCTTCTGATTGGTCTCAAAAATGAAGTGGCTCAGGGATTGAAGACACAGAACCCAGATATAGGAAATATGATCGTTAGACGCAATATCTGAAAGCAGACCCATTGATTATATTATTGTCCCCAGAACTTTCCTTTTGTTGCTCTGTGCAAGGAAACCTTAGTCCCCCTTTGACTAGTTAAGAAAGACTATCTTTTCCCAATATCCACAGTTCTGAATCTTAACAGGCAAAAGCAGTGCAAAATCAGTCTAATTTAGTGTGACAGCAAGGGCCTGGGCCTTGGACTTACAAGTATTGCCTTTGGGTTTCTGCCTCACTGCTTGGTTTTGTCGTTGAAAGGATGGCACTGTCCCTTTGAGCTTCCATTCTTCCTCTCTGAACTGGGAACAATACCTCACCTGTCTGCTTCACCAGGTCGTATTGAGAGAGTCATATGTGATAGCATACTTGAAAACACCTTGTAAGCTGTAATGCGCTAACCAAATGCAAGTGATAATCAGTGTTATTGTCACTGAGAAGTTATTTATCTGCTTTAATTCCCTCATCTGCAAGATGGGGACAATAAAACATGACCTTTCCCCTATTCTCATCAAGACACTGCTAGAAATATGTGCAATAATAACGAAAGTCACTCAGATTGGGGTGTGGGGAGGAGAGGTCAGGGTGGAATATGTTAAGTAAATAACGGGTATCTATTCAACAAACATACACTGAATGGCTACTATGTACAGGCACCAATCTAGGTTGTGGACATACCGAAAGCAATAAATGGCCTTTCCCCTCGAGGAACTTACTGTCTAGAGGAACACTATGGACACAGAAAGCTCTCTTCATACAGTTTATTAAGTAGTAATGAAGTGGGAGGCGGAACTCAACTGCAGGTGCTGGGCTCAGACACCAGACCAGATTAAGGACTAGCTAAAACAGGGACATGGTGGAAGCAGTTTTCCCTAAGACACGCCCACCAGTGCACCATGTCAGTTTACCGTTGCCGTGGCAATGCCCAGAAGTTGCTGCCCCTTTTCACAGCAACAACCCAAAGACTTAGAAGTTACCATCTTCCCTAGATATTTCTACATGACCTGCCCTTTAATTTGCATGTAATTAAAAGTAGGTATATGCCAGGTGCGGTGGCTCACACCTGTAGTCCCAGCACTTTGGGAGGCCAAGGAGGGTGGATCACCTGAGGTCAGGAGTTCGAGTCCAGCCTGGACAACATGTTGAAACCCCATCTCTACTAAAAATATCAAAGTTAGCTTTTGATCTCTACTAAAAATACCAAAGTTAGCCTTTGGTATTACAGGTTAGTGCACCTGTAATTCCAGCTACTCAGGATGCTGAGGCAGGAGAATCACTTGAACCCAGGAGGCAGAGGTTGTAATAAGCTGAGACAGCGCCATTGCCCTCCAGTCTGGGTGACAGAGCGAGACCTCGTCTCAAAACAAACAACAAACAACAACAACAAAAATCCATAGGTATAAATATCACCGCAGAACTGCCTCTGAGCTGCCACTCTGGGCACACTGCCTACGGGGTAGCCCTGTTCCGCAAAGAGCCGTGCCTTTGCTGTTGCTGTGCACTGCTGTTTTAATAAAAGTTACTGTTTAACACCACCGGCTCACCCTTTAATTCTTTCATGGGCAAAGCCAAGAAACATCCTGGGCTAAGTCCCAATCTGGGGCTTGCCTGCCCTGCATCAGTAAAATTAGAGAGAGTAACTTATTAGTCTGTTCTCATGCTGCTCATAAAGACATACGTGAGATTGAGTAATTTATAAAGGAAAGAGGTTTAACTGACTCACAGTTCAGCATGGCTGGGGAGGCCTCGGGAAATTTACAATCATGGCAGAAGGGGAAGCAAACACATCCTTCTTCACATGTTGGCAGCAAGTAGAAGTGCCGAGAAAAAGGGGAAAGCCCCTTATAAAACCATCAGGTCTCATGAGAACTCACCCACTGTCACAAGAACAGCAGCATGGAGGTAAAGGCCCCCATGATTCAATTACCTCCCACTGGGTCCCTCCCATGACACGTGGGATTATGGGAACCACAGTTCAAGATGAGATTTGGGTTGGGAGACTGCCAAACCATATCAGTAACCAGGGTGGACTCAGTGTGCATGGGTGGCAACGTAGCATGGTGGTAAAGATCATGGGGTCTACACTTGATTGCTTGAGTCTAGATCCGGACCACTTGCTCCCATCTGACCTTGGAAAAGTTCCTAAGTTCTCTGTGCCTCAATAAAAGGAGAATAATAACCAACTGTATTAGTTTGCTAGGGCTGCCATAATAAAGTGTCAAAGCCTGGGTGGTTTAAACAACAGAAATTTCTCTTACAGTTCTGGAAGTCAGAAATCTGAGATCAAAGCGTTGGCATGGTTGGGTTCTCCTGAACCCTCTCTCCTCACCTCTCATATGTGTCTGTGTCCAAATTTCCTCTCAGTATAAGGACACCAGTCATATTGGATTAGAGATACCCTAATTATCTCATTTAACTTACTTCTTTAAAGACCCTATCTCCAAATATAGTTGCCTATGGAGGTACTGAGGGTTGGGACATCAACATATGAATTTGGCAGGGGAGAGACACAATTCCTCCCAAGATCAACCTCAGAGCACTGTAGAAGGAGTACATGAGACTACATCGAAGGCATTTAGCCAATGTCTAGAACACAGACTAAACACTCAATTAGTATGAGTTATTATTATATGGTGCTATGAAGCCTATGTATTGTGAAACTCATGTTTGTGAGGGAAAATCAGGGAAGGCTTCCCATAGGCAGTGACCTCTGAGAGGAGATCTGAGGGACTGTAGCATTAGTAGGTCGAGAGACAAGTTGCTGTGAGTGAGGTAAGTATATACCAGGAAGAAAGAATACAAAAATTATTAAAGGTACTGCTTTTTTGAACTTTAATGTATGTATAAATCATATAAGAATCTTACAAAAATGCAGATTCTGATTCAGTAGGTTCAGAGTGAGACATTTCTAACAAAGATCCCAGGGGATGCCAGTGATGCTGGTCCCTGTTGCACGCCTCCATGTAGTAACAAGGTTATAACTGGGTGCAAAATCTCAGGAGGAAGTGGCAAGATATTTGAGGATAGCTGGCATGAAAATTGCATATGGGTGGAGATTAGAGACTGCTGAACAGGGAACGAAGAGCAGAGATGAGACCTGTGATGCTGACTTCTGCCTAAAATGCTAAATCACAAAGGGCCTTACAAGTTAAAGAAAGAAAGAAAGAAAGAAAGAAAGAAAGAAAGAAGAAAGAAAGAAAGAAAGAAAGAAAGAAAGAAAGAAAGAAAGAAAGAAAGAAAGAAAGAAAGAAAGAAAAGAAAGAAAAAAGAAAGAAGGGAGGGAGGGAGGGAAGGAAGGAAGGAAGAAGGGAGGGAAGGAGGGAGGGAAGGAAGGAAGGAAGAAGGGAGGGAAGGAGGGAGGGAGGAAGGCAGGCAGGCAGGCAGGCAGGAAGGAAGGGAGGGAGGGAGGAAGGAAGGAAGGAAGGAAGGAAGGAAGGAAGGAAGGAAGGAAGGAAGGAAGGAAGGAGACAACAACAAAAAGATCTAGAGCACCAAAGACAACCAAAGAGCTTCCAAATGGAAAAATGGGTTGAAGGAGAACCCCACTGGGAGAAAGAAAACCAATTAAAATATTTTTCCTGTTAAGTAGTTGAGAAATAATGGTAGTCTGATCTAACATAGTGGCCTTGGGCATGTGGAGAAGTGGAGGAATTCAAGAAATATGAAAAGACAGAATCATCCATTCAGTGATTGGTTTGCTTGGGGGAGATGAAGGGAAGGGAAGACATAACAAAGACCTGGAACGAGGTTATTGGGTTGGTTTCAGCTGCTGACTGTCAATATAAAACAACTAAGTACATGGAGAATGGCTGTTCACTAGGAGCATACACAGGCCATGTCTTCTCCGTCTCAGATATTCCTGCTAATTTTGGGCATGGTCAGCCTGCTTTATTCAAACCACCTTCAAAAGGCCTCAGTTTCTACTAAGTACTCATGGCTTGGAAGGGTAACACAAAACCAGGAACATAAATCTGTACTTCAAAACTCAACAGTGATTTTTGTATTTTCTCCCCTAGTGTGGCACGTGTTAGTCTTCCCAAATTAGCTATTACTCCTTGAGGGCAATGACCATGTCAAACCTATAGTTTCCATTCCCCACAGCGATGATGAGCAAATAGGCACTAAGAGCTGGTTGACTATTTGGGAGAATAACATCTAGATGATTACATATCAATGCCATTTGTTATCTCACAGCCTGATTATATTAATAACATCTGTAAGGTGACAAGTAAGTCTTTTACGTGCATCATAAATGCCACCATCTTCTTTGGGTCGTCAGAATCCTCTAAGATCCTTATGTGCGGGCAGTTTGGATAAGAATGTGTTTACAGCTTCATTGAATTATTTTAATATAATGGAAGCCTATCCATTACTGTTAAACTCTACTGCCATCTACTGTTCATATAATAAAATAACACATTGTGCTCTCAATCCCCCAACCCCACCTCTATGCTCTATTCTTTACAATTGAATTTTTGCTTTCCTCGGATCTCAAGGGTCTTCTATGCTTTGAGCTTCAACACAAGTAGATGTAATTTTTAAATAGTTTTGTTATAACAATCCAGCATGATATTGACAATTTTCTTTCGTGGGCAAAAAAGTTCATGGTGTTACAGAAAAGTAAACGTTCTTAACTTAATGAAACCATGATCTTTTCATGTGCCTCCCCCCACATAAAGAAACTAAAAGAAAAAGGTAATGGAATTACTGAAAAAATGCATCCCCACCTCTAGCAGATATCACTAAATTGGACATCTCTGTCGGACACATTCCATTCAGAGTGTGACCCTCATCCTTCAAGGTCCTGTTTTCAAAGGATACCTTCTCCATAAAACCTTCTCTGATTCTTCACTCTGGAATTAAATTATTCATTCCACAACTGGTAATTGTTATAACTTATCCACATAAAGGAAGAAAGTCCGAAATTCCAGTTTAAGAAAATAACTTTATAAATCATCCCCCTCATCTTCCCTACTCTGTTGGTTCCTGTTTTTAGACTGGACTCTCAGGTGTAACAATATTATTGTTACTGGTGGAGAGTACTGTCTACAAATCATCCAGGTTCTTGGCATTTTGAACAAGAATTGGACAAAACACACAAAAAAAATCAACAAAAAAATGAAGCAACAAAAGCATAGATTTATTGAAACAAAAGTACACTCCACAGAGTGGGAGCAAGCTCGTGCAAGTGGCTCAAGAGTGCAGGTTACAGAATTTTCTGGGGTTTATTTTTATTTTTTTGAGGCAGAGTCTTGTTCTGTCACCCAGGCTGGAGTGCAGTGGCACAATCTTGGCTCACGACAACCTCCACCTCCCAGGTTCAAGCAATTCTCCTGCCTCAGCCTCCCCAGTAGCTGGGATTACAGGCACACGCCACACCTGGCTAATTTTTGTATTTTTAGTAGAGACGGGGTTTCACCATGTTGGTTGGCCAGGCTAGTCTGGAACTCCTAACCTCGTGATCTACCCACCTCGGCCTCCCAAAGTGCTGGGATTACAGGCGTGAGCCATCGTGCAGCATGGGGTTTAAATCCCTCTGGAGGTTTCCCATTGGTTACTTAGTTACACCCTATGTAAATGAAGGAGTAGCCCTTGACAAGTCTGATTGGTCATGGGAGGTGACCAATCAGAGGCTGAAGTGAAGGAAGTTACAAAGTTGCACATGAAGACTTGGCCTGCAACCAGTCTGATTGGTTGTGGGAGAGGACCAATCAGAGGTACTTTCCGTTTTTCATTTGCAGTGCAGTGCAATGGCAGTAGCATCTGATCCTTTTGTTACATTGGTGTGGAGAGGTGGGGTTTCCCTTCCGATTCTGTTCTAGGAAGTCAGTGAGAATCGGCGTAGATTCCCTGCCTCCAGACCCTATTCTGCCTCATTTCCCCACTGGGAGACATGATCCCCACAAATCTTTATGGGAGGCAGAGGGACCAATGGTCTTTCTTCTGTAACTGCTCCATGCTGACTTGGGGTGTGGTCCCTACCTATTTCGGATCATGGAACTCTCACCCTACTGTCTAGTGGAGACAGGGTAACTTCTTGATGGGCAGGAGTGGTGTCTTCACCTGGACCTGGAAACCTTGTTGCATGATCATCTGAAGCTTGATTGCCTCTAGGCGAGAGGAAATGAATTCGGTTAACCGATTTAACAAACATGGTCCAAAAAACCAAGGCAAGTATAATGATTAATAACGAGCCCACCAGAGGAAGGACCCATGAACCCCTAGTTAGCATTTTTGACCAGGAGGACCATGACTTGGACAGCTGTTGTCGTATCTTAGAAGCCTGGTCAGCTAATTTCCGGGTGGCATCCCTTACTAACTCTAATTGGTTGACATAGAAACAGCATTCTTCCTCTAGAAAGAGACATAAGCCACCTTTTCCAGCAGTTAGGAGATCCAGTCCCCTTCTATTTTGTAAAGCAACTGCTGCCAAGGAGTCTGTTTGAGTTTGTGTTGTGACAGTACTTTGGGCAATGTCATCCAAGCTTTCCACAAAATCCTTGGAAAGTGTTGGTAACAGTATAGGGAAGTTGCAAGCCCACTAACTCCCGTTCCTACTCCCACTGTTATTCCTAGCCCAACCAAAAGGCGTTTAAGTTGGATGGCTCATTTGTGTCTGGCGGTTGCAGTTAAAGGTATAATAAGGGATTGGTTGTTGAGAGCGCTCTCTCTTGCGTGTGCGCTCTCTCGCGCTCTCTCTTTCTACATATATAGAGAGAGAGTAAATAAATAAATATATATTTATTTATTTATTTTGAGACAATCTCCCTCTGTCACCCAGGCTGGAACGCAGCGGCTCAGTCTTCGCTCACTGCAACCTCCGTCTCCAGGGTTCAAGCGATTCTTCTGTCTCAGTCTCCCGAGTAGCTGGGATTACAGGTGTGCGCCACCATGCCCAGCTAATTTTTTGTATTTTTAGAAGAAACAGGGTTTCACCATGTTGGCCAGGCTGGTCTCAAACTCCTGACCTGAGGTGATCCGCCTGCCTCAGCCTCCCAAAGTGCTAGGATTACTGGCGTGAGCCACTGTGCCCGGCTGGGAGTTATATTGAATTTGGAGGCTAAAAACCAAGTGTACAGGTTCCAGTCCAAGTGGCTGGTAAATGTAGTAGGAACTGGTGCCGCACAGGGAAAAGGCTCCTTTTTTTCCAAGACAAAAATTGTTTTCCATGGTGAACATGTGGGTAAGTTGGTTGTTTTCACTTTCCCAAGTGGTTAAATTTCCTGCTAAAGTGGCCAAGGGAAAATGTGAACCCAGCTAGTGGGCCCACCTTCACAGTACTTAGACTGTGTATCCTTTAAAATGCCCTTAACTAGGGATGATTTGCATGAAAAGCATACAGGTTTTCTAAGTGATACAGTGTGGTTAACTGCATAGCTTACATGATTGTGTGAGGGTTAATTTCTAGGGTGTGGTTGCACTAATGCCTTCAAGGTTCCCAGGGCCTGAACAGAATTTTGGCCTCTTTCAATACAAAGTGGCATCTGGAATTTTAGCTCTGTGCATGTTGATATTGGGCCGCCAGTGATTTTCTGTGGGAATGCAACCTCAAAAAGGTTGCTCTGATAGGACTGGAGAGGGTTTACTGCTCATCTTGTCATTTTAACTTTTGTCATTTCCATATTTTTGAAGTCTTATAAGTCGTCCAGATTCATTAATTCAAAGGGAGTTCCTCCCTGGTAGTTGGAATGATAGGTCATTTTTTTCAAGGGCCCAAGGCTGGGCTGGGATTGGGATGGCAGTATATCTAGATGAAGATGGAGATAAACAAAGCCAACAGTCCTTTGCCAGAGCTGAGCTGGTGATATTTAACAATCTTTGCATTAAATTTAAAGTTCTTAATAAATACCCAGAATTGATTAATTGCCAGAGGGGTAAAGTGAAGCTCTGTTGTAAAAGAAAGCTGATTCTACGTATCCATGATCTCAGTATCCAAAGGCTGTGTGTGACCACTATGGAACAAAAAAATACTTATTTGCTATTTTGTGCGACAGAATGGGAACTTCAGGGTGTGGATACCTATGCTGTCAGGAATGCTAGTTATAAAAATGAATTAAAACACCTCATATATTACAAAAGAAGTGATTCCATCTATTTGGACGAAAGCAATTAAACTGCAAAAATATAAAAAATGGCAACTATTATCCAGTCTACAGTAACTATGCCACAAAGACACCAAGGAAAGTTGGTAGGCATTTACCTATCTCACTTACGACAGTTCTAAAAAGTGTTTTATTTTAAGAAGGGAACATGTTAAGAAGGGCAAAATCAAAAGCATGGACAAGTGTTGGATGAGCTGATGAGGTTGTGGCAATTTACTTCGTGAATACTGTGAGATTTTGTCCTGTGCTTCGGTACTAGATGGTGAGGATTTAAAAGGTCAATGAAGTCACAGCAGACCAGCACTCAAACATATTTCTCTTCTATTTCCTATTTTTGAATAAAAATGTCAGTTTCAAGTGGGCGGTGGGAAAGGAACACGCAAAGGAGTAATTATTTGAATACATTTTTGGCGCAACGTGGGTGTCTGACGCTGAGGCTGTGCAGTGGTGACCAATGCACCCATGCGCTGGGTTTCACAGGTGCAGATCGAAGTCCATGCTCTGCTGCAGATTGACTGGGTGGCCGCCATCAACTCAAGTGACTTACTCTTCTGTGCATCGCATCTACATCTATTTGGGTTCCTCTCACAGGTATTCCTGTCTTGCTCCAGGTCACACTTCGTGGCGCGGCCCTCACGGGGAGTCAGTGGCGTGGCCCTGTGTCCCTCCCTGACCCCTGGAGGATTCCCTAAGGTCACAGTCACCGCCTCATCCCATACTTGCCATCTCTTCAGGGCTAATGCATAACAATTGTCACAATTTACAGCAGCCCCACGCTCTGAAGAGCTTCTGGAGGGGGTACTACTCAAGCGGAGGGAGACAAGACAGGGACCTCCTCCCATCGTCCCCTCTTAACGGGCCTCTTCTGATAAGGAATATTTGTAGATGGGTGAGAAGGGCAGCGGGAGGGCGTGAAGGTAAAGACAAGTTTTTTTTTTCTCGTAGGAACCCAAATCTTCTGGTCTGGCTGTGTTTCCGGAGGCATTTCCAGAGGACCTAGAGAGGACCGACTTCCGGCTGCGACTTCCGCGTCTTCCGAGTTTGGAGACCTGCTGCTTCCGCCCGGAGTTGCTGTGGGCTCCAGCTGCGAGCAGCCACTTCCGCCAGGAGTCCCTAGCGGCCAGGGCGTGGAGGTGGGTCCTGAAGCGGCTTCGTCCTACTGCCCGCCGCGTGCCCACGCGGGACACGAAGCCCAGCGGCAGCGGCGGTCCCTGGGCCTGTGGAGAGGCGTTCTCTGTGGCCGAGTCCTGGGCCTGGGAGACGGGGCGGTGCGGGAGAGGCGCCCGGGCCTAGCCCAGCCCCAGCGCCTGTCTCCTTGCCGCTGGTGCCGGCGGCTGCAGGCCTCGCCGCGCCCGCCCAGCCTGGGGCGGGCCCAGCCTCACCGCCCGGCCCGCCCCGCCCCAAGGGCCAGCCCCGCGCCGGGTGTTTCCGCTCCTCTCCCTGCGGCGGGATAACCGCCTCGCACCTGCCGGGCTCGGTTCCCTGGCTCCGGCCGCGGGGGGAGCATGGAGTTTGCGGAGCTGATTAAGACCCCGCGGGTGGACAATGTGGTGCTGCATCGGCCTTTCTACCCGGCTGTCGAGGGCACCCTGTGCCTGACGGGCCACCACTTGATCCTGTCCTCCCGGCAGGACAACACGGAGGAGCTGTGGCTCCTTCATTCAAACATCGACGCCATCGACAAGCGGTGAGTGCCTGCCCCACCCCAGCTCCGCAGGGAGCCGGGGATCCCCTGTGGGCGCCCCGGGAAACACTTCCTGGCGTTTTCCGCGCATCCTGCCGCCCAGCTGGCCGGCAGGATGAGCCCTCTGTGGCCTAGAATCAGGATTTACCTGGCAGAAACCCGTCCAGATGGAGGATCCGGTTTCCATTAAACCTGGATGGAGTTCTCAGGGTTATCGTGTGGCTGGTATCATCCTGATGATCTGGTTCGTAACACCATTTGGGTGGATTTTCGGCATTGTCTTTATAAATTTCTTCTTCTTGCCCCATCGTATTCCTTGAATCGGTATTGTCAATCACAGTTCATGAAGTTGTGATTGGATGTGACTTAGGCAAGTGTTTACCATTTTTGAGGAAAATTCAACTGATTATAAAGTTATGAGTGCCTACATGCCTCAGAACCATTTTTTAATTTCTGAAATATGTTCAGTTTATTATGTTTCTTACCTTCTGGGTCATCAATTTCATTCTCACTAGGGGAGGTTCTGTTGTCTTCTCTTCATCTTTACTCAGTTCTGCTTGCTGAAAGAACAGGGTTGGCTCTCAAGGAAAGGCATGGACCAATTAACCTCTTTTTCCTTTTTGTACTCCAGACTATCTTTCCAAGGCAGTGCCTCGAAGTCAAAAAGTTATACTTTAATCTGCAGTCAAAATTTCCATCTCCTTAGTGGCTTCTCTCTAGCCAGGAGAGGGCAAACTGATCATCCAGTTTACACGGAAGTAGAAATGAATGACGACAACGTTTTCTATTGCCTCACAGGATAATTTGGATTTTAGGAAGATTCCTAGAGAGGATATGCCTTAAAATAATAATTTCTTTTTTTTTTTGAGACGGAATCTCACTATGTTGCCCAGGCTGGAGTACAGTGGCCAATCTCACTATGTTGCCCATGTTGGAGTGCAGTGGCAAATCCCGAGTAGCTGGGATTACAGGTGTCCACCGGTACACCCGGCTAATTTTTGTATTTTTTAGTAGAGATGGGGTTTCACCATATTGGCCAGGCTGGTCTCGAACTCCTGACCTCGCAATCCTCCTGCCTTGCCCTCCCACAGTTCTGGGATTGCAGGCGTGAGCCACCGTGCCCGGCCTAAAATAATAATTTCTAATGGTAGAATTGCAGGAAGTTTGGGTGAAGCAGCGGTAGATTGATTGATTTGAGCAGGGGGCTCGTATTAGTCTCCTCAAGTCACCTTTTGCTGTATAAAGTCTTCAGTGGGCCCGGCGCAGTGGCTCACGCCTGTAATCCCAGCACTTTGGGAGGCCAAGGCGGGCGGATCACCTGAGGTCAGGAGTTTGAGACCAGCCTGACCAACATGTTGAAACCCCATCTCTGCTAAAAATACAAAAAATTAACCGGGCGTGGTGGCAGGCGCCTGTAATCCCAGCTACTCAGCTACTCAGGAGGCTGCGGTGGAAGAATCGCTTGAACCTTGAGACAGAGGTTGCAGTGAGCCGAGATCGCGCCACTGCACTCCTTCCTTTGCAACAAGAGCAAAACTCCATCTCAAAAAAAAAAAAAAAGTCTTCAGTGGTCTCTCATTGAAAATCTAAACCCCTCACAGTCATTCATGGCATTCTGTGTCCCAGCCCTAGCCTACTTTCTCACTTTATTTCTTGCCATTTCTTTCAATGAGCCCTTCTTGCACTTCCTTTCATGAACCTTTTTACCAGCCAGTCCTCACCATTTACTGGTGCTGGTATATGTCCTGTATTCCGTCATCTGTGTATTTTATTGACTTCTTCCTTCTGCTGGAATGCCTTGCCTCTCCCAAGTTTGTTAAACATTTGCCAAATGCCTTTATGTTCTGGACATTTTGTGAGGCACTTAAGACACCAAGATGAATAAAATATATCACAGTTCTTGTCTTTCAGGAGTTCACATGGCAATGAGCCTGTTACCCGTCTATGAGTATTCAGTTTAACCATTTCGACCGCTACCTCCTTCACAGATTCTTCTGTTAATTCCACAACTGGAATTCATTTTTATCTCCTTCGAAACTTCTAACTGTGGCTTGGGCATATAGACACATAGGAAATAAAAGAAGGATTGACCGCTGAATGGTTCAGTGACGCCATTGAATACAAATGAGTAGTCTCTCCGTGACCATCAACTGCCTTTCCTTTCTTATTTACCTTTTATTGTGTTTACTTTTCGCTCATTCCTTTCCTCCTGTTTACCTTGCGTTTACAAGGTGCTGGGCTTTGTAGTGCATGAAGAAGAAGCAGATGAGCCATGGACCTTTGAATCTGTTGGGAGAGAATGACGAACTGTGCACACATTTATCTTTCTCCTGGGAAGCAGTGTGGTGTAGTGGAAAGAGCATAGGGGAGGCATCACATCAGAGTTTGTTCAATTGCTGCTTTCAAGAAATCTTCACATCCACCCGTTTTCCATGTGTGCTGTCTAGCTGTGCGGCTGCGGTGGTGACTAAGACAAGCTGCTTAGGTACTGGCCGGGGAGATGGACAATCAAGCAAGTCCAGGAATAAATACGTATAATGATGTCAGGTAATAAGTGCCAGGAAGGAAAATAACGGAAGATGAGAGGATAAAGAACACCGGGAGGCATTTTCTTTAGAAAGGATTTCAGAGAAGGCAGGTGACATCTGACTAGAGACTGGAATGAAACGAGGAAGCTAGAAATGTGAGTATCTGGCGGAAGAGCATTCCAGCCGGAGGGAACAGTGAATGCAAAGACTTGAGATGGGGAACATGCTTGGCATGTGCAGGGAAGAGCAAAGAGGCCAGTGTGGCTGCAGGGCAGGAACAGAGGGTACAGGAAGTCGATGGTAGAGATGGTGGCTGGAGGGATAAGTGTGGTCAGACCGTGGAGGGCCTGCAGGCCACAGTGGTTTTCATGGGAGACCTGGGAGAGGCAAAAGCTAGGAAGCAGTGGCTGATAGACGTTTCAGAAGACAATTATGGCTGCTGGCAGAAAGTGAACTGTACAGGGGCAAGACTGGAAGCAGCAGGCCCAGCTAGGAGAGTAGAGTAGTTCACATAAAAGATGGTGGTAGGCTGGGTGCGGTGGCTCATGCCTGTAATCCCAGTATTTTGGGAGGCTGAGGCAGACAGATCACCCTGAGGTCAGGAGTTCAAGACCAGCCTGACCAGTATGGTGAAACCTCATCTCTACTCAAAATACATAAAATAACTGGGTGTGGTGGTGCACGCCTGTGATCCCAGCTACTCAGGAGGCTGAGGCAGGAGAATCACTTGAGCCTGGGAGGCTGAGGTTGCAGTGAACCGAGATTGTGCCACTGAACTCCAACCTGGGTGACAGGGTGAGACCCCGTCTCAGAAAAAAAAATAAAAATTAAAATTAAAAAAAACAGTAGTGTAGTCACAAGGAATCTGATTTGGGATGTGTTTTTGAAAGTGGAGCTGCCTTGCCTTGCTAGTGAATTGTAAATAAGGTGAGAGAGAAAGTCATTAAGGATGACTCCTTCAGTTCTGCCTCTTTACTAGACAAGTGCCTTTGGGCAAACTACTTAACCTCCTAGAAATTTATGTTTGAATAATGCTTTACAAGTCTATGGAAAACTTTCATATACACTGCTTACATCATTTTGTTTGATCCTTTCAACATACAAGGTTGTATACAAGTTTTACAGTTATACCTGTTTTTTTTTTGTTTTTTTTTTTTTAATGGACCTCAGAAAATTGAGTTACTCCTACTCGGTTGATGACTCATCGTTTTCATGATTGATTCCTTAAAAGGTTTCCTCTGTTGTTTATTTTCTTCGTCTCTAATTTTCACTCCCGTTTCCTGCCTCATCCACAATCCCTGTAGGCAACCATGTTAGTTGTTGTTATAAAATAGATAGCACTGTTGTGTATGGGTGCGTGCACACATGCACGTGTGAGTTTAATTTGCCTAACTGGGATTATGTTGTAGATCTTGTTCTGCTGCTTAATATGTTGATGCAATACTCTTTCAAGATCTCTTTATGTTGCTGAGTGTACAGCCATTTCACTGCTTCTGACAGCAGCACAGAATTCCAAAGTATCTAAAAGAACTTCCTTAACAGACCTTTTAGGTAACCTCCAACTCCCTGCTATCACAAACAACTCTGGTAAACATACTCATCCATGTCCCCTTATGTAGTCTTGTGCCATAATTCCTGTGGGACTGCACCTAGGATGGGATGGAGCCATAAAGTAGGCGCATATCTCATTTCACAAACTAATTGCTTTCCAGAATGACAGTTGAAGATTGCCTTCCCACGATGGTGCAGGAGAGGGCACCTCTTCTCTCCTTTCTTACCAACATTTGGTATTGTCTTTCTAATTTTTCCGGTCTGAAGATTGTGAAATAGTTACTGCTTTGTTTTAATTTGAATTTCATTACTTTTTAGTGAGTTTAATTATCTTTATATATGTTTGTGAGCAATATACTTAAAATTATTTTTCCTTTCTGTGAGTTGCCTAATTTCGGTGGTCTACTTTTAAGCATTGGGTTTATTGTCTTTCTCATGTTGATTTGCGTGGGTTCCTTGTATACTCTGGGTATTTGTTCTTCATTTAGGCAGTACGAATGTCTTCTAGTGTGTCACCCATCTGTTATTTTTTTCTGTGGTGTCCTTTGTTGAACAGAAGTCTTTAATTTTAAAGTAAAACTTGCCAGTGTTTTGCTTTATGATGTATGGCTTGTCTTAAGAACTCCTTCCCTGTCCCCAAATCACCAGGATGTTCTCCTACATATTCTTCCATTATAGCTTCATAGTTTTACTATTCATTTTTAGGTCTTTAATTCATTTGGATTCTATCTTTGTTTCAAGTGTGATAAGAACCTATTTTTCTCCATAGAGCAAGCCAGTTTTCTTAATCCCATCACCTGACAACCCAACCTTGGCTGGTTTATGTCAAGTTATCCTATATGTGCGGGTCTATTTCTGAGCTCTCTGTCATAATCCATTGGTTTATTAATCTGTTCTTTTGTCATCATCATACTCTCTTTCCTTCTGTGGCTTTGTGATGTGTCCAAAAATCAGATAGTGCTAGTTGCTCCACTTTCCTTTTTTTTTTTTTTTTAAAGTTGACAACTGTGTTTTGACCTTTATGTTTCCATGCAATTTTGGAAAGCTTGCTATATTCAAGGGATTTTTAAAAGTCTTTATTTAATGGTAATTGAAGAGTCACAGGCAGTTGCAAAAATTGCACATAGAGGTTTTAGAATCGTCCACTCAGCTTCCCCTAATGGTGACTTTCACTCTCATCCCTGTGAAGAGACCACCAAACAGGCTTTGTGTGAGCAACAAGGCTGTTTATCTCACCTGGGTGCTGGCGAGCTGAGTCTGAAGAGAGTCAGCGAGGCAGATGGGGGGTAGGGGTGTTTTATAAAATGTGGGTGGGTAGTGGAAAATTACAGTCAAAGGGGGTTGTTCTCTGGCGGGCAGGGGCGGGGATCACAAGGTGCTCAGTGGGGGAGCTTTTGAGCCAGGATGAGCCAGGAGAGGGAATTTCACAAGGTGATGTCATCAGTTAAGGCAGGGACCCGCCATTTTCACTTCTTTTGTGGTGGAATGTCATCAGTTAAGGCAGGAACAGGGCATTTTCACTTCTTTTGTGATTCTTTAGTTACTTCAGGCCATCTGGATGTATACGTGTAGGTCACAGGGGATATGATGGCTTAGCTTGGGCTCAGAGGCCTGACAGTGACATGTTTTACAACTGTAGAGTAATCAAAATGAGAACAAAATAGGACATTCACACTGGTGCAGTACTATTCACTAGACCACAGACTTTATGCAATTTTCATAGGATTATTAAAAAATGAATTGTTTTGGATTTATAAATTAATTAATTTATAGATTAATTTATAGATTTATAGATTGTTTTGGATTTATAGATGTTTGACATCTATAAATTTATAGATTAATTTATAGATGTCAAATTGACATCTTGACATCCATGAACAATATTACATTATTCAGATCTTCCTTTAAGTCCCTTAATGGAGCTTTAAGATGGTGTGTATGCTAGGTGCTGTACTAGGAGCTGAGGATGTAGAAATGAATCAAACATGGCTTCTACCTGAAAAAGCTAAGAACCATTATGAGAAATAAACAAACTAGAAAGTTTAATAAAGTATTTTAAATGCTATGATGGGGTATATACAGGGCATGAGTGGGACAATAAGGAGAAAAATAGAACTGAATCTGACAATTGATGTGAATCATAGGAATTTTGTGGAGCTCTTATGCTTTTAAAACATATTTTTCTTGGCCCACTGTTCTATAAGTAACTGACTAGAAACATTGAATAAATGAACGGAGAATACCTTAATAGTTTGTAGCATATTTGTTCTGACATAAAGTAACAATTATTTTTAACTCCTCTAGTCATTCATTGTACTTTATAACAACTAAATAAAACCTGCCAAACAAAACAAAATTCACCTTACAAAATGAGTTAGTATGACAAGCATAGATGATATGGAAATTTACAAGAGAATAACCATATGTCTTGTACATTTTTTTTTCTTTTTTTACTGATAATTTGGTTGTGGTGTGTCTTTCACTTCCAGCTGAAGCAGAATGACAGTGATTTTTAAAACAGCTTTATTGAGGTACAGTCGACATGTAACACACTATATATATTTGAAGTGTAAACTTTGATGTGTTTTGATGTATATACACACCCTGAAACTGTCACCATAAGTTCAAGATAATGAATTTATCACCCCCAAAAGTTTTCTGGTGCCCTTTTGTAATCCTTTCCTTCTTTTCTTTTCCAAGTAGTCACAGACGAGTTTGCATTATCTAGAAATTTATGTCAATACATCATAAATCATGCAGTACTCTCTTTTGAGATTTGTCCATGTTGTATATATCAATAGTTCATTCTTTTTATTGCTGAGTACTAAGCATCCAGTGTGTAGGATTCCATAGTTCATTTATTCACCTGGTGATGGAAATGTGGGTTGTTTCCAGTTTGAGGCTGTTAAATAAAGTTGTTATTAATATTCTTCTGCAAGTCTTTGTATGAACATGTGGTTTCTTTTCTCTTGGGTGGCAAGCCATTTACTTGCCAGTGGAATGGCTGGATCAGATGTAGGTATGTGTTTTATTTTTTAAGAAGCTGCCCCAACTGTTTTCCAAAGTGCTTGTACCTACAGTTTTACATTCCTATGAGCAGTGTGTGAGAGTTCTAGTTCCTTCACATTCTTGTCAGCACTTGCTATGGTCTGTCTTTTAAATTTTAGTAATTCCGGTAGATGTTAAGTGTTATCTTATTGTGGCTTAAATTTGCATTTCCCTTTGACTAGTGGTGTAGAGCATCTTTTCATATGCTTATTTGCCATCCATATGTCTTTTTTTTTGGCTAAGTGACCATCCATATGTTTTGCCCATTTGTAATAGATTATTTGCTTTCTTATTGAGTTTTGAGAGTGTATGTTTGTATGTACATACACAGTCATGTGATTTATTGTATGTATGATGGTAGTCCCATAAGATTATACTGGACCTGAAAAGTTTCTCTTGCCCAGTGATGTTGTGTTTGTGGTGATGCTGCTATAAACAAACCTGGGCTGCCAGTTACACAACAGTATAGCACATACAATTGCATATAT
Organism: Macaca fascicularis; assembly: GCF_037993035.2. Classification (NCBI taxonomy): domain Eukaryota; kingdom Metazoa; phylum Chordata; class Mammalia; order Primates; family Cercopithecidae; genus Macaca; species Macaca fascicularis. The sequence goes on along the minus strand of NC_088382.1, from coordinate 9,622,560 downwards.
CACATAATATTTGTAAATGACCATAAACGACTTTGTTACTGGTTTATGAATTTACTCTACTATACTTTTTATTGTTATTTTAGAGTATACTCCTTCTACTTCTAAAAAGAATGTTAACTGTAAAATGGCTTCAGGCAAGTCCTTCAAGAGTTATCCAGAAGGCATTATCATCATAGGAGATGACATCTCCGTGTATAATATTAATATTTCCCCTGAAGACCTTCCAGTGAGGCAAGATGTGGAGATGGAAGACAGTGACATTGATGATCCTGATGCTGTGTAGGCCTAGGCTAATGTGTGTGTTTGTGTCTTAGGTTTTAACAAGAAAGTTTACCCCCCAAAATTTTTTAATCGAAAAAATCTTATACAATGAGGATATAAAGAAGGAAAATATTTTTATATAGCTGTATGGTGTGTTTGTATTTTCAGCTTAGTGTTATTTCAAAAGAGACAAAACATTAGAGTTTAAAAAGTTTATAAAGTAGAAAAGTTACAGTAAAGTAAGGTTAATTTATTACTGAAGAAAGAAACATTTGAACAATAAATTTAGTGTAGCCTGTTGCTGAAGTCTTCAGCAGCCTACAGGAATGCCCCGTGGCTTACCTTTTCATGCCCTTGAACTCTGTGTTTCAGAGAGCAGACGTTTTACATTTTGAACATGTCCAGTTTGTCAGTTTGTTCTTTTATAGACTGGGATTTTAGTGTCTTGTCTAAGAAACTGTTGCCTCACCTAAGTTCACAAATATTTTCTCTCATGTTTTCTTCTAGCAGTTTTCTAGCTTTAAGTTTTACATTTAGATAAGAGATCCCATTTTGAGTTAGTTTTTGTATATGGTTCATGGTTATAGATTCAAATTCTAAAAAAAAAAAAAAAGCTATCCAATGGTTCCAGCACCGTTCGTTGAAAAGACTGACCTGTCTTCAATTGAATTGTCTTTGTATCTTTGTTCACCTGTAAGTGGATCTATTTCTGGACTCTTTTTTTTCTGTTCAGTTGATCCGTTTATCATCATGTCATTTTTACACTGTCTTAATTAATGTAGCTTTATAGTAAGCCTTGAAATTATGTAGTGTTAGCCATAAAACTTTGCTCTTATTCAAAGTTGTTTTGGCTATTTGAAGACAATTGCATTACCATATGAATTTTAGAATCACCTTTTCAGTTTCTATATGAAAGTCTGCTGTGATTTTGTTTGGAATTATGTTGTATCACTAGATGAATTTGGGGGAGAATTGACAATAAAAAGAACATTCTGGGTACATTACACAATCGTCGTCTGCAAATAAAGATAGTTTTACTTCTTCCTTTTTAATCCTTTTTTATTCTTTTTACCTTACTGCACTAGCTATAACCTTCAGTTACAATGTTGAATAGAAGTGATAAGAGTGAACATCTTTGTGTTATTCATGATTTTAGAGAAAAATAATTCAATCCTTCACCATTACATGTGCTATTAGATTTAGGGTTTTTTATTTTTATTTATTTATTTTTTTGGGGGGGGGGTTTTGTAAATGCCCTTATCAGGTTGAGGAAGTTCCCTTCTGTTTCAAGTTTGCTGAGAAATTTTTGGGTTTTCATGTTTTTAAATCAGAAATGGATGTTAGATTTTTTTCAAATACTTTTACTTTTTTTTTTTTTTTTGAGACAGAGTCTCACTCTGTCACCCAGACTGGAGTGCAGTGGCTCAATCTCAACTCACTGCAACCTCTGCCTCCTGGGTTCAAGCAATTCTCTTGCCTCAGCCTCCTGAGTAGCTGGGACTACAGGCACATACCATCACGCCTGGCTAATTTTTTGTATTTTTAGTAGAGATGGAATTTCACCGTGTTAGCCAGGATGGTCTCGATCTCCTGACCTTGTGATTAGCCTGCCTCGGCCTCCCAAACTGCTGGGATTACAAGCGTGAGCCACGGCACCGGGCCCTTTTATTTTTTATAAATTGATACATAGTATGTATCACTTGGAAGTAAGTGATACCTGAAGTGAACTATTTTCCTATGCTCCAGAAATATCTCTCTACAAACACTTAACACATTAGTTACAGATCTTTTTCCTATTCTTTGAAATAAGGCCCCAAATAATCTCCATCAAAACAATTAGCCTGATGGGAATTACTTTGTATATTTGAAATTGAAAAAAAGACATATATTTTAAGTAATGTATGGCTCACATTTTAATGATGCAGCCTTGCTGCTTCCTTAATTAGACTAATTGAGGAGAAGAAAGTAAATGTAGATGGTAACTACAACTATATTCTCTTTTCGAAGAAATAATAATATATTTAAAGTTAGTAGTATATGTGTTCCTAAACATGATTTGCAATTTCTTACAGATTTGTGGGATCACTGGGTACCATCATCATAAAATGTAAAGATTTTCGAATTATTCAGTTGGATATTCCTGGAATGGAGGAATGCTTGAATATAGCCAGTTCCATTGAGGTAAGGATTTTGGAAGCAAAATCTAATGAAACATACTTTTATATTATGACTCATTGTAGCTCTTCCATTTCTTCATTAGATAATTTAGTCATGTTCTCTGACTCAAATACTGAAGATTGATAGGAAAAGCCTCACCCTGGTTCACTGTTATATGAGTGTAATGGGACTTTCTTGACTTCCGGCAGTGTCTGGTGTTAACTCGTTTTATATGAACAGCTCAATTCCATGAGTTGCTTGGAATTCCATGGAATTGCATTTCCAATGGCTTTATGGAATTTCCATGAGTTCATACTGGTTAAATAACAGATACTGTTTCACTTGAGTGTATATGAATTCTTATTTAGGGAAACCATTAGAAGATTTAGTAAAGAGGTTCTTGGGAGAAATTTTAAAGTTTTGCTTGATGTTTTATGTTCCCTATACAAACCTTGGTATTTTCTCAGTGCCGAAGACTGTGAACTTCTTTTTCTTTACTTGAGGTTTGTTCAAGTAAAATCTTATATGGAATTCTAAACCAATAAAATAGATACCGTTAGAATTGCTTTTAGTCACATTACAGTGAGTAGATATGGCCTGGGGGGACTTAGAAGCCCTCATTGACTCGACTCTTCCCACCTGCCCTCTAGAGAGTTCCTCAGAGACACTGCAAACCACTAGTGAGTTAACCAGTGCACTGTTCACTTCTCTACCAGGTTAGCAGCTAGAAGTGAAATTGTTTCTTCTTGAATATACTAGTATATCTTCTGTAATAAATACAATTCTAAAAATTTGAATAGAAATATTAATAAATTACAATATTGTACTATATCATTACTCATATATATACATTATTACATGTATTAGTATATTATTGAATCATAGCAGAGTTTGATTCTTGATTTCACCACTTGGTAGCTTGTGACCATTGGTAAAGTACTTAACATCTCTCTGATTTGTTTTCTACTTTTTATAAAACAAAGATAATAGAACCGATCTTTTCGGACTGTTGTAAGAATTGTATTAGTTGATGTGTGTCGAATACTTAGTGTAATACTTGGTAAATATCAGCTACCATTTGAGGGTCCTCTGTCATTACTTACTATAATTTTATGGTGATGAGTTTTTTTAAAAATTGTGGTTAGAAAACACCTAACATAAGATTTACAGTCTTAACCATTTTTAAGTGTACAGTTTAGTAGGGTATAATAACTTTATTCACATTGTTGTGCAGTAGATCTGCACTACTTTTTCATCTTGCAAAATTGAAACTCTGTGTTAAACAACACCCCATTTTCCCTCCTCTCCAACTCCTGGTAACCCCCTTTCTACTTTCTGTTTCTCTGAATTTGACTACTTTAGGTATCTCGTATCAGTAGAATCATAGTACGTAGTCTTTTTGTGACTGGTTTTTTCACTTAGCATAATATCCTCACAGTTCATCTGTGTTGTAAATTCTGACTTTTTGAGGCTGAGTAATATTCCATTGTATGTGGTGAGACTTTTTATTAAAAAGTTATTTCTTTTCTAAAGCAAGTGACTATCACCAGTGATTGTAGTTTTTTGTTTGTTTTTAGTAATCTGAATTTTCATGTATCAATTAGCTTAAGACAGGGTATGTTTGCTTTATATTTATATAAACAATATTGAATATTGGCTCAGATGACAAATAATATAAATTTTACTTGGATAGTTTAAATGGAAGAGCTCACACTGTTTTCTTTCCATTCTAACCAACTATTTTGATATACACTGAAATTTTAAATTGCCTTATTTTAAATTATTGCCACTAAATTATGTCAGTTGATCTTAGGTTTATAGTACTTTCTAGACTACTATAAGGGCATAGATTTTTTTTTTCCATGTTTGTATAACTAATCTGGACTTTGTGTCCAAAAAATGCTATCAGCTTAGCTATTAAAAATGGGTAGAAAGTCTTAAAAATCCGTAGGTAGGATTTTAGTGATTTTTAAAACAGGAATAGAGAAATAGAGAAAAAACTGTTATAGTACTAAGTAAATGGTACATAACACATTTCTTCCTGCCTTTGTTGAATTTTCCTTAAGGAAATGAGAAGATGAACTGAACTGTTTGTCTTACACATCTGTCATTTGGAAGTAATGCATGATGTTGATTTGATGTAATTTGTTAGGTTGAATGAGAATGCATGTAGTTTATAGACTGTTAAATTGAAATAATGTCCCACTATTTGGGCATTTGGGCAGAGGAACATTACCCACTTCCATTGAGCATATGTGTGTTTATGGGTTTTGTGTTTTTTTTTCAGTTAGGAGATTGGATTTTCACTGACCAGTCTCCGTTTTTCTTATCCCTTTGTGACAAGTGATCTGTAAGGTGGCTGTTTCGTTGGTGTCAGAGATGCTGTCTGTGGTGAGGCACAGTGGTAAAGGGAAAGGGGAAGTGTGCTACCCACTTGCTGACGCTGATCAGTTGTTTAAGTCGCTGTATATATTTTAAAGCTCTTTAGAAACTGACTGATCATATAGAAGCCCTTAGGACTGAAAAGAAGCCATAAATTATGAGCTCATTTGACCTCAGAAAATGAATGATCTGTTAAATGTGCTTACAGCATAGTGAATAACATAGTGAACCTGTCCTCTATCCTTTTCCTGGCACACAATCCCTCCTGCTAGCCCTCCACCCTTCCCCGAATACATCTGGATGTGATTTATGAGTAACAATTGAATTTCTCATATAGCATAGCTGAGATGTCCTTTGTAATTAGGAGTCCACGTACTCAAATATATTCAGCTGCCACACATAGAATCCCATTGGAAGAATAGCTGGCAAGTGCTCAGTTCTCTAAATGGTAGCAATAAGTTGGTGAAACTTTTTTTTCTGTGTTTCACCTGCCTTTGGAATTGAAATGTTTTCAGTTCTCTCAGCATTAATGTGTTTAAAGGAAAATACCTCTTTCTAGTGACATAAGATCTCAAGATGAAATGTGAATGCTTATTGCCTATCAGAGTGGTTGCTGACTTGCATTTAAAATAGTGGTGGTTCTGATTGATGGCAGCCCTGAGTTAGGTCAGACATGGACACTGGCTGTTCTGCTTCTGGTTGGTGTGGTTGGCAGCCAAAGACAATATAAATGTAGGAAAAAAAAATATGTATATACATTTATATGGATAATGGATTATACAGCCATGCTTCTCTCTATTTTGTTTTATGAGGTAGGGGAGAAGGTTTCATGATTTATAGATGGATAGAAGAATAACTTTAGTTGGGGATATTTTTGCTAAACTGCTGAGCTGTATGTCCAGTCTACTATTGAGTACTCATGGGCCTATCCTTTTGCATGCCTGGTCTTCCTCTGACCTGGAGGGAGATGACGGCATTCTGAGCATTGCTGTTGGGCTTCCTCCTCCCGTCCAGGTGAATGTTGCCATCATTCCTGCAGTTTGAATTATGCTAATTGATATGGCATCCTTTTCCCCTCCCCACCCCACCCCCACAACCCCAGTCATGGAAATGCTTTTTTCCATAATCCCCCTGACAGAAGGAAGAATCTGCCTAGTGATAGAGACTGTTCTGTCTGTCTGTTCCTCCCATCTACTCAGGTTTTCATATGTCTGTTATCCAGGATTCAAGTGCTCCAGATCAATATAGGCCCATTTGGGGATGATAGAGTTATTGCCCCCATTTGAGAATAGATCCCTGCAGCATAAAGATATGATGATACCTGACCAAATGGCATACCAGTCTAGGAAGGGAGGAAGTGAACATTGATGCAATTTCTACGTATGTAGAGCATGTAATAGCTGAAATTGGCCAGGAGTGGTGGCTCACGCCTGTAATCCCAGCACTTTGGGAGGCTGAGGTGGGCAGATCACCTGAGGTCAGGAGTTCAAGGCCAGCCTGGCCAACATGGTGAAACCCCATCTCTACTAAAAATACAAAGAAATAGCTGGGCATGGTGGCGGGCACCTGTAATCCCAGCTACTCAGGAGGCTGAGGAAGGAGAATCGCTTGAACCCGGGAGGCAAAGGCTGCAGTGAGCCAAAATCGTGCCATTGCACTCTAGCCCGGGTGACAAGAGCAAAACTGTCTCAAAAAAAAAAAGCGGGAATTATTTTCGATTTTATTATGTGCCAGACACTGTTCTAAGCCTGTTACACACATTATCTCTCTTAATGCTCCAACAACCCTATGAAGTAGGCATGTTATTTCCCCCATTTTACAGTTGAGGAAACAGAGGCATAGAGTGGTTACATGGCTTTCCTGCTGCACTGCTAGGACTTGGAATTTCAGTTCAGCATTCCAATTCCCATCTGACTGTAGACCTCTAAGCTGTATCATCCTTTTTTACAGTTACTAACCCACTCTGATTTCAAATAATTTACATAAGTTTATTTAGGTAATACTGGATTTTGAGCTAAGACCTTACTGCCTAGCCAAAAACTGATCCCCAGAAATACTTAGACCTTTTTATTAAGCTTTATTAAGTGATGTCAAGAGGTGTTATTTGATTTTTCTTCTAGAATTCATATGCACATTTTTTTGTTCTTTTTTTCATCCTGTCAACACTTTTGAGTGTGTGTTATGTGTCAGATGCCTTGTTAGATACTAGAAGCATGGAAATCAGCTTCGTAAGACTGTAATTGTGTCTAGTGATAAACACAATGTTAGAGAAACATACTGAGTGCCCATCATTATTAGACCATGTTTGCTTAATACTAATTTGTCACTTAGAATGTGTTTCCAATTGTGGGTGTTTCTTTTTTGTCTTTCTTTTCTTTTTGCCCCCAGGCATTGTCTACCCTGGACTCCATCACTCTGATGTACCCTTTCTTTTACCGTCCTATGTTTGAAGTGATAGAAGATGGCTGGCATTCCTTCCTTCCTGAGCAAGAATTTGAACTCTATTCCTCAGCTGTGAGTTAACTTTTGAGAACTGTGGATTATGAGAAGTAACCCAATACCTTATTTGACTTGTGAAAATGATCACTTCTTTTGAAGAGTAATAAGGTGAAGTTGACTTATCCATTCCTAATCTTATATTTAAAAGGATTGAAGCCATATAGAGTATGATCTCTGATCACAAAGGAATTAAATTAATAATCAATAATTCTAAGATATCTAGGAATACCCCCAAGTATTTCTAAATTAAACAGAGCACTTGTAAATAATCTATGTGTCAAAGAAATTAGAAAACATTTTGAACTGAATGATAATGGTAATGTAGCATATTGAAATTTGTGGAATATAGACAGCTAAGGCAGTGTTTAGAGATAAACTTATAGCTTTAACATTTTTACTGGAAAAGAAAGAAAAGCCTAAAATTATAGACCTAAGCACCAACTTAAGAAGCTAGAAAAAAAGAGCAAAGTAACTAGAAAGAAAAAATAATAAAAATAAGAGCAGAAAGCAATAAAATAACTAGAATAAGCAAGTTTAGCAAAGTTGGTTGATCTAAGATCAGTATACAAAAATGAATTGGCGACAAGCAATCTGACAATGAATAAAATATTTAGGAATAAATTTAACAAAAGAAATTCAAGATCTATACACTGAAAGACACAAAACATTGTTGGAAGAAGTTACAAGATATCTAAATGAAAGGAGAGATATAATATATTGTGTACATCAATTGGAAGACAATATAGTTAAGGTTAGTGGTTGACTGACTTTTGTGAAAGACCATTAGATAGTACATATTTTAAGCTTTGCGGGTCGTGTGGTCTCTATTATCACTGCTGAACTCTGCTGTTGTTGCATGAAGCAAGCAATCAGATGGGACATCAATGAATGGATGGTGCTATGTTCTAGTAAACTTTATTTGCAGAAACAAGCAGCAGGCTGGATTTGGCTCATTACAGTGGCAGTTCTCCCTAAATTGATCTATAGAGTCAGCGCAATCCCTGTTAAAATTCTAATAGGTGTTTTTGTAGAAATGGACAAATGATATAAATTTTATGGAAATGCAGATTTAAGTATATAAGATTGTATGGAAAGTCAAAACAGCTTTGACAAAACACTTGATTATAAAACTTACTGTAAAGCCACAGTAATCAAGAGAGTATGGTATTGGCGTGAGGAAAGACATAAAGACCAATGGAACAGAATACAGGGTACAGAAATAAACCTTCCCTTTAATGGTCAGTTGATTTTTGATAAAAGTACCAATAAAATTCAATTGGGAAAAGATAGCTTTTTCAACCAATAGCATTGGAGCAATTGGATATCCATATGTAAAAAAAGATAAACCTAGACCCTTACCTCATATCATCCACAAAAATTAACTAAAATGTATTATAGACCTAAACATAAGAACTAAAACTATCAAACTGCTTTAAGAAAGCACGGTAGAAAATCTTTATGACCTTCAGTTAGGCAAAGATTTCTTAGATATGACACCAAAAGTGACTGAAAGCAGATAAAGCAGATTAGTGATTTCCTAGTATTGGGTGTTACACAGGTGTATACAGCAGTCAAGACTCATGAAATTGTGTAGTCAAAATGGGTCCAGTTTATTTTTTATAAGTTTTGTTGACTGAAAAGAAGATAAAAGAATAATGCAAAGGTTAAGTAGCTGATTAGAAACAGCTAAGGAGAAAATAAGTGATTTGGAATATAGATCCGAAATAATTACTCAGAATACGGAACAGAGAAGGAAGATGGAAAAACAGAGAGGTTAGACACATGCATGCGTAATAAAGGAATAAGATCCAATATTTATCGCATGGGAGTTTAGGATAAAAAATGATAGAGGCTGGGTGTGGTGGCTGACACCTATATTCCTAGCACTTTGGGAGGCTGAGGCAGGCAGGTCACTTGAGCTCAGGAGTTTGAGACCAGCCTAGGCAACATGGCGAAACCCCATCTCTATGAAAAAATTTAGCTAGGTGTGATGACGTATGCCTGTGGTCCCAGTTACTTGGGGTCTGAGGTGGGAGAATTGCTTGAGCCCAGGAGGTTGAGGTTGCAGTGAGCAGTGATCATGCTGCTGTACTCCAGCCTGGGTGAGAGAGCAAGATGCAAGACCCTGTCTACAAAAAAAAAAAAAAAAAAGAAGAAGAAGGAAAAAAAGTTGATGATGATAGAAGAAAGACAATATTCAAATACATAATAGTTGATAACTCTCCAGAATCAGTAAAAGTTACTGAACCCTTAAGCTAAGGTATGCCAGCAGATACCATACAAGATAATAAAAAAACTTTAGACGTGTTGTTGTTCAGCTACTGAACAATAAAGCAAAGAAAATACCACAAAATTAAAGAAAAGACAAATTGCCTGCATGGTGTTAGATTAACAGAGGAAAAAAATTTGATCAATATCTATTCATGCTAAACGCTCTTAGAGTTGGATTTGAAGGGAATTTCTTTGATCTGATAAAGGATGGCTACCAAAACCAAAAACACAACAAAAACAAATCTTGTATCATTCTATCTAAGTTCAAGAATGAGACAAGGATGTCCATTATCACTACTCCTAGTCAGCTCAATAAGACAACAAGGAAAAATATAGGGTATAGGGATTGAAATGAAGGAAGCAAAATTGTCATTATTTATTGATTATATGCTTGTCTTTATAGGAAAAGGAAAGAATCTTGAGATCATAGGCATTTCTCTACACCAAACACAAGTTTAAAGAGATGCAGTTAAAATGCAACAAAGATTATAGGGTTTCTAGGACTATATCTAAGAAAAGATAGTAAGACTTTTATTGAGAGAATTATAAAAATTTATGGAAAAATTTTTAAAAGCTTAAATAAATGGAGAGATAATATACTCATGGATAGAGAAACAATATTCTGAAGATGTAACTCATTCCCTCCAATTTATAAAGTCAATACAATCTTAATAAAAACCCCAGTTGGTTTTTACATTGAATTTGATAAAAGTTACCTGGTGGAAGACCAAAAGACCAAGAGGAGCCAAGTTACTCTTTGAAGTACAAAAAGGTGAGAGGAGGAGACTTAGCCTACTAGATACCAAACTTATTGTAAAAGCTCTAGGAGTTACTTAAGTGGACTAGTGGGACAGGATAGAGAGCACAGTACATTGGGACCGACAGAAGCCGCATTGCAGATCAATGGAGAGCCCTGTCATTCTCCAGAGTAGGAAATCAATAAATAAGATATCATAGCGAAAATTCAAGAAATAACAGTATAATCGTGTTATTTAGAAATGTAAAGCTAAACACCAAAAAAGCTAAAAATGTTGAAAATGATTGTCTTTGGGGAAAGCAAATTGGGATGGGCTAGCAAGGAACAGATAACTACATTTTTAAAAAAATAATAAATCTTTAGAAACTGTGTTTTTTAAAATTAATTAATTTATTATTTTTTGAAACAGAATCTCACTCTAGTTGCCCAGGCTGGAGTGTAGTGGCACTATCACAGCTCCCTGCAGCCTCGACTTCCTGCGCTCACGTGTTCTTTCACCTCAGCATCCTAAGTAGCTGGAACTAAAAGCGCGTGCCACTGTGCCTGGCTAATTTTTGCATTTTTAGTGGAGACAGGGTTTGGCCATGTTGCCGTGGCTGGTCTTGAACTCCTGGACTCAAGCAGTTTGCCTGCCTTGGCCTCTCAAAGTGCAGGGATTATAGGTGTGAACCACTGTGCCCAGCCTAGAAACTATGTTTTTAAAACTGGTAACATAAATAACTTCGAAAAGTGAAAAAAAATAATTAAAAATGTGATACTGTATCTTATAAAATCATTTTTTTAAAGTAATAATCTTGTCCTATAGTACATCTAACATACTTTTTAGCTTTATCTTCCTGCTCTTGTAACCCATGGTTAGGCCAACTCAGATATACAGAACATATTGAAATTTACATATAATTTGATTTTTTTTTTTTTTTTTTAACTGTAAAACCTTTTGACAGTCTTCAAGGTGTTTTCAGTTCTGGTGTTTCAAATAAGTTGTCATTTGATAGTTTTATATTATATACTTTTAGTCCTTAGAGTATTCAGTTTGAAATTATTTCATTGACTCCTAAGCTTAACCTTCCTTAGTATTGAGTTGTTACTGTTTTAAGAAAGGTTTTACCAATCTTAGTACATTTTTTACCTTTTTTACAAGAAAAGAACAAAGGACTTGACGTAGATAGTAGCTCTGTTCTCATCTGTTCTGGGGATGCATTATCTGGAGTCTTACAGTCTTACTTGTGCTTTTAGAGGATCATTAACAAACTAAATGGGACCCAGAAAAGGAAGAAGTGGGACGTTGGCCATGGTAATTGTGGATGTGCTTAATATACTTAACTTGGAGAATAGAACACTAAGGAGAAACAACTGTCTTTCAAACATTTGATGGGATACGGTGTGAAATAGGGAACTTGTCCTGTGTTTTCTGAAAGTACGGTAAAAACCAATAGAGGAAGCTACAGAGCAACAAGTTTTGCTCAGTATGAGAAAGAATTTTCTAGGAACTGGTGATACCTAGGAATGCAGGAAGCTGGCCCTGAACCGTGGAGCTCCTTTTCTGTGCAGCTACTTATATATAAGCTAGAGATCCTCCTGTTAAATTCCTGAGAAATGGCTTCTTCATCAGTGAAAGTTGACCTCTAAGGTCTTTTAAAATTTCTCAGATTATTTTGTGACATTGAGATAGTTGCTTAGCTTTGAAGTATTTTGTGTTTTTCAGACCAGTGAATGGAGGCTAAGCTATGTCAATAAGGAATTTGCTGTCTGTCCCTCCTACCCGCCAATTGTCACAGTGCCCAAATCCATCGATGATGAAGCGCTTCGGAAGGTAGCTACATTTCGACATGGAGGGCGCTTCCCAGTACTAAGCTATTATCACAAAAAAAATGGGATGGTAAGTGCACAGCACTACTGCTTGATGTACTGAAAGGCTTGGCTTGGGGATCTTTTCATAGAAATGTTCCCTTTTTCTATCTGTCTGTTCACTGAAATGATTGTCCAGGTCTCCACCACGAGGGCTTCCTTAGTGTAAGCTTTAGGGAATCAGGAGTAGAGTGTTTTCTGTGGTGAGGATGTGATGCTGAATTCTTCCCATGATCCTGCTCAGCCGTATAAAAGCCCTGATAGCTTTATCTCCAGGACACTATACAAAGGAAACTAGTGTTTATTTGATGCTTACAGCAACATTCTTCTGGTAGAAAAATGAGAAATTTCTCTGCGCAGAATAATGATAAAAGACTTGAATTTTTCTTACCAACTTTCCATGTGAAAGGTGAATTGAGCAGACGTATTTATTTTCAAAGGCGAGAAGAGTGATGCTCATGTCATTTAGTCACAACTCTAGTAAACACTGGAGTCAGGATTAAACAAGGAGTTAAGATAACTACCTTGTAATGGTGGTCTCTTGAAAGAACTCTAAACCATTCACCAGGGAAGACATTAGTATAGTAGACACTGATTTCTTGAGAAAAGTTTCAAAAGCAAACATTTCCAGATATATAGTTGGTAGGGTAGTTTTTGGAAACAAGTAGTTAAATCCTGGAATACTGAAAAGGATGGTAGAGGCCACTGGAGAATAAATAATAGACAATCAGCTTCTGAGGTATTGGAAATGATTTCCCAAACAATGAGAACAGTGTTTGAACTTTTGAATTTTGCCACTGGTGCCTTTACTTTTTATAATTCTTGTTAAAACCTACCAACTCTATGTATGTTCAGTTGAAGTAAAGGTTTACTGGCTCATAGGCCATTATTGTCTTATTACAGGGCCAGGTCTACAGGTATTTGATTCACACACTAAATGAATTGCAATATTTGATATTGAAGAGGTGATATAATTTATTATGTGACAGTGTTTTGAGACAGAGAAACTGTGTAAAAGCTCCAGGCTTATCTTTTACAGTTATTAACTGTTATCAATACATGCAAATATTTATTTGTTTATGGATCAAATCCATCTCCAGAGTGTCACACAATTGTTTTTGAGATACTCTTAATCTAATTTCTTTCTGTTTTCAGAAACTGTAAAAGCAACTGCTGTTGAATTTTCAGCTCTATTGTGCTTCTAGGTAATTATGCGAAGTGGTCAGCCACTCACTGGCACAAATGGGAGGAGGTGCAAGGAAGATGAGAAGCTGATAAATGCTACCCTCAGGGCGGGAAAGCGTGGCTACATCATTGACACCCGATCCCTGAACGTGGCTCAGCAAGCTAGAGCCAAAGGAGGTGGTTTCGAACAAGAAGCTCATTATCCCCAGTGGAGGCGAATTCATAAGTCCATTGAGAGGTAAAAGATTCCAGAGATAGTAAGGACTCTTATTAGAAGCTAATTACAGTGGGTAAGCCCTTAGCCATTTGAAAATCACAAGTGCTCAAATTAACCTATGCATTAATCTAGGGTCAATGATTGTCTAGCCATCTTCTCATTTTTTTTAGTCAGCTTTATTAAGGTTTAATTGACATACAAATTATATGTATTTGTGATGTGCACTCTGCTGTTTTGATATACATATACGTTGAGAACTGATTAAGTGAATGAACACAACTATCACCTCACATAGTTACCATTTTTTTGGACGGTGAGAACATTTAATATCTATTCTCTCAGCAGTTTTCAAGCATACGATATATTATTTTTAACTACAGTTACCATGCTATACAATAGACCTGCAGAACTAATTCCTCCTAAGTGAAACTTTGTAACCTTTGATCAACGTCTCCCCATATCTGTGTCCCTTCTACCCCGACCCCTCCTGCCACTTTCTCTTCCTCTGGCAGCCACCATTCTACTCTCTGTTTCTATGAGTTTAACTTGTTTAGATTCCACATGTAAGTGAGTGCATACAGTGTTTATCTTTCTGTGCATGGGTGCCTGGCTTATTTCATGTAGCATGATGTCATCCAGGTTCATCCATGCTGTGGCAAATGACAGGTTTCCCGTCTTTTTTATTTTTATTTTATTTTGTTGAGATGGAGTCTTGCTCTGTCACCCAGGCTGGAGTGCAGTGGCACGATCCCAGCTCACTGCAATCTCTGCCTCCCGGGTTCAAGTGATTCTCCTGTCTCAGCTTCCCAAGTAGCTGGGACCACAGGTGCCTGCCACCATGCCTGGCTAATTTTTGTATTTTTAGCAGAGACCAGGTTTTGCCATGTTGGCCAGGCTGGTCTCGAACTCCTGACCTCAAGTGATCCGCCTGCCTCAGCCTCCCAAAGTGTTGGAATTATAGGCATGAGCCACTGCTCCTGGCCTACCCTCTTTTTTAAGGCTGAATAGTATTTTATTGTGTATCGTACCACATTTTCTTAATCCATTCATCCATTGACGGGCATTTAGGTTGAATCCATATCTTGGCTATTGTGAATAGTGCTGCAGTGAACATGGGAATGCAGATACCTCTTTGAGATCCTGATTTCATTTCAGATATTCGAAATACTTACCCAGAAGTGGGATTACTGGATCTTATCGCAGTTTCATCTTTAATTTTTTTGAGGAGCCTCCATACTGTTCTCCACAGTGGCCATACTAATTTACATTCCCACCAGCATTGTACAGGGGTTCCCTTTTGTCCATATTCTCAACAACAGTTGTTAAATCTTGTCTTTTTAGTAATAGCCATTCTAACAGGTGTGAGGTGATATCTCATTGTGGTTTTGAATTTCATTTCTCTGATGATAAGTGATGCAGAGCATTTTTTTTTCAAATACCTATTCACCATTTGCATGTCTTCTTTTGAGAAATGTCTGTTCAGGTCTTGCCCATTCTTTAATCAGGTCATGTGTTTTCTTGCTATTGAGTTGAGTTTCTTACATATTTTGGATATTAACCCCTTATCCAGTGTATTATTTGCCAGTGTTTTCTCCCATTCCATAGGTTGTCTCTTTACTCTGTTGTTTTGCCGTGCAAAAACTTTTTAGTTTGATGCAGTCTCATTTGTCTATTTTTGCTTTTGTTGCCTGTACTTTTGAGGTCATATCCAAAAAATCTTTGCCCAGACCAATGTCAAGAAGCTTTTTCCTTACGTTTTCCTCTAATTATTTTTACAGTTTCAGGTCTTATGTTTAACTCTTTAATCTACTTTGAGTTGATTTTTGAGTATGGTGTGAGGTAAGGGTCGAGTTTCTTCTGCATGTGCATACTCAGTTTTCCCACCACCACTCATGGAAGAAACTCCTTTCCCCATTGTATGTTCTCGGCAGCTTTTTCAAACATCAATTTGCCATAAATGAATGGATTTATTTCTGGGCTCTATTGTATTCCATTAGTCAGTGTGTCTGTTTTTATGCCAGTGCCAAGCTGTTTTGATTACTATAGCTTTGTAGCATACTTCAAAATCAGGTAGTGTGTGAGGCCATCAGGAACAGGGCTTTTCTTCGATGGGAGACCTTTTTAATCTTCTTCCTCATTGTTGGTCTGTTCAGATTTTCTTTCTTCATGACTCAGTATTGGTAGGTTGTATGCTTCTAGGAATTTATCCATTTCTTCTAGATTATCCAGTCAATTTGTCAATGTGTAATTGTTCACAGTCTCTTATGATCCCTTGTATTTCTGTGATATCAGTTGTAATATCTCATCTTTCATTTCTAATTGTATTTGCATTGTTTTTCTCTCTGTTTTTAGTGAAAGAACCTTTAGCTAAAGGTTTGTCAGTTTTATCTTTCTTTTTGAACAGTCAGCCCTTGTGTTTGATAAGCGAAAGCCATGCTCTTGGAGGCCTGCAGGAGTCCCTGTCACTAGCATTCTTTCTATAAGCCAGCCCTGTGGTCTCATCACCACAAGGCCAGCTCCTCTGCATGTAGATCAGCAGTTGCTACAATGAACAGATTTGCCACATATACTTATATTTTCCTAAGTCAAAGGCTGTAGAGATTTAATTTCTCCCCATATCAACCTATTTTCACACAGCTTCCTCCACCTATAGTCTCTTGTTTGCACTGTAAAAGAGTGATTTATAAGTGTCTCTAGGTGGGTGAATGGGAGCTGTAGCTAGAAAACAGTGGGATCGAACTGGGTTGGGTAAGGCTGCTGATGGCACTGGGTCTCTAGTGTTAGATCGGTGGGAACAGGATTGCAAATGTAAGTGGTGCTGTGTCTCCTGACCTGTCACGAAACGCAGGGCTCTGGCCTCTCCTATAGTCTGATAATCCAGGTATGTGAACTAGGTTTAATCTGTTCAGATGAGGAATAGGTTGCCATGGTAGGCATTTTAAGCCTTTGCAACAATATTTAAATATTAGTTTTTCAACCTTTAATCCTCAAATTACTGTATAGCAGGGTAAATATTTTTATAGTATTTTGAACTACTTTTCCTCTTAGTTATGTTGGAGGCTGAGTCTTTGGCTTGGTTTCTTTATCTTTCTATTTTCTGGGTTTGTTATTTTTTGCTTTCTTATTTTTAAAAGGTATCACATTCTTCAGGAGAGCTTAATCAAACTTGTGGAAGCTTGTAATGACCAAACACATAACATGGACCGGTGGCTCAGTAAATTGGAGGCCTCTAACTGGCTGACTCATATCAAAGAGATTCTGACAGCTGCCTGCCTCGCGGCTCAGTGCATCGACAGGTAAAGTGCATTTCAGCATTCCTGAGCAGGACGTGCACTGATAACTAGACTTTGTGTTTATCCAGACATATGTTTATAGAGTATGTGAAAGTTTGCAGTAAATTACTGTGTAGGCTAGTCAACAGCATCCCATTATTGATGAGGTGCCTAGAGTCTGGCATTTAATAGATAATGTTTGTTTAATAGATAGGAACCATGTACATATACATGTCTTCCATGACACAAATTTTTAAGTACTAATGGACCTTTTTCTTTTTTCCATGACATCCTTAAATCATGAATTTGCCAATTTTTTTCTTAAACTGTGAAATAGAATGAAAGGAAGTTTTCTTATTTTTTCTTAGAGGAGCAAACTTACCTCCTTACTTTTGAAATATCAGCGAAAGGAAACATGTAATTTTGCTACACAATAAAATGATCCTTTCTAACCTCTGGGATATCTTATTTCAAACTACTTGATATGTGGCATTACATCTGGATCTCAAGTTGAGAACGCCTAATTGTAGTGATGTTGAGTGTATGAAGTGATTGTAGTTTATCCACTCAGTTAAAGGTTGCTAATCCTTGAGTCTTGTGGCAGAAGACTTGAACAGGGACAGAAGGATTGGCATAAATTCTTGCAGAAGCTTAGAATGCCCTTTCTAAGAAGGGGGTTCCACTGAAACAATAGGTAGGTGTAAGTGTTATCACCACATGGTTAGATGGCACTTTTCTTTGAGACTTTAACTTGTTTTATTGATGCTTCCATATTAGGGAAATATATACGTAATTTGTTATGGTTAGAGAGATTCATAATAGAATGGGTTGCTAAAATCATGTGGTAAGTTAGTAACAGAACCATGAACAGGTATAGTCCCTTGGGGTCAAGATTGCCGGGCTATCCCTGTTCTTTTTGTTTTAGGCGTTAGGTGAAGCCCATTTAGCTAATAAACTGTGGGAATTAGCTACCAAGGTTCTGTGGCAGAGAAATAACAAATACACAGTAACTTTGTTAATACTGAGGGTTTTGTTTCTTTTTAACCTAAGTTTACCAGATTTCTCCTTACATTATGAGTACGGAGGCTTCTGTTTTCTTATGAAACAGGAATTGTAATAAACAGTTATCACCGCATTGTCTCAATTTGCAGCTGTAATAACACGACGATACAGATTAAGACACCCCTCAGTGCAGAATGCAGAACAGTTCTCATGATCTCCACCTTCCTTTCGTTTGAGCTGGCTGCCTTAAAGACAGAGGCTTCCAGACTCTTGGGAAGATTCAGGGTTTTGGTTTATTTTGCCATATTTGGGTCCCTTTTTCTGATATATATTAGCCTATTATTTTCACCTCCATACAAATTTGCCTTTATAATTAATTACTGAAAACATAAAAATAGACTTTAAGTGAATCGAATTCAGAATATCCCACAGATGATTAAGGTATATATGCAATATACACAGAAGCCTTAAAGTACATGCTCACCCCCCTCAGCCTAGTCATTAGGTTTTATCCTGAGAATGGGGTTGACCTAACCATAAGTGACTTCAAGGAATCTGTTACTTTAAATTAAGACCCCTGAAGGAATTCAACAGAAGACAAAAAGCTAAGTACATCATCTACAGTGTAACAAAAATTGACATAACCTAAATGTAAATTAAGTAAATTGCTAAGTACTATGGGATTAATCCTATAGGATTAAGTAAATTGCAGTTCATCACTTAATAGTATATTACACACACAGGCACACCTTGGAGATGTTGTGGGTTTGGTTCCAGAAAACCACAGTAAAATCACGCAATAAAGTGAGTCACATTCATTATTAATATTTGGTTTTCTAGTGCATATAAAGTTATGTTTACACTATAATGCAGTCTGTTAATTGTGCAGTAGTATTACATCTAAGAAGAAAAAACAATATACGTACCTTAATTTAAAAATACTTTATTGATATTTGAGGTTATTGGCCCTGGGAGAGGGCCTTGCCTCCCCATTGATGGCTGCTGACTGATCAGGGTAGTGGTTACTGAAGCTTTGGATGGCTGTGGCACTTTCTTAGACAAGACAGCAATGGAGATTGCCACATTAATTGACTCTTGCTTTCATGAAAGATTTCTCTGTAGCATGTGATACTGTTTGATAGCATTTTACCCACAGTAGAACTTGCAAAATTAGAGTCAGTTTTCTCAAACGCTGCCACTGCTTTGTCACCTAAGTTGATGTGGTTCTCCAAATCTTTTTTTTTTTTTTTTTATGTCATTTCAACAATATTCACAGCATCTTTACCAGGAGTAGATTCCATCTCAGGATACTACTTTTCTTGCTCATCCATAAGAAACAACTCCTTATTCTTTCAAGTTTTATCATGAAATTGCAGCAACTCAGTCAAATCTTCAGGCTCCTAATTATTTATTTATTTATTTATTTATTTATTTAGGAGACAGGGCCTTGCTCTGTCGCCCAGGCTGGAGTATAGTGGCAGGATCACGGTGCACCACAGCCTAGAACTCCTGGGCTCAAATGATCCTCCCACCTCAGCCTCCCAAATAGTCAGGACTACTGGTGTACACCACCACACTCAGCTAATTTTTTTTTTTTTTCAATTTTTAATAGAGATGTGGTCTCTGTTTATTGCCCAGTCTGGTCTCAGACTCCTGAGCTCAAACAATCCTCCTGCCTCAGCCTCACAAAGTGCTGAGATTACAGGTGTGACCCACCCCACCCCCCAGCCTTTTTTTTTTTTTTTCTCTTTTGGAGACAGTCTTTCCCTCTGTCACCCAAGCTGGAGTGCAGTGGCACAGTCATAGCTCACTGTAACCTCAAACTCCTGGCTTCAAGCAATCCTCCTGCCTTGGTCTCCCTAAGTACTGGGGTTACAGGCATGAGCCACTATGCCCCACCTTCACGTTCCACTTCTAATTCTAGTTCTTTTGCTATTTCCATAACATCTGCAGTGACTTCTCCAGTAAAGTCTTATGCCCCTCAAAGTATCCATGAGATCTGGAATCAACTTCTTCCAAACTCCTGTTGATGTTGATGTTTTTAACCTCCTCCCGTGAATCACAGATGTTTTTAATGACATCTAGAAATGTGAATTCTTTACAGAAAGTTTTCCATTTACTTTGTCCAGAACCATCAGAGGAATCACTAGCTAGGGCAGCTATGGCCTTAAAATAAAACTTGAAAGTTGAAATTACTCTTTGATCCATGGCCTGCAGAATAGATGTTGTTTTAGCAGGCACAAAAACAACATTCATCTCCTTGTACCTCTCCATCAGAGCTCTTAGGTGACCAGGTGCATTGTCAGTGAGCAGTGATGTTTTGAAAGGAATTTTTTCTTCTGAGCAGTAGGTCTCAACAGTGGACTTAAACTATTCAGTAAACCATGCTGTAAACAGGCGTGCTGTCATCCAGGATTCATTGTTCCATTTGTAGAGCACAGGCAGAGTAGATTTAGCATAACCCTTAGGGCCCCTAGGATTTTCAGAATTGCAAATGATCACTGGCTTCAGCTTAAAGTCACCAGCTGCATTTTTTTCCCCAACAAGAGAGTTAACCTGTCCTTTGAAAGCAGGCACTGATTGTTCCTCTCTAGCTATGAAAGTTCTAGATGGCATCTTCTTCCAATATAAGGCCATTTCATCTACACTGAAAGTCCATTGTTTAGTGGAGCTGCCTTTATCAATGGTCTTCGCTAGATCTTCTGGGTAACTCGCTATAGCTTCTGCTTGCGGCACTTCCTGCTTCGCCTTGCACTTGTATGTTGGAGGGAGATGGCTTCTTTCCTTAAACCTCATGAACCAGCCTCTGCTAGTTTCCAACTTTTCTTCTACAGCTTCCTCACCTCTCTCAGCCTTCATAGAACCTTGTAGAATGGAGGAGAGTGAAGGCCTTGCTCTGGATTAGGCTTTGGCTTAAGGGAATATTGCAGCTGGTTTGATCTTCTATCCAGACCACTCAGACTTTCTCCATTTGAGCAGTAAGGCTGTGTCACTGTATCATTTATGTGTTCGCTGGAGAAGCACTTTTAATTTCCATCAAGAACTTTTCCTTTGCATTCACAGCTTGGTTAACTAGAGCAGGAGGCCCAGCTTTTGGCCTGTCTCAGCTTTTGACATGCCTTTCTCACTAAGCTTAATCGTTTCTAGCTTTTGATCTAAAATGAGACATGCTACTCTTCCTTTCATTTGAACACTTACCAGGCCATTGTAGGGTTATTAATTGGCCGGCCTAATGTCAATGTTGTTGTGATTCTGGGAATAGAGAGTGTCCCTAAAGAGAGAGAGTCAAAGGAACAGGTGGTTAGTGGAGCAGTGAGAGCACACACAGCATTTGTCGATTAAGTTCACTGTCTTATATGGACGTGGTTCGTGATGCCCTCAAAACTTGCAGTAGTAACATCAAAGATCACTGATCACAGATCACCGTAACAGTTGTAATAATAATGAAAAATTTTGAAATATTGTGAGAATTACCTAAATGAGACAGAGACACAAAGTAAAACATGCTGTTGGAAAATGGGTGCCAACATACTTGCTTGACACAGGATAGCTGCAAACCTTCCATTTGTGGAAAATGCAGTATCTGTGAAGAGCAACCAAGGGAAGCTCCGTGAATGAGCTGTGCCTGCGACTGTTAATATCCTAGTTCTGAAGATGACGTACAAACATGGAAGGCTACGAGTGTAGAATAAGAGTGAGAATAGAGGAAATTGCCTCTTATTAAAGCTCTATGTAGTATGTATGTACATGGGTAAAAACTGACAGTAGTAACCAAACTGGAAGCTTTTGTGTGAAGGTGGTGGTTTTTATTTTTCCAAAGTTTCCTTCATTGTTTCAACAGAAAGGCGGAAGAAGGGGAGGGGAGAAGATATAGTAAATTTAGTTTTGGTGTTTTCTTTCATTCTCTTTAGAATAACGGGGTTCCAGACACTTATGAGTCTCATGATGCAGTGGTATCTTTACCACTGACTTTCTAGATTGACAGTTTTATGTTTGTTTTTTTCCTGTTGTCATGTTTCTCAAAGTGTGGTCTAGGTCTCATTTTCCAGATTGAATTACAGTTTCTGAAGGTGTCCTTATAGTCAGCTGATGGTGGAAAGGTAGAGTCAAAGTCAGAAAAATAATTTTAGTGTATGTCTGTAGGTTTGATGAGAGGAGGCTTTAACAGTGATTAAAGCGGAAAGGGTAAATGCCTTCTGTGGTAAGAACTGCTTTTTGGTTTTGTAAAAGGAAAGAAAAATTCAGCTGAAAGCTTCTATGAAATTGGTTACAACTTAAAGAGGTCTTGCCATGTGAAATTTGGGATTCATTATAGTCGTATTTTTTCCCAAGAGAAGCTTATCTATCGTGTGCCTTAGATTTAGATTCTGAACTCTACAAGTCAGAGCAGAATGTTGTACTCAATACACTGAATAGACCGGACTCAGTAGACTAAAATGTTGTACTCAATAAACACTTGCTACTAACAGAGTTCATTGACCGTGTCGGGCATTTCCCATTTGTACTCTTCCCTGATTTTCCTATCAGGGAAGGAGCATCAATATTGATTCATGGAACAGAAGGAACTGATTCCACACTCCAGGTGACCTCCCTGGCCCAGATCATCTTGGAGCCAAGAAGCAGGACCATTCGTGGTTTTGAGGCCCTGATTGAAAGAGAGTGGCTACAGGTGAGAAGAGCTGTTTGATTCACAGAGGAACTGCTCATTGATGCTGTGATCCTGGTTTGTGTGGTAGCTGACATAATGTGTGAATTTTTGATTGATTAAAATTTCTAAATGGTGTGTTTAATTTCCTGCAGGCCAGTTAATCTGTCTGCTCCTCGTTTCTGGATGTCTCTTTGCCTGTATTCCTCACTTGACACTTCCTTCACTTGGCAAACTCTTGTTGGCTGTGCTTTGTCACATACAGGAGAAATACAAAGAATGAGAAGCATAGTGCGGTCTCCCAGAAGCTGGGTCTTGATGGATCAAAGACACAAGCATTCGGGGAATGGGGAGTGGGGCCTGTAGTTGCAAGGAAAGCACTTTAGCCCCTCTGCCTTTTGCTCATGCTGCTCCACCCTGTGAAGCTTCCTTCACAGAGAAAGCTGAATCATGGAATGTTGGATGGCTACCAAAATAAAGGTCTCATTCATAACGGGGATTGCTATCCTCCACAGAGATTGCTTTTGAATATATTTTTACTGTGTAACCTGGTAAATGATTGTATTTGAACACAAATGCTTACATATCTTGAAAGCAGACGTTTTTCTGGCAAAAAGAATATCTTGCCCTCTGGTTACGATTCACATTTATTATGTACTAATGTTGTTACGTACACCATGTCCACCCTGCCTGACAACTGACCTTACCTCTGTTTAAGTCAGACCATCCTAAGTTTATGCTCCATATTTGACGAAAGTCTGTTGAGCTATATTCCTCATGATGCATAGTAGACAGACAAATGAGTGTGACTGACTTATTTATATGTTATTTTAATGGATATCAAAATTCTATGAACCACTGTAAAATTTCTGTGGCATTACCTTTGTCACATACAGTAGCAGAAGGACCCAGAGACAAAGCAGATCTGTGAAATTCCTAGCAGAGTATGATTTGTGTTAAGGTCAGTATTTGGGTTCTGAACAAGACAGTCAAATGAGTCTTAAATTTACTTTGGTCAGTAGATGGCAGACTCTTGCCATTCTTTTTGGGAGAAGAGGGTAATTAAGGACAGCTTTATCTCCAGTAGAAAAGTACTCATAAAGATCTTTCAACCCAATAACTTTTCATATGTAATTAGAGATTTACTGTCAGAGCTGACGTTATAAAGTTGATCAGAGTTCCATATCTGTCTCCACTTAGGGTGAGGTTTGTATAGTGTACAAGACAATCTACAGCGTTAGATAGAGGTGATGATGATTCTTTGTTTGTACTGAGAGCTTATGTTCTTTGACTTTGCTCCAGATTTTGTAGACCTAGAAAGGTTTATTTTGTAAGTTTATTATTACTTAAGTTCATTATTCTTCCATAGGATATTCCAAGGGCAATGCAGTTCCTGTGGTCACACCTTAGCTGCACAGCCTCATTAAGGATTTGGAAGTGTGTCTTTTTCCTTAGTTGCTGCAACTATTTATTTTGTACCAAGAAATCATTAATCTGTACAACAGCTACCCTAATTATATGATGTTCCAGGTACTAGGAGTGTCACTGTAATTGTGTGTAGTGGTGTCGGTTCTGTGATTGTGTGTAGTGGTGTCAGTAGAATGCTCTGTCATGTGATCTCACCAGGATATGACTGTCACGCCTCCATCTTCCCCCAGGCTGGTCACCCGTTCCAGCAGCGCTGTGCACAATCAGCCTACTGTAACACCAAGCAGAAGTGGGAGGCTCCTGTATTTCTTCTCTTCTTGGACTGCGTGTGGCAGATCCTTCGTCAGTTTCCCTGTTCTTTTGAATTTAATGAGAATTTCCTCATCATGCTTTTCGAGCATGCTTATGCTTCACAGTTTGGAACATTTCTGGGCAACAACGAAAGTGAAAGGTGAGTACGCTGCTCACGTGGGGACCTTTCCTTTTCCTTTGTTTTGGCTACTTTCTAAGTAGCCAAAATCTCCTAGGAGACCACGATTTGGCTCTATGTTAAAATTAGAGCCAAATCTAAGGCCACAGTTAATTATAAGTTAAATGATCTGAAGTATATTCTTATTATGAGACAATCTCATGCTAGGTGAGAGCGTGTCCTAGACTTTGTTCTGTTAGATTAAAATTAGTCCATACATGAATTAAGGGGCAATCATTTTAAATGTTAATTTCTTAACATAGGATCATAGTATCTTACATGTGCAAAAAGCCTTAATTTATAATTTAGCTCTTCCCTCTAATTTTATTAAGAAAGTAAGATCCAGAGAAGTTAAGCGACTTTTCCCAGGACATACAGCCAGTTGGTCATCAAAAGTGTGGCCTAGAGCAGTGATCCCCAACCATTTTGGCACCAGGGACCGGTTTCGTGGAAGACAACTTTTCTGTGGATTGGGTGGCGGTGGAATTGGTGATGGTTTTGGGGTGAAACTGTTCCACCTCAGCTCATCAGGCATTAGATTCTCATAAGGAGAATTCTCATAAAGGCACACCCTAGATCCCCCACATGCGCGGCTCCCAGTAGGGTTTGCGCTCCTGAGAGAATCTAATGCTGCTGCTGATCTGACAGGAGGTGGCAATACACGCTCACCTGCCACTCACCTCCTGCTGTGTAGCCGGTTCCTAACAGGCCACGGACCCTTACTGGTCCATGGCCTGGGGTTTGGGGATCCCTGGCCTAAATTACAGGTCTTCCCCCTCTTGCTCTAGACTTTGTTACACCTAGAAACTGTCCTCAGGCAGAGTAACAAACTCACCTCCCAGCCCAGGCACCATCAAGTGTATAGGTTCATTTAGAAGATTCACATCAGAATGATTTTTCAGAGAGGTTGCCTGGTAATCTCCTTAGGGTACAATCACCAGGCTTCCTTGCCTCATTGCTGGCAGCCACCGTTTTCTAAAGCATGTGCTGCTTAGCCCTGGACTGTACTCTGGCAGGGAGGGACAGGAGGGATTGGCAATTTCTATAGCCAAGGAAGTTTGGAGAATGCGCATAATATCGTCTCCACTTAGAGGGTCACAAACACATAATCATTAAAGGCTTTAAGACACCCTTCAGTAAAGCAGTGTATATAATTTTAATTCAACATTTAAGAAATGTGTTTGACGATGAATTTTTTTTTTTTTGGTGTTATACCTGTTAATATCCTCAGGACTAGCTTTCAAGAAGGGATCAAACTAGATTCCCATTCTGCTTCCCAGTTGGTAGAGGCTGCCAGCAATGCTGAATGGGAAGGATTCTGAAGTGGTGTCAGGCTCAGCCAGAACAAGTTCAGTGGTTGGCCGGCCATGGGCAGGGGGCACAGGGCTGGAGGCAGTGGATACAAGAATGTCCTGTCCTTGTCATCCCTGGTTCCTGGGAACATAGCGTGGGACATGCTATCCCAGCAGTTAAAGTCCAGTGCCACATAGGCTCTGTGATTATGTGGATTATTTTTATTGCTTGCTCAAAAAGAATGCACTAAGTTGCACATAGCTCATAAATAATGTGGTTTCAGAGACAAAACTGACTTTATAATAAAATTTCAATTTAAATAAATTCTTATGAGAATTGAATGTATTATCTTTTTGGTTGATGTAAGGTTTACCACAGGCTGTCTTTCAATCTGTGTTAAAATATATTTTTTTCTAAAACGTGCCAATCGACTGTTAATCCTTCTCTGACAGTTTATTACGGGATAAAGAGTGTTCCAGAGTTTTAGAATTATTATGAATCCTGTTCATTGTATGTGGATATAGATTAAATATGTATTTACATCAAGATTCACATTGATTTTTCATCTTTGACAATCTGTATTTTATGTACATGTAATTTATTTTCCCTAAAAGCTAAGTCTCTAAAGAATTTTAAGTTTTGTTTAAAATTTGACTCAACCTCCATTTTTAATATTAATATGGGCGTAAGAAGGATACAGTGGACTTTGGGGTCATGAGGGAGGTAATGGAAGGGGGACGAGGGATAAAAGATGACAGATAGGGTTCAATGTATACTGCTCAGGTGATGGGTACACCAGAATCTCACAGATCACCACTACAGAACTTACTCATGTAACCAAATACCGCCTGTTCCCCAATAACTTATGGAAAAATTAAATTAAAAAAAAAAACAAATTAGAGAGTGGTTATCAAACAGTGTGAATAATAAAGACCCTGGGGTCTATCCAGGCATTCGTATTTGTAAGCTATCCTGTTTGTTTCTGCACAACAAGCCCTTTCTTACGGAAACTATAAAAATAAATAGGACATAAATGTCGAAAAGTGTCTAATTTTTGTGTTGATATTGTAGGCTTCTCAGAAACAAAAAGGTTAGTTTTTTTTATACTTAGCTATTTTTAATTAAAATAGAATACCAAATACAACAAAGGACTTTTGTGTACAGTCATGTTCTCTGGGTTAAGGTTTAACACCAAAGCTGATGTGACCAGACTCTGTTTTTATCCTCCTGCCAGCTTCTTGGAAGCCTGTAAAATACTCTTTGTTTTGTTGTTGTTGAGAGTTCTAATGCCGGGTGAGCTTTTTGACAAATCTATTTATTTTTCAGCATTTTGTTTCTCTACTAAAAGTCTTAACCTTCTGTCTTCTGCCATACTGAGAAGAAATCGTCCTAGTGAGAGGAGCACTTAATAATGGTGGTCATAAATGAATTACTTTAATGGCAGTGTTCTTTCTTGAGCAGGTGTAAGTTGAAGCTACAGCAGAAGACAATGTCTTTGTGGTCCTGGGTCAATCAGCCCGGTGAGCTGAGTAAATTCACCAACCCCCTGTTTGAAGCCAACAACCTTGTCATCTGGCCTTCAGTTGCTCCGCAGAGCCTTCCGCTGTGGGAAGGTAAACCGCGCATCCTTTGCAAACTTCCTAACGGTCAGGTGTCCACGCGGCTGCCTGTGGGTGTGTGCTGTTGGTGATATATGAAGATGATGAGCTGGTCGTGGCCCTCAGACCTGTGTGAATTGTCATTCTCAATGTGGGCATGGTTCTTTCTTTCAAATCAGTTAGCTAGCCACACTTTTTTTGTTTTCAGTTCCCATTGAGAAATTAACAGTGTTTCTTTACATTGCTGTTTATGTTGGATATTTTTTCTAGATAAGAAAGTATATTACTCTTTGCCTAAGTATATTACTCTTTGCCTACCACCTAAGTTGGTAGGTGGTTGGGACATGAATAAATTGTAAGTTCCTCAGGGAGGGTTTCTGTCCCTTAATTAAGCAGTCATTAGGCTAGGTTCATGTATTAAACGGTATTAAAGAGTTACATGGCTGGGCATTCCAGTAAGTTTCTATAAATGGGTACAAAATACCATGAATTCAGTAACACAGATATTTCACTGTTCTTATGGGACTATATGCTTCATTTTTAAATCTAGTCTAAAGCAGATTTTTTTATATACACTGATTTTTCCAACTACTGAAGCTTAGCCCCTTAATAACCAAAATCTGGCCAGGTGTGGTGGCTCACACCTATAATCCCAGCACATTGGGAGGCTGAGGTGAGTGGATCCCTTGAGGTCAGAAGTTCAAGACCAGCCTAGGCCAACATGGTGAAACCCCGTCTCTACTAAAAATACAAAAATTAGCCAGGCTAATTGGGTGGTGCAAGTCCGTAGTTCCAGCTACTTCTGGAGGCTGAGGCAGGAGAATCACTTGAATCTGGGAGGCAGAGGTTGCAGTGAGCAGAGATGACACCACTGCACTCTAGCCAGGGTAACACAGAAAGACTTTCTCAAAAAAATAAAAATAAAAATAACCAAAATCTATCTAAACTGTATAGTTTTTCATTAAACAAAGACTCTGAAATACCATTTAATTTTTTAAAGTTAGTTTGAAGATAATAAGCACATATTTATTCGTGTTTATATTTAACAGCATAAAGTATACGTAACAGGAATGGTAGCTGTTTGGTAAATTAAACGGAATTACCATTAATGCCACTTGTTACACCGTGTTCTAGTATGTTATACTCTCAAAGGCAATTCATGTGTGGAAAACTATTTGCCCTTTGTGGAAATGGTCTCAGATTGCTTTGTCCTCTCAGTCTGAGACCAAGTCAGTTTCTGTCTCTTCTCTGGATGTCAGCTGTCACATCTAGTTCCTCTTGGCTTATCTGCCATTAGTGGCTTCCTTCCACCTAGTTCATGCTTCTAATCTTATCTATTGAAGCGTCCCCTAGTTAGCATTGTGGGGAAATGGCCTTAGATGGTCTTGAGGTTTTGGGTGTGAGCTTTAGTGCTTTGATTTGTGAAGGAATGGTGACTGCTCAGAACTTCTCTTTGCTTACTTTCGTGATGTTGTCACAGTCACAGTACAGGGTTTGTGATCTCTTAAATGAGAGGTTACAGTATTCTTCCCATTTAGGACTTCTGGGACAACGTACCTAAAAGCCACTGTCATGTTTAATAACTGAAATGAGCGTAGCTGTTCGGGAGAAAACCCCTATTGGGAGCTGGGTGGCCTGAAGGATGATTTAATTGCTTTGTACCAAACCTCCTTGTGGAGCTTAGAGATAAGTAATGGGATGAAATCCTTGTTCTGTGGATTAAGTCCTGCCATGCCAGAGTTTCAGTATGTGTTTCATGCTCCTCAACCTAGAGCTGGGAGAAAGAAGCTCTCTATTAGGTAAAATCCTATGGTAGGCATATATGTTGGATGAGACTGCTCTTCGGCCTTAAAATGCCTCTCTGCTGTTTAAATTTACATCACAGCTAACCATTAATATTTAGTAATTCCTGAATTAGAAGAATCAACATGGGCGGGTCAGGCTTTACGCTGTGGTTCTGCTTTCCCTTTCTGATAGAGCCTGACGTGTGACGTTGGGACCTGCATAGAAGAGCTCATTAGGACCCAGGCAGTTTGGTTTGTAGAGAGTGTTTTAATGAATCATAAAACCTTTGTGAACTTGCCAGCTGACGTGGTGCAGCCTGGAAGGTTTTCATGCCTCCTTCCTTGAGTATCTGTAAGGCATTATTTTGGTGTGATACAGTTAACATAGGCCTATGGAGAGGAGAAAATATTTCCTTTTGGTTCATAATAAAAGGATAATTATTATTATTTGGGGAAAGAAGCAATTGCCTGCAGAATTGAAAGATTGCCTCTCACGTAACAGGGAGAGAGGTGTGTGAGCGCATGGGCTACAGTTCAGGCTTTCAAATAACAACATATGTGGTTCTGCTTTTACCATAGTTGTCACTTTTCTGGTGAAAATGTTTTCACACATTTAAGGGATCTTACATGTCTGAGCAAAATTCTATAATTATAAATGATTTATATTGTGAAATTGGAAAATTTATGACATTGTAAATTATCATCTTGTTTTCCTGAATATATCGTAGAATGGTGTTTGGATCTATTTGATAATTTTGTGGGATGTTTCTGAAGAATCAGTGAGCATGTACATGCAAGTAGTGACTTCTCAGATATTGTATGCAGTTGCATCCTTTTCCGTACCTCAAGATTCCTGTATATTTTAGATTATAATAAAACACAGATGTGAGTTGTGGCAACAAAAGAAAAAAGAATGTTTAATACGTAAATTATATCTTATCCACAAATATAATTTTAATCCAGTGTTTATACCTTTCTTCCTTCTGTTTTCCATTCCTGGATTCAATAGGTATTTTCCTACGTTGGAATAGGTCCTCTAAGTATTTGGATGAAGCATATGAAGAAATGGTTAACATCATTGAATATAATAAGGAATTACAAGCAAAAGTCAATATCCTTAGAAGGCAGTTGGCAGAACTGGAAACAGAGAATGGGATGCAAGAGAGTCCCTGAAAGGTCTCCTCGCACCGTTTGCAAGGACCTTCCTGGGCCCGTGTCCACCGTTCTCTCCTTGTGCCCTTCAGTTCACTTTTACACAGTAGCCTTGAAGTGAAGGCTTTAGACGTGGGTCCCCTCTAATGTAATGGATTTCTCAATACTGTATGGATAATGAAACTTACTATCATAACTCACGTTTCATGTGGCCTGTTAGGCCCTGTCACTTTGGGAGCCGGGAGGAGGTGCTAGTCATTTTATTTTTATGTGAAATAGATGACCTATTTAATGCCATTTGTGTTTCATGCCATTTTATCCAAAGCTTTTTCTCTGCGTCCACTCTCCAAACAGCATTCCAGAGCAGCCAAGGAGACAGGTAATCTCTCTAGGGACTGTTTGGTGGTTTAAAAAAAGGGTCAGACTTTTAAACACTCTTACCATAGAAATGTTTTTCAAAATGGCAGCAATTGATAAACCAAGGATTTTGTGTTGAACAAGCCATTTCCAGTGTCTTTCACATAAAATAGCCATTTGCTTTAAAATAGTTTTGGACTAATGAAGCTGAATCTATTCTCATTCTTGTTTGTCAAGAAAGGAAAATCTGTTATTCAAGGTAAATTATTTCTACAAGGGTGATAGGTATGGTCCTCTGATATTTACATTAAGAAGAGTTAAATTTATTTTAACGTAGACACTAAAAGTATGTGCAATATAGAATTAAAGAAGGAATTTGTTACTGATTGAGAATTGTTACTGTTGAATTGGTTTTCAGGTTTGGACCATACATATACAATGTGTATCAAATGCTGGTTGTAAAATTAAACCATCATCTAGAATAGAGTTCTTTTGTTATAATCAAGTTACAAATACGGTTTTCTTAAACCAGAGATGCACCGCCCTTGTCTAAAGTTCTTATTGCACTGGTTTGTATGCGTATGTGTGTTTTATTGTGTGCGGTTTTTTTTTTAATTTGTAAGTATTCTAAGAGTTTACTAATACTAAGGTTAAAATTTTCATGTTGACCTGAGCCTTTTGCAAATTTATTTTGGCTCTATTGATTTGTCCATTTTACGTTAGGCAAATACAACTTAAGTGGAGGGGGAAGTTTATGACTATAATATAGGTCTGTGTTTGAAACCTCAGAAATGTATTTGAGTGTTTCAGTGTGGGAGAAACAGTGATGGCCGTATTCACGCTCCGCTAGTCTGTGCCTGCAACGCCACATGTTTGTGGTTCGGTGTTTCCCTCCTACACTTCTGGTTGGTGACATTGTTCATTTTAACAAATACAACCAATTCTAGTTTTTCTTTAAAAGGGTAGTTTATGAGTAATCTTTAAAACCATTTCCATACCATCTGTATATAACCATTTAGAAGAGAACACACTACACTGAACTCTGCTTTAGAGCTGTGTGTTGAGCTAAAAATATTGTTTTTTAAAAATCGACTAGCAAAATCTATGGCCACACTGAGAAGCCTTTGAAAATGGCAAATACTTTTCATCACCAGTTGCCCAAGTTTCATCTTTCTTCTGCTTCCTCAGCCTTGTAGCAAAGGCTACACAGCAGCCCACAGTCCACAGTCTCTTTGGGAAAATTTGCCTGCTGCCTTCTTTAAGCTCAGTTTATTTTTGACTTACTTTCTTTGCTGTAGTTATGAACCTTAGGGCTTTAAAATCCCATGGCAAGGAGCATAAGAGATGTTCTCATAGCTCTGCATTGTGTGGAATGTCTATCTCAGTTTTGTAAAAAAAAAAAAAAGAAAGAAAGAAAGAAACAGCCCTCATTCTTTTGTGGTCCCTCAAAATTGCTTGATATGCCTGTTAATACAGCTGACCTTTTTGTTTTCTTCTCTTTTTGTCTCAAGATTATATATGAAGGAACCTTTTCTTCTCAGCTAACAGGTGTATAAGGAAAACCATCTAGAGAGTTTTCTTTAGAAGTGACTCCCATTAGTCTGGTGTGGTGGTGTGTGCCTATAGTCCCAGCCACTAGGGAAGCTGAGGCAGAAGGATCCCTTGAACCTAGGAGGTTGAGGCTGAGTGAGCTATGATCGCATCAGGCCACTCCAGCCTGAGCAACAGAGTGAGACCCTGTCTCTAAGTAAAGAAAAAGCCAGAAGTGACTCCCACTGCTTCTGTTGATCAGCCATAGGGCTTCCATGGGTAGAAACTTGCAAGGGAGTTTGTATTAGGCCTGGTCATGCAGAGATGATGTACCATCAAGGTAGACCCGTCTTCCTGATGCACATTTGCTGTGCGAGCCAGAGTACAGTCATAGCACGGTATTCGCATTTCGTTTGCGCTGTCTTACTGAGACAACAATCTATACTGTTTTGGCAAGTTTGCATTTTAGTATTAATTTACAATTAGGAATTGTCCAAACTTCAGATCTGTTTACAGGTTGTAAAAATCAACTTTGGTATCAGTGTATGTTCAAAAGTATCATTTGGTAATCCAAATATTTGAGTTTTCCCAAAGCCAAAAACTGTCAAAAATAAGTCCATTATCAATATAATTTGAAGAGGTTTTTAGTAGTACTGTTAAGTTCGTCCTTTCTTGGATGAGAAGAATAAATGACATGGATACACTCCTGAGAAGACACTTGTTAAACGTTGCATTGGAGAGTTGCCTTTGATAAATGTGGCATTAAACACTTGAATGAAGAGCACGGTGGCAGAATGAGTGAGCAAGCGGATTGCCCCGGAGGAGCCCATAATAATCACGTGAGAGATCATCAGATTCCTGCGTATTCAGCGTCTTCTCTATTCATGTGGAGTGAAAGCTGGTTTTTATATGGGAGATACATAAAGTAGGCCCTGCAAAGAATATTTTTAAAATACAAGGATCATCATAATCCTCTCATCGAACATATAAGGATCCTCAGATTTAAATAAGTACTTTTTTTTTTTTTTTTAATCAGAAGAACATTGTTGGTTGATTATATATTTTTAAAAACCTGAAACTTTTTTGGTGGCAGGACCTTTCAATAAATAATTGTTTGGTCAAAAATTTTTATTTTGATTTTATTAAATGGGAAGAAAGCAGGCAGAAATAGTAAAATTCAATAGGTTTAAAACTCTATAAATGTATTTTATTTCCAAGAAAACTTAGGGTCTCAAAGCAAGATTTTAAAGTGATTTTTGAGAAGACTTGGGGGGACAATAATAGACATTCATGTCAAATCCCATATGGGGGATTTTAAAACATTTCTTTGAACTTTGAGACCTGACTTAGAGATGGAATTTTATTGCTTTTTGTTTTAAAGGATGAAATTTCGTGGCATTTTATTCTTTGATTCAGTGAGTATTTGGTTTATGTTAAATAAAAAATCAGTATCATGGAAAAGATTTGACCATAATTTAGTCTCCTTAAGTGAAAAACAGGAGTAACGTTTAGTTGCACTTTGAAAACTCTGCTTAAAGGCATAACTCTTGTAGTTGTCTGGTTTCGGGAATAGCTGTTTGAATTGTCAGTCTAAAGTAGGTCATCAGGTTCACTTATTATCAGACCTTGATCTGGGATAAAGGTTTTGGTATTTGCCCACTTCTAGATAGAATGAATGAAAACAACACAAGGGTTTTACGAGCACTCTTTATCAGAAGGGTATTTCCTGGACCAAAAATGGGCAATAGTTACAATAGTTGATCCTCTGTTCTGGAGGCTTTGACATTTATCAGAGAATGAAGTCATTCAGTACATTTGATAAAGTGTTGTTGTTGTTGTTGTTGTTGTTGTCGTCGTCGTTTTAATTGAACTGAAGAGGTTCAGAGAACTTTCCAGGTTTATACTATACCTCAAGACTACATAGATTAGCTACTGCTTATTCTTTCACATGGGCTAGGCCTGTTCTCCTCCTCCAGACCTAGTATTCTAAGTTGTTACCACATAGTATTTTTATGTTACCCACCATCTTAAAGAACATTATAAGACTCATTTCTCCATTTACATTTATTCTTAGATGATAAAATATATACTGATACTATAACTTTCTTATAGTATCAGTTTTCTTTATTTTCTTGAATAAAATTGCTTCTACCTTTGCTTGGTCTTTATAATCCACTGTCCACAGCATCTTCCTTTAAACCAGTAGTCCCAGAAGAGACCCTCTGAAATTCTAGGACTGGGTATTAGAATGTCTGAACTTGTTATCTAAATCCTTTTTAAGAAACTTAATGTCCTAGCTCTTGAACTACACTGTGGAACAGTAGTTTGTGCCCAATTTAGTGGAAGATAATGAGGCTCACTGTAAACACTACATTGTCCTGCAGAGTAATTCTGATGAGAATTTACTGACTTCTAGAGCCATTCTCTTTAACCATCTGCAGGTCTAAGAATTAACTATATTTGTGATTTGTAATAAAACTGAGTTGTACAGCACTGCCTGTGTATGTCTGGCCAACACATTTACAATGCACGTTATCTTTGGAGAGGTGAATTACTCTACAAAATATACCCTAAATCTCATTGTTTAAAACCTTATTGATCTAATACCATCTACACAAAAACATGTTGTACTTGCAGAACTTAGTTTATAAAAACAAAGAATGTGTATTTCTTCAATAGCCGGGTATTTGGATTGTTCTCTTGATATATTTGAATGTGACTCTTGGATTTAAGTGCACTATTATTCATGGCTTACACAGTAAAATTGCACTGTATGGCAAATGTGTCTATAATGTATGCCTTGCTAAAACCTCAAGAGTGCTGTAAGGTATAGGTTTCTATATTGTGAACCTGTCTACACACACACACATATACATATAGTCTTAGGGGAAAAAAAAAAGCTGAACTTTTGTAAGTCTGTGTAACATTTTAATATTGTTTGTAATATTCACTAAGTGATAATTTCATCTATATCCTATAACTGTAATCATTCACCTTGGGTTGGCCAGTTTGTCAAGCTTGGTTTACTGAATCAAGAAACAGTCTTGTCAAATGCGGTACTGTTCTTAGTGTGTGATATTTGTGTATGGTGTTCCTCTGCCTCAGAGGACAATTGCACAGATGGCTAATGTTAAATTTCTATAGACAATAGTAATAAAATTTGAATATATTTAAGTGCTAATAATTTAAACCTGTGGGCTTATTTTAATTTTTTTCAAATACTGGTGAAGGTTTGGATGGTGTTTCAATTAAATCTGCTATATGTTTTTTACCTTACATTTTGAAAAAATTGAGATCTGCAAAAAGGTTGCAAAATGGTACACCGATCTCCCTAGGTTGTTCCTAGATTTAATGATTGTTCACCTAGACTGAATGATTGGTAACATTTTCCACATTTGCTTTAATACCACGTATGTGTGTGTGTTACACTGTTATTTTGCTGAAACATCTGGGTTAGCTGCAGACATTGTGACCCTTCTAAATACTTCACAGATATCACCCAAGAATTAGGATTATGTATTCTACATATTACTGATTTAGTATGTATTAATATAAACAGATGAATCAATGAGGGTAAAAGGAAAGCTCTTTCTAGAGTAGAATGCCAGCTATTAAATGTAGAAAGAAAATGGAATTAGCCACTATTTGGCAAATTATTACAGTAATCATTGACTTAGGCAATGCCCATTAATGAATGGCAAAACTAGCAGGTGATGAAAGTTTGTGAAGAACAGAATATAATCTCCAAATAGCCTTCCACAAAATACTTACTAGTTACAAAGGAGAAAATACTAACTTTATAGTGAAAGGAACTGGTGGATATCACCTTATCTCAGGAAAAGTTAACATCATTAGTAATGGGACATATCAACATCATGTGCCTTCTGATACGATCCATCCAGAAACAGCACCACTGTTGGAGGGAAAAAGCAGTCTTAGGAATTCTGTAGTTTAAAATCTTATATTTAGATCTTAATCCATTCTGCATTAATTTTTGTATATTGTGTAAGATAAAGGCCCAATTTCATTATTTTGCATATGGATATTCAGCTTTTCCCAACATTTTATTGAAGAGACTGTCCTTTTCCCATTGTGTGGTCTTGGTATCCTTGTTGAAAATTATTTTACCACATATATATTCATTTCTGTGCACTCTATTCTGTTCCATTGGTCTATATGTCTGTGTTAATCACTGGAAGGCCGAGGTGAGAAGATCACATGGGGCCAGGAGTTCGAAACCAGCATGGGAAACATAACAAGACCCTGTCTCTACAAAAAATAAAAAATTAACCAGGCATGATGGTGCTCATCTGCAGTCCTTGTTACTCAGAGGCTGGAGTGGGAGGATTGCTTGAGCCCAGGAGTTCCAGGATACAGTAATCATGCCATTGCATGCCAGCCTGGATAACAGAGCCAGACTTTGACTTAAGAAAGCAGATCACTTATTTTGCATTTAAGTTTGTCTGATGCTAACATTGAAAAGTAACTAAATGTATAGACAACTACATCCTTCAATAATTATAATGATAAACCCTAGGAAAGGGTGAAAGTCTAATTTCCA
This sequence comes from Macaca fascicularis, assembly GCF_037993035.2. Taxonomy (NCBI): domain Eukaryota; kingdom Metazoa; phylum Chordata; class Mammalia; order Primates; family Cercopithecidae; genus Macaca; species Macaca fascicularis. The sequence goes on along the minus strand of NC_088382.1, from coordinate 9,585,892 downwards.
TAGATTCAGATGTTCAGTTATAACAAAAATATGAAGCATACAAACAAATGAGAAATCTGGCTCATTCACAGAAATAAAATTAATTGAAAGGAACTATCCTTAAGGAATCCCAGACTTTGGACTTACTAGACAAAGACTAAATGATTGTCTTAAATATGCTCAAAGAGTTAAAAGACGACTAAATGAAATCAGAGAAATGATGTCTGAACAAAATGAGAATATCAATAAAAATATAAAAAGGAAGCAGGTAGAAATTTCGTAGCTGAAAAGTGCAATAACTGAGACAAAAAATTCACTAGAATGGTTCAATAGTTTGTTTGTTGTTGTTGTTGTTTGCTTTTTTTTTCTTTCTGAGACATAATCTTGCTTTGTTGCCCAGGCTGGAATGCAGTGGCATGATCTCAGCTCACTGCAACATCTGCCTTCTGGGTTGAAGCAATTCTCCTGCCTCAGCCTTCCAAGTAGCTGAGATTACAGGTGCATGCCACCTCGCCCAGCTAATTTTTGTATTTTTGGTAGATGAGGTTTCACCATGTTGGCCAGCCTTGTCTCAAACTCCTGACCTTGTGATCCACCTGCCTCGGCCTCCCAAAATGTTGGGATTACAGGCCTGAGCCACCACGCCCTGCCTTCAGTAGAGTTTTTGATCAGGCAGAAGAAAGGATTAGCAAATTTGAAGATATAACTATTGAAATTATCTAGTCTGAGGAGCATAAAGAAAAGGAATTTTAAAAAGTGAATAGACTTAAAGATTTGTAGGATACCATCAAGTGGACCAACATATGGTTTATGAGAGTCCTAGAAAAAAGCAAAAAATTATTTTAAAAATAAGGGCTGTAAACATCCCAGATTTGATGAAAGACGTAAGTCTACAAATCCAAGAAGCCTCTACGACAACCTCTAATACCACAAACTCAGATTCACACCAAGACACATTATATGAAAACTATCAGAAATCACTAAGAATCTTGAAAGTAGCAAAAGAGAATCAACTTATCACATTACAAGGGATCCTAAATGGAATTATCAACTGATTTTTAATTAGAATTCATGGAGGCCAGAAGACAATGGGATGATATACTTTAAATGTTGAAAGAAAATAACCTGTTAACTGAGAATTATATATCCAGCAAAACTGTCCTCCAAAAACTAAGGGAGAAATTAAGACATGCCTAGATTTTTAAAAAGCATAGGAAGCTTGTTACTGCGAGATGTGCCTGACAAGAAATGCTAAAGGGAGTCCTTCAGTGAAATGAAAGAACACTAGACAGTAAGCTGAACCCGTGTGAAGGAAGAAATATCTTCATGACAGATAAATTATAGGGCAAATATAAAAACCAGTATTATTATAACTTTATAACATCACTTTTTATTTTCCATAGGAATTAAAAGACAAAAACATAAAAAATATTATAAATCTGTTAGGAAGCTTGTTACCACTAGATTTGCCATACAGGAAATGCTAACAGGAGTCCTTGAAGGTGAAATGAAAGGATGGTAGACAATAACTCAAACCTGAGTGAAGAAATATTTCTGTTTGCTATGGTTTGAATATCCTCTCTAAAATGCATGTTGAAATTTAATTGCCATTGTGATGGTATTAAGACGTCAAACCTTTAAGAGATGATTAGGTCATAAGGGCTCTGCCCTCATGTATGGATTAATGCCATTATCATGGGAATGAGTTAGTTATTATGGGAGTGGGTTCCTGATAAAAAAGATTCTGAAGTTCAGCCCTGATCCCTTTTCTATCTCACACACTCTCTTGCCCTTCCACCTTTTGCCATGGGATGAGGCAGCACAAAGGCCCTCACCAGATGCTGGGACCATGCTCTTGGACTTCCCAGCTTCCAGAACCTTGAGGCAGATAAACTTCTTACAAATTATCCAGTCTGTGGTACTCTGTTATAGTAGTGGAAAAATGAACTAAGACATTGGTAAAGTAAATACAATGGCAAACATAAAAAAAAGTATTATTGTAATTTTGGCTTGTAACTCCACTTTTTTTTTTTCTAAGGAATTAAAAGACAAAGGCATAAAAATAAATCTGTTATTGAGCACTCAATGTATACAGATTTGGGACATCAATAACAAAGGGCATGGGACAGAGCTGTATAGGCATATGTTTTTCTATACTATTAAAGTTAACTTGGAATCAGTTTAGATTAGACTGTTTAAACTTTAGGTTGTTATGCATAATGCTTATGGTAACCACAAGGAAAATATCTATGGGAAACACAAGAAGAAATGAGAAGGGAATCAAAAGATATCACTACCAAAAATAAACACAAAAGACAGTTGTTATGGGGGAAATGAGGGGCAAGAAAGTAACAAAACATACAGAAAACAAGTAACAAAACAGCAGAAGTAAGTCCTTATCAGTGATTACATTAAATGTAATGTAGTCCCATGTATGCAAGGCTGATTTAACATTTAAATCAGCCTTCAGTTCAGCCAGTCAATTAATGTATTCCATAATATCAAGACTAAAGAAGAAAAGCCACATGATCATATCAGTAAATGCAGAAAAAGCATTTCACAAAATCTAACACTTTAAAACTCTTAGTAAACTAGGAATATAGTGGAACTTCCTTAGTTTGATAAAAAAAAAAAAAAAAAATCTAAAAAAAAGTCTGCAGCTAACATACTTAATGGTGAAAAGCTTGCCTGCTACTACCAGGAACAAGACAAGCATGTCCACTCTCACCACTCCTTTCAACATTGTATGGGAAGTTAAAACTGATGCAATAAGACAGAAAGAGGAAATAAAAAGTATACAGATTGGGAAGGAAGAAACAAAACTCACTTTGTTCACAGATTATATGATTTTTCTATGTAGAAAGTCTAAAAGAAGCAACCATAATCTCCTAGAACTAATAAACAGTTATAGCAAGGTTGCAGGATACATGGTTAATTTACAAAATTCAATTGCTTTCCTATCTGTCAGCAACGAACAAATGAAATCTGACATTTAAAAATATCATTTACATTAGCAGCTTCCCAAAATTAAGCACTTAGATATAAATCTAACAAAATATATACAAAATCTACATGAAGAAAGCTACGAAGTTCGGATGAAGGAAATCAGAGATGAACTAAATAAATGAGATATTCTATGTTCACGGATGGGAAGAATCAATATTGTCAAGATATCAGTGCTTCTCAGCTTGATCTAGATTCCATGCAATCTCAATCAAAATGTTATTTCGGCCGGGCGCGGTGGCTCACACCTGTAATCCCAGCACTTTGGGAGGCCGAGACGGGCGGATCACGAGATCAGGAGATCCAGACCATCCCGGCTAACACGGTGAAACCCCGTCTCTACTAAAAAATACAAAAAACTAGCCGGGCGAGGTGGTGGACGCCTGTAGTCCCAGCTACTCGGGAGGCTGAGACAGGAGAATGGCGGGAACCCGGGAAGCGGAGTTTGCAATGAGCTGAGATCCGGCCACTGCACTCCAGCCTAGGCGACAGAGCGAGACTCCGTCTCAAAAAAAAAAAAAGTTATTTCGTGGATAATGACAAACTAATTCTGAGGTTTATGAGACGTAAAACCTATAATAGCCAACACAATATTGAAGGAGAAGAACAAAGTTGAAGACTGACAATACTCAACTTCAAGATTTATTATAAAGCCACGTTAATCAAGACTGTATTTCTTGCCTAGCTTCTGGTACTTTGCTGGCAGTCTGTTTCATTTATGGCCTGTAGAAGTATTACCTTGATCTCTGCCTTCATCTACACATGGCAAACTCCCTGTGTGCATGTCTCTGTGTTTAAATTTCCCCTTTTATTTCCTGGTCTTTTTGGATTATATCACACCCTAATGACCTCATCTCAACTAATTACATCTGCAATAACCCTATTTCCAAATAAGGTTACATTCTGGGAGTTAGGACTTCAACACGTGAAGTTGCGGCGAGGACACAATTAAACTCATAAGAAATACCATGGTAGTGAATAATATTCTATCCTCAGCAGAAGTATTACAGACAAGAAATGCATAGCAGTATACAGAATGTATACATTTTGGTGAGGACAAATCACTCCTTCATGATAAAAGAGGTACAATGTAATCAACCTTTTACCAGGTGACTGGCTGCTTCCCACCTTCAGAAAAGAGTGCCGTTATCAAGAACTCAGCATTAGATTCTGGTGTTGATAGGTTGGGTAGTCAGCAGTGGCAGTAGTCAGATTGGTCTTGCCCAGAGGATGTCCATGCTATGCGTAGCTTCCATCCCTACCACATGACTACTTTGTATTTGGTTCCATTAACCAGGACCTAGGGTGACTGGAGAAAGGCTGACTGATCCTTTGACTCTATGACCCATAGGATGTGTCAGTGTGTCCACCTGATTGTTGAAAACCTCCTCTGTATTAGATTCCCTTTGGTGAACATTCACACTGGACTATAAAATCTTCACACTCTATGCCCAGTCTGAAAGGTGTATTTAAAATACTTCTTTAGTCTTCCTTGACATTAACCTTCCAATCTTGTTCTTTACAATTTCCTGACCAGGCAGCCAAACCATTAGTCACTGTCCATGAATTGATGTAGATAGGTACTTTTGGCCATCTCCAATGCCAGAAAAGTGAGCAAATATATCATTAAAGTTATTTGGAATATTTCTGCTCAACAGGTCCAATTTTTTTTTTTCCTCTGTGAGCTGGTCATAAGGAAATCCTCAGGACACCAATGATGCCAGCTAAAGGAGAGTAGGCAATGCAGCCGAAGTAAGTGTGAAAGGGATCGGAATCACCTGCGCATACAACTTTCTAGTGCATTCTGGACTTGCTCAAGCGCCATCCACTATACCATTTCCACTTGGGATGGATTGCTGTTGTATGCATCCAACTGTTTGGCTTGGAAAGTCAGAAAATTCCCAGTTCATAATGAGTACCTCAGGTTGCATGAGTTCTTGATGACCCATGGTCTAAGAGCAAGCCAAAAGCTGTTTTTCAGAGAGAAAATGGTAATCTGCAGAAGGGGGCATTGCTTTGCTGCAAAATCTTAGAGTTCTGGATTGTTACCTACTGGGACTTGTCAGAAGCTACCTACAGCATTCTTATTTGCCACAGACACCAAATATCACTAGATTGCTGAGTAGCAATGCAGCTTGCACTGCATTCTAGATTTGTTGCCTAGACTTCTCTTGCTCTCGTAGCCACTCAGAACCAGCAGACTGATGGGTTACTTTACAGTAACTTAAGTGGCTCTAAGAAGTATACTCAAATGTGATATATGTTGCCTACAAAATCCAAAAAGGCTCATGATGCATCACTGCACTTGGTCTTTAGTAATAGATGGTACAAGGTGCAGCAACTTCTCTTTCATCTTGGATATCTTGACATTCTCCAGACCATCCCTCACCAATAACTTCATCAAAGTGGCAATGCCCTGAATTTTTGTGGGGTTTTTTCTCTACCCTCTGCCTTGCATATGTCTTCCTCAGACATCTCAGGTACTTGTTACTTCCTGTTCTTCAGATCCAGTCAGCTTCATGTATTCAATGAAGTGGTCCGGTGTGATAGTCTAAGAATGTCAAAACAATGGAGATTTCTACATTCTATATATGGCAGAGACCAGGAGTGTTGACATAGCCCTGGGGCAAAACTGTGGAAATAGACTCATGGTCCTGCTAGGGAAAAGCAAACTACTTCTCATGATCCTTGACAAAATAAATTTTTAACACATTTGCCATGTCTATCCTTGCATTCTAAGTCCCAGGGACTGAATTCATGTACTCCGGTAAAGGTAGAGACAGATTCCTGTCACTTCCTACACTGCTGTCTTCTTGATGTCACTCTTGAGGTTGAGACTTCACAAGATAGTACCTGTCCTCCTAGGATTTACTGCCACCACCCCTTAAGGATTCTATGACAATGAATATAAATAGAATCAAATCTCAACATGGTTCCTGCTGTAGTTCCCCAAGGAATTGTTCACAGCAGCTTCAGGACCTGGATAATATGCCCAGGGAGAACATGTCTGGGAATGGATCTTGAGGGAGCACTGGGAGTTGTGGGGAAAAGATTGAGAACGGAGGAGTAATGATTTGGAGACACTGTCCTATGACTCAGAATTTAGCCTCCTGGCAAGGACATCTGGAGCTGATGCTTGGAAACATGATGGTCTTTAGTAAATGAGGTGGGGATGCCAGAACTTCCTCGGCAGACTATTGAAGAATGAGTCAAGAAGCACGTGGAGGTGAGTATGATTGCATGAATTCATTATATGGACCAGTTTCAGTTGTTCTCCAGAGGGTCCAGAGGTCTTCCCATCATAACAGCAATAAGAAATGTGCTAGTGAGATGGCACTGGCCTTGTTGGGAAGCTCAGTGGTGGTGACCTTTGTAGGCTGGGGTTCATTGTAGGGGAAGTGTCTCTATTGAGCTGGGCTCCGTAGTGTCAGTGGTGAGGACAGAATTTCAGAATAGCAGAGGACAGATGGCAACAATTAATCTTCAGTGGAAAGGTAGATGTAATTTCTGTAAGGGGAAGCAAAGCTGGAATAATGACCAGGGGAACCTTTTCCACAGCGATCTTTGGCAATGGCCAATAGACCATGGTGTTCCTATGGATGAGACTGGCAGCCAATGAGGTCACTGCTTTGCCTTATATAAAATATGGTCAAGAATGGGTGAGTTGAAGGCTGAAGTCAGCTGGCACGATGAAAAATTACATTTTTGTGCTCAGTTTCTAAATCTGAAATATTCTTTTTTTTTTTTTTTTGAGATGGAGTCTCACTTTGTTACCCAGACTGGAGTGCAGTGGCACGATCTCGGCTCACTGCAACCTCCATCTCCCGGGTTCAAGCGATTCTCCTGCCTTAGACTCCTGAGTAGCTGGGACTACAGGCGCCCACCACCACGCCCAACTAACTTTTTTTGTATTTTTAGTAGAGACGGGTTTTCACCATGTTAGCCAGGAAGGTCCCGATCTCCTGACCTCGTGATCCGCCCGCCTTGGCCTCCCAAAGTGCTAGGATTACAGGCGTAAGCCACCGCGCCTGGCCTTAAATCTGAAATATTCTAAGACCCAGAGTCTACTGATTGAGGAGAGGCAGTTCCTTTTAAGGAGTGACTCTGTAACACCATGGCAACTTTAGACAGTAGCAATTTCCCTCAATCCTTCTCCAAAGAGACGTGTGGTCACTTACCAGAACAATTTTATGCTGGGACGAAGGGAATCCATAGCTCTTTCGAGGGCTGTTAAATACAGCATCTGAACTGATACTGCCATAGGAGCCCTGATGCGACCATGACTGCTTTTAGAGTAGGGACATATAGTGTCCAGGTTATAGGACACTGTGTGCCCCATGTGCAAGGCCATGTCACAGTGGCAGAGATTAGCACCATTCTCCAGGGCTAAAGGATACGGGGGTGTCAATCCTTAACTTTTTTTTGATTCATCAGTCTGACCCCTGCAAATCCAGTTAGGTCATGGTGGTTGATAGTGATCTATTGTAATCTTAATTAAGTGGTAGCTCCAATCACAGCTGCTAGGCCCAGATGTTGCATCATTACTAGAACAGACCTACAAAGCCTCTGACAACTGGTGTACTATTTATCTGGCAAATTTTGTCTTTTCAGAAACTATTCCCTTTGAAAAGTCAGTATATATTCATGATCTTGCTCCAGGCCTTTAATACTTATTCATTCTCTGTCACAATACAGTCCAAAGGGTCCTTAATCATTTGACTATTCTATAGAACAGGGATCAGCAAACTCAGATCTGTAGGCCAAATCTGGCCTGCTGCCTGTTTTTGTAAATAAAGTTTTATTCGAACGGCCACACTCCTTTGCTTATGTACAGTATTGTCTGTGGCTGCTTTCACTCTATGATGGCAGAGGTGAGTATCTGTGACAACAAAATAAAGTATTTACAATCTGCCCCCTTGCAGAAAGTTTGCTGACCTCTGCTCTAGAACATCAGGCTGCTCCCTATGTTGGTGAGTCGTGTTTGTCAGAGCTGGGGAGCAGAAGTGGTGAGTACTTTGGGTGCCTCGGTAAGATTCATGAATTCCAGAGGATGGAAGATAGACCTAGAAAAGATTGAGGGGCCTGCCACATTGGTGGAGTTTTTAGAGGTCTGGTGATCTGGGCATGCTGAGGCATCCTTCTCAAGATAAAGGCATTAACTTATTCAAGTTTGCACCTCATACTTCTAAGAGACAGGCACAGCACTTGGTTAGGCCTCTTCTGTTTCATAGACAGCAGATTCACTCATGAGAATGCCACTGGATCCATTTATCAGGTGACTTGAAAGGCTGCTAGTTTTGAGGAGGGCCTCAAATATCAAGAGGAGGCTTTGCAGTGAGTTCTAGCTGCTATACAAGCAGCTCGCTCTCTTGGGCCATGTGACTCACGCATTGGACATTATGGTGCTGGAGGTATCCATGATAGCTAAGTCTTCTACCTGCATTGAGGATCAATGGTTGCCTGGCTATGTGGAGTGGGGAAGGCTTCTCCAGGGGCCTGCTGGAGGGGGATTTCCCCCTTTTTAGGGGAAAGGATCTCTGTTGGGTATGGGTTACTAACAAGAGCTAAGATGTGAAGTGTAAGTAAAGAGCACATTGTATTATCATTTTGACCTGGTGGATATTTTGAGTCTGTTCATAAATACAAATATTCAATAAATATCATGCATATACCAAGTTTTCTCATCGAGAAATTATTATTATTATTATTGAGACAGGGTCTCCCTCTATCGCCCAGGCTGGAGTGCAGTGGCATGATCATGGCTCACTGCAGCCTTGACCTCCCTGGGTTCAATTGATCCTCCCACCTCAGTCTCCCAAGTAGCTAGTACCACAGGTGTGCACCACCACACCTGGCTTTTCTTTTCTTTTTTTTTTGAGATGGAATTTCTGTCTTGTCACCCAGGCTGGAGTGCAATGGCATGATCTCGGCTCACTGCAACCTCTGCCTCCCAGGTTCAAATGATTATCCTGCCTCAGCCTCCTGAGTAACTGAGATTACAGGTCCCAGCCACCATGCCTAGCTAATTTTTTATTTTTAGTAGAGACGGGGTTTCACCATATTGATGAGGCTGGTCTCAAACTCCTGACCTCAGGTGATTTGCCCACCTTGGCTTTCCAAAGTGCTGGGATTACGGGCTACAGGCATGAGCCACAACACCTGGGCTTATTTTTCGTTCGTTCTTTTTAATTAATTAATTAATTTATTATTATTATTTTATTTTTATTTTTTGTAGACATGGAGTTTTGCCATGTTGTCCAGGCTGGTCTTGAACTCCTGGGCTCAAGCAGTCTTCCTGCCTTGGTTTCCTGAAGTGCTGGGATTACAGGCATGAGTCACTGCACCTAGCCAAGGAAGTGTTTTCTAATGCTAACTCTGTTTGGAGATTTGCTCAAATCAGGGTGACTTCCCTATCTGTCAGAATTTTCAGATTTATTTAATGACTGTATTACCTTCTCCAGCGAGAGATAAGGAATTGGGTCATGTGGTCATGAAGTTTGAGAAGTCTCAAGATTTACAAGTTGTAGACCCTGGAGAGCTGATGATGTGTTGCGGTATGAGTCTGAAGGACCGAGCATTAGGAGAGCTGATGCTCTAATTTCCACTTTGAGTCCAACTCTAAAGTCAGGAAAAGGCCAACGTCCCATTGACCATCAGGCAGAGACAGTGAATTCTCTCTTACCCTGTCTTTTGTTCTAGTCAGGCCTTCAATGGCTTGGATAAGACCCACCCACATTGGGGAGGGCACTCTCCTTTATTCTGTCCACTACTGTAAATGCTATTCTCATCCAGAAATATCTGGAAACCCTGTGGCCAAGTTAATATAGAAAATCAACCATTACAATGTTGAGACAGAAACTGCAGGACACAAAGAGAGACTGGCTTATGTCTTACCAAGTGCCATGCCCAGACCAACTTGGGTTACAGAAGTTTTGTCAGATAATTTGTTATGGCTATTTGCCAACATTTAATTACAATCTTGTTTATTGGGAAAAGATCTCTAATAGGTAAATTCAGAGGCTGACTCTAGATAGGGACATTTCATGGGAAAGGCGAATTACTAGAGCAACAGTCCACAGAGCATGGTCCCTGGGCCAGCAACATGAGCCTCATCTGGAAACTCGCTAGAAATAGAGTCTCAGACCCCACCCTATCCCTACTGAATAAAAAACTCTGGCGAAGAGACTAGAAATCTGTGTTTTAACAAACTCTGCAGGTGATTCTGTTACATCCTGCAGTTTGATAACTACTGGACTTGGTAATAATTGTTAGGCTAAATGTTTAAAGAAAAAGTCTGGTTCAATGTCACCAGCTTCCTAACCGTCAGCAGTCCACCAAGAGGTGGAACATTAGTAGGTAACTATCTTATCAGAGCAAGTCTTAATCAAAGAGTCCTTGAAGCAGTTTTGTTTGTTTGTTTGTTTTTTCAGAAATAGTAATTTCTCTCTAGAAGAAGGTTGTGAATTGTAGGACATGGCTTGGATTTTTATTTTAGATGTTACCAGCATTGCTTTCATTGCTTCTGCTGGATGGTGGAAATCTTCAAGGGTCTAAGTAATTCTTAGACCAATGAAGGGTCAAGGCTGGCCTTTTACAAATAACGGAGAAAGAGGGTGTCCATAGCCTACAGAACTTTCTCTTGGAACTTCTAGGTCAGTGCTGTTCTATGGGAATCTAATATGAGCCACATATATAATTTAAAAATTTCTATTAATCACACAAGAGCAAAACAAAAGGTGAAATGAATTGTAATATGTTTTATTTAACTTACCTTATTAAAAATATTTTCCATTTAACATACAATCAATATGAAATTCATTAATGGATAGTCACATTTTTAAACACTATATTTTCAAAATCTGGTGTTTGACAGCACATTTTAGTTCACACTAGCTACACTGCGAGGCATGAATAGCCACATGTGGCTAGTGACTATTGTATGGGACATTACATTTCTAGACCCTCTACTCCTGCAATTGGAAGGGGAGACCTGGTGCTTTTATTTATTTATTTACTTTTTCATTAATAACTAAGGACAGAAGTTATGGCTTGGTGATGTAATTTACTTGCATGTTCCCTGGGGCTGAATTTCTTTAGTCATTCTGGGCATAAGTCCCTGTCCAGGCAATGCTATTAGACCTTATACAGAAGCAAGCCTCTCCCTTCATATTTTAAAGCACTGTGGAATCTTGAAATGAAGCATGGAATTTGAATATTTTGTCCATTCTTCCTGAACCATACATCTAGGCATCTTAAGCAAACAAACTAAAACAGAATGTTTTGATATGCCCTGTTTAGGAACTTATGGTCACAATTGTATTCACATTCTCTAATTGCATACAAAGAAAAAATCTTTTCATTTAGAAACTTAAGCCTGTAATCAATTTTCTATGAATGATTTCATTTTCCCTCCTTTTCCTTTTTCCTTTACTGAATTTTATTTGTAATTCATTACTTTCTATTAAATTTTGCAACAAAGATTCGATTCAATATCCAGTGATTTTGCTCATTTCAGGTTTAAACCATTTCTCCCTTTGTCGGTCTACTTTTGTGGTCATTATTTCTGCAAAGTATATTTTTCCCAAGTGAAATTTTACATATAAACATTTTTCAGGAAGCTCTTTAGTCATTTTTACCAAGTGATAAATTTTACTGCATTTTTTTTTTTTTTTTTTTTTACTTATCAAGATACATTTTAAAGTTTTTATTTTAAGATCTTTTTTATTTGTTTTCTTTCTTGAGATGGAGTCTCGCTCTGTCACCCAGGCTGGAGTGCAGTGGCGTGATCTCAGCTCACTGCAACCTCTGCCTCCCGGGTTCAAGTGATTCTCTTGCCTCAGCCTCCCAAGTAGCTGGGATTACAGGCATGTGGCACTACACCCGACTAATTTTTGTCTTTGCTTGTTTGTTTGTTTATTTAGTAGAGGCAGGGTTTTACCATGTTGGCCAGGCTGGTCTCAAACTCCTGACCTCAAGTGATCCACTTGCCTCAGCCTCCCAAAGTGCTGGGATTACAGGTGTGAGCTACCATGCCTGGCCAAGATCATTTTAGACAGACAAGGTTGCAAAAATAGTAGAGAGTTCCTTTGTATCCTTCACCCAGCACCCCCTTATATTAACCTCTTACATAACCATAGTACAACTGTAATGGAGAAGTCATCTACAAGGAAGTAAAAAGAGCACTGTACTATAAACTAAACTAGAAAATTTATTCATGTTTCACTGGCTTTTCCACTGATGCTCTTTTTCTGTCCCAAGATCTAATCCAGGATTTCACTTGACAGGAGTCATTGTCTCCTTAATCTGTGACAGTTCCTCAGTTTTCCTGTCTTTCGTGACTTTGAGACTTCTGAAGGGTAGTGGTCAGTTATCTTGTTGCAGTGTCCCTCCACTTGGGTTGTCTAATGTTTTCTCGCAGTGAGATTGTGTATTGTTGGGTAGGAAAACCTCCAGCGCGCTGCACTCTTCCCAGCGCCTCCTCTGTCAACATGTTTCTGGAGAGGTAAACCTGGGTCACGTGGTTAAGGTGGTGATGCCAGTTTTCCTCACTGCAAAGTTAATATTTTTCCCTTTGTTATTGACAAACATCTATTTCGGGAGAGATGCTCTGAGACTATGCAAATATCCCGCTTCTCCTTAAGTTTTCCCCAGCTAATTTTGCCACATCTGGGGACCCTGCCTGCAGCAATGATTGAAGTAGAGTTTCAGTGGTGATTTGCCATGTCTCTTATTCCTTCTACATGTATTAATTGGAATTCTGCAAGAAAGAGTTGTTGGCCAGGCTGCAGTGAGCTGATGTCACCTCACTGCCCTCCAGTCTGGGCAACAGAGTGAGATCTTGCCTCAGAGAAAACAAAGAGCTGCCCCTTCCCCCGACTTAGTCACTCATTCAGTTATTTATTTATATGAATACAGACTAGAGGCTATTTGTACTTATTTTATTTATTTTTGTTATTTGGGTTTGTGATTTTAGAGCCAAAATCTCAACCCTGAAAATGGAGAGAAATTCTGAACATTATCACTCCGTAAGTTAGGACAGAAACTTATTTTGCAGACAGAAGCCAAAGGGTCTGAGGAGGACACAGACTCACTGGGAGGACTGGAGAAGCAGCCTGAAGGGGCAGAAATCCAAGGCGGTCCTAGAGCCAGGAAGCCCATAGGCAGTGTCCCTGGGCGGGACTGGCCTCAGAGGGCCTCTGCTAGTGGGGTCAGGATTTAAATCTCAGATAGTGTCTGCCTCTTGACTGAGGAGGGCGAGGACTGATGCCATTCACTTCAGCCTCTTAGCATGGGGAAGAGAGGAAGTAGATGCGAGGTAGCCAGAAACCACCCACTTTTCAGTCCCTGGAATCACACCTTCCCCTTGTCCTGTCCCCAAGAACAAAGGTCGAAGCTATGGTCTGTGCCTCCGTCTGACCGTCCACCATTCCCCAATGCAGAATCAGAGCCAGTATCAGTGGATCGCTCTACCCCGCAACGTTCCCACCTGTAATCCTGATGCAGGGCAGGTGAGCCCCAAAATGGAGCTTCGACCAGGAGGGTTCTTGGCTTTGCCCAGGAAAGAATTCAAGGGCAAGCCAGAGGTAGAAGAAAACAGCTTTATGGAAGAGGCAGGGTTACAGCTTCGTGATCGCTCCTGCAGAGCAGGGCTCGCCCAGCAGAGAGGAGCAGCTCTGGGCAGTTTTGCAGTCATATTTATACCCACTTTTAATTACATGCAGATTAAGGGGAGGTTTATGCAGAAATGTCTAGGGAAGGGGTGGTAACTATTGGATTACTGCCATGGAAACGGGCAGTAACGCCCCGATATTGCCATGGCAACGGTAAACTGACGTGGCACCCTGGTGAGCCTATCTGAGGGAAAGCTGCTTTGGCCCTGACCCTGCTTTAGTTAGTACTCAATCTGGTCTGGTGTCTGAGCCCCGCCTCCTACCTCAATCCCACTCAAAGCGAGCTTGATATCCTCTTCCATTCACCACCAAGTTTGTGGAGAAAGAAAAATAGCTCCTCATGATATGATACGGAGTATTACAAAGGGCAGCGCGGCAGGGAGAGGTTGCCTGGGTCAGCATTCTGGTCCCCCGTGGCCTTGATCCCACCTCGTCACGTCTCTGGGTGAGGCCTCACCTTTTCCTCTTGAAGTGGGTATCTTGGTCTCGGTAATCTCAAGTCTCTTGAGATGCCAAAAGTCTGAAACCCCTACCCCCGTGGGCAGTTCGGTAGACCGCAGAACCGTAGTCATTTTAGATTGCATTAATAACACTTCTCCAAGCGGGGAGGCTACACTGAGCAGATTGCACGGTGATCATGACCTAGTCGATATATTTCAAGCGCGCCAGAGGCAGAGCCATCTTCAGGGATCAAGTCAAAGGAGAAGCTGAAAAAACGGGATGTGGCTAGCCCGCTAAACAAAACGAGACAGATTTCACAAAATCACAGATTCTTAATGTGAGAAGACATCTTAGAGTTGTTTCTCCCAAACCGAAGGCGCCTGCAAGTCACTCGGGGATCCTGTGAAAATGCAGATTCCCTGGTTCGGTAGGTCTGGAGTGGGGGCTGCTTTGTCCAGGGACCATACCTTGAGTCCAACCTTCACAGCACACTGGAATCGCTTTAAGAGCTTAAAAGAGATGCTTACGTCTGGACTTCTCTGTCCCCGTTCCCTCAGCCCCGGAGATTCTGTCATTTGGTCCAGGGCCAGCCTGGGCGTTTGGAGGTTAAAAAGCTCCCAGGTAATTGCAATATGCAGCGGAGTTTGAGAACCAGCGCCCTGGACCCGCGCTTCTCAAGCTACTGCGCGCACCGGCGTCCCGCTGGGGGCGCGCGGGCACCACCCCCAGAGATGCTGACTCAGCAGGTCCGGAGGGGTTGGGGTGCGCCCTGCCAATTTGCATTTCCAGCCCGCGCCCAGGTGACGCTGACTCTGCTGGTGTTTGGTCTTGGAGGTCACCTAATTTTTCAGCGATGCCTCCCAGCTGGGAGGCCAAGAAGTGCCTCGCTCAAGGTCTCCCCACACCTGACCTCCAGACCCTCAATCCTGGGGCAGCTACCCCGCAAACGTTTCCAGCTGTCTCTCCTGCGCCCTGCGTTCTTTCCCCACGTCACTTGCCAGGGAGCGGCTAAACACAGCAAGACCGCGCGCTCTGCGGCTCCAGAGTGCGGATTTCAGTCGCGTGCGGCTCTGATCGCGTCGCCCCTCCCTGGCGGGGCCACGCGCAGACGCCAGGGCTGGCGCCGCGGAGAGGGCGATGCGCGCGGACTCTCCCGGGGCCCTGACTGTCCCTGAGTCCTCCCTGCGGGGGGCGTGCGCGGCCCGCCTCCCGCGGCGCCGAGCGGTCCCCCTCCTCGGCCGGGGATTGGTGCGCCTGGCGGGGCGGCGCGGGATAAAGGCGCCGGGGTTGGCCTGCGCTGGGTCTGCTGGCAGCTCCGGCTCTGGGTTCGCAGCCTCAGCGGGGTGCGCAGGAAGGTCAGTCTGGGGGTCGCCTGACATTTCCCCGAGTGGAGCAGGGAGCCGAGCCCCCTCTTGGAGTGGGGACGGGCCGCGGAGCTGGTGGCTAGGGGCTGGCCGAAGTCGGGGCGAGCCCTGCACGGCGCCGCAGATTCTGCGCTCCAGGGCGCGCGCGGTTGTCCCGGCAGTGGCGGCATAGTCCCGAGGGCGGCGCGGGAGCCCGGCGGGGAGGGCCCAGGCGCAGCCCGGGTTGGCAGGGCGCGACACCCGCTCCCCTCCACTTTTGAAAAGGCTCCCCCCGCTGGGAAGAGGGGCGGGCATGGCCGGCCCCGCGAAACCGGTTTATCCAGACTTTGGGAAGCCATCGCCTGCGGAGGGTAGGACCCTACACCCTGTCCACCCGCCCAGGCTGAGACCTCGCGTCCTCGTCCTGGATGCCCCATGGGCGTCCCGTCCCGGGCAGCCGCGCGCGGGAGGAGGAGACTCCCGCTCTGCAGTCAGACCTCCCTCTGAGACTCTCCCTAGCTCACATTTAGAGCTTTGGGATTTTCTCGATCCTTTCTAGCTTTCGGATCATCCCCACTTAAAGCCCAGACTTGACCAGCTCAGAGACTTAAGAGAGAAAGCGAATGTGGATTGAGCCTTAACATGGACAGCGCAGTTTGCACAGTGCTTTTCATAGATTGACTGCTTTTATTAAATGCTCTCAACAATCTATTGGGATGGCATGGTGATTGCCCCCTTTCTGAGATCGCGGCAACTTGAGATTTGGCAAGGCAAGAAGCCAGGCGCACATAGCGAGGCCGACCGCGGGTCCAGAACCCCTGGCTGGTGCGTGCTGTCCCCCTGGGGAGGGGTGCAGGCTGCCAGGAAAGGTGCCCCCTGCGTGGCCCTGGGGGTGTTTCTTCTTTGCCTTCTGTTAGGCATCTGAGCTCATCTCTTCTCTTGAGTGGGAAGAGTTGGGGTGCTGGAGGTAGAGGGTTTGGGACATGGTGGACCTACCTCTCTTGGTAGTTAATAACTGCCTGACCTTGGGCTGGTCAGTGGATTCTGAAAAAAGGGGAAAAGGCCCCAGCTTCAGGGTTGCTGTGAGGGTTAAATAAGAGTTCAGGAAAGCAGATGCTTTGCCAATGCTCCGTAGTTACAAGGCGCCTGATTTTTCCTTGGATCATTACTATTAAGAGGATGCATTGGTGATAATGATGATGTAATGAGTCAGGTTTTAAAGCCCAGACTGCCTTGCAAATGCGTCTGGTAAACGTTCTTGCTCCTTAAAGCAGAGTAAGATTGGAGTGCGGGAACCCAGTGAAAATGAAGGTGAGGATGGACATAGGTATTAAGTTAGAAGTGGGGAGGGGTAGGGGGCATTGGCGCCAGGAAGTTGTCAACGGGGCAGTTATCACTGAGTTCAGAGCAGGGAAGGCCCGATGTGAGGGGCTAGGCGTGAGCACCAGCAGCGGAAATGCTCCTGCAGACCCCTGAGGCTGGAAGGAAGGAGCGGGCAGCGGGAGAGTAGTAGGTTTAAACAGGTTTGCAAATGGAAGAGGGGAGAGGACAAGGGCTGGGGTTTGGAGTTTGCCGGGTCTTTGGGGGCAACACTGATCTATGTTAGGCGAGTTTTCTGGCTCTTCAGATATATCTATATATACACACACGCACATATGCACGCAGGTCGTTTCGTGGTGCTGAACACTGTAAAACTTTTTACTATTGTAATTTTGTGATTCCTATCACGTAACATTAGATTTACCATCCTAAACATTTCTAAGCGTACAGTTCAGTAGCGTTAAGTATATTCACGTTGTTATTTAATCAATCTCCAGCACTTGTTCATCTTGCAAAACTGAAACTGTGCGCTCATTAAACACTAATTTCTCTGCCTCTACCCCAGCCCTTGGCAACCAGCCACCTTTCTACTTTGTTTCTATGATTTTTTGAGTACTTTAAATAATGCACATCAGTGGAGTCATACAGTGTTTGTCCTTCGGTGACTGATTTATTTCACTTAGCCTGATGACTTCGAGCTTCAGCCATGTTGTAGCAAGTGTCAGAATTCCCTCCTTTTTTAAGACTGAAAAACTTCTGTTGTATGTGTAGACCTTATTTTCTTTATCCATTCATCTGTTGGAGGCTGGATATCTTAGTTTCACGCTTAATTGCTAAAGACATTACTTAATACATCTGTTACTGTCTCCATACCTAAGAATAATTACAGACAGAAATGTTGGGAGATCTCATGACAGCAAGAACACGGAGGAAAACTGATGCTGCATATCTAGTTGTCTTCGGTATTATGGGTGGAAGTTTCCTTAATAGCTAAAAAATATCTCTCTTTAGAGCAATCACAGTTGAATTAAGTCCCCCCGCCCCACCGCCACTGCCACATCCCCAAGAAACTGAGGTAACTTTTTTTTCCCCCAGAGAATAGGGTCATTTGATTTTTGAGATGTAAACCTGTGATGGTTTCCCCTTCCTGTCTGCCTCTTAGACACGGCATTGAGTACGAACATGCATCACAACTTCCTAGGAGAGGCAAATATATGGTATCTGGCACCTAAATCTAACATGTCCACAACAAAAACTCACTTGACTTCTGTCTTCTCACCTGATCTGCTTCTCCAGAAAGCCCATTCTTGCAGCGGCCCCAATTAGAGACCTTCATATTCTTGACACCTTCACCACCCACCCATGTGCAAGCAATCACTGGAGTCATCTGGGCTGTAGTCTGTGTCTCTATCGCCCCCTCACTTCCCGATGCCGCTGCTGTGTGACTGCTGCTGTTAATGCAGATAAGTGGATATGCAGGGGGCATGGAAGAAGTTGTGACCTTCCATGACCACCTCAGAGAGGCCCAGGTTGGGAAAGTGCTTCATTATTTGTGGAGGAGAGTATGTTAACCTTTTCCTCTTTATCCTTGCAAATAAAGTAAACAAGGTGCTTGGGACAGAAAGTTCATGGGCTCTAATTTGATCTTTAGGTAGGAGGGACTGAAAATCATCTTTGACTTTCTCTATATAAATTTAGTATCTAGCTTGGCAAAGAAAGTTTTACTTTAGAGCAGCTGTTCTCAAATTGTAATCTGGGGAACTGTGGAGGGTCTCTGAAACCTCCCGTAGGGTCCATGAGGTCAAAACTATTTTTTAAAAGAATACTAAGATGTTATTTACCTTTTTCATTCGTTCTCTCACAAGTGTGCAGTGAGTTTCCCAGAGATTACATGACTTGCAAAGAGCTTTGCCTGTGATGACTAATGGAATTTGTGCTTGTGTATTCTGCTGTTTCTCAGATCTTCTAAGGTGTTAGGGTTAGGATAAAAATATCTGCATTTTCAGAGATGAACTCAATTTGCACTTAGTATTTCTACCGTGCACTTACTGGCTGTCTTTACTTATACCTGTTGTATCTGTGACCTAATTTTCTATTAATAAGTTACTAATTTGAAATCCCAGAGTTTTCTGTGCCTATGTGAAAAAACAACAAAAAGTACACTCTGTAGTCTTGATTGGAAAGCCTTTCTAAAATTTCAAATGGCATTAAATGATTTTTGAATGTAATAATATTTTATTCTAAAATAAAAGGATATTTAGATATTTTTCTATTTAAGGATAGATTCTTGGCTTAAAAGGGGGATATTAGAAAACTTGATTTTTCAGCTTACAGCTGCACCACCTATTGCCTAAAATGCTGAAAAAAATGCAATGAATATATCAGAGTATTCCTGATTCATGGAACGGAGGAATTTACTCCAGAGAAATGAGCAAAACTAAGGCAAGGTGAAAGATTTCCTGAGCTTTATAGCTGTTAGTAATTGGTCTTATGTGTCTTATGCCACAGAACCATTTTCAACAGTATTATGGTGCCAGTAGCATTATTTTGAGACCAACCATTCCGAGTCCTCTAAAGAAAAATGAACGGAATCGCTTAAGTGTGGATATAATGAGCTTTTTAAAAGTCAGAGATTTTTGTCATGGCTTCTCAAACTAAAAACGACAAAGTTGAAGCGTAAAGCAGGATAAATTATCAAGTTGCATTGGTTGCAGAAACACATGATAAAGCCTTGTTTAGATGAAAAAGCATTGAACGAGCTCATAGCACTTCAGTTTTCCAATGATACAGTAATCTGCCAAATTAAAGATTTAGCTGAAACACGAAGACCCAGTTAGTATATTGACTGTAGAAGTGTATTTCTGCCTCACAAATGGAAGAAAGACTAGAGGTGCCATTTTGCTTGTATTCTTCTGGTATCAGCACCAAACCAATCAATACCTTTTTAGATAATCTTTTTATTGTAATATGTAATAGCAATATACAATCCTTTATCTTTACAATAGACAGTAGCTTTTTAGTGAATGCTTGGTGGCAAACATGAGTAGTGCCAAGATATTCAAAGTTGAATAACTTTTTTGAATTTTATGATTCATTCTGGAACAAGTGCATTGAACTTGCATTGATGATGCCAGAGCAATGCTGGGTAAAACTCCTGGTGCCTTTGTGCAAATCAAGGCAGTTGGTACCAAGCTGTTCTAGTCGTCACTGTATTTTTTACTGCCCTATGCTTTCAATAAAAAGTGAGAGAAAATTGACAGTTTTACTTAAGAATGTCCTGATGAAACAGTAAAAATGACTGTCCGGATTAAATCCTGACTTCTGAGTATGCATCTCTTGGATATGCTGTATAGTGGAGGGAAGTGCCTATAAAGCCCTCTATGACACGTTTCAAAGTGTGACGGTTGCCTTCAGCTGAAGCAGCGTGTGATTGAATTGTGAGCTGAACTGGCCACTTTTCTTCATAGAAAACCATTTTTGCTTGACAGGCTGACAAACAATGAGTATTCATACTTGGATAATTGCCGGACATATTCTAAAACATGAAGGAAGTGAGCCTGTCACTTCAAGGAAACAACTAACAGTGTTTCTTGCCAATTAATTTGTATTTACCACCATGAACTTGACAGCTTCCCCATACTTAGGAATTTTCTGACGAGATCAGTGGTGATATTAACTAGTAGGACTTTTTAATATCATATAGTGAAGTGTGTTAATATTTGGACAATGCACATAACGTACTGAATCAATATTTTCCAAAAGGCTAATGCATGAAGGTACAAAGTTATGCAGGGCTAAAAGATCCATTTAAAGCAGTGCCAGCCCATGGGCTGTCAGGAGTCAGACTGCACAGCAGGAGGTGAGCGGCAGTGATTGAGTGAATGAATAAAGCTTCACCTGTATGTACAGCTGCTCCCCATTGCTCGCCTGAGCTCTGCCTCCTGTCAGATCAGCTGCAGCATTAGAGTCTCATAGAAGCACAAATCCTATTGTGAACTGCACATGCCAGGGATCTAGGTTGCACACTCCTTATGAGAATCTAATGCCTGATGATCTGTTACTAGATGGGACCATCTAGTTGCAGGAAAACAACCTCAGGGCTCCCACTGATTCTAGATTATGGTGAGTTGTATAATTATTTTATTATATATTACAATGCAATAATAATAGAAATAAAGTGCACAATAAATGGAATGTGCTTGAATTATCCCGAAACCACCCCCCTTCCTCCCAGTCTATGGAAAATTGTCTTCCACAAAACTGGTCCCTGGTGCTAAAAAGGTTGGGGACCACTGGTTTAAAGCATTAAGTTAAGTTTTAATGTAGCAAAGTACAAAGAGTTCATTGATAAGCTTTCAGATTCCGCATCACAATTAACCTTTAAGAAGACCGATGCATTGAGTTTTGGAGTGGTAGCAAAGATGAACTTCCAGAATTATTTGAAAAAATGAATAAAATACCATTTCCTCTTTTCACTGCTTTGATGTGTTTGGATTTTTTTTCAATTAGAGAAACAAATTGCAGAAGCAGATATGAAAATCCAGGGTTTTTTTGTATGTTTTTTTTTAATCAAAGAGAAGTATAAAGTTTAAAATAATGGCACTCCTTCCACTGAATATTTTTTGTATTGGAAAACAGGTTTTTTTTTTTGTTTTTTTTTTTTGTTTTTTGAGATGTAACCTTGCTCTACCAGGCAGGAGTGGAGTGCAGAGGCACCATCTCGGCTCACTGCAACCTCCACATCCCCGGTTCAAGCAATTCTTCTATCTCAGGCTCCTGAAAATATAGTTATTTTAATGATGTTTATGTTAACGTATTTATTGTTTTTAAATGAACTAATAAAGATGTTAAACATTTATTTGTTTTGCTTTCTAACACTAAACATTAATAGATACAACCAACATAAACAGTAACGTTTTGGAGTTCTCCATTTTTAAGAGTATAAAGGAGTTATATGTATAGACCATAATTTTTTGATCCATAGACCAAATATATAGACCATAATATACAGACTCTATTTTTTTGGTCTTTATATAGATATGAAACGTAGATATGAAACATAGATATATATAAAGACCAAAAAATTAGAGAACTTCTGCCTTAAGAGTATTAAGTTTAACTTGGCAGGAGCAACAAGAAAATCTACATGCCTTGGAGGGTTGGAGGGTTTTAAAATTATTTTTGTTTATAATACCTATGTATTAAAGTGATTCTGTAATAGAGGCAGTATTGCTGCGCGGTGGTTAAGAACTAGGTTTTCTAGGGGAGTGGTGCTTGTGGTAGTACCATTGAGCACGCACCAGCTTGTGGTATATAAACAGCAAAAAATGTTAGCTACTAATAATAGTGAATTAAGAAGAACCAACTCCGCTACGAACTGTCCATGTTGTTGAACTGAACTCCACATTCATTTAACAATTTGTTGGGTGCCTCCTTCATGCTTTCCCTTTGTGGAGAAAGCGATGAATACAGTTGTACCTGTTTTATATCTTCAGGGTTTGCTCTTCCCCTGCAGCTCCCGTCTTTTCCATTTTTAAATTAAAAAAACCCTTTTTAACTGTGACTGTTCGTTATTTTGCTTTCGGGAATTGGAATTGTCTTTCAGTCTCGAATATTCTGGGAAATGTTGTCTCTGGGCTTCCTCAATATCCCTTTGCACTTGCTGAAATAAGTGACTTTAAGAATCCAAGTTCTTACCTGGTTTCAGGTGTCAGCAGTGGCTACACTTAGCATTCCTCTAAGGTCTGCTTGAGGAAAAGCTGAGGCCTTTCCCGTAATGTGGTCCGTCCTGGACACCTGCCTCATCACTTTGGGCCTGTGCAGTGAAAGCAGAGATGTGCCCACAGTGAGAAGGTTCTCTTCTGCTCACTTATTTGAGAACATTAGCCGGGGTGAAGGGCCTCGGGTGTCTTCTAGATGCTGGACACCTGGTGGGTCCAGTCACTGACCCAGAGAAGCCACCAGGCAGCTTCTACCTGTCTTGTTTTGGAGTACTAAAGAGCAAAACCTTCATGACCCAGAAAGGTATGAAAAGGTATGTGTTTTGAAAAGACATTATTTTCCTTTTGTTTCCTGTAATTTGGGTTTTGGTATGATTAGGGATTGCAAGAAAGCTTCTGCTACTTCTGGCATTTAACTTGGAATCACTGTCTTAAATCTACTTGAGGAACTGAGTACCTTCCTATGAGTTTACATCTTACAGGAAATGTCTCTAACTGTGGTTTACTTTTTCTCCCTTTATAATGCAAAATAGAAGATGCTTGAGGGGATGGGACACCTGAGTTGGCTTTGAAGCTCACCTGCTTTTTCTGTTGGAAGAGATCTTCCTCTTCCAGCGGGTGAGAAAGTAGAGGCCACAGGTCAGTGTGTGGTGTGTGATAGGCCAGCCGGTAGGGAGGCTGGGGGGTTTGCTGTTAGAACCAGCAAAGCAAGCTGGGCAGCTGCTCTCAAGACATGCCTGCCTGGGTGTTGGGGACAGGTTGAGGAACATGGCAGTCTCAAGCCATATGTGACTGGACCGTCTTGACCTCTGAGGCCAGGGCTGATTTCATGGTCAGCTGGTACTAAAGCTGATGAGGAGGAGGAGCTAGACTAAATTAAATTATGTGATCTCTGAAACAATAAGAAAATGGCTTTTCTACGTGACCCTTTCTACAGAGATGATGGAAAAACAAAAATCCTTCCCAGCTTACTAAATATTGCTACGGGCCTTTTTATCTTAACCCTCTGCTTTTCTAGGCTGGTTCATTGTAACATGTGAGTGTTAATGCAAGATTTATAGGGCACTGTATTTAATATTTAATCTGGGACCCATTTGTATCCTCAGATGTTGTGTGGACAAGTTGATAACAGTTGTAGTCAAGACTTAAAGCCTTTGCTAGGATTCACCGACTGTCTCTGCGGTGTGCAGGTTCTCCGTGCAGTCACCGCCTCTGTTGCATTAGATCCCAGCTGGTGTCAGCATTGTGCGGTGTCAGTTCTGAATCTCAGTTCGGCCTTTGTTTGGCTGGACTTTGTGTGAGCAACACTTTATCCCTTTATCACAGGGCCTGGCTCACGGGAGGCCCTTGACTGGCTTCCTATCGGCGAACTCAGCAGTCTCTTTAGTTCGATTCCTGAATCTAAAAGCGTAGCTTTGCTCATTCGCTGACAATCTTAGTGTTCATTTCAGTTGAAGAGTTCATTTCGAAGAGCTGGAGGGATAAAAGGTCACATCACTAACTCTGCTCCTTTTTTCTCACAAGGTATTTGAAAAGAAAATGCTGTTCATTCGGATGCTGAGGCGAGTGGGGCAGAGCCCAGCCTGTGGCTGTTGGACACCTGTCCTGCCGGTCCGCTTTCTGGGCATCTCCCCTCGGCAAATTCCAGCAGATGCTAACTTCCACTCTGCGTCTTTCTCTGACACAGACCATCCGCGAGTCTTAATTACAGGTTAGTTTTTCTTTTCTTTTTTCTACTTCCATGGCTTGATTCTTTCCTGTGCCGTGTGTCTGTGCCTTTGTTTTGAGAACGTGTAATGTGCCATCCGAACCATACCGCCTGCCTCTGTAGCCGATAATGCAGCAAAAACAGGCTTGGCCTGATGGCAGAATCTGGATTTACTGTCTGTACTAAGAAAAGGATTTCAGAATGATGTATTTTATAATACAAAGTGTTAAATTAGAGCAGCTGCTCTTGTTGATCAGACACTGCCTTTTTCACCATTGGCTTTTTTGTTTGTGTGGTTTTTAGAATTTTGCAAATCCAAATCCTTATTTCATCACTGTTCCCAGCACTTGGTTTTCCCTGCCATAACTTTTATTGTTGTTCGAAGGAATCTAGGAACCTGGGGGCCAAAAGCTGCTCTGGAACTTGGTTCCCTTCCATATTAGGATCAGTCTGGGGAGTGAAGGCTAGTGCACAGGAAGGTGCCGGGGCTAGAACATTGATTCTGGTGTTAGGCACGCTGTTCCTTGGCCAGACTCCTGAACCTAAACTCAGAGTCATTCATCCCAAACTGTTATTGCACATTTGCCTGTTGGAAATAGAGAAGGTAAGTTAGCGTCTGGCCAAGGGACTTGTTGCCGCAGCACTCACTGTTGCCCTTGAGCTCATCGTTGCCAGTGACTCGCTCCCTGAACCTCCTCACCTCAAGTATGTTTGGCCCCTGATTTTGTATCGTTCTCACTCCAGACTTTACTCTGTCACTTCCAGCCAGCCCAAGCCTACCTCCAGTTTGATGGACATGTTTTACTTCTTTCTCTTTCTTGCCAGGCTTTCTTCCCTTGGTTTTACAGCATTATCCTTCTCATTTTCGTGTGCGCGCGTGCATGTGGGGCGTGTGCCCTTTTACTGCCTTCTCCACTTCTGATGCTGAAATAAGTTTCAAGCTTAGTAGATTTCCCTCTGTGCCTTTCTTCAGATTCACCCATCGTGTTGTCCGAGTGTTTTATTCCCTCTCGCCTCCACTAATGATGCATCTTTCAGGGTGTCCTGGTTTTATTCCCAAGTTAACAAATGCTTACAGGAAGTCCCACTTTTATATCTTCCTGCCTCATCAGTTTCTCTCAAATGAAATGGACTGTTGTCCTTTCCTGAATGTGCTCCTAGCCCACTGGCCTCCTGTTTCTGTCAATGGCATGTTGAATCCTTCAAACTGGAAGCTATACTATTCGTTTTAACTTTCTCAGTGGCGCCTTGTTGATTCAGTTGTCTGTCCCTTTTCCAAATGACTTCTTGGTTTCTCCCTGCCTCTTTGCCCTTTCATATCCCAGTCCACTTCTAATGGAGGATGGGATTCTGCCTCATCCCACCAGAGGTGGGTAGGAATCTGTTCATACTGGTTTTGAATGATTTTGTCACCCATAGCAGACAAGCTTCAAAGTTCATCAAAATAATGAAGGCCAGGATTGAGTTCCTGCCCCAAGAAATTCCAGACCTGTGCCTGGCTTTCATGAGATTTTCCTCTTCTTACGCCCTTGCTTCTCCTCTTTCTCAGAACCACTCCATGCTGGTGAGAGTGCTGTCTCTGAAACCAATATTACCTGTATTGGTCTCTGTCCTAGCCTGGGGGAGATTATTGCATTTCTAAGTGCTGTACCACGTTCCTGGGAAGATAGGAAGTAAGCAGCAGTTATATCAGCTCAACCTAGGACTTACGTAGTTAGCTAAGACTGAAAACTAGTCTCACTCAATTATTACGTTCTGGAAATAATTGAACTGGTTAGATTTGCATTAAAGCTTCACTTTTTTTTTCTTCTTCATCTAGGGGGTCTTGGCCAGCTGGGAGTGGGGCTTGCTAATCTTTTGAGGTAAGAGCCCTAAAAACTTGAAATTTAAAATCTGAGTTCTTAAGTATATGGAGCTCATCTGTGATGCCTTTTAAACGTCTTTTCTCTCCTCTTGCTCCTTACCATTGTTAAGATATATCTAAATAACTGCTATATATATAGATATATATAGATATTTATACATCTATATATAAATTATATATATAATTGTGTGTATGTATATATATATATCTTTTTTTTTTTTTTTTTTTTTGAGATGGAGCCTTGCTCTGTCACCCAGGCTGAAGTGCAGTGGTGCAATTCTGGCTCCCTGTAACCTCCACCTCCTGGGTTCAAGTGATTCTCCTGCCTCAGCCTCCTGAGTAACTGGGACTACAGGCACCCACCACCACGCCTGGCTAATTTTTTGTGTTTTTGGTAGAGACGGGCTCTTGCTATGTTGTCCAGGCTGGTCTTCTAACTCCTGGCCTCAAGTGATCTGCCCACCTCACCTCCCCAAAGTGCTGGGATTACAGATGTGAGCTACCGTGCCCAGCCTAAAATACATTTTATTTTGCCTCTGAATATCACAGACTTGTCACAGGCCCTTGACTCAACATCTCCAGACTGGTTCTTTGCTCTCTCTCTCTTTTCCAAACTTAGGCAGTGAGACACACTTTTCCCAGCGAATCACTTTGACTTTTAGTTGTTTGGGAACCAAGGGAAGTACAGGTGCAAACTGGAAGGGAAGAGTGTGGGATTTGGAGAGAATGGGATAAGAGAATAAGAAGAGGGAGAGAAGATAAGAAGAATGATGAGGAAGAGGTAAAAACTCTCAGGGGTAATAGGAAGAAACTGGTGACAAGCGTAGGGTTACAGTCAGGCGAGAGGAGAAACAGAAGACAGAGCCGTGGGCAGGGAAATAGAGGCCTGAGTGTGAGAGAGACAAGAACAGAAGGTGTATGAATTGAGGATGAAGAGGAAGTAGAGATTTGAGGCTGGCAGAAAATTACCGTTCTTATTTTGTAAGACTTTTCACAGGACTCGTTGCATCCTAGATGTTGCCAACTTGTGTGTGTTGATTTTCCCTTTAGGAAACGATTCGGAAAGGACAATGTGATTTTGTCTGACATCAGGAAGCCCCCCGATCATGTCTTTCACAGTGGTAAGAGATCCATAGGTCTCGCTTTTATTTTTATCTCTAATTTTCAAAGCACAAAGAGGTGGCTCATGAAATCGGTGCGTGCAACAGCTCCTAGCTGAATTTATGACTCAGATAAGTTATTGAGGCACTGGTATTTCACTTAAAAATAAGTATTTTTAATGCTGCTGCTCATTCAGGTGATAAAAGAGCAGAAGAGTTCTTTTGATCTTGAAGTTTTTGGAATAATATATTTTGATGTTATTTGAAATAAAAACTTTGTTTCCTGTCTTCTTGTGTTTTAACTTATTGACTTGGAGAGAATACAAACAAAAATCAAGTTCTGTACTGAAGAAAAGGAATTTTAGAAATTTGGAAAAATAAATCCTGATGTTACAGTGTAGAATTGCTCTTAAAGTACTACACACATACACACACACACACACACACACACACACACACACACACACCCCAAAAAATCAAGCTCTTCTAGTCAGGTTTTTTACTGCTTCAAAAATGTTTTTATGACTAGGCATGGTGGCTCACACCTGTAATCCCAACAATTTGGGAGGCTGAGGTGGGAGGATCACTTGAGTCCAGGAGTTCAAGACTAGCCTGGGCAATATAGTGAGACCCTGTCTCCACAAGAAATAAAAAATTAGCTTGGCATGGTGGCACATGCCTGCAGTCCTAGTACTTGGGAGGACCGCTTGAGCCCAGGAGATAGAGGCTGCAGTGAGCCATGATTGCATCACTGCATTCCAGCCTGAGCGACAGAGCAAGACTGTCCCTGCTGCCCCAGAAATATGGTTTTGTAATGCCCCCTAGTCTTTCCTGGTTCAGCATCAGCCTTTTGCTGCTCACCATGGGGGAAGAGTGACAGTTTGCTGTAAGTGGGGAAAATTGGCACAGAACAAAATCAACTTTACCTCTGTGTAATTAAGTATGATAAACTCATGATTTGTGGCTCTTCTATACCAAGGTGGTGGTGGTGTTTAATTAGTCCGTTTCTCTATTCCTTTTCAAATGTGCACCTTGGAAGCAGAGTGAAGCCACTCTGCAAACAGGGCTGGGAGGAACAGCACCCACTCTGGAGCCGATGCCTAGCTGCAACCCCAATTCCTCCACTTGTTCTCTGATCCTGGCAAGTTGCTTAACCTCTCTGTGCCTGTTTCCTCCTCAGTAAAATGTGTTTACCTCCAAGGCTGTATGGGAAAGAAATGTACATAAAGTCCTTAGAACAGGGCCTGGCCCAGGCAGTTCCTATAGGAGCGTTTGCTGTCCTTACCTGGGGGCTGACTGTGACTTGTGATTCTTCCATAAGAAAAATGCTGCCTAGTGCCCAGCTGGCTTGGTTACCGCATGGCTACCAATGAAATTCACAAGTCAACGGGGGAAAGGGGAAAGGTCCATGTAGTTCACAACCCTTTTCACATTCGTGGTTTCAATTTATGTTCCTTGCAGGTCCGTTCATTTATTCTGATATCTTGGATTACAAGAATCTTCGGGAGATTGTGGTAAACAACCGCATCACCTGGCTCTTTCATTACAGCGCTTTGCTCAGCGCCATTGGAGAAGCAAATGTTTCCTTGGCGAGAGCAGTGAATATAACTGGTAAGCATCTGGCTCTGGCTGGATGTGATTTGCCAGTTTTTCCAGTTCTTTAAGAAGAGATGTTTTCAGATTCTGATAGTGTCTGTTCATTTCAGGCCTGCATAACATCCTGGATGTCGCTGCGGAACACAATCTGCGATTGTTTGTGCCTAGCACGATCGGGGCCTTTGGACCCACCTCTCCGCGGAACCCAACCCCCGATCTCTGTATTCAGAGACCCAGGACCATCTACGGGGTGTCCAAGGTCCACGCGGAGCTCATGGGAGAAGTAAGTATCACTCAGCGAGATTGCTGAATGTGCCCCGGCTGGCACGATTTGCTGTTTGCTTTCTCATTCTTTTTGCCTCCAAGGCCTGGTGATTCATCCCTGGAGGACCTTTCCCTCTTCTTGGATCTCAGCCCCAGAGTCGCTTACTTAACTCACTGGGTTTGTCATGTGGCAGGTGTCTCCAGCTCCTGAAACCTCCTCAGCCGTGTGGGAACACTCAGCACTTCCTGGGTGCCCCGTGCACGGCGACCCATCTCTTCATTTGCTGCTTGTCTTACTTGTACCCCACCATTCTTTCTGGCTCCCAGTATTGGTAGCCATTGGTAGTAACTCTAAAACCTACAGAAAACTTCAAACATCTTGGGTTTTTTTGTTTTTTGTTTGTTTGTTTGTTTTTTGAGACAGAGTCTTGCTCTGTCGCCCAGGCTGGAGTGTGGTGGCGTGATCTCAGCTCATAGCAGCCTCTGCCTCCTGGGTTCAAGGGATTCTCATGCCTCAGCCTCCGAAGTAGCTGGGATTATAGGCACGTGCCACCACGCCCCGCTAAATTTTATATTTTTAGTAGAGGCAGTGGTTTGCCATGTTGGCCAGGCTGGTCTCAAACTTCTGACCTCAAGTGATCCACCCACTTCAGCATCCCAAAGTGCTGGGATTATAGGCATGAACTAATGCAAAATACTCTTTATCTTTATACTCTAGTAGATTTGAGTTGCTGCCTGCTCCTCCAGCTCGGTCATAGCCACGGCCCTCTCATCTACTGTTCTCTCCTCTGCTTTTCCCCGTGCCATGTGTGGGAATGTTCTCAGGCTGAATCGTTTAGGATGAAAATCAGTGGCACCTTTCCAAAGAGAGGCTGGAAAGCCCTACTGTAGGCTAATGTGTTATTTACAGCATTGATGTATCACCAAAAAGTTGATTTTTTTTTTTAAAGATAAAAACTTAGGAGTCTTTATTTTCTTTAGGAGTATTTAAATATAACTGCATGGAATGAGATTTCAGAAAAGCAGATTGTTTTGCATCTATCTGATTTAAAACATCTGTGTTTGAATATGTTTTCTCTTTTTCATAGTATTATCATTACCGGTATGGGTTAGATTTCCGATGCCTGAGATATCCTGGAATCATTTCAGCTGACTCCCAGCCTGGAGGAGGAACAACTGGTGAAGTGTTTTCTATTTCTTACATCTCTTGTATGTTAGATCGGCTTTCTAGCCAGGTGCGGAGGCTCATGCCTATAATTCCAGCACTTTGGGAAGCTGAGGCAGGAGGATCACTCTAGCCAGAGACCAGCCTGGACAACACAGTGGGATCTTGTCTCTGTGAAAAATAAACAAAAATTAGCCAGGCATGATGGCCCACACCTGTAGTCCCAGCTACCGGGGAACCTGAGGCAGGAGGGTCTCTTGAGCCCAGAAGGCCAAGGCTGCAGTGAGCTGAGATCATGCCACTGCACTCCAGCCTGGGTGACAGAGTGAGACCCTGTTTCAAAAATAAAAAACAACAAAAACCACCAAAAAAAAAAAAAAATAGACTGATTGCTAGGAGGAGTTGTCTTTGTGGTAAATGAATGTGCTATCTTTTTAGCTGTATGGCGACCAGAGTTTCTGTGTTGTCTCTCGATGTGCATTTTAAAAGCACAGTGAACCCAACTGGCTTACACTCACTAAGGGTAGCACATGCCAGCGTTGTCGGTCCAGCTCGGGATTGGCCACCCACAGTGCCAGAATAAAACGTAATATTCAAGAACAAATCTGTGACTCAGTGTAGGAAGACCCCCAGTAAGCAACAGCCTCTTGTTTCTTAACGCGCAGAGAGAGCCCTATTCAAATAGACTGTAGGCATTGTGTATGTGAAAGGAACGTAAGGATGATTATTATTTTGGACTCAAACACTCATTCTTTCATAAATCCCACGTCGGGTATCCTTTCCACATCCGTGGTCCTGAGAATGGATATAGAAGATACTTGACCACATCAGAGAGATTTGGAAGGAGGTCTTACAAAGCTTCTGCTTTTTAATATGGTGCTTCTCCAAGTGTGGTCTGGGGAGCTCCGGGCATCCTCAAGACACTTTCAAGGGGTCTTGAGGGTCAAAACTCTTATTGATATGGAGACGTTACTGGCCTTTTTCACTCTCCTTTCACAAATGCATCGTGGAGTTTTCCAGAGGTGGTGTGGCTTGTAAGATAAGAATGGACTGGATACAGAAGCAGATGGGGGCTCCAGCAGACCCCTATCAAGCCAGACCCTAAAGAGACTTTTAGAATGTACCACAGACCATCCTTCTCAGTACCTTTTGTTTGTTTAGAAAATATACTCTTTTTCGTATAAAATGTTACACATATTAATATGTGATAGGCTTATTGTCATTTTAAAAGGTAATATTCTAAACAATTCTCAGTTAACTCTGTTACAGTAAATATTGATATAACCCACATTAGTCAGATTTCTTTGGGAGTTCTCAATTCTTGTTTTGTTTTTTTTGAGATGGAGTCTCGTTCTGTCCCCCAGGCTGGAGTGCAGTGGCGCCATCTCAGCTCACTGCACTCTCCTGTCTCCTGGGTTCGAGTGATTCTCATGCCTCAGTCTCCCAAGTAGCAGGGATTACAGATGTGTGCCATCACACCTGCCTAATTTTTGTATTTTTAGTAGAGATGGGGTTTCACTATGTTGGACAGGCTGGTCTTGAACTCCTGATCTCAGACGATCTACCTGCCTCGGCCTCCCAATGTGCTGGGACTACAGGTGTGAGTCACTGAGCTTGACTGGAGTTCTTAAATTTTAAGAATCCATTATAAAAAGGCTCTGAGACTAGAACATTTGAGAACTGCTGCCTCAATCCAAGAGGCTCATTCATTGTTTTGTTATAACCCACACATGGGATTCCCTTTCAGACTATGCAGTCCAGATTTTTCATGATGCCACAAAGCATGGCAAATTCGAGTGCAACCTGGAAGCCCGCACAAGGCTGCCCATGATGTACATTGACGACTGCCTCAGGGCCACCCTGGAGGTCATGGAGGCCCCGGCCGAGTCCCTCTCCATGAGGACCTACAATGTCAGCGCCATGAGCTTCACACCCGAGGAGCTGGCCCAGGAGGTCCTCAAGCACGTACCGGAATTCCAGATCACATACAACGTGGATGCCGTTCGGCAGGCCATAGGTTCGTACCCGCTGGCAAAGGCCTTCACTGTGAGTCCCTGGAGGACGTAAACCTTGGAAGGATAAGGACAGCATAGATGTTTCCCAAGCGTCCAGATACCTTTTGGAGAAGGAGCCTAGCCCAAAGAAATTGTTGAGCCCAAGCCAGCAGAAGCTTTGATTTTGGGGAATGATTTCTAAAGTGGGTGAAATCATTCCATTCCAAATAAACAACTTGTTAGCCTTTCATCTTGTTTACAGTTTAAACATAAAGCAAGGAAAAATAGAAGCAATAGAGGTAGTATGAAAACAGCCCCAGGTCTTCAAATACTGTAAATTTGCCAATTTGTGGGTGGAAGCACCTCTTTTTTTTTTTTTTTTTTTTTTGAGACGGAGTCTCGCTCTGTAGCCCAGGCTGGAGTGCAGTGGCCGGATCTCAGCTCACTGCAAGCTCCGCTTCCCGGGTTCACGCCATTCTCCGGCCTCAGCCTCCCGAGTAGCTGGGACTACAGGCGCTGCCACCTCGCCCGGCTATTTTTTGTATTTCTTAGTAGAGACGGGGTTTCACCGTGTTAGCCAGGATGGTCTCGATCTCCTGACCTCGTGATCCGCCCGTCTCGGCCTCCCAAAGTGCTGGGATTACAGGCTTGAGCCACCGCGCCCGGCCGGAAGCACCTCTTTGAGTATAAAACTTCTTATGAAGTTGTGTGAGATTTTAATAATGTGTGAAAATTCACAGTGCCTGACAAAAGACGGGTTAATAGTCTTTGGCCCTAAGAGGGTGACTGTGCATAATAGCGGTTCTGCTTTACTCGAAGGAATTTCCTGTTTTATACTTTGTACTGTAGACCTTTATATAAAATGGTCAAGACCTTTTTGCGAATCCACAACCTGAATAACTTAAGCTACTCTTGCGTATCTTTTCCTAGCGGATAGTTGGCCGATGAAATTTGATGACAGCAATGCTCGGAAGGACTGGGGGTGGAAACATGATTTTGATCTTCCAGAGTTGGTGACTACCATGTTGAACTTCCATGGTTCTGAAACCAGAGTTGCCCAAGCCAACTGAAAGAATCTGAAAGAGGAGCTCCTGTGTCCTGGTCCACTGTCAAAGGAGAACTGTCACGACTCCAAGGTTATAGACTCCAAGGAGCCTACATTATTTGGAACTGACTAATTGGACTAAATTTTGGCAGCTCATATTGAACTGCTAGACAAAGAATGGAGTTTAACATTTAAGCATTTTCAGAATGTTGTAGGTATGGTGGGGGGACTTCTCAGTTTTTGGTGTTTGCCTGAACTTGTCTAAACACATTCCACAGAATAAGGCTTAAGTCATCATTAGTTTCCATTTCCTTAATTAGGATGAAGTGATCATTTCTGGGACGAAGGGAGTGTGTGACATTTGTATTTAATTAAATTCAATTTAAATATTCCTCCTAAGACTCGATTATTCTCTTGACTAGAGACCAAAGATTACATTTTAAGGACTTTCGAAGAGGTACTCCTGATTTAAAAGTATTCTTTACTATCCCAGCAGAACGTAAACCGTGTTTGGTGTATTCATCCCATATCCGTCAGCGTTCAAGATATTTTGACACTGCTTCAAAAATGATCACTTCTAGTTTTTCTGTAAGATGCTAGATCTGTGGGAAATGAAGAGTTTAAAGATGATGTAGCCAGCGAAGGGTAGCCCCTCTCTTATTTTGATTGCCCTCCTGTTAGTGAACTAAGTGTAATTCCCAGGAACGTAATTCCCAGGAACGTAATTCCCTGACCTGGCAACGTCAGCATCTAGGGAGACTGTCTAATGTACAGGTTTCTGGGCTATACCCCTTTAGATTCACTCGTTAAGTGCCAGGTACCACTGGTTGTTCGAATCCAGCTGAGGCCCACTAGTCAGACCAATTTAGACCAATGCAGTTTTCCAAAGAGCACTTTCTTGTGGCATCTTTTTTTTTTTTAGATTTTGCTGGGTTGAGCCCTCAGAAGGGCTGCTCTAAACCCTGTGATGCAATTACCATATAGATACATACAGGTTAACTTTTTAAGTGAGGCCAAATCACCAGTTTGTGATTGTATTTTATGGTAAGGAGGCATGAGTGTGTTCAGAAAATGCTTTCAATCCTGTCACTTAAAAAAAATATTTTTGGTGCAATACTGTATAGATACATACAGGTTAACTTTTTTCCAGTGACCTCAGAATGTACTGCATGTAAAATCGCTAGGAAGTGAAACTTCCAATTCCACAGATTAATCGTGGATGTATTTGGTAACAGCTATCAAGGATTAAAAGGCATTTATGTTACCTGCTTAGTAACAAAATGTTATGCATTTGGAGTTTTGAACTGTTACGTCAAAGCATAATAGTTGAAGTTATGAAGGCATAACTGGATTATAAAATCTATTTGACTATTAACTGGAGAACTTTTAGGTAATTGAATTGTTTAACAGTTACATTATTATAGCTTTTTCATCCACTTAATATACTTAGGTTTATGTTTGTAGATTTTATTTTTCTTTTGGGCTACTCTTGAGAGGGAGGAAGATCTTATTTTTAAAACCAGTTAGTAATGAATTCTTTTTTTGACAGTTTATTGAGATGTAGTTTACATACCATAAAATTCACTCATTTATAGTTCCGTGGCTTTCAATGTATTAAAGAGTTTTGCAACCATCACTATAATCTAATTTTAGGCCATTTCAACACCCCACAAAGAAACCATATTATATAAGCCCTTCCCACCCTAGGCAACCACTAATGTACATCTGTTCCTGGGTTTGCCTGTTCTGGGCATTTTATATAAGTGGAATGTGGTTGCCTTTTAGTGGTTTCTTTAATTAAGGAGTCCATTTTCAAGGTTCATCCATGTTTTAGCATGTATCAGTACTTCATTTTTTATTGCTAAGTAATATTCCATTGTATGGATAATACTCTGTTTTCTTTATCCATTCATCTATTGAGGGACATTTACTTTTTTTGCACTTTTTAAGCTATTATGAATAATGCTGCTATGAACATTTGGGTAGATAATTGAGTTTTAAAATGATTGCTTATTGT
Organism: Macaca fascicularis; assembly: GCF_037993035.2. Taxonomy (NCBI): domain Eukaryota; kingdom Metazoa; phylum Chordata; class Mammalia; order Primates; family Cercopithecidae; genus Macaca; species Macaca fascicularis. The sequence goes on along the minus strand of NC_088382.1, from coordinate 9,550,663 downwards.
TTATAGTTTAAAAAACAGTTCTCAAGTTTGCTTAACTTGCTCTCAGTTATCTTAAAGGAATAAGCAGTTCTTCCCTTTCATGAGATAAGAAGCAGCAACTTGAGCGACGTTTGTCTCCTAGACCCTAGCCTTCCAGCGTATCCACCAGGCTCCTAGGATGACCTTTAATTGGGATCCTTTGGAGGGGTTTGTTCCAAACAGCTTCCTTGAGTCTTTCCCAGTCTATAAACACACCTCTAGGGGACCTCAAATAAGAGTGAAAAACAATGAATGCCTCAGCGTCTTTGGATGATTCTTATTCACTGACATTTTTGTACTCCAAGACTAGAGTTAGTTGTCCCTTCTATCTGAACACTCAATATCTGGTGCACCTCTTGGGATCCCAGAGCCCATCAATGTTTTCCTGTAAAATGCTTTCCTTTCTGTTGGGAGAAAGGGCTTTTTATGGTTAATTTGGAAATAACCCAAAAAGCTACTTAGAAGGAAAAGTGGGTTTAACCACAAAAATAGTTTATTTATAAATAAAAAAGAATACAAAGATTGGCTTTGTTCTGATGTTTTACACAGACTGCCTGTGGTTATTAGTTTTCTGCTCACATGTTTGTGTGTGACATTGCTGGGAAGTGCCTTGTGTTGCTACACAAACAGCGATCCCGATGTCTGCCAGCAAGATAGATGGCCTGGAGTCCGGAACAGACTCGGTTAGTGAAAGCTACTGAGTGTTTTGGACACTTACTATGGTAGGTGGGAGATATTTAGTATTTTTTAACTCACATAGGTCAAATCACCAATTTGCGATTGTATTTTATGGTAAGGGGATGAGTGTGTTCAGAAAATGCTTTGAATTTTGTCATTTAAAAAAATGTTAACAGTTCAGACAATTTAAAAGATACATAATAAAGTTGTCTTCCCCTCCAAACCCAATCAATAACATGTTAGCAGTATAGTGTGGGACCCCGCGCAGCAGCTCACACCTGTAATCACAGTACTTTAGGAGGCTAAGGCAGGATTGCTTAAAGCCAGGAGTTCGAGAGCAGCCTGGACAACATAGCAAGACTCCCATCTCTACAAAAGTAGTTTAAGTCAGATGTGGTGACACATATCTGTAGCAGCTACTCACATGGTTGAAGCTGGAGGATCACTTGTAGCCAGGAGTTTGAGGCTGCCGTGAGCTATGCTTGCGCCACCGTACTCCAGCTTGAGTCACAGAGCGAGACCATCTCAAACACAACACAAAACAATTAGTGTATTATCTTATATTTTCTTCTATGCTTATACAAGCTAGGACTGGAAGGTGAAACCTTTTTCTTTTACTCTAAAAGTAGTGTGAAGGCAATATTGTCAAAAGTTTTGGAAAAGACTCACTTGCAATTTTTGCCATGCCATATAGTAGTTGTTTGAAAATATTCTCCAGTCCTCTATGCATTACAAAGAACTTACATGTAGTTTCAGTATTTGCCATTTAAAGATAGCTGCATAACTCATTGAATGGAGTATCATAATGATGTAATTATTTCACTATTTAATTGCTGAAACCTAGAAGTACAATTAGTGGGTCACAGGACATAAACACCTACTTGCTTTTTCATTTTACATTGTCAAATTTATCTTCAGAAAGAGTTGGATTAATTTGTGATCAAATTCTCCACCATCAACACCTTCCTCTTGGTGCATATTCATGCACCTCAATATGGTTTACATTTGTTTAAAAGTTTTATTTTTGTGGCTGGGTGCAATGACTCATGCTTGTAATCCCAGCACTTTGGGAGGCTGAGGCAAGAGGCTACACTTGAACGTTTTATTTTTCTAAAAAGTTTGAAGAACATAAACTTTATTTTTTGCTGGAGAATCTTAACATTCTAATACAACAGCTATGAATGGTGGATCCTAGATCTCACATAACCGGATGGTAACTGCCTCTAAATCAGTGAATCGCTTCCAAAAATCACCTGGGAGAAAGGAATCTTGTTTTTTAATGATTTTTTTATGGTAGTTACTTTTTAAAAAATTGTTTCAGGGCAATGTTTTTATAGCTTTAGTATGTTTGTCTATAAGGTAGCCAAATAGGCAACCCCTTACCTTCCAATGAGAAGAGCCCAAAATCTTTTCCACCCAACTTATGCATATAACGTTTAGAATTGTAGATGAGAGGATATAATAGACGCCTTTACTATTAGTTACAGGTGTTTCAGATTTATTAATCTATTAACCAGGATATGGGCTTTCCTTCTTCACATTCGCATTTCAGGAATGTCACTCAGACTTCATATTTGACCTTGGTGCCCCCCTTTGGCATCCTGTAATAGGTTAAGAGCAGATCTTTTTTCTTTCTAAGTTGTTTGGGATACAGCAGTTTTGGGGTCTATGTATGATGCTGTTGGTGGACATTTATCCCAAACCACAAGTATGCCTGTGTGTAAGTAGCACTAGGGCAGCTGGTTTTCAGAATCCACAGAGCACTGCCTTCGATTTTTAACAGGCTTCTTTCCAGTGACACCAAATACTTGTAATTGTAGCTTTATAATCCTAGAGACCATGACTGTTAGTGTGCCTCCTTAACAACTTATCCTACCAGCAGCAATGTTAGCATTGCTTAAGGTTGTTTGAGGCTAATATGTTTTACACAAAACAATAACTTGTATTCTTTTCAGGTTACTGACAGCATATAGTATATCGTGAAAGACTGTAATGTTTCTAATATAAGGTGAGCGTCTGTAAGGGAATAGTTTTGGGGGACAACTCTGCCTTATTTTGGGAGTATATGTGATACCTTGTCTATTGATTCATTTGTCTGAAGTCCTTAAGAAAAGTTTTTCTTTTTTGATTTGTTAAAAGATTGTAAATTGAAAAATTATTTTGCCCAGTTCCTTCTTTACACTGTAAGTACAATTCTTCTGTACCTACACTGCTGTGAGAAGTGTAAATATAATTTGTAATTGTAGTATGAAAGAATGAACCAGAACAAGTAGCTGCCTCCAAGGATGTACTTTCCTAATTTTTTAATATTCAAGGCACCCAGAAAATATATCATTAAAAATGTATTATTAAAATGAGCCATTATTTATAATACACACTAGTATTTTTATGTTCTAAGAAAGGAAGAAAACTTCTTGCATTTAAATAGACACAATGGCCAGGTGCAGTGGCTCACGTCTATGATCCCAACACTTTGAGAGGCTGAGGCAAGAGGATTGCTTGAGTCCAGGAGTTCAAGACCAGCCTGGGCAACACAGGGAGACCCTGTCTCTACAAAAATTAGCCACATGTCGTGGTGTGAGCCTGTAGTCTCAGCTACTTGGGAGGCTGAGGTGGGAGGATAACTTCAGCCCGGGAGGCGGAGGCTGAAGTGACTTATGATCACAGCATTGCACTCCACGCTGGGCAGCAGAGCCAGACCCTATCTCTGAAAAAACAAAGAAAAGAAAAAACAGAATGCTTTCTTGTTGTTTGGACTTTTTACTTTATATCCCATTGAGGAGCTCTTTGAGACTTGGCTAGATGCAGATGTTATCACTTGTGCATCTGTAGAAAGGGATCTAGAAATATGTGTTTGGTTTTCCTAAAACTTTGGGTTTCACTTCTCTGAATCACTTTTTGACTCAGTGGTTGGTGTCTCTGGTTTTTCCACCCAGGGTTGTTCTCTGTGCCAATACGACTTTGATGTTAGAGCACTCCTTAAAAGAATTCATAAAACCTAAAAGTCACTGGCACTGTAAACCAGCTTTATAATTACTCCAATCTAGCCTACTTTTGACACCTGCTTTAGGAATGAGCTTAACTCTATTTGGTTTGCCCAAAACCTACAACTCTTTGGTTCCTAGGGGTTTCAATGATGGCTGAATGTTTCTCCTGGCCTCTGACACCCACTGCGCAGGTTTCAGTGCTGTGTTTGGAATGTGCCTATGCCGCAATAGGCAATGCTAGCACTATTATGGTCACAACCTACACAACAGAGGTTGTAGGATAATCCTGATTTCAAATACGTAAAAATCTGGAAGAAAATGTGAGTCTTAGCGGAGGTTGAGATGTGGTTGCATTTGCAACCACTGATGTTCTAGGGCAGTCCCCGCCCTGCTCAGGCTGCTACCTCTAGGGCTGAAACATTCCCGGAGAAGCTCTGCAGCAGATGGTCACTGCAGGGCTCACACCTACCTTTCACATGGCTGGGGGTTGGGGTTAGCGGATGCGGTGGGCACTAAAGGAGTTGCTAAGGTTGGCAGCAGAATGCCAGGCCTCATCGGAGAAAACAGGAGATGGGATATGAGCTGGCAGCTTTAGGTTTAGGTTTCCCTGCAAAACAAAGTGAAATGCATACTCAAGAATCTTTAAGAATGAACCACTGATAAAAACAATATACTTGTAACGTGTAACATTTCATACATTTTTTTCAAGCACTGCACGATAATTAATTTGCATCAGGCTTTCCAAATTAGAAAAGCGTCACTTATAGAACTTCTTTCCAGTGGGAGTTTTCACATGACTTTTCAAGTAAATGTGAAAACTGAAAATATTCTTGCATTTTCTAAACTATTAGAGTTTTAATCCTGTGTACGTTCTTGTATTTACAAGGTCCAGCCAGCTACAGTGTGCATTTTCATATGTCCTTGAGTGGGTATGAGAGAAATGACACATTCCCACATTCTGGACATGCATAGGGTTTTTCTCAGGAATGAGCTGATGTCTTCAAATGGAACTAACACAACTGAAGGCCTTACCACAAATTTAAATTCAAAAGGCTTTTCTCTACTCTGAGTCCTCCCAAATCTTCAAAAACAGGAAAATCTGAAGGCTTGACCACATTTCCTACATTCTTAAGGTTTCTCTGCAGTGTGAGCTCTTTCATGTTTTTGAGGGAATAGGAAAGAGTAAATGTTTTACCACATTTCTTACATTCAAGAGGCTTTATTTATTTATTTTTTTATTGAGATGGAGTCCCACTCTGTTGCCAGGCTGGAGTGCAGTGGCACAATCTTGGCTGACTGCAACCTCCGCCCCCTGGGTTCCAGTGACTCTCCCACCTCTCAGCCCCCCGAGTAGCTGGGACTACAACCATATGCTACCACACCAGCCAATTTTAGTATTTTCAGCAGAGACGAGGTTTCACCATGTTGGCCAGGATGGTCTCGATCTCCTGACCTCGTGATCCGCATGCACAGGGCTTCCCCCCAGCCCCCCGTGGCTTTTTATGTCCTTGAAAAAGAACTAAGACAACTGAAATGTGCCACCATGCCCAGCTAATTATTTTCTTTTTCTTTTTTTTTTTGAGACGGAGTCTCGCTCTGTACTTTTTCAGTATTTTCTGAAATTAACAACCTGAGAGGTTGAGGTCCAATTTTAAGTATCTACCTACTTTTTTTTTAGTTTTTAATTTTTTTAAATGTATGGATTTTACATGGTAAAATTCAGGCAGCACGAATAGGTAAATACAGTGAAAAGCGTGTCTGTCCTTCAGCTGCCCTCTCCCGAGGCAACCATGACGGAGTGCAGATTTGCACATTCAGCTACATATATACCTATTTATGTGTGTGCGTGTGTATGTCTGTGTATTTCCCTTATTTTTCTAAAGCATGAATATTCTGTACATTCCTTTCTCACTTGACAGCCTAGGAGACTTTTCAACATCAGTTATTTGGGATCTACCTCATTTTAAAAGCTGCATCACTTTTTGTACAGATGCACAAAAACGTAGTTAGCTGAGTCCCTCATTTTGGACAATTAGACTCTTCCCTCTTTCACTGTTGCAAACAATGCTTCAAATAACTTCATCGCAAATGTAAGCTGTAAGCTTTTATTGGCTAAGAGATACAAAAATTAGCCAGGTGTGATGGTGCATGCCTGTAATCCTAGCTATTCAGGAGGCTGAGGTACAAGAATAGCTTGAATCTGGGAGGCTGAGGTTGCAATGAACTGAGATCGCACCACTGAACTCCAGCCTGGGTGACAGAGCGAGACTTTGTCTCCAAAAAAAAAAAAAAAAATTATGAGACAACTTGCCCAGATGTTTTTATGAAAAGAGCTATATGGAATAAACATTTCATGTTTTCAATTGGGAGCAGCTGATTGAGAAGTGGACCGACCTATCAATTTCTGGTTACTTACTTCATTGTTACCACAGTTTAAATGACTGATACTCATCGTTTATGTTCCATTCCAAATTAATAAGACAAAGTAATCCTTTTGAATTTTTTTATGTTGAAACATTCACTATGTGAAAGAATACTATTATCAAGATAATAGCACAACAAAGTATTTGTCAATCTTGGCACAAAATCATAAAGTGTGTTGAACTGATGACGAATAAACATGTGCAGGTGCTCATAAACTAGAACATCTGGAAGAAATGGATAAATCCCTGGACACATACACCCTCCCAAGACTAAGCCACAAAGAAATTGAATCCCTGAACAGACTACTAATGAGCTTCGAAATTTAGGCGTAATAAGTAGCATACCAACCAAAAGAATCTCAAGATCAGACAGACTCACAGTCAAATTCTACCAAATATACAAAGAAGAGCTGGTACCATTCCTACTGAAACTGTTCCAAAATCCTCCTAACTGATTCTATGAGGCCAGCATCACCCTGATACTAAAACCTGGCAGAGACACAAAAAAGAAAGCTTCAGACTAATAGCCCTGATGAACATCGATACAAAAATCCTCAACAAAATATTGGCAAACTGAATCGAGCAACACATCGAAAAGCTAATCCACCCTAATCAAGTAGGCTTTATCTCTGGGATGCAAGGTTGGTTCAAAATATGCAAATCAATAAATGTGACTTACCACATAAATGGATCTAAGGACAAAAACCACATGATTATTTCAATAGATTCAGAAAAGGCTTTCAGTAAAATTCAACACTGTGTTAAAAACTTTCAATCAACTAGGTATTGAAGGAACATACCTCAAAATAAAAGCCATCTATGACAAGCCCACAGCCAACATCATACTGAATGGGCAAAAGCTGGAAGCATTCCTATTGAAAACTGGCATAAGATAAGGATGCCCTCTCTCACCACTCTTATTTAACATAGTGTTGGATGTCCTGACCAGGGCAATCAGGCAAGAGAAAAAAATAAAGAGCATCCGAAAAGGAAGAGAGGAAGTTAAACTATCCCTGTTTGCAGACGACATAATCCTACACCTTGAAAACCGATCTCTCTTGGATCTCTTGGATAGTCTCGATCCAAAAGCCCCTTAAATTGATAAACAACTTCAGCAAAGTCTCAGGCTACAAAATCAACGTACAAAAATCACCAGCATGCTTGTACACAAACAATAGTGAAGCCAAGAACCAAATCAGAAATGCAATACCATTCACAATTACCACAAAAAGAATAAACTACCTAGGAATACAGCTAACCAGGAAGGTGAAAGATCTCTACAAAGAGAACTACAAAACAGTGCTCAAAGAAATCAGAGATGACACAAACAAATGGAAAAACATTCCATGTGCATGGATAGGAAAACTCAATATCGTGAAAATTGCCATACTGCCCAAAGCAATTGATAGATTCAATGCTATTCCTATCAAACTACCAATGACATACTTCACAGAAATAGAAGAAACTATTTTAAAATTCACGTGGAACAAAAAGGAGCCCTGATAGCCGAGGCAATTCTAAGCAAAAAGAACAAAACTGGAGGCATCATGCTACCTGACTTCAAACTATACCACAGTAACCAAAACAGCATGGTACTGGTACAAAAACAGACACACAGACCAATGGAACAGAATAGAGAGCCCAAAAATAAGGTCACACACCTACAACTATCTGATCTTTGATAAAGCTGACAAAAACAAGCAATGGGAAAAGGACTCCCTATTCAATAAATGGTGCTGGGATAACTGGCCAGTCACATGCACAAGATTGAAGCTGGACCCCTTGCTTACACCATATAGGAAAATTAACACCAGATGGATGAAAGACTTAAATGTAAAACCCAAAACTGTAAAAAACCTGGAAGACAACCTAGGCAATATCATTCTGGAGACACAGGAACAGGCAAAGATTTCATGACAAAGATGCCAAAAGCAATTGCAACAAAAGCAAACATTGACAAATGGGATCTAATTAAACTAAAGAGCTTTTGCACAGCAAAAGAAAACTATCAACAAAGTAAACAGACAACTTACATAATGGGAGAAATTTTTGCAAACTGCGCACATGACAAAGGTCTAATGTCCAACGTCTATAAGTAACTTAAATTTACGAGAAAAAAATAACTCCATTGAGAAGTAGGCAAAAGATATGAACAGACACTTTTCAAAATAAGATATACATGTGGCCAAAAATCATATGAAGAAAGCTCAACATCACTGATCATTAGATAAATGCAAATTAAAACCACAATGAGATACCATCTCACAACAATCAGAATGGCTATTACTAAAATTTAAAAAACAATAGGTGCTGGTGAGGTTGTGGAGAAAAAAGAAGCCTTATACACTGTGGGTGGGAGTGTAAATTAGTTCAACCATCATGGAAAGCAGTATGGTGATTCCTCCAAAACCTAAAAACAGAACTACCATTTGACTCTGCAATTCCACTACTGCATATATACTCAAAGGAATAGAAATCATTCTATCATAAAGACACAGGCACGTGTATATTCACCGCAGCACCATTCACAACAGCAAAGACATGGAAGCAACCTAAATGCCCATCAATGACAGACTGGATAAAGAAAATGTACATATACACAATGGAATGCTATGCTACCATAAAAAGAACAAGACCACATTCTTTGCAGGAAAACGGATGGAGCTGGAGGCCAGTATACTTAGCAAACTAACACAGAAACAGGAAACCAAATACCACATGTTCTCACTTATAAGTGGGGGCTAAAAGATGAGAACACGTGGACACACAGAGAGGAACAACACACACTGGGGCCTTTTGGAGGGTGGAGGGTAGAAGGAGGGAGAAGATCAGGAAAATTAACTAATGGGTACTAGGCTTAAATCTGGGTGCTGAAATAATCTGTACAACAAAGCCCCATGACATGAGTAGTTTACCTATACAATAAACCTGCATATGTACCCTTGAACTGAAGAAAATTCTTTCATGTTAAACATTCACACACACACCAAAATTAAAAATTAAAAGTGCAGATGCTGTTTATAAGCACTCGCTTATGCATCTAGAACTTTGTTCTGTTGGCTTTGTCTTTTAGGCAGCTCTCAGCTGTCAGTACCACTAAAGCCTGCAGCCAGCACTTGTCTTATTCCTGGATCTCTAAGTTCAGTTTTTGATGAATCATGACCCATGGAACCCACAAGTAGACTCGAAACCCAGCAAATACCAAGTACATAGAATGCTCTCTTCCTTCTTTCTCTGATGACACTTGCATCTTTGAACATGAGCCTACTGGGCGCACTGAAAATCTGTATTTCTCCCAAACAAGTATAAAAGTGTGTAAACCTGATTTTAGAGGGAGGTTTGATTTTGGGGAAAAGCTTTGCACCTGGGAGATAAATTACTCTGGCTGTCATTTTGCCCCAAATTGTGTAATCTTAACAGAGTCACTTCTTGTCTTGACTTTTCATTTCCTCATCTGCGAAAGACGGTATGAGTCCAGCTTCACAGGCTACTTCCTCCCCACCCTGCAAACTGTGATTTTAATCAGGTAATTCTGCCCATACTGAATTATTTTCAATAAAAAATATAGAACATTGGGAACATTTGAAGAAATATCTGTAACATGTAAATTATTAAACACGATAACAAAGCAAACTGCTATGAACTCACAACTAATCATTCCCACAAAACCTCCTCTCCCCACCACTCTTCTGGCCTGCACAGTTTTGCTCGTTAGAGGCACCCATCACAGCATTCCCTCTCTTCACCGGTGGAACGTTAAGGTTCTAATGGAAGATCACTCGACAGTTCCATTTTCTTCTTCCCTTTAAATAAAGCACTGTCGAAATACCTTCATTTAAAAATGACTTTCCTGCTCGTAATCCCAGCCCTTTGGGAGGCCATGGTGGGCAGATCGCTTGAGTCTAGGAGTTCAAGACCAACCGGGGGAACATGGGAAAATCCCGTCTCAACTAAAAGTACCAACATTAGCTGAGCATGGTGGTATGCACACCTGTAGTCAGTCCCAGCTATTCAGGAAGCTGAGGCAGGAAGATGGCTTGAGCCTGGGAAGTCGAGGCTGCAGTGAGCCAAGATTGTGCTACTATGCTCTAGCCTGGGTGGCAAAGCGAGACCCTGTCTCAAAAAAAATAAAAATGAAAATGAAAATGACTTTCCTTAAAATTATTCAGCACATCCATATTAAAACAAAATTACTTGGTTATTTTGCTGAGGAACCTACTGGTCTAATGGCTAGAATCAGGATTTCCATTCTGTCAAATAGGAAGAAGATTATACTGGAGCAGTTTGAAAATTTCTAGTTTCCTTATTGGCATATAATTGTTTTTGGAGGGAAAAAACCCCAAACATTTGCTAAATATCTGCCATATGCTTTGAAACTAATTTTGCAATGTTTACCAAATTCTGAAAATGAACTGCTGTGCTGACATAGTTATTCAGTCTTGAAACAGATGGGAGTCTGTGTGAGGGGGAGAAGTGATTTTTAGGAATCAAAAGCATTTAGGAAATGGAAGAATTTTAGGAATCTTTTAATAAAAGATTCAAAAATTATCCCTGTTAATATCAAATTTTGGTCATGTGGTTGTTCATATCATTATGTGGAAACTCCAATGCTTCTGTTCAGGTCAGACAGTTTACAATTTCTTGGGAAGACTCCTTTGTGCCAACAATGTTCTTTATTTTATATATTAACACAGATGTTCTTTGACTTACGATGGGGTTACCTTCTGATAAACCTATCATAAGGTGGAAATACTGTGTAAATATTAAATAAAAAATGCATTGAATATACCCAATCTACCAATATCCTAGCTCAGTCCACCTTAAACATGCTCAGAAGATTTGTATAGTTGGACAAAATTATCTAACACAAAGCCTATGTTATACTAAAATGGTGACAATCTCATGTAATGTATTGAATACTGTATGAAAAGTGAAAAACATAATGGCTTATGGGTACTCGAAGTACAGCTTCCAAAATGGTAAGTTGAACCATAGTAAATCTGAGACTATCTACTTTAGTAAATTACTTTTCATAGCAAATATTAAGGAACTCAGAATGACCTCATGATTTAAAGAAATAACACCTGCACCCCTCTTATCTGCAATAGAAATTTTAAAACACTGATTTTATTTATCGCCTTTTTACTTAAAAATATGAATGCACATTTAAAACCTTGTTTCCCTTTCTTCATTTTATTCACCTGTGTGCCAGATATTGTTATTGACTCTAGTGAGGGCAAATGCATATGGAATTTTACTAGATCCCAATATTCTTACACAATTTTATTAAAGTAAAACCTCATATAAATATGTCCATCTTATGTGTACAGATCAATGCATTTTTATAGATACCTGCGTGTGTGTAACCACTACCCAGGATCAAGGTACAGAATATGTCAGCTCCCAGCACTCTAATGCCCCGTCTCATCATTACCAACCCTGCGTCAGAGATAACCACTATCCTCACTTCTATCACTATAGGTAAGTTTTGTTATTTTGGAATTATAGATAAATTATAGTCCTTTTTCGGTATGTGGCTTCTTTTGCTCCATATTATATTTGTGAGATCCATTCATGTGATCATGTTCAGTCATCGTTTGATCATTTTTACTGCTGTATAGTATTCCAGTGTATGACAAAACCAACATTTTAGAAAATCCGTTTTAACTTTGATGGACATTTGAGTTCTTCCCAGTTTGAGGTTGTTATGAATAGGAGTACTATGAACCTTCTTTTACTCATCTTTTGGTGAATATGTTTGTATTTCTACTGGGTAGAGACCTAGGGTCTGTAGCATATGCTGGTAGTAGCATAAGTTCAGTTTTAGTATATCCTACTTAACAGTTCTTCAGCCACGTGTGGAGGTGCCTGCCTGCAGTCCCAGCTACTCGGGAAGCTGAAGCATGAGGATCGCCTGAGTCCAGGAATTCACCGCTACAAACAAAACATCAATTCTTCGTAAGTGGGACATGAGGGCTCCATGTCTTTGCCAACATTTTGTATTGCTAGAGTCTTTCGTTTTAGCCAATCAAGTTGAGTGGGTGGTAGGATCTCACTGTGGTTTTTTTTTTTTTTTTTTTTTTTTTTGAGAAGGAGTCTCACGCTGTTGCCCAGGCTGGAGTGCAGTGGCGCGATCTCGGCTCACTGCAAGCTCCGCCTCCCGGGTTCCCGCCATTCTCCTGCCTCAGCCTCCTGAGTAGCTGGGACTACAGGCGCCCGCCACCGCGCCCGGCTAATTTTTTTTTTGTATTTTTAGTAGAGACGGGGTTTCACTGTGGTCTCGATCTCCTGACCTTGTGATCCGCCCGCCTCGGCCTCCCAAAGTGCTGGGATTACAGGCTTGAGCCACCGCGCCCGGCCCTCATTGTGGTTTTTATTTCTTTGTTAAATTTCCATTGTGTCCACAAGAATGCAAAAAAACCTTATGGGCAGAGTTTTGTTAAATGTTTTTTTGGAGCTTAATGTTTTTGTCACTTTAATGGACCTTATTTTTTTTTAAAGCAATTTTAGGTTCACAGCAATATAAAGTGGAAAGTGTAGAGAATTCTCATATACCCCTTGCCCTCCCACATGCACAATCTCCCCCAAAAACCAACCCCTGGCACCAGAGCAGTCTATTTTTTACAAGTGATGAAACTACCTACATTGACTCACCAGTATCACTCAAAGTCCATAGTTTACATCAGCTTCACTCTTGATGAATGGGTTTTGACAAATGTATTATGACCCGTATCCACCACTACAGTATCACACAGAGGAGTTTCACTGCCCTAACATCCTCTGCATGTTTTTGCCTTTTCCAGAATGTTATATAGTTGGAATCCTACATTATTTAGCCCTTTTAGATTGGATTCTTTCACTTAGTAATATGCATTGACGGTTCCTCTGTGTCTTTTCACGGCTTGATAGCTCACTTTCTTTTAATGTTGAATGTTATTCCCTTGTCTGGATGCACCACCGTTTATCCATTCACCTACTGAATGACATCTTGGTTGTTTCTGAGTTTGGGTAATTATGAATAAAGCTGCTATATACACGTGTGTGCAGGATTTTGTGTGGACATACATTTTTGAATCATTTGGGTAAATACCAAGGAACATGATTGCTGGGTGATTGCTGGGCAGTATAAGAGTATGTTTAGTTTTCTAAGAAATTGCCAAACTCTTTTCCAAAGTGGCTGTTCTGTTTTGCATTCCTACCAGCAATGAACGAGAGGTCCTGTTGTTCTACAGACTTGCTAGCATTTGGTGTTGCCACTGTGCTGGGTTTTGGCCATGCTAATAGGGGTGTAGTGGTACCTCACTGTTGCTTTAATTTTCAGTTCCCAAGCTAGGCACGGTGGCTCACGCCTGTAATCCCAGCACTTTGGGAGGCGGAGGGGGGCGGATCACCTGAGGTCAGCAGTTTGAGACCAGCCTGACCAACATGGCAAAACCCCATATCTGTTAACAGTACAAAAATTAGCTGGGCATGGTGGTGGGTGCCTGTAATCCCAGCTACTCAGGAGGCTGAGGCAGGAGAATCTCTTGAACCCAGGAGGCAAAGGTTGCAGTGAACCAAGATCGCGACACTGCACTCTAGCCTGGATGACAAAGTGAGACTCTGTCTAAAAAAATAAAAATTAAGTTTCAGTCCCGTAAGTATACATTTTGTTGAGGGTCTTTTTGCATGCTAATTTGCCATCTGTGTATCTTTTTGGTGTAATGCCATTCTGGTTTTTGGCCCTTTTTTAAATCGAATTGTTTGTTTTCAAATTGGTGAGTGTTAAGAGTTCTTTGTACATTTTGAGTAACAGTCCGTTATCAAATATGCCTTTTCCCAATATTTTCCCTGAGTCTATGACTTGTCTTCTCATTCTCTTGACATTGTCTTTCACAGAACAGAAATTTTTAATTTTAATAAAGTCCAGCTTATCAATTATTTCTTAGCGCTTAATACATTTTTACATACATATATCCCATGCAACCACCATCCAGATCAAGATATAGAATATTTCTAACATTGCAAAAGATTCTCTTCTGCCCCTGCCTCCAAAGGTAAACCACCATTTTGGGACTTAACATCATGAATTAGTTTTGCCTGTTTTTGAGAGTCACATAAATGGTCATACAGTATGTACCAGTTTGTGTATGGCTTCTCTTGCTTGATATAATATACTTTTCTTTTGTTGTCAGATAATATTGCATTATAAGAATATATCAAAATTCATTTGCCTTTAAATGGGCATTTGAGTTTCCTAATTTGGGGCCACCATGAATAATAATGCTATGACCATCTTTGCATTTATATGGGTATACACCAATGTGTAGAATTGCTGGGACATAGGAATGTGTGTGTATATATAGCATTAGTAGACACAGGCAAGCTGATTTCCAGTGTGGTTTGTGAATTTACATTCTCATCAGCAGAGTTTGAGAGTTCCAGTGGTTTCACATTCTTGCTAACACTTCATGTTTTCCTTGCTTTCTCATTTTAGTCATTCGGGGATGGGGAGATATGTATGGATATTGCATTGTGATTCTAATTTTTTTATATCCCTGATACAGTGGAAAACTTTTTCATATGTTTGTGAACCATTTTGGGATATGCTTTTTTTTTTTTAACTTTTTAAGTTCAGGGGTACATGTGTAGGTTTGTTACATAGGTAAACTTGTGTCATGGGGGTTTGTTGTACAGATTATTTTATCACCCAGGTATTAAACCTAGTACCTATTATTTCTCTGATCCTCTCCCTTCTCCTACCCTTCACTCTCCAATAGACCCCACTGTGTAGTGCTCCCCTCTATGGCATGTGTTCTCATCTTTTAGCTCCCACTTATAAGTGAGAACATGCAGTATTTGGCTTTCTGTTCCTGTGTTACTTTGCTAAGGATAATGGCCTCCAGCTCCATCCATGTTCCTGCAAAGGGCATGACTTTGTTCTTTTTTTTTTTTTTTTGAGATGGAGTCTCGTTCTGTCTCCCAGGCTGGAGTGTGGAGCGCAGTGGCGCGATCTTGGCTCACTGCAAGCTCCGCCTCCCAGGTTCATGCCATTCTCCTGCCTCAGCCTCCCGAGAAGCTGGAACTATAGGCATGTGCCACCACACCTGGCTAATTGTTTTTGTATTTTTAGTAGAGACAGGGTTTCACCGTGTTAGCCAGAATGGTCTCGATCTCCTGACCTTGTGATCTGCCTGCCTCGGCCTCCCAAAGTGCTGGGTTTACAGGCGTGAGCCACCGCACCCAGCCTGACTTTGTTCTTTTTTATGGTGACATAGTATTCCATCGTGTATATGTACCACATTTTCTTTATCCAGTGCACCACTGATGGGCATTTAGGTTGATTCCATGTCTTTGTTATTGTGAATAGTGCTGCAGTGAACCCTCACATGCATGTGTCTTTATGATAGAGCAATTTATATTCCTTTGGTTATATACCCAGTAATGGGATTGCTGGATTTAATGGTAGTTCTGTCTTTAGCTATTTGAGGAATCACTACACTGTCTTTCACAATGGTGGAACTAATTTATACTCCCACAACAGTGCATAAGCGTTTCTTTTTCTCTACAACCTCGTCAGCACCTGTTATTTTTTGACTTTTTAATGACTGTCATTCTGACTGGTGTGAGACATTATCTCATCGTGGTTTTGATTTGGGGATATGCTTTTTTCAGTAAAATGTCTATTCAAGGATTTGCCTACTTTTTTTTTTAAGACAGAGTCTTGATCTGTCACCCAGGCTGGAGTACGGTGGCGTGATCTTGGCTCACTGCAACCTCTACCTCCCGGGGTCAAGTGATCCTCCTGCCTCAGCATCCTGAGTAGCTGGGATTACAGACACGTGCCACCATGCTTGACTAACTTTTTTTTGTATTTTTAGTAAAGACGGTGTTTCACCATGGCAGGCTGGTCTGGAACTCCTAACCTCAAGTGATCTGCCCGCCTCAGCCTCCCAAAGTGCTGGGATTACAGGCATTGCTTACTTTTTTATTGAGTTATCTGTGTTTTTGTTATCATTTTTAGGAACTATTTAGATATTCTAAATGTAAGATCGTTGTTAGATATATGTATTACAAATGTCTTCTCTTACTCTGCAGATTGACTTTTTACTCTCAGTGAAATCTTTTGATTAGCAGAAATTCTTAAGTTTAATGAAGGCTAATTTATCACTTTCTCTTTGTGGTTAGGGCTTGCTGCGGCTTGTTTGAGAAATCTTCATTTGTCCTCAATCATGCAGATGATTTCTTTTGTCTATTAAATGCTTTGTTGTTTCACTTTTCAGATTTAGACTTGCAGTCTACCTGGAATTGATGTGAGTATGGTGTGAGACAGAACTTCAGGTTGACTTTTGGTTCTCTGTGGATACCCATTAGACCCAGCAGATATAGAACCATATTCATGGCAACGGTAACTGAAGAGTTACCTGTCATGCGCATGCCTGTCATCCCAGCACTTTGGGAGGCTGAGGAGGGTGGATCACCCAAGATCAGGAGTTCGAGACCAGCCAAGCCAACATGGTGAAACCCCGTATCTATTACAAATACAAGAATTAGCCGGGCGTGGTGGTGCACACCTGTAATCCCAGTTACTCAGGAGGCTGAGGCAGGAGAATCACTTAAACACGGGAGGCAGAGGTTGCAGTGAGCTGAGATTGTGCTACTGCACTCCAGCCTGTGTAACAGAGCAAGACTGTGTCTCAAAATATTAATAATAACAATAATTTTGATTCAAAAAATAGCCATGTTACTTCACTTATTATCGATGTATATAATACAAGCATACATTTTATTTGGTTTGTCTTCCCTAAACTCGTATAGGCTTACTCATCAAATTACTAACGTTACATAATGTTAAGGATCATTAAACAAGGAAATTTTGCTCAACTAAATCCATTTGTTATGGTGACAAACTTTTTCTTTCAACAGTAATTATATTTTGTAACTGGAAGATAATTTTCTAGGTGTTTAGATGACTTAAAATTTGGGGCTGATATTAAATTGAGTTAATTAATGGATAATCACTGTATACTTAGATGACCTCTAAATACTATCAAATTACAAAACATTGATTACTCAACATAATTTTAGGTTTATATGCAATTGCTTTTTATTTGCGTGCTTTAGAGAGGCTGTTTCTTGGGGTCAGATGCATGACTACTCATTTTGGCACTTTCAGACGGTGTAAAGGGAATGTGTGTGGCTATAGAAGGTTGATTACAAACTTTGCTATTCTACTAAAATCTTTGTCTAAGATAAACAGTTCTCACTTCTCTAACTACCATTTTTCTCTGTGAAGTAGAAGACATTTGGGCTAGTAATGAAAATTAATATGGTTAAGATACATTTCTATGAGTTAAAAAAATTAACATGGTAGTTGGAGCTATGCAACGAGCAATAGTGAGAGAGAAACACAACTGTACCCAAGCTTTTGTTTTTCAAGGAAAAAGCATTTCTTTTGCTAAAGCAGTAATTATCAAACGTTTTGGGAGAGACTTCAGTTCACAAAGGAGGCGCTCCCCGTGTTTCTCATGGGAACTTGTCCAAGTATATCTCTTACATAGCAAATCCCATCTTGCTGCCCCTGCTCAGAGGCCCTAGGTCCATATGGGCCTTTCTTCCCAAGAAGACCGTTGTCATTGTTCGCACACCTGCCGCCCATTGGACTGGATGCTCTCCTGACAGCCCTGTTTGCATACCTCCATTCAAAACACATTTTCATTACTGAACCAGATGTCAGGAAAACAAACATTTCATATTCTATGAAAATTGCGTAGGGTCGTATTGGTTTTAGAGGATTGTTGTGAGACAGAGATGAGACAGTGTCAGTGGAACAGAGTAGATGAACGTCAGTGTGGGTCCATTTGAAGTCTGGAGGGATGGACTGGCGCCCCAGCCTCCCCAAGGAAGCCAGAACCCAAGAGTTGCCTTTCACTTTTGCCTCTCAAGGAACCTGATAGAGCCAATGTGAAAAAAACACACTCAGAGCTCAAGAGGGCTGGCCCTTCCCAGGACAGATGCTGCAGAGACTGGATGCATTTTTTCCTGCCTAACCAATCTTGGCGACAGGTTTCTGGGCTCTCATCCATGAAGCTACCTGCCTAGGGAAATGAGTCAGTTCGGTTATTAGCTCACCAAGGGCTTTTATTCTTGACAAGGTGCTGATACCCTATCTACCGCCAATGCTTGGGAATAGCTGACTTGTACTTAACTGTGAGGGAATCAAGATATCAGGATACCTAGAGAAGCTGGAGAAACCCACTTCCACCTCCCACAGGAGCCAGCGCAGTGTAGAGCCTGGGCTGTAGGCACTACTGAGGGATCTGATGTGTAGGTAAATAAGGGTCTGGGAGTACCAGTTTCTCAGTCTAGGGTGTCTGGACTGGGGACAGCATGGAGGCAGGAGGTGGAGCAGGTGATGAAGGGCTGGGAGAAGGGAACCCTGGAAAGGGAAGAGAACATTCAGGAAAAATAGAGAGTACTCAAGTAGAGTCCTGCAGATCTGTCCCCAGAATCCAGGACTTAGACAACAGGCTCTCAATGAGCCATCTAGGAGGGGAGAGGGATTCAGGCCTAAGAAGAGCAGAATAAAAGAGAAATTTCTCCTTGCCAGCAACATGCTCATGGCAGAAAGAAAAAGGGGACAGCCGCTGTGTGGGGTTTAGCGACTTTGTCCAGGTCAGTACCAGGAGGCAAAAGGATGGGCATGGGGGCCTGGGAGCCAGAAGGAGGACAGGAGCCTCAGGAGATGGTGGAAAGGCATCTCAGGAGCATGGGGAAGAAAGGGAGGAAAGCTTGGGAAGCAGAGGAGAAAGTGGCCTTGAGAGCTTCATGCCAAGCAACCCTTCAGATTCCCTGATGCTCTGTTATAGACAAAGCTCCCTGGTAGTCTGAGTTCTGGGAGGGGCAGGCTGGGCATAGCTGGGGTAGGCATGGTGGAGGGATGTTTGCCTGACTTTGGGCCCAGGAATTAGGTCCCATGATGCACCAAGTCCTGGTTCTCCTTGGATGGTCGTCATACAAACCAAGTCAGTGATGTGGTCCTTGCTTTCAGGAACTTGTCATGAAAAACAGCAGATCATCAGGGCTCAAGGGCTTTCAAGGGTGGAGTCTCCCATCCCCACATGTAACTCTGTAGGGCAGACAGGGTACATGTAGGGACACAAGCCCCCATCTGCCATCTTTGGAGCCTCTTGAAAGCCTTGATACTGAGATTTAAGAGGCTCTTTGAGTGATCCATCCAGCCCAGCACTTGTCTCTGAGATTGTGATGGTAGGTGTTCAATGATTGTATGTTAAATTGAACAGGAGCAAGATGGAATGTTCTTTGAAAGATCAAGAGTAGCCTTAAAGCAAAGGGGTTGGGATATTCCTGTACCATCACACGGTGGCCAAAAGGGATCTGCGGTCAGAAGACTGGGTACAACCTCGGATCCACTGCTTGCGATCTAAGTGACTGAGCAGGCCACGTAACCTCCCTAAGATTCTTTTTATCATCTTTAAACTCTCATGGTCCCTGGCATCAGAGTTGGGACCCAACAAATGGCAGTTAAATAGAAGAGTAAACATATATCATCAGATGTTACAGAAATGTTAGTATTATGCCATGAGTAATAAGAAACACACCTGGCTGGGCACGGTGTCTCACGCCTGTAATCCCAGCGCTTTGGGAAGCTGAGGTGGGTGGATCACTTGAGGCCAGGGGTTTGAGACCAGCCTGGCCAACATGGTAAAACCCTGCCTCTACCAAAAATATACAAATTATCCAGGTGTGGTGGTGTGTGCCTGTAGTCCCAGCTACTCAGGGGGCTGAGGCAGGAGAATCACTTGAACCCGGGAGGCAGAGGTTGCAGTGAGCCGAGATCACACCACTGTACTCCAGCCTGGGAGACAGAGTGAGACTCTATCTCAAACAAACAAACAAAAAAGAAACATACCTAAAATAAGTGGAAGCCTGCAAAATCAGCATGTGATTTGGTCATCAGAAATCAGGTTAGCATAACTAATCTGAAGTTATATGAAAGTTCTCCAAATGAGTGTGTTAGGCAGCCTGGGTGATGACAACTCAGAGGTCTTTAAATCTCTTGGACAGGTTTTGCCAGCTCTGCTTGTGCAACCATCAGTAGTGACTGCACCTACCACCTCCCTTGTCTCTGTCTTGGAGTCTTTTGAGGAGGAAGCAAATTTGAGTTCTTTGAACTCAAGGGATAATGACTCACAGTCACAGTTCTAGGTATTACATTTAGTTACAGAACAAATTCACAGGACAAAAGGAATTCCTCTTCCAGCATACTGTCCAGGACTTTATAAATGCCAAACTCAAAGCAAACACAGTGATTTGTGTGTTTGTACATTGTGTTTGGATATTTAACCATGTTCCAGAACCTGGATAAATCACTGTCTACTAGTATGGATACTTCTCATCACTGCAACATGAGAACAGAAAGCCATTTAGCTACTTTCTTGGTCTATGGTTGTAATAGTTATCGATTGCTGTATAACAAACTTATTGGCTTGAAACAAGACACATTATCTTGTAGTTTCTGTGGTCAGGGGTCTAGACACAGCCTAGCTAGGTCTTCTGGTTAGGGGCTCACAAGTCTGCAATCCTGGCATTATCTAGGACTGGGTTCTCATCTGAAAGCTCTATTGAAGCAGAATCTGCTTCTAAACTCACACATGTTGCTGGCCGAGTTCATTTGCTTGTAGTTTTATAACTAAGGGACCTGGCTTCTTGTGGGCTCTTGACTGGTGGTTTCCCTCTTGGAAGCCACTTCCAGTTCCTACAGGCTTCTGGAAATTTCTCCCAACGAGGTCCTTTTCCACTTGGCATTTATTCTGTCGAGCCAGAAGGAGAGGTGTCTGCTAGCAAGATGGAGTCTTCCATATGGAACCTAGTCAAGGAGCGAACATCCCATCATCTTCTGTTAGTTCTGCCTCTAACCACCGGAACAGGGTGAAGGTGATGGGATGTCCCAATGGGAAGGGATCCCCCATAGAAAGGAGCAGCAGGCAGGGGTCACGGGGCCACCTTAGTGTCTGTCACAATAGCCGACTTTGAAAGTTGTCCAGCATCCTGACGGCCATGCACAGATTCCATCATGGTGCTTTAAAATTATTTACTAAAACCCACAGAGAAAAGAGGTAAGAAGATACTTCCATGTTACTCCCAAAGCTTCTTGTGTATAGTCTTATTGGACCCCCGCTGTGATCTTCCCCAGCTGGGTGATCAAGCCAGGACCACCTGAAAATGCTCTCCTAATACCTCCTAATGCCTAATGTAAGTTTGTTACCCAGACTCTATTGTTCGGAGACATGGTGTCCTTTCTTCATTCCCCGGGCACTCTTCGAGAGATCATGCACCCCGCCTCTCTCTCCTCCTCAATGTTGAACTTCAGGTACTACTTCTCCCAATTCCCACTCCCCATCCTCCAGGGAATCAAAGGCCTCCTGCCTTTTAAAATTCAAACACTCAACTGCACACTAGATGTTACATTTTTTATGGAGGAGAGGGTGCTGGCTTTTTATCAGATTCTCAAAGGGTCCGCTTCTACCCCAAAAGATAAAGAACCATGATGTTAGAGGATGTCCACCCGTACATGTGAAAGAAAAAGCCAACAGCTCTGGTGTGAGGCTACAAGCTTGCCGTCTTGCTCCCACCCCCTGCCCAGGGCAACCGGCCTGAGACCCGGGCAGTCCTTGACAAGCCAGCAGTGCTCCTGCCAGAGGAAAACAGGGTCCATTGTGCACCTGGGCTGGAGCAGTTCCAGGCCCCATTTAGCTTATCGGCTGGCTGCTCTGTCTAGGTCTTGAGGCTCAGACCTTGTGAGCTGATAGCATCCTCCTTCTTTCCAGAGTCAACACGGCCGCGGGCCTGAGAAGCTGGCAGCCATTCTCAGGAAGGGGGTCGAATGCCACGTTATCACTGGACAGGCAGGTGTGTGGCCTTCACTGGGACGGGCCCCTTTGGCTTGTTCTCCTTATCTGCTCTCCTCTCAAGGCCCTGCAGTGGTTATTGAGGGCAGTGGATCCAAGGGCAGAATCTCTCTCCTGCCTCGGGCTCCCTGAGATCTGTGGCCGACATCCACCGTCCCTCAATGTTCCTCACTCTTCTTCAGTCTGATGTCTAAGTCCCCCAGACATTTCTTATTCATCACTGGTAGGCAGTGTTGCAGGGCCCCTGTGCCTCTAGAACCATAGGCACGGGCAGGAATGCAGACTCAGCACCTGGGGAGGGGGCTTTGGACCTGTGTCTGGCAAACATCCTTGGGCTGTGACGGGGTGGGCTGGACTGCTGGGGAAGAGACAGAGACCAGCTGAGCATCGCAGGTTCAGGAATTCTATGTGGTGCCAACACCACAGAGGTCTTCAGTCCCGTGTGAGCAGAGCTTAAAGGGAAATGTCACGTTAGGGAGAGCGGCAAGGTTTCCTGCCACACAACATCAGGAGAAAGGAGTCACTTCTGTATCCGGGTATGACTGGAAAGGTGAGCCGCAGGACTCGAAGCGGCGGAATGCATTCTGGAAAGCCCATCAGGCCAGACGGGCAAGTTATCCTGGGAGTGATTGACAGCAAAATCACACCCAGGAAATACAGAGACCTGAAGATGGCCCCACTTCTCATTCTATGTAAAACCAGTTTCAGAAGAGAGAGAGAGGGAGGCCACGCTGATTATTCTTGGAAAAGGTCAGCATGGGTGGCACCTGTTCAGACTGGATGAGGGCAGGTACGATGGACGTGACTCAGCTCCCGGCAGGCAGTATCCCAGGGAGCAGGGACAAGCAGGTCCCCAGCTCTGGTCAGACAGCAACCTGGACCCCCGGCAGGCAGTATCCCAGGGCGTAGGGACAAGCAGGTCCCCAGCTCTGGTCAGAAAGCAACCTGGACCCCAGGTGGTCTGCTGCTTTGCCTGGCAACCCTGCCTATAAACTGCCTGTGAGCAGAACAAGCGAGCAGGTGTGCACCCCTGGCATTCACGGGCCCTGGTTCAAGTGGGGCCGAGTTTGAAGCAAGGGCTGTCAGGGCCTCAGAGGCAGGCACTTCCGCCCGTTGCTGTATTGCTGCAGCTCACGGCACGCTGTACCCGTACAGGCAACATCCTCCTGGGACTCAGGTCAGGGAACGAGGAAGGGGTCCATGTGAGGAACAATTCTGGCCGAGAGAGAAGCAGGGATGGGTGGGAGGGGGATGGAGAGAGAGAGATGAAGGCAGGACACCCTCTCGGAGACACAGCTGGGCTTGTGCTCTGAGGACTCGGCTCAGAATTCAGCCCCATCTCCAGGTCACCTGGAAGCCCTAATGTTGCTGGGCTCCCCTCAGTGACACTTGCCTTCTCCGTCTCACCAGCCTATTCTGATGGCTTCGACTGATGCCCTCTGTCCTTCTGGCAGAATTTGTGGGAAATGCGTGTCCTGGAGAGGGGGTGAGAGTCTCCACTCAGAACTTCTCGACTGCAGTGCTGTCAACACAGCATGAGTGTGTGAGGTACTGAGGTCCTCGGCCCCGGGGGACCCCAGGTGCGCTCACAGCCTCAGGTGCAGCGGCCTTCTGCATCCCAGCATGTGGCACACAGAGTGTCATGTGCTGTGTGTACCACATGGTGAAATGGGTGGAGACACTGACAGCAGGCTTAGCTTGGAAGCCGCACCCCAAAGGAGCTTCAAAGAAGAACCCCCTCCACATCCTCAGGAGAACGACTCTTGGTTGGAAAAGGCCTGGAAGTGACCATGTATATGGTGCTTCATCTCTTTCTCAGGCCTATAAGGACAAAATTTACATTTGAAAAGAAAAAGAACAACATAGAAACCTTTGCAAAGGGCTGCCAGTATTTTTTTCTCTGAGGAACCTGCAATGTGATGAACATTTTATTTCCCAGAGAGCCAGAGGCTGGACAAAGGCAGAGGGGCCTGGAGGCTGCCCCCAGGTAGGGAAACTTCTGGAGCAGGGACTTGACTCCACCTCCCGGGGGACCATATGTCCAGAGCGTGCACTTCTGGGAAGGCTGCAGAGCTGAGACCAGTCAGATGCCCGATGCCCTGACCCTGAGATGACGCTGCTCCCTGCCATCTCCTCCCACCTTTGGTGCCGTTTTCACAGCCTTAAGCTCTCGTGCAGTCTGGGCAGAAGCTGAGCCTTGTGTCTGATCTGTACTGGCAGGAAGGAGGCAGCCCCTCTGGGTGAGGGGCCTTCAGGCTGCAACTGGCTCTGGCGAGGATGATGGTGAGAGGCCCATCTATTTCCTCAACCTTAGCGGACCTACCCTAAAGCAGGGAAAGCGTGGTGATGGGGTGGGTCACATTTATTCCCATTCTGTCTCCTCTCTTGCATCAGCATTGCAGCACAGCACCCAGGAGCTTTCTAGAAAAGCAGCCTCCCAGGCCCCGCCCAGACCTGCTGGGCCAGAAAGAATGGGATCCCCCGGGCAATGCATGTGTGCAGACAAGTGTGAGAAACGCTGCTGCTCTAGATACGAGGTTAGCAAAGCGCTGCGGAAGTATGGGCAGAAGAGCCGCACGGTCCTGGTTTCAAATTCTGACCCACCACTCCCACCCATAGGACCCACTCCATGTTTCTCAGCTTCTCTGAGCCTCAGTTTCCTCCTCTGCAAAATGAGGACAATCACAGCACCCACTCATTAGAATCGGGGGAGGACAAAAGTGTCCAAAGCATGGGTAGTGCTTGGCCCATCGGAGGTGCTGGGGGTGAGAATCCTTCTTCTGGAAATTCCTTCCTGGTAAGTCCTCTGGAGTGAGGCTGAGGAATGAGTGTTTTTAGAAACTCCAGGTAGCTCCGATGCAAGGCCAGGTGATACCATCCCCTGTCATTTACAGTACCTGACACTGGAATTGTACCCAGGGCACTCTTGTGCACTGGGATGAGACTGATGCAGGTTGGAAGGCAGAGCTCTCTGCAGTGGGAGAAGGATGGCAGGGAGCAATGGTCCGGGTCTCAGAAGCATAAGGGAGATGGGCTCGCTGCTGGAAGCCATTGGTGCATTCTCAGCTGAGGCACAGCCTGACGTCCACAGCTCACAGAAAGGAAAGGGGAGTGAAACGGGAGGTGGTGGTTTTAGAATAGCCATCTTAGGAGCTTGGCTGGGAAAGGACAGTTATTTGAAATAACAGAGAATCAGAGAGATTCTTCAGAAACGAGAGAACTGAGATGGTGTTAAGGTAGGGAACGCTATCCTGAATAATAATAATTTCCCCTGAATAACTAAATGTGGGTTTTTGTTGTTGTTGTTGTTTGTTTGAGACAGAGTTTCACTCTGTCGCCCAGGCTGGAGTGCAGTGGTATGATCTTGGCTCATTGCAACCTCCACCTCCCGGGTTCAAGCAATTATCCTACCTCAGCTTCCCAAGCAGCTGAAATTACAGGCATGTGCCACTGCACCTGGCTAATTTTTGTATTTTTAGTAGAGATGCAATTTTGTCATGTTGGCCAGGCTGGTCTCGAACTCCTGACCTCAGGTGATCCACCTGCCTTGGCCTCTTAAAGTACTGGGATTACAAGCATGAGCCACTGTGCCCAGCCTGAATAACTAAATGTCTTTCAGCACCTAACATTTTCTTCTACAGGTTTGCTTTTTCAAAAAAAAAAAAAAAAAAATGAAACGCTTCACGAATGTACATGTTCTCCTTGTGCAGGGTCATGCTAGTCTTCTCTGTATGGTGCCAATTTTAGTATATGTGCTGCCAAAGCGAGCACCAGGTTTGCTTTTTTATGTGTTTTTTTAAAGAAATGGTATAATGAAACATACATATAGAAAGCGCATAAACAAAAACGGACAGTTTCACAAATAGTTGTAAAGCAAAGTGCTGTGTGGCCCCTAACTAGCTCAAGCAGCAGAACCTTGCCAGCATGCAGAAGCATCTATAAATCTTGCGGGAGGCAGCACAGGCACACCGTTGACTTTAAGCTTTGCACCTGTGCTGTGAGGCGGGCATGCTTGTTCCTATTTTATGTTTGAGGACACCAGGATGCAGGTGGGTTACCTGGCTCCCCCAGGGTCAGCTAGTGGGCAGTAGAGCGAGAATTCAAACCCAGGCGTGTTGGATTTGAATGGAACTGACAGTGCTGTCTCTGCAGGTGCTAAGCGGGAGGCTTGGCCATAGGGATGGGTGGCAGGGCTGGAGGGCCAGCCTGGACAGTGGGCAGGGAGAGAATGGACTCGGAGATTGAGTTAACCCCGCTGGACAGGTAACACGGGAGGAGAGACACAGAGCAGGTACTGTGGGGTGAAGAGGAAGCCTGCTCTGCTCCCCAAGAATCCCTCCCCACCATGCCTTCCCCTCACTTCTCCCTGACAGTGTCACGAGAGTCTGCCGTTCAGCTAAGGCTTGGGAGAGGGCGCCCTAGATTCTTCCTATTAGACAAAGAGGAGCTTGGCAGGCGGGTCTGGGGACTTGATAGTGCGGGGTCACTGAGGAGTGTCCTTTAAGACGATGGGAGCCGAGGGGAAGACGGAATTACTCCCAGAGAGAAGGCTCCCAGCCATGCTAGCTCACAGCCCTCAAGTCCACTGCTCTTAAAAGAAAATTCTCTACTGAGTTGCCGAAGGACTCGTGCTGAGTTCCAAGCAAGATAAGACAGAACACAAGTCACTGGTCAGTGATGGGTCAAGGTAAACCCAGCCAGAAGAGTTATTCCAAGAAGGTCACGAGGCCATTATACAACCTTCGGAATGAGACATTTCTGCTTTCCCATAAGCAGCTGGGAGTTTCTGAGACCTGTTTACAGAAAATTAGAACTTCTAATAAAGGATATGTGACTGATATCACTTTCACCCTTGGCCTCCATCTGCCCAGTTCCCACACCTCCCTAGGTACATTTTATTCTTAGTTTCTCGTGCATCTTTTCAGAGCTTTAAAAGTGCATATCGGAGCAAATCAAATACTAGATTTGTATTTCCCCTCCATGACAAGTTTAACAATCTAGAAGCTGGGTTGGTGGATTGTCTCCTGTACCACTGAACCTGTCTCTCAGTCCCGAGAATCAGTCAGTCTAATTAAACAGTCAACAGCTGCGTCTCATTTCAGGCAGCAGTGTTCCAGGTGGGCTTCCGCCAAAGTTAGGCCACTAGTGGTGCGAGTGTTTAACAAGAGGCATTTCTATGAAAACAAAAGAAAAACAAAAGTTAATCATTAGAATCAACTATCAACTCAGCTTTTGAGCTCAGAAAGCAGCCAGGTGAGAAGATTTCTGGGTTTGGGCTGAAAGCATCCTCAGCTGGAGTGGGAGCAGGCAGTGGCAATTTGACAGGTTTTCCCGCTTTACAGTTTGCGTCAGCTGTTCCAGGGCAGTTTCTGAGTAGTCCATATAGCGGCAGACGTGAGGACCTTGCGTACATAAGTTGCTGCGCTTTCTCTGCGGCTTGTGTCAAGTCATCCAGCTTTCATTTGCAGGGCTTCAGGAAGAGAGCAGTTCTCATTTCAGTGATTCCAAGCCAGAAGGGTGGGAGAAAAATATTAGTTCGGAGACCTGTAGCCAGACATTGCTGGAAACTAGAATAATTCAGGATCCCGTCCAGATTGCAGGTAAATAACAAAAACCTCAAAAACAATGAGCTAGGATCTAACAACGAGTGCATACCGTTTTCTTCTGAAACACAATTTTTCTTTCTAGAGGCATTTCCATTTCTTCCAAAGATTATCAAAGTAAGACTAATTTGTTTGCAAAATAATGTTTGCAAAAGTGATGATTATTTATGCAAGTGCCATAAGAATAGTGATTGACTGTATAGGCTCTTTTAAAATTTGCTTTGCTGGAACTTTTGATAAGGAACCTCAGGTTAGACTTTTAAAAGCCTCTTGAGGCCAGAAGCCAGGCCAATAACTTGCCATCAGACTTCGCCTGCAATACCTACAGATTTGGGTGAATTCCTTTCTTCCCAGGATCCCCAAAATATTCTACAGTTCCTGGGCCTGCCAGAAAGTGACATTACTTACTCACTTGTAAGGTTAGAAACTCTTTTAAGCCAAGCCAGTTTTTCCAGTGGGGGCTTTACTGGTTCCAATAAAGTAAATAAACTTTATTGGTTTTAGTTCCTTAAAACTGTCTGGTCATGTCTGAAAATATGACATTCCAGTTAAAGCCCTTGGTCATATAATCAGTGTTTCCAATTTTGTCCTGTTTCAAGGAGAATATATTCTTATTGAACTTATGCAAATAACTATAATTGTCATAAAAAGAAGAGTACTCATAAATAGTTTCTAAATTCTGGAGGTCACGGAGGAAGAAAAAACCAAATGTTTTAATTTTTTTAACAAAAATATACTAAATTGCTGTAAGCAATAGGTAGCTTAAAAGAAAAAAAGGTTTCCTTAAATCTGGAAAACAAAATATTTAAAGAAGAAATGTTTCAAATAAAAGTCATAAAAAATATCCCCTTCATTTCATTTAGTCTCATGTAATTAATATTCTTCTTGATCTTGGTTAGCAGTTTCATGAACCCACCAGTTTCTTCATCAGAGTTCTAGAAATTCATACCCTATCCAATGGTGTGATCTTCAAGTTATCAGAAACCTTTATTCCAGAGTAGTCTTTTTCGTGAATCTCCTTGAAGAAGAAATTTTGGATTGTAGCTGATTACAAATGCTTTCAGAGAAGAATCAAAGTAAAACAATAACTGCCTGTGGATGAAAAAAGACATTCAATGGCCATGGTTAAAGATTTGATGGAGAGTTCACTACAATAATGATGCAATTATCAAGGAAATTTGGTTATTTCTGTGGTATATTGTATTTTAATACAATAACTAAAATTATGACTGATAGTATTATACTAGGGCATACCAGATATCTAGGAATTACATATAATTTCTGGAACACTTGTATCAATATCATACCCACAAACATAGCATAAATGTTTAGCATCACCTATTATTTGATGATGTTTCCCATATAATTGAACATATCCTATAAGCCTAATTAATTTAATAGCTCTCTTTTACAAGGTGAGAGACAAATCCTATGGAACTTTCCAGAGGCCCTCTGAAATGTTCCAAAATTAGTTTGAGGTCAAAAACATCAAATTTACAATTTGATTTGGGGAAGTTGTTAAAAATGTTGAAAGGTTTAGGATATTTGTTTAAAGAGAGTCACAGATCACTATAAAACAATACCAAAATGACAAAAAATTGTAAAGACAAATACAGAAGGTTACATAATTGTAAAAATAAATGAGCTCTATTGAAAAGACTCATTTTTCTTTCTTCTTCTTTTTTTTTTTTTTTTTTTTTTTTGGAGACAGGATCTCATTTCATCACCCAGGCTGGAGCACACTGGCATGATTATGGCTCACTACAGCTTCGACTTCCTTGGGATCAGCTGATCCTCCCATCTCAATCTCATGAGTAGCTGGGACTACAGGCACATACCACCACACTTGGCTAATTTTTCTATGTTTTGTAGAGATGGGGTTTTGCCATGTTGCCCAGGCTGGTCTTGAACTCCTGACCTCAAGCAATCCGCCCACCTTCGCCTCCTGAAGTGCTGAGATTACAGGCATGAGCCACCACACCTGGTCTTGCTTTTCTTAAGTAATCAAAGACCTGATGGAAAACAACAGGAAGCACAAGAAATTATTTTTGTAAAAAACAAAATCTTTGTGTCCTAGTACAGTTACTTAAAAGATAAAGAAAAATCTTCACATTCTCAGATGAATACTGCAAAAAACTTTGCCATTTTGACAAAGAGGATGAAATTCTAGTTTTGCATCATCGTATTAGTAATACGAAAGCTAATTTTAAGGAAACCTTATAAATAAAATTAATCTCATTTTAGCCAGCTTTGCCCCCATAACATTCCCCCCGCCCCCGCAACCAAGATTCTTTTTCCACAACCCTTTTAAAATATTTTTAAAACTTGATCTTTATTTATCTTTCTACATTTTTCTTTTTCTTATTCTGGAACAACTGCTCATTACAGTTTAGTGCAGAATTAACTATTCCTTTTTCCATTAACAGAAAATACAGCTTCATGCCTTATAATTTTCCTTACCAAAAAAATCTTACTTTCCTTGTATATTTTGCATACAGGATTATTTCCCTTATTATTTCTAGTAGTTTTAATTACATATATTAATTAGAATTTTAATCTTCAGCAATTGTAGTTTATCACATTCCATAGATTAAAGCCATAATTTCTAAAAATCATGTGCTTCTCCATAGTACAATTTTTCATGTCTATTAACAGATCCAAATTTTTGCTTCTCTATACCATGTAAAAACCAAAATGCCAACGTATATAAACTTAAATGTATACTTAGTAATTAATGTTTCAATGTTTTAAGTTACTTAGAAATGACTCAGATATGGCCAGGCATGGTGACTCATGCCTATATTCCCAGCACTTTTGGGAGGCTGAGGCGGGTGGATCATGAGGTCAGGAGTTTGAGACCAGCCTGACCAATATGGTGAAACCCCATGTGTACTAAAAATACAAAAATTAGCCGGGCGTGGTGGTACACACCTATAATCTCAGGTACTCTGGAGGCTGAGGCAGGAGAATCACTTGAACCCGGGAGGCACAGGTTGCAGTGAGCTGAGATCGACCACTGTACTCCAGCCTGGGCAACACAGTGAGACTCCGTCTCAAAAAAAAAAAAAAAAAGAAAAAGAAATGACTCAGATATGTAACGAGTATTTATTACTTAATTTAATTTAGCATAGCTTTAAGGTTGCAAGTTACCAAAAAAGTTTTCTGAAACTATTTTTAAGTAGACATGTTTTATAAAACATAATTATTATTGAAAATTCATGAATATACTTTTAAGTCACTTGTACATTATTTAATTCACTTGTTTTTAACAGTTATTCTTGGATGGCTCATGAGCATTTTTTATGAGACCTTAAACAAAGCCATCATCTTATTTCATTTTCGTTTACAAATCAGGTAAATATCAAAAATATCACAGAGGCAAAGAACTAAAAAGTTAAACATAATTTATTCTCTTTCTTTCTCTGTCTCACTCTATCATCTATTTATCTATCTATGTTTTTATTTTCATGAATGATATGTGTCAAACAATTTATTTTTACTGTGTGTTCTGTTCCTAGGTTGGGTTTTTAGTTTTATGTTTTTAAACATCAGAGACAACACGAACCTGTGTGGCCAGCAAACTCAGGGAAAAATGTGTATCTGTATTATATTTCGTGCCTACAATTCCGAAGACACTCCTGTTTTTATTTTACCAATAATTTAAAAACTAGCTTTATTTACCAAAGACTTAAGTCATGTGATTAAAAAAAAAAATTGGGGCTAGAGTCTATGTGTCTGAGAGTTTTAGGAATGCCTGATTTATCTGAGCACTTATTTATCTCTAAGGCAATTTGAATAGAGCTCCTTTAGGGATTTTATAAATTAATTTAGTAATACTATCTGGAGGTGGGAAAGTATTAAATATACATAATATGCAAATCTACATACATAAACTTACAGACAAATATAGCTTTCATTCTAACATTTAGTTACAAGTCAGTAAAACATAGTAATACAAACTCATTGATTTATTTCCAATTTATATTTTTATCTGAATTGTGTTTCTGACAAAGACGGGACAAGTTAAATTTACTTGTTTATGTGGCTAAAGCTTTTTCACCAACGTTTGTGGAAAAGACTGAGATTTTTATTTGCCCAATTCCCAAACAGTTCCTTTTAAAAAAATGACAGTCATTTCCCTGAAGTTTGTATTTCCAGATGACAGTCTTCAGGTTTTACAGAAGACAAGTTAGGGAATCATCTCAAAGGCACAGAAAAAGAATGCAAGGGTTTTTTTGTTTTTGTTTTCCCAAAAAAGGAATTTGGGAGCATATTCGCCTATTTTCAGAGGTTTTTCTTATAGAGGCTAGGGACCAAATTTTAGGCTAGTGACTGAGGAGACACTTAGCAGTTGTCTAAATGTCTCCAAAGTCCAAATGAGTGGACAAAACGTCCATTTCTGTTTCCCAGTAGCAACTTCTCCTCTTTTCAGCCTCAGGGTGCTTTTAGCAGACCTGGAGTCCAGCAAGAGTCCTCTATGGAGGGTAGTGGCCTAAGTTCCAGTGATCACGGGGCTGGAGTTGGAGGGAAAATGTCTGGCCGGGGTGGGCAGAGGGATGGAGGGTGAGGAATGTGATCGGATATCAAAGGTGGCAGTTCTCGCTAAACTGACTTACCAGGATTCTTGTTAAAACTGGATTTGTTGCATTTTCCTCTAATTTCATCTTGAGGTTTCTCTAGATATAAATCCTAGCCCTGCCCTGGTGGGTCTCCAGGGGAGGGGGTGGTGGATGTTTACAGTCTGCCTTTCATGGGATACTTACTTATTCTGGCAGATGGCTTAATGCCTAAGTGTTCGACCTGTGGCCAGGGGTCCCTCTCACAGCAAACTTGTTTATGCTAGCAGACATTCTTGTGGCTGTCAGCTGACCTATATCCAGTTTATCCCCACCAAAATAAACTCTTTGTAGGAGAGCCCTGACCAGGAGGAGAATCAGGTTTGGTTGTGTCAGTCAGATGAGACACAGAAGAAGATTCAAAATAGATGGTAAAGCCAGGTACAGTGAAGCACGCTTGTAGTTCCAGCTATTTGGGAGGCTGAGGTGGGAGAGCATTGCTTGAGCCCAGGAATTTTGGGGCCAGCCTAGGCAATATAGCAAGAGACCACATCACTAAAAAAAGAAAAAAAAAAGGGGGGGATAATGAAGCAACATACAACTTACTACAGGATTTTATAACATCAAATAGTAATTCACTACAGGATTTTATAAGAGAGTACACAGATGAGCCTTGGAGAAGGTTCAGAAGCTCAACTAAAGTTTGGCCATAGAAACCAGAATCCAGCAAACCCCTGACATTTTCTTGCAGGAATTTTCTATTCACTGACCACCAAATGTAGGAAGTCAAGGCTTGAAGGAGATATATCAAGGATTCAAGGTAACTGGATGAAAGATCAAAGGTGGCACAAGGAGGAAGGAGGAGTAGAAGTAAATGGAAAGAAGAGGTCTTAGAGGAGCAAGTTTGGGGAGGTCTAAAGCTTCACAAAGAAGCCAACGAAGTTCCACAATATTCTTTGCAAAAATCATGCCCCAAAAAAAGGAAATGGAGGCTCAGGCCTGTCATCCCAGCACTTTTGGAGGCCGAGGTGGGTGGATCACTTTAGCCCAGGAGTTTGAGACCAGTTTGGGCAATGTAATAAAACCCCATCTCTAAAATTTTTTTTTAAAAAAATATTAGCTGGGTGTAGTGGCACACACCTGTGGTCCCGGCTACTCAAGAGGCTGAGGTGGGAGGATCACTTGAACCCAGGAGGTGAAGGCTTCAGTGAGCCATGATTGTGCCACTGCACTCTATCCGGGTGACAGAGTGACAGCCTGTCTCAAAAGGAAAGAAAGAGAGGAAGGAAGGAAGGAAGGGAGGGAGGGAGGGAGCGAGCGAGCGAGTAGGGGGCAGGGGGCAGAGTATCTAGTCAGCAGGGGTTTGAGAAGAGGAGTTTCAGTTGACTGAGAAGTTCCCATAGTAGAAGCAGGATCCAGTGAGGCGCACAGAGAGATCTTAAAAAAAAATTACTGGGATTTTGACTGGAATTGTATTATATCTACACAGTAATTAGGGATATTAAGTCTTCCAATCCATGGAAATGGTGTGTCTCTCCATTTATGTTGCCTGTTTAGTTTCTCTCAACAATGTTTAGGTCTTATACATATTTTGTTAGATTTATATCTAATTATTTCATATTTTCAGGTGCTATTTAAAAAAAATTCGATTTCTTAAACTGACATCATGAATACATAGAAATATAAGATTTTTCCATATTGACATTGCAACCTGAAACAGCATTACCCTCACTAGTTCTCATAGCTTTTTTTTTATGGATTCCTTAGGGTTTTCCTACATACATGGTCATGTAGTTGGCAACAAGGAGAGTTTTGCTTTTTACTTTTTAATCTTTCTGCCTTTTTTTTCTTTTTCTTGCCTCATTACATAGGTTAGGATTTCCAGTTCCTCATTGAAGAGGTTATGAGACGGGGCATCCTTGCTTTGTTCCTAAACAGGAGACGAAAATATTCAGTCTTTTGCCATTAGGTATGATGTTAGCTCTGGATTTTTTACACTTTTATTTATTTATTATGTTAAAGATGTCTTCTACTCTTAGTTTGCTAAGAGTTTTTGTAAACATCAATGGGAATGTTTTCAGAATCTTTGCAATTTTTTTCCACATCTATGGAGATAAGTTTTTATTCTGTTATGGTGAACCACATTTGTTTTCAAATGTTAGCCAACCTTTAATAACTGAGAGAAATCCACTTTCTGTATATTGCTAGAGTCAACTTACTATTATCTTTATTCTTGAGAGATATTGATCTGTACTTTTCTTTCTTTGTCTAGTTTTGGTATTGGGGTAATGAAGACCTCATAAAATAAGTTGAAAATGGTTCCTTCTTCCTCTATTTTCTAAGAGTTTGAATAGAACTGGTATTCTTTTCATTCACCAGTGAGACCAGTTGGACCTAGAGTTTTCTTTGTGGGGAGGCTTTTAATTAGAAACTTAATTTCTATAGTAGCTATAGGAATACTTGGATTTTCTACTTTTACTTTAGTTAAATTTGATGAATTGCATTTGCTATGGTTTGAATGTGTTCCCTCCAGAATTCAGGTGTTGCTAATGTGATAGTATTAAGAGGTGAGGCCTTTAAGAGGCGATTAGGCCTTGAGGGCCTCTCCCTTGTAAATGGGATAAAGGCTCTTAAAAGTAGCTTCATGCAGCATTTGGCTCTTTTTGCCCTTCTGCCTTCTACTGTGTGAGGACACAGCATTCCTGCCCTCCAGAGGACACAGTGGCTAAGGCTCCATCTTGGAAGCAGAGAGGAGCCCTTGCCAGTTAGCTGGTGCCTTGATCTTGGACTTCCCAGTCTTTGGAACCATGAGAAATGAATTTCTGTTCTTTTAAAAATTACCTGGTCTCAGATATTTGGCTGTAGCAGCACAAATGGACCAAGGCATGTGTCTCTCAAGGGGTTTTTCCATTTCATCCAAGTTGTTAAATATAGGTGTCAGGTTTTTCCTAATGCTTCCTTATTAGGCATTTTACAGGAATCTGTGTGATATCACTTTGCACTCCTGCTGTTGGTAACGTGTGTCTATTCTCCCTGTGCCTCTTGATCACAATAGAGGCTTAGCATTTTTACTGATCTTTTCAATTAACTATTTCCTTTTCAATTAACTGTTTTATTTCCTTGATTTTTATATTAATATTTACTGGTTTTGGCTAGGCACAGTGGCTCATGCCTGTGATCCCAGCACTTTAAGAGGCTGAGGAGGGAGGCTGGCTTGAAGCCAGGAGTTCAAGACCAGCCTGGGCAACAATGTAAGACTTCCATCACTACAAAAAATTTTAAAAAATTAGCTTGTTGGGAGGGCATGTGCCTGTAATACCAGCTACTTCAAAGGCTAAGGCAGGAGGATTGCTTGAGCTCAAGAATTCAAGGCTGCAGTGAGCTATGATGACATCACTGCACTCCAGCCTGAGCAACAGAGTGAGACTCTGTCTCAAAAAAAAAAAAAAAAAAAATTATTGTTTTCTTAGTTCTGCTTACTTCAGTTTTAATTTGCTCTTTTTTTTCTAAGTTCTTAACATAAATTGTTAAGGTAGAATATTTATTTTAGAGCTTTCTTCCTTTTTAATATAAATATTTAAAGCAAATTTCCCTCTAATCATTGCATTACATGCAATATAAATTTTAACATATCATGTAACCATTTTTCAATTGATATAAATTATTTTCCAGCTTCCTTTTTTTAAATTGGATCTCCCTGTTGAACCTTTGCTATTTGGTGGTATACTGTTTTGTTTCCAATTATTTGGGGATTTTTCAAATAGAGAGGTGTAGAGAAAGGAAGACCTTCACAGGGCTTACTCAGTTTACTTCTTATGCCTCTGGCCCCTCTCGAGGATTCAGTAAGACCATGACTTTTCTTTTCATCTGGCAGTTCATGTTTCAAAGCCTAATTTTTTTTCCCTAAGACCCAGGTGTGATGTCTTCCTACCGAGGACACTTTGAGGCTGGCCACACCTTGAAGGGCCAAGTCTTGCTTTGCTTGTGACTTGCTTTTTCTATGGACAATTGGAAAAAGTGCCAGCAGAGGGGGCCAGTGGTGCAGGTAATGGGACATCACCATCCAGCTTTAGAATGTCCAGTTCCTGCTGAGCTCAATTGTAACCAAGCAACAGTGCTATTCAACCCCAAGGACCAAAAGAGCCACTTTTTGTATACATTTGAGGTGGATAAGACTTCTGAAATCATTCTGAGACTACTCATCATCCTCACATTTATTGAAGGGTCTGCCTATTCTGGACGCTGGGATTGGTATCGAGACTCTAAAGAGGAAACTTACAGTCTAATTGTAGAGTCAGGACATACATGGGAAAAGAGAACCACCTGTTCAAAGAGGTGGAGTCAAAATTAAAATAGAGATAGGTAGAGGGGGAGAGAGAGAGAGAAGATTGGTCAATGGATGCCTGAAACGCCCTGCCCAGGGACTCTCACTGAATTGCTCTGGAGTCAGACTCTGGCATGGATAAATGTTTAAAACTCCCCAGATGATATGTTTACACTTAGCAATTTAAAGTTTGGTAACTAATTTCAAATTGGCATTTGGACTGGTCCAGAAAGAGCGTCACACATCCAACTCCTGAGGTTGTGGACGTTGCTCAGATGGCTTTTGTTGTATATTCTTTGGTTCCAATCATTTGTCCATTCAGGTTTTGAAAAAAATACTGACATAGGTTGCATTATTTCTTGAACCTGAGTTAAGAGTAAGCTAAGAAATCCTTTTTAAAAAGTATTTCGTGTCAAAGGGATACAAACTCTGTTAGGAACCTGTCATGGGAACTTTGCTTGCAGGGGTCATTTATGTCTTGGCATGTTTCCAGGGATAATGAAGGTGCAGAAATACTGGTTGTTTGCACAGAAGGTAGCTATCTGGAGACAGGCGAGCAAATCAGAAAGGCATCTTCTCCTAAAGGTAAAAATAAAAAGCAAGCAAGGCCATAACAAGATGAACTGAGACACACCTAACTGGGGAAAATTTGTTACCGGGAAATTTATATTATAAGAACAAATGGCCTTTTGTGAATGTAATCTTTTTGCTTCTGATTCATGGGAAGAAAGGCAGCAACAGAGACGGGCACCACGAAGACTGAAGAGGCAAACCGGAACACTTGGTAATGGTCCCAGACAGTTGCCCCCTTGAAGAGACAGCCAAGCTTTTAGCTGCAAGCTGATAAAGATACCAAAGCCAGAGCTTTGAAAGGGGTGAAGCCAAGAGGGTGAAATCTGAAGTCTGGTGGTGGTGGTGGGGGTTTAATATATGAAAACAAGTGATAGAAAGATGCAGGGATTTCTTGCTTTTCAGTTGTAATGGGGAAAATGGCTACATTATTTAGGAACTGTAGCTTTTCAAAATTAGAAGGAAAGCCCTAAAGTAAGTAACAGATTAAGAAATTTAATAGGTTAATAATGGCCATCTATTTTCTTTATTAAGAATTGGGTTCCAGGCCAGGCACAGTGGCTCACGCCTGTAATCCCAACACTTTGGGAGGCCGAGGCAGGTGAATCACCTGAGGTCAGGAGTTCAAGACAAGCCTGGCCAACCTGGTGAGACCCCGTCTCTACTGAAAATACAAAAAAATTAGCCAGGCGTTGCGGCGGGTGCCTGTAATCCCAGCTACTCGGGAGGCTGAGGCAGGAGAATGGCTTGAACCTGGGAGGCGGAGGTTGCAGTGAGCCGAGATCATGCCACTGCATTCCAGCCTGGGCAACAGAGCAAGACTCTGTAAAAAACAAACAAACAAAAAACCTGGGTTCTAGAGCGAGATAAAACATGAATTTCAGCTTAGATGTCATGAGCAAAACCAAAGCATTCTATGTGTTTTCAGCATCTAGTCATTGTGTTTCCCAGAGCAGACACCAGGCTTGGCAGGCACAAGATGCTAAAAAGTATTTGTAGAATTTAATTGAATTGTGCAGAGTACTCCAACCATAGGTTTTGGGTTTGAGCAGTGGAAGACAGCATCTGAACTTTTAATTTTTCAGCAAACATGGCAAGTGACAGCAATTGCAAATGCCAAGAACACAAGCAACTATCACCCGCGTTTTTCAAACTGTGTCTCAGGATGCACCTCTAAAGCGATCTCTGTGTCTCCGGCAGGGGGCGCTTTAGGATTTCCTTAACGCAATGGGTCTGCAGGATACAAGTGAAAACACCGTTTATTTAAGAGGCAGAAGGGCAAGACCAGGACAGATTTGTGTTCTCAGACCTCCTCCACTGCGGCTCTGGCAAGGAGAAGGTGGAGGAGGCGCTGCAGGGAAGAGCGAATGAAGAGTTCCGACCACTCCAGCGCCTGGACCTGCTTCTTGTCGTAGGAAAAGACCCTCCGATTGCTAAAGCCCTCTGGCTCTGACAGCAGGTACTGCTCTAAGTCATGTGTCCCACCAGCTCGGGGACGATATAAGATCATGCCTTTATTAATATTTTATGCGATATAATTCTGAGCCCCACTTCATCACGACAAGTCTTTCTCCTCTCCCTTTTTCCACCAAGACTCGCTTGTCCCTGGGGCTGCCCCTCACAGGTCTGCTCTGCCCCTTGAAGTGGAGGATGTCACCCCTCCATGGCCTGGATTCCCAGTGTCATGGCCCCTGTGATGGGGCTCACCCATGTCCCACAGTCTGGCCCGTCTGGGATCACAGCGTTCGGGCAGTTAGAGATGCTTCAGTAGCATTCATCTGGGAAGAAGCCAGGAGCCCTTTCTTCTGGAAGGCTTCTTGGCCCCAACACAATCACTTGTCCACCCCTCCCTAGCAATCTCAGTGGGGAGTGGAGGGTCTGGCTCCCACAGAAGAAGAGTCCTGACTTGCCTTTCCTCTCACTCATTGAAAGAGGCCATGTCAGTGTTTCAGGGAGACTCACTGTCTCGTCTGCTAGAAATAGAAGTGGCTGGAGTATTTTAAACAGAAATTTTCTTGCTTAAAAGAAATCAAAGTTCTGCCTCTCAGGGTGCCCTGCAACATTTTCATGATGGTTCCATCAGCTGTGTCTTTTCTGAGAGAAAGAGAGAGAGAGAGAGAGAGAGAGAGAGCAAGCACAGGCAGCTTTGCAGAGCAGGGTGGCTGGATGGGAGCCCGGATCCAGGAGGTGACCCTGCTGTCCTTTTGTCCCCTGCAGACAGTGGGCAGTGGGGCCTCCTGCCTTCCTGCTTTGGGCCCCCGAAGGGGGGCCTTCAGGTGCTGTGTGGAGGTGACCTGCCATGGGCCCGCCCAGAGATGAGAGGGGACTGCAGTGACCTGCCTGGCTGAAGCTAGCTCTGGGTTCACATGGACAACGGGTGATGGCAGGTTGCTCTGGCTGGCAGACTGGTGTGTCAGGGAATGGGGGCTCTTGAAGGGCTGCTGGGTCTTGCATCTGCTCCTGCCCCTGAGTCTCAAACTCAGAAGCTATGATTTCTAGGCCCTGTTCTTAGACTTGACCAGAACATTCTGGAAAGGGAGAGGGGGGCAGTGCGGGAAAGGAAGGCTGGTTCATGTGCTTGGATTTGGTGCCCACATCCCATCTTAAAAATTACCTCCTGCGTTTCACTGTTTCTTGCACCTTCCCTCTTTCTTGGCCTTCTCCCCATTTCTCTCTCTCCCTTCCTCGCTTCCTCCCTTTCTCTCTCCTCACCTTCTGTTTTCTACCCCTGGTGCTTCTGACATGGGTTTCATTGTGGGTTTGAGACAGGAGTTGGGCAGGGCTGATTTTTGCAGAGTACAGATCACAAAGACCCTGCTGATAAAACGAGATGTGGTCAAGAAGCCGATCAAAACCCAGCAAAACCAAGATGGGAACAAAAGCAACCTTTGGTTGTCCTCACTGCTCATTATATGCTAATTATAATGCATTAGCTGCTAAAGGGCCACTCCCACCAGCGCCATGACAGTTTACAAATGCTGTGGCAATGCCTGGAAGCTATCCTATATGGCCTGAAAGGGGGAGGAACCCTCAGTTCTGGGAATTCCCTGCCCCTTTCCTCGAAAACTCATGAATAATCCACTCCTTCTTTAGCATATGATCAAGAAAGAACCATAAAAATAGCCACCCAGCAGTCCCGGGGCTGCTCTGTCTATGGAGTAGCCACTCTTATTCCTTTGCTTTCCTAATAAACTTGCTTTCACTTGACTCTGTCAGCTCACTCTTGAATTTCTTCCTGTGCAAAGCCAAGAACGCACGTGGCCTCCCAGGCTGAACCCCGGTTTGGGGGTTTGTGCTGTGACAGGTCTGTCAAGGGGAACAGAGCCCAGAGCAGATTGGCAGAAACGTGCTTTTTACCCAGCGACTCAGGTGTGTGCAGACACCGTCTGTGGCCACACAGGGGCAGCAGGACATTGGGCAGAGGCTGTGCCCGTGCCACCTCACCGGAGGAGGCATCATCCCTCGTCCCGTTGGCACAGCCTGAGGCTTGGATGCAGGGTGAATCCAATACGGTGCAGGCAAAGGTCGGGCCTCACCCTTGTCTGACTTGCCTTCCATCTGTGAAAAGGCTTGTGCGTTCCCCAACAGATGTATACATTATACAACATGTCTGTACCAGTATATTACACATATTTAGAGCACACTGAAAGCAGAAAGAAAGAGGTTTAAAACATTAATAGAAGTTCTCATCCTTTTGTGGGTGTGTGACAGGGTCTCATTCTGTTGCCCAGGCTGGAGTGCAGTGGCGTGATTGTGGCTCACTGCAGCCTTGACCTCCCCAGGTGCCGGTGATCCTCTCAGCCTCCTCAGTAGCTGGGACTACAGGCACGTGCATGGCTAATTTTTCTACTTTTTGTAGAGATAGGGTTTCACCGTGTTGCCCAGGCTGGTCTTGAACTCCTGGGCTCAGGTGATCCTCCCACCTCGGCCTCCCAAATTGCTGGGATTATAGGCAGGAGCCACTGCACCTGGCCTCTTCTTTTCCTTTCCCTCCATCCTGCATCATCTTGGTACTGCCCTGTGTCTATACTGCAAGTCAGAGTCCACTGGTCAGGGTGTCCTTAGGGCTGTAGGCTGATGGGGTTTTGCAGGTCCACTCTGGATGGGGCGAGGAAGAATGACAGGCAATCACTAAGATCCCATCTGGAAATAGTCCAGTTCTCCTCTGCTTGGGGGCCCGGGCTAAGCTGGTACTTCTCTACCCTTTGGAGGTCAGGTTTGGCCATCTGACTTGTTTAGACCAAGGAAATGTGAGCAGAAATGACGTGAGTCACTTCCAGGTGGGGGCTTTAAAAGCTGGGGGTGGGGGTGGGGGAGGAAGGAGAGGAAGAGGGGACAAAGAGGAAAAGCAAATATCCCCGTTGGCTGTGACTGCCATAACAAAATACCACAGACTGGGTGGCTTAAATAACAGACATTTATTTCCTCACAGTCCTGGAGGCTGGAGGTCCAAGATCAAGGTGCTGGCAGGGTTGGTTCCTTCTCAGGCCTCTCTCCTCGGCTTGGAGGTGGCGTCTTCTCCCTGTGTCTCCACGTGGCTGTCCCTCTGTGCGTGTCTGTGCCTTAATCTCCTCTTCTTATGCAGACACCAGTCAGATTGGATTATGACCCACCCATATGACCTCATTTTACTCAAGTTACCTCTTACGTAGTCTCATTCTGAGATGCTGGAGGTCAGGATTTCAACATGTGAATTTTTGGGGGACATAATTCAGTACACAATAGCAAGTGAAGCTTTATTGCCGGTGGTGGCAGCAGGGAGAGGTGTACAGTCCTCTTGAGAATCACAGGCTTTCCAAAGCTCTTCCAACTGCAGCGATGCAAAAAAGGCACCCTGCTGAGCTGGCTGAAATCCGAGCAGCTTTGGGGATGAGCTCTGTGAGTCACCTCTTCTCACAGCCTCTTCCCGGACACTGCCTGTCCCTGCCCTTCTAAGCGTTCTGTGAACTCCTAGTTCCTGAATCAGGTCCTTTCCTTCATGGAAGACCGAGGGGGCTTCCACTTTCTTGACCAAACCCAGACTGGTACAGAGGCAACAGGTTGGAGACACATTTGTCCTGCTCCAGGCTCAGGCGCCCCTCCGGGATGAGGTCCAGAGTGCAGTGGGTGGTGGTGCAGGGGTGAGCTCCCTGAGAGCCCTCCCTCCAGGCCTAGGCCAGGCCCACCTGGGTGGGTGAGTCTCTGGGAGAGAGACAAGGAGTGTGGCTTGTCATCTCTAACTCAGCTTTCCCTTGGGAGTCCGGCTGTTCTTTAGCAAATGCCCCTTTCTTAGCTTCAGTAGTCTTTGCATGGAGAAGGGGGTAAGAGAATGAGCAGTGCAGGGCTCTCTGTTTAACAAATGGTTCAGGAAATACCCTGCTGTCCTGCAAAGCTGCACCGAGCCTCACCAGATGCTTTCCTGGTAACCATCCTGCAGGCTGGAATGTTCAGCATCGATTGATCTCCTTGCAGTGAGTGGTGGATGATGGATTCCTACAGCCTGCAAACACCTTTATTTTTTCTGATAAAAAATAAAAAATAGACAAGGGCGGGGTGTGGTGGCTCATTCCTGTAATCCCAGCACTTTGGGAGGCCGAGGTGGACAGATCACTTGAAGTCAAGAGTATGAGACCAACCTGGCCAACATGGTGAAACTCCATCCCTACAAAAATACAAAAATCAGGCAGCTGTGGCAGTGCACACCTGTAGTCCCAGCTACTCAGGAGGCTGAGGCAGAAGGATTGCTTGAACTCAGGAGGCAGAGGTTGCAGTGACCTGAGATCCTACCACTGCACTCTAGCCTGGGCAACAGAGCGAGACACTGTTTAAAAAAAAAAAAAAAATGAGGGGCCTCTGTGTTACCCAGGCTGGTCTTGAACTCCTGGGCTCAAGCAATCCTTCAATGTCAGCCTCCCAAAGTTCTGGGATTACAGGCATGAGCCACCATGCCTGGCTCAAACGCCTTTTTTCCCTTTTAATTAAAAAAAAAAAAGATGTATAATTGTACATATTTATGGGGTACATAGTGATGTTTCTGTACATTCCATGTCTAATGATCAAATCAGGGTAATCAGCATATTCATCACCTCAAGCATTTATCCTCAAAGAAATGATAAACGTTCCAACACATCTGAGTTTTGTCTTCCTGAATCAGTTTCCTTTGGAGACCGCCTAGCTGTCTCCACTGCTGTTTGCTTTGAGCCTATGAACAGGGTACTTAAAAACAGCCCTGTCTGAAACCTTCAATCTGCTGAGCAGCTCCCATCAGATAGGGCCTGGTTACGACAGGCCTGTCTGCTCTGGTCACTGCCAACCTCCTCCTCTTCTGCCCGCCCAACTCCTTCCCCGAGTCGTCCAGGCCACAGACTTCAGGCTTTGACATGGAGAAGAAG
This sequence comes from Macaca fascicularis, assembly GCF_037993035.2. Taxonomy (NCBI): domain Eukaryota; kingdom Metazoa; phylum Chordata; class Mammalia; order Primates; family Cercopithecidae; genus Macaca; species Macaca fascicularis. The sequence goes on along the minus strand of NC_088382.1, from coordinate 9,507,222 downwards.
CCCGTGGGAAGTACTTCTGGTCTTGTTGAGAAGTCAAAGGGGTGTGTGTAAACAGAGTTTACCCCCTTTCCAAACATAAGAGAGATGACATCTCTGAGAGGTCAAGGAAGCCACAGTTTGATATCACCAGCCACGGGGCAGGGCACCCAGCCACTCTCAGCAGGGTGCCAGCAGCTAATGTGGCAGCAGGCCGAGTCTCTGAATGGAGAAGCCGCACCACATCTGAATTGTTGCTCCCACTCTCCCCATACTCTGATCACCACCTGTTCAGTCTCGATCTCTCCTGAACTTACCCTGGCAACCCCAGGTCGTGTGGAGATGGCTGGCCATGCACCTACCTCCAGCTCTGTTGGCTCTCCTGGCCCGTGTCCTCTCGTCCCTCTTCCCTCCTGACTCAGTCCAAACACTAAGACTGCTCCTTTGCAAAACACATTCACTTTTGCTGTTTCCATCCTCTGCCACCTGCTTGGCAAATCCTATCTCCCACTGCCTGCCTGGTCTCTGTATTGGAACTTCTATATTGGAACGTCTGTATTGGAACTTGCAAATATTGCTGAAAAAATAAATCACTCCGCCAGGCTTGATGGACATACCCCACATTTATGACCACAACCTTAAGTGGGCAACCCCGCCACCAGACCAGACGATCCATCTTCCCTTTCCTAATTAACTCACCCGTTCTCAGGTAATCATTTCAAAAATGTCTTTGCAGACCTCCGATATCCCACCCCCTCTGACTCACTTCCCTATTTCACAGACAAATAGGAGCGACCTCATGGGCTCCCTTCCTCTTCGCCACTGATGTTGTTATTGAAAAGGGGTCCTGATCCAGACCCCAAGGGAGGGTTCTTGGATCTTGCACAAGAAAGAATTTGGGGTGAATCCACAGAGTAAAGTGAAAGCACGTTTATGAAGACAGTAAAGAAACAAAAGAATGGCTGCTCCACAGGTGGGGGCTGCTTGGCGGGGCACATTTGTAGTCATTTCTTGATCCTGTGCTAAACAAGAGATAGATTATTCATGGGTTTTCTGGGAAAGGGGTGGGGAAATCCTGGAACGGGGCAGAGGGTTCCTGCCCGTTTTAGACCATGTAGGGTAACTTCTGGCCTTTGCCATGGCATTTGTAAACTGTCACGGGGCTGGTAGGAGTGTCTTTTAGTAGCTAATGCATTATAATTAGCATGTAATGAGCAGTGAGGGCGACCAGAGGTCACTTTCGTTGCCATCTTGGTTTTGGTGGGTCTTGGCTGGCTTCTTCACCACATCCTGTTTTATCTGCAGGGGCTTTGTGACCTGTATTTTGTGCCGACCTCCGATCTCATCCTGTGACTAGAAACGCCTAACCTCCTGGGGATGCAGCTCAGCAGGTCTCAGCCTCATTTTCCCCAGGCCCTGTTCGAGCCGGAGTCGTCCTGGTTCCAACGCCCCTGACAGTATCAGTGACGGGCACCCCTTTAGCTGCACCCTGCCTTCTTGCCCCAAGGAGGAAGTGCCCGGTCCTGTTCTCAGAGCCCGGTCTTCCCTCGAACTTGCTGAGGGCTCTCTCCCCAACTCCAGAGCTGCACTGCTGTGGCCATCCTCTTCCCTGTGCACATCGTCTCCCTTTCCGCAGGCACTGACCTATCTCAGATGCCAACACCTTCATTATATGTTGTGCTGAGAAAACCCCAAGCCACTCTCTGGACCTTATCTATGTCCTTGTCCAACTCCTTGTCTCTACTCCCTTTATGGCACATTGATGCAGCAGGGTGGTCCTTATTTCCAGCCTCCACGTCCTCACTTCCTGCCTCCTCCTCAACCCTGGCCTTACCACTGTGCTGAGACGGCCGTCTCCACCATCACTGCCATCACGGGGGAGGCGGGGGGGGCTCCCTCTTGCTGAAGCCAGTGTCCACCTCTCTGTCCTCTTCTTCCTTGATGTCTTAGCAGCATTGGTTTAGACGACTCTCTCATTGAAACAGTTTCTTCCTAAAGGCTCTCAGATGCCCTGCTTTCCTTCTACCTTACTAGCTGGATTTTTTGTTTTGTTTTGTTTTTAGTTTTCTTTTTGATTTTTGAGACAAGGTCTCCTTCCGTTGCCCAGGCTGGAGTGTGGTGGAGCGATCTCAGCTCACTGCAGCCTTAACCTTCTAGGCTCAGGGCCCACCTTAGCCCCCGAGTAGCTGGGACTACAGCTACCTTTTTTTCCTAAGTATCCTCTGACCATGCCTCTTTCTCTGTCAGATTTTTAAATGTGGGGTACCCAGGCTGCATGTTCACAGTTCCACGAAAGCAAGCTGACTCAGAGAGGCAGGGAGCAGAATGGGGGGACTCGAGGCTGAGAGCAGGGCATGGGGATGTGCTGGTGCAAGGGTTCAGGGTTTCAGTTAGGCAGGAGGAATAAATAATGAGCACTTGAGGTGATGGCTATGTTAGCTTGTTTCAATCATTCCACATTGTACATATAGCAACACTTTGTACCCCATAAATATACACAATTAGAATTTGTCAGTATCCAGTGAAAGTAAATAAATGAATAAACACACGCTGGAGTCCTGAGGCTGCCGAGTGCAGCCTCCTTCTCTCCTACACTCCTTTCCTTTTTTTTTCCTCCTTTTTTTCCCCATTTTTTTTTTTTTTTTTTTTTGGACAGTCTCGCTCTGTTGCCCAGGCTGGAGTGCAGCGGTGCGATCTCGGCTCACTGCAACCTCCGCCTCCCAGGTTCAAGTGATTCTCCTGCCTCAGCCACCCAAGTAGCTGGTACTACAGGCGTCCGCCACCACGCCCGGCTAATTTTTGTATTTTTAGTAGAGATGGGGTTTCACCATGTTAGCCAGGATGGTCTCGATCTCCTGACCTCGTGATCTGCCCACCTAGGCCTCCCAAAGTGCTGCGATTACAGGTGTGAGCCACGGTGCCTGGCCAGTACAGTACTTTTAATATTATCTAACATCTGAATCCAGACTCCCAAATGTATGTCTCCAATATTGGCCCTTTCCCTGAACTCCAGGCCCTGTGTCCAGCTCACTCCCCACCTGTATTAAATCGACATTTAGATATACCATGAACCAGCATCACTGCTGCCACCCCTCCGCCCCCATTCATTCTGAGTGAATGGTACCCCCTCTTCATCCAGCTGCCGACCGGAGGGTCATCCCTAGTTCCTCCATTTCCTTCACACTCCACATCTTAATTGTCCCCAAAGTATGTCCCCAAAGATGTCCCTAAGCAAATACCCATCGGACCACTACTCACCCCCTCCACAGCTGCTGCCCCGTCTAGATCATGCTCACGTCCACTGCCCGTGCCCCTAACTGCCCTCTGGGCTCCACTTCTGCCCCTCCTCCCCACTTACTCTCTACACAGCAGTACTTTCTACTTCGATCTTATGAAAGTTTAAGTCACATCACATATCATTCAAAAACCCCAGAAAACTTCCTACACCACTCAAATACAATCCCAGCTCCTGACTCTGCCCTACCAGGCTGGAGAGCCCCCACCAGCCTTGGCAGCCGCCTGCTGCGCTGGCCTCCCTCTGCAGACCTCGGGGCCTGAGACTGTCTTTTCCTTCCTGGAGCACTGTTTTTCCTGACCTCTGCACAATTGCCGCTGCTGCCGGAATAGCTCTTCTCCAGGAAGCTTTGACCATCTGGGAAAAGCATCCCCCGCCACACGGGGCGCTGTCTCACATTTTATCTTCTCCGTGGCACTAATAATGGCTGGATTTGTTTGGATGTCACATTCTCTTCCCTCTGGGCTGAAAAAGTGCGTGTGTGGTCCCACTGGCAGGGTGGAAAGGCCCTGGCTTCTTGAATGCCCTTTGAACCACATGGTCAGGGCGGATGGCAGATTCCCAAGTACCCACTCCCCACCCACCTCACAGCCCATGCTCCCCCCGGCAGCTTATCCTGTGTGCTGTGTGTGGAACGGGACATCACAGGCACTCCTCTTGGTGTAGGCAGGGGATATCATCTCGAGGAACAGACAGAGATCTGCAGTTGTTGTTCAGTTGTTCCTTCTACAAAACGGGATTATTGACACCTGCTTTGACCCTCTGACATAGGCCTTTGCTGAGAACACAGAGATGGGATCAATGAAAAATAGTGCCTTCCCTTGCCTGCTTTGTCTTCCAAAGGTTTCTCAAAGTGTCTTTGGACCACTTGTGTTCATCACCTGGGGCGTTTGTGAAGCCTGGAGCGACACAGCCAGAATCCCTGGGGCTGGAACCCAGTACTTCTCCGGGGAATATGCATTTGTGACAGCAGCCCAGGTGATTTTCATGCATGCTCGATTTTGAGGTTTAAGAGGTGCTTTAAGTGGCTGAAAAAATTTCAGGCAATATGATCACCTTTGGAAAAGGCCACTGGAGGAGAGTAGGTTTACTTTGGCTCTGGCTTCAGTCAAATTCAAGAATAAAGACTGCATTTTTTAACTCTACATCAGCTCGCCTGTGGAACTCCCGATGGTAATAACCACCAAGTAGCTTCCTCAAGGGAAGACACAAGAAAGGAAGAAGGGTGATTTGGGTGAATCCTTTCTTTCATCCCATGCCTCCATCTGGTTGCAAAAATCCTTCCCTCCCTCCCTCCCTCCCTCCCTTCCTTCCTTCCATCTGTTGTCCATCCACCCATCTGTCCGTCCGTCCATCCATCCATCCATCCATCCATCCATCCATCCATCCATCCATCCTTCCTTTCTTTAAGTGCTTGGCCCTGTGTGTGCTATAACACGGAAAAGCTAAAAGGACAAGCATTTTTCTCTCCTTTTTTTTTTTTATATGGGTATCTTCTATTGAAGTATTTTTATTTCACTTTTTCTAACAGCAATATAGAAACAAATAATCATAAAAAATAAAAGTATAAATTGTCCATCGATTATGTAATAGCACTTGGTATTGCTACAGGGAGTGGGTCTTGGACTCGGTCAGGCATTGTCAAGCCTGCCTAGGCCCTCCAGGCCTCTGCGATGGCTACTGAGCCCCTGAAGGCATCAGACACAACCACACACAGCAGCGTTGGTGGAGACTTCACGTTTTATGCCCGGGGATGCTTGGGGATGCAGAGAGATGGATGGATAATGAGTACAACTACAAACAGCACTGTACACATGTGGTGAGCCAGGAGGATGGGACGGAGGTTAGGCCAATGTTGCTGCTGACTCAGAGACCCACGGAGAGCAGGGACTTCACAAAGCTGAATGAATGTGGTTCGTTGTGTTCACTGTGGAAAGTAAGGAAGCCAGCCAACACTGGCCGATGCTTAGAAAACATCGCTGTCCCCTCTACTTCTCATCTGGGGTCACCTCCTCATCCCATAATAAAGTTCTCTTAGGATAAGCTGAGCAAAATAGCTCAGACATTTAACCTATCCCCAAACATGTGTCTGATCTTAGTTTCCTCCCAGAGAATGAAGAAAGCAAGCAAACACTGGGTTACCCGAGCAACTAAATCACTCAGTTGCATCCAACTTAATTGGATTGACTATATTCAACTAAATCTTTCCGTTTTAGTTGAACCCAATGGTTTCAGTTACTGTAATGACTGATCTCTAAAAGAAAGAAAAACCTAATTTGGCATTTTTTTCAGAATATGGGATGGGCTTTCCTGCATGGGCTCAAGGATGTTTACGGTGTGTTCTCTGTCACGTGAGTGGGTGTGTGTGTGTGTAGGTCAGCCCGAGACCTCAAGGGCTCATCTGGAAGGAGGCTGGCAGGAAAGGAATGCCTCTTCAGGACTTGGCAGTGTTTGTGCCGAGCTCTGAGGAAGGACAGCAGTGCATGGTCCTCAGGCCTGCAGACTTCATTGCACGGAGCACGGCAGACAATAGATCTCGGCTGTGTTGTTCTACCTACTTTGAAGGAAGCATAGAACTTCTGGCTCTTTGAAATTATAAAAAAGAGATCAAGTTCTTTTCTGTCTACTAGAGATCCTTCATTTGCATTGCCCTACTCTCAGCCTACAAAAGAAAAGGAACCTGTCCCCTATGTGGGTCATGATGCGTGGGTGGACACGGGCCCCACTGAGATTACACAGGAAGAAGTCACAGTAGACACAGCAGCCAGACGCCGTGCGTAGACCATGGGACAGTGATTAGTGACACATGCCCTGTGGGGCCACTGTCCATGCCTGGCTCCACATTGACCCAAATGTTCTGAATTGCAATACTCTGGGAGATGTGGTGGGGGCTGAGGTGGAGAGTAGAGGGGTTGGCAGTGTGCGGGTTTGGCAAAGCATCAAGACCATCTTTGGGGTTCAAGTTCATTGACATGTGATCTACTAGGCATTATCAACAATGGTTTCACATCAATATTCTACAGCCTAAACAGCTGTGCAACCTGAGGGAAGTCCTTCTCCCCCAGGTTTCACTTTGCTCCTTTACTAATGAGAGGACTCGACTAGATGACGTCAAAGGTCAGAAACACTTCTGATCTTAGGATTCTACCAGTCTGGCCGAGGTATGACCCCAGGTTGACCTCCCTAACCTGCTGGTGTCTTAACTTGCTGATCCTTAAGCCTGTTGTGAGGGATAAACTCTTAAAATCAAATCCTACACACTGTAGTTGACCTACACAAGTGGCTTGGACAAAACTCAGTTATTAACAAGTGAACAACACATCAGTAACAGTCTTATTGGATGAAAACTAGTTGTTTAGGTCAGGCACAAAATCTAACAGGAGGCTCAGGATGGGCCTCTGGGCTCCCTCGATTGTCTTTCCGGAGAGGGCAGTAAGGTGACACCACCAGAATCCACCAGGAGGCGCCGGTCACGCCCCTCCAGGAGAATTCAGTTATGGGAAATGCATTCAGGACCTGCCTGGTTCAGTCACCAGTGGTCTCCTAGGCTGTCACCCTGGGGTGTGGGTGGCAGTGAAGAGGCTCTTTGGAGATGCATGTGGCCAGGGGAGACAACGGGGACATCTGTGCTTGTTGCACCCAAGCTACGCTAGTGCCCCCATCACATGTCCCAGCACACGCCAGAATTTACAATTTACACAGCCTCGTAGTGCCAGGGTGGGAGACTGACAGCAGCCTGGGCCTCAGGCTCACCAGAGACTGGCTGCCAGCCATTGGGGCTGCATCTCCAAGTGCCCATTTGTCATGCCTTTCGATTTTCCTTTCCTAGTAGGTCCCTGTCAATGTTGCTGAGTCATGTACTTAGGGTGAATTTGAGACGATACTTAGAGGACAGCAACAGCACGTGAGACAGGCACATGTGACACATCTAATTTCCCCAAGGCCCTTGCGGGAGAGCCTTCTGCAAGAACGATAGCTTTGTGGGGTAGCCTCCCTTTGGGAATCCCAGTTCATAGCACCAGTGATTCCAGGAAACAGGAACGTGACCATGGAGGGATGGATTATGGTGGGAACCCAGGTCTCATTTAACATCTGGTTGGAGCGGCCCTTCTGCAGAGCTCTTTGGGTATTAAGCAAGAGCCAGTCACAGAGACACTGGCACCCACACGCAGGGCCCCTGGGAGAGCACCACTGAATAGGTCCTGGGGCCCTTGAGTCACCAGTCCCAGGGACCCCTGCCTCTGGGAGACCCACTGGAGTAACTTGGCCTCAGCTTCCTCCAACACCCTCCAGCCCAAGCCCTCCGCTCCAGCCCCTCTGCCCAGTCTGAGGGCTCCTCAGCAGAGAGAGAACCTCCGAGAGTTGATGTTCATCTTGGTCACACCAATAAGCTTGAGTGGAGTGGAGAGGCTGAAGGAGGAGGCAAGAGGGGAGTCGCAGAAGAGATCGGCCAGCTCGTCCCGCTCCTCCAGCTCGTAGGTGGCGTCGTTGAGCATCCTCCTGTGGAGGCGGCAGGTGTGCTCGATTTTCAGCTTGTTGATGTCGCTGCGCAGGCGCATGAGCTGTCTGGCCAGCTGCTGGTCCTGAAGCCGCATCTCTGTCTGGAAGGGAGGGGGAGCAGGCAGGGTCAGCAGAGAGTGGCTCCAGAGTCCCTGACAGGCACAGACTGGTTAAGCAGGGCCCTGACTAATGTCTTAGATCATTAATTGGTCCGTCTAGAAATACGAGCACTTTCCCTGCTCAGGGAGGTGAAAAGACACAGAAAGCAAGGTGACAAATGAAGGTGTACTTGCAAAACAATACTTTGTGCTAGGCTAGTTGCTATATCTAAATCTTTCTGAAAGACATGCATATTAGTCCTGGCTTGAGGATACTTCCAGTGCCTTCTCATTGTTTAGAGTTGCATTCAGATGAAGAGTATAAAGGAAAGCATAGGGTGACAGCTATCAAATTCTGGAGCATGGTTGCCTCTAGGTGGGAAGGAGGGACTGTGATTGGGAAAGGTATATGGGGGTTTTGACTGTGATGGCCATGTTTTCTTTCTTACGCTGGGGAGTGTCATGTTGTTACATTACTCTTTAAACATTTTAGAATGCCTGAAATATTTCTTAGTAAAGCTTTGAAACAGCCAAACAAAAATTGGTTCCTAGGTACTGGATGTTTTATTATGAAACAGTTCTAAGCCCTTTGGATCTATTAACATGCAACAGTTAACCATCACTACAACCTGTGAAGTGACGTCACCATCATCACCTGCAGCTTATAGAGGAGGACGCAGAGGCACAGCCAGGGAATTAGCTGTGTCAGCTCACAAAGCTCATCCACAGCTGAGCTGGGCTGAGGAAACTGGACAGCTGGACTCCAGAACCCAAATGACTGACAATTAAGTTCTGCTGCTGCTCAAGGACGAGCTGCAGTATGGTGTATGGAGCCAGCTGAGTGCTTAGTGACCTTGTAGAAGGTTCCTAATATTTTTACTGACTTGATGTTTCCTACTGACGTGTAAACAAAAAATAAAATCCTAAGCCCCCACAACTGACTGAACAAGCCCCCTCTTAATCAAGAGGACCCCAGAGAAACCTGAAAACTGATTTCCCAGCAGTGATGGGATGGAGTTCAGACATGCTTTGTTATACCCACCTTGCTTTTGGAGTTTAGGCACAGCAGATCGGCATTAACATTGAAACAGATATCATAAGACTGACAAAACAGACTCTTTGTGGCAATAAGATACCAAATTCCTGCCTCTGGTATAGCATCACATAACAGATAGCAAACCCTGAAGAAAATACAAATATTTTACCCCAAAATATATTTCTTTGACATAGTTTGAAATGGCCCTGCAAAGCCATCTCTTGTGGGAGATATTTACATCTGTAGGGCATTTCCATTAATACAATCAAGACTTCCCTTTCTAGGCCTTTCCAAGATCTAGGAGAGATTAAATGAGAGTCTGGCAATTTTAAGGTCTGAAAAGAGACTTTTACCATCTATTTTCTCTAAAGGCTTCTACCTGGAGGCTTCATCTACATAAGAAGAACCTTGGCCTCCACAACCCTCCTTTGTCTTAAGCATTTCTTTCTATGGACTTCAAGTCTTTAGACAAAACTTAACTCTTTCAATCAACTGCCAATAAAAATATCTTTGAATCTACTTAAGACCTGTAAGCACCCCCACCCTCCAAGCACCTTCAAGATATCCCACCTGTTTAGGCTGAACCAATGTATACCTTCTGTGTATTGATTTATGTCTTTGCTTGTAACTCCTGTCTCTCTAAAATGTGTAAAAGCAAACTGTAACTGGACCACCTAGGGCAAGCTTTCTCAGGACCTCATGAGACTGTTCCCTGGCCCCTGGTCACTTATATTGGCTCAGAATAGACCTCTTTTGTACAGAGTTTTTTCTGTTAACAAAGAGATGTGATAATAATTTCTCACCTGGCTTCACACTCCCAGTTTCCCAAACCCACTGTAAACCAAAAGTGTCTGAGACAGGTATCAACAATTTAGAAAGTTTATTTTGCCAAGGTTAAGGACGCATGCCTGGGAGGCAGGTCTATAACTTTCCTCAAAGATGATTTTGAGGGCCTTAATATTTAAAGGGGAAGGAGTGAATATTGGGGGAAGAGGAATAAATTTTTTAAAGATGTAGGTAGATAAGAGACAAATGATTGCATCCTTTTGGGTCTTTCATCAGCCTTTGGTTGATCAGTCTTTGATCCACCGAATACACAATTTACCTGTGTGTTTAGAGTAGAGGAAAAGTCACTTATGCCTTAGTCTGGCTCACGGAATCTGCATTTTTATAGAAGATAACATAAACACAGGGCACGTGAAGCAATCAGATATTCATTCGTCTCAGGTGAGCAGAGGGATGACCGAGTTCTGGCCTTTGTCTCACACCTGAGAAGATCAGCTGTCAATTTCCTTTGCCAGGGTGAAATTCAACAGAACTGCTTTAGGGTACAGATCTGGGGGCCCAACAGGGAAGTTCCTTGTGGGTCATTTGTGAGGGAGGTATGTAGGTTTTATCTTTGCAGTTATCTTATTTAGAAATAAAATGGGAGGCAGCTTTGCCTGATGCAGCTCCCAGCGTGACTTTTCCCTTTGGCTTAGTGATTTTGGAGTCCTGAGATGTATTTTCCTCTCACACCATCCACATGTTTAAGCCTGATGGGCCTCACAGCCACTCCTGAGGTACCAGCAGGACAGTCTGGGTCCGTATTTTACCAGTCAGGATGCTAGCTGGAGCTCAGAGGGCTGGCTTCTCAGTTGTGACATGGTACAAAGGGACTGGCTTAGTGCAGAGCACCTTCTGTAAGAACACTTTGTCACTGAAACAGGTTGCCAACTGCTCCTACTTGACTCGAGATCTGAATCCTTCTCACTATTTCCTCTGTCTGTACTTGTAAGTGGTTATTGTTTTAGTATTTCTGCGACGTGCTCGTGCTCGACGTGCTCGGCAGTGCCATTTACCTAGTGCCTGGAGCCAAACCGATTTAGAAACATGAGCCCTGAGATGCCCTGCAGTTATGCAAATGAAGGCAATGTTCTCACTTTCTCCCTGTTAGGTTTATAATAGAGCACATTGCAGGGTAGAAAAATGAAGTGACCTTGCCAGCGAGCATCTCTATGTTCTTTTTTTCTCTTTCTCTCATTTTTTATGCACTTGTACAGATCTCTTTTCTCCTGTTTTCAGATATGAGAAAAATCAAGATAGAAAGTCTTACTTGGGAGTCAGCAAGGTATCTGATGGCAAAATTGGGATTAAAGTTCATAGCCACATTCATTAGTTTACTTTTCAATCCTTGGACCTCAAGGATTGAATAAACTCAAATTTACTGCCAATTAAATTCTATTGATCTAGAATAGCACCAATTAATGATGATAGGGTGGCTGGTCATTTTTTTTTATGGTGTCCCTAACTGAGCCTGGAACTGAGCTAGGTGCTACCTAAACCCTTCTGAAGGAGATGGGGGTCAAACCTGCCTGAAGGATACTGTCTGTGAACACCCATTGCCTAAATACAGTCATCTGTCACTTCTCTTTGGAGTGTTCTGTAATTTGACAATAGATCTTTTTGAAAAACTAGGAACCCTGTGCCTTAGATTTGAGCTATGGCCCCAGGAATTGCATCTTTGGTGTGAAAAGATCCTTTAAAGTCGGGGAATTTGGGGTGTGGCCAGGTGTCTAAGACTGTGAGATGCAGGCTGTGGTGGACACATCTCTGTGGGGCAGCAGGAAGGAAGGGGCTGTTTTTCTGTGGCTGACAGTTCTGGTCAAAGGTCAGAGAACAATCTAGGCTTTAAGACCCATCAGAGGCAGCTAGAAAAAGGGCTGACGGTAAGGCCTGTGTCAGTTTCCATGGACTGGACAAAGGCCGCCTGGATGGCGTTGCCTTGCACGCCCCTGCTGTGCAGATGCATTCAATTCTGTGTAAGGGTGAAAAGAGAAAGCAAGCTGCAGCTTCAATAGGGATGGTGATTCCAGCCAGTCTCCCTGCTTGGGCCCTGAGAGAACACGAGGAGGGGGCTGGGAATCGCAACTTCCTCAGTGGGCTTTGGTTCTAAGGGCGTCTCATAGTGTGAGCATCTCGCTAGGATGCACTGTGGGTTCTAACATTTAGATGCTCACAATATACACTGTGTTGGGACCTCTGCACACAAATCAACAAATCCCTCTCCTGCCCCAAAGAACAGGGTTTGTTCCCGGGCTGTGGGAGCTCTGGCTGTGCTGGGCCCACGCTTGGCTGATCCCTGGGCCACACAGGCATTTTGCAAAGGTGACTTTGCACCTTAAACACTAACTTGAGCCCCGATTAAGAGGTCACTGTGCTGTAATTGAACCAAATCCACACGAGTTCCCACAGCCTCTGAAGAAATCTGAGCAAAGTGTGCAGGACTAAGAGGCTTAATTTGTTTCCAGAATTTTTTTCTAGTTGTGATAAAATCCATACAACATAGAAGTTATCATCTTAACCATTTTTAAGTGTACAGCTTGGTGGCGATTAAGTACACTCACGTTATTGCGCAACCTCCATCCATCTCCAGAGCTCTTTTCATCTTTCCAAACAGAAACTGCACCCATCAAACACTAACTCCCCATCATCCCCCTCCTCCAGCCCCTGGCACCCACCCTTCTACTTTCTGTCTGTATAAATATGACTACTCTAAGAACCTCACAGAAGTAGAATCACACGGTATTCGTCCTTTATGACTGGCTTATTTCGCTTAGCATAACGGCCTCTGGTTTCTGATGACTAAGAAGCTTTTTATAAATTAATCTTTTTAGAGATTTGCAATGAACATATGTCTTTGCTGGTCCTGTGTGGAGTTAGTCGGTAGGATGGCGGTTGCCAGGGAAGGCACAGAGGGCTGTGCCAGTTCAGGAGAGCAGGTCTGAGCGGGGGCTGGAGTCCCTCCTCCTGTTTTCCCTTCAAGCTCTGCCAAGGGGCCCCTTGGAGGCGGGGATGACAACACAGCCCTGGCTGTGGCCGCACACGTTCGACACAGATTGTTCCATCATGTTTTCCCACAACTCTAGATGGCAGGTATGATTTCAGTCTGTCTTACAGACAAGGAAACTGTCTCAGCGAAGTTAAGGAACTGCTCAGGGTCAGCCAGCCTATGAATGGTGGCATCTGGACCACACTTGGGCCCATCAGTACCCAGAGCGGGAGGACTCTCCGGGGCTCTTGTCTGCTCAGAGGGTGAGCTGGGCCCAGGGGTGGCAGAAAGGGGACATCCACAGCCCTGGGTTAGAACCCAGGTTCAAGCTGAGCTCCACTCCTCACTCACTGCCACCTGGAACTTCTGTGTCCTCATCTGTAGAAAAGAGATAAGGCCTCTTCTCACCTCTTCCAAGGACAATGAGAATGAAATTCGACAACAAATAGCATGCCAGAAAATATGAACCATGCTGGCCAAATCAAAGGAAGAGGTGCTCCATCACTTAAGTCCTTTCTCTCCAGGCCATGGCACAGAACATGGAACCCGGCGAGGACCTCCCAGTTTTAAGCCCTCATTAAAGAGCCTGAGAAGCTGGCCAAGGTGGCTCAACTCTCAGTGTGGGTTTCATGCCGTCCCTGGCAAAGGCTCTACCGTAGGATGTGCCGATTTCCAGTCCCCGCTCCCAGCATGGCCTGGTGTCTGTCTGAGAACAAAAGCACTTGCTGAATTCTCAGAGATGCAGCCTGTAATCCCAGCAACCCCATAATTAGGGCACAGAACTTGTTGAAAGGGAAGAGATGTCATTGGTCGGGGGCTGTCAGAGCACTGTGGTGACAGGGTGTCCCCACCAGGGTTGGAAGAAGTGACGGGCGGCAGCCACACGTGGCCCCTTTGAAACAGCTGTGCTTGTGATCTGTGCTACAGATGTTTGGTTTTTTGAGGCAGACAAGAATGCTCATTAAGATGTGAGCCACCGCACCTGGGTGAAGTGTTGAAATGTTCTAAAATTATACGTGATGATGGTTGCACAACTCTGAAAACACGAAAAACCACTGAATTGCACACTTCAAACGGGTGAATTGTATGGTATGTAAAGTTTATCTCAATAAAGTCTTTTTGAAAACATTTTAAAGACCAATTAAAAAAGAGACAGTGAGCCAGTTGTTTCTCAAGGTAGAAGGCAAAGCCCCGAGGGCAGGATTAAGTCACTAAAGACAGTAATTAAATGGCTCTGGAAGAGGACAGAGATTTCCTTACTTCCAAGCTTTACTTGGTGAGGGGAGGGTGTGGCAAGGGGGCTGGAGGAGACGGGCAAGGAGGCCCTGGAAGAAGGGCCCAGAGAGGAAAAATGCAAGGGGAAGGTCAGCTGAGGACATTCAGGTCATATTAAAGTCCAATGCATCAAGCCAGTGGTTTGCTGGGGGGTCTCTCTGGACCTGGGGATTTTCCTGGGGAGTCAGAAGAGCTGACTCCTACCTTGGAGCTGGGTGGAATAAAAAAAGCTGTAGGAAAGGTGTGGGAAACAGCATGGCGGGTCCTGGAAAGTTAAACAGAATTACCATATGACCTGGCAATGCCACTCCAGGTACACACCCCAAACAAAAGAAGGCAAAAGCTAGAACCAGCATTTGTACATCCATGTTCACAATCGTGAATAGGCAGAACCAACCCAGTGCCCTCCACGGATGAATGGATCCACGCAATGTGGTCTATCTGTAAAGTGGAATATTATTCAGCCTTGAAAAGGAAGACAATCTGGCACGTGCTGTAATATGGATGAAGCTTGAGGACATTATGCTAAGTGAATCAGCCAGACACTAAAGGCCAAATACTGTAGGATTCCACTTAGAAGAGGTTCCGAGCGTGGTCCAGTGCATAGTGATGGAAAGCAGGACAGTGGTGCCAGGGGCTAGGGAGAGGGGATGGGGAGTTAGTGTTTAGTGAGCACAGAGTTTCCATTTGGGAGGATGAAGTTCTGGAGATGGATGGTGGTGACGGCTGCACAGCAATGTGAATATACTTAGTGAACTGTACGTATAAAATTGTTAAAATGGTACATGTTATATTATGCATAGTTTACCACCATTTAAAAAAACAACAGTAGAGTCTGCAAATTTAGAGTGATCAGTTCAACCCAGTTTGCCCAGGACCTACCTGGTTCTAGCACTGAGAGTCCTGCATCCAGGGAGCCTCCTTAGTCCTGGGCAAACAGAGATGGCTGATCAGCCTGCCTGTAGCAAGCGTGGCTGCAGGCGCTGGGGAATGGGGGCCCAGCCTGGACAGTTGGAGGGTGGTCTCAGTGGTGCTGTCTCTAGCCCGAGTGGCACTGGAAGCTGACGAGACCCTGAAGAGTAGTCTGGGAGGTAGAAGGGCCTCTCTGTGGGGTGACTGGAGATGGAGGTCACAGAAGGAGGGTATTGGACCAATTGGCAAAAAAAAAAAAAAAAAGAGTATTTTGTTGTTTGCCAAAGGCCCGAGATGCTGGCTGGGGTGACTCAACTCCCAGTGTAGGTTTCATGCTGTCCCTGGCAAAGGCTGTACTGTAGGATATGCATTTGGGAAAGGCAACATTTGAGTGGAATTTGCGTCCTTACTCAACATCCCCTGGCTGATCTGTGTTCACTTGCTTGGTCTAAAACACTGAGTGATTTCTTCATATTCAAGGGAAGCAAATACTTTTATTCTTAGTCGCCAATGAGATCTGCTCGAATACTTTCTCTGATCCCAGGGACTGATGTCTATGGGTCTAAAACCACCCAAAGATTTTAGGAATTAAAATTTTAAAAAAGGACAGGTACTATCATCAGAGCGAAGAGGCAACCTACAGAATGGGAGAACATTTTTGCAATCTATCCATCTGACAAAGGGCTAATATCCAGAATCTACAAAGAACTTAAACAAATTTACAAGAAAAAAACAAACAACCCCATCAAAAAAAGGGCAAACGATATGAGCAGACACTTCTGAAAAGAAGACATTTATGCAGCCAATGGACACATGAAAAATGCTCATCATCACTGGCCATTAGAGAAATGCAAATCAAAACCACAAGGAGATACCACCTCACACCAGTTAGAATGGCGATCATTAAAAAGTCAGGAAACAACAGACGCTGGACAGGATGTGGAGAAATAGGAACGCTTTTACACTGTTGGGAGTGCAAATTAGTTCAATCATTGTAGAAGACAGTATGGTGATTCCTCAAGGATCTAGAACTGGAAATACCATTTGACCCAGCCATCCCATTACTGGGTATATACCCAAAGGATTATAAATCATTGTATGATAAAGACACATGCACACGTATGTTCATTGTGGCACTATTCACAATAGCAAAGACTTGGAACCAACCCAAATATCCATCAATGATAGACTGGATTAAGAAAATGTGGCACATATATACCATGGAATACTATGCAGCCATAAAAAAAGGATGAGTTCATGTCCTTTGCAGGGACTTGGATGAAGCTGGAAACCATCATTCTCAACCAACTATCACAAGATCAGAAAACCAAACACCACATGTTCTCACTCATAAGTGGGAGTTGAACAACAAGAACATATGGACAGGGAGGGGAACATCATACACCAGGGCCTGTTGGAGGGTAGGGGGCTAGGGGAGGGATAGCATTAGGAGAAATACCTAATGTAGGTGACGGGTTGATGGATGCAACAAACCACCATGGCATGTGTATACCTATGTAACAAACCTGCACATTCTGCACATGTAATCCAGAACTTAAAGTATGATAAATAAAACAAATAAAAAATTAAAAAAGACATGTAATCGTCAGACCATTGGGAGCACAAGGAGCAACTCTATGAAGGCATTACCTTTAACCCACCACGGTTTCTGCTTCCTAAAATAAAGGCAATGCACAGACCGCCAGACAGATCCTCCCCTTTCCAACAAAAGTCTTACCTGAAGCCCTATTAATAATTTGCCTTTCTTCTGCCATCTAATGCTTCCATTCTCTGAAGAATGTGGCTGTGTGCACTTTGGCTTATGGAATCCTCTGTTCTTTTAGTTTGGTGAAATAAGGGCTGTGATGGCAGCAAATCTGAAAGCATGTTTGGGGCAGAGATTTCTGGATGCATCTTTAAAGCTGGCTTGAGAGAAATCCCAGTGCACAGGGGCCAGCCAGAGGCGAGAGAGTGCTGTCCTGGACAGCATGGTAATTAGCCCAGAAGTGGGCAGCAGACAGAAACCCAAGGTGGCGAAGGGCATTTTGTCTGGTCCCTTCGTCTCGGGCTCTTATCTCTCCTATCCCAGCCTAATAGCTATAATTAGTCTCTGATGCATGCTGAAAAGAGGCTGCGTGTAAAATCCAGGCTGTTTTTGCCAGCTGTATGTGCACGCCCAGAACATGTTCCACTGTCCCACGATTTGGGAATGAGACTTACAGTTCTTGAACCCTGGAAACACTTTGTGTAATCACTTTCCTTATCTTATTTAACTTCACCTGCAGGTCTGCCTTATTATTTTCATCAGTGTTGTGTAGGAGAATCCACTTAGAAGCCTGGGTAAAATTGTATTACATGATGTCAGGTTTGGTCCCTGAGAAAGAGCCAGATTAACGCTGGCAGGAAAGAAAGCAGGAGTGCCCTTCAAGTGTGCCACTGAAGGGCAACCGGAGGTTCCAGGGAAATGTGAAGAAAGAAACGCAAACACCCCTAGGAACCAGGCTGGTCTTGTGAATTGATTTCCAGGGGAAGGCTGGAGCTTGTTTCGCAGAGGTCTCTATTCTGGGAGGCTGTAGCCCAGCGGGAGGGAGCTGGAGCTGACTCTCCTGGCGAGTGGAGGCCCCACGCACGCTCTGCAGCCTGGGGCCTGCAGGGCAGGGACTCTGAGCCCGGCTGGTCCTGGGTTCTCTTTCGGGGCCCTGGCCAGGGGCTGTGGGTGGGAGGGGGACAGGTGCAATGGCTCCTGTCACTGGGCTGACTCAGCATGCAGGAAGGAGACAGCAAGACGACTCCATCTGAGCCAGTCCTCCAGGGATCCTCCCTGCCAGGGGCTCCTGTGCCCCCTGGGGAATCATGAGTCTACTGGGAGGGAGAGACTAGAGCCCCAGAGCTGGGCAGAGAGCAGGAGGCTCTTCGGGCCCTGCCGAGGACTCCACAGCAAGAGCCAAGCTCTATCCCTGTGATGAGGCCTTTGATTTTTCAAACTTGGAAGGTGTGCGCCAAACTACACCTTCCGGGGTGAGGCTGGCTTTTGGGAAGGACAGCGGTGCATTCTGAAGAGCCCGTGATCTGCCGCTAGGGGCTCTGGGTTCCAGGCCTAGCGCAGCCTCCGATGACATGAGGGACTCTGGACAGGCGGCATGTGCCCTTCACAGAGACAGGATGGCGATCACCTCCCTCCTCTCCCATCAGATTGCATCTTGGAAGTGAGGGGGTTCTGGAAGCTGTACACCCAAGGAAGGCATTACGTGCCCGAGAGAGAGCAGGAGAGATGTGACTGCTGCTGGCTGGGTGATGATAGGCCCAGATCAGTGTCACTGGCACCCACCCCTGCACCTGGGTCCCCTGCACCTCAGCTCCCAGCATCTGGGACTCCTCTCTGCCTGCCTCCCCCTCACTCAATCTGTCTCCACTCAAGAGGCTGATGGGCAGGTCTCCTCGCTTCTTCAAACCTTTCAAGGTATCATGGGACCCTCCTGTTCGCTTCACCTCTCCAGCCTCCTCTCTCCCACCCTGATGCCCTTGCCCCCGCAGGGCAGCCACACTGGGCTCTGTCCCCTCCTCTGTGGTCCCTTCTCCACCTGTCACCCTTCAGGACCAGCTCAGCCTTTGTCCCCCTCCCTGCAGAGGGGATGACAGCCCCATGGGCGCCTCCTGCCACTGCCCCTCCATGCAGCCTCCACATGGCACCTACGTGTGGGCATCGGTTTCACTTTTTATCATGTGTCTCCCACTAGATGACAAAACACCAGAGACAGAGACTGTGTTTTCCAGGGGCCACCACAGTGCCTGGGGTCTGCTCTGGTGCTCAAAAGCCATTTGTTAGATGAATGAATCAATGAATCATTCCATTACTTAAATTTTCCCAGAGCCAAGTCTTGATTTTCCACACTCCATTACCCAGTACCTGTCTCCATGACTGGGACAGTCCTAGAGAAATCACTCCTCCCTGTGCTACCCGGGCTGACCACTACCCTCTGGGATCTCCCGCTGCCCCCAGACCTATGGAGAGGCAGCCAGTAGAAAGGACAGAGGAGCAGCCCCTGGTTCAAAGTCCTTCTCCACAACTCGCTGGTGACGCCATCCTGGGCGAGCCACGCCACACCTAAGTCTCAATTTCCTCATCTGCTAAATGAGCATAATAGTACCCACTTATTGATAATGATTGACAATAATTAAATGGGCACACTACTGATCACTTATGAGAATCAAATAAGCCCATATACACACATTTAGAAGAGGACATTGAGTTCCAGAATTACTAGTTCCACTGTATCCCGTTTTCATACACAGAACCACACAGCAAACCGTTCAATTACGTTTTCACTTCCCACGTGGCGCTCGCCCCACCTCCTGGCTGTAGGGTCCCTGCGGGAACCTTTTTTGCTACTCACGGCCTGGCTCAGCGCGGGTCCCCAGCCCAAGCTTCACCTGCCTTTACTGAGTGCTCCCTCATCTCTGACGACTGTACTGCCCGTCGCACGTCACCAAGCATGTTCCGTGGTTGGGTAGGGCTGTGTTATCGTCTCTATCACCAAGTGTTGCCAACGTCAGAGGGCCGGTAATGCCAAAGCACTTCAGACTGGAGATACGGGGGGTACCCTCCTGCTCAGGGGTGTCCTTAGCTTGCACATGAGGAGGGACAGACCCGCCACTAGGGACCAAGGCCTTCCTCAACTTCCCTGCCACTCCTCTGGAGAGCAAGTGGGGGCCCCCGTGAGGCCAAGCAGCCAGTCCCAGGACGGCTGCTCCCGCCAGGCTGTGAGCATGGCCCAGTCACGGCTGTTCCTGGTGGGACCCTGGCAAGACCTGCAGGAAGGCCTGGCCCCCTCACCTCTGTGCGCTCGGCCGCGCTGCTGGGGGTCTCTGGGCCAGTGGGTGGAGGGAGAGAAGACATCCCTAGCAGGGGCCGCCTTCTTGCTCTGACAGGAGCTCCCCTGCGTGGCCTTCTCAACTTCACCTGCAGGAAGACCTCCCCCATCTGTAGGCAGGAACTGGAGCTTCATCACATGAAACTGGAAGCTTTAGCCAAGGTGCCAACTGTCCTATGGAAACAGAGGGCCTAAGTGCCCTGGGGTCACCTGAGAGCCCTCAGAAGACCCTGGGGCGCAGTTGGTGGGATTTCTAGGCTTTTCTCGGGTTCTCTATCCCCTGGTTTGGAAACAGATGTAGCGGAAGCTTCACATCTGATGCTGAGCGAGAACCAGCGAGGAAGGTGTCAGCAGGCTGCTGACCTCGAGGGAGGGGGAGCTGAGGGCAGGACATGAACTGCTGGAGTGGGGCCCTGTGGGAGTAATTAGGGCTCCCAGGCACCTGCAGTTGCTATAGATTCCTGCCTGCACCTCCAAAGGGAAGTGAAGCAAATCTATTTTCTGCCCCACCCTCCAGGCTAGTTTGAGGCTGTTTTGTTCTCCAAAGTCACTTCATACTCCATTACTAGGGTGCCTGTTTTCTTGGGAAGAACATGCTTTGGGCTTCAGCTGCCAGGGGCCTCACAGTTTCCTACAACATTGTGGGTGAATCCAGACCCACTGCAGGGCTTTGAGGTCAGGCAGATCTGAGTTCAAATTCCTGATCTGCTGGTTGATCTTGGGCAAGATTTTTAACCTCAGTTTTCTCATCTGTGAAATGGGGATAGTAATCGTGCCTACCCAGAAAGATTGCTGTGGCTGTTGAATGATGTGAGGCGTGTGTATAAACCTGTGTAACACAGCATCCAACCATCCCAGGGCCCCAGCAACTGCTCAGTGCCCTAATGCTGCTCATTCCCCTCCTCCCTGCTCAAAGAGCTGCCAGGTAGGGATTTATTATCCTCATTTTACAACCACAAAGCCGAGAAGGCTTGGTTAATTGGTTTACCTAAAGTCACACAACTAGGATATGGTAGAATCTGACTTGAAGTTGAATCTAATTACAAATAGTATGCTTTTTCCACAGCACTCTTGACCAGTTAATGAGCCAGTTGCATGAGAATCACTTGCAGGTACTTGTTAAAACCTCAACACCTCCCCAGGTTTATGGAATCTGAATTTCCATGGAGGGCTGGGAGGGATCTGCACTTTTAGCAAACGCTCTGATTGCCTCACCCCGTAGTCCCTACCCCATATCGTGGTGTGCTGTTATAATGGGGAGGGTGCCCATCAGAGGAATTGGGTATATTATTATAGAAGAAACGTGAATGGGAAATAAGAAACTTAATGCAATTACATGGACAGGCATGGATCTGGCTGCCGAGCAAGTGAGGAATTTGCATATTTCCCTTTGGTTAATTTCATCATCCACTCAGCACGGCCCTCAGCTCACCAGATCATCTCAGAACTCAACTTACTGCATCTCTATTAAAACTTTTGTCACACTGTGCCGCTGTGTTTATGCGCCTGTCTTCTCCTTGGAAGGGAAACTCCACAAAGACAGGAACCCTGACCCATCCACCTTGGCCTCACCCCACCCCAGCGTGGAAGCCAGGCGGCTGCTGAATGGACATGGGGCTGGATGAAAAGACTCCCGCCTGCCTCTCACAGCCCCGGGATCGCTACTGCAGTGCTATTGAGCTGCTATTCCAGTGAGGTGCTGCCGTGGGGATCCTCCAACTCCCTTCTCCTTGACCCTGCAAGACAGCCAGGAAAGGGAGAGCGGGCAGGACCTCCCAGTTGGGGTCAGCTGCAGCTCCCTGGCCAGCAGTCCCGCCTCATCAGCTCTCACATCCAACAGGAATGTTGGGAGACTGAAGTCCTTATTTTTTTAATTCTAGGAGATTCTATGCCTTAAAAAAAATCTGTAGAGTACAAGGTGAAGAATGCACACCGAGGACATTGGCAAGGGAGAGAAGAGCCTGGCGCTGGCGCTTTTGTTTCTTTGCTCTTTTAATATTCTCTTTTCCCCTTGATGATACATGATATATTCCTATTTTAGGAATTTTGCAAACTATAGAAACGTCAAAAGAAATATTACCACTCAGAAATAACGATCATCAAGTTATGGTGTATTTCCTTTGCTGGTTCTTTTGTTTATAAATTCTTTAGTAACTCCCGAAAGGCCACATCTGCCCAGATGAATAGAACAGGAATCTTCCTCCTGCAGGGCTGCTGCCAGACAGGCTGAAAGCCCCGGGCTATGCAGAGAAGACTGAGCCTTGGGTGAACAGAGGCTGGGACTAGAAATTCTCTTGTGAACCAAATCCCCGCTCAGCCAGTGCCTTGCTGATGGCTCTGAGCAACTTGCTATCTTCATCCTGAAACAGTACAGCTGCCCAGCCCCTGCTAAATGGTTACGAGGCATTGCTAGCAACCTCCTGTGTGACCTTTTGCAAGTATCCTATTCTGAAGGGTTGAAACACAGGCTTTCTGGCAGCTCAGGGCCTCCTGACTTGGACATCTGATGTGCCTAGAACAAAGGAAAGAGATCTGGATCCAGAGCCAAGTGATGTGTGTCTGTGTCGTGGCTTAGCCACATCCTTGCATATGACCTTGGCCAAGTCACTTTAAACTTTCTGTCCCTCAGTTCTATAATCTTTCTGAGCCTCGGTCTTTCCTCTGTAAGATGGGAATAGCAAATACTTCCAAGCCTTCCCGAAGGATAGTGTATATGGAAGTCTCCCTAGATGGGGGGTATCAACCTGGCTGCATCGCCCATTTCCCATCAAAAGATGCTTGGTGAGAATGACCTGCCATTTGGCCGTACTGCTTAGCACACATGGATGACACCAGCCTCAGAGGCTGTCCCTGGACATACCACTCTTTTGCATACCAAGCACGCAGCACGGGCAACAGAGGGTTAACCGGGAAAGGGCGGCCCCCTCGAAGCCAAGCGGTGGCCACGGGGGGCCAGCTGAGTTTAGGTCACAGGCCTCCTGTGACCTAAGTGACAGGCCCTAAGTGATGAAAACTTGTCAAGGTTCTCCTCCCTTTTTCTAACAGCCATAAACACCTTCTTGGTGCCCGGGTGGGGGAGGGGGGGCGGCAGGAGGAGGGTGTCTGCAGGGATCACACACTGTGTGAAACTCAAAGAAAAATATCAGTTGGCACCCAGGGCTTCTCACTGCAAACTGCCCATCAGGAAGCCAGAATGTTTTGGTCTTCATTCTGGCACTGCATAAACCATGCAGAAGACTTTATTGCCCTTTTTCTCTGTCTTCCAGGTTGGCAAGGGGAACTTGTGGGTGTGACTGAAGAGAGAAAACAGAAAGGAAGGTCCCTGCTCCCCTGTGCTGAGTGCCCAGGGCTCCATCCCAGGGAGTTGGCTGATGGACCCAAGCCCGGGCAGAGGCGTGTGCGAATGCTCTAAATTCCCGACTCAGCTAGAGAGGAGAAAATCCCACAGCTCCAGGTCATGCTCTTTCTAGCTCCCCTGCTTCCCGAAGCAATGCCCTCCCCCAACTCCCAACCAGGCTACTTGGCTGCCTGGAAGGTGAAAGCTGGGGGCTGTGACCTTCTGGTGACCTGAGCAGCCTAGAACTGCAGCTGCACAATGGCAACTCCCTTGAGCCAGTGTCCCAGAAGCGGAGAGACTGGGCCTTACCTGGAGGAGTCAGGTGGCCGCAGGCCTGCCTGCCACAGCCAGAGAGCCACACATCTCCAACTCCACCCAGGGAGCCCAAGGTCAGGCCGTCTTAGCTGGGAGTCGCTCTAAGAGGCTTGGGGGATCTCCACCAGCCTTGTATCCCGAACACATTAGCCTGAAGGAAAATCTGATCTACTTGCCGGTCCCTGGGGGGCGTCAGGAGTGACAGTCATTTCCTTGAAAGCTGAGAGGGAGAGCTGACCCCTGAGAGCTGTTAGGATCCTTCCCAGCCTCAGAAATCAGCCACGGTCAGAGAGTCATTCTGCCTTTTAGCTGGTCTTGCAGGAGGCGGGAGCAGACTAAGACGATGCTTCCAGACCCAGCACTGCCTGCCTCTGGATGGGGTGACATTGACCACTGCCTCCTGGGAGAGCTGCTAGGTGGTCAGAAGACAGGTTAGAGTCTGCCTTCTCCTGTGGTCAAAACTCCCATTGAGTTATGGAAAATATCCACACGACTAAGGGAATTGCAGATTTCCAATCGATTTCCTTGGCCACGTGAGAACAAACAACACATTTGCCCTTGAGCCTAACAAATCTGTAGGAAGGGCTTGCCCAGGCGTAGAGAAAACCTGCTTCTGGGCTTAAAATACAACAAAAAAGGTTATGCAAATCACTTTTTCTGAGTTAAAGAACAGGTTAATTTTTAAAGGTGCCTTCAATGAGTGAAGACGATGAATGAGGGAAACCATGGCATTAAGCTTAACGTTTTGACTGAGACTTAAATAGAGCAGAATGTGTTTGTTCTCAAACGTTGAACTCTCAGTTTTCAATCCAATCAAAGGGTTTTGCAAGTTGCTGTCTAATCCTGGCAGCAGGCGGAACTGCACGTCCACTCTGCCTGCCTGCCAGTCTGTGTCTGGTCTGCCAGTCTGTGTCTGCTTTGGGCCTCAGAGTTGCAATCTTCTGAACGAGTGTGGTTCTTGGACCACTCAGAGTGCGATGCTGTGAGTTCGTTCACTGAGGCCCATTCACCGATGGAGCCCCAAGCCACATGGGTAGCTATGACAGAGACAGGGCTCAGAGAGCTCCCTTTTGGGGATCCCTGGGTCTGTCCTCTGAGGTTCGTTATTGATCCCCTGGCCCTGGTCTTGCCCTCCTTTCATTCCCTGATACTCTAAGTGTGGCCCAGGCATTAGCAGAATAGTTTCAACTTAGAGCTTGTTGGAAATTTGAAAGCACAGGCTCCGTTCCCAACCAAAGGGACCAGAATCTTCATCTGCACAAGAGCCCCAGTGACCTACAGGCACGTTAGAGTTTGGCAGTCAATGCTCCGAGAGATTCTCTATCCTGCAACCAGTATGGTTTCTGGAGCATCTCCTTGGTCGCTGCTCTTTGCGCATGCTCAATGGAACCTTCTGTGTTGGACCACCTCACCAGCCTCACCTGCTACCTCTCTCCCCATCGCTCTCTACTCTGTATGAGTTCCAGCCCCAGCTCTGTCGCTCGCTCATCATGTCATCCTAATCAAGTCACCTGACTTCTGTGGACCTCAGTTTATTCATCCATAAAATGGAAACAGTGAGGGCAATCACGCAGTTTTGTTGTAAGAATCGGAGATCACAGAATGAGGCTGGAACTCATTCAATCCTGTTTCTCTCTCTGCCCCTGCCCCCATGCATTCTGTTGCCTGCTGACATTTTTGTGATTTACATTTTAGGAATCAAACAGTAAAATCGATTGCCTGTGGAGGATGCCATGTCATATGGTGGCTGAGCAGAGCAATAGCAATGCGACCAAATGGGCCAGGGTTTAAATTTCAACTTTCTCACGTATGACTGCATTCTTCTCTGAACCTGTTTCCTCTTCTGGAAAAGTAGGGGTGTCGGGAAGGTCATCCGACAATTAGAAGAGGTGAGTAATGCCTGCAAACTGCCTGGCACACAGGACGCACCTTTGGTGGCACAGGGAAGTGGCTAGAGGAGTGGAAACAGTGCAAATATAAAGCATTTTTAATAATGCTAATATTCCCTTTACCCTATGTATGACAGTCTTTGGTAGTCAGATTAGTCCTGATAATTTCTGCTCTGCTGTTGGCCTATTGAGACTGGCTCTACACATCACCCATGGTTGCGCCTCACCCTGGGCCACCCTCCTCGCTTGGCCAGCACACTGGGCAGGGCACCTCATGCTGCTTGGCTCACAGGCCTGGCAGGAGATGTGAGAATGACTTGTAGATTCAAGGCCCAGGCTGCACATTAGAAGCACGCAGGAGCTTTAAAAATCAAATGTGTGGTTATTACCCCCAGACATTCACTGGATTGGTCTTCGGTGTGGCCTAGGCTCTGGGAGTCCTAAAAGCTCCCCAGGTGGTTCTAATACACAGCCAGAGTGAGGGGACTAAAGGATGATGAGCAGGACAAGTTCTAGGAAGCTCCATCCTACTGGGTGCTATGCGGAATGCTAACTTCCTTAAAAAGTAAAAGCCTCAGCTCCCACAAGCAATAAAATCTCAAATGAACTTGAAACCAACAAATTGTATCTTTGATGAACAGGAATGTTTTTTGTTCCTCCTTAAGAAAGCAAATCAAAGCGGGTTAGCCTCAGCCATTCAAAGAGCAGCTGGGGGCTGTGAGCGGTCTGTCCTTGGGCACTGTCCATCTTCCCTCACCTCTTATACCTCCCACCAAGAGCACCGGGGGTGACAGAGCACCCCAGAGATGTGGCTCAAATCCGCAGGTGCCTCATCTTCTCCGAAGCCGACAGCATGTGCACCATCTCATTACTAGAGACGGACATAACAGAATGGTGTATTCTGAGAAGCACTTTAGGCATCAAGTGTTAAAACCCAAACAGGTTTCCAATTAATCAATCATATCCCTGTGTCCCTGAGCCCCGCCCCACTCCAAACCCCAGTGAATTTTCTCAGCCCCTGAGGCATTCCAGGTCTCATGGGGATTTAGTTTTCAGGATTCTGCAAAACAAACCAAGCAGGCCTCAGCCTACCCTGCAGGCTCTGGAAGGCAGCTGCCCCTGATGGCCGGCTCACCTGTGGCCAGAGTGGCCTGACTCGCAGGTGTCACCTGGGCCTCAGGGGATGGGATGAGGCAGGGCTTGAGAGCTGGGGGAGGGTTAGCTTCATGTCTGGTACTGCTGAGAGGCTGTCATGCCAGACACAGGTGATTCTCCCCTGGGGGGTGGGAGGGGACAGGGCACCCAGCTCTGCACCCCCACCCTGTTCTCAGGCTGAGTCACCATGCACAAAAGATGCTCCTATTGGAAATCTGCTTTGCCTATGGGCAGGAAAGTGACTGCTGCGGTCCCAGCTCAAACACAATGTGCCTTTCGCTCGCACCGGGGCCCGCCCTGACTTCTGAGCCAACTCCTCCTCTGAGCCTCCTCACCGAGCTTCTCCCCAGGCAGGACCCATCCCGAAGGCTCTGGATGGCTCCCCAACTCCTTACCACTGGAGCACATTCCACGCCGAGCCAGCTCCTTACAGGAGTGCCCCGCACAGCCACACCCCAGCCACTGTGCCTCATGGAGCCACCCAGCCAGCGCCCAGCACAGGGAGAGGCCGCCCATCTGCAGAATGGGTGGTCCCCGGAGTGGCAGGCAGCTGGGGTGGACAGCAGGGTGGGGAGGTTCCAGCGCAGAGGGAGGGGCAGTCACACCCCAGGAGCCCCCTTCACAGTCCAGGGAGAAGTGTTTGAGACTCCAGTACTGGGAGCAGTGTTGGGGGGAGAGGGGGACACCTTAACATGGGTTCAAGTTCTCCCAGAAAACACCTGCTTCCTCCATTAGTGTCTGCAATTAGGGGCTGATGACACCTGGGTCCCCCCAACCACATACAAATGAGGCCTGCCCTCAACTCATGGGAACATTCCAGATGTGCACTTGATGGGTAGAGAGGGGAGGAAATACATGGTGGGGGTGGGGAGACAGACATAGACAGACGGAGAAAGAGAGACAGACAGACAGACAGTGGCATCTTCTCTTTTCCAGGGATTCTCGGGGGCAGCCACTCACCAGTTCCTTCCTGAGCCAGGCTATAGCTTCATCGATGCTCTGAAAGCCTTCCAGCTTGCCAGTGGACAGGGGTGTGGTGCCCCGGCTGGCACTCCTGGCAGGAGGGGCGTGCTGCCCGGGTTCTCTCAGCGGGAGCAAGGGCTCCTGCCCCCCACGCTCCCCCTCCTCCAAGCTCGCCTGTGGCTCCGCAGCCGGCCTCGGGAAGGGCCAGGTCTGCTCCTCCAGCCTGGCCTGCCATTCCAGGTAGGAGGGCCTGCGGGTCTCCAGCCTCAGTTTCTCGGTGAGGGCCTTCAGGCTCCGGAGGTGGTCATCGGGTGGTGCGGCTGCTCCTGCCCCCTCTTCTGCACCCACTTCTTCCACGTGGATCTGGGGCACAGACATTCTACAGTCTGCCCTGGCAGCAGGACATGCGAGCGGGCGGGGGGCACAGGGGGAGGGTTGGTGGGTGGCACAGTTGGGTCCCGCTCTGGGATGGCCTCATCCAGGTGCCCGAGGGCATTTCCGGGATGGGAGCCGGCCTTGGAGGCTGGGTGGCAGGGGAGCTGAGAGGGACTGTGCAGTGAGCAGCACAGGGCACCCTCCTGGAGGCTCGGGTCTACGATCCGTCCTGGAATCCTGTGGGTGCCATGCTCCACAGAAGGCAGGAACAGACAGGCATCACAGGAATCTCGGGACAGCCTGTGCCAACGTCTATCTGTCCTGAAGGCACTCGAAGACCAGACTGGCAGGAAGAAGGCTCAGAGCTCTCTCCTCTCGGGAAGGGCAGGTGGCTGGAGACCCTGTGGGAGGGATGAGAACCGCATCAGTCCCGATCCCTGCCCTGCCACTCAGAGGCAGGCACGTCCACTCCACAGGAGGGGAAACTGAGGCTCAGAGTGAACTAGTGACTGCGCTTCTCATGGCTAGTCTGAAACGGAAGTGAGGTCATTTCAATGCCTTAATTCAATGCACAGAAGTTAATGACCAACTGATAAATTGTACAGTGTTTTTACCATTTATAAAAACAACTCTGCCTCTACTATCTCATTTAATGCCCCCAGCAAGTCTGCAGGGATTTGTTTTTATTCCCATTTCACACACGAGGAACCCACATCTCCTCGAAGTTAAATGACTCACAGAGATCTCCCAGCAAGAAACTGGGGAGACAAGCTCAGGCTGTCTGAATCTGAGGGCACAGGTCTCTCTTCTATGTGGCAACTGCCGGAGGGTCCTCAGTGCCAGCCAGCAGGGCAACCACACCCCATGCAGGCTCAGGTGTGTCTGCTCCGTCCAGGTGCCACTGCCCCCTCACCACCTCCACCCACCATAGCCCCTGTCCTCCAGCAGCAGTTTCTACATCCAGGTCTTACTCCACACTCCTAGCTTCTTCCTCCAAGAACAACACCTTACCTCACCTCTTCAGAGACAGAAGCAAATAAGCCTGCAGCTGTGGAGGGAAGAAGGCGGCGGCGTCTGGGCTGGATGGCTCAGCGAGCAGGCTGGGACTCACTGTTCTAGAACGAGGCTTCTTGTGCTCACCTAAGTGCCCGCATGGCAGCACCTGTTTGGTAAGGACCTTCAGCTACGGGATCTGGTTTGGCCTCCTCATCTCCAGAGAGGAGGCACAAGCCAAGGCTCCTACGTTAACATCGGACATAGGGTGGAGACCTAACTCCCAGTAAGAAGAGACCACAGCCTCCAGACTCTGTGGCCCGACGTCCATGGGGCAGGCAGCAGAGATGGGTGAATCAGAGTAGAAGATAATTTGATTTGGACCCAAGCGGTAAGCCCTGGACTTTCAGGGTGTGTTTAAAAAAAAAAAAAAATCTGTGCTGGGGGACATGCAGCTATAAAAAAGAATGAATTGATATGGAAGGATGTTCAAGATAAAGCTTAAATGAAGAAAAGTAAGATTCTCAGCAGCCTGGAGAGTAGGCCACCCTTGGGGTGAAAAAGGAGAAAGAAAGAGGGATTGTTACTGACTTGTAAAGGACTAAAAACATCCCGGCCAAAAAAAAAAGAATGGAGTAGCCATAGCCATAATTACTTGTTTGGAGTGAGGGGAACTGGGCAGAAGGGAGGTGAGGATAGAAGGGAAAAGAACTAAGATGAGGGTGGCAAAAGCTGAGCAAGACCACCTTGGGGTGTCCTGGGATTCCTCTCCGACATGGCATGCAGATACTCAAGAAGGAAGAGCAGAACTTTCCAGTCCAGACCTTTTCCTTAGCCCCAGCCTGCAGTGGGGACATGACTGGAGGACGTCCTGCTGCCCAACCTCTGCCACCCTATGCTATGAGCCTGCCCTGGAGAGGGGCACCCATGGAGAATGAGAAGGAATAGTCCACCCCAACTGGTAAGCAGAGAAACCCGCTCTCACCTCCAGGTCTGCTTGGAGCAAGTGAGAATCCCCCTGAGGAGCTGGATTCTGGTTCAGTTGGTCTGAGACGGGACTCAGACAGCAGTGTTCCGCTCCCCGGGTGGTCTGAGTGTGCAGCCAGGTGGAGAACCACTGTCTCCAGATGCAGACACTAGACTTGGGATCGGATGGCCTAGCTCTAGGTCTTGTCAGGCTTGCTAAGCCTCATTTTCTTCATCTGTAAAATGGGGGTGATAAATACCAACCTCCTATGCTCTAGCAGATTGGCAGAACTAAAATTCACAGGCACTCTCTGAAGACTTAGCACGCTAAGTCTGCAAACGCGAAACGTACTCATGGGAGTCTTCTGTGCAGTTTCACAGTCAGAATCTGTCCAAATCTAAAGACTTATCAGCTGCTTTCTGAGGCCCCTCCCAGGCGCCGTCTGCCTCTTTGCTGAGGTGCCAGGATCTGTTTTGAGCGTGTCTGGGGCAGCTGCACCTACAGGGCTTCCTTCTCCTTGGCAGGGGGGCTCTGATTAGATCCATCAAAGCTTCCTGGAGAGGATTCAACTGCAGGCGGATGAGCAGCACCCTCCCGCCCTGAGTTCTGTGAGCAGATAACATGGGTGAGCAGCCATGGTGGCCCACCCCTCCCCCGCCAGGGCGTCCCACTGCTGCGACCGCTGCTGGGTGAGGGGCTCCTCTTGGGTAGGAAACTGCTACAAGTCTGTAACTGTATTGCAGGGAATTTACTTCAATCATTGGTTTCGGTCTTTTTTGTTTGTTTTTGTTTTTGTTTTGTTTTGTTTTGTTTTTGAGACGGAGTTTTCACTCTTGTCACCCAGGTTGGAGTACAATGGCATGACCTCAGCTCACTGCAACCTCCGCCTCTTGGGTTCAAGTGATTCTCCTGCCTCAGCCTCCCAAGTAGCTGGGGTTACAGGCAGCCGCCACCACGCCCGGCTAATTTTTTGTATTTTTAGTACAGACGAGGTTTCACCATGTTGGCCAGGCTGGTCTGGAAATCCTGACCTCAGGTGAAGGCCTGCATAGACCATGTCAGGACTATCTGGTGGCAGGGGTGGCAGCCCCTGTGAACTGTGACCAGCTAGTCCTCAGATCTGCTGAGCTTAGTGAAGTGCAGAAAACATGGTGTGCACATCGGCCCATGTGAGCCCCAAAGTAGCCCCCAGAGGCAGGTGAGATCACCCCATTTCACCAAGGAGAAATCGAGGCTAGGGCAGCTGAAGCGCCTCACCCCCTGGTCACAGGCAGGTGCCAGCAGCTGGACCTGGGCGCAGTCATTTGACTCTGTCTCAGCCTCTTTCTACTCCAGAGCGTGTGGGCTCTGGGGTTAGAGCTCCAGGGCAGCCATTGGCTTTGTGACGTTGGCACATTGCTTCATGACCACTCTGGGCCTCTGAGTCCTCTTCTGAGAAATGAGAACAGCCGGAGTGACTACATAATTTGCAAGGCTCCATGTGAAATGAAGATGCGGAGCTCCTTGTTTAAAAGGTTCTAAGAATTTCAAGACAGTGACAGCAGAGCGTGAACCCACGCGAGGGGCCCTGTACCACTGCCCACGACCTTGAGGCCAGTTCTGGCGATACTAACATCTACCTCGGAGGTCATTCAGGGGATTTAATAAGGTTACAAATGGGAGCTCTCAGCACACTGCCTGCTCTACAGGAAGCCCTAGACACAGTCATGTAGCCCTAGTCACGCTGTTTAAAATTAAGACGACGTAACCAATCAGAGTTATGTCACCGTCACATCACAGATCATGCCCCTCCAACTGCACTGAGCAGTCGCCCTGTCGCTCTCGGACCTGCTGGGTGGCCGGAGCCAATCCCTGCACCCTCACATCCTTCCCTGGACACCAAACGACATGAAGTCAGTTGATCCCACCTCCCCCAGATTTTCAGGTCTCAAAACGTAGTGGAGTCTGTTCTGCCACAGAAGGGAGAGAACAGCTCCACTTACTGAAACCATTCCATGCCCACTCCCTTCCCTCTCTGCTCACATTGTAAATGCCCCGACCACAGCTCGGGGTGTGGGGGAGACTCCACCATGTGCTCTTTGCATGGCAGACCAAGGCCAGGCCCCAAAAGCCTGGTTTCTGGTCCCAGCACTGCTGACAAGCCGAGCATCCAGGCTCAGTCCTCTCCTCGTGGCCTCAGTTTCCTAATCTGTGGAATGGCTGAGGATCTATAGAACCTTGCATGTGAAAGCTCTCTTTAAACTGTAGAGAGCTGTACCCACCTGAATAGCGTGTGTGCAGCGTGGAGAGGACTGAGTGAGGGTGTCACCATTTTAGAGCACATGGTCACCTGTAGATGGCAGGAACGGGACTGCCCCCAGCACAGCCAGGCCGTGAGGAGCTGCTGAGTCAGCATGTGTTTTCCTGGTCGTCAGTGTCTGGGGAGCACTGTCCCCCTGGGTGTCCTGGTGCCTGAAGAAGCCGAAAGGGGTTTCTTCCCTCCCACTAGGCACAGGAGTTGAGCTGGAATGTCACCCACACAGGCCTAGGGACGTGACAGCAGAAAAGCTTGTCACTGCTCACTGGGCACTGAGCTGGACCCGGCCTGAGCTGGCAGAGAGGTGCTGGCTGGGCGCCGGGGAACAGCTGCCAGCACCGGGCAGCTTCTTGGGCTGGAAAAGCAGTGGAGGTCTCCCTGCTTGACAAACCAAGGACTCCTGGGGCCCAGTCCCCCGGAGGAACGGGCTTTCTTTACACGTAACCTGGGTCATTCCTGGGGGTGGAGGAGCCAGAGAAGGAAGCCAAAGGACGCTGCCAGACCTGGGACCCAGGGTGTCTAGAAAAACGAAATCAGACCCTGTAATCCCACCAGGCCCAGGCACGCCCCTCCAGGCGGGCCACCCAGCAGCAGTGGGGACAAGCCCTTGGGAGGCGTGTCAGCCTTTCTGCAGCTCTGTGTGCCAGCGCCGAGGACCCATGCCACACACAGGGACTGCTGTTCCAACACGCTCCCTGGCTCCCTGGCCCACAGTGGCTCCTTGAAGGAGCCTTCGCCAACCATGAGCTAATTCCTCTGGCTGCTGGAGGAGCCAGGTGGGGCCAGCTCAGCCAACACCTTGTCTCATTATGACCTAATCTGTTCACCTGGAAAACTGTCAAATCCACTTCCTTGATGGGCTCCCAGGGGCAGGGGGAGATGCAGGCGCTGCTGACCCATCCCCTCCGCACCTCCTCTCTCCTCATGTGCTCCTGCTGTTTCTTCCAGTCTAGCATTCTCTACTAGAATCCTTTCCTTTCTTCTCCATAAGACACAATCTTTCCAAGCCCCGACCCAGCACTCCTGTCCCGCCGAACACCATGCTCTCTCACAGCCCTCACTCGGCACAAGCTTTCCTCCAGCCTAGAAAGTCCTTGCCTCCCTTCTATGCCTTAGTTCTCAGGGATTTTCTCCTGCAGGAAGTTTTGCTTGATTTGCCCAGGCTGAGCTGTGTGTACCCAGGACAACCGGAGCACATTGGAGAAACAATTATATCATCGCAACATTAGCTAACGCTTACACCACACAACACAACACGAGGGGTGGTGCTAAAAGCTTTACTTGTATTAACACATTTGATCTTCACAACAGCCCTATGAATCTGGGGTATCATCGTCCCCATTTTACAGATGAAGAGACTGAGGCACAGACAGGTTCGGTACCTTGCCTGAGGCCACAGAGCTTGTAAGTGGTGAAGCTGGGATTTGAACCTCTGCAGTCTGTCTCTGATCTGGCCCCTAACCACTGGGCTTATTGCCCCTCTTAAGCTGCAGCACTTACACCCAGGTCTTTGTCGATGGTCGCCTCTACCAGACTCTCAACTTCAGGGCGAGAACCAAGCCTTTCATGCTGGACCCTCCAGTACTTAGCACAACGCTGCTCTCTTTAAATGCCGTGGAATGAATGAGCCAATAAAACAGATTTCCTCCCACTCACAGCGACCTGTCCTTACTCAAATCTGAGCCAGCTTGGATGGGCTTAGAGAGGTGGAAAAAGAGACCCAGCCTTCCTAGGATGGTACCTCCCCTCCTGTCCCCACAGATGCCACCCACCCTGTCTGCCCTGACCACAAGTGTCCAGACATAGGTGTGCAGGCTCTGGGCCTGCAGTGGGACAAAGACAGGAACAGCCGCAGCTCATGCCAAATCCTAGAACTGTGTGCTGGAGTTGGAGGGGACAGTCTGGTGTGACAGACCTAGCACGAGGGCCTCCTTGGGATCCAGTGCAGGATGAGGTCATTTCCATCCAGCAGCTTCCTCCCTCTTCTGGAAAGTGCACCCCCTTTCCCATGGGAGCCCATCCCTGGGGTTCCCTTTCTCCTGGGGTGTGGGGAGACATTGGATGAAGTTTTGGTGCCAGAACCACCCAGAGGCCAGCCTTGCTCTGAGCTGGCCGGGGCCGCTGGGGCCACCGTGCTCACCACATATGGGGAAAGGGTCCACCTGGCGAGCCAAGCCAAGCCAAGCAGACAGTGTGGCAACCTGGCCGTCAGAGCCCAGCGGCAAGGAACTGGAGGCCGGCACCTGGGCCCTGTGGAAAGCCACCGCCCTGCCTGGATTACACAGCATATACCTTCCGCCTTTTATGCTTCAGCTACTTTGCGTGGGGTTTCTGACATTCGTAACTGACTGACACGGCATGCTCTGGAGAAGGAATATGAAAGAGCACAGTGGATGCTTGCTGTTATTTGTCTTTTGTTGAACTGTCTGTCTGTTTGCCATATCCAATCCCTTCTCCTCTCCTGTGTAGAGGGAGCTCCCCATTTTGTGCAGAGCAGCAGGCAGGCTGTGCAGCCTTCTCTGCAGCCAGAGGACCATGTCCTCCTCTTCCTGGCTCATGCCCTGGTGACCAGGTGTGAGCATGTGACCCGAGCTTGGCCAGTCAGCTGCTCAGGCCCCGGCTCTGAATTGGGTGTGTGTGAGTCTCAGAGGAAGAGATGGTTAGGGCGCATCTGTGAACCAGCCCTGGAGGCAGATGTGCAGTGCAGGGGCGGTGGCATCCTCTTAGCCAAACTGTCTCGGCTGAAGGACTGGCCTGGGACCTCCTGCCTCTGCCTTCTGGATCTGCCCTGGTTCTGCCTGTTTTCTGGTCTTTACCTCCTGCCAATTCTGTGGGCGCCTGGCAGCCTTACAATAGTGTTGTTTTCTCTTGCTCCCAACCAAGAGCCCTAACTGAAATGAGACAGGAAGCACAACTCATTTGGGAAGGAAAATATATAACTGAGAGCAAACCAGTGTCATAAAATGTCATGACAACCCAAAGGCTCCCTCCCCCACCATTCCACCTGTGCCTTGGTGGTGGGGGGCGGGGGGGACGGTGCGACCTCCCATGGAGAACCACAGGGTGGATGGTCACTGTCCTCCTAATGAAATCTTACTGAGTCTGTCCACATTCAGAGTTGACTTGTCTCCTAACTCACAATCCATGACAGGCTATGCTTGATGAGGACAGAATGACAATTTCCCATATGAGTGAATTTACCCTTGCTCTGCTCCTCTGGCAGAAACGCCCCCCATGGTTCCCTGTGCAAAATGGATACATGCTGGGTCATGGGACCAGCCCAGCTGGGCTACGGCCGGACATCAGGGCAAACAACTGAAGGGCCGACCAGCCTGGCAAGCTGTGCTCTTTTGGGAGTGGTGCCTCTGGGCTGTTTCAGGACTGTGACAGTCCCCAGAGGGAGAAAGGGGTGAGCAGAGGCAGATAGAGCATGGAGGAGTGAGCCCAGGGAGAAAGGGGTGAGCAGAGGCAGATAGAGCATGGAGGAGTGAGCCCGTGGCTGCATCTGTCTCCTGCAGGCTGCTGCTTCCTCCACCTGCAGCTCCTTCCCTTCTCATCGTCAGCCTCCACCCCTTGAGGTTGCCTCGGGTCTGTTCCTGCAGCCTGAAAGAGGTGCACTAACCCTATTAAAATCCCCATTTTACAGGTGAGGAAATGGATAACTTTTCTCATGAAACCAGTGCCCGAACTCCCATAAACAGACATGATGGCCTGAGATCCTGGCCCAGGAAAAAGGGTGCTTTATTTAGCACCTGTGAATGCTGGCGGAATTTGCAGACATGTTCCCCAGCACCAGCACGGGCAGAGCAATGGTAGGTCACCTTAGAGTTCACCGAGCGTCAGCACACACATTCAGGTCTCATGTCCTTCTGACTCCACACAGGAGAAAGCGGAGGCCACAGAGGCCAGCTGGTTCCCAGAACACAGATCTGCGGCAGGAAAGCTGGGGCGATCTTCACCCTCCGTCCCCTTTATCGCAGCTGCCCCCCATACCCCTGCACTCCTGACCCCTTGGCCTGAGCCTGGGGACGTGGACGCTGTCCCCGTCTCCACAGAGCTTCCTCCTCCAGGCTTCCTCTCCTCTGTCCTGCTGCCGGTTATCCTTCTAAAATGCAACTCGAATCCTGCCCCTTATTAATAACTTTCCCACTAAATAACTTTGTTATTGAGATGAGGTCTCACTGTTGTCCAGGGTGGAGCTCAAGTGGCACAATCACAGCTCACTGCAGCCTCAGACTCCCGGGGTCAGGTGATCTCCTGCCTCAGTCTCCCCAGTAGTTGAGACTACAGGCATGTGCCACCATGCCTGACTCTAAATGACATTTTAGTAACATGTCAAACAGCTAATATGTATCAAGCACTCAATATGTGCCAGGCACTACAAGGAAATAGCACCTCACTTATTTGCATGACAATCTTGTGAAGTATGCACTGATTGTCCCATTACACAGATGAAGAAACAGAGGCACAGAGATGATAAGGCACAGGCCCAACAGCACTCAGACTGTACCTGGCAGGGCAAGGCCTGAAACCAGGAGGTGCACAGCTCCCTGTGGAGGTGGAGGGGAGGGCTGCAGCAGGAGCCAGGAAGCCTGAGCCGGGGACCAAGACCGGGTCAGAGGCTCTGTGACCCTCTCCACGGTCTACTCAAATAGAACAAAGCAAGAGTGCCCTCTGAGAATCAAGTTGCCCCCGGAGATAGCCAGCTGTGTCTTGGTTCTGTGCTGACCTGTGACACTGGCCACTCCTCACCAGAACCACCTTCACTGAGTTTATGAAGCATGTCTACACCGGAGCACATCTACACTGCAGGGAAGGCTGGGTCTTCTTATCCCATCATGCAGCAAACCGAGGTGGCAGCCTATGTGACCAACCTAGGGCCCAGGGCTCCTCAGTAACAGCCCAGAGCCTACTGCCCATACTCCTTGGGGTTGCTGTGCCGTCTTCTAGAACCTACTATCTGGACAGGACTGGCTATTACCCATGTGGAAAGCTTTCCATCTGCAGGTATAACTGGGTTCTCCCAGAAATTTCTGGAAGGAAGAATTAGCTACACTGTGACTTAGGGCCCTGCAGGATCCTCAGTAGGGCAGGTCTTGGGGGATGGGATGTCCTTAGTGCTGGTCTTGCTTTCTTGCCCCCGACACTGGGTTGCCCATGGCTCTGCTGCCAAAGCCAGGGTGGGCTCGGCTGGCGGGCGGAGGCCCGTGTGTGTGTGCAAAGCGCTGTTTCCTCTGCTAAGCCTGCTGTGCATGTCACCAAGCCTAAAACTCCACATCAGAGACAGTCGTAGCTTCACTCAAGGACAGCGTCTTCTGGCTCCTCCGTCAACACCTGTCAGGTGCAGGGGTGGCGGGAAGAGGCAACTCCACTCTACCTTGCCCTGATGTTGCAGTTTCAGCCAGGCCAGGCCCATCAGCAGAGGACACAGCCCTGATTTCAACCAGAGACAAAGGCAGGGGCCATGAGCTGAGACCTGGGGTGGCTTCAGTGGCCAGAGAACAGTGAGGCCAGCCCCACAGCCAAGGGAGTGCAGAGGCTCTAAGTGGTTTCAGAAAATTCAGGGTGGTGCCGGGCAAAGCTCATGCCTGCATCTTTTCCTTTTGTTTTCTGAAGAGGTGAACCCCTCTTTTCTGGGTGAGAGGTCAGGAGGTCTGGGACATGGGTCCAGTCAGCCTAGGGAGGCGGGCCTGGGGTGTGCAGGCTTTCCTGCCTGGGTTTAACCAGAAACACTTATCTCACCCAGAGGTCCAGGCAGGACTGGGCTGGCCTCTGGCTAGGCTCAGCACTGACCACGCAGCAGCCAAGAGGACTGGGACACAGCCCTGGGCCCCACAGAGCTGCTGCCGGCAGCCAGGCTGCCCTAGTGGTCCCCTCCTCCTCCGGGGTTGCCATGGCAACCGAACAGGAGGGACCCTGCTGTCTGGCCCTGGCACTCATCTCTTGCTTCTCCAGCCTCATCTACATTCCAACCCTTGGTAAGAGTCGGTGTCGGAAGCCCTGACATGGAGATGACATCCTGCCGAGACCTGACCCTGGCCCCAGCGCTGCGCGTGGCAGGGATGGGTTGCTGGGGGGTGTGTGTGTGTGTGTGTGTACGTGTGTGTGAGAGAGAATGTGGTGGGGTTGTTGCCTTGCTGGGTGTGTGAGTGTGAGTGTGGGGGGTGGCTGCCCTGCTGGGTGTGTGAGTGTAAGTGTTGGGGGTGGTTGCCTTGCTGTGTATGAGTGTGTGGGATAGTTACCTTGTGTGAGTGTGTGTATGGGGTGGTTACTCTCCTGGGTGTGTGAGTGTGGGGGGTAGTTGCTCTGCTGGGTGAGTGTGAGTGTGGTGGGTAGTTGCCTTGCTGGGTGTGTGTGAGTGTTGGGGGTGGTTGCCTTGCTCTGAGTGTGAGTGTGGGATGGTTGCCTTGCGTGTGAGTGTGGGGGGTGGTTGCTCTGCTGAGTGTGTGTGAGTGTGGGGGATGGTTGTCCTGTTGGGTGTGTGTGAGTGTAAGTGTGAGTGTGTGGGATGGTTGCTTCGCTGGGTGTATGAGTGTGAGTGTGGGGAGGTTGCCTTGCTGTGGGTGTGAGGGGTGGCTGCTTTGCTGGGTGTGTGAGTGTGTGAGTGTGATTGCCCTGCTGGGTGTGTGTGTGAGTGTGCAGGGTGGTTGCTCTGCTGGGTGTGTGAGTGTGTGAGTGTGGGGGGTGGTTGCTCTGCTGGGTGTGTGAGTGTGTGAGTGTGGGGGGTGGTTGCCCGCTGGGTGTGTGTGTGTGAGTGTGAGGGGTGGTTGCTCTGCTGGGTGTGTCAGTGTGTGAGTGTGAGAGTGTGGGGGGTGGTTGCTCTGCTGGGTGTGTGTGTGAGTGTGTAAGTGTGTGAGTGTGTGGGTTGGTTGCCCTGCTGGGTGTGTGTGGGGTGGCTTCCCTGCCTGGTGTGTGTGTGTGAGTGTGGGGGGCGGTTGCCTTGCTGGGTGTATGAGTGTGAGAGTGTGGGTAGTTGCCCTGCTGGGTGTGTGACTATATGAGTGTGGGGTGTGTGTTCTGGGTGTGGTTGGGGCTGAGTTAGGGACATGAGCGGGGCTGGATTAGGGGAGTGAGTGGGGCTAGGTTAGGGACATGGGTGGGGCTGGGTTAGGGAAGTGGGCGGGGCTGAGTTAGGGAAGTGAGGGGGGCCCTGGGTTAGGGAAGTTGGGGGTATGGGTTAGGGAAGTGGGTGGGGCTGGGTTAGGGAAGTGAGTGGGACTGGTTAAGGGAAGTGAGTGGGGCTGGGTTAGGGATGTAGGTGGGGCTGGATTAGGGAAGTGGGCTGCGCTGGGTTGGGGTATGGGCGGGGCTGGGTTAAGGAAGTGGGTGGGGCTGGGTTAAGGAAGTGGGCGGGGCTCGGTTGGGGAAGTGAGTGGGGCTGGGTTAGCGGTGTGGGTCGGGCTGGGTTGGGGTATGGGCGGGGCTGGGTTGGGGTATGGGCGGGACTGGGTTAGGGATGTGGGCGGGGCTGGGTTAGGGAAGTGGGCGGGGCTGGGTTAGGGAAGTGGGCGGGATCAGGGCTCCACAGGACTGTGCTCCTGGGGTTTTCTCCAAGCACCCTGTGGGCTACACTGCCGGGCGAGCATTCTCTCCAGCACATGTTGTCCAGCCAGGCAGCACTAGCCTTCCCCCTTCCTGGAAGCCTCCTGTTTGCTGCCTGGGTTTCCCCTCCCTGCTGCACACCCTTGTGAGAACTTGACGGTCTCTTCTGAAGGAGGTTGATGTTGTGCCACAATGTCATATGCTGGCTGCTTCATGCCTGGTTCTGCTTGAACGTCACCTCCACGCAAACCCAGCCTGGGCCACAGGATGGAGCCCAGCACTCGCCTCCCTGGTGCTTCCTGGATTTCATCACTCACTCCATGATGTTGGTTGGTGTCTGTGTGTCTCACCCTTGAGAATGCCAGCTCCTAGCAGGCAGGAGCTTCCAAATTCTGTTCCTGACTGTGACCCCGGCACTCAGAGCAGTGCCCG
The DNA here is from genome assembly GCF_037993035.2 of Macaca fascicularis. Taxonomy (NCBI): domain Eukaryota; kingdom Metazoa; phylum Chordata; class Mammalia; order Primates; family Cercopithecidae; genus Macaca; species Macaca fascicularis. The sequence continues at coordinate 9,467,184 of NC_088382.1, read as the reverse complement.
GCACACAGTGGGTGCTCAGGAAACTTGCTGAGTAAGACAGTGAGTACATGAATAAATGAAGAGGACTTTCTGAGCAGTCCATCTGGCCCTTTGTCCTTGTCTTTGGCCCTCACTGGTGAGCTAGGGCCTGCACTGCCTGAAAGCTCATCTGAGGGCTCGTCTCCTCCCTGAAGCCCTCTCAGATTCCCCACCTTCCAGGCCACCTTTCTCTGAATTCTCCGGGCACTTGCTTTCCTCATGCTGACTGCACACTGGCCCGCATGACCTTGAACTGTGGGAGTCTGTGGTCCTGTCTTCCTGACCAGACATGAGCTCCTTGAGGGGCAGGACACTGCTGCACCTTTTGTGTGCTGAGCACAGGGCCCTGCAAACAGCAGATGTTCAGTGTGTGCTGATGACGCTGATGGGGTGAAGTCAGTGAACAAAGTCCAGCCAGAGTCGTTCACAGCTCCAGATGACATCTCCCCAGCAGAAGACCTCCCACAGCTTCATGGGTAAGACTTTCAAAGTCGGAATGCTTCTGGTGGCTGAGTCATCTTTCCTGAGCTGAGATGGGGTAGTTTAGGAGGCTGGTCTCAACTTTATGTCTCATCCTTCCCCGATAGCCTTATGTTTGAATTTGACTCAGTCTTCGAACCTGGGTCAAACAGCACCTCACTCGACAGTCTTCTGTGCTTTTCTAAATGGAGCTGATGGCTTCCTCCCTTCACACTTGGATCTGAGCACTTTCCCGCGCACTCGCAGGTGCAGCGGTGCACCTGCCGGACGGTTTTACTGAGTCACATTCCTGATGTGCCTGTCGGGTGAACAGATCTATCTTTTTCCAGTATCCCTTCTGTGGGCATCACTCCTGTCTAATTTCAGGGGGTTCTGAAGGGACCATGAGTCATAGCACCTGCCCTTCACCCCAGACCCAGGAACACTCACGACACCCAGAAAAAGACATTCATTTTAGCCCTTACTCTGTCAATAGTGACTGGGCCTGGGGATGTGCACTGGGCCACAAAAGGCCAATCAGAATATTTTCATGGGATGTAAACACAGACACTTGGAGAAATAGGGTCTTTTCATCAGGAGCAGCTCAGCTGGGAGGATAGAAGCTTGAAGTTTCCAGAGTCTGGAGAAAGCCCGTTTGCAGTAAAAAGGGAATAAGCCCGAGGTAATGAGAACTAAGGGGAAAACAGAGAGAGAGAGAGAAAGAGAGAGCATCCTGACATCTTCTGAGCCCTTAGGCCCAGCAGAACCTAAAGAGCTAAAGAGTGAAACACGCCAGAAGATCTCTTGCTGTCAAGAGAGGCCAGAACGGCACTGCCCACATTAGACTGGGCTTTGGGAGGGCGGACTCGCCCCTAGTTCTTCCCCCGGCTGCTCATGGCCACCTGCTGGGTGTAACCACTTCAACTTCTACACATACTTTCTGATAATTAAATAAGCGCATGAATGACTAGTTTTCTCTCTATCATCCATTTCTCTATTTCTCATTTATACAGAAATAAATGAAAATTGTTAGAAGGAGGAGGAAAAGAAAAGGCCTTTTTCCTATTGTGCCAGGCACTGTGCAATGTCTAGTTTAACCCCTGAAATGACCCTGAGGCACGACTGGTATTATCTAGTATCTCGCATTATCTCTACTGCAGGCAAGGAAACCACCATTCACAAGGAAGTCAGGGAGGGAACCACCATTCCAGCTCAAGTCTCCCCAGCTCCACCATTGTGACCATCTTCCCAGAAGGCTCCATTTGTACAGAAGTAACAGGCATGTGAGCTTTATTGTACTTAAAAAGTCCAGTGTTCCTAGAAACCTCAGGGGCAAATAACAACGCGGAAATATTCCCAAGGCAATGCTTTGTTTTTCTGTAAAGTTGTTCTGGGCAGAAGAGGAAGAAGAGACCGAGCGCCTCGGTTTGCGGTGCCCAGCATGCGGGTGCTGAGTACGGCTGCTGCGGTGGGAGGGCCTCTTTCTGAGGCTGGGGTCTTAGTCCTCAGGCAGGGCTGGGCAGTGAGGGGACCTCAGCCTAAGGGAAGTTCTGTCATTAACAACCTGTGACCCTGGACAAGTCACACGACTCTTTGGAATTCAACTGGAACAGGGACTCCTTCCTTCCTTCCTTCCTTCCTTCCTTCCTTCCTTCCTTCCTTCCTTCCTTCCTTCCTCTCTCTCTCTCTCTTTCTTTCTGTCTCTCTCTCTCTCTCCTTCCTTCCTCTCCCTCTCTCTCTCTCTTTCTCTCTTTCTCTATTTCTCTCTTTCTTTCTTTCTCAGAGTTTTGCTCTTGTCACCCAGGCTGGAATGCAGTGGTGCGATCTCAGCTCACTGCAACCTCCACCTCCCAGGTTCAAGTGACTCTCCTGCCTCAGCCTCCTAAGTAGCTGGGATTACAGACTCCCGCCACCACACCTGGCTAATTTTTGTATTTTTAGTAGAGACAGGGTTTCACCATGTTGGCCAGACTGGTCTTGAACTCCTGACATCAGGTGATCAGCCTACCTCGGCCTCCCAAAGTGCTGGGATTACAGGAGTGAGCCACTGCACCTGGCCAGGAACTCATTTCATTTGTCTGTTTCGGTTGATGGGGGTGGCTCCTGGGCCAGTCCCAGGGACAACCGTGATGCTGTCCCTGGGGCCACCAGTGTGAGAGGATGGGTACATGGCATGAAACCCAGTACAGGACTCTGGGAGGGGGCAGGCGCCCTAGTGGGCTATACCCCTAGATTGCCCTAATACTCTGACTTTGGGCAGCCCTGGGTGCCTCCCACCTGGGGTCCCAGCATTGCTGATGGGAGTGGGAGAAACATTTTAGACAGACCCAGCCTGGTGTGGAAGAGAAGAGAGTTCCTGGCCTGGGAGTCAGCTACTGGGGTCCCGTCCCACCCTGAGCCATGGGTTTGGGTGTGATGACCTCTGCGCCCTCTTCCACCGTGACACATGCAGAGTCAGCCCACAGCAGAAGGTAGGGGGACCACCATGTCATGGAGCCACACCCATGGGGTCAGGGAGTAAAGGCGCCTACTCGCCCATGTTTCCCTGGGGACTGTCTCCCAGCAAAGCCTGGTCTGCAGTGTCCTATGCTAATGGTTGCACTTCAGCTCAGGATTGAAGCTTCCGTTTCCACACCTGGAGCAACAAGAGCAACCACATGCATTTTTTAATCACACTGCATCTGCAAATTTTTTTCCCCACACACACAATGACCTGGGCTAGGGAGGCCTCCCTAAGAATTATACCACAGAGAACTGCACACCAGAGCCATCGAAAGAACTGCCCCAGGTCCCACAGCTCCATGAGTGGGGCTGGCTGGGCTTGCACCCAAGTCTTCTGACTCCAAGTTGAACCTTGCCCCTTGGATCTATTGTCTAGGAAACAGGGAAACTTTGCTTGTCTTGCTGGGACATTATGAGGAAAGAATCTATAAAAATACTTAAGACCTTTGCAAATTCAAAGTGCTGGGTCCATGCTGAATAATTGATGGGCTCAGGCTGCTTGGAGCTGACGCACAGTCCTCCTGCAGGAAGGCTGGGAGCGCGGAAACCTTCCTTTTCATTTAGCCCGGTGAAAGAGGCTGCCGAGAAAATCGCCAAGAAAGACGGCTTCCCTGTTGGTCAGAAAGAGGCCCTGGCTCCTGGGAGCCATAGCTCTAATTTAGGGCCTCCCTGAAAGGCGGGGAGAAAGCCCAGGGCCACTGCAGGGAGAGGGGCTCTTGGGACACCCAGTCGCTGGTGTGTCCCTTCCAAGGCTGTGGGGCTCTGGGAAAGGACAACCCTGGCAGGCAGGGAGAGGTGCCTGAGAATCTGAGAGTTTGATTTTGGAGGAGATGGAGAGGGGGAAAGTAGCCGTGGGAAAAGGAGAGAAGGATGTGGTTTTCCTCCTGGGAAATGCTCGACAAGGCATGGATGCTCAGAGGGGCTAAGGCAGTCTGCTGCCGCCCCACCAACCGCCACATGAGACCCAGGGTTTTTCTGGCCAAAGGCCATGGTGGCAGTGGGGATTAGAGGGCAGAAAGTAGACACAGAGTGGCCTTTAGAGCAATCTGCAGAGATGAAAGCAGAATGCAGCGCGGGCCAGTGCCCCGGCTATACAAACAGGAAACACTTCCCAGCTGGCTGAAACTCAGACGCCAGGGCACAGTTAAGGACACTGGGGATGTGTGCCCTCCCTCATGGCTCCAGCCCACCAGAGTGGCTCCTAACCAGCTGGCATTGGCCTCAGCCTCCAAACAAGGCAGATCTAGGACTATTCGAATCCACAGGATAATTGGCTCCAAGTTGGAAATAGGCAGAATCAACAAACTACAGCTCAAGTGGGGATCTGTCCAGATGATCTGCTTTCTATTTTATCCGCAGCACAAATTCCAAAGCCCAAGATTTCTAAAAGACTTCCTAAGGCCTTTCACGGTGATCCCTGTGCTTATGCCAACTGGGCACTTCCATGTTCAGGCTGGGGGTGCTGACCTATCAGGGACTAGAAGGGTCCTTAGGGTTTCCTGGTGTTTGGACGCAGTGGGGTCCCAGTGTGGCCTCAGCCTAGCCAGGACTGCCCAGTGGCTGCAGGCGCAGTGCTGTGCCTGCACTGGGGCTTGGCGGGGACATGTGGCCTGAGTGCCTGCGGGCAGGACAGAAAATGGGATGTGTGACTTTGCTTCCCTGCCGTGTCAGCTTGCATTGGAGGTACCGGGCTGCTGAAGCCTCTCGGGGTTCACACCTCACAGAGGAAAGGAATCAGGAGCAGGAGAAAGGGATGGAGCAGCTTAGCAACAGAGCAGAGCCGGGTGTCGGGGGACGTGGGTTGGTTGACAGCCAGCCCTGCCACTTACTAGTTCTATGACCTTGATCAACAGATTCAACCCTCCTAGGCCTAGGTTCCACAACCATGAAACAGGATTATAATGGATTGTACCTCACAGTCTTGGAAGGACCAAATGAGATCAAGTTTACATGAATTTTTAGTTACACCTCTAATAGGACTGTCACCTCCTGCTCTTGACTGTGCTTGGCTGTCATTCTCCTTGGTCCATCCAATTAGCAAATGGCTCCTGCACTGAGAAAGTTAACTGAAGCATGCAGAACAGCATCTTACTGCCAACTCAGGACTCTACTGCATAAACCGCCTTTACTCATCAGCAGCCCCGCCAGACTCTACGCTCCCTGAGGGCAGGGCCTTCAGTTTCTGCTTCCTTGGTAGGGTGGTGCATTTGGATCCTAAACTCCTTTGCAGAGATGGTGGGCTGTTCTGTGTGGTTTCATTATTCCAGCTGCAACCTGGGTGAATTCAAATCAGTAACACCCACCCCCACCCCACTCGCAGCCACTGCCTCCCAGCAGAAAGCATCTGCGTCAGAGGCGGCCGGGACAGGCACTTGGGCGTCTTTATCTCTGGTCAGCATTGGGCATTTGATGATTAGCAAAGTAAACATTAGAAATGCGTTCTCGTTGGTAAAGACAGAGGTATTCAAGATATGTGGGTTGGCTAAATGAACTCAGAGACACTCTTGACTCAGGAAAGAGCAGGAGAAAGAATCCATGAGAGCTCCAGGGAGGTGTGGTCAGGGCAGCAGAGAGCAGATTGCTGGGCTTCACCGAGCCCCCAGGACAGGCTGGACAGACTGCTGGACCCGTGTGCAGTAAATATTTGTCCAAAAATGTGTACATGTCTGGCAGAATCTGCTCTGAGGCTGCTTTCATTCAAACTTGATAATGAGGTTGTCTTCACCTTCCTCCAAGTTTTCAGCAGCTGCTATCAAACAAATAAACAAAACAGCAGCAGCCACACAACCAAACCTGGGAGGTGCCTTTGTGACTCGAGGGACTTAGGTTAGTTCACACCTGGCATGAGGCTTCCAGAGTGAAGTGCGTAGAGATGATCACAGGACTAGTGAGGTAGTGTCACTTTCAACTTGATGGTGGACAGTGGGGGCCAGGTCCCTAAGGCAAGGACCCTCATCCAGAACCTTCCTGGGTGGCCACCCCCTTAAGGGTGCACCTGCTGACCTAGGGGCTGCTGTGCCCAGCCAGCTCGCAGAGGCTCCGCTGGCTTCCTGGAATGAGGAAATGCTGCTCAGCCTTTGAGAAGGCCTGGAACTGTAGCCAGTGCGCAGGTCACTGCCTAGGCTCTTTCCATACCTGCCACTGGACCTGGAAAATGGGGTCTGACCTGGGCCTGTCCCTCTAGGTCCCAAGGGACAAGTCCTGCGAGGGAGCCCTTGGGCATCTACTGCCAGCTTCCACCTTTGGATCAGGATGCCCTGGAAGGAACTTCTGGCCACACTGAAGAAATGGGGGCTTGGTCTATGCCCCCAGCGGGAGAAGGTGAACCCCATCCTCTGCAGGTCTCTGCAAAGGCCGCTGGGGAGGAAGATCACACTTACGGGTACCCGAGGGACCCTTTGGAAACTCCTCAGTGAAGGGAGGTTTGCGGTGGGGGAGCAAAGCCACTCCCCACTAGAGATGACAACTTGGGGGAAGCTACTGTGCGCTGAGGCCACGTGGCAGGGCCCTGGTGTGGGGAGGAGCCTGATGCTAGACAGCTGCTGCTAGAGAAGAGAGGCCCCTTGACGGCTGTGCCCACAGGGAGTCTGGGCTACTGCTCTGCACAGTCCTTCTCTTGAGAGTGGCTGATGGATAAGATTTGATGCTGCCTGGCAGAGCTGAGCAGGCAGGCAGTGCCCAGGAGGAAAGGGGGTGAGGTGGGAGCAGCCCCCCTCAAACGGCTTTGCTCACCTCTCTCCAGGCTTGTCCTTCCTCTCCAACACTTCTCCAGAGGGAAGTGGTACGGGTCAGGGTGGGAAAGAGTTGGCCTTTAATGGACAGGGCAACGGTCCTAACCAGGGAAAAGCAGAGACCTGCGGCCTACCCGACTCATCCTGGCAACACAGCCCTTGGTGGCAGCTCAGACTCTACAGATGATCGCAGAGTCAGTGAGGCTCACCTGTTGCCCCTTCTAAACTCTTTTCTCACCCTGCCCCATCCTTCTTGCTCCCCACCTCCCCCTGCCCACCATGTAGCCCATCCTCGGCTCCTCAAGGTCTGTTTCAGTCTGTGCTTTTCCTTCCTTTCTCCACATGACAATCCAAGTCTCAGAGTGCATTTGCATAATAAGAGCCAGCCAGGCTAATCCTAAGGGATTTCCAGTTAGTGGCACGTGAGTGCTCTCCCACCCCTGGTCTGGAAACCAGGAGCAAAGTTCTCAGTTATTCATCTTCCGCCTTTGCAAGCAGCTCAAGTCCCTTGGGAAAGCACAGCTCCCAAAGGGTTCTGGGAATTCCAGGAGCTCCTGTAGGGCCAACCGGGCTTTCTGCGAGCAAGATTTGCCTAGAGAACACAGCAGCCAGGGTGTGAGAAGCCTAGCAAGTAGTTTCTTCCTCATTGGCCTGGGGCTCTGTGGCTCTCTCTCAGCAAATAGTTAGGTACGGCCTTAATTTATTTCCCTGCCAGAGTCCCTCTTGGAGGGGGGCCAAGCTCGTAGACAGGAAGGCGGGGACTGGCAATTTAGTGGAAATCCATGCATGTAATTGGGGGGACCAGAAGAACAGGAGCAAGTGCGCAGGGAGTCTGGGGTTCTGGGCAGGCAAGGAGGAGAACAGCGTGTGGGGGAGTAACCCTTTCTTCTGCTTCAGGTGAGAAGAATTGAGGCTGGCCAGGCCCGACGGCACAGACTTGCAAGCTCCTGATAGAAGAAATGGCTTTCCTGGCTCCACCAGGTTCCTCAAGAAGGCAGGGGACCTTCTCAGGTCACGAGATGAGCCCCACCACACGGTTCTCATTTCATCTGGGTGTGAGTGTTTCTGCCCCTCTCTGGGCCTTAGGTGCCTCAGATTTCCCAAAGCAGCCTTCCTTTGAGAGCACTGTCCCAGGAGTCAGGCACATGAGGCTGTCTCTGCTCTCTCACCAGGAGTGGGAGCCACACCAGGTCACTTAATTTCTCAGAGTCCCATTGGCAAAACAAGGATAATAGAGTCCCCTTGAAGGGTGATGGGGAGGATGGAGTGGCCAAGGGATGCGAAGGGTTTCAAAGTAGTGCATGGCCCATAAATGCACTCAGGAAAGAAGAACTGTCATCTTTATCCACTCCAAGCACAGCCATGGCTGCTTTCCAAGCTCCTTAAAAACACACTGCAGAAGTTCCTATCCTGCCTAGGCTCTCAGGCAACAGGCGCCACCGCACCTCTGCTTTCCCAAGACTTTGTCTACGCTCTCCAGGCTCCCTCCTGAGCTTAGTGAGAGGGCAGGACTGTGCCTACTGTATCAATGGGAAGCTGCTTTGGAGCACTTGTCCCTTTGGGAAAACCCTGTGGATAGGGACCTGATCTCATCTTCTGGGATTCTCCAGCAATGACGGGGAGTTTGTGGAAACCTGACTTGGGAGAACCTGCTTGCAGGCATAAGGCAGTGGCCAGCCCCCAACCTAGAGTCAGTCCTCCTTCCAGATTTTCCCAGGAGGTCCCAGTCCTCAGAATTCCCTCCAAGCCCCACCGGGAACAAGAACCAGGCAGGAATGGGTTTGCAAAAAAGCAATACATCCAACCTGACTTGACTGAAGAAGACGCCCCACCCCTTGTGGTCTGCGGCCCCGTGTCTCGGTGACTCAGGGTGCCCACCTTCAAGGCTGACCTGCTCATTCCCGGGGGCCCTTTGGGCTGTGCCGTTCCCTCAGGTCACATTGGCTTGGGTCCTTAGAGCACCCTGGTGCCCACGTGCCCTGGGCCACTTCTCCTGAGTTAGGCATCGCATCCGTGGGGACAGAAAACTTCCATCTCACTGAACCTGAAGACAGGAGCCAGGCTGGGCTTGGAGGTCACCAGCTGCCTGGGAGGGGACCCGGAGAGGCTGAATGGGGCCCTCCCTCTCAGACGGCAGACCCCAAACCTCCACCCAGAATCCGAGCCCTGACAGGGCCAGCAGGGAACTGGGAGATGAAGTCCAGCCCTGGCTGCCCGGTTCCTCTGGGAGGGCAGCGAGCCCGCAGGAGCGGGAGCGCATGAGCGGCCTCTCCTTGGGGCGGTGGGCGCACGTCCCCTCCGGGGCGCTTTGGGATCGGGCTGCTCCGCGCCACCGCTCGCTCTGGGGACCTGCGACGCCTCAGCCACTGCCCAGCGCGCGCCGCTCGCCGCGGCCACACCTCCCAGCCCCTGGGAAAGTCCCCGCCGCCGGCGCGAACCCACCTTGCGGGCGCCCAGGGGCCCTGCTGGGGACTCGCCGGGGTCCCCGGAGCTGCCTCTTCCTGGGCGGGTCCGCGCTGCCCGGCTCCGGTTCGGCCTCAGCTCGGCGCTACCGCCTCGCCTCTCCGAGCTCCGGTGAATTCTCGGCGCTGCTCCTTTCGGAAAGGACTTTTTTTTCCCCCTGCGTTGCGTCAGGGCGGTTGCCTGGCGACGGCCGAGCTCTCAGCCGCGAGCCTTTCACCGCGATCCCGGCCTGGCGTTCTCGCCCCGGGTCCGAGAGCGCCCAGGGTCCTAGCGCCCCGTCGGTTCTCCGGCCCGGGCGGCTCCCGCCGGTGGAAACGAACTGCACGCCTTCGCCAAACCCCAGATGAAACCAAACCCAAACATCCATTTTCTCTTTAAACCCGAAACCAAGGCAGTTTCCCCCAATTGTGGCAACGTGGCTGCGCCACTGTCAGCAGTTTGTCCGCATGGAGGGGGCAAGGGGACCCCAAGCCCACGGCCTCACCCGCCTACACACGGCTGGAGTTCATAGGACCAGCGGCCACGACTGCTCCCGAGCGCCTACCGTGGGCAACACCCCCCGACGACCCAGCAGGGCAAGTGTAGGTATCTCTGGCTGCCAGATGAGGAAATTGAGGCGCAGAGACCTGAGCGTTTGCCCCACTAACCACAGGGTGCCTGTCCCGTCAGGGGCGCGGCATCGGCCACCTCTGGCTGTCCTTAGATTCTAAGACCCAGTCTCTGCTCCATCAAAGCCCAGAGCTGCAAACCCTAAGGCACACGCAGAACAGCAGCCCGAGCTGCCCGGCCCGCAGGTCTTCAGGACCAGTCCCAGCTTCTGATGAGGGGCGCAGGCCAGACACCGGAGGCCCCAAGACTGGTTACTCGATGAGGGTCTCTTACCCCAGACCTCACCAAGCACCTTTCCTAGATGCCCGGGGCTGGAAGCGTCTTTCAAAGCGCTCCGGTCTGCCATTCTTACGATAGCCCTGGGCGTGCGCGCAGGCGCCGTCTACAGGGCAGACGCGAAGCTGAGTGGTGGTGGGGCTGCAAAGTGACTGGCGCAGGCTCCAGGCAGGTGCACGGCTGATGGGGCCTTCTGTGGGGCCTTAGCTCCTCCAGGGGCCCGAGACCCTCGTGCTGCCCTCTGGTGCCCGTGTCCTTCACTGCAACTCCGCATCCAGCCCTGACCTACTCCCTTCCTTTCTGACCTTCACTGGAAGGTCCTCTAAGGGACGTCGTCTAAGGAGACATCTTGCCAGTACAGACCTAGTCATGCCAATAAGGCAAGGGTCCTAAGCCAGCGGGTGTATTAACAGGCGTCTTTTGGAGAGTCACGGAGTTGATACAGATGTTCTGATTCCAGCTCCTAAACATGACACCTTCCTTCTTCCTGCCCCCTGCCACTGTCCCTACCCAAGCCACCAGCAGCTTGCCCTACCCAGTTCTGGGACCTGACACCCGGGTCCAAGCGTGCGCGCAGTCTCCTTACTGATGTCCCTTTACCCACTCTCAGCACCTCCCAAGCCAGTTACTCCTCCCCAAGCAGGGGAAACTTACGAATGGAAGTCCAATCTCAGCTACTTCTGCTTAAAGGCCTTCAACGGCCCCCAGTCCTCGGGGGATTAAGAGCTAGCTTGGCTGCAGGGGCCTGGTTGGCCTCTGTCCATCTCTAGGGCCTTGTCTTGCACGGACCCTTGCTCCCCAGACAGATGCTCTTCCAGTCCCTCTGTACACCTGCTCCTCCCCACGGGCTGCTGCAGCTCTGCCTCCCAAGGGAACCCCAGGTTACAGGTGCTGGCAGCCCCCTGCCTTATCTCCTTCATGGACCAGTTATAATTCCAAGTTTACCTGTGAGGTTATTTGATTGGTGCCTGTCTCCCTCTGAGGAAGTAGGCTCCAGAAGGGCAGGAACCATGTTTGCAGGCAGAAGCCTCAATCTGGACTTGGGGATGCAGCATCCTTCTGGGTGCTGGCTGTTTCTGACCGCAGCCCTGGTGCTGAGCCCTAGTTGGCTGCATTGCTCACTGGTGTGCCCATAGCCCTGGCATGCGGTGAATGCTCCAAGGTCTTTTTGGATGGGCCATTCAGCCCCATCTGGAAATGCTTTGTCCCACCTCTACCTCCTGGCTCCCCATTTGAACTGTGGCTTCTATTTCTGCGAGTGCAGATGCTTTCTCATGGGGGAATTGTCGCATGCCTCAAATGGACAGGCAGCCTGTCCAGGGCAAGGGTGGCATCTTGCCCTGTGGCTCCCATTCTGCCTGGCATGTGCCTATGGGCAGGAGGGTGATCAGTGATGGGGACCAGGAGGAGAGTGGGCCAGAGGAAAGAGGAAGGGGAGGAGGAAGAGCAGTCTTGGTTGGAGTAGACTCGACTCCAACGTCAAACCATATGGAGTGGTCAAATAAATGAGTTAGCACAGAATGGTATGTAGCCTTAGAAATAATATTCTCAAAAACTATTTGATCATATAGAAAAATACTAATGATTTAATGCTAAGTAAATAAGACTGGGACACCAAATCCTGTGTACATTATGAAACTTCTCATTCTAATATCTAATTCATATGCATGCATGGAAAAAAGATTGGAAGAGTACATGCAAATATTAGCTGTGGTTATCTCTGGGCTGCAGGATAATAGAGGATTTAAAATGTCTTCTGTAAGCCTGCATTCGTTTTCTACAGTGAATCGTTTTGTAATGAGAAACATCAAGAAACACTACTCAAAAGGGAAGATGGCACTGTGTTGGTGTTCCTGATAGCACTTCCTTTTGTATCAGGCACTCTGAAACTCAGTGATGGTGGGAGGATCTGGGTGGACCAGAGAGGGCAGGGCCACCTAGAGGCTCCTCCTTCCCCTTGATTCCTTACAGAGAAGTTTTCTTTCAAGCGGTGCATGATGCATGAGACATTGGCTCTTATAGTCCTGCAGGAAGCTGTGAAATAGACGAGTCAAGAAAAATGCCCAGCCAGGCATGGTAGTTCACGCCTGTAATCCCAGCACTTTGGGAGGTTGAGGCAGGAGGATTGCTTGAGCCCAGGAATTGCACACCAGCCTGGGCAACATGGTGAGACCCCGTTTATACAAAAAAAAAAAAAAAAAAAAAGAAGAAGGAGAAAGAAAACTCAGCTGGGCATGGTGGTACATGCCTGAAGTCCCAGCTACTTGGGAGGCTGAGGTGCGACGACTGCTTGAGCCCAGGAGATGAAGGTTGCAGTCAGCCATGATTGCACCACCGCACTCCAGCCTGGGCAACAGAGCAAGACCCCATCTCAAAAATAAAATAAATAAATAAATAAATAAATAAAAGATTTAAACTTAAAATATTATTTTAGAATTTCTCTCAATTCATTTATTCATCTATTCAATAAATATGTATTAGCACCACTAAATACTGGACACTGTTCTAGGCTCTTGGGAAATGTTAGTGAACAAGTTAGATGAAGGACCTCGCCCCTTGAGAACTGATACTCTAGCAGACGAAAGCAGGCAGACCAACAAATACGCTAAGTAAATCAGCAATATTGTGAGCGATAGAAAAACGGAACTGTAGACTTGGGTTGGAAGTCACAGCAGAGGAGGGAGAGAGTGTGCATGTTTTCAGGCAAGGTGGGCAGGGCTGGCCTTTCTAATAAGGTGGTTTTAAAGCAGATTTGAGGGAGATAAGGGAGGGGGTCTTGTGGTGTCTTGGGGAAGGGTGTTCTAGGCAAAGGGTCAGTGCAGAGGCCCTGGACCAACAAACGTGCCTGCCACAATCAGGGGCCAGCATGGGTGCCTCGAGGCCAGAATGCAGCAGGCAGGGAGTGGAGCAGGCATGGGTGGGAGATGACGTCAGAGACAGGGCAGGGCGGGTGCTGGGGCAGAGCCTGTGGACCTGGCAGACCTCATGAGGACTGGCCTTCCTCCGAGGGGAGCTCCAAATGCACAGCTGGAACCAGACTCTGCCCTCTTGGCACCCTCAGGGCACAAAGCCCTCTCTAAATCAGTCTCTCCTGTTCCCTTTTGAGTCTGTGAGCTACTTGAAGGCGATTCCTGGGTCCCCGGGATACGAGAGAAGGAAGGATGAAATTTCTGTTGGACTCTGTGGGACAGAGGACACTAAGGGTGGCGACATCCCTGCACTGCTCCAGAAAGCAATGAAGACTCACGGTCCAGGGCCAGAGTCCACCGGCCTCTGCTGTTTGCCTGTGGAAGGGACTCGTCCAACCGTGGACCCAGGGTTTCAAGAAGAAGCCAGAAGTGGCCGTCTTAGGCATGTTGAACAGCAACGGCTCCTCCCTGCTCTCATCTCTCAGAAGAGGCTGATTCAGGCTGAAGCTCAGAAGGGCAATGAGGGCCGGCTTTCTGTCCACTAGGGAACCTGTTAGTTCCATTTAGGGGCGGCTGGCTCTGTGCCACCCGGGGGCTAGACATGGGGGTGTGGCGCATGCGGCTTTTTGGTAGGAAGATAATTAACAGAGCAGTCACCACACAGAGCATCCGTCCACCTTAGTGCTGGAGTAGGGAGGTGACAGATTCCACCCGAGCCTAGGTGAGGAAGAGGAGTGGGCTTCAGCTGGGAGAGGCACCCACTCTGAGGCAGCAGAGGGAACAGCATCTGGAAGGGCATGTGCGGAGGCATTGTGCAGAGCAGGAGGTTGCTCAGTGGCTGAGCTGAGGAGTGGCGGGTGCAAGGGGCACAGCTGCAGGGCTCCGCGCAACTGCAAAGGCAGGGGATGAGGAAGGAGCGCATCGGGGCTCTCCCAGCTCAGAGGAGCTGGGCAGGAGAGGGGTTGAGACAGGAGGTCCACACAGAGGTTGTTTCTGTCTTTCTGCTGGCTCAAGGCGATGGGACCCCCTGCATGTCCCAGGTTATGATGACACTGGGATGGCAATGGAGGTGGTGACAGCAGGAGACCCAGAGTCAGACCCGGGTCACATCCTAGCTCCTCTGGTGATTAGTATGTACCATAGGCAGTCACTTAAGTTTTCTGAGCTATAGTTACTTCATCAATAAGATGGAAATGATTTTACTATTCATAGTACTGTCTTGGTCCACGAGCAAGAGGCCTGCCTAGAGAACCCTGCCCTGCGCTTTCTCCAGGCAAGATGGCCGGGGGCCCGGGGTGCCCTCTCAGAGTCCACTCCCTCCCTTCCACCTGGGACCCAGGGCCCAGGGATCTCCTGCCCAGATGGGCCACGTTCAGGCCTGTGTGGCCTCTCCCTGGTCTATGGGGTTTGGATGAAGGCTGGGCTCTCAGGCTGCTCCCCTGTCCAAGCTCTGGGTGGGAAAAGTAAGAGGGGGGCCACAGGTGGGGCCTGAGGCCTCACTCCCACTTCCCTTCTATGCTCAAGGGTCCAAGGATGCAAATCAGAGCCTCGCTTTTGAAGTTGTTATAAAGGTGTATTTGTCAAGGCAGGAGAAAAGAACAAAACCTATTTTCCAGTTTATTAACTTGATTTATAACTTTCAAATATTTAGAGACACGGCATGTGGGCCTCCCTTTGTGCATTCGCTTTGGGCCTCTCAAATGTCAGGCTGGGACTGATTTGGGCCTTTCTTGCTGGTTTGTTTAAGGAGCAAATGAGGCAGCACACCACACACAGACATAGCGATCACCTCCCACATCCTGCTCCTCTCCATTGTGATGTCTTAGAGTTTATGGAGTTTGCTGTTTTATCTTGTGAACACTTGTAAGAACATCTAGAAGATGCTGCGGAATGTGTTTCCAGGCCCAGCACCAGCACATCCTTGGTGACACCTGGAAGGAGGCCTTGTGAACATGCACAGCACTTGTTTTTGTTGCAGTTTGTGTTTTGTTTTTTTTTTTTTGGTTTTTTTTTTTGTTTTTGAGGCGGAGTCTCGCTCTGTCGCCCAGGCTGGAGTGCAGTGGCCGCATCTCGGCTCACTGCAAGCTCCGCCTCCCGGGTTCCCGCCATTCTCCTGCCTCAGCCTCCCGAGTAGCTGGGACTACAGGCGCCCGCCACCTCGCCCGGCTAGTTTTTTGTTTTTTTGTTTTTTGTTTTTTGTTTTTTGTTTTTAGTAGAGACGGGGTTTCACCGTGTTAGACAGGATGGTCTCAATCGCCTGACCTCGTGATCCGCCCGTCTCGGCCTCCCAAAGTGCTGGGATTACAGGCTTGAGCCACCGCGCCCGGCCTGTGTTTTGTTTTTTTGAGACAGAGTCTCTGTTGCGCAGGCTGGAGTGCAGTGGTGTGATCTCGACTCACCGCAACCTCTGTCTCCTGGGTTCTAGTGATTCTTGCATGCACAGCATTTGAAGGGCACCAGAAATGTCACCACTAACAACAGAAGAGCAGCGACCCTGATGGGCAGGGGAGAGCCTTCTAGATGGGATTCTAAGCAGTCCTCTCACCCAGTGAGCCTGGCTGCTTTGAGTAATGGAAAGAGCCCTGAGTAGGAGCCAGGGGATCCAGATTCCAGGGCGGGCTCTGTTACTAACTGAAACTTGGTCAAATCGCTTCCTCCGGTTGGATGGCTTTCTTTTCCCTAGAACAAGTGGTTCCAGCTCCGCCATCCTCTGACCCGATTTCCATGACACTCTGCACCTGCCGAATAGACTCTCTCCTGCTGGGCAGAGGCAGGAGGCAGGACCAGGAACTGTCAATTAGTGGGGTCTGGCAGTTACTATAAATCAAGGCCAGCAAGAGAAAAGAAACAGGCTGGGTTTGAGGCTGGGATGAGAGCCAGCTGGGATGCTCAGGAACAAGGCGGCACCCCCATCCTGGGGAAGAGCCTGCGTGAACTCAGGGTGAGATGGCCCTTCCTGCAGGCAAGACCAGGATGTCCAGGGCCTGCAGTAGAACTCTGCGCCTTATGGAAGCCAGGACAGGGAAGCCCAATGTCTTCTCCAACTCAATAGCCCACGACAACATCAGTGCTGCAGGAGCGAGGACATAGGAGCTCATTTCATCTCCACCGGCCAACCCCTGATGATACCTTGAGAGACCAAGGTGCAGAGGACAGATCGATGAACACTGGTGTCGGGGGAAGCCTGCTGCACACGGTGATGATCATTCTGTCATCAGGAAGGCTGAGACATGAGGCAGGCTTTGGAGGCACGAGTGAGACAAGGTGGTAAAAGAGAAGGACAGCCTGTCATTCAGCAGTGCTGGGAGGGATTTTGGGGGAAACGGGCCTTTGGCTGTTAATATTCAACCCCTTTTCAAGAATTGTACCCCGAAGAGATACTGGGGACAAAGCCTCCCTTATACGTAACTTCTCTCCTAAAATCAGTTCTAACCCACTGCCCCATAGATATTCAAACAAAAGGGACGCACACCTTCTTTCCCATCCCCATCCTGGCCGGGGAGATGAGGAGGGAGTGTATGCGGTGAGGTGTGCCGGGGCTGCCCTTTGCTGTCAGGCTGCTTTGGGCAAATCCCTTAGTCTCTTGAGCCTCAGTTTCCTCCTCTAGACATCATTGTTACCAAGAGCTACCAAGAAGGTCACCGTGAGGATTAGAATTAATGTCTAGAAAATGCCTAACAATCTTAGGCAGGGAGTAGCACACAGGCAACGGTGTGTTTTGTTGTTGTTGTTGTTGTTGTTGTTTTGTTTTGTTTTGTTTTTTTTAACAGAGTCTCTGTCACCCAGGCTGGAGTGCAGTGGCGCAATCCCAGCTCACTGCCAATCTTTGCCGCCTCGATTCAAGTGATTCTCCTGCCTCAGCCTCCTGAGTAGCTGGGATTACAGGCATCTGCCACTGTGACCGGCTAATTTTTTGTATTTTTAGTAGATACGGGGTTTCACCATGTTGGCCAGGCTAGTCTTGAACTCCTGACCTCAGGTGATCCGCCTGCCTTGGCCTCCCAAAATGCTGGGATTACAGGCGTGAGCCACCATGCCCGGCCAACAGTGTTTTTTATCACGTCTGCGTGCCAACTGCTCTTGGCTTGTGCACCACCTGGAAAGGGGTGTGGCTTTCACTCATTCTGGTACCAGGCACAGCATGAGCAAATGTTCAACAAGCAAACTGGCAGCATTCCTGGCTATCTCAGCTGCCTTGTCTGTCTTCCCAGAGCGTGAGGTAGCCCTGTTTGGAATCTGACACCAGCAAAACAGGACGGCGCATAGAACAGACAAACACGCCCCGTGGTTCAGCCACAGTTTTTGGGCACAGACTCCAGAGCACTTCCCGGCCCAGGAACGTAGCAAGCCACTCCAACCTGGTCGGCTGCCATGCTATGGTTCATGTCTTAGGATCGAGACTTGGTTTCTGCTTCACAGAGAGAACTGGAAGCAGAAAGGAAGAGAAAAATCAATACGGGCACCCAGAGATGGGCTTACCTAGGGTCCTGGAAGATGTGAGAAGCCATGGTGCAGAGGACAGACTGATGAACACGCAGATAAATCACTTCTGCAAGAACCCACCGATGTTTCATGGTCTGATCAAAACGTTTCACGATCAGCCCTCCTGGAAAAATGACTGTGTGGCCATAGTCATTTCGATGACTAAATGATGATGCCATAGGCTTATGGGGAGGAGACAGGGAGGAGGAAGGAGAAAGGGAGAGGGAAACGAGGGGGTGAGGAGGAGGATGAGAAGGCAGAGGGGGAGGGGGAGGAAGAAGAAGAATCACAATAACATCAACATTGAAGGCAACGTGAAGGAGAGGGGAGGAGAGAAGGAGAAAGGAGGAGAGAAGAAGGGAAGAGAGAAATGTTCAGAGTGAGATGCACTCTGCCTGGCAGCCGGGTGTTCTGGAGTGAGGAGCCCGTGGGAGTCCCCAGGACACTGTCAGAATAAACAAATGAGCAGGACTCTTCCCCTCTGACTGTCTCATAAAGGCCTTGGTTCAGCAGACTGGGCAGTCCAGTGGTTGCAGGAAGGGCCAGGCCAGTCTGGGGCTAACAGTTCTGCAGCCAAGGCCCTCTGTGGTGCCCCCACTTTAGGACAGGTTCCCCAGCTTTTCCTCTGGGACCCCCCTCCCCGCTCCCCTCCCTGTGCCCCTACAGCCTCAGTTTTCCACCTCAGTTTCCCCATGGGCCTCTCTGCACCCTTGTGCACGCTCACAGAGTTGAAGGACTTGGATTTTCTTTGAAGTTTTCCAAGGGGGGAAAACAATCTGTTGGCAACTGGAAGTACCTTAGAGTGTCTGCATAAAAGCCTCCCAACCCCACCCCACCCCCAGCTGGGCCTTCTCACCCTGATGTTCAGCTGTGAAAGTCACTCAGGGTTGTAGAATCTCAGAGTCTAAAAGAAATCAGATGAGGCCAAAAAGAAGTCAAGCAGAGGCCAAGATTAAAATACAGTTGAGATCCAACATTTTACACATCATACTCCTTCTGAACCTCCTGCAAAAGCCTTCTTGCCATCAGAAGAGCCATTACGTCTTAAAAACCTACCCCACACAAACACACCCATACAAATATATCCAGTACCAATTGTATGATTTGACTCAGTCAGGTCAGATGTGCCAATCTGCAGGTCCTAGAACACATAGATTCTCTAATCTTTCCCTAAATGTATTGATTCTAGCTCCTTTCCCCTGCCCTGTGTCCCCTCCTGCAACTCGAATTGCTGCCCGTCACCTGTGTTTCCCTATCACCCGGGACACCTGCCGCTCGCACACTCACCCCTGGGGCCGCAGACCTCTTGTTTCTCCTCCGGGTAGACTACGAGTCCTATGAGCTCAGGGATGGTTTCTCATTCATCTTTGAGTACGGAATGTTCCCAGTGCCTGGTGCAGGGCTGGAATGCAGTGGGTACATAATCAGTGATGCTTCTACAAGTGAATAAATGGATGAATGAATGAGCATGCATTCTCAGTAACCCTTCTGCTTAGTTTCCTCTGTTGA
Source organism: Macaca fascicularis (assembly GCF_037993035.2). NCBI lineage: Eukaryota > Metazoa > Chordata > Mammalia > Primates > Cercopithecidae > Macaca > Macaca fascicularis. Next base: position 9,448,226 of record NC_088382.1, on the reverse strand, counting down.
AGAAGGAATGGGTGGGAAATGAGCCAGCCCGGGGAAGCCAGGGAATGTTCCTGATGGGTAGTTGATGCCGGGGTGGGTGGTGTGTGAGCCGAGCCATTTGTCCTCTCCAACCGTAAGAATGAAGCAGGCAGAGAGGAAGGAGAGGCCAGAGGGAGCAACGCCCTTAGTTGACCGCTGATGAGATGTGGCCACCACCCTGGACCCCCGGCTTCCCCCCATCCCTAATCAATGACAGAAGGACAGGCATGGATCTCCCCGCTGTTTTTAATGGGCTTGAGTGATCTCACCTCTTTTCTAAGGAGCTAAAATGGAGTTGTAGAAGATTCCACCTCCTTTCTCGAGAAATCGGCAAAAGGCAAACTTTGACCAACTTTGATGCGTCCTTTCAGTAAACAGAGAGGCTCAGACCCCCTCACAAGGTGCCCCCAGGCCACGGGGAAAGCTGGGCGTGGACTCGACATCCTCTCCAGCGCCCAGTGCTGGTAGCAAATATGAGTCCCTGCCCAGGCTTGATGGCAGCGTTTATCCTCCCACAGCCCTCCGCCCTGAGCCAGGAGCCAGGCCTGTGCAAGTATTTTCTGCTCACTCACAGGACAACTCAGGAAAATTCCATGACTTGCCCCACCTCCCTCCAAAGCCTCTGGGAGCTCAGATATTTGCACTGGGTTTCTGGAGATTCACGTGAGCTGGGTGCGGGAGGATAGAGCCAAGGAAGGGAACATCGGGCCCCAGGGCCTAAAAACCATTCTTGGGGGGATCACTGCCTTGGCTTGAGCAAGGGGGTGGGAACTTAGGCAGCCTCCGGCTTAGAGCCCTGTGTAGACCTAAAATGCTCTCCTATGTGCCTTGTTTGGGAGATGGTGTTTTGGGCTGGAGTGGGAGTGCCAGGGCGGAGGCAAGGCCTGAATCTTTGGGAAAGAAATCGGGGTGGTGGGAAGGGAGAGTGTGTCAGAGCAAAGCTGGGGCCACCCACCCCTGGGGGGGGCCACCCACCCCTGGGGAGGCCCCGAGGAGAGAAACCGAGGCCAAGGGCAACAGCGGTGTGGATCCGCAAAGTCAAAGAGGCCTCCGCTCCCCAGGTTTATCCTGGGCCTGGCCCTGCCCAGCCTGGTCTGTTTGCTCACGGCAGAGCTGGTCCCCAAGGCAGTCAGGTGAGGAAAGGCGGCTCGTCTAGAAGCTGAGGGAAGCTGAGGGGAGATAAGGGTCCGGGAGCTGAGGGTCTGCTCTTCCGGCCAGGGAGGAGCAAGTGGCTGAAGTCCATGGCTGAGGAGAAGGGCAGGCCTTAGGCAGGAAGGGCCCGGGACAAGGCCCGCCCACCCACTCCTTCCTCTCAGCCCCTTCTCTGAAGGAGGCGTCAGTCCTTCCCCATCCCCTTCTTTCTGGGGAAGCACTGGAAGCCCCCTCCCTTTCCCTTTTCAGCTCCCACCCGAATTCCTATCTCCTTCTCCAATTAGCCCTTGTTGGGGATCTCTGGGAGCCTGTGCTCCCCACCCCACGCCCCTACTCCCGTGGAGGCTGCACTCCATCCCACGGGGCTGTCTCCAGTTTGGGAATTCTTCATCCTTCTCTCTTCCACCTAATCCTACTACTCCTCACACTTGGGCATCTTATGAGGCTTCCTTACCTCAGGGAGACCAACTCTGGCTACCGCAAAGGGAAGAAGCCCAGTTAGGGGAGGCCAAGCACTGGCTTCCTAGATAGACCCTTCTAGAATGTTTGCTTTTTAAAAGAGAGTGATCCTTTATCCCGAGCCATCTAACTGGGGAATTTCAGGTCCCAGGACACAGTTAAGCCCTCTGCTTTCTCCAGAGTCCGCCACATGAAGCAGCGGCCGTAGTTCACGTGCACCAGTCACACCCGGCACTCGGCACATGTATTCCTTTATTGTTTTTCAATCATACGTTTAGATTCTTTTTTTAAAATAGAGCCTTTAGTTTTTGTTTCGGTCCCATTTCTTTTTGGATGTGGGAAATTTGAAAAAAAGGAAAAATAAAAATTTCTCCCCAAAAGAAAATAGCAGTCATCCATATTCCTAGGAACCATAATGAACTGTTATTGACATTTCAGCATAATTTCTTCTATGTTTTTCATAGTCCATATTATTTTTAAAAGTATGCCAGATGCAAGTAAATTGATTCTTGTTCTAGAAAATTCTAACATTATAGGTAAGGCTAAGCCCTTTTTAACCAACTCCCACCCCTCAATACTGCTTCTGGCTCCTCCTCCCCATAATAGTCACTACTATGAGTTAAGGGTATATCTCCCTAACCCATTGTTATGACTTCTACATGCAGGTGTTATAAAGCACACACAGTTTTATTTTGTTTATTTGTATTTTTTAAAGGTTTTAACATTATAGTTATATGCATTGCTCTGCAATTTGCTTTTTTTGTTTCTTGCAATTGGCATTTTGTTTTTTTGTTTGTTTTTTGAGACAGAGTCTTGCTCTGTCACTCAGGCTAGAGTGCAGTGGGGCAATCTTGGCTCACTGCAACCTCCACCTTCCGGGTTCAAGTGATTCTCCTGCCTCAACCTCCTGAGTAGCTGGGACTACAGGCGTGCACCACCACACACAGCTAATTTTTGCATTTTTAGTAGAGATGGGGTTTCACTATGTTGGCCAAGCTGGTCTTGAACTCCTGATCTCAGATGATCCGCCCGCCTCGGCCTCCCAAAGTGCTGGGATTACAGGCCCGAGCCACTGCACCCAGCCTGGCATTTGATATTGATACACACAGATTTAAGCCACTTCAACAACCAACTCCTTTCCTGTTGGGCAATTTCAGTTGTTCTCAGTCACTGCACTGAGATAGCATCCTGTTCACCCATGCTTCTCGAGCACAGGCTCCCAGAGGTGACATCCGGGGTGACTGGGCCAGCACATGTTCTGTTTCACTAGAGGCTGACAGAATTCACTCCATTTATGGATATAACCATGTATATTCCAACCACTAGGGACCTGTTTTCCTATGAACCAGGCCAACTCCTGATAGTGAGTGACATTTTTTGGTGTAATGGGGGAGAACAGTATCTCACTGTTATTTTTCATTTCTCTTGTTACCACTGAGGTGAGCATGTAATTTTATTTATTTTTTTTTTTGGTATGAGTACCAAAGTACTCCAACATCATGTAGTGAGCAGTTTATTGAATCATTTATCCTTTCTCTGATGGTTGAAAATGCCAACATTTTAATATGCTTTATTTCAATATACGCATGGGTCGTTCTATTCAATTCTATTGATCTAGCTGTATATTCCTGAGTTAATTGATACCACACTATTTTAATTATTATGGCTTTATAATGCATTGGTATTTGCAATTTTGCTCTTCCTTGTAGTCATTCTATACATGCATCATTTTATTTTGATTGATGAGGAAATTGAGCCCCCAGAGTTAAAATGACTCGTCCATGGTCTGTTTCACCAAGGACCCAAGGCCCAAAGGAGCTTCAAATGGGGTCCATGGATTCTCCTGCCCACTCTATTTTCCCTGGACTTTCCCACCCCTTGGCATGTAGTGTGGGACAGGAAACAACCCATGAACCTCGTTTTGGGCTTCTGTAAGGAGTATTGGAGTGTCGAAGGCTGAAAATATGAGGGTCGTGATCAACTCAGTATACCACTGGAGGCTATATGAGTAAACAGCAAACTGTTCTCATGAAAGCAGGATGTTGGCAAACTGACAAACTGCATCTGCAGCCCGGAAGGAATGCTGAGGGCAGTCACGACCTAGGCACAGTGTTTCTTGTGATTAGACAAATCTGAAGCCTGTTAGCAATAACGTGAACCTGTGATCAATCAAGCAGCTGACCAATCATTACCTCCTCCTCCCTGCTCTTTCTCCCCAATAAATATGAAGGACTGTAGAAGCTCAGGGCTACTGCCTTTGCTCACTGGAAGCAGGGAGCCCTTTTTTTCCCCTGGCCCATTTCTTTAAAAAGTTTCTTTTGTTTTAGGTTTTCATTTCTGTGTTTGTCCTCCTTCGTTCAGTCTCGTAAAGACGGTCTCAAGTAGTAACAGTAGTAACTGTCGAAGTGATGGTCTCAAGTAGTAATTGTGGCAGTCTGCCACACTAGGGGGTCATGTCCTACATTGCACAGCATCCCCCCTCAGGGGACTCACCAGACACTCTGGAACTTTGGGTGAACTTTGTGTGATCTCAGCCTCAGGAGAACTGGGCTTCTTTGAACAGCTGGCTGTTTTTTCCCTCTTAGACACAGATCTGAGTGGTGGGGCTGTGCTCTTCACCCTGGGTCCTGGATAAGGAGTGTTGGGGTGCTGAAGGCTAAAAGTGTGAGGGTCGTGATCAACTCAGTATACCACTGCAGGCTACATGAGTAAACAGCAAACTGTTTACCCACCGCCCCATCACAAGGAGAGGCACTCGTGGAAGGCTTTGTGCCTGCAGTCCCCACTCCCAGCTCCATCTTACTCCCCTGCTCTTATCTTCCCCTTTGACTCATTCCACTCCTCCCCTCACCAGCTTCTTTAAAAATGTTTTATTTGGTGTATTATAGTTGTGCAGGGTTTTTTAGAACAAGGTAGCAAGGCACTCTGAATGAAAAGTTAAAGTGAAGCATTTCAGGTAGTGTGGGGGCTCTTTGGGGCCTGACCCCAGTGATTTAGGATATTCCAAGGTCTTCTGGGGGCCTCCAGGCTTCCCGGTCCCATCCAGAACGTCTTCCACCTCCCCAGAGAGAACCCCCCACCCATGCCAACATCCGCAGCCACCACACCTCCCCAGCCAACCCCAGCTCCAGCCACACCCTCCTGCTCCTGGGGTTTGGTCTGTGTCCATCGAGTGATGCTGGCTTGGCCTCGGCTTCTGCTGCTGCCCTGGGTGAGGCCAGGACTGTCCTGGGCATTCGGGCCTGAAAGAGCTTCCCTTGACTCAGCCATGACTCACCAGGGGTGGGCCCTACCAGGGCGGGGTGGCCCCTTGAGGGGTCTTGGGGTGGCCTGGAGTTTCTGAGCTATAAACATTGCCATTTAAATTATTGAAATTACCGAGAAAGTTTGATATGTGGCAGCTAAGCCTTCAGGGGTTGAAGTTCCCAGAACATCTGCTTTTGACTCAAACCAGTCATTAGTGGGATTGTGGCATGGAAGTCTGGGAAATGTTTCCTAAAAGGCCGAGTGTTGGAGAGAAAAGAGGACTGGACTGTGGGTCGGAAGACCTAGGATCTGGTCTGGGTGTCACTCCTCACTGGACTGCAACCCTGAGCAAATCTCTTTCCTTCTCTTGACCCTGTAAAATGGGGAGAATAAGGCCTGTGTGTGAGGATCCCTCTAATCACTGAGTAATTATGACCAAGCACCTTTAATGAGCTGAGGAGTGTTCGAGGTTGCTGGGGTTACAGTAGCAATCAAATCCATCGATGCACCAAGCACCTTTAGGTATTGATAAATACCATTAAGAAAATAAAATAGGGTGACTCAGGGGAGAGTACTGGGGGCAGGGGAGTTAAAGGTGATCAGAGAAGGCAATTGTCCAGGTAACTGCTGCCTCGTCCTGGCTGATAGCAATGGAGATGGGGAAAAGTGGGCAGACTGCAGATAACGGTGGAGGTAGAGCCCCTAGGATTTGTAGACCTGGGGAATGGAGTCATGGGGATGATGACCACCAGGGTTTCAGGGTTGAGCAACATAGTCAATGACGCTGTGGAGTCATTGAACTGGGGAAGAAGTGGGTCTAAGAGGAAAAATTAAGAGCTTGGTCTTGGACATGTTAAGTCTGAAGCCCTAAGTTGACACCCAAGTGGCACCAAGTGACACCCAAGTGACACCAAGTGAAGATGTGATGCAGACAGGCAGGCGCATGACTGGGGAGCATGGTGCAGAGCTACAGCCAACACAAGGACTCACAGGTGGTGATGGGCTACGGGAGGCATGGCTGCAGGGCTCTAGAACTCTTTACTGTCTCCTCCCTGCTCTATTCCCTTTTGAATACATTCACACTCCTCTCTGCCCCCAGTGCCTCTAGCCTGAGCCTGTGCTGGCCCTTAACTTCCCCCGCAGGTGGCTCCGGGGCCATTCCCAGCTCTCTGCACAAAGTCTGCACATTAAGTTCTGGGCCCAGGGGCCGGCTCCAGTTAGCTGACAAGTAGGAAACAGCCAGTGGACTTTCTCCAAGAGTTCAGCCACACTGGGCATCTTATTTTCTGATAGGGCATTTCTGCCTTTTTTTTTTTTTTCTTTTTTTTTTTTTTTTGTCTGTCTTTGAGGGGATGCTGTTATGTAGAAGCAAGAGAACAATGTCCCAATCCACAGGCACTATTGACAAAGTTCCTGGGATGTTTTTAGAGTGGGGCCCAGCTTTGACTAGTTGAGAAACCTCTGGAGGCCTCTGAATAGCTAGATGCGGGAGCTCCTCCAGCAGGGAGGGCTCCTTTCCCTGAGGGAGCTTTGGAAGACAACAGAGGGTGCCAGCTCTTGGGATGGATGCCCCAAAGATTCCACATGGCAGCTCTCACACTTATATCAGGGCCTGAAAATAAGAGGTTTGGGTTCTGGTGATACAGCCATGGTTGGTGAACTCTGGAATAAAGAAACATCTTAGCAACCCCCAGACACACAGAGATGAACTCCATTGTCCCCAAGTGACAATGGGGTCCAAACGATCAGGGCCCTAATGAGCACCTGCGCCTTTCTCAATATTAGATCAGCTCATTGTTCACGCACACAGTTACTCTGTCTGGTGATGATTGCTGTCTCCAACTGCAAATTGACAGGGCAGGAGGTCAGTAGGGAAGCGCTCCAGGTTGTTGGCTGAGTTGGGATCTGTATTAGTCCTTTCTTGCGCTGCTAGAAAGAAATACCTGAGACCAGGTAACCTATAAAGAAAAGAGGTTTAATTGGCACAAGATTCCACAGGTTGTACAGGAAGCCTGGCTGGGGAAGCCTCAGGAAACTTACAATCATGGTGGAGGGCAAAAGGGGAAGTAGGCATGTCTTACATGGCAGGGGGAGCAGGAGGAAGAGAGCGGGGAAGGTGCTACATGCTCTTTAACTAGGTCTCAGGATAACCCACTTACTATCATGAGGGGATATCCGCCCCCAGGATCCAATCACCTCCCACCAGGCCCCACCTCCAACACTGGGGATGACAATTAGAGGTGAGATTTGGGTGGCGATGCAGAACCAAATCCTATCAGGGTCTTTATCTCAGGACAGGGCCTGGATCTCTGTAGTTGAGTAGCCGAGCTGCGACCTGTGCAAGGGCCCTGGGAGGACACAGGTTCATCTTCAGGGACTTCGATGGGTCCTCATAGTCCACCCCCATTTCAGTGCTGCCAAATGAGGCAAGTGGCTTCCACTAGAAAGCAGAGTAAAGGACATCAGCATCACCCTGTGGAGGGTGTGATCAAATAGGATGAATCTGCTGCCTCGTTCTCCCAGTGCTGTCACCCCAAACCACTCAGTACCTGTCCATGACTACACACAGGCCTTCTCCGTGTCGTCGGGAAAACACCCACCAGCAGCCGGAGCTTGCTGACCTCCACAGAGGGCTTGGGCCGTGAGGTAGGGCTCTCTGGCTTGCGGCCCTGGCTCAGCCTTTTACTAACCTTGTGATTTTGGACAGGTCACTTAACCTCTCAGAGAACAGTAAAGGAAACTACAGTATCTCACAGAGATGTCTGAGTACTAGAGGAGATAATACCTGAAAAGAAATTCAAACAGGAGGTGGTCATAGGAAGAGTGCAATCAATGTTAGCTGTTATGACTATTCTCTGCATGGCAATCCCCCAAACGGCTGTAGGGGGGGCGTGCTGGGGCCAGAAACCACTCCACGGAACAATGCCTGTTGTCAGAGAAGTGCGGCATTATAATCAGCAGGCGCCAGGTCATTACTCTCCCCTGTGACCAGGGAGCACTGTTCTTACCAGAGGAAGGGGGACGGGGAATTTTGAAAGGTAGATAAAAACACCAACCAAACAAAACACTGAGGCAAAACTAAAAACAACAGCATCCGCAGTCTTCTACAGATGGCCCCAAAGTATTTTGTCCATGTTCTCAGAGGGCAGGCAGTCAGTTTAAAGTACCCAGCCTATGGCTGTCCGTGGAACTCTGTATCAGTGTGCTCAGGCTGCCATAACAAAATGCCACAAGACTGGGTGGCTTAAACAAAAGAAGGTTATTGTCTCACAATTCTGGAGGCTGGAAGTCCAAGATCAAAGTGGCTGCTGGTTTGGTTCCTTCTGAGGCCTCTCTCCTTGATTTGCAGACAGCTCTCTTCCCCCTGTGTTCTCACACCATCTCTCCTCTGTACACACACATCCCTGGTGTCTCTGTGTGCTTCCTCGTTTTGTAAGGACACCAGTTAGGTTGGACACAGGCCCTCCTGAAATAACTCATTTTAATGTAATCACCCCTTTAGGGCTCTATCCTGAAGTATAGTCATTCTGAGGTGCTAGAGTCAGACCTTCAACATATGAATTTTAGGGAAACACAATGCCCTTCATAACAAACTCTATCCACAGAATTTCAAGATGTGCAGAATACAGACTTTAGGAGGACTTTAGAAATAACTGAGTTTCCAGCCTGGGCAACATGACGAGACCCCGTCTCTATGAAAAGGCAAAGTGACATGCAGCTGTAGCCCCAGCTACTTGGGAGGCTGAGGTGACAGGGTCACTTGAGCCTGGGAGGTCGAGGCTGTAATGAGCCATGATCATACCACTGCACTCCAGCCTGGGCAACAGAGTGAGAACAAATGAATGAACGAACGATCAAAAGAAAGAAAGAGAGAGAGGAAGGGAGGGAAGGAGAGGGAGGAAGAAAGAACGAGAGAAGGAGAGGGAGGGAGGAAGGAAGGAAGAAAGGGGAAGAGAAGGGAAGGGAAGGGAAGGGAAGGGAAGGGAAGGGAAGGGAAGGGAACGGAAGGGAAGGGAAGGGAAGGGAAGGGAAGGGAAGGGAACGGAAAGGAAGGGAAGGGAAGGGAAAGGAAGGGAAGGGAAATCACTGAGTCCCTCTGAGTCTCTCCTTTACCTCAGTTCAGAATAAGGGAGCCTTGGTTCCCTCCTGACTGTCATTCATTTCACGTGTCCAGTCATCGTGGCTACAGTGATGACGGTAAATGTCTTGCATGTTAGGAACTATTCTAAATTCTTTGTATACTTCAGCTTGTTGAATCCTCACAAAGAGACAGGTATTATTACTATCCCCATTTTAAGGCAAGGAAACTAACCACAGCTAGGTTGGGCAACTCTTCCAATTCTTGGAGCTGTTGAATGTCTGTGGCAGGGTTTGAGCCCATGGAGTCTTGCTCTAGACTCCAAGGTGTTAACCATTAACCTTTTTCAGAGACACATGAGGACCCACATGTAAAGACCCACACTATTTGGGCATCTTGCCTTTAATTTAAAAGAAAACTTAATGAACATTTTCTGAGTGCCTTTTGAGGACCAGCCACTTTACAGCCTGCTCTCACAAGAACTCTAAGAACTCTTGTAATCTTAGTTTTGGAGATGGGAAAACTGAGGCTCAGTTGTGAAGTGACACAGCTGGAATCTCACAGCTGGTAAGTTTACGAAACTAAAATTTCAACTTTGAGATGCTTGATGGTAAAGTGCTCATTATGCTGGACTCAGTTGCTTCTGAGGCTGAAAAAAGTTCCTTCTGAACACTCCACACCAGTGGTTTTGGGGGTTTATTTTTGCTTTTGCTCTGTGAGCTTGGTGCCTGAGTGGTAGTGAAAATCAACTTAGTTGGTCAAAACCAACTTTAGAAAATGAAATAGAGATGAAGTGGTATCAGCAAAAAGGCAGACTAGGCAGTCCCACCCCTGTTCATCCATAAAAACGATGATTTAACAACTACCCATGTATGAAAATGGCTCTGAGAGAACTCCAAAGTGTAATTAGAAAGCTGCAACACCCCAGTGGATTGCAGTAATAGAGGACAGCCACGTAGAAAACTACTGGAAGCATTTCATTTGTATCACCCCAATCCCACGCTGGCACAGCTCGGATGCCAAGAGGTACACCCTTGGTCACAACTTCCTCCAGTGGGAAAAAAGGATAGCAGGAGGACCCTGGAAGCCTTTACAACTGAGGACACTAACAGCCCTTACTGCTTGCTGCCGCAGGCACCTACAGCCTTTGCCACTGAGTACCACACAGTCTTCATCAATGCTGAACCTAGCTGACAGAGCTGCTCAAAGTCCATAGCACTGTGCCCCTCCAGAGCCAGAGCCATCACTGCTCCTTTCCTGGGACATGAGTCACCACTATGCTTCCCCCAAGGCTGGAGTCACCACCATGTGCATTCTTGCACCCCATCCCATTATGCGTACCCGCCAATCAGACCCATCACTAATGGTGGCCATGTACTCACTGGTCAGCCTTGGCATCACCATGTGCACCCAGAAATGGCACCTCTGCTTGCCTTAGAATCAGCATCCCTGGACCTTGTGCCGAACCCAGCACTACTCACAACCCTTTTCAACCAGTGCCCTTGTGCCCACCCATAGGTAAAGCCCTTTTCCTACCAAAGCCAGTTTGTAAAGTCTGGAAGAGGTGGCTACTCCTTTATGTGAAGGCACCAAGGCAAGGCTAAAAGGTACACAAAAAAATCAAGGAAACATGACAGCAACAAATGAACACGATAAATGTCTAGTAAATAACCCCCTCAAAATTGAGATCTATGAATTTCCTGACAAAGAATTCAAAATATTATTTTAAAGAAGCTCGGTGAGCTATAAGAAAACGGAGTTCCTGAACTCAGGAAGAGAGTACATGAACAAAAGGAGATGTTCAGGAGATAGAAATAATTAAAAAAAAAAAAAAAAAAGAACCAAGTAGAAATTCTGGAGTTGCAGGATACAATCAATGAAATGAGAAATGCAGTAGAGAGTTTCAACAGCAGACTTGCACAGAAGAATCAGTTAACTCGAAGACAAGTAATTTGAAATTACAGTCAGAGGTGTGAAAAAGAATTTTTAAAAATGAAGAAATCCTATAAGATTTATGGTATAGCATCAAGTGAACCAAGTACACATTCTGTAAGTTCCAGAAGATGAGAGAGAGAAGTGAGAACTTACCCTCACTTCTAATTCCTGAAATTTCTGGAGATTCTGGGATGAAAATAGAATCTTCTCTTTTCTTTGTTGATAGCTAGATTTATGAAGCCCATCTTTGGTTTCACTGATTATCTCTTTTCTTTATTTGCCTTTTATTTCATTGATTTCTGCTCTAATTTATTAACTTCCTTTTACTTACATTGTGTTTCGCTTGTTCTTCTTTTTCAGTGATTGTAGACCAACCTTGTGTTTTTTCTAATATTAATATTTATAGCTACAAATTTCCCTCTAATTTTTTAGCTGCTGCCCTAAAATTTTATGTTACACTTTCATTTTGATTCAGGTCAATATATTTCTTAATTTTTCATTTAATTTCTTCTTTGGGGTTATTTAGAAGTGTGTTGTTTAATTTACACCAAACAAATGTACACCAAATAAATTTAACAAAATTATTTCTGTTATTGATTTCTAATTTAATTCCATTATGGTTGGAGAATATACTTTGCATAATTTTATTCCTTTTATAGTCATTGAGACTTTCTTTAAGACCCTATGGCTTACATAGGGTCTTTCCTGGTGATGTTTTATGTCAGCTTGAAAATAATGGATATTCTGGGTGGATTGCTTACATATGTCAGTTTATTCAGGTTGTTTGATAATGTTCTTCAGTTCTTTTTTATCCTTTCTGACTTTCTCTCCACTTGTTCTATCAATTACTGAAAGAAAAGTATCAAAATCTTCAACCGTAATTGGTATACTGGGTATTAAAACTTTTAATTCAGTCAGATTTTGCCTCCCATGTTTTAGGGCTTTTTAAAAAGGTACATGAATATAATTTTGACATCTCTGGCTATTGCTTGCTCTTTTCTTGTTATGAAGTCACCCTTTTGCCCAGTAATATGTGTTACCTTAAAGTCTATTTTGTCTGATATTAATATAGGTACTCCAGTTGTAATCTATTTATTGTTCACATGGTATGTAGTTTTTTTGGATCCTTTTACTTTTAATCTGTTTGTCATTGAATTTAAAGTTTATTTTTTGCAGCCAGCATAGAATTGGGTCTTGCTTTCTTTTCAGTCTAACAGTCTTTGCATTTTGATTGGAGTGTTTAATTCTTTTAAATTTAATAAAGTTTTTTATGTTTGGATTTACATTTACAATTTTGTTATTTTTTCTACTTGTCATGTCCTTTTTGTTCCTCTGTTCTTCTTTAATTGACTACTTTTGTTATTTTATTTTTTAATTTATTTTTGAGACAGGTTCTCACTCTGTCACTCAGGCCGGAGTGCAGTGGCACAATCATGGCTCACTGCAACCTCTACCTCCCAGGCTCAAATGATCTTTCCATCTCAGACACCTGAGTAGCTAGGACCACAGGTGCATGCCACCACGCCCGACTAATTTTTGTATTTTTTGTAGAGACAGGGTTTTGCCGTGTTGCCCAGGCTGGTCTTGCACTCCTGGCTCAAGCAATCCTCCCACATTAGCCACCCAAATTGCTGGGATTACATGCTTAAGCTACAGTGCTTGGCCAACTACTTTTATATTAAAATATTTTTAATATACCATTTAAATTATTCTGTTTATTTTTTAACTCTGTTTCTTTGAATCTTTTTTCCTTAGTAGTTGCTGCAGGGATTACAATATGCATCTTCAATTTAGCATAATCTACTTTAAACTCATACTGATTTACTTTTTTTGGTGAAAAATAGAAACTGCACAATTATAGCTTCATTTCTTACCCTCCCTCCTCTGTGCTGTTATTGTCATGTATATTGTATATACATGTATATATTGTCATGTATACTGTGTTATAAACCCACAGTATGGCATTATAATTTCTGATTTAAATAATTGTGTATGTGTTTTAAAGTTAAAAGAAGAAAAAGTAATGTATACACATACATTATATATTTTTATTATTGTGTAATATATTTTCACTTTACCTACATGTTTACCATTCCCAGTGCTCTTCTTTTCTTTCTGTGAACTGGGTTACTATCTGATATTATTCTCTTTCATTTTAAAGGACTGCCTTTAATTTTTCTTGTAGTGTAAGTCCAACAGAACGAAATTCCCTGTTTTGCTTATCTGGAAAAATATTTATTTCACCTCAATTTTTGAAGGGTAGTTTTATTAGATAGTAAATTTGTAGGTGAAAGTCCTTGTTCTTGTTTTTATTGTTCTTTCCAGCGCTTTAAACATGTCATTCCTTCACCGTCCAGCCACTATTGTTTCTGATGAGAAATCAACCATCAATCATGTTGTCTTTAATGTGATGTATCTGTTTCTCTCTCTTTCTCTTACTGCTTGCAATGTTATCTCCTTTATTTGACTTTTGGCGTTTTGACTATGTCTAGGTGTGATTCTCTTTAAGTTTTTTTTGTTTTGCTTTTTTTTTTTTTTCACCTTGGGTTTATTCAGTTTCTTGACTCTGTAAGTTAATGGTATTTACTCACATGGAGACTTTTCAAATTTTTTTTTTTTTTTTTTTTTTTTTTAATAATTGTTCTGTGCCTCTTTCTCTTTCCTCTCCTTTTGGGACTCCTATTACATTTGTGTTTGAACACTTTATGTTGTCTGGCATGTCTGTAAGGCTCTGTTAATTTTTCTTAACTTTTTGTTCTCTGTTCTTTGGACTGCATAACTTCTGCTCTATCTTCAAATGTACAGCTTCTTTCTTCTGCCATCTCAGATCTGCTCTTGAACCCATGTAGTGAATTTTTGTAATTTTCAGCTGTAGAAATCCCATGTGATTTTTTTTTTGTAATTTCCACTTGTCTATTGAAAGTATATTGGTTCACCGTTAACATAATTTTATTTAATTCTTTGAACATTTTTCTTTAATTCCTTGAGCACAGCTATAACAACTGCTTTGAAGTCATGTCTTAATCTACTCTCTGTTTTGGTTTTTCTGGTCACACTTTCCTGTTTCATTGCATGTCTAGTAATTTCTGGTTGAAAACTAGACATTGCAGTGATTCTAGATTCCATTCACTTTCCTAAAATTTGTTGGTTTTCTGTTTTAGTAACTTCTCTGGACTTAAATTGCAGAATTAATCTCCTCCATGGTGTGCAGCCACCAATACTACAGTGCAGTTTTGATTATAATATTTTTCTTTGTTTTTCAGTCTGACTCCATAAAGGTGTCCTCGATTCCTGTATTATATGATGATGAGACAATTATTTGGACAGAAGTTACGCTCAGATACCGTGAACAACTAAGCCTCCCACCCTCTGCCGCCAGAGCTGTGTGTGGCTGGAGAAACACATTAACATGTACAAGTACTCACGCAAGGTGGGAGGGTGAGACGGGGGTGAGGATTGAAAAAGTACCTACTGGAACAACATGGCAAAACCCTGTCTCTGCAAAAAATACAAAACACTAGCTGGGTGCGGTGGCACATGCCTGTGGTCCCAGCTACTTGGAGACTGAGATGAGAGGATCACTTGAGCCCAGGAGGTCAAGGCTGTAATGAGCTGTGACCACACTATGGCACTCCAGCTTGGGGGACAGAGTGAGACCCTGTCTCAAAGAAGAAAAAAAACTACCTATTGGGTACAATGTTTACCATTTAGGTGATGGGCACACTAAAAGCCCAGACTTCACCATTATGCAATATATGCATGTAAGAAACATGCACTTGTACCCTCTAAATACATACAAACAAATTAATTTTAAAGTAAACAAAAAATTTTTTGCACATCCTCAGGTCTCCCTTGGCTCTCACTTTTTGCTGCCCTTTTTTTGGGTTTCTTCCCTAGTCACAGATGTGCAGGGAGTTTATTGTCTCAGCCCTCTCATGGCTTGCTTACTTCCAAGTTCTCCTCATCACAATTCTGGCTGATCTCCTGTCTGCCATGAACAGAAGCTGTAACCTCAAGCCAGTAAAGCTGCAGGTCTTTATTTTCTCCCTAGAACTGATTCCATGAACTTTAACCCATAAAACTTCAGATTCTCATTTCCCCCATCCCAGACCAAATCTACCACTTTCTGCTGGTATAGCTACTGGTTTTCTTTTTATCTATTTATTTATTCATTTATTTATTTAACTTATTTTTGAGATGGAGTCTCACTCTGTCACCCAGGCTGGATTGCAGTGGTGGGATCTCAGCTTACTGCAGCCTCCACCTCCCGGGTTCAAGCGATTCCCGTGCCTCAGCCTCCTGAGTAGATAGGACTACAAGTGCCCATCATCACGCCAAAATAATTTTTGTATTTTTAGTAGAGATGGGGTTTCACCATGTTGTCCAGGCTGGTCTTGAACTCCTGACCTCAAGTGATCTGCCCCCCTCAGTGTTGTGATTACAGGCATGAGCCACCGCACCCCACCTAGCTACTGGTTTTCAATGATAGCCCTCAAACCAAGCCCACCATTCCCATTAGGTAACCTAATGCTTTTCCTCACTCAGGCCAGGGGCTGGGGAGCTTCAGGCAAGATGTCCACAGACTCATGGCCATTTTGATGCAGGAGCAGCTTTATAAGATTAAACACTTATCAGTTCGTTGTCTGCTTTTGGTCATTTTCTAGTACCCAGAAATTGTTGTTTTGACAATTTTGTCTAGTTTTATACTAGTTTTCTTCAAAAAGAAATTGGCCAACTTCTTAGACCCTTCTGAGGTGAATCTTGGACTGGATTAGTTTCACGTTTCTTCCACTTAAATACTTTATTGCCCACAGCTTTTGATTTTGATCAGAGATGTACTGATATTAGGAGGCTGGTGAAAGCACATGGAAGGAGAGCTGAATTTTGCATAAGTCACCTCAAATGTACAAAAATAAATGGGAGAACCAGTGATGCTGAACGCTGAACTGGGTGTTTCAGAGCTGGGGTCTAGTCTAGTCCAGCCTTGAGAAAACCTCTTTGAGGTTTTCTAACAAAAGTATCTAACAAAAGACTCCCCAAGCCTCCCCTAACAAGTGTCACTGTGCCCATCTTCTCCCCGGGGTCCTTTCCCCACCTCTCTTCTGCCTTTCTCATGGGCCTGCGACTGTGAGGGTGAAAATGGCTGAAATTAACTTTCACTTCTGCTCAGACATCTGGAACCCATGAGCAAAGTCATTTCCTTGTTTTCTTTCTGAGTGGCTGCTGGAATCGTGTGTGTGTGTGTGTGTGTGTGTGTGTGTGTGTGTGTGTTTGTGTGTGTGTCTGGTATTGTTTTTGTTATTTTCCAACCTCTGTCTGTTGGGGTGGACAGAATGGTGATGTTTTATCACAGATCACATAAGGGCCAGCACTCCTCCCTGCAAACTCTCACATCCCCTCCCACTCTAACCTTGGAATAGACGGAAAATGTATTTTCTTCGTAGGAAGCTGGGTTTCCTGCTCTCCGCTACATTCTCTATATCCTCAAGTCCAAGTATATAAAAGTTGTCCAGAAGTCATCTATTTAGGCCCTTCTGACAAAATGTTAGAGGCGGTTCAGGCAGCATCACAACATCCTGGTTCAGTAAAGACTCAGCCCAGGGATCTGTCTCTAAGAGTCTGTAGGAGTCTTAGTCATGAACCATGTTCAAAGCCATCTCCTTGGCAGCTTCCCCCAGTTACCCCTGATAGAATTATTGCCCCCGCCTCTGGTCTAGCACTGTGCCCCATTGAGGCCTCTGGCTACATCTACTATGCTCCACTGCAGTGATCTCCTTATCAGGCCCCTTCCCCAAGCTCCTTAGGCTGAGACCCTCAGAGGAGGATGGAGCGTAGCTGCATTGGTATCCCCAGCCTCCAGCGGGTGCTTACCACAGAGCAGGTGTTCAGAAAAACAGTGGTGCATTAATTGAATTGAAATAGGAAGACTAAGTCATCTCATCTCAAATCAGTCACTTTTTAAATCAGAAGTTCGCAGAGTTTGGAACTCATGTTTCATGTTTGGGTCTGCATAGTAGGTATCAGGAGACGAATGTAAGAGTAAATTAACAGGAGCTGCCATGGACTGAGCAGGCCCAGGGTTCTGGACATTGTTCTGAGCCCTTTGCTACCATGTAGAGAAGATCAACTTTGGGACTTAAAGCAATTAGCCACATTCACATCAGCTTCCAGGTATTTGGAGTTTATCATGTGCTAAATATGGTAATAGATACTTTTTATGTATGAATCCATTTATTCTCACAAAAACCCCTTGGGGAAGTGAAACAGATTATTTCCACAGTGTCTTAAAACCCCAGAACTCTGCGTTGCTGCCTCTGTTGACGTGAACACCTGTCAAACCTGCAACTCACAGCTCAGTATTGTCTTAGTCCCATCCAAGGAAATGAACTCCATGAGGAAACTCAGATTCTGGACTGCGGGGTAGAAGCTGCCTTGTCTGCCCCCCACACCCACTCTCAAGGATCCAAGACTATGAAGGGAGAAGAGAGAGCCCACTGAGTGACTTCCTCTTATAAGCCAATATCAAGACACTGGTGGAAAGGAACCAGCTGACCAGTGGCTCACTGTGTCTGGCTGGACCGGCGAGACTCTGAGGTCATCACAGAAACCTTCCTGGTCCCATCGGTCCCTTGACTGCTGTGTACAGGATGCCACCCACCACTCCAGACACCACTCACCACTCTTGATGTTGGGATCCTTCTCCTATTACCTCCATTATTCTTGTTCTCTACTCCTCTGAGTTTTCATAGCCAAGTAAATTTTCACCATTGAAGAGGCTCTGAGATCCAAGTCAACTACTAGCTAGGGTGCTATAAAACACATGGGAAATTAGCTTTTACCAAGCACCAATTCTATGCCCACCATTCATACCCATTCTACCGTTTAATGCTGATAGTATCCTGTGAGCTAGCTATTATTAGCATCATTTAAAGACAAAACAAAATCAGCGAGGCCAAGAGAACGGCTGCCGTGGTGCACACAGATGGCACATGGTAGATCCCAAGCTCTCTCCATGAGATCCACAGCGTTTGTCCACAAGGCAAGGCAAATTACCTTGTAGAGTCAGCGTGGAGGTTTGCTAACTCTGCCGGACTCAGTGCAGGAAAAATACCAGCCGTGCTGTTAAACCAAAACCCCATGAGAAAATTTTCTGGTGACAGAGGGGCATTGTGACCCACGTGGCCCAGGGCTAGAGAAAGGGCAGCTACTCATGGTCCTTCCTCACAAGTTTTCCTGGAGCAGAGGGACACCCCCAAGCCCAGGGAGCCCACAGGAGCTTCAGGAGGGCTCGGCTGAAGGGCGGAGCCCCTGCTGCACTTGCTCATTGGGGGCTGGGGAGGCTCTGATCGCAGACCGGGGGTGCTGCCACCTCTGTCTGCTGCCGGTAGAAAGCCACAAGCCATGAAAACTGATTGAGATGAGAAGAATTCATCTGGGACTGGCTTTTGCTTTAGGATGGTGTTGGAAGTTGCTGGTTGTCGCTGGAAGTCTGCTCCACTGTAAGGGTGCTGGGATTTGAAGAGCTATGGTGAAACACCACTGAAGCATTGCCAAGGTAAGGCCCTCTGTCTTCCGGGTTCTTTATCGTCTTCTTTAAATTGTGTAAATGGTGCTCTAAGGCCAGCAGTGGGGCAAGCAGGCAAAGACATTGCTGTGGGTGCCACAGATGGAGGAAGAGGCATGAATAGGATCGCTGCCTAAGCTCTGAATCGATTGCTCCGTGGTTTGTGCGTTTCCAGTTTTGAGAATTTTAATTTATAAAAGTTCATCCATCCAGGGTAGATTCTGCTTTTTGGAAAAGGCAGTGAATGTGCCACAGAGGAAAGAAAGGACGTGGGATGTGGAGAGGGGGTTTGGTGGGCACACACAGGCCACTGCTGCGCTCCCGGCGAGTCACTCGGCCTCTTGATAGGAGGTGATATTGACTGCGCAGAGCTGACGGAGGTCAGCGGTCACGCGCGGGGAGCATCTGGCTCAAAGCAAATGACTGGTTGTTGCTTTCATTTTATTTTGTTTGTTTCTGAATGAAGTTGTTCCATGTTTCAGCCATTCAGGGATGGGGTGACTGAATAGATGTAATGATGATCTTCTTGGTTAAGAGATCTATTTTGCCAGGAAACACCAACTGTGAAAAGGAAAGCATAGTTGATCACATATTTTGAAAGGATTTGTTTAAATTGTAAGGCTTTGACAATATTTCCATTTATCTGGTAATGTGGGTGGATGAAGTTCACCCTCATCTACCCACATTACCAAGGAACTAAGGAATCGTGCGTTCATGGTAACAGAGAGGAATTTGCTATGATATGTGCAGATCCTCCTCCCTCGGGAGAGTGGGGCTTAATTCCCCTCACCTTGAGTGAGGCCTGGACTAAGAGTATGGAAAGGAAGAAATAGTAGCTCTGCAGTAGAGAAACCTGCAGATGCCAGCTTCACCAAGGGATCAAGCTTAGCATCACCAGGAATAAGCTGGGCTGCTATTGTGAACTGCCACGACAGTGCGGTTCTCCCCGCCAACTCATAACCCTAGTCTAATCATGAGAAAGCATCATGATTAAAAAATCCAAATTGGGGAAGATTCCATATCATATTTCATCTTCAAAAATGTCAAGGTCATGAAAAACAAAGAAAGACAGGCAAAGTGTCACAGATCAGAGGAGACATGACGGTCAGGACACCCAAACCCAGAATTCACATCCTGTATTGGATCCCAGAACAACACCGCAAAGGTCGTTAGTGGAAAAATAGGTGAAATCTAGACAAGGTCTGGGGTCTCGCTAATATTATGGTAACAATTGCTCCTTAGTTCTGGCAAACGTACCATGGTTAGGTAAGGTGCTCACATTAGAAGAACCCGGTGAAGAGAATATGGAAATTCTCCGTACTATCCTTGTAATTTTTCTCCAAATCTAAAATTACCTCAAAATAAAGAGTTAAAAGAAAAGTTAGACTCAGTCTTCCTCAGAGCAGAAGTAGCCAAATCCTGATCATTCTTGGGAAAACTGGCGTTCATGGCCTGGCGGTCGCACCCTCTCTTTGAACATTCTCGAATATAGCAGGCCTTTTGCATTTTTGACCATCCATCATTCTCTCTCCCAACCCCTACCTTACTCCAGAATAGCTCTGTATTTGCCTCTCTTCATGGTATTTCTCATGATTTTTTTGTTGTCGTGTTGTTCAATGGGTTTTGTGGGGGTTGTTTTTTGTTCATGTTTTTTGTTTTTCAGAGATGGGGTCTTGCTCTGTCGCCCAGGCTGGAGTGCAGTGGCAAGAGATCATAACTCGCTGCAGCACTGACCTCCTGGGCTCAAGCAATCCTCCCACCTCAGCCTCCTGAGTAGCTGGGACCACAGGTATGCTGCTGTGCCTGGCTAATTTTTTAATCTTATTTTTTGAAGAGATGGGGTCTCGCTTTGTTGCCCAGGCTGGTCTCCAACCCCTGGCTTCAAGCCATCCTCCCACCTTGGCCTCCCACAGTGCTGGGATTGCAGGCAAGAGTCACTGCGACTGGCCCAGCATGCCTTTTTTTTTTTTTTTTTTGAGATGGAGTCTCGCAATGTTGCCCAGGCTGGAGTGCAGTGGTGCGATCTCGGCTCACTGCAAGCTCCGCCTCCTAGGTTTGTGCCATTCTCCTGCCTCAGCCTCCCGAGTAGCTGGGACTACAGGTGCCCTCCACCACTCCCAGATAATTTTTTGTATTTTTAGTAGAGACAGGGTTTCATCGTGTTAGCCAGGATGGTCTCGATCTCCTGACCTCGTGATTCGCCCGTCTCGCCTCCCAAAGTGCTGGGATTACAGGTGTGAGCCACCGCGCCCGGCGCCAGCATGCATTTTCGAGCCTTTGCTCTGTGGCAGGGGCTGCAGGACTGAATACAGCCTCATTTACCCAGCCAAACTCACTGCACTGGTGCAGGCTCCTGGCACCCCAAGCACAGGCCCAGCTACCCAGACCTGACTCCTCTCCAGGAAGGAAGCAGAAAGCCAGGAATGGAGGGAGTAAGGACCCAGGCCCCTGGGGGAGTACAGCGTTCCAGCCAGATGGAATCTGCTGTCCTCTGGGCTCAACCAGCCTCATAGAATCCGGTCTGCCAAGTGGCTGTGAGCTGGGCTGGACAGACCTTCCTCGAGAGTAAACTGTGGCCTCCAGGATGTAGAGAGGGGACTCAAAGGGCCAGCTCCTGTTTGAGTGAGGACTCTGACCTTGTGAGCCCACCTGCAGCCTGGGGTCTGCAGCCTTGGGGACTGGTCACCGGTGGCCAGCATCCTGGCTTGCAGGGTTCATGTATGTGGAGAGGTAACAGCAAGACAGAGAAACCTGGCCCCCCCTGCAGGTCCAGCAGAGCAGGTGAGCCCTGCTCAAAGGCGATGCTGCGCCTGATTAGAGAAAAGCTTCCGAAGCAGGTGAGGAGGAAAAAAGAATGATGAAGCTACAGGAAGACAGCACGTAGATGGAAATCTCAAGATACTGAGATGGAAATCAATCACAAAACTCTTACAGGAAAATCACAGCTAAAAGGTGGTGATTACACGTGGGGCTGAAGTGCCTTTCCTGTCACATCTGCTACTCCACTGCCAGCCTGCTGCTACCCCATAGCAGCCCTCACATTTCTGGAATGTTCTGTGGCATGCTCCTGCTTGCCTGAATCCCTTCCCCACCTTCCCACCTAGGCAACTCGCATTTGCTCTGACATCCAGGGTAGGTGCGAATGTCTCCTCCCAATCACAGTGCCCAAGCCCATTTGTGTGTCCCCAGCAACCAACAGCACACACCCAGGGCTCTGGGTTGCAGGCCTGCCAGGTTCTCTAGGAAGCTCCTGAGGACAAGGACAGGCCCTACATGTGCCTCGAGGCCCCAGCACCCAGCACAGTGCCTGGCCCATCAGGGGTATCTGGTAAAGTGGTTCTTGAGTTAAAGACACAAGGGCAAAACCTTGAATGAAAATCCAGGTTAAGACATGAGGATGAAAGCTTGAAAGAGGAAAAGCAAAGATAATTGAATGATCATCCCTAACTGTGGTATACTCCAGTGCCATCAGCTTGCTGGGGTTTTGACAGGACCCTTGGAAGAAAGAGAAGACGCATCTGAGGCCTCTGGCACATTCCACTTCCTGCAGACAGTGTGGTATAGAGGAAAGCACTGGGGCTTCCTGCCAGCCAGGTCTGTCTGGCTCTGCACCTGCCAGCTGGGAGTGTGAAGTGGGAGCAGTTGCACCCACCCCCGAGCTCAGACATGAGAACGGAACAGAACCATGGGATGGGGATCTAGAGCCTAAGACATAGAGGAGGCTCCTCCTCGTCCACTGTGGGGCTTGTGCAACCCCTTCATCAAAGGGCTAGTGCTTCCCACATTGTATGCAAGGAAGTTTTCTCATGTGCCTTCTCGTCACGACTCGCTGCTGGTCTTTTTGCACACTTTGGTACCTAGGATGCTGAACCTGGACCAGTGGGAGGCAAACAAGACACACCTGGGATGCAAAATGTAAGGAGGCTCCCAGGCTCAGGTCGTTCAAGTGCAGGAAAGGTTTGCGTATGTGTGAAACGCACAATGCCATGAGATGTCTATAAGGGCATTTGAGGTTCTGCGCTTAACGGATGAAGTGGGTCCTGAGCATTGAGTCCGTGGATTCCTGATGAGTTTCCTGGTGCTCTGAGCTCCCTGAACTTGTAAGCAAGCTTTTGTGTAGGTAGGTACTTACAGTTTTTGTCAGATTCCCAAAGGGGTCTGTGAGCCCCAAAATGTTTGGAATCACCCAGTTAAATATCTAGGAAGGATACTTTAATTTTCTTTCTCAGTGTGTTGTGGATATGAGGAAGTGGAAAGGACTTGGACACAGAAGTCAGACAAAGCAGCCACATCTGAGCAGTCCCATCCTGCAGTGTAGTGGTTAGATGCTGGCCTTGTCAACCAGAGGGCTCCAGTACAAGGTCCAGTCCTGGCAACGTGAGCGGGTCATGTGTGCCTTCCTGAGATGACAATAGTCTGATCCCACTATATACTAGCAGGCTTACCTAGCTCGGGTAGGTGAATTATACCCTCTCAGTCTTATTTCTTTATTCATTGATAATAGCACATCACAGGATTATCAGAATTAAATTACAAAGCCCTGATTTTTAGGTGAGTTGAAGCTGAGGAGCACACAACATTTCTTACAGGTTGCCCTCAATTCTCAATGTCAGAACCACCAGGGGGTCCTTGTACTTCAAAAAGACACATCTTTTTTTTTTTTTTTTTTTTTTTGAGACAGAGTCTCGCTCTGTCACCCAGGCTGGGGTACAGTGGCCGGATCTCAGCTCACTGCAAGCTCCGCCTCCCGGGTTTAGACCATTCTCCTGCCTCAGCCTCCCGAGTAGCTGGGACTACAGGCGCCCGCCACCTCGCCCGGCTAGTTTTTTGTATTTTTTAGTAGAGACGGGGTTTCACCGTGTTAGCCAGGATGGTCTCGATCTCCTGACCTCGTGATCCGCCCGTCTCGGCCTCCCAAAGTGCTGGGATTACAGGCTTGAGCCACCGCGCCCAGCCAAAAAGACACATCTTACATGACAACTTCTTTGATATACTTTTATGCCCAATATTCATTTTGAAATCTCAAAAAGGAGAGCATGGGTGTTGTTTCTCAAAAGACATAGTTAATTTAATAAGATTGAGAGACATGAACCTAGACACAGTCATGGGCCACATAACAAGATTTCGGTCAATGATGGACTGCATATATGATGGTGGTCTCATAAGATGAAGACACTGTATTTTGACTGTGCCTGTTCTATGTCTAGAGATGCAAATATTCACCACTGTGTTACTGTTGCCCACAGTATTTAGTACAGTCACAGGCTGTATAGGTGTGGAGCCTAGGAGCAACAGGCTATGTCACACAGCCTATGTGTGGAGCAGGCTCTACCATCTAAGTTTTGTACACGATGTTCACGCAACAACAAAATCACCTAATGACGCGTTTTCCGGAACAGATCCTCGTGGTTAAGCAATGCGTAACTGTATTTTGGGAACTTCCACTGTATCCAGATAGTCAGTCCAAGAGCTCTATGGTTGGATCTCACAGTGCTTGAGATGCTGAGAGAATGTCATTTCCTGAGTCAGATGTGGACATTCTTTCTTGGCATGGGTACATTGCTGTGGCTTGTGCTGAAAGCTGCATAAGAAACAGAGGTTGGAAACTCACGGTGGCATTTATTGCTGAGATGACGCTAAGCTGTTCGCCATTCCACCCGGGACCTCCATAGAAGGAGCCCGGGGAGGATCTCCAGATGGATCTGGAATCATGGATTTCCAGATCTAGGAAATCCATGCCTCCCTGGAGCAATGGATGTCTTACAGACACTGTGACTCTTCAAACTGAATATTTTCTTCTCTGTACTTTAGACTCCAGGACACTTAGAACCCAATTTGCATCTAACCACCAGCAGTTGGGTAACAGCATGTCACAGTCTGTATTTCCGCGCACCAGCTTTATACACAATTTTTTTTTCTGCCCCTAACTTACCGTTTGGTCTAATTTCTTTGTTTTTCTATCCTGTTGTATTGTATGTATTTTTATAAGTGGTCTCAAATCTTTTCTGGAAACATCAGGAAATGAATAAATAAACAAATACAAGCAGGACAGCATTTCTGAAAGAGCCTGATATATAGTGTGGGTGCCCACTAAGGATTAGTTCCCTATCTGTGCACAAAACAGAAAAATTCACTGAGGGAGCCAAACTGCAGTTAAATGTCCAGCTGTGAGTCTACTGCAGTTATAGAAATAGCTTATTTTTACACATATTCCACCTTAGATTGATTTGGGGGTTTGTTGTTGCTGTTGTTTGAGACAAGGTCTCACTCTGTTGCCAAGGCTGGAGTGCAGTGGTTTGATCTCAGCTCACTGCATCCTCTGCCTCCTGGGTTCAAGCTATTCTTCCACTTCAGCCTCCGGAGTAGCTAGGACTACAGGTGTGCACCACCACGCCCAGCTAATTTTTGTATTTTTTTTGATAGAGACAGGGTTTCATCATGTTGGTCAGGCTGTTCTCAAACTCTGAACCTCAAGTGATCTACCTGCGTTGGCCTCCCAAAGTGTTGGGATTACAGGCATGAGCCACTTCACCTGGCCTGTTTCTTTGTTTTGTTTTGTTTTGTTTTTGTTTGAGAGGGTTTCGCTCTGTCTCCCAGGCTGGAGTGCAGTGGTGCAATCATGGCTTAATGCAGCCTCCACTTCCCCAGCTCAGGCAATCCTCCCACCTCAGCCTCCCAAGTAGTTGGGGCCACAGGTGTGCACCATCATGCCTGGCTAATTTTTGTTTTTTGTAGAGATGGGTTTTCACCATGTTGTTGAGGCTGGTCTCAAACTCCTGAGCTCAGGCAATCCGCCTGCCTCAGCCTCCCAAAGTGCTGGGATTACGGGCGTGAGTTGCCATGCCTGACCCTACCTTTTATTGTTAAAGATTATATAAAATTATTTTAAGATTCTTTTATTCCTGCCATTTCTGTGGTGCAATTGGATTTTTACATGAAGTTAAATAATACTTTTTATTTTGGCCGGGCACCCTGGTTCACACCTGCAATCTCAGCATTTTGGGATGCCAAGGTGGGAGGATTCTTGAGGTCAGGGGTTCGAGACAAGCCTGGCCAACATGGTGAAACCTCATCTCTACTAAAAATACAAAAATTAGCTAGCCTTGATGGCAGGTGCCTGTAATCCCAGCTACGTAGAAGGCTGAGGCAGGAGAATTGCTTGAATCCAGGAGGTGGAGATTGTAGTGAGCTGAGACCGCGCCACTGCACTCCAGCTTGGGTAACAGAGTGAAAATAAAAAATTAAATGATACTTTTATTTTTTATTTGAATAAATAAAAGTATACTTTTTAAAGTGTTACACATGAAAATAGGTTCAAAAGTCATAGCCCATTTTCTTGATTTTATTTGGTGCTTTATAGGAAAGGCTAAACTCTTTTTTTTTACACATTAGCATGGAAAGGAATCATTTCTACTTTGTGGTGTCTGTCCGTCTATCTGATGGGCTTGCTGGCACCTGCCAGTGTGAGATCAAGATAGGCATCTTGTAGACGAAGAGCATGGCTTGCTGGTAAATGTTTAACCACCAGCTTTCCGGGAAGCAAATGTATTGTATACATATATAATTTATAGTAACATGTACTGATATAAAGGATGCATAGCACTTAATTTGCAAGTAATAACAAAGTATGCAATAGTCCCTATCCTAAATACTGCATAGGCAATTGAGTCTCATAGAAAGCTTTCGTGTCTTTGCCACCATCATATCTATAGCCAAGCAATGGTTGCAGTGGATGAGCAAGTGTGGGGTCGGCACAAACACTGAAATGTTCATTCATGTTAAGGAGCAGATCAAAGTGAAACAACAAAGACGTCTGGCAGGCTGCAGCCTTAGTGCCATGAGCAGCTTCTTTGCTGAATTGGATAATAGTTTTTCAATATTCATAAAAGTTTCCTCAATGTTTTGTGCTACTCACAGTGTTCTAGCTACAGAGAAGATGCTCTTTTAAGTATAGAAAATCCACGAAACAAATCAATGTCAACCTATAGCATTTGCCTGTTGCTGTTATGTAAATACTCCCACCAGGGCCAATTTCAAGTCACCAACACGACTTGTGTGAACATGGGTTTGAGACGCGCAGTAGCATAGCATGATAGAGTACTTCCGCCTTACAGACACAATTAAAGAACCTCAAAGCATAGCTATTTTTTTTTTTTTTTTTGAGACGGAGTCTCGCTCTGTCGCCCAGGCTGGAGTGCAGTGGCGCAATCTCGGCTCACTGCAAGCTCCGCCTCCCGGGTTCATGCCATTCTCCTGCCTCAGCCTCCTGAGTAGCTGGGACTACAGGCGCCCGCCCCTGCGCCCAGCTAATTTTTTCTATTTTTAGTAGAGACGGGGTTTCACCATGGTCTCGATCTCCTGACCTTGTGATCCGCCCACCTCGGCCTCCCAAAGTGCTGGGATTACAGGCGTGAGCCACCACGCCCGGCCAGCATAGCTATTATTAAGATGTAGTAAAAATAATTAGGAAGTGATAAGGTTTAAGTATTTATAACCTTTGCTTTAATAGAATTCATTTAATTATATCTTGTGTGATTTAACATTAATTTTTTATCATTTTAATTTCATACAGTTTTCTTTTTTTTTTTTTTCTTTGAGAAGGAGTCTCACTCTGTTCCCCAGGCTGGAGTGCAGTGGCATGATCTCGGCTCACTGCAACCTCCGCCTCCTGGGTTCAAGGGATTCTCCTGCTTCATCCTCCCAAGTAGTTGGGATTACAGGCACCCGCCACCATGCCTGGCTAATTTTTGTATTTTTAGTAAAGTTGACCAGGCTGGTCTTGAACTCCTGACCTCAAGTGATCCACCCGCCTCAGTCTCCCAAACTGCTGGGATTACAGACATGAGCCACCATGCCCGGCCCATACAGTTTTTATACCTTAATCTTGCATAATGATTTGAATAATTCAACTCACAAAATTCATGAGAATTTAACGATCAGCTCTTGCACGCGGGCACAAGCTGGCCCCCAGTGCGTCACCGACAGGGAGACAGAGTGTTTGGAGGCCACACCGTAGATCAGGGTCTACAGCTGAGTGGGGACTAGTGGAGAATAACTTGCCTTCTGGGCTCTCCTGAGTCCTGAGCCTGACGGTGGAGGCCTGGGTGGGTGACCCTGCTTTGTGCTTGGTGGCAGGGAAAGGGGGGTGGGTCTATGGGCCTGGATGGAGAACCTGTCCCCATGGCTGTCATGTCCCTACACCAGCTGCTGCCAGCCACTGTGGGGCTCGCAAGTCCCCACTCACCAAACGGCTGCTGTTTTCCACAACCATGTGATACAAGAATGTCCTCTTGGGTGCCTTCTCATCCCCACTCTCTGTTGGCCTCTTTGCACACCTTGATACCTGGGATGCTGAGCCAGGACCAGGAGGTGGTAAAGACACACCTGGGGTGCAAAACGTAAGGAGGTGCTGATGCTTGAGGTTGTTCAAGTGCAAAGAATGTTTGTGTATGTGTGAAGCACACAACCACAGGTAGCATCTACAAGGACATTTAATGTTCTGCACTTAGTGGATTAAGCTGATTCTGACCTTCCAGCCCCTGGGATCCTGATGAGTCCCCAGGTAGCCTGTCAGTTCCCGATCTTGGATGCGAGTTTGTATGTAGGTGGGCATTCTTCTGCAAAGAAGCTTTTACCCAGTTTCATCAGATCGGAAAGATCTGGGGGTGCTGGCACAGGAAGGATTGACATCTGGTAACTCCCAAAGGGAGAGGTGCAGCTTTGTCACCTGCCCCTGTGTCAACAAGGGGTGCTCTTTTTTTTCTGTTCCATCCTGTGCCCAAGCCTCATGCAGGGTGACCCTTTTTGGAGAGACCTTTGCCACTGGGTCAGTGTGAGCATGTGGCCAGGCGGTTTCCTGCAGTGGACCGGGGCTCTGTGCGCTGTCTAAAGTGAGCAGAGGGTGCTCTTCCTTGGCGAGGTCTGAGGGCTGAGACTGGCAAGGAGACACCTGCTCTCTGGATCACCAGGCTGGGGGTTCCTATGTGCAGGTGTGGAGGATGGAAGGGGCCACTCTGCCCTTTTTCCTGCCAGGGCCTCACCTCTGCCGGGGCTGCTGGCCTCCCTGGGCTTGCAGTGAAAGGCTTGCCGGCTCCCACCCTCCCCTGCTGGTCAAGGGCATTTTCCCAGGTTCCTGCACCCCACGTTGCCACCAAGACAAGTGTCCTGTGGGAACTAGCAAGTGGGAATCAAAACTAGCCCCAGACAGGCTCCCGGCCAGGAGACGAAGGGATCTACCCTGGGACTAACGTCCCCCCAGCCTTTCTTGGAGCTTGGGTCCTGGCTTTAGAAAGATCCCATTCACAGCCAGGCACAGTGGCACACACCTGTAATCCCAGTACTTCGGGAGGCCGAGGCAGGCAGATCACTTGAGGTCAGGAGTTTGAGACCATCCTGGCCAACATGGCGAAACTCCGTCTCTACTAAAAATACAAAAAATTAGCTGGGTGTGGTGGTGCACAACTGTAATCCCAGCTACTCAGGAGACTGAGGTAGGAGAATCGCTTGAACCCAAGAGGTGGAGGTTGCAGTGAGCCAAGATCACACCACTGCACTCCAGCCTGGGCAACAGAACGAGATTCCATCTCCAAAAAAAATAAAAGAAAGAAAGAAAGATCCCACTCACCTGCACAACAGCCACACTCCTTTGTGGCCAAGGAAAGGGTTTCAAACCTTTCTCTACAAGGCCCCTTGAAGAGGGATAGCACGGATTGCAGTGGGGGCCATGTGCCATACATTCATGGCTCCACACCTTGGCAGCACGGAACCTTCTGTTTTCAAATCAGATTCCCCTAATTGCTGCCTGCCCATAAAGCCACCCTCTCATGATGGAGTTCCATCCTTCTCCCTCCCTCCTCCTATTTATTTTTGGACTGTCCAAATGACCTGCGTGTAAGAAAATTGACATCTTGATGTTTTGTCTTCCTTTTGTTGACTGAAGACCTGCTGACAAACGACTGAGGAAGAAGGCATAAATCTGAATGGAGAGAAGTAGGCACCTTCAGGAGCTGGTTATCCGAGTGTGTGTAATGCCATCACAGGGACGTGCGTTTAATATATTTTATCAATCTGCATAGCTAAATACTTTTAGTTAATTGCAGGTGGGAGGGGCTGCTAGCTCAGGCTCCATGGAGCATGTGCTCAAAAATCGTCTCCAATGTGGTGACTTGCTGCTCGAGGACAGTCTAAGCGACTGAGGAGTGTGCCCCGTCCCCACCTCTGAGATGGGGCCTGATAAGGGTGCTTGCCTATTTAGCGTTGGGCACCCTGGCACTCTCTAGCATGTGGCGTTTGGCCTAAGTGGCCCATGCGGACTCTGTTTCAAGGATTTTACAACAAGAAAGACCAAAATGAGGACATCTCTGTGGCCATATCTCGAGCAAGGGGGTGATTGATATAGAGCATATGCACAAACACACATGCACAGACACGTGCAGACACGTACATGCACACAGACACACAGACACACACGCATAAGAACACACACAGAAACACATAGACACCCACACATATACACACATGCACAGACACGTGCAGACACGTACATGCACACAGACACACAGACACACACGCATAAGAACACACACAGAAACACATAGACACCCACACATATACACACATGCAGACATGTAGAAATACATAGACACAGAGGAACACACAAAGATACACAGGCACACATACAGGTATCTCTACACGCTTACCAAAACAACAGCAAAACCACCTACCATGACAAGTATCATTGCAACAAAAATGAACAAATAAATTATGCGCCGTCAGGTTTCCCAAGCCTTATCTATTTCGTAGAAATCTAGTTGCTGGAGTACCATCCTTTGCCAAGTTCTTTCTATTCTTTCTACTGCACAAAGTTTTCTGCTGTCAAATGGCAAGAGGTCTCTGTTTTCTCCTTGGAATGGGCCTGGAGATGGGAGACAGCACCCACTTCCCCACCCCTTGTCCCCGAGCCCAGCATGGTGACCTGCCAAGCCAGAGGGTGACCTGAACACTCACATCTCAATGCAGGGTCAACCGTAGCATCTGGTCGGTGTCCCTGAGTGAGGGCAAAGTTGCAATAACACCTGTTCTCTCCTTTCTCAAATTCGCTCCCAAGCTCCATTGCTTTCGTTCAGCCCCTCACCCCCTCTAGACTGGGCAGTTCTGCATCCTTGGAGCTCATTTATCTGCCTTCAGAATCTGATGTTCCAATTCATCCCATGTGTGACTGGCAAGGTCTTTCTAAAACTCAAATGTGGCCCTATCAACCCCCAGGGTAAAGCCACCATAAACTCCTCTATGTTTGAGAACAAGGGCCAAGTCTCCCATTGAGGCCTCCAGGGAGTGGACAGTCTGGGTCTCCTTTCTTCTCCAGGAACGCTGGGCCCATCTGTCCTGTCCCTGAGGACTCCCTGACACACATGACACTTCCAAGCTTTGGCCAACCCCACTCCCTGCCTGAAATGCCCATCTCCTTCAGAGAGCTTCTGTGAATCCTTGGAGGTCCAGTCCTAACGTCCCTACCTCCAATAAGACCTCTCCCCATCTTCCTCTCGCCCTGCCCCTGTCCCCACCAGGCATGACAAATCGCTTCCCACACTGGGCCCAACAGGGAGGCAGACAGTAGAACAGGTTTTGGGCCAGGTGCCAGGTGCCAGGTGCCAGGTGCACATGGCTCTTCATCCTGGTTCCCTGCTGCACACCTGGAGAGCTGAGTGCTTTTCCTGAGGTCATGCAGAAGGTGACCAGCCTGACTCAGGAGCTATCTCTTTGCCACATCATGGGGTGTCTTTAAGGTGACTTTGAATGTGCTTGAAGCTCTTTTATGTCCTGTTTGCAGACCTGGAGGAGAACAATGCCAGGGCTTTTTGTCTTCCCAAGGTCACAGCCTGAAGACACTCAGGGATGTATTTGGCTCATTTATCATTTTTTAGAAAAAAAGAAAACAACAGAATGTGCTGAATCATTGCAATTGTTGGCAATGGCACTAGTTTCTTGGAGGGTGGAAGGGCAGGTTAGTCTTCCTATGAGGGCATTCCTGGCCTCTGGAGGGGTGTGGGCAGGCTCAGGTGAATGACTGACAGACTGGATTTATGTATGTTGAGTGTGAATCTCAGTCCACAGCTTGGTGTGCAAAAATAGAAAATCTATTTAGTAATATCTACGTCTCTGTTGGGGAGAGGAAACTGACCTCTCAGCTCAGGATCTTCACCCCTTTCTCCAGGGTGGGGTGCAAGTTCTGGGAGCCTCATGAGTCTCAGGAATTCCGGGGTGGCCCATCTGGTCTTTGTCATCAGTCCATGCAGGGGGCAGCCAGGATGTCATGCCAGCCTCTGGCCCTGGCCGAGCCACCTCTCAGATTCCGGGCCACGTCCCAGGGTGAGGAATGCATCCTCCCACTCCGGGGCCCCCCAGATGGGACTCTCAAGGAGGCCACTTGAGCTCCAGCTGCCCAAGCTGACTCAACAAGATGTTTCAGTCAGTCACATCTGCATCACGGGCCGAAAGCAGGAAGTTCTTGTGTCTCTCTTTCTGCCTCCCTGTGACAACGGGTGCAGAACCAACGTGAATGGGTTCAGGCATGGGTAGAGAAAATAATAAATAGGAGGAATAACAGTCTCAGAAAAGCAGGTGGCCTGTCCCATCTGCTGACAGAGCAATGTGCAAGCATCACTGAACTTGTGACATTGATGTTTTTTCCAACATGCAGTTCAAATGTACACTGTGATTTTACAAAGCCGGGAGCCAAGTAACAACACCTGTGGCACAGAAAGAGTGAAGTGGGGAAGGAAACTGAGGCAGGCTAGGGAGCATGGACATCTTGACAACCAGTTAGAATTGGAAGGACGATGGATTGGGATTGTAGAAGAATAAGGCAGAATGTCCTACCTTCCTACCATGGCAAACCCTGCCCCTGGGAATGGTCCTGGATTTGCAGTGGCCCTGGTCTGGACCACCATGTAGATGTCACTAATGGATCCTGCCAGGGGAACGGCCTGTCATGGCCCCCAAGAAAGGCAGGGGTGGCCACTCCAACTACAGGGGACGACACAAGCCACCCTGCAGGGCTTTTGGGAGTTTTTAGAAGAAGGAAAGTCAAAGCTTTAAAACAACTTTGAAGAGACAGGAGCTTAGTGGACCCAGCGGAGATAAAAGGTCCAGGTAAGGAGTGGCCAAGCAGTTGGAATTTAGGAGAGGCCGATCAGAAAGTCCCAGTGGACCAGCTTGGGGGTTTGGGGACTTACTGGGTCCATGTCAACATACAGCTCAGTGGGTGCGAAAGATCAGCCAGGCCTAGGGTGCAGATGACAGTGAAACAGGATGGTGACCTGGATTAGGACTAGAGGGTGAACCTGAGGCCAGGAGAGTAGGGAAAAGATTGCTAAAGACTGTCAGTCCATGGCAAACTAGTTTTCTCCCCGAGCCAGCATTTCTACACCTGAGCACTGGCCTTGCCATCTGGCTGTGTGACTTCCTCTCTCTGGGCTTCAGGGCCCAGCATTGCTAATTGGGGTAGAGTCAATGGCCTTCCAGTGCGCCCTTTGGTGGCTCTGTGTGGCACATCAGGCAGGCTGGTCAAGTAGGGGGTCATCGCCAGGCCTTGAGTGCTTCTCACCCCTAAAGTCACATCGTCCTCACAACAGCCCCGTGATGTCATCAGGAACCTGCCCGATGGCCCAGGGCTAGGAAAGACCAGAGCCAAAGTGCAGGCTCAGGACTGTTTGACCCCAATGCCAGTGCTCTGAACCTTCCGTCTGCCTTCATTAACCACCGCCTCTGCCACTACTGTAAGGCAAGAGAAGAGTGTCACGGCGCGAAAGCTAAGCACATGCTGTGAAATCACCCGTGGCTTGCAGACACACGCACACTCGGGGGAGATAAAGAGTCAAGAACGGGTGAGCTCAAGCTGTGCTCACACGGGGCCTGTGCTAGGTGACTGTAGGCCTCGGAAAACCTGGGACCCGGAACAGCTTTCCTCTGCTAGGAGGCGCTGGCGCAAGTTTGCCTGAAGACACGGCCCCATGGCGAAGCCATCATGTGTGGGGCTTTCCTGGGGCCCCTCTTGGTGAGCCGCATTCCTGTCCACACAGTAGCTCCAGCCCCCACCAGCGGCTTTTCCCTTCTTCCTTGCTTTCCACTTCTGTCCACCCTATGCCAGAAGGTCCTTCATGTCAGTCCTCTCCCGCATTCCCTCTGCCTTCAGGTCTCCTGGCATTGGAACAGTCACTAGTCAGTCGTTACTTACGGGGATATGCAGAAAGCCAGACACTGTGCTGGGCCTCAGCGGGGCAGATATACGGCAGCCGCCGTAGTGTCAGCTGTGTGCAACCATCTCTCCTTCCGACCCAAATGCAACTGTGATGGGGGCCGGTCCTGCCATTTGGGGCCATCAGATGAGGGAGCAGCTCACTTTTGCAGAGGCCAGAGGAGCAGTGGTGGAGGGGTTTTCTCAGGGCTCGAGGGAAGTGCCTGCCCATCCACTGAGAGCTTTGGGAAGGAAATGCTGGGAGCCCTTTGTGCCTCCTACTCATCACTTCCCCCCAGCTGCAGGCAAAGGAGGTCGTTGGCAGCCCAGCCTGTGGGGAGCACGTGGGCCATGAGCTGCGTGCAGCTGGCGCTGCTATTACTTAGCAGGCATCACAACAATGATTCAGGTGCTGACCCTGATCCTTAACCAGGTCACAGCGGCCGCCTGAC
Source organism: Macaca fascicularis (assembly GCF_037993035.2). NCBI lineage: Eukaryota > Metazoa > Chordata > Mammalia > Primates > Cercopithecidae > Macaca > Macaca fascicularis. The sequence goes on along the minus strand of NC_088382.1, from coordinate 9,414,087 downwards.
TGTTGAAGCTGCTACCCCTCCCTCCGGTTACACTGCAGGAAAAGTTGGCAATCCTCTCTCAGTGGCTGCTGTGGGAGTAGCTAACCTCACAGCACCCAAAGGGATGTCATGGGGACCCCAGGTCTGTTTCCAGCATCAGCCGATGCCAGCAGGAAGCCTGCCCGGCCTGGGGCTTGGCAGCCCAGGGACTTAACCACCCACAGCCCACAGGGTTGTTGGCCTGGACAGGTCATTGATATCTGACTCACAGCCAGTTCGTGGATGACGTGAATCCAAAAATCAGAGGCTGACATGGATTTAGACATGGAAATGTCCCGCCTGCTTCCATGAGCCCGTCTCCATGTGGCAGACTTGAACTGCACGGGGGCTGATAAGAAGCAGGGTGGGCGCTGCGATGTGACTGTGCCCTTGCCACTGTTTCCAGTCACCCGGCTCGGGTTCTGTGGTTGTCTAAGCCTGGGGAGGCTCTGCCGGGTCTGCGTCGGCCCGGCTGCCTTTTCAGCCTAATCACCAGAGAAGCCACAGAAAGAGCTGGACCACTTAGAGGGGCAGGCTGGCCACAGCCACTTGGAAGAACAGCCTGATTTTGCACAGATGTGTCATTTTCTCCCAACTTTTAAACTGTAAACATTGTATAATATCCTAGAAAATTTTGAAAACAGATATAAACCATCAATAATTCTGCCAGCCTAACACTTTTACCTAAGAGGTACTCATCTTGATTTATCTGATGCACAGTTTTCATTGCTGGCTGGAATCATAAAGAATGTAACACATTAGATTCTTCTCTTTTCTTTTTCTTTCTTTTTATCATCACACAGGCATCTTTCCCACTGCTATTTTTTATCACTTTTGAGAACTTAAAATGATCATTTTGGGGCCTGCATAATATTTCACTGTGTGAACTCTCCTATCACCATTTCAATCGGGTGTTTCGTTTGCTTCCATATTTTTTTTTATCACTATAGCAGGTGATGATTGAAAAAATAACATGGAGCTTGCAAAGTTATTCTAAATTACATCGTGGAGCTGGAGAGTGTTCCTTCCTAATCCCTTCAAGGAACGATGATGATATGGGGAGATGAAACATTCATTTGGGGGCTGGAGTGGGGTGAGCTTTGAATCGCATTTGAAGTCAGTGTGATAGTGACCTGAGTTTTTCATCTCTCTTCTCCAGCTCCTTGACAGCCATATTTGCTGGCCAGGGTTACTGATGTGGTCTTTGGCCGGAGAGCAGACTTTCCTCTCTGTGAAATGAGATGACTCATAAGGAAACAAACCCCAAGGCTTTGGCTGCATTTGTCCCATCATCTAAACCAGGGTTTCTAATCAGAAGTCCATGAATGACTGTGGGGCTTTGTCGGGGGAGAGGTCCTGAAGCTGGGCACAACATTTGACATGTATGTGATAAGTGCATTTTATAGGGATAGTGTCTGTAGTTCCATCAGGTTCTCAACGGGGGCTGTGGCCCCAAAAATGTTTTTTAAAAGACCCAACTTTCTCTTTCTGTCTCTTTTCCCCTTTCTGGGAATCCGAGATTGAAATGAAAGAAATTGAAAGATCTTTGCCTACATACAGAGGTCCAGTAATGGGATGGTGAATATATTATCCTCATTTTTAAAATGAGGAAACTGAAACTCAGAAGTACTCACCAAAAAGCACATAGCAAGCATGTGGGGAACCTTGGATTTGAACCCAATCTGTCTTGCTGTCAAGTCTGTGTGCACGCACCCACTTTGCTAAAGTGCCTCTTTGTGGGCCGTGCGAGGTGGCTCATGCCTGTAATCCCAGCACTTTGAGAGGCAGCGACTTCTTACTTGAGGTCAGGAGTTCAACACCAGCCTGGTCAACATGGTGAAATCCCGTCTCTACTGAAAATACAAAAATTAGCCAGGCATGATGACACGCGCCTGTAGCCCCAGCTACTCGGGAGACTGAGGCTGGAGAATTACTTGAACCTCGGAGGTGGAGGTTGTGGTGAGCCGAGATCGCACCACTGCACTCCAGCCAGGATGACAGAGACTCCATCTCAAAAAAAAAAAAATAAAATAAATAAACAAAGTGCCTCTTTGTGAAGGCCGTTGCTTCTATTTCTACTTTTTTAACCAAAGCTAATTGCTGATGTGTTAAAGTACGAGATGCTGCCTTGATTATGGCTGTCCGTGGTTCTTCACTAAAGGAAATGTTTTGGCATTTTAAAATAGATGAATCCCCACAAGCTTTGCATTTCTCACCAGGGAGTCAGACTGACACAGAAATATTGTGGTTGGTTAATTGTTCTTTCCTGCTGCAAGCATTCACCATAGGAGGTCAGCTGTATTTACCAAACTGAGACGTTATTACTTAAGACTGAAGGAGCCAAAGAAACCTTGAAATTCAAGAGACCAAACCCAAAAGTTCCACCCAACCACTTGGAAGACTTCAGCCCATTGACTTCCTGAATACAGTTCGGCCTCTTCTCTTCACACGGCAGTTTCTATTAACAACAGCCTCTCTGGCACCAGTGAGTGACTTTGACTTCCTAAATAAGTTTGATTTCCTTTCTCTCTTAGAAATTCTGTCTTAAATTTCCTTAAATGCAAGTGTGTATACCTGGAGCAAAGAACATGGGGTGTAATTCAATTTCTCTTCTCCTTTCTTCCTCTGGGCATCTCTGCTAGGTTTCCCACTTATTATTGTTGAAAACTGGCAGTCATTAAAGGGGATGGACTTCCTGAAATATGGCAAACAGTCATGCAACAAAAAGGAGAAAATTATGTTTTCATTTTGGCCGTCTTAGATGTAGTGCAACATTCAACATGAGGTCAATGTGCCCTCTTGATCCCAAAGTATTGGCTAACGCTCCATAATCAATACTTAGGATAACACTGGTTGCGGGTATGAATGACATCTTTCCACCATTGTCTTGGTAAATTAAACTATTTACTCTTTCTGGCAGTAGGATGCTGTCGGGAGGTGGAAAAGTAAGCATTTTCTTATGTTTGGGTTTTCTGTGATTGTTTGATGATTTAATTTATTCATTCGAAGAAGAAAAAGATTTACTGCATGTCTACAGTGTTTCAAGTGGTAAGATGGGGCCTGAAAATACGAAGATAAACAACCAACCAAACAAAAAAGCCTATTCCTTGAAGAGCTCAGGAGGAGTCTAGTTTAGAAGGCAGACATGCAAGTTTTATGCTACTGGTCTGTAAGAAGTGCTGTGGGATCAGAAGAAGGGATGACTTAACGGGTACAGAACTGGTGATGTGTGGACGACATCTTGAATGAAGACTAGTTCTTCAAGCAAACCCATAGAGGACACCAAAGAACTGCGTTGTTTGTTTAGCTCTTTTGCAGAACTTGTTATGATCTCTTAACAAGGTCTAGTCAATATCCTTATAAGCACGTAAAATTCCTCATCCTAAACCCCGCCCTGAAATCACTCTGACAACATGTCAGCCGTCTGACCCAGACGTGGATAGTCTGAAAGACCAACAGTTCTAATCATTTAGGTTTCACAGTTTGGTCCCCACAGAGATTTTTATATGGGACTTCATGTTTTACAAATTATTTTAGTATTATCAATTTGATCCTTCGAGGCAGGCAGAAAACATATTTCCATCCTCCACTTTATAGATAAAGCCACTGAGGCTCAGAAAGATTTTAAAATTTTACTGCAAATTACATAGGCTTTTGGATTTTTGTTTGTTTGTTTGTTTGTTTGTTTTGAGACGGAGTCTTGCTCTGTCACCCAGGCTGGAGTACAGTGGCACAATCTTGGCTCACTGCAACCTCCCCCTCCTGGGTTCAAGTGATGTTCCTGCCTCAGCCTCTTGAGTAGCTGGTACTACAGGCGCCACCCACCACCATGCCCAGCTAATTTTTGTATTTTTAGTAGAGATGGGGTTTCACTATGTTGGCCAGGCTGGACTCAAACTCCTGACCTCAAGTGATCTGCCCACTTCGGCCTCCCAAACTGCTGGGATTATAGGCGTGAGCCACCAAAACTGGCCAGATTATTCAATTTTAAGGTCTTCTGTGCCGCATAACGTGATTGCCTTTCTAAAAGAATTATTTATTCATTGAAGGCTGAAGCAAGATTCTCTTGAAGTTCTTTTTTGTCCTTGATAAAATATTTACTTTTCTTGTTTTATCCTCCTACGAGATCCCTCCTGTCTATACCCACAACCTAGACTGGTCTCTGGCCTTGAGCCTCAGCAGAGCACGCTGGGTCCCAGGGCTCGTCCTCAATGCACCACACGCAGTTGGCTCAGGAACTGGCACCTCTGTGTCTTGAAGTGGGTGTGGATGGTAGGGAGGGGGACATGGAAAAGCAGTGGTACGAGGCTGATGCTGGCAGCAATGAAGACCTTGGTGATTCGTGGATCTTGGTGGAGACTGAGAGGGAGTGTAGAGGCGAAGAGAAACCACAGCATCATTCCTGATGAAGCCCCGTGTTACCCCTGGGCTCCTTTAGGGCACAAGAGTGCTGGGGCTGGACCATCTCCAGATTCCACCCTCTTCCTCCACAGCTGTGAGCAGAGCCCAGGCTGTCTGTCCCTCAGCATCCCCTTAATCTGTGGTACAATCATAGCCCCTGAATGTTAGGGCTGGAGGCAACTCAGAGACCATCCACCCACAGCCCTCATTGCACAGAGGAGACAGAAACAATGAGATGAAGTGACTGGTACAAGATTGCACCTTGGGCTGCAAAATTCATACCAAGTGATCCAGGGAGGCCTTTGAGGCATTGCATTCCCAAAACGCCTTCTAAATAGTCAGCCAGAGTTACAGAGTGGTGCTCAGAACAGGTTGCAGACGTTTATTGAATTCCATGTGATTTAAGTGTGGTTGGTGGGCAGCCCACACTGCCGCCGTGCGCTGCATGAGGACCCTGTGTGAAGGGGGCTCGTGGTAACGGAGCAGCTGGGCCAGGCCCAGGTGGATTCAGAGTCTCCCTCACTAGGAGAAGCCTGCGCCTTGGAAAGAATTCAACTCCTTGGTAGCGAGGGAAATGTTTGGGGCGTTTTATAGGTCTCCATGGCTGTGGTGTTTCTGATGTTGAACCCAATAAAACTCGTAATGACACAGGATCTGCCAAGGGGATCGGACCTTCCCTTCTGGCACAAGGAACCATTCTGTTTCGGTATCTCAGGAAATGAGCAGAGGAAAATCCTTGTTATTTCAAGTGAACAGGGTCTGGGCAATGCCTCTATCCCTGGTCACCTTGACCATGCGCTACCTGTCGCTGAGTCTAATGGTTGCTCCAATTCAGCCGAAAGACACGACTCAGTAAATAGAGCCTTGATCTGTCCACGGGGTGCTCCTGTCTGCTGCCCCAGCAAATGCGAGAAAACCCGCTTGTCCTTTATGAGAGGGGCATTGGTATCTTAGTCCCATCCTAAAGGCAGAAGGATGCTAAACACGGGGACAAGCGTGTCTGGGGGCTATAGGCAAGAGCCCCGCGATGGCCTCCCCGAGGGATCTGAGGCCCAGCAGGTCATCCCAGGTCTCAGAAGCTTTGTAAGAGCAGAGTGGAGGATCCGTCTTGCATGCTGAGCTCTGAGCAGTGAGGGGAACAGCTGGGAGAGAGGCTGGGGTGCAAGTGACACTGCAGAGATGCTGCTCCCGGCCACAGCTGCCACTGTGGGCCTTCTGCATCCACTCAGCCCCTGTGACTGCACTGCCCCCACCTCTGGGCTAGAGTAGCCCAGAGCCTACTCTTTGGACCCATCCTGGCAAGTTGCTGATGGATACGCCTATGCAGCAGGGCCACTGCAGGCTTAGGAGGGCTCCATTTCAGCCCTGGCCGTGCATCAGAACGAGGCTGAGGGGTAAAAAACACAGATTCCTGGCCCTGTTTCAGACTTTCTGTATCATATGCAGGAGCCCAGGAAGCTGTTACAGTCCCAGATCATTTCTGATCCAACCCACCAGCCACCTCTACCTGCTCAAATCTAGGAGTTGCTGACCTCAGCCCCCTCCCCTTTCTGGGGAGCTCCCACTCCAGGGTCGATGCACACACATCACTTTCACCACCTCTGGAGTCCTCCCCCCTCCCCCCACATCCCCCAACAAGCTGCTCCTCTGGGATTCCTTGCCCTAGTCTCTCCGCAGGGGCCAGCAGTCACTGCAAACACCCAGTCGCAATGTACCAAGAACTTTCAGGGTTTTGCCCTGTTTTGCTGGTTGGTGCCATGAGATGGAAGCTCTCCAGTGGGGTGTGCTGTCCCCTGGGCTGGGTGGAGGTGGCCACAGCACAGAAGGAAGATGGATCCTGGAAGTCCAGGTGGCCTGGGCTTGCATCCTCCCTGCCCCACTCCCGGCTGTGGACCTTGAGCAAGCTTGACCTCCGTCAGCCTTTGTTTCTCTACCTGTAGAGGGGAGGCCTGGAAGCTGGCCTCCTGGGAGGCTTTGAGGATGAACAGGAGATGAGAGGTAGTGCCAGGGGTCAGGCATGTCAGTGACTCCACCTGAGTCCTCAGAGCTTGGGGGAGTCTCTGGGACGAAGTAAGCAGCCGGCGCACGGGGGTCCTCCCTGCTCCCCTTTAATTGCTTGTGTCTCTCTGGGGCATTCTTTTACTGTCTTTGGCTTCTTTGTTTGCTGCTGCCCTCATCTGGTGCCTGCCTCTATTTCCCCCTTCCTTCCATTTTCTTTAACTGCATCGTTTTTCTGTCTTTATAGGCCAGTCACTTACCTCCTTAATTTTCAGACTTTTGTCTTTTCTAATATCGTACCAGCGCTTAAAATGCAATTTTCCCCACCACTGTAGTGCCTCATGTCATATGCGGCGTGCTGCACGCGGGGACGGCCCAGAGCAGCTTCCTGCAGCCTGTGTTCTTCAGAACACTGGCTTCAAACAGGAAATCAAACAGGGAATTGCTTTAGTTGTTCGTGGAATTGAGTGGGCTCCTGCTGGCATTTTAAAAACAAAATCATATAGAATAGAGAATACCCAGGGGCATTGCCTGTAGGAAAGGCTTTGGGAGGCTTTTGTCTCCTGGTGTGGAGATGCGTGTGCACTCGCGGGTCTGGGATGTCAGGCACTGTAGATGGAATGAAGGTTCATGTCCAGATGAACTGATAAGCAGATTGTGGCCTGTACATTCCATGGAATATCATTCGGCCTTTGAAAGGAAGGAAATTCCTTCACATACTGCCACATGGATGAATCCCGAAGACATGACGCTAAGAGGAAAGAGTCAGACACAAAGGAGAAACACTGCAATTCCATTTAAATGAGTCCCTAGAGTAGTCCCATTCGGAAACAGAAAGCAGAATGGGGGTGCCAGGGCCTGATGTCTTTCTCACTGTAACAAAGAACAGGAAGCCCAACAGACACTGTGGTGGACGCTCTCAGACCACACTGCACAGTGAGGACTTCACAGCCCCTGAGTCCTGCACTTGGAGGGTGGGTCTCATGACCGCCCTTCCCCCTTGCGGTGCAAAGAAAGTTCAGAAGGGCGGTGGTTGCCCTATTGCTGTCTCTCCCAGAGGATCTTTCTGACCTCCTCAAGGAACATGTATTAATGATCTATTGAGAGAAAGACAATCTAGTATGTCCTGTGTATTTTCTGTCTTCTCCCATTTTCCCAAGAACTATATTTGTTATAGCAGCCCTATTAAACTAACTCCCCAACCCAGCCCCCAGCCCCTGATGCCTGTTACTCTACCATCTGTGTCGATGAATAGGGCTACTTTAGGGACTTCATTTAGGTGGAATCATACAGTGTTTGTCCTTTTGTGTCTGGCTTATTTCACTTAGCACTATGCCTTCAAGGCTTACCCATGTTGTAGCATGGGCCAGAATTTCCTTCCTTTGTAAGACTGAATTCCACTGTACATACAGACCACATTGGGCTTATCCATTCATCTATCCATGGACACTGGCTGCTGCCACATTTTCACCACTGAGCAACACTGTTGTGGGCATGAGCGTACAAATACCTGCTCAAGTCCCTGCTTTCTGTCATTTTGGGTACATACCCAGAAGTGGCATTGCTGGATCATATGGTAATTCTATGTTTAATTTGTCGAGGAGACTCCATACAGGACTTTGGATTTTACTCCGAATGAGATGGGTGACACTGGGAAGTTCTGAGTAGGGAAGACACATGATGGGACCTAACGTTTTTATAGGGTCAGAGTGAGCTGCCTTTGGGAATAGGCAGGTGGGACGACAGGGAAGAGGAGAGCAGGGAGGAGTTGCTGTGTGTATCCTGGAGAGAGTGAAGGTGGCTTAGGCCCGGCTCTCGGCCGAGGCAGAGAGATGTCCGTTCCTGGCTGCCTATGGATGGGAGAGCCAACAGATATCGGGGTTGCATGTGGATTTGTATGTGCAGAATAGGAGAGAAAAAGCATGAGGAAGAGAAGATGGAGCTGCCATTCACAGGGATGGAAATTGACCAGGAACTCAGCTCTGGCCATTTTAAGTCTGAGACATTTATTAGAAATCCAAGTGGCCACATCACTTGGTGACATTGTCAGCTGGTTCTCTGACTTCTACCAGCCACTTTCCCTGGCCTCTTTTCTGCATGAGCCTCCCAGCTGCCAAGCACGTCTGGATGCTCCAGATGCTTTCAGGTTCCCAGAGCCTCCTGCTGTGGTAGCTCAAGCCTTCCTCCCTGGCCTCATCTGCTTTCCCCCTGGTGTTTGAGAGAGAGCTTTTCTTAGGTGTGTGGGAGGAAACAGCATGTTGGTGGGGGGGGGGCAGGAGACAGCCACCCAGCCCTTGACAAGACAGGGTATGGGTTCAGCTCCCGAAGACCCTCTTGCCTTCCCAGCCAAGCCAGAGACTTGCAGGCTGCTGAACGCACCCAAGGCAGCACCCATGGTACAGCCCTGGTGCTGTGGGCAAAGCTCTTGGTCCTGCCGCAGGGAGAAAGTCTATGCTCCAAGGCCCCGACAGCTTGAACCTGAGTCAAGGGTCACCTTTCAGAGCTGAGATTGACTGAACCTGAGTCAAGGGTCACCTTTCAGAGCTGAGATTGACTTCTGGAAAGCTAGAGAAGTGCATTTTCCCATAGCATTGAGAGCACCCCAGCCCTGTGCCCACCAAGGGAGGGAAGGGGGCTTCTAGAGGCATCATCAGAGCAAGATGTGAGCTGGCTTTGCTTCGACCTCACTGTCAGGGCCTGCCACAGATGCCGGCACTCAGAGCTCACTCTGCAGAGGAGGGAACCGAGGCTGGGAGGGGTGAGAGAGCGTGCAGGGTACATGGTGGGTGAATAAGTGAGTCAGGCCCAGTTCTCCTGGGTCCCAGGTGTGCCGGCAGCCTGCACAGAGTGGCCTTGGCTTGGGGGTGTTTCCCCACAAAGCATGGACCCTCAGAATCAGACCCCAGCTGAGACGAAGCACCAGCTGGATTGCTTTTTAGACAGTGCATCCTGTTAGAGCTTAGGCTTCCCATAGCGAACATGCACTTTCATGTCAGTTTTTGCAATGCATTCAATTTTTTAGAAAACTTTCCTGTAGATGCCCGCTAGATGCTAGGTTCTGATTCTGAACACAGACACCCCACTGTGGGTGGATTGGGAGGGGCAGAAGATTTTAATCTTTGGGAGGATTGAGGGGTGTCACTCCCCTGCACCTCTGAAGGTCACTGTCACCCTGTTGCTGGCATCTCAGCATTTCCATCCACTTCTCCATTTCCACTAACAACGCTCTCGCCCTGCTACGGCCGCCTCTCACCGGTCTCCTGCGGTGGCCTCCTGTCTAGTGTCCTGCTTCACCGGCACCCCACAATCTCCTCCACACAACAGCTGCAGTGATCCCTTTAACGGTAAGTCAGCCCCTCCTTAAAACCATCCAATGGTCCAACACGGCATTTGGAAAGAAATCCCAACGCTTCCCCAGCCGGTCTCTGGGCCCTGCCCTCCTCTCGCCATCCCTGGCTGCTCCGCTCCAAGTACCGGGAGCTGCTTCCTGCTCCGGGAACCTGCCGAGCCTGTGCGCTTTTAGAGCCATTTCTGTGCTCTGCGCTCTGTGCTTCGCAAAGCCTTTCCCTGCCACTGAAGACTCCAGCATACATCGCACTCTCTGAAGAGGTCTTTCTCTTATCCGAATAGCCCTGGGCCTGTGCGATGATTCTGTCCCATCATCCTGTTTGAATTTCTTTGCGGCTCTTGCCTCTCCTAGAAATCAGCGGCCATTTACTTTGCTGGTCTGCTGTCTGCCTTCCCCTCCGCTCTCCTCCCTGCGTCAACTAGAACGTGGGCTCCATGGAGCAGGAGCTGCCCACTGTAGCCTCCAGCCTGGTGCAAGATCTATCTCAAAAGTTCTTGTTCAGGGGACAATGAATTCCTCAAAGGAAGGTATCAGACCCTCTCTGGGACTCCCCTGGGTGCTACAGGACCTCGCTGCCTTCATGTAGGGCTGCTGGGAGCCAACACTGTCACAGCCTTTCTGGACAGCAATTTGACAGTCTAGACCAGGAACCCCGAAACAGTTCCACGGTATTGGACTGAAGCAATTTTTCTTCTGAGAACCTAAACTGAGGGAAAAATTCTAAAATGTAGGCGATAATTCATACACAAATATTAGATGAAGCTATATACATACATCCACATGTTCACACATGCAGTAGGGAAATGTCTAAGGTGGTATTTGTTATAAGCTTGAATGATATAAAAAGGTTTATGGGATAGTATTAAGTAATAAGAAACATACAGCAGTTTATGTAGAACATCGTAACAGTGTGTGTTTATTTAGAGGCCTCTGTGCTGGGCGCGGTTAACAAGAACTTTACTTATCTTTCCTAATTCTCTGAACAGTGCGTGTTTATTTAGAGGCCTCTGTGCTGGGCACCGTAACAAGAACTTTACTTATCTTTCCTAATTCTCTGAACAGCCCTGTGAGGTAGTTATTACTATCTCAATTTTATTGACTGAGAAAATGAGACTTGAACAGATCAAGGACGCAGACAAATGTGGCATAGTTTGTAAGTTGTAATGTGAGGATTTGAATCCGGAGCTGTCTCACTCCAAGCACTCCATTTAAACTCTACTGTATGCTGATTTGAGTTGCATAAACAACTTGAAAATGCGCATATCCCTTGCTGCCCCCACTACCAGAAAGACTAAGAAGGAATACACCAAAATATTCACAGAGATTGCCTCTGGGTATTGGGGTGATGGGAAATGTTTTCTTTATAATTTCCTATATTTAAATATTTTTCTGTAATGAGCACATATTATTTTCATGTAAAGTTTTGAGTTTTATCAAAAGATAAGTAGTCACACACAAACCACAGATAACTTTGACTTAATATAGAATCAAAAATACTTCTAAAAAACAAGAATTTGAATCAAACGTAACATTTAATATGACTAAGGAGGGCTCATTCCACTGTGAAAAGACAACTTAGCATTAAGAACCATATAGCCGGGCACAGTGGCTCACATGTGTAATCCCAGCACTTTGGGAGCCTAAGGTAGGAGGATCGCTTGAGCCCAGGATTTCGAGACCAGCCTGGTCAACATGGTGAAAACCTGTCTCTATAAAAATTACAAAAACTAGCCGGGTGTGGTGGTGCATGCCTGTAGTCCCAGCTACTTGGCAGGCTGAGGTGGAAGGATCACTTGAGCCCAGGAGGTCGAGGCTGCAGTGAGCCATGATCATGCTGCACACTTCCAGCCCGGGCAATGGAGCAAGACCTTGTCAAAAAAAAAAAAAAAAAAAAGAAAGAAAAGAAAAGGAAAAGAAAAAGAAAAAAAGGAGACATAATCAAAGGCATCCCTGTAAAAGCCTGTTGTAACCTAAAGAAAAAGGAAACTTCCTAGATGTCTTCTGCAAGACTATAGCCAAATTCAGAAGTGAGAGACACCTGCTAACACTGAGATAATTTAACTTTGTTTTGGGAATTCTTGGCAGTGTAATACAACAAGAAAAGGTAATACAACATCTACACATTTAGAAAAAAGGCGTAACAGGTGATCTATTTGTCTTCCAAGGAAATCTAAGACAAGCAACTGAAAAGCTATTAGAGTTAGTAAGAGAACTGAAATACACAAAAATCAATAGCTTTCTTTTTTTTAACAATAACATTAGCAGTGCCAGTTCTCCAAAAATTGTATATGAATTTAAATTTAATGCCAATAAAAATGAATACAGGAATTTATAGCTTGTCAAAATTATAGCCTTAAGTTAAATCAGAAAAATGAATGAGAAAGAATAATGAAGAAACTCTTTTAAAAAAGAACTGAAACTGTATCATTAAACTGGAGTAATTAATTTACGTGGTTCTATGCAGGAAAAGACAGAGTCCAGAAATAGGCCCGTGATTATGTGGGAATTGAGCAAGTGATAAGGAAGGCAATTCAAATCAGTAAGAAGGAAGGCTTTTAAAAAATGTATTATCTAATATTTGATTTGTCAAGTCATCAAATAATTATCTATATCCTAAAGATATCCTGTATGTTTTCTAAAAGTTTTAGTTTTTGCCTTTGATTTACAATTATTAAGATTTTTTTCTTGAGACAGAGCCTCACTCTGTCACCCAGGCTGGAGTGCAATGGAACCATTATGGCTCACTGCAGCCTTGACCTCCCAGACCCAAGCAATCCTCCCATCTAAGCCTCCCGAGTAGCTGGAACTACAGGTGTACATCATCATATCCAGCTAATCCTTCTATTTTTTTGTAGAGATGAGGTCCAACTCTGTTGCTCAGGCTGGTCTCCAATTCCTGGGCTTAAGTGATCCCCCCACCTTAGCCTCCCAAAGTGCCGGGGTTACAGGTGGGAGCCACTGCACCTGGACCATATTTATGTCTTTAATCAATTTGGATTCAATAGTCGAGAATGGTTCTGCAGTAAGGCCACAGTTTTATGTGAAGAAAAGAGTTTTCTCAGCCTCATTTATCGAGTGGCTCATACTGCCCTGGAGACCCACAGTGCCTACCCGGCATGTGCGTGAGGGTCCGTCTGGTACGCTCCGCTCACTTCTTGTTCTATTTTTACACTCCCTGGTCTGCTCCATCTTCATCACTGCAGCTTTTAGTAAGTGTGGACATCTGGGAGGGGACTCCTCTCTATCTTGGAGTTTTTTTCTTCATAGATATCTTTTCTATTTTTGAGCCTTTTCTGATTCATAAAATTTTGAGAACCAGCTTGTAAAATTCCTCAAAAACACCCTTTGGAACATAAATTGGAAATACATTTGATTTTTACATAATTTGGAGGTAATATGCCTCTTAATGATGAGTCCTCCTAATCACGGTAAATCCGTCTTTCCTCTTGTTAAGCCCTTCTTCTTTAATATCTTCCAGTAAAGTTTACATCTCCGTACAAGTTTGCACATATTTTATTAGGTACATTTCTAGGTAAATTATGTGTTTAGTTGGCATTGGAAATGAGCTTTTAAAAAAAACTACATTTTTCTAAATGGTCAAAATAAATGAATAGGCCATATACAGAAGCAAAGAATCCATATAACCCATGAACATCTCAAATATAATCAAGGGAAAACAAATTAAAACAAAAAGATTTCATTTATTATCTATTCCACTAATAAAACTAATGTTTGACAATAAGAGGTTTGGTGAGGATATGGGAAAATGAAAACTCTTAGGTATTGCTGGTGGGATGATAAATGGGTTCAGTCACTTTGGGGAGCGTTTTGGGACTCCATAGTGCCACTGAAGGAACGTGGCTCACTGCCCTGTAAGTCCATAGGTAAATTAAATATCTAAATTCCCTATGCTGTTCAGAGAAACTCTCACATACGTGCAAAAGGGGGAGCGTATGAGGATGCCCATCCCAATGCATTTCACCATTTTGAAAAAGTGTCCCTTAGAAAATGAATGAATAAAATGAAGTTTATTCACTTAATAGAAAAGGATACAGAAAATAAAAAGAACTGGGAATCTATGTGTTACAATGAACAAATCTCAAAAACACATATTTTTGGAAAAAAAAAAGCAAGTTGCAAAAAGGTTACATACATTATGAAGCCATTTTTTAAAAGTCTAAAACACACAAAGCAGCAATATATATTGTTTATAATTGCTTATACATGTCATAAATGTCCAAAATCATACATGGTTAACACCTACTGACTCCATGATAATTATTAATTTTGGAGAGAAAGAGAGGAGAAAATAATGACTAATCTTTAGTTGTATCTTTGTATCTGGAACATAAAAAGAGAGAGGAAAGGAAGAGAAGGAAGGAAGTATACCAAAATATGAATATCTGTTTGATCTTAGCAGTGTCACATTACTTTCTGTGCTTTTTTTACACATTTAAAATATTCATAGCTAATGGTGAAAAAAATTTTAAGTAGTTGTATATTTCTATCATCTTGGAGTGAGGAAGACATTAGCAAGTGTGAACAACAAAGGAAAGATTAATAGGAAAGATTAATAAATTGACTAGGTAGAAATGACAGCTTTTTCTGCATAATACATACCATGTTGTAATACGTAATACAAACACAAAGTTCAGTTGGGCATGGTAGCTCGCACCTGTAATCCCAGCACTTTGAGAGGCCGAGGCGGGAGGATCACTTGAGGTCAGGTGTTTGAGTCCAGCCTGGCCAACATGGTGAAACCCTATCTCTACTAAAAAGACAAAAATTAGCAAGCATGGTGGTGGGTGCCTCTAGTCCCAGTTACTAGGGAGGCTAAGACAGGAGAATCACTTGAACCCCGGAAAAGGAGATTGCAGTGAGCTGAGATGGCGCCACTGCACTCTAGCTTGGATGGCAGGAGCAAGACTCCATCTCAAAACAAACAAAAAACATTAGTAAGTTAAAAAGCAAAGACTAAATTAAGAAAAATATTTACATTTATGACATTAATGTAAAAATTAAATATATTTATCATATAAAGAGGCCTTCCATGTCATTGAGAAAATGAAAAATACCTTAAAGTAAAAAGTGGTAGAAGACGTGGATGATCAAATCATAATATGAGAAACACAAGTGGCTAATAAAGTACATGATAAAATCAATAGAAAAATAAATTAATACTATGTTGTTCATCACTTTTCACTCAGCAGATTGACAAAGTTGTTTTTTTATTATTATCTGTTATAAACCATTGTCCAGGGACTGGAGAACTGGCTTCCTTCATCACCGTGAGAATGTAAACCAGTCTTACCTTTATAAACATTAATTTAGCTTCATAGGTCAAGATCTTTAAAAATGTGCATATTCTTGAACATCATAATTCCATTTATGGAAACATAGCTTAAAAATATTGGACAACTGAATATATACCTTACAAGATGTTTACTGTGGGTTTACTTGTAACAACCAAAGGTTGAAAATAACTTATTTGACCAATAGTGGTTAAATAAATTAATGGTAAATTTGTACAACAGCATGCAGTTATTAATATGGTTCAAAATTGTATTTACTTATATATAATTTATACTGTATTATTCACAGAAATAACCAAGTTATGACACAATATAAACAGTTTGGCCCATTTTTCAAGAGTATATTTATATGTAACACCTTTGAAAATGCATACACTGAATATTCACAATGATTTTCCATGGGTGGTAGGGTTGTAACTGATTTTTTTTCCTTTGCATAGACAAGAATTTTCTGATTTTCTACATGTGCAGTGCTTGCTTAATAAAAAGTGAGATTGAAAAGTAAAAGACCACTTTTTTGTAAGCCAGCTCAGAAAGGATGAAAAGAATAATAACCCTTATTAGAGAAAGTGCAGGGAAATACACACTTCTATACTGCTGTATGAAATGTCTAAAGGACAATTTGCCAAAATATATCAGAAGAGGTTTTGTATGCTCTTGAGCCTAGGAATTCCACTTGTGGGATTTTTTTTTTTTTTTTTTTTTTTGAGACGGAGTCTTGCTCTGTCACCCAGGCTGGAGTGTAGTGGCGCGATCTAGGCTCACTGCAAGCTCCGTCTCCCGGGTTCAAGCAATTCTCCTACCTCAGCCTTGCGATTAGCTGGGATTACAGGCGCCCGCCACCAAGCCCGCTAGCTTTTTTGTATTTTTAGTAGACATGGGGATTTTACCATATTGGTCAGGCTGGTCTCGAACTCCTGACCTTGTGCTCCACCCACCTCGACCTCCCAAAGTGCTGGGATTACAGGCGTGAGCCACCATGCCCGGCCCTGGGATTTTTAACCTCAACGAAAATTAAGAAAAGATATGAGGAAAGAGAAAGGGCGTGAGCAAAGGACATTTTTGCAGCATGTTTATGATCTTGAGAAAATGGAAACAGCTGGGGTGTGCGGCAAACGAAGTGGGGAAAATGACAACAGTTCATTAAACCTCACGATCGGATGCTGGCAGCCCCTCACAGGTTGCTGCAAACAAAACAGGGAACGACAGGAAAAAGATGACCGTGATATGCTCTGCTAAAAGCAGGTCACAAAACAGGATGTAGATAATGATCCCGTTTTGCTTTTTTACAAAAAAAAGAAAAAAAGGCCATGGAAAATTACATATCAAGAATGTTCAGAGTGGCTCTCTCTGGATGTTGGTGTTGGAGTTAATTTGTATCTTTCCCTCTGTTTTCTGAATTTCCTATATCAAAAGCAAATTGATTGTGTGAAGGGAAAAGCATATTTAATGCGATTCCTAAAAGGCTTAGCCCTCCCTGCATGGACTGAGCGCTGAAAGGAGGGTTCTGTCACCTCTTTTGTCCTGATCCTTGCCTTTTCTAATGTTGCTCAGTGGCATGCAGAGGTATTTACTTTAAGTAATTGCTTGTCTGTTTTTAATATCACATTTTGAAAAGGTATTTAGACAACATGAGTTTGTTACTTTGTGTTTAATCCAAATCCTTCAGAGGTACTTAAAGCAAAATGTAAAGTCCTCTTATCCCTTTGTGAATTTCAGTCCCCGGAAGTCTCACTGTTAGCAGTTTGATTTTACCAAAAATGCCCAGGCATTTCCTTTTCGTCTGCAAATGTGTTAATAGACTCCTTTTTTAAAATTTCACACAACCGGGATTATATCATACAAAACATTCTGCAATTTACTCTTTCACGTAACAATAACATATCCTGGGCATTTCACTTTGCCAGTTCAGATCTCTTTTATCCTTTTACTAATTTATTTACCTATCGATTCATTTGCTTAACTAGATTTTATTATTATACAAGTTATCCATGAATATTGTTTTCAAAAATTTGAACAGTCAGAAAAGGTATAAACTGAAAACTCAAAAGTTAGCCTTCCCTGCCACCACTGACGTGCCCTCCTCAGAGGCAAGCGATGGAGCAGCTTTTTTGGGTTTGTTTATTTCTGAGACAGAGTCTCATTCTGTCACCCAGGCTGGAGTGCAGTGGCATGATCTCGGCTTACTGTAACCTTTGCCTCCCTGGTTCAAGCGATTCTCCTGCCTTAGCCTCCTAAGTAGCTGGAATTACAGGCACCCACCACCACGTCTAGCTGATTTTTGTATTTTTAGCAGAGAAAGGGTTTCACCATGTTTTTATTAGAGACAGGATTTCATCATGTTGCCCAGGCTGGTCTCAAACTCCTGTCCTCAGATGATCCGCCCACCTCGGCCTCCCAAAGTGCTGGGATTACAGGGGTGAGGCACCACACCCAGCCACAGCTTTTGTTTTTAAACATCCTTTTCATTACAGTTACAATGTCAAGAAACACTAAAGCCAATATCTCTGAGCTAAACACACTGACAGATGCAGAACACACTTCATCATGTGTCTCTTTTCTTACCTGACTTTCACCTGCACACGCCCCGCTCCACTTCCCAGATTTTTATCAGCTGCTTTGTATCCTTCTAGTGATTGATTTTATGACTTTAAATAATATATTCAAATGTTTATGTCTCAATTCATTAGCTTTAGGCAGCATCTAAAGTTGACACCTGCCCACCAACACTGCTTTCAAATTCACATCCTACTTTTTTGTTATACTATTATTTTTACATATGAAGGCTTATCATATTTATATTCTGGCCAGACATGGTGGCTCACACCTGTAATCCCAGCACTTTGGGAGGCCGAGGCAGGTGGATCACCTGAAGTCAGGAGTTTGAGACCAGCCTGGCCAACGTGATGAAACCCTGTCTCTAATAAAAATACAAAAATTAGCTGGGCATTGTGGCATATGGCTGTAGTCCCAGCTACTTAGGAGGCTGAGGCAGGAGGATCACATGAACCCAGGAGGTGGAGGTTGCAATGAGCTGAGATTGTGCCACTGCACTCCAGCCTGGGTGACAGAGCAATATCTTGTCTCACAAAAAAAAAAAAAAAAAAAAAAGGAAAAAAAAAAAGAATTATATTCTGTTGTGTTCAGTGCTTATGTAATTTTACTGTATTTCATCAGTAGGTTAGTACCCAAAACTTTTTCAGTTGAAAATCAGGCATTCCAATAATTTAACTATGTAAATATTGTTCTGTAGAATCAAGTAGGATAATTGGATACACAGAGAAGGCCATCTGATACTATGTCATTAAAATTTGCCATTTGAGGGAGAAGTTCCCAAATATCAACGTTTTATGAAGCCTCTTATTTTCTTTTATGTGCTTGGGGGTCACACTCAGCTAACCTTATTTCTTATAACTCATGTTATTCTTATTTGTAGTTTTGCTAGAGGACATCCGAGTGTCATTTATTCTTCCCTGTATATGCATGCTTGCAAGGGGCCTTTCATTGTCCTTAAGGCTTAATGTGGATGTCTAGACAGGAATAAGCTTTTTCTACCAGGTTGCAAAACTCAACACACCAAAGCCTATACAAAACTCAATACTCTTCAACGGCTTGCAAATGCTCTTTTTAAAAAGTCACCTCTAAGGGGGTGAAATAACATTCCACAAAATTCACCCATTTGGGGCACAATTATGCATTTTTGCAAATATATACACTTGTATAAACTCCACTACAATCAAAATGGAGAACATTTTCAACACCCCAATAGGTTTCCTTTAGCCCCTTCCGTTCACACCCCTTATTGATCTACCCCTCCAACCACTGATCTACTTTCTAGAACCACAGCTTTGCCTTATCTAGAATTTTCCTTTCTCTCTTTCTTTCTTTTTTTTTCTGCAATAGAGAAGGAGTTTTACTGACACAAGCCTAGCCCCACACAGGAGAACTGGAGTTGTCACTCAAATTAGTCTCTCCAAAGGTGTGAAGGTCAGGACTTGTGTGAACAATTTGGTGGGCAGGGGAATAGAGAATGGATGTTACTGATTGCTTGTAAATGAAATCACAGGCATGTGGAAAATGGCCCTCGTGAGTGAGTCCTCCTTTGGGTGGGACCACACGACCAGTTGAGTCATGAGTTATGAGTTTGGGTGGGGTCCATCAGTTACCAGAATGCACCAGTCTGGGTGTAAAAAAAAAAACTCTCAAAAGACCAATCTTAGGTTCTACAATGTTATCTACAGGAGCAATTGGGGAAGTCAGAAATCCTGTGACCTCTGGTCACATGACTCCTGAGCAGTAAGGGATTATAGAAACTATGCCTACATTTTAGCAGAATTCAGGTCCCCCCATAATCCTATTCTTGTGGCCTTTCATTAGTCTTACAAGGGTGATTTTTGGTCCCTGAGCAAGGAGGGGTTAGCTTTAGGGAGGGACTATTATCATTCTTGCTTTTTCTTTGAGACAGAGTCTCACTCTATCACCCAGGCTGGAGTTCAATGGTGTGATCTCAGCTCACTGCAATCTCTGCCTCCCAGGCTCAGGTGATCCTCCCACCTCAGCCTCCCAAGTAGCTGGCACTACAAACACATGCCATCACACCCAGCTAATTTTTGTATTTTTTGTATTTTTTGCTGTGTTGTCCAGGCTGGTCTTGAACTCCTGAACTCGAGTGATCTGCCCACCTTGGCCTCCCGAAGTGCTGGAATTACAGGCATGAGCCACCGCACCTCATGATCATCCTTGCTTTTAAGTTAAACTATAAACTAAATTTCTTCCAACGTTACTTTGGTCTATGCCCAGGAATGACCAAGGAGAGCTTGGAGGTCAGAAGCAAGGTGGAGTCAGCCATGTCAGATTTCTCTTACTGTCATAATTTAGCAAAGGTAGTTTCAATCCCCCTCACACACACTTGGGCTTCAGCACCCCTCCATCCTGAGGTGTTAGCTATGGAGATGGGAAAAGGCTAATGACTGCTCTAACTTCTTCCTGCTGACAGGGGGCATATTTGGGGGAGGGGTTGCCTCCAGGGTAAAAGGAGTGGAAGCATCTTGCAGTTGGCTGTATGTATTCACGTGCAACTGATTGGGGTCCAAGATATGTATAATGAAAACATTGGTGTTCTTATCCACAGCTTTAGTACAGCACTTAAATGAAGAAAAATAATGAGCCGTAAAAAGGAATGAGATTATGTCCTTTATAGGGAAGTGGATGGAGGTAGAAGCCATTATCCTCAGCAAACTAATGCAGGAACAGAAAACCAAACACTGTACGTTCTCACTTACAAGTGGGAGCTGAACGATGAGAACACATGGACACACGGAGAGGAATAACACACACTGGGGCCTGTTGGGGAGTGGGAAGCAGAGCATCAGGAAAAAGAGCTAATGTATGCTGGACTTAATACTTAGGTGATGAGTTGACAGGTACAGCAAACCACCATGGCACACGTTTACCTATGTAACAAACCTGCACATTCTACACATGTACCCTGTAACTTAGAATTTAAAATAATAATAATAATTAGCCCTAACATAAGGAGTGAAAGTGTAAATTGCCCAATGGGTTCACTTTGCCCACTGCCTAGACAGAGCCAATTTATCAAAACAGGGGAATTGCAATAGAGAAAGAGTAATTCACGCAGAGCCAGCTGTGTGGAAGACTGGAGTTTTATTATTACTCAAATCAGCCTCCTCGAGTATTCAGGGATCAGAGTTTTTAAGAATAATTTGGTAGGTGGAGGAAGTCAGTGAGTCGGGAGTGCTGATTGGTTGGGTCAGAGATGAAATCACAGGGGATCAAAGTTGTCTTCCTGCACTGAGTCAATTCCTGGGTGGGGGTCACAGATCAGATGAGGCAGTTTCTTGGTCTGGGTGATGCCAGCTGATTCATCAAGTGCAGGGTCTGCAAAATATCTCAAGCACTGATCTTAGGAGCAGTCCAGGGGGCAGGGGATCAGAATCTTGTAGCCTCCAGCTGCATGACTCCTAAATCATAATTTCTAATCCTATGGTTAATTTGTTAGTCCTACAAAGGCAGTCTAGTTCCCAGGAAAGAAAGAGGGTTCTTCTGGGAATGGGCTGTTACTGTCTTTGTTTTTAACTACAAACTATAAACTAAGTTCTTCCCAAAGTTAGTTCAGCCTATGCCCAGGAATGAACAAGGACAGCTTGGAGGTTAGAAGCAAGATGGAGTTGGTTAGGTTAGATCTCTTTCACTGTCTCAGTTATAATTTTGCAGTGGCAGTTTCAAAAGTCCTAGCTTCAGGAGTCCCTGTAGAACTGACATGAAGCCTCAAGGAATCCAGGTGAATGACTCCAAAAACCAATCAAATATGGAGCCATCAGCAGAGGCTCAAAAACCATGGATGAGGCTGGAATCTAATAACAGGTGTGCTATAGCTGTTTTGCAACATAATTTTTCTCTCTCCAGTTTATTTTTACTAAAGACAAGACCAATTTATTTGCAAAATAAGTTTGTGTTATTATACATTGCCTAATTATTTACATGAAGTGCAGCAAGAATAATTATTGGCCATATAGGCTCTTTTTTTCTAACTGACTTTGCTGGAATTTTTTTCATAAGGAATCTCAGATTAGACCTTTTAAAAGTCTGTTGAGCCCAGCCAAGGATTTCTTTGTGCCTGCAAATACTTGTATGAATTGGATAAATTCCTTTCTTTTTGAGGTCCCAACATAGCTTGGAGTTCCTGGGCCTGTCAGAAAGTGACATTCTTTATTTGCCACAGGTCAGGAATCCTGTACGGGACAAGGTATGAAGCCAATTTCTCCAAGGGGCTTTCATCAGCTCTATAGGTCAGCCTCGATTTCTTAAAGCAGTCTGAAAACATGTCATTTCAGTCAAAGCTTTGGTAAAATAACCAGTGTCTCCAACTGTGTCTTGCTACATAAGAAAACTGATTCTTGTTGAACTAACTCAAATAACTCTATGGCCATATGTTAAAAATACTCACAAATAGTTTCCAAATTCTGGAGAAGGCAGGTAGAGAGAAAGAAATATGCTCTAAATTTTGTTTACAGGAGTATATTTTGCTCAATTGTTAAAAGTTGTAAATAGCTCAATAGAAGTTTTCTTGACTCTGAAAAAAAAAAAAAAAAGAATCAGCAACATTTTAAGCAAAAAGTCAAAAAGGTTATTCCAGTTACTGAACATTTTGGTTGTTTCCAGCTGGGAGCTAATTAATATGAGTAACAATGCTAAGAACATATATGTCAAGTCTTTCTGTGGTCATATGTTTTTATTTCTCTTTGATAAGCAACAAGAAATGAAATCTCTGGGTCACAGGATAAGAAGCCCCCAAATTGTTTCCTAAAGTTGTTGTTTCGTTTCACCTTACCATCAGCGTCATGTGAGCATTACAGTTTCTCCATATCCTTGCCAACATTTGGTATGATCGGTCATCTAATTTTAGCATCTGGGTGGTTGTGTGGTGGCATTTCACTGTGGTTTTAGTTACCATTTCCCTAATGACTGATGATACCGAACACCTGTTCATGGGTTTGTTTGCCGCTCAGCTGTCTTTGTTCAACTGTTTGTTAAATTGAATTTTTGGCTTCTTTTATAGAGTTTAAAAGTTAATTATGTATTCTCATATCAGATACATGTTTTTCAAAAATGTCCTACCAGTCTCTGGTTTAGCTATTTCTTTTCTTAATGGTGTTTTTAAAATGCCGAAGTTCTTAATTTTGAACAGTCTAATTTATCAATTTTTCTTTTATACTTTATGACCTTCTAAGGGAATAATCTCATGTAAGGGAGTAGAAGACCATATTTGTATTCTTGTGACTCATATTCTTTATATCCTTTGTGACATCAGGGTCACAAAGATTTCCTCCTATGTTTTCTTCTAAAAATATAATGTACCTTTTTAAAGCAGAGCAGCATTTAATATTGTTTTTATTTATCATTGGTTTTCAACAATACTACTATAATGTACCTTGGTATGGTTTTCTTCATACTTGGGGTTGATATTCTTGAGTCTTTGGGTCTATAGTTTCTATCAAATTTGGAATTTCCGTTTTCGGTTTCTTTAAGTTTCATAGTCTTTCTGGTAGCCCAGTTACATGTTTTCTGACTGTGTGCTAATTTCTCCCCAGTCGCTGATGCTCTGTTGTTGCTGTTCACCTTTTTCTCCCTGTGCTTCACTGTGGGTAGTTTCAATTGCACTGTCTCCAAGCCCACTGACCTTCCTTCTCAGCACCTAATGTACTATTCAACCCATCTAGAGTTTTGTTTATTTGTTTGTTTGGTTGGTTTTGAGACAGAGTCTCACCCTGTTGCCCAGGTTGGAGTGCAGTGGCACCATCTCGGCTCACTGCAATCACAGCATCCCGAGTTCAAGTGATTCTCCGGTTTCAGCCTCCCGAGTAGCTGAGATTACAGGCGCCTGCCTCCACACCCAGCTAATTTTTGCATTTTTAGTACAGATGGGGTTTCACCATGTTGGCCAGACTGGTCTCAAACTCCTGACCTCAAGTTATCCACCTACTTTGGCCTCCCAAAGTGCTGGAATTACAGGCATGAGCCACTGTACCTGGCCATGGTTTTTTTTTTTTTCCCCCCTTTTATAACAATTTTAATATTTATTTATTTATTTATTTGAGAAATCTCGCTGTGTTGCACAGGCTAGAGTGCAGTGGTGTGATCTTGGCTTAATGCAACCTCTGCCTCCCAGGCTTAAGCAATTCTCCTGCCTCAGTCTCTCGAGTAGCTGGGATTATAGGCACGCACCACCTTGCCCAGCTAATTTTTTTCTTTTTTTTGTATTTTTAGTAGAGACAGGGTTTCACCATGTTGGCCAGGCTGGTCTCGAACTCCTACGCTCAAATGATCCTCCCACCTCAGCCTCCCAAAGTGCTGGGATTACAGGCGTGAGCCGCCACTTCTGGCCTCTCTTTTTTCTTAATTTCAGATATTGTATTTTTTTTTTTATTTTTAGCAGATCCATTTAATTTTTTTATGTCTTCATTTTCTCTCTTCATTGTCTTATTGCTTTCAGTTATATATTTGAACCAGGTTATATACTTTGTCATTTCTGTTTTAAGGCTCTAGGCTACTAATTACAAAATGTGTGCAATTTCTGCTTATGTTCCTATCAATTAACTTTTCTCCTAGTTGAGAGTCATGTTTTTCTGTTTCTTTGCATGCCCGGAAATTGTCATTGGATGACAGGCACTGTGAGTGCTGAATATGATTTGTGAGTACTGAATATTATCGTGTTTCTTTAGGGAGTGTCAGACTTGGATGTGGCACACTGTTAAGTTACCTGTGGATAAAATTGTTTTTTGAATAAGAGTTCTGTGTCTTACTGTACCTTGAGCAAGTCCTTAAGCCTCAAAGAGCCTAAGTTTCTTCATCTGTAAAATGGGAAGGAATATATCTGCTGTCAGGACTACGTATAATACGTGAAAAACCTGTAGTATAATGCCCTAGTATAACGCCCAGCCTTGAGTCGGAAGGTGTACTAGGCACTGTGCCAGCATCGTTAGTATTCATGTTTTCATGTGAGAGACAAATCCTGCAACAGTTTTATGAGTTAATTTCAAATCTCTGCCTCTCTAGCAGGACATCTGTGTCTCTGGATCCACTCAGTAATTACAATCGACCCAAGCATGTTAAAGGCCTGAGACCTTTTTCTTTTCTTTTTCTTTAACATTTTCCCATCTCATGTTTGAAAGCATAAAAGAGAACCATTCCGTCTAAATGTTCTCCTGCACCCTCAAACCTGATGGAGGTGCTTCTCTATGCACGCTCCCTTCTTACACACTCCATCTCTGGATTCCGCCAAGGAAACATTGGAGAAATAGCTCCAAAGGACTGAACGATGGCCAGAGCCTTTTAAGAGAGGTTCAAGTCGTGACCAGATGTGTATCTGGGTAAGATACGTGTGAATCTCCGTGGGAAAGATCAAGGCTTTGAAGTCAGAGACATGGCTCAAATCTTTGTTCTGTGCTTCAGTTTCTTGCCTGTCTGCCAGAAGAGGAGGAGGAGGATGGGGGATGGGGAGGGGGAGGATCTGTCTAGCTTACAGGGTCCTTGTGAGGTTCATGTAGGAAAATGCTTTGCAGGCTGGAAAGTACCGCAGAGGTGTGAGTTATTATAAAAAGGGAAGTTACTTTCCTCTGTCAAAAAGCTAGGCAGAAATACACTAATATGTAAGAAACGTTTGTATAGAGGACAGAAATAATTCATTTCATGGAGAGACAAGAGGATCACTGGCAGTAAAACTGCAGACGTTATTTATGGGAGACTCAAAGGAGGGAACGCCCCGTGTTGGCGGACCTGCCTTTCAATCCTTGTCACAACTCGTGCTCCAGAAGCTCGGCCAATTGAAGAAAGGGTCTCCATGAAGTGGGGTTCATGACCTGCCTGCATCAGCCTCACTGGGGGCATTTTTTTAAAATGGAGAGACCTGCTGGGGCTGGGGCTGGGAGTCTGCAAACTCCCCTGCTGGTTAAAGTGCAAACTGAGGTTTCAGAACTATTGTGCCAAAGAATCATAACTGACTCCATTAGGAAGTAATGACCCATGATTTGATTTCTCATTTAATTTTTTTAAATGCAAACAATGCAAAAAGTTAAAAATTGAAAAACAGATTAAGGCCCATAGTCTCATCAATACAAGACACAGCAGTAGTTGGATTAACATTTTGGCACATCGCTAACATGTTTTAATAATCGCTACTGTGAAGGTTTTTTAAAACATAAATTTACATGGTGTCCCCCCAAAAAATTTACTCACATAAAGGAATTTTGTCTGTCCCCAGAATTACCTCATGAATTTCAAGCTTCTCTGTTAGCAGAATCAAATGTAGGTGACTCGATAAACAAGGGTCTGCCTTTGACTTAACGCAGCTTTATAAAAATGCCTTCTTCCTTCCTTCCTGAAGGTCTGCCCAGCACCCTCCAACTTTCACCATCTGAAAATTTTTTCTATCAACGTTACCACAATGAGGGGAGGTGAATTTCCACAAAAGATCTTTTCCCTTTAAAAAATTGAAATGGCCACATAATTTCTCCTCCTAAGTGTGCTGAAGTACCTAAAAGTCACGGTTGGCATTGCTAGGTCACCCCTTTGCAGGGGCCACACGTGCCCAAGGCCCTTACACACCCAGCCAGGTGTTACAGAGCAGCATCTCAACATCAGGCTCTGTGCTAGTGCTGGGAAAATATTCTGCTGGCATTTAAAAGTATTGCAAAAGGAGGCCAGATGCAGCGGCTCATGCCTGTATCCATCCCAGCACTTCGGGAGGCTGAAGCGGGAGGATTGCTTGAGTCCAGGCGTTCGAGACCAGCCTGGGCAACATGATGAAACCTCATTTCTACACCAAATGGTTTAAAAAATTAGCCAGGCATGGTGGCACATGCCTGTGGTCCTAGCTACTCGCGAGGTTGAGGTGGGAGGGTCACTTGAGCCCAGGAGTTCAAGGCTGCAGTGAGCCATGATCACACCACTGCACTCCAGCCTGGGTGACAGAGACAGATCCGAAAAAGAAAAAGAAAGAGAGAAAGAAAGAGAGAGAGAGAGAGAAAGAAAGAGAGAGAGAGAAAGAAAGAAAGAAAGAAAGAAAGAGAGAGAGAGAGAGAGCGAGCGAGCGAGCGAGAAAGAAAGAAAGAAAGAAAGAAAGAAAGAAAGAAAGAAAGAGAAAGAAAAAAGAGAGATATTGCACAAGGCATTAGCGATGAATGATTGTAGCACACGCTCTACAACCCAGCAATGGAAGAGCTTTGTTTTCTAAACGTGTTTTCTATCTTCATGTCTTTGGTAAAACATTTATTTCTCAAATACTACCCAACCCTGGTGGGAGTATGCCTGTTACTTTTTTCTGGTGTTCCCAGTTTCTCATCCTTTGCTCTTTCAACTCCCAACTAACAAATGTGGAAGGAGTGATGGAATCAGAGCACGCCTATTTTGTAACCCCTAATGGGACTTTTAAATGTTGGTGAGGAACTTGTCAATGGAGGAGTAGGGACGCCTGAGCCTGAACCTATCTTAGCATCACTAAAATGGTGCAGGTAGACACTGTGAGCCTCCTGGTAGGTTGCAACATGGAGCACAGATCACCCCCTCGATAGCATCTCTACCAAGAGGGGATGAGCTTGAATCTAATGGAGCCTACAGAGGTAGCTCTATGTATAAGAAATACGAGAGAGAAGAACAAGTGATGAACCATCACAAGGACGCAAAATCCAAAACGGAGAACATTCTATAGGACTGGCCTGTACAAATCAACAGCTTGAAACCAACCAAAGTCAGAGCAGAAGGGACTCCTGTTTGAAGGAAACCTAAGAGGTTGAGTTATGTATGAACCTTGTTTGAATCCTGAGTAGGACAAACTAAGCAAGAAGCTATTTTTAAGACAATTGTTAAAATTTGATTATGAATTGGGTTTAATGGCTAAATGGTTAGATGATACCGTGGAAATATTGCTAGTTTGTTAGATGTGATGAAATAACATTGTTGTTATGTGAGCAAATGTCTCCAGGCTTTAGAAACAAATGCAAAATATGGGGTGGTGAAATGACTTCTTCACTACATTGATTTCATGTTGTTTCCAAGTTTCATTCACTTAGAGGAAACAAAATGATACGATATAAAATACTTCAACCCAGAAAACTATTTTAAAGATAATTATTGAATCTGGGTGATGAGTGTAGAAGAGTTTTTTTTTTGAGACAGAGTCTCACTCTGTCACCTACGTTGGAGTGCAGTGGCAGGATCTCAGTTCACTGCAACCTCCACCTCCTGGGTTCAAGCGATTCTCCCACCTCAACCTCCCAAGTACCTGGGATTATAGGTGCTAATTTTTGTATTTGTGGTAGAGAGAGGGTTTCACCACGTTGGCCAGGTTGGTCTTGAACCCCTGACCTCCAATGATCTCCCACCTCAACCTCCCAAGTGCTGGGATTACAGGCGTGAGCCACTGTGCCTGGCCAATATTCTTGACTTTAGTATATTTTGGAATGTTTCATAAAAAATAGTTTTAATCTAAACAAATCTATTATAGCCATCCTTCTCAGGTCTGGCTAGCATTTTCTCCCAGGTGGAAGTAATTTCTTTTTGCTGAGCTCACAAAACACTTTACCCAGGCGTCCCTTTGGTACAGAATCGTGCCCACTCTGAACTGATGGAATCGGGTGCGTGCCTTTCCTCCTTATTTTCCTGTGAGAGAGGGCACCATCCTTGTTTCAAGCCCGTACCTTCTGCTGTGCCTGACCTGGTTCATGGTTGACAGCAACTGAATGTTTGTGGCTGAATGAACAGAAGAACCTAGCAGCTAAGAGCCATTATCGGGGCTGTTTCAGGTTCACATGTGGAGAGGTCAGTATTGGGACAAAGGTGAGGAAGCCTCATTTCAGTGGTGTTGTCCTGAGTTGAGACATGAAACATGAATTTCAACTCAAATTCTTTGGTCCCTTCCTTAATTCAGAGCCATAGGCCAATCACTGTAGTTTCTTCATTTACAAGATGGGTATAGCACTGGTGGTTTGTACCGGGAGGACTTGGAATCCTGGATGTTGGCGAGATGCTCCACATGGGATCTCACACGGGCAGCTGGAATGGCATTTTGGTCATGACACCCAGGGTGAGCCCCAGCTTTGCCAGTAGGTTCCCCTGTTCTACCTGGATGCTACCCACCTGTGTCTGGCAGGTCAAGTCAGAAAGGCAAAGCTTCCAGCACATAACATGACAAGGCTTCCAGACACAAAATAGCAAAACTATTTTGCCACAGGGGAGATGACAGGGAATCTGAACTATCCCCCCGCAAGGGACATGGAGCCTCAGGCAAGGCCACACATGCACCTATTTTGTGCAGAGGGCTCAAGCAGCCCTGGAGACAACAACACCCTCCAGCTGCCAGCTCTGCCACCTTCAGCGTGACCTTAGTGAGCCACCTCGCCTCTCCTTCTTCCGTGGTAAAATGAGGATAACTGTAACCAATTTTTCGAGGCTATCATGAATATTTTTTTAAAAAACTCATCTGTCAAGTGCTTTTCAACCATGACATGCTAGCCAAGTGCAAATAAGGGGTTTCTAGTTTCTCTGTTTTTAGTTGTTGCCTCCACCATACCCCCTGTTTGACTGAAGCTGTGTTTCAGGCTTTGAGCATCTCCCCAGGCAAACATTGACTGCCCTGCTCCGGTGAAAGTCTGCATAGAGGGCCTAACTGGTTTCAAATAAACAAACAACTCCCCTTCCCCACTTCCCCTCCTCTTGCTAACTCCCCCGACTAGACACACATGCACACCATGCACATGCATGCTCTCTCACACATGCATATACAAGTGTATGCATAGACACACACACACACACATATACACACACATATTCAAGCACATACACATGTATGTATTCACACGCATGCAGTCTCTCTCACACACACACACAGGTGCACATAAGCGTGCATGCTTCCTCTCCCACTCTCACAAACATACACAGACTCACATCCTCCCCACAATGCAGCAAAGCCACCTGGAGCCCTGACCCGTGTGTACTGCGTTTTGCCTCAGTCTGGACTTCTGCACTTCCTGGCTCCACCCAACCTGAAACTGCTGGGTGCAGCCTAAGCACCAGTGACAGCCCTGGTTGTCACATGGCCTCTTGAGTAACCCAGGTCTCCAGTCAAAGCCACTGGAGTAGGGGGACCCATAGAGATCTTAGGTACTCATGAGAGTCATGGAAAATCATCTGCACACACACTGCTAAGGAGTCAAAGGACATAGAAGTGTAAGTAGTGGGTCGTTTAATCTTAGGAATTTTACTTTCTGTCCAGTTCTTTGTTCAATAAGTTGAACAAGGAATGTTCAATTACTTTGTTTCGGTGGACACAGGTGTTTGCCAGGAAGCTTAAAGCCAGTGGCAATATGGCTGACCGGACAAAGAAAGACGAGAGGGCTGGTCACCTAGGCAGATGCAGAAGTATGAGTCCAAGTCTGGGGAATATAATAGGAGCTGCTGACCGCTGGCCCTTCGTTGAGCCAGGGAGGCTGAAGGGGCCACGAAAGGCCAGAGGTTCAGGCAGCCCTGGCTGGCCACTTAACGGTCATTGTCAAGAACTGCAGGCTGGCCCTGGCTCCAGGCCTTATCTTATGCCCCTCTGTTGTTGGGCAAATCACTCACATCTTCCTTTTATTTTTCTGCTTGTATCAATAATATATGCTTAGTATTAAATAATTCAAGAAATATATACAATTACAAGAAAGAAAGTCAAAGTCACATGAAGTCCTATATTCCAAAATAAAACAGTATTTACCATTTAGAAAATATTTTGGGGGGCCCTGCTTTGCATTAGCACACACACA
The DNA here is from genome assembly GCF_037993035.2 of Macaca fascicularis. Lineage (NCBI taxonomy): Eukaryota > Metazoa > Chordata > Mammalia > Primates > Cercopithecidae > Macaca > Macaca fascicularis. Next base: position 9,383,689 of record NC_088382.1, on the reverse strand, counting down.
GTTTTTTAAGTCTGCTGTTTTTTTTGTTCCTTGGGTTTTTTTTTGCCTTACACCACACCTCTGTTTTGTACTCTCCCTTCCTCTAACAATAATCACGGTAAACAACTTGGTGTTCATCCTCCCCAGCCTCTTTCTGTGTAATATGCAAAAATATCTACACATCTGAATAGAGGTTTCTTTTCATTTGGTGTTTGCAAATATGGGATTCCCTCATGCACCTCTTTGGGTCTTACTTTTCTCATGTAACAACATGGTACTGAAATTCCTCTTGACCTCACTGGCAAAGATCCGGCACATTTTTTTTTTTTTAGTAGTTGTATGAGAGATTTGTAGAGTGTACATTTATTCAACAAGTCGTTAATTGCTGGGCACTTACATTGTTGTTTTTTGTTTGAGGTTTTTTTGGTGGAGGGAGGAGATTGTTTTTCCAACTATTACTACAACAAACATTTTCATCTCTCACATATGTCTATATAATGATGTTTTATTAACCTGAGATAGTCCAAAGTGGGACTGAAAATCAAAAGGTATGTGTGCTTTTTTATTTTAACAGAATTTAAAAGATTGCCCTCTAAATTTAAAAGATTGCTTCTTCCAATAATAGTTTTTGTTTTGTCTAATAAATATTTATTAAGCCCACACTCTGTGCCAGACATTGGTTTAGCAATTTGGATTCAGCAATGAATAAAACAAAGATTCCAGCCCTCACAGAAGATCAGTCCTAGAAATGGAGTGCGAAGGAACAAATGAAACAATAATTATAATAAACACTTTACTATTTGGATTTGTGTTGCACTAACTTCCTATTTCTTATCTTTACACATTTTTCTATTGAATGGATTATATGCTACAATATACTTCTTGTCAAAATTTTATGAGCTTTGTATATATTGTGAATAGACATTTTTCTGATGCTTTGCAATCTCTTACCCAATCTATTGCTTATCTAAGGACTTCATGAGTAGTTTCTTATACCATCTAATTTTTTTTTTTTTTTTTTTTTTTTCTGAGACGGAGTCTCGCTCTGTCGCCCAGACTGGAGTGCAGTGGTGCAATCTCGGCTCACTGCAAGCTCTGCCTCCCGGGTTCATGCCATTCTCCTGCCTCAGCCTCCCGTGTAACTGGGACTACAGGCACCCACCACCGCACCTGGCTAATTTTTTGTATTTGTAGTAGAGACGGGGTTTCACCATGTTAGCCAGGATGGTCTCAATCTCCTGACCTCGTGATCCGCCCATCTTGGCCTCCCAAAGTGCTGGGATTACAAGTGTGAGCCACTGCGCCTGGCCACCATCTAATATTTTTAATGTTTACGAATTTGTACATTTTTTGTTCTCTCTTAGCTTCTGGCTCTTCTATCTTTGTTTGTAGTTGTCTCCAAACTCTAGGTTATGTACACAGTTTCTTCCATTTCTTTTAATTACATTTTTGTTTTTTATTTTTTTCAGTCATACACCTAGAATTTATTTTTTAATATGGTGTGAGGTAGGGGTTCAATTGTATTTTCCTTAAGGTAAATAGCCATTTTCCTAATATCATTTATTAAAATAAACTATCCATTTTCTACTGAATTAAAATGCTATCTTTTTCACATGTGCAGTTCCTCTATTTACCAAAATCTGTTTGTATGTTTTTTATTCTGCTCTGATGATTGTTGTCTACTTTTACTATTCCAATTTCATGCTGTTTTGATTACAATCTTCTATTTTGTAATTATAAAGCTAGGTTAAAACTTAATTTAGTCATGTAAAGCTTCAGATGATTTTATCAAATTACAAATTATAATTTTAATTAAAAGAACATTCAATTTATATTAGGAACAAGAAAAACATCACAATCAAAAAAGAGAACAGAGTATAATAATTACAAGACAATACTACCTAAAACTATGGCAATGAATTGGAAAATGTAGATGAAATTAAAAATCTATAAATCATCAAAATGGCACAAGGAGGAGAAAAAATGGGAATAGATCATTCCTATAGAAGAGATTGGAAATGTCTTTAAAGATTTACTATTTGAAAGGGCCCCAGACACAGATGGCTTCATAACTGAGTTCTATTTAGCCTGTGAAAAACAGATAACTCCGATGTTATGAAACCACTCAAGACCATAGGCAAAAAAAAAGAGAGAGCTCCTCAATATCTGTTACAAAGCTAGCGCACCTTAATGCTAATGCCTCATAGACAAATCTCCGTTGGGAATATAGATTCTCATTCCAAGTAAAATATTAGCAAATAGGGCCGAGTGTGATGGCTCACACCTGCAATCCCAGTACTTTGGGAGGCTAAGGTGGGAGGGTCACTTGAGCTCTGGAGTTTGAGACCAGCCTGCATGACATGGCAAAACCCTGTCTCCACCAAAAATAAAAAATTTAGTAGGGCATGGCAGCACATGCCTGTCATCCCAGCTACTTGGGAGGCTGAGGTGAGAGAATCACCTTAGCCCGGGAGGCGGAGGTTGCAGTGAGCCAAGATTAGGCCGTGGCACTTCAGCCTAGGCAATAGAGTAAGACACTATCTCAAAACAAATAAAATAAAATAAAACAAAATAATTAGCAAATAAGAATCCATCTGTGTGCCAAATAGACTAATATGCTGTAATCAAATAGCTTTTTTCCAGGAATGCAAGGATGTTTCAATGACAGAAAATTTACCAACATAATTTATAACATTAACAAATTAAAGGTGAACATATATCATATTGATAGATATTGTATAGGCACCTGGTAAAATTCAGTAGCCATCCCCAGTACAAACCCATCATCTCTCTCTTTTTTTTTTTTTTAGATGGAGTCTCATTCTGTTGCCCAGGCTAGAGTGCAATGGCATGATCTTGGCTCACTACAACCTCCGCCTCCCAAGTTGAAGTGATTCTGTTGCCTCAGCCTCCTGAGTAGCTGGGATTACAGGCCTGCGCCACCGCACCTGGCTAATTTTTGTATTTTTACTAAAGATGAGGTTTCAGGCTGGTCTCGAACTCCTGACCTCAAGGGATCTGCCCGCCTCGGCCTTCCAAAGTGCTGGGATTATGGGCATGAGCCACCGTGCCCAGTCAAACCCATAATCTCTTATCCAAACTTCTGAAACCCTAAATCTCCGAAAACTAAAGTGATACTTGTAACCCTGGCACTGTAATTCACTTGGTGGTAAAGCTGATCCGAGCTCACATAAAGAAATACTTACATATAAAAAGTGTCATTCTTTAAAACTGTACATTATTATGTGTTCTGTATGCAACGCATACTTAAAAAAACATACTTGTGAATTTTTTGCTTCTGTGGCTTGGTGTCCTATATCCGAAATTATTATAGTGTTTTCTTTTTCAAGGTGGGTTTGAGGAACGGTGACATGAAGAATGTGCTTTCAACTCTCTGGAAGAAATTCATGACTGTGTTTCACTTAATCAAAGACACCACTGATAGGAAGGCTAGCATTTAATTTATATATCACTAAAAAAGAAAAAAAAATGCTGCTACTAATTATACTGCAAAGCATCCTCCATTGTGAGACACCTCCCAGTTCAGAGATATTGAAATGTGAAAAAAAGGTGCATCTTAGAATTGATGAAATATGGTGCATACATCCGAAGGAAATCACCACTAACAACACGCCCTTCCAACACACGTGGGGATTTAGGTGCTTCCTCTCTATGATATCTGCATCTCAGGGAAGAGCCCGATGTAAGCACAGGAGTGCAGTGGTCTCCAGTCAGACTGGACTCCAGAGCTGGCTCTGCATGGGCCAGTTGTTTGACTCTGAGCAAGCTCCTTAACATATAAATAGCAGCCCCTGGAATGAGGATGCTGACAATATGATGGTGTTGATTGCGTCAAAAGGGCCTTTCCCACATCTGTCATCCTAAAATTCTTTACCAAAGAAAAAAACCTGACCACATCTTCCCCACTTTAAGGAGACTCCCACTGTTACTGTGAAGCCACAGCTGGGCCTCGATGCCTGTGCTCTCAGTCTGTCCTAAAGGTATATAGTGTCTCACCCAAAAATCTGAGTGGGAGAGAGCCTTAGTCATCTTCTAACAAAGCCCCTGCTGTTTACCAAAGAGCTAATGGGGTCGGAGAGAAAATGTCACTTTCCCAAGTGACACAGCCAGTGACAAAACGAAGACTAAACCCAGACACATTGGTGGGCTCTTTCTAGAACACCACATGGCCTCCTGCTCAGGCTCCTGTCCCCTGAGGACTGGGATCCACCCCAGCGGTTTCTGGCGGTTGTCCCTCGTCAGATGGTTTCTGTGTCCTAAATGCAGAGCTTTCTGGTCTATGGGCTCCTGAAAAAAGATGGACACACATTTAGCTCACCCACCTGCTTCGACCCACATTCTGACTTCCACCCCACCTTTCTCACCGGCATCCCAGAAGGAGCCCCTCTGTGCAGAGGATCTGAGGCCCCGCTCTCTCACGTCCTCCATCTGCTGTGTGTCTCCGACAGGATGGGGCTAGTAAGCAGCAAAAAACCGGACAAGGAAAAGCCGATCAAGGAGAAGGACAAGGGCCAATGGAGCCCCCTGAAGGTCAGCGCCCAAGACAAGGACCCCCCGCCACTGCCGCCACTGGTGAGTGATTGCCCACCACCCACCAAGAGCAGGTTACTTTCTTCCCTTATGCCTTAATGTCCACATCTGTAAAATGGGTATAGCAAAAGTACCTTCCTGATAGGGATGTAACGATCTGCAATGTATAAGCAGGTGTGCCATGCAATATAATACGCACAGGACTCGGCCTGGTTAGTTCCCAATAATTCTTAGCCAGAGCTCATTTCTCAAAGGCAGCCTTGAAGAGAAAAAAGAATTTAAAAAGGTCAGCTTGGGGAGAGGGTGTCATAAGGAAGGATCCTAGTATCTAGCAGCAGCTACTGCCTCTCTTCTCCCCAGCAGCTCCTAGAGACCCTTCTCCCCTATGTGGCATTGCCGCTGGCATTCCAAAGAGCCTGCTTTCCTGGGATAAGCATCATGAAACAGGAGGGTGCCTGTCCTCACCTCCCGAGCAGGTTCTCGAGTTTTCCTGGAATCCTATGGGCATTTTAAATGAGGAAAACTTTCCAAAGGAAAAAAAAGTGAAATTTCAAGTGAAAAGGTCTTATTGGTGGGGAATGCATTTTCCTAGTCGTGCAGCTTGATTTGTTTATAAAGCAGTTAGTGCCCTTTGATGGCTACTGCATATCTGAAGACACATTTTTTTTTTTTTTTTTTTTTTTGAGACAGAGTCTCTCTCTGCTGCCCAGGCTGGAGTGCAGTGGTGGGACGTTGGCTCACTGCAAGCTCTGCCTCCTGGGTTCAAGTGATTCTCGTGCCTCAGCCTGCCAAGTAGCTGGAATTACAGGCACACTCCACCACACCTGGCTAATTTTTGTATTTTTAGTAGAGACAGAGTTTCACCATGTGGCTAGATTGGTCTCGAACTCCTGACCTCAGGTAATCCACCTGCCTTGGCCTCCCAAAGTGCTGGGATTACAGGTTTGAGCAACCGTGCCTGGCCTGAAGGTACATTTTTAGATGACTCTTTGTGCCCCCTACTCCCTGACCAGTAACCGCTTTTGGTTTGGGGCAGTTGGCAGCCATGCCTGGACCCTCTCTCCTGTGCTATCCGCATGTCCACGTGGTCATCTCTTTATCCTAACAGGGACCTGATGGGGAGATGGGGATTACTAATCCCACTTCCTAGATGAACCCAGGCATCTTGCCCATCTGTGTCCCACTTTAGCGCCGGGCTCAGCGCACAACCACAAGATGTTTATTGAATAAGTAATTGATCAAATGGGGAAACTTGGACTTAGTCTGATTGAGTAATTTCCCCAAAATTATATGATAATAAGTAGTAGCACCTGGAATTTTTTTAACTTAAAAGAGTCACCTAATATGTATATGAAAAAAATATGATTACTCATTATTCCACTATGTAGAGTGACCAGTGTTAGCTCTTCAGAGCTCCTGCCTCGAGACCTTTCTTCTGTGTCCTTTCACGTGTTCCTGTTTTTAATAGAAACATACATGCATATCATTTTGCAAAATGCTACTTCAAAATTGTGTTCAATAAATAAGGAATTAAGAAAAGAATATTTGTAACATATGTCGGGTTGAAAGAACACAGCAAAGCGCACACTTGTACAGCCACCTCGCAACTTCAGACACAGAAAGAGAGTCGTTCCTTTGAATCTCCCTCCTCCCTGCCCTGTTTGTAGCCCTCACCCCGGGCCCCAGTACCCAGAATCTGTTTATCATTCCTTAGCTTTGCTTTTTAATATTATCACATATGTATTACCCCTAAACAATATTTCGTTTCATTATTCATGTTGTAAACTTTAAGTCAACTACAGCAAACAGCACGTATGCTTCTGAGACTGGGGTTTTGGCTCCGTGTTATGCATGTAAAACATATCTACGTTGATGCACGTGGCTGTAGCTCATTGTTTTATTGCAGGAGTATACTGTAATTTGTTTATTCTTCTGTCATGAGGGTTAGTTCCATGTTTTAAAATTGTTTATGTATTGGCCGGGCATGATGGTTCACGCCCGTAATCCCAGCACTTCGGGAGGCTGAGGTAGGTGCATCACTTGAAGCCAGGAGTTCAAGATCAGCCTGGCCAACATGTCAAAAACCCGTCTCTACTAAAAATACAAAAATTAGCTGGGCACGATGGTGGGCACCTGTAATCCCAGCTACTCAGGAGGCTCAGGCACGAGAATTGCTTGAACCCAGGAGGCGGAGGTTGCAGTGATCCAAGATCACACCACTGCACTCCAGCCTGGGTAACAGAGCGATACTCCATCTCAAAAGAAAAATTGTTTATGTATTATTATTTTTGCTAGGAACACTCTTGCACACATTCCCTGGTACACATACGCAAAAGTTTCTCTACAGGATACATACCTACAAATATGCTTGTCAAGTTTTGGGGAAATACGCTTTTTAAATATTTTTTCTTGTCAACAAATACCCATTTACAATTTGACCTTGTAATGGTAGAGCCAGGACATGAAGCCCAAGTGATTGGGCTGTCCCTCATTGTCCACAGCTGCCTCTTCTCCACACCGGGGCGTCCCCCCATGCGGTAAGGGAGAAGGCAGCAGAGGGTGGGGTCTGTCTGAGGGTGGTGCTGGTCCCCGGGTACAGAATGGCCCTGTGCAGCCCCCACAGGCAGCTGCCTCTCCTCCTACAGTAGGTCCCTGGAGATACCCTCACTACCCTGCTCTGCAGTCTCATCCCCCCAGGCGCCACCCACGCGGCAGGGACTAAAATAACTCAAGTGTGTGTTTTCTACCCAAGGTTGTCTTCAACCACCTTACTCCTCCACCGCCCAAAGAGCACCTGGAAGAAGGTAAGAAGGGTGGTTTGGGAACCTGAGGCTCCACAGCCCTCTCCCCCAGGTCGCAGCTTTGTGGAGTTGGAACAAAGACAAGTCGGGAGCAGCTTGAGGGCTGGAGAAGAGAAAACAGGGAAGCTGAGAGAGGTCCCAGCTCTGTGCGCCTTGCGGGGGTCTCTTCAGGAACTAAGAACAAGTTTCTTTAGTATGCCTGAGCCTGGGGGGGACTTTGAAAAAATGGAAGACTTTACAAACTGTAAACAAGAACAAGAACAAGAGTGCCAGGGAAGACACACAGCATCATCAAACCCAAGCGTTCAAAGATTCTAACTCCCAAATGCAAAGGGTTGGGCCAGTGGCCCCAGGCCCTCGCCTCCAGCCCCAGTCTGCCCCTGTGGAGGGCACCTTCTTGTTTCCCGCTCCAAGCCACTTCGAGAGTCCCGCCGCTGACCACCTAACCACCCACGCCCCCTCCCTGATCCCCAGACTCCACTTTATTTTTATTTTTATTTTTTTGAGACAGAGTCTCGCTCTTGTCACCCAGGCTGGAGTGCAGTGACCCGATCTCGGCTCACTACAACCTCCACCTCCCGGGTTCAAGTGATTCTCCTGCCTCAGCTCCTGAGTAGCTGGGATTACAGGTGCACACAACCACACTGGGCTAATTTTTATATTTTTAGTAGAGAGGGGGTTTCACCATGTTGGCCAGATGGGTCTCTGCCTCGGCCTTCCAAAGTGCTGGGATTACAGGCATGAACCACTATGCCTGGCCCCCAGACTTCACTTCTGCTCCGGTGGGCTGACCTGCTGGGTACCACAGGGAATGAGCTTGGCCTTTCTGGGCCAGAGGCTCCACCGCTGGGGACTCCCAAGAGGGTGGCCTCATTCAAAGTGACTTCGCGCAGCCTCCTCATCATCCACATCCACACAGCGTGGGGAAAGGCTGCCTCGGCCAGCCCGGGCCCCACCCACTAACCTGCTCACGCCATGAGCACTGGACATTCAGCACACAGAGCCCAACTCTGTCCCGGGAATGGCGAAGGGGTGACAACAGGTAGATGCGACCCCTTCCCTGGAAAAGCTCAGAATCTGTCACACTTGTGAGCAGAATTCGAATCTTAAAACTTCAGGGAACCACTGTCACCTATTCTGACCCCCTCTTTCCTGCTAAGAAGAGGTGACCGGCCCAAGGTCACACCACTCAGCTCAGTGACAGAGCGGAGCCACCTCACCCGGGGAAGCTAAGCGCTCTCCAGGTGACCTTCACCAGGTGGGTCCTGTGGCTCCCAGGGCTGTGCAGAGAGCCCTCGTCACAGCAGCGCTCATTTGAAGACGGTGCTCCAAGCTCCCGAGCCCTCTTCCTGCCTTCCGTCCAGGGCCCACAAGCAAGGCGGGGGGCCCGGCAGGGTCACTGGCAGCCACAGATAGTGTGGCAGGGGCTCTGGGCACAGACAGTGGAGAGGCCAGGGCTCCAGCTGCCACGTGGCAAGACCACTCCTTTTGGGGATAGAGGCAGGCGGGGGCAGAGGAGGAAAAGGACAAGAGGAGGCTCAAGGGCCTCCGAGACCAGTTGTAGAAAAAGAAGATGAGCGACTCCCAGCACTAGGTCCCAATGTGGGCCTGAGGCCACCAGCAGCCCGGCAGTGGCTGCCTCCCTGTGGCTGACCTCTAGCCATCAGCTTCCTCACACACACCCTGTCCAGGACATAGGGCTTCTTAGTGGGTCCAGAAAGGAGGACAGGATGGGCTCTGGGGGACAGCCCATCCCTGGTGGGGTCACAGGGCCAGGGGCGGGGTCTGTGCTGATAAGAACATCATTTCCAGCATGGGCAAGCAGAAGCCTGTTCTCCTCGGTAGCCGGGCTCACCCCAGTCCCACCTTCCTGCTCGTGGGCCCGAGTGGTAGTGGTCTCTCCCTTGTTCCTTTCAGACGAGCATTTCGTGGTAGCCCTGTATGACTACGCTGCCAGGAATGACCGGGACCTGCAGATGCTGAAGGGGGAGAAGCTACAAGTCCTGAAGGGGTGAGGTTCCAGGACGCCATCCCCTGTCCCTGCAGGACCCCCCCCCCCACACACACATCTCTCCCTTCTCTGCCCACCACATCCTCCATGGCTGACCCCGGAAGTCTTCTCCATTGCTCCGCCCCCAGCCCTGGACCCTTTTGTCTTCCTCTCCAGAGTCTTTCTGGTGAAGTGGTTTCCATTCACAACCTCCTGCTCATCCTTCAAAGCCCACTTCCATGCCACCACCTCCATGCAGCCCTTCTGACTCCTTTGAGCATGCGGACCTTGTCCTTTATGCAGGCTGGTCTGGCTGTTCCGTGACAGCCTTGCATTTAAGTCAGTTGTGTCCATATTTGTCTCCTTCTCAAGACGGGAGCCCACATGGATTACACACACCAGTCCCACTTTAGCTCATTTCCCGTGTCCTTCTCAGAAACTCCTTCTAGGTCAGCTCTCTCTCAGCGGCCAGGCTTGTCCTGTGGAGCACTGAGGGTCTGATTTGGTTCTTGAAGTTCTGCAATGGCCTTGAACCAAGCTCACAAAAGTCCTGACTACTGATCCTATACAGGCCACCCAACCGTGTTTTTCTAAAGCTTGTCCCCAGTCACTCACCAAGCTCTGAACACGTCCCATTCATCAAGAGGAAGGCTGTTGGCTGGAGCCCTGTGCCCCGTTGGGCTGGTCAGGCTGTGTAGATTAGCTCTTCCCCCTAGAACTTGCCCAGATAGCCACCGTACCACTGAGCAGTGGACACAAGTCCCTTCCTGCCTGCCGTGCTGTCTACCTCTGTGGATTCTCTGCCCTCCAGGGAGAGATGGCTTTGAGGAGGCCTGGGAGCTGCCCAGAGACGGGCCCACAGGGGCCATGATCACATCTCTGTTTCCCCTGTCCCGTTAGAACTGGAGACTGGTGGTTGGCCAAGTCGCTCGTCACAGGAAGAGAAGGCTACGTGCCCAGCAACTTTGTGGCCCGAGTGGAGAGCCTGGAAGTGGAAAGGTAGGTGGGCATGGGAACCCCCTTGAGCCAAGGTGCAGTCACTGTTTCTGCTCCCTGGGCTGCTAGGCAGGGCAGGGCCAAAATGGGACTGACCAGGGAGCCTGCAGGCACCGGCAAAGAGGGGACAGGAAATGAGCTCTGCTGGGAAAGGTCTCTCTGCCGGCTCCAGACACATTCAGACTGCTGTGTGACACTGAGCAAGCCACTCTTCCCAGCTAAACAAAAGCATTCCTTCTCCTGGCTTCCCTGGATGGAACCGTCCCCAGTGTCTGATGGCCTCGAAGGCTAATGGGGAGGCACCATGACCAGCAAGGACTCCCCTATAGCCTCCATAGGCAGGACTCAGAGCTCAACCCTCGGGGACTCCTAGGAGGGTGGCCTTGTTCAGAACTGACTAACATGAAAGCAAGATCCCAACCTTCTAATCCCCCAGCGCCCTCATCCCCCATGTCCCCATGGCACTGGAAACATCGGTCTCGGCCAGCCAGAGCCCCCACGAATCTGCTCACAGGGACTCGCTCTACCGGAGGACTGAGGCCCAGCAATGAGTCTTCTGTGGGCCCTGCGTCTTTCCCCGGAACAGTGTGGGGAACCGTGGGGCTCTCCGCACACAGCAACCACATACTGAAGGGAGCATCCTGGGGTCCCTGCTCAGAGAGTCTTAGCAGTTTGCCTAATTCAGATCTCAGACCACAAGGAGGCAGGCGCGTGCCTGAGATACGCAGCTGTGCTTTGGGGAGAGTGATCAGGTGCATTTTTCCAAAGCAAAATTAACAAAGGTCACCCAACTAGTGTTCTTGTTTCATTCTAGGAAAACAGTGAGTTCAGGGCTGACAGGAAGCGGGACGGAAAGGGCAGGGGGTCAGAGGGCGCTGACTCCATCATGGTGTGAGGAGCAGAGCTCTGGGCCGACTGGGAGCAGAAATGCTAGATTTTATTTCTTGGGGACAGGCAGCGCAGGAGGGAGGCTCAGTGGGGATACTCCGAGGAGCAGGGTCCCTCTGAGGTTCACCTATTCCTGCCGTTTTCCAGGTGGTTCTTTAGATCACTGAGCCGGAAGGAGGCCGAGAGGCAGCTTCTGGCTCCAATCAACAAGACCGGCTCCTTTCTTATCAGAGAGAGTGAAACCAACAAAGGTAGGCGTGGTGGCCTTGCCTGCCTTCCCTGCCCAGTGCGTCCTGGGAAGCCCCCTCCAGAGGCCTGGCCCTGGAGTGAGAGGGGAAGGGGTGACTTCCGGGAGAACCAGCAGCTTCTGGACCTGTGTCCCTCCCAGTCCAGGCCCTGCCCAGGAGTTGACGTGGAGGCTGTCCACACAAACAGTCCTCCCTGTCTAGACTGGAAACCACCTGGGCACAGGAAGCTGGGTGGACAGGGTGGTCCCACATCAGACTGGCCCTGCTACCCAGTCAGCAGTAACACCGAGGCCAGTGGGGGCCAGGGAAGGGGGAACCCTGAGCCCTCAACCACCAACCTCTTTGGAATCAAGGATTGCGGGGGAGCTCAAAGAATCCTTCAAGATCATCTCAGCCAGAGGCTGCAGGTAGCACACGCGAGGAAGTGGCCTGTGCCCTGATGTAAAGGAAGGGGGTGTGATTGTGGGGAGCCCATGCTAGTCTAGACACTCATGAGATCAAATCCACTGACTGAGCAAAACATCGCTGCCATCACCCTCAGGGGTCTTCTCTCTTTCTCTGTCATTTGGCTTTCTTTCCTTCTTAATTTTTTTTTTTTTGGTGTAAAATATAAAACACATATAAAGCTTGCATGAAGTATGAGTGTGTAATTCTAAATTATACAGGGTAATCATAAACAAATCCCTGTGTAATCACAGCCCAGAGATAGAGCATCCCAGACCACCAGGAACCTCCTCACCCCCCCTACTTGGGCTCCTTCCTGAGTCAACCCCCACCCCCAAGAGCTACCTGCTGTCCTGACTTGGGTCAAAATCCTTCCTTGCTTTTTCTCTATGGTTTTGCCACCATGTCTTGTCTGTTTTTCAGCTTTATGCAGATAGAATCACTGTTTTTGTTTCTGTGTGTCTTGCTCCTGTCACTCAGCAGTGTTTGTGAGATTCTGTGTTAGTTTCCTGGGCTGCCTTAACAACGTGGCACAGACTGGGTTGCTCCAGCACAGAAGTTTATTATCTCACAGCTCTGGAGGCTGGAAGTCCAAGACCAAGGTGTCAGCAGCACTGGCTCCTCCCAAGAGCTCTCTCCTTGGCTTGCTAACGGCAGTCTTCTCCGTGTCCTCATGTGGCCATCCCTCCACGCATGTCTGTGTCCTAATCTCTTCCTATTAGGACACCTGTCATATTGGATCAGGGCCCACCCATATGACCTCATTTTAACTTAATCACCCCTTTAAAGGCTCTGTCTCCACATAAGGTCACTTTCTCAGCACTGAGGGTTAGGACTGTAACATAGGAATTGGGAGTGCACGCGATTTAGCCCGTAACAGATTCATTCATGTGATTGAGGATGGTAAGACTGTTCATGTTGATTGCTATACAGAATCCTGGGTGTGACCGTTCCAGAGTCAAGCGAGCCATTCGTATGCTGTGGGCATTGGGTTGTTTCCAGTTTGGGGCTGTTAATGCATGTGCTGCACCGAACCCTATTATGGTCCCTGGTGCTCACTGGCCACTAGCTTTTCATCTGTAAGATACTAATCCATTTGACAGATGAGGAAAGGGAGCCCCTAGAACAGGAAGTGACTTGCTGGAGGCTAACAGTAAGCATCAGAGCCCAAAGCACCAGTGACCACGTCATCTCAGAGGGGCTGAGAGGATTCCCAAGCTCTACAATGTGGCAAGCTAGGGTGACCCAGGGACTTCCCACACAGTATGAAGAATGCTTTGCTTATCAGGAAGCTGTCCACAGGGACCGGCTACAGCCTTGTGGCCAATTTTAACTGGAGAGGAGATAGTGACAGTGACATCAGAGGAGGAAAGGGAGAGAGAGTGGCTGGAATATGAGTCTGGTTCCCTGTGGTTGGGACGATGAGGATGGACAGAGGTGTCACCTGGTGGGAGCACCCTTGGGCCGTCCATTGGTTCCATCTGTGGCTCAAGAACAGCAGCCAGAGAGTGGAAACCCAGAGTATGAAAAGCTGTCATAGCACCCTGTGACTCTCTGGGGATATCATGAGGCCTTGTTGCCCTACAGAAGGGCAGGACCAGGTTGGGGAACAGGAGGGGTGCATGGGAAAGCTGGGGTGCTCTGTGCAGGATTTCTTGGAATGTGCCAATGAATGCATATATAGACATATACATACACATAGATATATCCATTTTATATTTATATGCATATTGGCTATTGTCACATTTCCATTTTTGTGGCAGAGCACCTCTGTACAAGAAACAATTTGGGAATCACTGGAGATGACATAAATGTTTTATTGTTGTTCCAGGACATTTCAAACATATACAGAAGTAGAGAAAATAGTTAGGTGGAACCCCTGGTACCCAACAGCCAGCTTTAACAATTATCAACCGAGCCAGTCTTGTTTCTTCTGTATCCCCCACTCCGCCCCTACTCTTTCAAAGCAAATCCCAAACATCATGTCATGTCACCCTGGAAATGCTATTTCAACCATTGCCTATTGCTAAGGTGAAAGCCCGCCCGCCCCCCACCCAATCTGCTATAGAGGAAGAAGGGGTTCTCTGTGAGTCTGGCATCTTTTCCTGTCCATGTCCACCCCAGGAAGCCAGTCCAAACTGGGAAGTGGCCAGAGGGGACCAGGGCTGCAGGACTGTTCAACCATCCTCACCCCAGCACACGTACATACACATGCACTCATTCACACACATGCACATACGCATAAATGCACATATATACACACGTGCATGCACAGGCAAGTGTGCACACATATACACATGCACACATGTGCACATATGCACACATGCACCCATATACACACATCCACACCTGCACATATGCACACACACATGCACACATACACGCACACATGAGACATGCACACATGTATACATGTGCACATATGCACAGATGTAATGCACACGTGTGCAACACATGTACACACCTTACACATATGTATGCACACACACACAACTCCAAAGCAGGACCCCTCTGCTTCTGGGAGCCACAGCAGTGAATGCAAGACAGGGATGGAAGCAGGGGAGTGAGTTCTACCCCTTGTGGCCTCCGGGGTGTCCCTGAGCCTCTCAAGCCTCAGTTTATTGGTGTCTGTGTGAGGATGGACTAGTTTCACAGCTCAAAGGCAGGCAGTCCTTCAGTGCTGAGAAATCTTAACCTCAGAACCAGGCCTTGCCTGCCCAGGGCAGTCCAGACATACCACAGAGGCAGGGGATCCAAGTTTTGTGAAACTGAAGCTGATGGGATCTGAGGTCCTCTTTACGAAGGATACCAAATTGTCAGAAGCCATCAGGGACCGGGTCTTAGAGCAGCCCAGGCAAGTGAGGGGCCCTAAGGCACCAGCTTGGGCAGCGTCACTGCGTGGAGAGCGGGCTCCTGGTCTCATCGCCCGAGGCACCTGACACAAGGGCAGCCTACAAAATGGAGAGAAAAGCCCTTGATGAATGAACTCCCTAAGGCCAGGCTCGGGTTCCTTAGAGACTGGGGGCACAGCTGCACCCCGGCAGGGTCGGGGAGACGGTTTGCAAGGTCTGGGCTTAGGCTGGGGTGGGCATGTAGCAGGGCTGCTGTAACAGCAAGGCGCGCTGGCGTACGCCTCTGGGCGTCCTTTTGCGAGTAGGTGATGAGAGACGCACATTGGCTGAGGGAAACTGGAGGGTAGAAGGGGGTTGAGGCGGGGGAATGGACAGGAGAGGAAAGAGCTTTAAGTCAAACACGCGGAAAACCAAGCGTGCACACCGAGCTCGAGGGGTCCGTGCCTGACCCCTGGCGGGGAGTCGTGGTACTGCTCGTGGTAGGCGCCCACTCGGGGAACCGGGAGCCCCCCAGCCTGCCGCGAACTCTCTGGGCCCCAGCGTCCCCATCTCCCAAATAATGGGTAGGGGGCGGGGTGAGGTCATGGTACCCAGGTAGCTGGACAGATGCATTTTATAAAAAACATCAAGTTCATGGAAAAACGTTTCCTACCTGGAAACTCTTACCTCCTAAATTGTCCTTAACCCTTGACATCTGCTACCACTTGCCTGCAGGAAAACATTAACCTAGAAGATAAAATAATAGGTGTATGTAACACGCAGCAAATGAATTTGAACAGAGCCCCTGGGAATAGCTTATTACACTCTCCGCCATGGACATGGGTACTTGCAGCTGTGATTGGCTATCTGCTTGTAGGAGTAAGGATACCCTCTTTAGCCAGAAAATACAAGCGCGTAGTCCCTCCAGTGAGCCTAGATTTTTCAATAGTCCATGACAAAGGGTCCCCGAGTGACCAGGTGTCCAAGTGGGGACCCACATGATTGCTGAGAAACTGTCCTACCTGCCGCAGGGCTCTGTGATTCCCCAGCTGAGTTTTGGGGGACAGTGAGGGGATGTCAAGGTCAGAGTCAGATGGAACTTACAGAGGAGGCTTCCAAAAGGGTGGAGGTGGAGATGCAGGGAAAGGGAACTTGTGGAGGGAGTGGTGACAATGAAGAACAGAATTGGGGAACTTTTTCAAAGCTTAAAAATGAGGCCCAAATCCCAGTCCCGTTTTTTTTTTTTTTTTTTTTTTTTTTTGTCTTTGTGCCTTACTTCTCTTGTGTGTGTCTCCATGAACCCTCCAGGTGCCTTCTCCCTGTCTGTGAAGGACGTCACCACCCAGGGGGAGCTGATCAAGCACTATAAGATCCGCTCCCTGGACGAAGGGGGTTACTACATCTCCCCCCGGATCACCTTCCCCTCGCTCCAGGCCCTGGTGCAGCACTATTCTAGTAAGAGGGGAGCGTGCAATGGGGGCAGGGACTTGTACCAAGAGCTCCTGTATCTCTTGCTAAGATTTCCAATTGCGTGAGTCATTGGTGCCACCTTGGGGGATGGAAAGATTGTCCCAAAGTTAGACCTAAGGAGGTAGCAACTCTGAGCACCGTGAACTGGTGGCCGTAATTCCCTCTCCTGGCTCAGCAGGGAATCCCTTAGAGAGTAGCAAGCATGTTCAGTCTGAGAGTGAGCAGGTGGATTTTAGAGGTAGCATGCCCTGCTTTATGCAGACAGAGAGAAAGAATTGAGTGTGTGTGCATGTGCAGGCGTGTGCACACACCCATGGCTGGGGAGGGAGGGGCCCAGCTAGGAATGATACAGCTCCCAAGGCAGAGCCCGGCTGCTCTGGTAACCCCCAGCCCTGTCTTTTCTTCCCTAATGCAGAGAAGGGGGATGGTCTATGCCAGAGGCTGACCCTGCCCTGTGTGAGCCTGGCCCCACAGAACCCCTGGGCCCAGGATGAATGGGAAATCCCCCGGCAGTCTCTCAGGCTGGTCAGGAAACTCGGGTCTGGACAATTTGGCGAAGTCTGGATGGGTGAGTGTGCTCTCCCCCCGTTCCACCCACGCCGCATCCTGAGTCCAGGTGCAGTATTTTCATAGCATGTCATCCCTCCTCCGGAAGTCTTGAGAGGGAGCGAGGACAGAGGCGAGGATGCCCGTTTTACAGAGGAGGCAGTGGAGGTACAGAGCCGCGTTGTAACAGCTGGGGTGGCTTATCGCGGTAGTAGAGCAGGAACATAATTCAGCTCACCAAGCCCCCAAGTCGCTCCCTCCTTCGTTCTCTCTCTGAAGCTGGCTTTGCCATTGAGCTGCAGTGGCGCACTGACTCCCCTTAGCTTTCCATCACCCAGATGGAAACAGGAGGTTAAATGTGATGAGCCATGACATTCCAGAGCCTGAGTGCACACCGAAGGCAGCCGTGGGGCTTTGGCCGGGTCACTGACGCTCCAGGCCCGGTGTCCTCACATTTCCATCACTGCTGACACCTGTCCCCCACCCTGACCACCAGGATATAAAACTCGTGTTCCATTTTATCCCTGGACTGCTCCATGAGTCCTCCCTTACCTGGGGCTGATGCCTTGTGCCTTTGGCAGGAGCTGCACCCAGGTCCCTGCCAAGGCCCAGGTCCTCTAGAAACACGAGTAGAGTTGTCTTTCGCCCTTCAGGGGACTTCATGGGGTGCAGGGAGAGTGTGGAAATACAGGTAGTTTAAGGAGTGGGACAGGACCACCATGGGGCTCCAGAAGGAGGGAAGGAGGCCCCCACACCTTGTCCTCCTGCCCTATGTACCCCAGTGGCGTGCTTATTTCCACCAAGGAGCCATTGTGTGATAGAAGAGATTCATTATGTAGGGGAGGGGTGGGGGAAGGAGGCAGGTTCCATGCAGGAAGGGACACAGGCCCTGGGTGTGGTGCAAATAGGTGAAATGCCCCCAAGACAGGGTACATTCCTCCACTGCCTGAGGCCCCGTATAGAAGGGGCCTGGGACACAAGGTAAACCCCACACAACCATGGCCTCCAGAGCTGCACGTTCCAGCTCTGGCACCTGGAATAGCATGGCACCTGGGCACTTACCCTGATTTTGGTTAAAGGATCACCTCCGAGCGAGCTCTCTGCCTTCTGAGTGGCTTCTTCACTCCCCTGGGCTCAGGTTACTACAAAAACAACATGAAGGTGGCCATTAAGACGCTGAAGGAGGGAACCATGTCTCCAGAAGCCTTTCTGGGCGAGGCCAACGTGATGAAGGCCCTGCAGCATGAGCGGCTGGTCCGACTCTACGCCGTGGTCACCAAGGAGCCCATCTACATTGTCACCGAGTACATGGCCAGAGGTGGTGTCCCCCGCAGAGCTGCATCCTCAGAGTGAGGCGGGAGGGATGGACTTAGCAGGAGGAGGAGGGTCCGCTGTGGTGGGCTCATCAGGCCAGGGGGTCCTGCAGATCTAGGGTATGGCACAGTGTGGGGGCAGGGAGGGACAGAGGAGAGGGAGGGAGGGGCAGGCACGGAGGGAGGGTGAAGTGGTTCTGACAGAGCCATGTTCTCAGCCCAGGAGCAGTTCAGACAGCATTTCTGGAGTGGTCCTTCTGTGCCTAGCACTTTTTGATGCCTGCTGGGAGGGGCTGAGCATTGCAAAGTCAAACGAGCACCTGGCCAGACGTACAGGGATGGTACTAGATCCAGGTCTCCTGCTTCCTGGTCATGCAACCATTTACAACTGTGTGAATATTTTACAAGGATGGCCAGAGAGGTTGGGCTTGATGGCCTCCAAGGTCCATGGCATGG
The DNA here is from genome assembly GCF_037993035.2 of Macaca fascicularis. Lineage (NCBI taxonomy): Eukaryota > Metazoa > Chordata > Mammalia > Primates > Cercopithecidae > Macaca > Macaca fascicularis. Next base: position 9,365,176 of record NC_088382.1, on the reverse strand, counting down.
CCAAGTTCTTATGGGGCAGTAGGTCTGGAATCGGGCCTCAGCCTTTGACCTTCTCACCCCTCCTATGACCCTGACGGCACACTGCTCCTGTAGGATCCTAACATGCCCATGTTGATACAGCTCCCTAACAACCGTCACCAAGGGGGCCCTGGTCGGAGGCTGTGCTGGGGGCGCCTCTAGCCTGCCCCTAGGTCAAGCATCCATCCCTCTCAGCTTTCCGATTCCAGGGGGAGCTGCATTTGTCCCCTGCACCAAACCTGGGGGACAGTTCTCTTTATTCTGGTGCTTTCTTGCTGATGCCTGGTCCTCAGAGGCAGAGGGTGTCTGCCAACGGGGATCAAGGGAGCGAGGCTGACATGGGGGAAAAGACAAGGGGCATGAACCTTCGAGTCAGAACTGGGATTCCATTCCCAGCTTCCAGCTGGGTGACTTCAGACAGGTCCCTGCACCTGGCTGAAACCTAACTTCTGGGCAACTGCTGGCATATTGGCTGCTCCCGGGGTGCTGAGGCAGCATTTTGTAAAGTGGAAGGCACTCGGCAGCAGTAGGTAGATCCTTCCTGATGCACCGAGAGATCTGAGGGCACAAACTCCCACTTCCCACCCCCAGTGGGGAGCCGCTCACACCAGGGAGAGTTGGAGAGTGACCCAGCACCACCAGGGCTGGGCCACTTTGCAGAAGGGCACTTGCAACTTCTCTTTTCTTAGGATGCCTGCTGGATTTCCTGAAGACGGATGAAGGCAGCAGATTGTCACTCCCAAGGCTGATTGACATGTCGGCCCAGGTTGGTGAAGTACCAGGTGCAGAAGAGGGGTGGCATGTGTCACCTGCTGCCCACAATGGCCGCTCGTGCCTTACCACCCCAACCGCTCTTCAGCCAGCAGGAGAAGTCAGGGGGCACGGAAGGCCAATTTCCTCTAGGCAGACATCCCCAAGGTCACCCACTGCACTTGGATTTGCAAACCCTGGCCACTGGGCCTCCTGCCTCACGCAGCTGTGAGGGAGCCTAGGGAACGGAGCCTTAGACCCAGGCAGCTGTGTTGGAACCAAGCTGTTCTGTTCCAAAGGAGGAGAGGGTGAATGGATGTCATGGGAAACACAGAGTGAGCGAGAGTTTCCTTGAACCCAGCAGGCAAGTGTGTTCTGTTGTGACCTCGTCTCTTCCTTAGACGGTGCCCACAGACATCTCCTGTAGGACATCCCATACCAGGGCCCCTCAGCCTTTGCACAGCCCTGGCATTGAGCCCACGCTGATGGGCAGGCCTGAGCTACACACAGGTGCCAGGGACATGACTTCTCTGAGCCCTGGAGAACAGCCCCGCTTTCTGCCACCAGGGAATTGAGAGTGCTGGACCTCCTTGGCTACCCTGGACTGGTCCTCAGTGTCCCTCACATTCACATGCAGAAGCTTCCAGACTCCGTGAGGTAAAGAGCAGAGTGGAGACGAGGGTTTTAGCCAAGAGCTCTAGCTGGCAGGAAGCACATCTGGTGGCCCGGTTAAAACTGGAACTCTCAGCAGAAAAGTTTCGGTCTGTGGTCAGCCTGTGAGGCACACACGTGTGTGCACACATACACACGCCACCGAGAGGAAACCCTCCCACACACCGCCCACATCAGCCCTCCCCCCTCGCCCAGCCTTACCCAGTAGCACCGCTGCAGGAACTGATGCCGCAACACCTTTTTCCACTGAGGTGGGCAGACAGCCATGTGGGCAGGCTGGTTTTGGAAAATGGGTGCTGGTAACCGGCTTCAAACCCCAGGGCAGCGATAAGCCCTGCCTACTGCTGCTTCTTGCTTTCCCCTTCCGTCTCTCACCCTCCGCTGTCTGTTACTCAATCCTCACTACACCCCCTTGGAAAATCTTGTGTGATACAGGGGCAAAGGATGTGTAAAGCCATCTTGGTTTAATACCTGGATGTAGCCACAGAGCTGGGGGTGAGGAGCCAGAAAATCGGAACCTCCCAGAAGGGCAACCTCTAACCACACGCTGACCATGCCAACAGCTCTGCAGGCACACACGTACACAAACACACGCTCTCACACACACACACTCACACACAAACACACGCTCACACACACACACACAAACACGCTCACACACACTCACACACAAACACACGCTCACACACACACTCACACACAAACACACGCTCACACACACTCACAAACACACGCTCACACACACTCACACACATGCTCACACACTCACACACACACGCTCACACACACGCTCACACACAAACACACACACACACACACTCTCACACACAAACACACGCTCAACACACTCTCACACACAAACACACGCTCACACACACTCACACACAAACACGCTCACACACTCACACACAAACACACGCTCACACACACACACACAGACTCAGACACACACACACAAACACACGCTCACACACACACGCTCACACACACAAACACACGCTCACACACACACACAAACACACGCTCACACACACACACAGACTCACACACACACACACAAACACACCCTCACACACACACAAACACGCTCACACACACACACACGCTCACACACACAGACACACACACACACAAACACAGACTCACACACACACACACTCACACACAGACTCACACACACAGTCTCACACACACAGACACACATACTCACACACAAACACACGCTCACACACACAC